>NW_024881322.1:13940321-15331154 GCF_018691265.1 Tyto alba
ACATTCCACATACCTCAGAAGAAATCCGACGCTTACAAAATGCAAAAAAATCACTCTACCTGACTCTATTCATGGCCTCGTGGACTGAGATTCTTGTTGCCCACATTGATAAAAATGGGGACTCATGGTTTATGAGACTTTGTCCCTCTGTGATTGCCTCTGTTGCCCTCCCAGGCAAAAAACCCACACGTGTATAGGTGCAGAAGCACACGCATACACATCATCTCGGTCCTGGGCAATGCTACAGACGTACAATGTCTTTATAATCTTAGATGGCATCACCATCAGGTCAGCGCTCCTGAACTACTCACAAGGGCTGCAGCAGGGGAGAATGGACATGATCTTGTGACAATCTGAGACCAGATTCAAACTGGTACCTTTTCTATGTCATGTTTCTACCTTAACACCAAGAATGGAGCCTGTGAGGCTTTTCCTGCCCACAGGTCTCGGCATGAAAGGGTTCTGACTAAAACTAGTTAAGTTTAGTCAGATATTATTTATTATACTTTTAATTATTAGCAATGATTTACCAGGGTAAGGAAAACCAAACCAGCCTTCTCCACATCACTTTGACACCTAACTACAGAAAAGCTCCTCATTAAGGAGCCAGTTAAGGCAGGCTTCTTTTAAAGAACATTTAATTGAATATCCAAAGAGTGATCTTCTGAAAGGAAATTAGGTATTGGTGACATAAACCATCCCTCCGGAACCTGCAGCAGAAACCCCACATCCTTTGCCTTTTCAACAGGTACAGAGGTTAAGCAGTCTGTAGGCCTCCACATTGGGAAAACCTTTGCTTTTGTGTTGAAGAGGATGTATAAAGCTCATAATGATCCCTTTCCATCAACTCTGAGATTCCTTTAAGGTAGTTAATCTGCACCATAAAAAAGTAACCAAAAACTATTTTTGGATAGAAACATGACTGTGCAGGCACATTAAGGCTTTGCTAATCTCTATTACGATTTTGACTTCATTATTACACTTGAATCCCCTAAGTGTCTGTAAGAGCACCTGAAAAGTTGTACTGCACGTATCATTTGTTACACTTTTAAGGTTCCTCTAATCTTGCACAAAGCCAGCTACGAACATAAAGTTGGTATCCTCCCAAGAACTGTCATCCCTGTTGGCATTGCCAGTCACACGCCCCAACTAAAGCACCTGAAAAAAGCGTAACTCACAGAACCTGTTGTTGATAGCTCTCAGGAAAACTACTGCCTAGAAACTGAAGTTTTCAGTGCAGTGCAAAAACTTTAAAACCATATTCTGTTATCGTTTGTGCTTAAAGGAGCCTCAGCTTGGTTCTCTTTAATGGAGCACTCCTTTACTCAGGTCCCGGGGAGCTCTGTGTGTGGCCAGGGCAGCTTCTGTGATGGCAGGCGAGTAAAAGCACACTGCGCTTCGCCGCTGTGCTGAAGAAAACGCAACAAAGGGAGGCACACAGAAGGGAAAGAGGCGTTCGCTGCAGCTTTGGGTGGTGCTTCCTTTCCTCTCTACCTTCGCATGGCAGAGTATGAAAAGGCAGAAAGCCCCGCTCTTGTGAGTCCCTCCGTCTTCCCGCCAGGCCTGGGGCCCTCTTCCCTTTCCTGCTCACACAGCTGCCTCCACTCCATCCTCTCTGCCGAGGAGAAGGCAGATGTTGCCCGGCCTCGCCCTCCCCTGGAAAATCGTGGCGGAGGGGATGGTTGCTGCGACTCGCCGCAAGCCCTCGGCTTGCTTCCTTCCTTCCCCCCCTCCCTCCCGCCCGCCCCGCCGCCGGCCCGTCTCCCCTCCCCGCCCTGCCCCATACCTGGTAGTGCCTCTGGAAGCCCCCGGGCGAGCGCTTGTGCTGTTGCTGCGGGTGGAGGGGGGCTCCGGCAGGGGATTTGCCGCCGTAAGGAGCCGGGTACCGGGGGCTGACGCTCTGAGGCCTGCGCGGGGTCTGCGCCCCCGGCGACGGGCTCCCGAACCGCCCGCCGCCATGGAGGAGCCCGTGGCCGCGGGGCGAGCGGCCGCTGCCGGGCGGCCCGGGCGGGTGGCCGTAGGGCGGCGTGTGCCGGGGGCTCCCGTAGCCCCGCGGGGAGGGCGGCAGCGGGCCCCCGCCGGCGGCGGGAGGGCTGCGGAACCCGCCGCCGCCGCCCGCGTACGGAGGGGTCGGCGGGCGGAAGCTCTGCCGGTACATGGCCCGGCGATGGCGGACAAGGAATAAAACCTGCGCAACCGCGTCCCCCAGCAGGCGCCGCGGCGGGGAGACGGCGCTTCTGGGTGGGTGGTGTCTATTTTGGTGTCTTTTTTTTTTTTTTTTTTAAACTCAGCCAGCCGGAAAGCGGAAAGTTCCGGCCTCAAAACGTTCCGCGCTGGGGAAGGGCGAGGTGAGGGACACCCGGCCGGCAGCGGCGGGCAGCGCGGGAGCCTTTCCTCACGGACTCCGGAGGGCGGGAAAGCGGCTCGGCTAGCGTTAAACAGCGGTTTAAATCACGCTGGCCCTGACGAATTTTGTGCGGTTTCAATCCGGTAGGGAAATAATCTGAAGTAAGATATGTTGGAAAATGTGGAGCACGGTGTGCCTGGTCGCGAAGGTCAAAGGCGTAGCTATAAACCCCGACCTCCGCGTTGATGTGGGTGAACGCCCACGGCAGTACAGTTGATAAAAATCAACAGAATCAAATATAAAGCAAATCGAGTATTTGCCACATTTCATGGCGCTTCAGATGTACTTACTTGTATTCCTTTCTTGTACAGTCTTAATATGTTAGCCTGCAAACACTACATTACAGTAGTCCCAACTGAAAATACAATGGCAAATTTAAAAAGTACTTTTAATGGAATTTTTTTTTTTTATTATTAATCAGTTTGGACTGTCAGCAATTCTTCAGTAGAGCAGTATTTCTGGCACTGATACCTATGCATAAAAACTTTCAGGAAAATGCTCTGTTGGAGAAGAACCTAATGTTTAGCGCCATAAACTCAAATTCTCAGTGTTACTTATTAGCATTTCTGGTCTGTTCTCAACTATGTTAATGCAAATCCTTAACAGGTGAAAATCAGTGAAGAGTAGTTTTTTTTTTTTTTTTTTTGGGGGGGATTTCCATCAGTGCAACAAAGCACTTTTGGGTTTTAGGACGTTGCAATGTGTAAAAGTGAAACAGGCTTTCAGAATAGTAGTGAACAAAACTCAGTCAATAAAGTAAGTGGGATATTTCTATGCTTTGTAAAGACTGCTTTTCTTTGGCTTTAAGCAGGTGGGGTTTTGGGTGTTTTTTGGAAGGGGGAAATGGACTTTCTGGTCTCAAAGAACTCAGCTCTCCACTGTTTTACAACTTCCCTGTGAAATCATGGAGCAATATCCTTGCAGTTTGTCGTGGTTTCGGCCTGATTGACAGCCAACCACAATGCAGCACCTCTCTCTCCCTTCCCCTCCGGCAATGAGAAGGGACAGAGAGCCAGGCTTGGGGTTCAAGATAGGACTGGGATGGGGGAAAATCCCCCTTTTATGATCATGAGCAAAAGGCAGACTCGTTAGGGGAAGAAAAAAAAGAACATACATTTATTACAGACACTAACAACACATAACAGAGTAGGACAGTGAGAAGCATTGCCACATCTTGAGAACACCTTCCCCCCACCCCTCCCTTCTTCCCGGGCTCAGCTCTGCTCCCGATATCTCTACCTCCTCCCCCAGTGGCGCAGGGGCAGGGAATGGGGGGTGCAGTCAGCTCTGCCACTTCCTTCATCTTCGGTGAGGGGAGTGTCCAAAACTTGTTACCCCCTGCTCCATCGTGGTCCCCCTCTCGCAGGAGACAGTCCTCCACAAACTTTCTCTGACTTGAATTCCTCCCATGGGCCGCAGCGTTCCCCACACTGCTCCGTCATGGGTCACTAACTTCCTCCGACTGGATTCTCTCCCACGGCTGCAGCCCTTCCCGAGCTGCTCCGGCGTGGGACTCCCCCGCATGCTGCAATCCTCCCAGCACTGAATTACAGCAGCGGGGCTACCTTTTTCCATGAGACCCCGGCCTTCTTCGGGCACAGAACCTTGATCAGCCGAGCAGGAACGACAGGCTGTAAATCAATGTCTGCTCCACCGTAGATCTTCATGGGTGGCAGGGGGGGGCCGCCCTGCCGTCTCACCACAGGATACAGGAGGGTCTCAGCTCCGGCACACCTCCCCCCTCCTTTCTTCCTCCGTTCCTCCACTGACCTTGGTGTTCACGCAGCTGCAGCAACTCCTCCTCACCAGTCCGACTGCCCGTCACCACGTCCCTTCTTAAATACGTTATCGCAGAGGCGCAAGCCGATTGGCTCAATTTCCCAAACAGAAGTGGAGCTGACGTGGAGCTGGGGGAGCTTCGAGAAGCTTCTCACAGGGGGCCGCCCCGATAGCCCCCTCCCCTGCCACCAAAAAACTCCACCACTCACTCAGCCCAGGACACAGTTCTAAAACAGAGAGAGGCTATACCTACTTACTTTTTTTTTTTGTTAATCCTTTATTGTTCTGTCTTCTCTAAAAGACCAATTTTCTATCTTATTATTTATACCAGGAATGCCGTGTCTATACATGACAGTTTATCAACATAAGCATCTATTCCTGTCTGATGAATCTCATTCCAGAAAAGGACAGCTTCTTTTAATTTAAACTGTTTTCACACTGAAATAATTAGAAATACATATTGTTACACACATGTTGAATTATACTGGGATAGTTCTGCTGACGAATTCCTTCTTGCTGACAAATCCTAACTGCTTCTAGGATTTCAAGCATCTGTGTTATAATTTTCCTTACACATTGCACATCCAGTCAACAAACCCATCACGCAGAAGATTTTCCCTCACCTTTTTCCTCAGCAGACAGGCCATCTGACACGTCACACTTGTAAAGCCTTTGTTATTTGTAATGCTCATTTTTACGCAGTTTCAGCTATTCTTGAAATGCAGCAGTCCTCTCACAGCCTATTTCTCACACATAAATGCTGAGCCTCTGTGAGCTTTTTTTATCCTATTAGGGAGCAAAAAGACACCGCGGCGTTCCTACAACAAGCCTTCCATTCTCCCGTAACACAAACTAAAAATAGCCTGAAAGTACTTAGCTTAAGGAAGAATTCCTTAAAGGTCAGTTCAAGCCAACCCTTCCATGGCTATATACAACTGAAGATAGAGCTTAAAGCGTAAGTAATATTGCAACTTCTGTGAAGCCAAGCTGAGGTAAAGGATTTGCCTCATGAGAGGATTGAACGGCGTCCGGTACAACTGCCTACCTCGGAAGGGCAGAAATACCCCGTTGTGGAGATATTTTGCTTTTAGTCCATCTCAGCAACGTTGTATGCCGCAGCCTGTGCACTGAACTGGGAGTGCAAGTTTCTAGCCACTGGTTTGTCCAGGAACTAGCTGTCGCAGCAAAAAATAACCCACAAACCCTTAGTGAATTTTGCATAAAGTTTTTTATGCAGGAGCGGGAATTACTGCGTCCATATCTGCATGGCACCTCCTCCCTATTTATGAAGCCCGGCCGCCGGCGCCCCGCAGCCGAAGAAAGGCACCTTTTACTGGGGATTACTTCACAGCAGAGGCAAACAGCGAAGGAAGGACCGCGACGCTCCACAGCCGCCCTCACGGCGGGAAAAACCAGGGGCGGGGCCGGCGGGGAGGCCACGCCCCCGCGCCTGCGCATCGCCCCACCCCGGGAGCAATTTAACGCTCCGGCGGGCGGCGCCTGCGCGTTGTGGGGAAGCGCGCACTTTTTCGCGGCGCCGGCCGAGGCGCCCGGCTGTTGCTCCCCTCGGGAGGCGCGGAGATGCTTCGCGCTGGGCTGGGAAGAAGGAGCCGGCGGTATGGCGGCGGGCTGTGGAGGAGCCCGTGCCCTGCCTCGCCGCGCCGCCCCGGAGCCCTCAGCACCGCCTCCCCTCGCAACAGCGGCGGGGCGCGGGGCGGAGGCGCTGCCCCGGCAGGTAGCCGCGCCGCGCCCTCCTCCTCAGGCACCCCTTCCCTCATCTCCGTTAAATGCCGCTGAGGCGGTGCGGCAGACGCGGGCGGCTTGGGCAGCGGTCGGAGCCGTCTCGCTGAGGGAGGGTGGCGGGTCGGGCGGGACGTTAAGGCACCTGAGGGAGGTTTGCGCCTCGCAGCGCTTCGACGCGGTGAGGAGGGGAGCTGGGGGGCTGCGCTCCCTTTTCCAGCCCTGCCGCTTCCCTTCCCCTTTCCCCGGGGACGGCGGGCCGCCGGCAGCCGCGCTCGTAGCGGGGGCGGCCGGTTGTGCAGCCTCGGGTGTCGGCCGGGGCTCGCTGAGGGCGGCGGCGGCGGCTGGACTTTGCGCGGCGTGTGGCGGGGAGCGGGGCGGCTTCAGCTCCTGCCGGGGCGAGGTGGGGGGAAAGCGCCCGCTCTCCTCTCCTAGGCCTGGTTTTTCAGAGGTTACCAAACTTTAGCTTCATACAGTTGTGGTTGTTTTTTTTTTTTTTTTTTTTTAATGAAGAAGGGTAAAACCAAACTGCAATGAAGTCATTAGCCCCCGGCTTTCAGATTTCTCTGTCATTTAATACATAGGAAGAGACTGACAATCGCGTTGATCCCCCTAGAATCAGAGCACGTTTGGAGTTTTGTTTCCCCAGATGGACATACCAAGTGCATCCCTTGTTAGGAGTGTACTTATTGATAGTGAATTAATCTACGATAGAGATGGACTCTATCCTAACTTGCTGCATATATAAATTAAAAAATATCAATTGTGCAATCAAAATAGAGACAATAGACTTATGAAGTGATGTCCTCTGGAATTAGGTGCAAGTGGAAGGGAATGTATTTATTTACTGCTAATTTTCATTGGTGCACACAAGTGTGCTAAGCAGTTCTCTGCTCTCTTCTGTCACTTGCAGGTATAAAGGAAAGGTTTTCTTTTTGAGAACATGGTATGAAAATCTATTTTCTATAGAATGATCTCTGTCTTGGTTGCTGACTCATGTTGCCCAACCTTGGGACAATCTACCAAGTTTAACTAAAGAGTTTAAATCATATTGAGAATGGGTGAATCTATTTTTCATCAAAGTTATTTATGAAAGATACACATGACTGTCTAATTTACAGTAAATTCAAGCATTATGGGAATAAAGAGTTTACAGATAGGTTGTAGTTAGAGCTGAGAGAGTGGATTTTTCTTTCAATCATCAAGTTGCTGGAATAATTAAAAGCAAAAATAGGAGAGAAACTGTGAGCTCACATTATAGAGAATTTAGACCACTGAGCCAGAATTGCAGCAGAAAACGCTCTATGGGAAAAGTTTCACTTTGGGTGTGTGTCTGATGAGATGCTAGAGAAGGAAAATAAAAAAAAAAACCAAACCAGGAGAATACTTCTGATTAATTCTGATCTCTTATGTTTGTGGTTTGGTTTTGTTTCTTTTTGTTCCTGCAGTGAGGGATTGGTGATACTCTGGTACTCGGGTCAGTGTACCAGAACTGCTGTTTCTCTGGTAGTCCAAAGGCTTTCTGTTGTAATTGATTCAGCAAATTAGTGTATTGCTGGAATGTGAATCTAGGTCCTATATTCTTTTGTGAATATCCGTGTGCTTCTAGTTTGAAGAGACTAAGAGGTCTCTTTTTTTTTTCTCAGATTTTCAAAAGCATCTCTCTTCTTTCTTGCATTTATTTGTCATTGTGGACATCGGTGTTATTTATCAGCATTAAACAAACCCTCACAATGGTCTGTCTGTCTCTGAAACAACTGTACTCTCCTGTTCTGTTTCAAGTATAGAAGAGTCATAATCACTGACTGGAGATGTTCCCATAATGTGAGTGATGTAGTAATTGGTAAGGATTCATCAGTCTTAGTTATACAGAAATGAATAGTTTCAGGCTAATCTTAACACTTTATAGGCTTCTCTGAGAAATATCTTCATGAAATTCTGCAGCTCAGCCACAGCTAGAGAACCTGTTGGCTCTGAGAAGTTGCTGTTCTGGTAGTGTATCAGTGAGAAACATGAGTAACACTAAATGCTGGTTCAGGAGGAGACTAAGTGAGCCACTGAGCAAGAGTGCAGCTTTAAAATGTGTGGAAAGAATAGAGGAAGATTGAGCCTTTTTGTTAACTAAAATGATATTTTTTTTTTTTTTAGGGAGCTGTGCTCACCAGTAAAGCTGTTGTTTACATATGTTGTGTAAACACAGAGTAATGTCATTGTGAAGCACATGGTGTGCTCTGTTCCTTAACAGACAAGCATATGCTTAAGTGTTTGCTCAGCTAAAGCCAACTTGAAAAAACTGGGGTTACGCTGGAGGATCTGAGGCGTTTACCTGGCACTAGCACTAGTATTTTCCAACAGGTGGAACTTTCACTGAGGTGGCAGCCCGTGTTTTCCTAAAGGCTTTGAAATGTGCAGAATAGGTGGCCACTCCTAGATAAGCACACTTTCAATGTGCTGCTTGGTCTGCATATTGTATTAACAACCAAAACCTGTTAAACTCAAATCCCTCTGGAGCGATTGGTAAGAATTGAGGAAAATGTCTTGAAGATGAAGAATGGGATGCAGGTGTCCTCTCTGAGAGCAGTAGGGTGAATGAAAACATTATAGCAGAATCCTGGAATTCCCAATGCTGCTTCATATCTCTGTAGCTGCTTTATTATATATCTCTCCCCATATCTATCTCTGTACCACACAGTAAGGCAGGAGCGAGAGTTATGGGGGTGGCTCAGGGCTGGTGGAGGGAGTGTGCTGCAGGTAACGCAGGTGTTCACTGCTGTGTGACTCAGGAGAGGCACCACACTGCCCTGCACGCTATGAGGGGCTGTGGTTCTTTTCTCCCTCCTGTTATATAAGGAAGTTTATGCTTGAATTAATTAATTGTGTGATTTTTTATTTTTTTGTTTGTTTGTGTTTGTTTTTCCCCCATGTTTTACATCTTTCTCTTACCTGGACAAACAATGAAAAGGGATGCTTACCACAAGTTAGCATTGTGTAATTTTTCTGGTGTTACCGGTCAGGTGCCTTTTCTTTTTTTGTTTGGTATGAGACCAGCTTCCAAGTAGTAATAAAATTACCATCCACGCAGGGTGGTGAAGTGTTTTCATCCCTAGCCTCCAATTAAAGACACTGAGTTAGCAGAAGATAACCCAAAGTCACCCAAGAGATAGTTGGCAAACCTGTGGTTTGGACTATGAGATGGCTTGCTCTGTCTGTGATGCTGTTTCTTAGAGCTACTCGGGTTGGAAAGGATGAAGGAAAGGAGGAAAGCACTGATTTCCTAGTAGGTATCTTGCATGTATTGCTGGCGTGGAAACAGAACAACTATTTCCGTGGTTCATATAGTCTGTCTTCAGTTTCGTAACCTCTTTTTTGAAATGCAGATTTTTTTGTGCGTGTGTGTGATGCAAGTGCATGGGTCCACACAGGTCAAAACACTTCCTGAGGATACTGTGCTTCACACTGGTCTGCTACCCATTAGTTTTAGTTTGTGGTGTTTTGATGTTTCTTGCTGTGCTTCTATTGGATCTTTCTTCAGATTAGTCTTTAACAGTTATATGAATATTTGTGGAAGGCACATATAATATCATCTCTAAAAAGTAGCTTTATTATAGAGTTGCAAGGTATTTAGAATAGGTTCTGCAATATTAACCATAAGGTTTTCCAACTTTGAAAGGAACTCCTGATAACCTACCTGTGGAAGCTTTATTATATGTTATTTGGGGAGGGAGGTGAGGGAGGATGATGAGAGGGTCATAAAAACAGTGTTTCAGACTACCAATGAGAAAAGTGTTTTACAAAAAAAAGTCAAGTTACTGTTTTCTGTTTCTTGTCAGGTTCTAGTAATGTAAAGCCATTGGATGGTGTGAAAATTCTTGATTTAACAAGGTTTGTGTTTTGTCTGTAATTTGGAACAGTCTCTCTAGATGCAAATATTCTGATAGGAAAAACTAAGAAAACAGTAATTTTTTTTATTTTTAATATTGCAGGGTGCTTGCAGGGCCCTTTGCCACAATGAATTTGGGAGATCTAGGGGCTGAGGTTATCAAAGTAGAAAGACCAGGTAAGATTTTTATTATCTACTTTAGATATAAAGAAGAATACGGAGTAGTTTAACAAACGGTTGTTTTTTATATTTTAAATAATACATGACTGAGAATGCAAGATTGACAACTTGTGGAAATATTTGGAAAGACAATACTATTTTTATTTGGTGAAGGTGTGATTTGGTGACAGTATGTTTATGGTATTGTGCTAAGAAATGACTAATTTTGTAGCTGTTTGTATATTTTGTTTTTGAGCCAGCCTTTTTCAAGATTTGGGAGCATTTCACATCCTCACACTATTCCTGGTGTGGTAGAGAACTAGTTATTAGTAGGTTTGCTCATACACATGTATGATCTGTTTGCTTTAAGCTTAACACTGTGCTCCATGTAGATGTGTTTTGAGCGGAAGTAGTCCGTCTATTTAGAGAAGAGTGTGAAAAGGTTAAAGTAAAGTCAGGTAACTTTAGCAGATATTAATGTACAAAACAGTACTGAATCATTGCTTGCTGAAGTGCCTTATTTCATCACTCAAAGCTAAATTGATTTTGTTTGAATTGGTTGGACTTTGCTTAGATTTTAAATTGGGCTTGTGAATGCTTAGGGGTATGGTGTTGTTTTTTTGTAATGTGGTGAGAGGGTTAAAACAGGGTTTTAAGTGTTTTGTTTGACATGCAAAAATTGGCAAACAGATCCTTCCAGCAAGTAGTTACATAAGAATTATGGAAAAGCTGTTTTTGCCATTTGGTAATTTGGAATCTTCAGCTCAGTTTCCTCTGAGCGAAAAAGGCTTGGATAATTTTAAATAGAAATACTTTTTACTACTCAGGATTCGAATACTGATAAAATGATAGGCACTTTAATTTTGGAAACAGAAACTCCACTTTCTATTTTCATTTTTATTATTACAAGGAAGAAAGGTAATATGAGCATATAACATATATATGGTTTGTTAGCACTGTTTCTGTGTAGTACTATACATATCTAGTGGGGTTGGCAAGCATTCTGACTGGTACAGTATAAGGTGACTTGGCATACTAAATGAACTTTCTCCTGAGAATAGTTTTAATATTCCAGTACAGTTTCAGCTTGTTAATTAATAATTACCCTGTCAGAGAAATCTGTCTTTGGACTTGTGCAAAGTGAAAGAAAGTTACTTTCTGTGTGAGGTAGCTGTATCTTCAAAGTCCAGGATCTGATATTCCTGTGTAGATGGCGATGGGAGTTCACTGGAAAAGGGAGATTTCTGAATTAGCATGAAAATCTTCATGCTAGTGCTGAAAATGTCTGAGGTTAATGACCTCTGAGTGTGTTTTCAGAGGCAGAAACTTGTGTAGCTCCTTCTGAGTCTGATTGGATTCTGGGTAATTAGCTTCATAAATAGAACTTATTTTTCTGTATTTTAGCTTAACACAATGGCTTTGTTCTTCCACTTAGCACATGCACTTTTTCAGAGTTGTTGAGGATTCAGTAGTGGTAAAAAAAATGCTTAATTCTTAGGAAATAGTTAAACTTTTTAGTTCATAGGGACACACAAGAAGATTTAACGTATAACAAATTACATGGCATTCAGGTTTGTTTGTTTTATATTCCCTGCATTTGGCTTTCAGTTTTATGCATCATTATGCATTTGAGGCATAGCAGCTGCCAATTAAGTCATGTATCTTTTTCTTCGAGTTTCTATGTTTTATGTTTCTCTCTTCTGGTATTACTAGTTTTGAAAAGAGCTGGTGAAGATAATTACACACTTGATATACTAAAAGATACTACATGCCCTATATTTTATTCTAAATAGGAAATACTGAATGTTTGAATGTCTAACAAGTTTTGTGATGTCAACCTATGGGTCATCCTTAATCACTCACCATTGTTTCAAACGTTTTCACTTTTGTGACAAGGCAGAAGCTGCATCAATTTGGTTCTATCAGATGAGACTGACAGTGGTATTATTCTAAGTATCTAGGTAGTAGGAACAGAGCAATGTTGACAACTAAGTATGAAGTAATGGTTTTGGAGATTTTAATTCCAGCTCTTGAGTTTTGTTTTGTGATTGAAGGATAAGGACAGCCTGAGAACTCTGAATTTTAAGCATTTTAGAATGTGAGTAATTGGCTCTTTCTGTGAGAGGTTGTCTACTTTCACAGGAGTATTAATCCATAAAGGATAGTAGCCAGACTAGTGTCCTATATGGGAAGGATTACTGAAATGTTTTGTTTTGAATGGCTTGAAGTGGTAACATACAGAAGAGATATTTTTTTTCCCAAGCTTCTTTCTTGAACCAACATAGTTCTCTGAGGTAATAAACAATACAGATGTTGATGAGTAATTTTGATCTTAAAAGGCTGTAGACTTTGCGTTACCATAGTGTATAGCATAATTTTGACAGTGGCTGTATTGTGTAAAACTAAAGGTCCTTCAGCTTGTTTCTGTGTCTGTGCTGGTATCAGTCCTCTGTGTTCCCTCACTAAGAGTTTTCACTCAAGTGAAGTTAACATGTAGATAAAGTCTAGATATTGTAATAAATTTAGGATTGTGCATGTTTGCTAGCACTTGGGATAATGATTATATTTGAATTTAAATTTAGTTTTAATTTAATTAAAATAGATCGCCGGTCTTTGACATTTAAGAAAGGTTTAAAATAGGAAATGAAATATAAATGTTACAGTGACATCAGTATCTGCAGCAGCTTTCATGCCATCTTGCCTTTCTGGAAGGCAGGAGTGTTTCTGGAAGGGCTGGAGGTGGGGGATTGCACCAGCTATAGCAAGTGCTTCTTTCTGTCGATGTTCTGCAGGGTGCAGCTCAACGAGTTATTGCTGATCAGTGGTATTTTGATGTGTCCAGAGTGTTTCAGGAATAGCTTATTGACTGTGTGCACTGTGTGACTCGGTGCAGGGCAACAGTTTCTACTAAATTCTTCTGGATTGACTAAAAGAATGGTATTGTAGCTCTGCTTTAAGGTAAAAAATACAAACAAAATTATCCCCCCCACCCCAACCCCAAAAAACCAACCCACAAATAAAAACAAAGCAAGAAAGCACAAATATATTGGTGGTACGTGGCTGTTTATTAATATTTTAAAGCCTAAAAGTAATCCCAGCACTAGCAAGCACTGTGCTCACCTGCCTTAATCACATTCACTTCTAGGTGGTTCTTTTGACATAAATAATCTAAAATATGTACCTACATGAAATCCTGATTTTTGTTCTGCCTGATAGATGAAATTTAGGTGGTTTAAATATGATGTTAGAGGAAAACTTTATTCTTTTTATTTGTTGGCAGTGTGATACTGGACAACTACCAAAGTGTAATGGTATTTTTTTCAGGAGCTGGTGATGATACAAGAGCCTGGGGCCCACCTTTTGCTGGAACAGAAAGTGTTTATTTTCTCAGTGTCAATAGAAATAAAAAGGTAAATAGAGCGTGGTACTGAACATTAGCCTATGCTTTCTGTACTTACAACTGAAGGAATAACACTTCTTTTTTCAAAAGAACTCTGTTTTTCTCTTGAGCATTATTCATCATAACTTAAGGCCAATGTAACTATTGCTCCATTATATATGTTAAGAATCAAAAAAGGCTGCAAACCTCTGGTATGGTGTTGTGGTCAGCTGAGGCAAATTAGAAATAAGAGCTGTCCTGCCGCTGCTGAGTTGATGGTGCAAATTGACTGAAAATTCACCCTGCTGAAAGTAAGGGTTCTTTTATTTGAAGATCAGTTTTTTCAGGTGTCTTAGCTCAGCTGACCTGCATCAGCTGGAGCTGGAGGAGAGCAGGCATCATACCACAGTTAGGTTGGTTAAGGCAGCTTGTGAAACTTCAGGTTTAAGATGAAGTTTCATGACATGCTTGAGCTGTTTAATGGCTTGTTGCCACAGAAACAAAGGTTTCTGGTGTCCCCACGTGTGCTTGCAGTGGTCGGTGCTGTGCAAACATGCAGTGAACAGACTGTGGTGCAGCTGGGAGCTGCACATCTCTCAGACTTTTTTGGTGCTTTTCTGATCCATTGGTGAGACAGTTCAGCTTGCTTTACCAACAGAGGTTTTTTTTTTTTACAGGGAGAGGTGAGGTGTGCATGGTAAAATTTACTTACTTGATTTATCTGTGGTGTGAAACTTGACTGTTGGTTATATTTAGAAGAGACTGATAACCACCAGAAGAGTTTTCATATTTTCTTCTTTTTCTATCCCCAGAGTATAGCTATCAACATGAAGGATTCAAGAGGAGCAAAGCTAATCAGAGAGGTGGGTTTTGATAGTGTGCAAACTCTGCCTATTTTGTATTGTTTTCATCCGGAATAATAAAGAATAAACTCTGCATTTCAAGTATTAATTTGATATCTGAAAATTAAAAATATGTATGTGTGCAGTACATTTGTGGAATTGCAGTATGTATCTTCTATACTCTGATTTTTGGACTCAGTGTTCAGTGCAATTTCTAAGTATTTGAGATCTAAAATGTACAGGAAAATGTCTTAAGAAGCTTCAGATCTTGTCAGGAAAAGATCTAACAGCCTAGTGCTTTCCTTTTGCTGTTGCTGTATTTGATCTTGCTGTATTTGGTTATTAGAAAGATTTAATCTGGATTGATCTGATGATGTCAGTGAGCAGTTTACGAAGAGGACATACTGGGCTCCAGTATTTGCAGGTCTTTGAATGTTACAGTATACTCATGACTTTGGTTGCTGTGCAACTTTTTGAGAAATACTGTCCTGTAGGTCAAACTTAATTTTTTTCAGTATTTGAATTCAGAATATAAGGGTCTTCTAAGGGTGATCCATTTTTTTCCATTGAAAAATGAATAAAAGCATCGTATTTCACATTCTGTGAAACTTGTGCTTTGTTATCTCTTTTCTGTTTCTCAAGAAATAAAAAAAAGACCTGCTACTTACTAGTGCTGTGTCTTTAGCCCAGCAGAACTAACACATCGAAGAGGGTGATCTGGCTTCTGCTACTGTTTGTTTCAATATCAGTTCCAATCACTTTTTCACAGTGAGACTTTGTGTCCTGAAATAAGTGGAATTTGTCCTGAAGTATTTTATTGTTTGTAATGTTGCAGGAAATGTAATTAGATGAAGTTGTTCGATACTTTCGACCTTTTCACTGTCAGCTATGTAAAAGACACTTCATATAGATACCTTTGGAGTTTATAAGCCAAGGATTCTGCAGTGCCTTTTCACTTTGCAGAACAGAACCATTTATTGTTGATTTTGAAGCTGTATGTTTATTTTCTAAAGGCTTTGGAAACAGACACTGTAATTTGGAGTAATTTTGCATGGTGTAATACAGATGTGTTTATGTATAAAATAGTCACATTCTAAATAAGGGCTATAAAAATTGTTCCCCTCTCATAAGAAGACTACCTTGTTATCTGACCTTTGAAAATGGTGGAAGGAAAAATTACTATATGCAAAATGTCCACTGATTCCAGGTGTGTGGGCTGGGCCTGTTCGAAGAATTAAAGGCAGCTGGTCCTATGAGTCAGGATGAGCTGGAGAAAAGATGTCTTCAGTTTAAGCTGCTTATGTGATTGCCACTATTTGTGGTTAGGAAGTTCCCATTTTCTCATCTTGATGTTTGTGCAGGAAGATTAGTGCTTGATTCTGGTTTTAAATGTATAACTTTCTGCCTGCAATATGGAGAAGCTTTTAGCTTTTTATGGTTTGTGGATCTGAATGGCTGGTGACTTAAGAACTTGCAGTATAACCTTTGTGCCTGGTTGAGTTCAAATCCCATGTAATTTTACAATCAGAGCAGCAACTTTCTTTTCCCTCGTTTGTCATGCAAGAGTGGCATCCTCTCAGTCAGGTCAGTGCTGGGTTTCCCACCCTTCTCCTGTAGATAAGATGTCTTATACCACTGTAATGTAAAGCTGTCATGATGAAGATAGTATAGCTGACAGTAAGGGTACTTACAGACAAATGCTTCCTGCCAGCAGAAACACTTTTTCCTGTAGCTTGATGTCACTGAAGTAGTCAAGCACGTGTGAGAATTACTTCCTAAGATGTGATGTTATGGAATTTCTAGTGGGAGAACTAACTCTGTTAAATACCACACTAGCTGTAGAAATGAGGACATCTCCTTTGACAAAGCAACTTCCTATAGTTTCTATCCTTTATTAAAATTGCATTCATAACCACTGCAGCTTTCTGTTCCTTAAATCAATGGCATCCCTATCTGTGATAGAGCAACGTTGTGGACTGAAGTGATGAGACGTTATTGAAATGTGATTCAGCTTGTGGAGTTGTTCATCATTCTGCTTGATTTAGAGTGATAGTTTTTGGAAGTATTTGGTGCAGAGGTCTTGATGCTCCATTACTGCATCTCAGATGAAACCAGAATACTCTGTTTGGAGTTCTGTCAAAAAGAATTTGTAAAGGGAAGTTATCTATAACAGGCT
Organism: Tyto alba; assembly: GCF_018691265.1. NCBI lineage: Eukaryota > Metazoa > Chordata > Aves > Strigiformes > Tytonidae > Tyto > Tyto alba. Next base: position 13,956,684 of record NW_024881322.1, read on the forward strand.
TTTGTTTTCAGTTGTCTCCTGGTAACATCGGGACACGTGTATAGAATTGAGTGTTGTTAAGCTATGTATTTGTTACTATGAAAAGTAATGTTTATGTCTGTAAAGTAATTGATGTCAAGAAGAAATTCCACTTCGTGATGCTGATTACTCATAGATGAATATGAATTGAGTCCTGAGCCTAAGCCTTATGAAGAAAAGTAACAAGGTTATAATATTTATATTAAGAAAGGTAATATGGTTAGAATAAACTTTCTTTCCCCACGCTTGTAAGTTCCATATAGGTAGAAGAGGGCAAATCTCAGAGTCTAGAATCATATTAAAAACAAAGGAGTAGAGAGTCTTCAGGTATATGACAAAAGCACAGCCTTAACTCACTAGTATCAAGGGAGCTGAAGAAATCAGGACTCCTGGCTGCTTTTCTTCCTTTAGCCCAGTACTAAAGACTACTTGTCCAGGGGTCTGCTCTTTCATAATTACATGACTCCCACAAAATAAGTCTTTGGTCATCTTTTTCAAGTTTCTTTATTCTGTGTCACTTTAAGCTTTTTCCTCCTTCAGAATGCTTTTGGCTCACTGTTAACTGCCTTCCAAATATTTGTACGTATTACTGAATCAAAATTTCTTTTTCCTCTTCAGTGACGGTTTGTGCACTGGTCCCATGCTCTGACATCCTTCTGTTGTAATACAGCTTAGTATCTCTTTAGAGCATTTTTTAGCAGTTACTGTCGGAAGCTCATTTTAGGAACCCTGAGCAGACCTTTCTCCTGAGTATTTGGCCTCAACTAATAAACTTTTCTATATATATGGCACTCCTTCCATTATCTTCAGCTGGTAAGTCAGAGTGTCTCATGCATGCTCTCCCACTTGATATTCGCACTGTTCACACAAATAATGCACACAAGTATGTATGTGTGTGTGTTATACACATGTTTATGTGTGTATGTATATTTTCCTCTGTGTGGAGTTTTTGTAAAAAACAACAAAAAAACCCCTGAATTCCCCAACCAAAACTTCTGAAAGGTATGAATAGTTTGCTTTATCAAGTTAGTAGCATAATTTATTTGTTACTTTTTTCCAATTTAATGGCTACTTTGGCATGCATGGTGCCTTTTTTCTTTCCTGAGGTACAGACCTCAGGAGTCGAGCGTATCGGTGTCCTACCTAGAATACATAGTACTCCAGCTCAGGTCTGTGTTGTATCACTCTGTTAGTAGAGGTTAAAATGCAAGTGCAGAGTATTTATAGGACGTGAAGTGTGAAATTTCAGTTGACAGTGGATTTAAAACCCCACTGAGACTGAAAATACCTTTGAGTTCTAAGAACATACTGTTTGTTTGGATCGGAGTGAATCCAGTTCTCCACACTGGCACAACCCTGGGTACATGTGCTTGGTTCAGTGAGCATCAAAAGAAGCGCTATAGGCAGCCTTCTGCCCTTATGCATTAAAGACTATTTCCAAGTGTCACAAAAACTTCAGTGGCAGAGCTGACACAGCACTTGTAGAATGTCTTGAAAATTCATGTTTGTTTCTTTGAGAATATATCCACTGCTGAACTGGGCCTGAGTCATTGAATCCTCACTTAGCCCTGCTGTCATCCCATGTCTGTTGCCAAGCCCAGAGGTATGGTGCTTTATGTTGCAGTACTGCGTGTCACGCTTTCTTCCTCAGTGGCTTGTAGGAAATGATAGTTCTTCAGTAGGAGATGGACAGCAACTCGCAAACTGTTTTAGCCCATACAATCACTGCAAATTGGATGGATTATAAAATCCCAGTGAAAGCCATAAACAATTTGTAACTGATTTTTCTCTTGAATGAATTAAGCTAAGGTTGTAGCATTACCAGTTGGAAAAGTATTTATGTATGGACTGTGAAGGATTTAAATAGAAAATAGAAAAGCTTTATTTTTTCATAAAGGCATACCATTAAAGAACAAATAGCTTGCCCCTGTTGCGTTGCCCTTACTTTACTTTGGCAGCTTGATTTGCTGTCCTGCACAGAGGATTAGGACAACTGTAGATCTGACCTACTTCTGTTTTTACTAGAAAATGCTTTAGCTCTGTGGAAAACTGGATCTTCTTGAGAACCTTCTTGTGACAGAGGCCTATTTTTTAATAACTTCCATGAAGTTATGTTCTGTTCACTTCTGTGGAATAATGAATTAACAAATGAGCCAGCTGTCAACATTGAAACCTGGCAATGCTTATTAAGAATCTGGAGACTGTTTCTTATTTTACCATAGTTCTGTAGACTATAGACATAGCCACTTTAAAAATACTTAATGACATATTTTAAAATGCATCTTTACAACATACTGAACTTAGTTTCTGTAAATGTTACTCATGTCTCTTGTGCATCCAGTTAAAAGATTCATAAGTTGTGTGCTGCCTTGTCTGAATAAGAATCAATTTTCATCTTTCCTGTTAAATACTTGCTGGCTTGGCAGCTTATTTGGCCATAAATTCAGTGGAACAGACAACCTGCTAGAACTAAAATGCTTGTGATTGCTGTTATGATGACATTAGTTTATAGAATCTGGTCTAATATACTGTATATATTAATCAGACAAGGACATGGTAGTTTCAGAGAATGTGACTCACAGCTGCAAATAGCATTAACAAACTAAATGGTTTAGGTTATGATTAAAAATGTCTGCACAAACCTGTCTGGGAATGGTATATTAAATTCCTGGGGGGAGGCAGAAACTAAGCAAAAAAACTACAGCTCCCGCAAGGCATACCTCTTAACATGTAGATCCCTTGGTTCAGTTGTTCTTAACTATTCTTATTGAAACATGTATATCTAGAACTTTTATAAGAAGAAAAAAATATAATTTAAAGCCTATCAAGGTTATATGTTGATCATAGAACCACAGAATGCTTTGGGTTGGAAGGGAACTTACAGACCATCCAGTGGCACCCCCTGCCCCAGGCAGGGTCCCCTTCCCCCAGCCCAGGGTGCTCCCAGCCCCGTCCAACCTGGCCTTGAACCCTTCCAGGGAGGGGGCACCCACAGCTGCTCTGGGCACCCTGGGCCAGCGCCTCGCCCCCCACACAGGGAAGGATTTCTGCCTCACATCTCATCTAAACTACCCTCTTTCAGTTTAAAACTTACCCCTTGTGCTAAACCTATACTCCTTGCTAAAGAGTCCCTCCCCACCTTCCCTGCCCCCCCTTTAAGCCCTGGGAGGCCACTCGAAGGGCTCCCCGGAGCCTTCTCTTCTCCAGGCTGAACCCCCCCAACTCTCTCAGCCCGGCCCCCCAGGGGAGCTGCTCCAGCCCCCCCAGCATCTCCGTGGCCCCCTCTGGCCCCGCTCGAGCAGCTCCGTGTCCTTCTGCTGTTGGGGGCCCCCGAGCTGGCCCCAGCACTGCAGGTGTAAAGGTGATAATTGCTTGGTAAACTATTGTCAAGTCTTGGGAATCTGATGTGATAATGATGATATAACTATATTATAGATTTTTGCCTAGTCTCTTCAGGATTGTGACAGTCGACTTTCTAGATACATATCACTAATACGTAGTTTGCAGAGATAGACAGTCTGATGGGCCAAAAAATATCTCTCCAGGTTTGTAAGTTTTCTTTTATCAGAAAGGCTGGAGCCATTTTGATTAGTGAGATTTCTAAATTAAGTTACATGAGGAGTTTATTGGACTTTTGGAAGCCCATTAACAGATCTTACTCATCTTTTTCTTTTCTAAAGCTTGCAGCGGTGTCTGATGTTTTTGTGGAAAACTACATTCCTGGGAAACTGGCTGAAATGGGTCTGGGTTATGAAGACATGAAAAAGATTGCTCCTCACATAGTGTACTGTTCAATAACAGGTATTTTAATTTCAATTACTTGTGTTCATTATTTCCTTTTTTCCAGTCAGCTTGTTATAAAAGTCATGTGGTTATATGGAAGTATATTATTTTGATGTTGGTTAAGATAAATTGAAAGACTAAGTGAGTTTGACTGTTCCATACAAAAACAGGTATAGAAAAGTTGGGAGGCAGTAACCATGTCAGCAGCTACTAAGTTGACTGACAGTGGCATTACCATGCCAGCCTGGCATGTTCCTGTTGCCTTCAAAGGAGCCAGGTTTGGCTGGGCTCTTGGATTTTGCTTTGAACTAGTCAAAAACTCAGATTATCTGTTGCTATTTTTTTCCCCCCAACAGTTCTATTGTATTAGTTTACATATTGCAGGTTTTTGATCTGGTCATCTCAGTGTTCTTTATTATCCTGATGCATCTCTCTCTTCAGAATTGTGCAGTTACATGTTCATGGAAGTTTTACTTTGCTACAGTCTATTGCCTGGTAACTGAAATGGTAGGAGAGTTGTAGATATATTATAAATGCTGAGAAGAATGACAAGGAAGTAGACATATGCGTATCAGTAATGGCATACGTGTAAAAATAATTTGAAAAAATGCTCAAAAACAACTCAGTCTTGATCAAGCGCTAAATTTAAAGGATATGTGCATGTAAAGTCTACTGTTAAAATAGAATTAAATGAAAACACAAAGTTACAGATATTTTTAGACTGGTTTAAAATCTTAGTTATAAACATGTTATGCTTCTGAATTTCTGAAATAAATGGCTTTGGCTTTTTAGTTACTGGGTACTGATGTCATTTAATAGGAACTAAATAGCTTTTTAGTCTGTGACATATTTATCATGTTTGCGTGGCAACTGTCTGAAGACGACAAGAGCAGAAAGGCATTTATATTCAGGGCTTGCTGAGAATCTCTTCGTTTAAATACATTTTTAGGTTGGTCAGTGGCTAGTTACCACAGTGTTTTTCACATTTGCTTGTGCATGTAATCTCACAACTGGAATCTGTCAAGTGATTTTTGCCCCGTTTTTTTGTTTAGTTGCTGTAACCCATAAATGATGAAATAGAATAAAAATTATATCCAAGCAACAATTTATGTGAGACCTTTGATTTGATGAATCTGTTTTTCCATTCACACTACATTTCAGCTTTTGAGTGCTTTTGTATTTTACTGATAATAGACCAAAACCTTACTTGAATTGAGGGCCTAAGGAAAGATACTATTTAATTTCACAGAATCATAGAATTCTGTAGGTGGAAAGGACCTCTTTAGACCACCTAGTCTAACCCCCCTGCTTAAGCATGGTCAGCTACAGCAGGTTTCCCAGGGCTGTGTCTGGTTGGGTTTTGAGTATTTCCACAGCTGCTCTGGAACAACCTTTTCCCAGTGTCTGATCACCCTCACAGTAAAAAAAGTTTTCCCATGTTCAGGAAAATGCCCGTGGCCTCTTGTCCTGTCGGTGTGCGCTATGGGGAAGGGTCTGGCTGCTTCTTATTTCCCACTGGGTATTTATATACATTGCTGAGATCCCCCAGAGCTTTCTCTTGTTTAGGCTGAAGTCTCACCTGTCTTGCTCTCTCATCGTGTGTCACGTGCTCCAGTCTCTTTGTGGCTCTGTGCCTAACTTACTCCAGCAAGTCCATATCTGTCTCGTACTGGGGAGCCTAGAACTGGACACAGTATTCCAGATGTGGTCTTACCAGTGCTGAGCAGAGGGGCTTCAACCTGCTGGTGACACTCTTCCTAATGCATCTCAAAACACTGTTGGCCTCCTTTGCTACAAGGATGCATACTTTTGTATGTTCTGTTTAACTGTTCCGTAACTTCCTCCACTGAGGGTAAGTCATCTTGCTGCATACTTTTCCTGTAGTCTTGGACTAGGACTCCCAAGGGCCATCCTTCCTGGTAAATACCAAGGCAAAGAAGGCATTAAATACCTCGGCTTCCTCCATGTCCTTTGTCACCACTTTCCCTGCCCCATTCTGCAGTAGGTCTATGTCTTCCCCAGTCTTCTTTCTGTGGCTGGTTTGCTTGCAGAATCCTTTCTTGTTCTTGGTGTCTTGTCAAATTCAACTCCAGGTCAGCCTTGACTTTTCTAACCATATACTTGGACGATCCAACAGCAGCTCTACCCTCTTTTGAGGTCACTTGCTTCTGCTTCCACCTCCTGCATGCTTTTATCTTACTGTCAAAACAAGTTGGGCGAAGATCATACAGTTTTGCTCTTTAAAGCTTTGTGTGACACGTTGTTTACACATGATGAGAAACACATAAGCATTAAATACATAAATATATAACTAAAGATTTTTATTTATTCGGGGACTATGATTGTTTGAGGTTGAAGGTGTTTGGGAGGTAAGAACTAAGTGGTGTTTGTCAGGCACCCGTAAATCAGCTTGGGATCTTAAATGATGGTTGCTTAAGTCTTGGACATTCAGCAGGTGACAAGGGACATCTATTTAAGGATGATGCATCTTCTAGGAAAAAAGACGTAAAATCTCCAGTACCTTTAAAAAATAAAATAGGCAGATGAGAAATCAGTTATGTCCAAGGCAGGAAATAGCAAAGCCTCAATGTGAACATATTAAAAGAAGCAACCAGACTAGGACCAAATGTACGTTGGTCACGGAGAGTGCATGATGATGGTACTTGGGCAGTAAGTTTTCTTTTTGCACAATTGGGCAGAAAAACTGATTTAAGAAGAATGTTTCTGTATGCTGTTGTGGGGAAGGTTTACAGAGTTTCCATACTTGAGCCATTTTCTGCAAGGGATCAATTTGAGCAACTTTGTTAATTTGAATGTCCAATAGAAAAGGCTTTTAGAGCAAATTGATAAATGAATACTTATAAATCACCTATAGCAGTATATCTGAGCAAGGTGAACTTTCGGTCTGATCCTGTTATTAAGACATGTCATAACTTTGCTAGTGGAAACACACACACACACAGAGAAAAGTGACTGAACATGCCAAGTTGTTTGTGTAAACGTAGGAATTCATTCACTTTGCTTTTCTGAAGCAAACAGTGGACCTAACTGGCAATCATTTGCTTTTGCAAGGCACCTCTCACCCAGGTTGCTTGCTAATCATGGTGTTGAAGTGCTTTTCTTCTGACTTCTTGGATGGGGAGGCCTATTAAAAATAGTGGGGCTCTGTGCACAGATACTTGTCTGTAAGCAGTGTCATGGATGTTTTAGTGTAAGCATTGCGATGTTTGACCCCAAACCCAGGTGTATCTAAGTTGATGTATCCGGCTTGGATGGCTGATTTTGTGAGAGATAGGTGCAGAAAGCAGGTAAGTGCCTTGTGAAGGGCTGTCAAGAAGTGCTCAGTTCCCCTGACTCGAGACAGGAGCTGTGTTTGTGACAATGTAAGAGGACAAGGATTGGTTTTAAAGTGGAATGCACTGCGATGCACTGGATCTAGTAGGTTCCTGAGAACTCAGGTGCCCTATTTCAGATAGAAAGAGACTGAGAACACCATTTAAGTTTTTTCAGTAATGCCACAGAAAGCTATGTGTATACAAAATGCCTAGCTAGGGATATGGAAAATATGAAGGAAGATCCCAAGAGAAGTATTGTTTGTCAGATGTGAGAGATGTGCTGGCCTAGAACATGGAATTAAATGGACTAGTTGTCTTCCCAAATGTTGAAAATTGTTGAGACAAATGATCTTGGTTATAGCAACCCCTTTTACATCTAAACAGTGGGATTTCATCCATCATTTGTCATCTCATGTCCGGGCAGTACAAGAGATAATAGAAATGTGTTAATTCTCAAGCCCTTTGCTGTTTGCGAGTCCTGTGAAGGATAACGGATACACAACGTGAATTATGTTCTGAGGTCTTGGAACAGAGGATCAGAATGGTTTATGCTGTTTAACTCGGCCAGTTTTCAGTATGCTTTTTTAAGGGTTTATTTTATGTATCATAACGATTGTTAACAGACAAAATAATGTTGGTCGTTGCTAATGACTATCGTGAACTGCATTACATCTTAGATGTGAGACTATGTAGACAGACATTTTGGCATAACATTTGATAACAGATAAGTAACCAAGAAATAAACATGTCTGTTGTCAGAATCAGAGTGGTTTTCCAACTTTAATTTTTGATTTTCCTGTTTTTTCTTGTTAGTATACATGCTGAAGACATTATAGCTGTTTCATTAAAAAAATTACAAATAATTACTGGACACCACTTCCTTTATCCATGTAGCTAACTCATTAATGAAACTGGATGTCATCTGGAATGTTTTGGTTTCTTATTTTTGGAACCGAGTTACCTTCCAAGTTTAAGCTTCATTGGTATAGAAGGCAATCAAAAAACAAATAATAGTAAGGAATCCGTTTTACCCTACAGCATAACTTGTATAACAGCTGTGATCAAGATGTCTTTAAGTTTCTTGAGGTTTTTCTGTCTCGTTCAGTTATTGAATGCAAGTATAAATGAATCAATTTGGATATGAAAGCTTTTTAAATTTAGGGGGCCATCCAAAAATATAGTAAGTAATCTAGACCATATCGTATCCTTCCTTTGTGCTACTCCAGAGAGAGTGTGCTGAAACATCTCACTTTTATCATGGTTATCATGCTTGTTACGCTTTGGAGAATTGTGCTTTTACTTTTTAAAGACTGTTACTTGTGACAAAATTTGTGTGAAGATAGGGGTCTTTCATTTGTCTTCAGACCTCGGAGTAGCTAACTCAGAACTAACTGGTGGCCTTTTCTTAAGAGCTCACCTTCTAAAAGATTTTTATCCCAGTCACTGGCTGGTTCAGCACCCGCTGGCTGCATTTTGTGTTTGTGGTTACAGTGATAGTAACCATTACCTGGTTATGGGTTAAGTTATTTGCCAGATGCCTGAAGTGGTTCAGATGTAGAATGAGCGCACTCCTTGTGATGCTCTTCACGTGTGTCCTGTTACATGGGAATTTCTATTTCACGCTGCTTGATGTTGAGCCAGATGGGGCTGGGCTGTCTTTGGAGTATATTGCATTGGCGACAGGGTCATGGATGGCTCATATGTGCCATCTGTACTGTAACACCACCTGTATGGATGCCATTAAACTTACTTATCCTTCTGGATGGTAGGTAAAATACAGACATGTCATCAGCTTACTTCTCATTCATTATTTCCTTTGGCCTCTGCTTTAAGTTGTGGTATCACTGTGAAGCCTACTCTAGTCAGTCCCAATCCTAGTACTGTACAGTTCTTCCTGGCCTCCCTTTCTTTTCACTTCTGGTAGCCTACAGAATAGTATTTCTGTTTTTCTCAGCATTCCCACCTACATGATGCTTTTGTGCCGCCGCCTTGGTATTTTTGTCAGTTCTATTTCCCTTCCTTCTCAGTCTGTACCCTCCCCCTGCCCTTTCCTAGCCATGACTGCCCAGCTCAGCCAGTTCAGCCTCTTCCCCTCACCATTTCAGTTCCTCACCAAATATCAGCGTCCCTCACCTCTTTTGGCTTCAGGCTCATGTTTCCCTGCCAACTTCCTTTTCCAGCTAATCGTGTTCTCTGGTCCTTCAGAACCTTCATTCTAAACTTTTTTTTTTTTTTTTTTTTTGTTTCTCCTTTTCTACATTACAGTGCTAGGAGGAATCAAGCAGAGGGGATACCCTCTTTCTGTGCTTGTTTTTGGTGTGGTATCCTCACGCATAACAAGTGTGAGCAGTAAATATAAAGAAAAACTGGGTTAGAACATGCTCAGTTGTTCTGAGGACAGTGCATACATTTGTCAGAACAAACTGCTGGGATGTATGTTATGATGGAGCATGCACTACATGGACTGAGTATTTGGAGATTTTAGCCTTATGGCACTAACAAATATTTCCTTGGAGAGTGTCTATTTCCCAGCCCCCATGATACCTTAAAGCTGGATTTGAGGATTTTCTGGTGGAAATAAAAAATACCAGCATTAATAAAAAACATAGCCATGACAAAAAGGTGTCCCATTCTTTCAAGTCTTCACTCTAAGGAACAGAAATTCTCAGTGTTTTAAGCAAACAGCTGTAAGGTGTTTTTATACTGTAGCAAAACAAACCTGCTTCCCTGCTGTTTGTTTTTTTTTTTTTTTTTTTTTTTTTTTGCTTAAGAACAGCAGAAATGTTCTGTGAGGAAATTCGGAAAACATTCAAAATTTTCATTGTTACACAGCTTAAAGGTCGAGAGTAGACTCTGTTGCATAAAATGTGTTTTGTTAATGGAATGTATAAGGAGGTGACTGGTTCAGTTGAATAGGCGTGTATTGTAGCAAAATGTAAAATCTGGAAGACATGCTCCTTAGAAGTCAGAAGATATGCTACTTTATAACTTATTCAAAATTGAACAATTTCTCTTAAATACAGGAATAATGTTTGTATGGAATTGCCTCTTTCTGAATTTTGGACTGTTGCAAATTGTTAGCGATAGTAAAATGAAATACAATGTAATTTCTCAAAGTCTGAGGTTACATGTAGGTGAGAAGTTTAGACAAAGGTAAGCCAGATGCTGTCTCCTTTATGGCATTTTGGAAAATGTGGTTAGTGAACTGAATTTCTTACCCAAGCAACTCAGACTGAATGTATCCAGCCCTGCAGTGCCTGTTGCAGGCTTGTGAAGAGTTCTGGGACATCTCTCAATGTTCCTGCTGCATCGAGTGCTCTTGAGCTCCAAATTGTTGGTTCTCACTCACAAGTTGGCTTTGCTGATGAGAGTAGTCTCAGAACTAATTTAAATATAATATGTTTTGACAGTTCTGTGGTTGAGAGTGTTTTAAGTTTTTGAAAATTGGCTGGTTAAAGTAAATCATGTACAGGTCACAAGGGAGTGACCATTTGTTGCTATTGGTATGGTCTGTGTAGTGCTTCAAATAAGAAAGTCACAGTTTATTTCTGAACAGGAGGGGGCACTGTTTAAAAGGACAACATTGTTTTAAAATTAATGCACTTTTTTTTTCCCATTGAAATCTCTGAAGACAGTATGTTCTGCAAGAATTTTGTAGTTTGTTTTTGAATGATGAAAGCTACTCCTCTCAGGTTCTCTGCCCCATCCCATTATTCTAATAATTAGAGTGATTTCTGCTTATTCTTCTCTTATGTACAGGTTTTGCCAAAGATAGTGTTTCTCAAGTTTTTTTTTTTTTGTTTCCTCCCTTTCTTTCCTCCTCCTTTTGTAGGAAGTAATGCTTTGTATCATATTCAGGTTTGTATGTTGCTCATGACATTACAAAATCTTGCTTCAATATTTTATTTTCTGTCATTTTGTTTCTTAAAATATGGATGAGATACCTAGTTTTCTGTCTTTTAAAGAAATTTTACTCCTGTAAAACCTTTTTGGTGTATTTATATGTGAAAGAAATTAAATACATAATGATAAACATAAAGAATCTTAGAAACATTCTTAGTTCAACTGAAAGAAACTACAAAGTTAAGATTTTTGGGATTGATATTTTTAGTAACCTCGTGTTCCTGTAACAGATTACATTTGTTGGGGATTTGCAGTCTCTACCCCAAAGAATTTAGTCTTAACTCTGAATTTACAAATACTTTGTATGGAACTGTTAACTTGTTTGTTAGCAAACAGTGTTGTTGTAAAAAGGCAAAAATTAGGTGGAAAGAATGGCAGAAGTTTAAAGAAGTGTTGTGTGTCACCAGAGTTTCATATGGGTGTGAATCTGGAATTGTTGTAAATGTAGCTTTTATTTAATATAAATGAGATCCATAAATGAACCGTAATAATGAGTCATAAAGTCATTAAAATCCATAAATGAACTCTTTTCTTCAAAAATAATATGGAAACTTTAGGTGTCTCTTGAGTGATTCTGATGAATCTACGAGAAGGAAAATAGTTCTTCACCCATCTACACAAATTATTAGTAACTCTAAAGAACCAGCATTGGTACTTCCCCCAGTACATCTTGTTTTGCATTAATAATTTGTGGTGGCTTCTCATGAGAAGACGTAATATTATATTCTTGATGCATATCCTACTTTGCCTCCTAATATTTTCCCAACAGGGAAGAAAAGCCAACCGCAGTATGTTTTGCTGGACAAAAGCTAGCCAAAGTGTTCTTCACATCCTCTAATTTGTGAACTAACTGGGATGAAATTTAGAATTGCCTTAGACTACATACAGTGTGTAGACACCCTCTTACCAAATGATTCTGGCCTATAAAATTATAGATAACTTGGAGTGACTGTGTCTTTGTGGCTGCTCCTTTGTGGGCACCCCAGTGATTGATGTGCTTGTGGTTGCTGGATGGTTATAGTCTGGATGTAATTACCTGGTACAAATTGATAGATTACCTGCCAATAAAATGATAGTTCCTATTTAAAAAAAAAAAACAAAAGTGTGTGTTTCATAATATGATATAATTTGGCAAAATAATTTCTTGATGCTGTAAATTATTGATGGCATAGAAGTAGGGAACTAAGTTGTATTCAGAAGCTGGCTCAAGCAGAGGTTGCAGTTGTCACTAAGTAATAGCAACTATAGAAATGGTCTTGACCATTAATGTCTTCAAAAGTTATTAAAATTTGTGACCCAAAATTATGAAAAGGAGGATTTTTAATTTTTTTGTTTGGTAATTACGAAAAGGCAAAATGACCTTAAAACTAGGCACAACAAACTGGAGGGGGAAAAAGGGCAAAAAAAGCCTGTGTAGCAACATGTGTAGGCTGGTTGAGCCAAATAGCCAATGCAAGCAGGATGATGTGCAGAATGGAATAGAAATTAGGAGAATTAACTGAGAATTTGAAGAGTTGAAACAGGCTTTTAAATATATTAAAAGCAGGAATAATGAGGAGAATGAGGTAATTAAGCTGGAAACTGTAGAAAAGAGGCTTGGTGTCTTGGTACCGGTCTGCAGTAAGTGATGTCCATAGAGACATTTTCAACAGATTCATTGTTTTCTAATAATAGAAGATACTGCATTGCTAGAGACTGATATGTCAAAAAGAGGCATTGTCAGAATAAACTGGGTGTCATGCTCCCAGTAGTTCTTAATGTGGTTTAAGAACAAGGAGGCAGGTCTGGAAAACCATGAGCATTATACCTCTCTCAAACACAAAAATCACAGGTTTCCAAGCCTTGACGTATAACCTTAGGTGCTGACAGTGATTGAATAAAGCATTTGGAAGGGAAAAAATATGAAGCTTCTACCTGAGCATGATTTGATTAAAAATAGAGCCAGCCTTGGAAAAGAAAATCAAGCCTCTCTGATCTGTTAATTTTTTGCATTATGCAGCTGGAAGATGAACAAATGAAAGACTTGGTCTGTCGTTTTTTTGGTAGCTTGGATTTGTCTGAGTGGGCAGTTAAGAGAAGTTAGTAATCAGGGTCTAGAGATAAAAGAGTCTATGAGAAGGGTTTTTGAGAAGTTGTGTAGCAGACTCTGGATTTGTGGAGACACAAATCATTACTGAGACAATATAATTACCTATCTATAACAGGGTAATAAGCCTTCTGCTGCATATTTTGACTGTAGTCAGGTTTTTGATGCTTCTGAGTAATGCTTTCATAGACAAGCTAGGGAAATAAATAATGCTAATAAAATTGTTTCAAGAATGATCAGAAGCTCCCTGATCTCTTAACTTTTGTGTTATATGAAGAATACCTATTGGTATTCCATGATTGACATGGAAGGCAATAACTCAGAACTGATGTTGCTGGATATTTTTTTGTTCAAAATAGGAGGTGGAATAGAATGTGGATGAGCCCTCGTGGTCATGAGCTATAGGACGTTTGTTGTGGGTTTTAGAGGTGAGGGGCAGAAGGAATCTGGAGCTGATTTACAGGTAGAAGACATCACTTTGCAGCCTTGCACTCTCCTTTAAAATGGATTCTGAGAGTGTGGGTAACGCAGAGTCATGGAGGGCTGGCTGGCCTCACCAGTTCTGCTCAGTTTTTCTTCCTGAAACCAGGGATTTAAAGGATTCCCAACAGTCCCTGTGTCAGCACAGCCTCATGGACAGTTGTCATGAACTTCTGGTGTCAAAGATGCACTTCAGTGGCCTGAGAGGTCCATGCAGGTCTGAAGGCCCACAAAGCTGACAGGGAGTAAACTTACACAATTGAAAATTGTAAATTTAGATTTAATAAATTAGTAAATTTAGAATTAGAAATGACCTTGACCAAATTGTTTACACAAATAAAAGAGCAAGGGTAGAATTAAAGGTTGCAACAAGTCCAATGTACTGTGCTTAATCAGAAATAATCAAGTCCTTTTAATGTAGTTTGGGGAACATTGGGTTAGAGAAGGGTTCTTGGAAGACTTGGTGGTAATGTTGGGATATGATCGAAGTTGAACATGAGTCAGTGATGTCATATTGTTAAATGAAAGACTAGTATCATGCTGGGTTAGATAAAGGCAAATATGGCCTAAATGACTATTTCTCCGCCCTGCTTGACATTGGTAAGGTCTCAGTTGGAAGGCTAAGTCTGCTTCTGAGTGCTGTATTTCAATAGTTATGTGGACAACTGAAGAGGGTTGAGAGAACAATCTATAGGTGAAAAACATTGCATATGAAAGGTAGATTCTTAAATTAAGTTCTTAAATGAAGATCCTGATACTATGTGAAAGCATTTAAAAAAAAATAATCCTTGATTAATGTGTAGAAGTAGCCAGAATGCTACTTGGTATTCAAATGAGTGTTAAGAAAACCTTAAGAAAAATTCTGGGAGTTAGTAATTAAAATAATAATAGTTTGGACATGACAGTTGGAGAAGTAGATTGCCTTTGGTTTTCAGAGAGTTAAGTAATTGGGAACATAAGAGCAGCATACAAAATAATAAATGATACAGATATACTATTAGCCATTTTCTTTCTTGAGTAGTAAGTAAAGGCAGCCTGTGACACTGGAAGACTGGATATTTAAAATTGGTTGTGCATTGCAGAGAAAATCTTGCCTTTTAATAATCTGCTGCCTTTAAGGGCAAGATGCTCGTAGAATTAAAAATGGACAACTACACAGATAGAACAGACACAGTTATTAAGATACTCCTTCAGGGGGTTTAGAACAAGCTAGCAGATAACTACTGCCTTCTTCAAATACCAAACCCAGTGGTTTCAGTTGTTTGCTGTACACCTCAGGATCAATATGTGAAAGGAACTTAATAAAAAAATTTAATGATGATCTGATTTTGAGGAGGGTAGATTACAGTATGACCTCGCAGTTTTTAGATACAGAGAGAAATTAATTGAATACTTCAGTGCTTTTTCTGCCCTGTGCTGGTGTGCTGCTTTGTAATTCCAAGTGGAAAACTACATGCTTGCACAGACTGGTAACTGGTTCCTTTTGCCGTAAAGAACTAGCTTTAGGGCATGCAGCAGGAGCTCTAAGAAGTTATTATGCTTCTTGTGTAATTACTCTGAGGTGGCCATCGATATACAATCAAATGTACTGATGCTTTTAAGAGTATATTAATTCTAAATATGAATTTTTGCAAGAATTGCGAACAGTTTTAATTTATAAAGCACAACAGTTAAATATTGTAGGGCAACAGTCTCATAAAGAAGTTAAACAGAAAGTTATGGTTGGAAGCTTGCTTGATGTAAATCAAAGCCAAGGAGCTAGTTCTATGTATGCTGTCAGGAAGGAAGACAGTTTTTCAAACTATCATTCCCTACTTCTTGTGTTCACCATGCAAACAGAGCAGCTAAAGAATCTGGTGTGACAATTTAAATCTCTATTTGTATTATACTGTGTTTGCAAGCAGGATTTCTACAATTTAATATTTAGAAAAAACTCAATGTGGAAGAGATGGAGTTCTGTATTATTTCATGAGTCTAAGATACCTGATTTCTAAACAGATTTGTGCCTTGCCCTGAAAAACTTCTAGTCATATGTCATTTGAGTACCCAAGTTGTGTCAATATTGCCTTTTGGCTGAGGCATCGAACCAGAAAACTTCAATGTAAAAAAGCAAAGAATTTGCTTTTATGAGGAAATTGTCAAATGCAAATGTCCAAATACTACTTTAATGATGTAAAAAAAGTGCTTTTATACTTTAGAAAACAATCACTTGTTTCTGCATCCAAAGAAACAATTCTTCTTGTTTCTAAGAATAAAGCAATCAATCACCGTGGTGGTGCATTGGTATATCAGTGGTGGTCTTACGTGGTACGTAGTTCTGCTGGTAAATTCCCCAAGAGAACAATTAGGATCTGTTTATATAGCTTCTTTCCTTTACAAAAGTGAATTTTTGAGGCCAGTCAGAATGCATTTACATCACGCAATAGTATGGTGTAGGAAAAAAAAAATGGAGCTATCTCTAAACCAGCATGGTAAATTGGTCCTAGGGTGTTTTAGCTGCATTGCTTTCCTGGTCCAACCGGTTGAGTCATTTCTCACGGTGTAGCAGTATGTGCTGTCGATGTACTGTCAGTACTTCTTTAGGACCAGAAGATGATTTGTGTAAATGCAAAACTTCAGGAAGAAGACTCTGAAAAGAGGTATCTATTGATTTAAAGGGAGATGGTACTATAGCTGAGGCTTCTGAAAATTGCCCTTACGTGCTTAGGGACTATCACGTTTTAAGGACTTGCTTCATTTTGGCAGTAAATGTTAAGGAAGTATTGTGCCTCTACTTCACTCTATCTTGTAGAAAGTCACCTGTCAAGTCCCCCAACCTCGTCTTGCTTGGTGTGAGATGTCTTCCAGAAGAGTCTCCAGCCTTAGCATTGGCGCTTTGTGACCAGTGTTTCTACCCAGAGTAAAATACTTAGTATATGGAGTATAAACTACAATCCTAACCACATGAAATTTAATGTTTGTAAATGTTATTTATATATAAAATAAAGCAAATATTTTGATAACCTTCCAGCAGTTGACTGCTTTATTCAGAAATAAATAATGAGGACTAGTGGGAGCTTTTAATTTCTTTTCACAGTCCATGGTGCCAATTACTATCCTGCTGAAGCGCAGCTACACAAGCAGGGGGTTCTTTCTGATGCTCTGGAAGGAGCTTGATCTTCATTTCTGATGCTTATGAATATCTAAATATTTCCTGCTGCCTTTTTTGTATCGTAGATGATCCGCCTGCAAACAGGCGTTTACCTTTTACTTTTCTGGACATGAATGAAAAACATTATGTGAGTGTGTTAGACGCAGCATTTTTTTCCATACGGGGTTCAGTGATGTATTTGGTGTTTTTTCTTAATATGGAGTTAGGTTATTTTGTGATCATTTTTACTTTCACTAAAAAAAAAAAAAAATCATAATCATTCTGAGGAAGACTGGGAACCAATGACTCCACTGTTAATCAGACTTGCAAACTGATGGCAAATAATGAGATTACTTTGAATTACTTCTCATTTAGTGTTCACATCTTTCAAGACTTCTTTTTAATGGTCATATGTTTTAGAAGCCTGATTAATAGGATTTGAATTTTTAGGATTGCCTGTTAAAACACTGTAATGTTGTTCAGAATCCTTGCAGAGTCTTTTTTTGTTTGTTCTTGTTTATGATGTAATCAAGTAAATTGGTAGTATCTGCTTAGTGCAAGCACCTGAAACTTATAGAGGCTTTCTGTATGTCTTACCCCTGAACAGTTGATTTGGGAAGAGTCATGTAACTTTACCTTTCAATGCTATCATGCTCTAAAGATGAACTGTGTAAAAAAAACAAACAAACAAAAAAAAAAACAAAAAACAAAAACAAAACAAAACCAACAAACAAACCCCAAACAAACAAAAAAACCCCTTAAAACCATACCTACTTATTCAGGAAGACTGTCAGCTACAAACTGTTGGAAGCTGGGAGAGTACTCAAGGAAAATGGTAGATAGTTGCCAACACGAACAAGATAATCCTGTTTTGCTCTGTTCCTAGTCACAGAGTATGCAGCTGGCTGGGCCCCGGGTCTGATCCAGTGCGTTTGTTGTCATATTCCTGTGCCACTCTAAGCTTTTCAGACACCAGCTAAACTTTTATGCCCGTTAGCACAGCTCAGCCAGCACAAGGACAGATTTGCTGTGCTTTCAGTCCGTCGAGAGTGTTACTTGTAGAGCTGTTGCCCAAATACCAGTTGCCAGACTAAATGCACTTAAATACACCTTTACAGCCCATTTGGGGAATGTGAGCTTACAAAACATCGCAGAGTAACATGTGAACCAGCAAGGTTTGACAGAGGTGTGTTGCAGAGCAATTCAGCTTGGTAGCTCTTAATTGGAGAAGCCAAATGGACTTGACTTTTGGAGTCTTTAAGTTTTTCTGGTGGTGATGACAACAATGCTTTTTAACTTGTATCAGGAATGATTGAAATACAAGTATCACAAAGGTGTGTGTTTAGGGTGTTTTAGAATAAAGCCAAACCTTAAAGATAACTCCTTGTACAGGACTAGTGTAGTTGCGCTCTGTCAAGATGCAGAACCAAAGGATAATTTTCCTACTTAAATTCATGTTGCTGGTGGGTTTATATGGTTGGTTGGTTTTGGTTTTGTTTTTTTTCCCCCCTTCTCTGCAGCTTGAAAAATCAGCGTATTGGGATCCCAAACAGGCCTACTGAATAGAGGAGGCTTCTGTAAAATTCAGCTGGTTGACAAACTTTTTGGAGCTGAGCATGAGGCTGTTTTCTATACAACAGGCTTCTGTCAGCACAGCTGTTCCCGTCAGGAATGTGAAGAGGTGTGAACATTGACTGGTTTAGCTGTTTTGGCAGAAGCCATTAGCAAATATGTTATTATATTGACAAAACTTTTCTTTTGCTGGTAAAATCTGTCTGTTCAGAGATGTGTCTCCATAAATGGTTTAACATTCTAGTACGAACTGTAATTTGTTCTGGAAAGCTATACTTGCAGTGCTTTGCCAGTACCTTTAGAGTACTAAAGGGCTCTGGCATTGACACAGACCAAACTTCCAAAATCTATCAGTAATCCAAACTAATATGAAAAGGGTGGAAGCTGAAAGGAGGCGTGTTGAAACCAAGGTTGCTGAGAAACAGATGGGAGTTGACAGGATGCCTTCTCTGTTGGTAGGATTGATGTCCTTGCATGATTCAGATCTGCTGTGCATCTCCAGGAAGGTGGGCTTTATAGCTGAGTGACACTAATTTTTTGAGTTTGTGATGCTTCTTCCATCAGCCCAATCTACACACCAGCAGCAGCTAGAATGACCATTTTTGCCCCCCCCCCCCCCCCCTTTTTTTTTCTGTGTTTGAGCTAGCCTTTTGCACCAGCATTAAGCATCCTAGCAGGAGGGCTTTGCTGTTTTTTCTGCTACTATTTCTTCAGTCTCACATAGCCTGAATGTCCAAAATACCGTGAGTTTAGGAACAAGCAATTGAAAACGCGTGCTATTCTGAAACAGTGTTCCCATTCGTTGTTCAATATGAAGCATATACGAAGTTTAATGAACAAGTCATAATTCTTCCTTGCTTTAAAATTAAGTGCTGACTTTCAGCTGTGCATGGAAGTAATATTTTTCTTATGACTTCATGCTCATTGCTTGTTCTTTCATCTAAATAGCAGTATTTTGTAT
This sequence comes from Tyto alba, assembly GCF_018691265.1. Lineage (NCBI taxonomy): Eukaryota > Metazoa > Chordata > Aves > Strigiformes > Tytonidae > Tyto > Tyto alba. The sequence goes on from NW_024881322.1 coordinate 13,975,952, forward strand.
AAAATTTGAAACTTCAGTGTTCTGGACTCTGTCCTAATGAAGAATACCATAGCAGACAGAGAGCCTGTGAGTTGTAAGATTTGACACTGGGTTAGTTTACAGTGAATGAAACCAGATTAGGCACTGAAATCCTGGATATGAACAGCATAGCAACACAGTACAATTGTGGAGACACTTACTGATGGTTTAATGTTTATTTTTCAGTAGCTATTATACTTGGACTGGTGCCTAGGTAAGTTAACAGAAATAAAGCTGGAAGATTTTAGGCAGCTTCAGAAGCCTTGCAGTAGGCTTTTGTAAAGCAGTATTTATTGTGTTTCTAAACTTGCTTCTAAAGAGAAGACCCAAGAAAAGATCACCAAACATTTTATTTGTTATTACCAAAGATTTCTCTGCTGGTTTCCAAAGGAAATATTTTTCAGGGCATCTCCTGTCTTGTTCTTATCTGCTTTATGTTGTTTTATTAAACTTTTTTCCTTGCCTAATGGACTTACTTCATATGAAGATTGCAGGATTTTTTGTTTTGGGGGTGGGGGATGTGTTTTTTTGTTTGTTTTAGGGTTTGAAATGGTAGGGTTTTGAGATTTCACCAGAGAAATGAACGATCTGTTAAAATGGTGCAAAGATCCAGTGTCTTTGTTGTGCCCATTCACAGTATTTTCTGTGGGTGTTGTTAGATTGGTAGGAAGACTGTAAGTAGCTGGTATTGACCTGCAAATGTTTTCCAGTAAGCATATGGCTTTCATTACTTCTGTTTTTAAAATACTGTGATAAAATAAAACACTTTGTCAGTAGCTAACAAAGAAAAAGAAAACAGTTTTGGGTGTAGAAGACACAAACTATTGAAAAATAAGCCTCTCTTTTGTCATTTTAAGAAACCAAAATGGTGGCTGTATCTGGCACTTTTCCATGTGCTTGAACATTAAAAGCATTCTGTATCCCAGTGTTTATGTCAGAGTTGGCTGACACCCACTGATCTGCAAGTTGTGTTTTAGAGAAAACTTTGTCACTGAAAGTTTTTGATGTTACTGCAAAGTAAGGGTGTAATGAGAATAGGTTTGTGGGTGACAGCCTTCACATAATAAAAGTTCTTGTAAAGAGAAGAGAATAATCTGAGATATGTGGGACAAGAAGTAACTGTTAAAATTCTAGCAGAAAAGATTCCACTTAAGCATTAAGAAAAGTTTTCTAATAGATAGGATGACTTTCCTGTCCAGGAGTAGAGTCTTCGTGGAAGTTGGAAGGTCAGGACTGGGGTACGCAGTGCCACTGATCATGTCTTGTGGTGAACCCTGACTGCCTTTTCCACAGGAGAATGGGAGGCCAAAATTCTGTAACCTCTATTGAGAGAGTCCATATTTCAATATAATTTTATGGAACTGTGACTACAAGGTGCTTGTTCATATAAAACTACATTATTTTCGCAATAAGAAGGGATATTATTGATCATGTTCTGCTCAGGGTATATAATACACGATTGTCAGTCTCTTCTACTTGTGTCAAATTAAAGTCATGATCTTAAGATATAAGGGAGTGAATTTGCTAATGAATCTTAACTTCTTTTAACATTCAAACTGAAAAACCTAAATATAGTAAAATGTATGGTCTAGAAGTAAAGTTACTATCTCCTCTGCTATAAATTGCTCTAATTCTATTAACTTTATTGGAGTTTTGAAAACCTTCACAAAGTGATGTCCTACGACATTTTGAGTACTCCGTCCAATCAAAAGTTTGTTCAGTTGTTCAGCCTGAACAACTGGTATCTTGTTGTAGTTTGTATTTAATTTATTTATTAGAAGATGTTTCTCATCAGTGAGATATGAGTCAGAGAATTTGACTAGAGGTAATTGTGTTAGAAAAATCTTTAGAGGGGGGAAAAACCCCAAGTATGTGAAATATCAGTTCTGTCCACTACAGATTTTTTTCTTGTTGTTGTAAAGGCAAAGATTCTTTTCACATATGACCCTTCCTAAGCAGCCAAGTGGCAAAATCTGTTGTTAGAAAAATATTCAAGTTAGGCAATACATTGAATTAATCAGTTATTAGATTCAGCTGTTTCAAGTAACCAGATGCATTTACTTTTTGCCACTCCACATATTAAATTCCTGTAAATGATCAGCAGCTATGATACACAACTATGCATTGTATCATTAGGGAATCTGTTAATGTTAAGAATGTTCAAGATCGCTCTCATACGTACTTCCAAGAAGAGGCTCTTCCAACTTTTCTTTATGTTCACTCAGTCTCTTATACACTGATAAGTTACTGCAACTTTCTATTTCCATCTGATCTGTGAGAACAGTTCATTTAAACTTGAAGCTGGGTTTTACACCTTCATTAGGTTACATAGAAAATTTGTTATATCAGGACTGCAAATGAAATTTGTGTTCCAGTTCATGATTTCAGAGATAGGAGGTAGGTGTGTGCTCATTCATTGAGCTAAGGATTGAGGTGTTTACATAGTTTGCGTGTATAAACCAGAGAGAACTATGATCAGGCTCAAAAAATGTCAGTAAAGTTGAAAAGACAGCCTGGAATTTTAAGTATGTATTGTATTCCATATAGATTAATCCTCTTTGGGAATTAAACTTTACAGATTTGTTTTGGAAATTTTGGAGGAAATGTTTGGAAAGCTTAAAAAATTCCATACTGATTTTGAGTTTATTTGACACTCTTTTCCAGGCTCAGCCCCTTGAGGGACTATGTATTTGATCTTAGAGGGAGAATTCAGGGTGACAGTACACAAACCCCGGGTGTAGTGCAGTGCTTAGTCAAGGTCAGCTTCGTCACTGGACATTGCTGCATAGATTTGTCTGCCAACAAAACTGTACGGTCACGACAAATGAAGGTCTGTTCAGGTAATATTCACTTTAGAATGAATGTTGTAGGAGTTCAAATTCAGATGAGAAATACTTATGTAAGTAAGTAGTTACTTCAAATTTCTGTTGTGGGATAATCATGGCCTTATCGGACTGCTGTGTATCTGTGGCCTCAGAGTTGAGACTTTTCTGAGGCTATCCTGACACTGTACCGCTTGACCATAGTGTTATAAATAGTCATAGAAAATACACCTTGCAGGTACTCCTTAGTTTTACACATCTTTTTCACTGCAGAAATAGCGAGATTGTTAGTGTCTGTTGAGCTGAAGTCTGATATGTTTCTGGTGGCTCCTTGGTGAATCCCAGCATTAGCCAGGTGTTTCACTTACCTCAGTAGTAATGGCATGGCAGAGATGGGCAGTGGCAGTTCTAGCAAAGTAGGTGAGGATGCACAGAGGTTAGTACTGACAGCTCACCCGAGTATTTAGCTAGCTTCTGTGCAAGCTTTGCAACCTGGATGGATTCTGGGGAAATGCCACTGCTAGGAGTGATTGACTTCACTATTTTAAAATTCACTTTTACAACTCAAGTATTTGGAGTCATAAGATCAGCTGTATCTGTACCAAGCAGGGTACAAGGGGTGAGTTGTTACCTTTAAGAGTGTGTAGCTGGGAATATTTGTATAAACCCAGAATAATGGTGGGGAATGTGGGGGTGTCTCAGCCTCCTTACATGGCCAGGGAAAAAAGTTTGAGTACTTAATTAAAAGGTTAAGCTTTTAGATGACAGATTAAAGTTTTGTTTCAGAAAATGGTCACCATGTCACGCTTGGTTTCTGAGATCGTGTAGAAGAGTGCCTCCACTTAGACAGGTAAGCTGTTTCTGCCTTGAATTTCAGAGTGACAAGTTAAACTTTAGCAGACGTAGCGAAAGAGAGTGATAGTAGCATCTCTGAGGTAATTACAGTTTAAGGTTATGGAGGGAAGACCTGCTTTTTTATAACTTACATTTGGCATGTTGAAAAGCTAGAAAATATGGCCCAGAAGTTTGCAGGCCTGATTAAAAGCCTGTTGAAAACCAGGCTTGCGTTGTGTGAAATGGTCAGTGGCCTTGTCCCAGAATTGTGGTTGGTGTTTTCAGAGGAGTTGGGTGAGGCTGGGGACCCAGATCACATGAAAATTGAACGGACTTGGACAACTGGCAGAGGCTGTTGTTTGTCCCCTTCTAGTCTTTCAGTAGCTGAATCCTAGCAGATAGTTTTGCATTTGATGTAACAATTTTTTTTAATTTTTGTCTTCCAACTGGTAACACCTGATTTTGTTTAAAATACAGGATTAGAATGTCTAAATCAGCATGTATAAAAGCAATAAGGTAATGGTTCTGTTGTACAGGTTCACAATCATCAATTGGGAAATGAAATGTATTTGTCAGGTGGTTGGTCAGGTTTTATGCCTGCTGACATAATGTAGCTGTGTTATGGTGTTTTTTTTTTTTTTGTTTGTTTGTTTTTTGTTCTATCTCCTTTCATCTCTCTTGACAGTTTGTTCTGACTTCACCTTTTTCATATCTGTTCTGATCTCCTGTAAGCTTGCCTACCCAGGAAGTTGTACTTCCTTTCCTTCTGACTAACACATGGCAAGCATTTTCCAAAAGTCGTTCCTCGTTTTGCTAACGTATTTGGCAGCTCTGACATCGCAAAGTTTCATATAATGTGTCTGTTAGGTTTTGGCTTTTCTCATCAGAGAATTGCTTGTGTTCTTCTGCTTGTTTCATTAATCTTTATTAAGTAAAGATGTAAGCTGTCTTTAATTGAATGTTTTCTTTTGGCAATAGAACAAGTCAAAAGGTGTTTCTCATTAATTTGTTATTCAGCAGGGATAGCCATCTATCTGGATTGAATTTGTGACAATGTTTAGTCCCTATTTGTAGAAATGCCTATGTCGAACATATTTTTCTATGTTTTGCTCAGAATATCCTATACAGGCTGACTTTATAATGTCATTTGTCATGTGGGAATTGAGCTACAGGGAATTGGTCTGTGTTGACAGCATGTCTCCGTGTTGGTTTTTCCTCCTCTTTTAGTACAATGTGTTTTATATTTGGTCTTATAAAGTTTTATCATGCTATCAAATCATGAAGAAGTGCAGAAATGATGGCTTTTGGTTTTCTCTAGCATGTGATACAAATATTTTGGACAAAGGTCATAATGAGAAATGCTGACCTTTCTTTTTATGACACAGAAAATCATATTCAGACTTTCCTGTAGCAGTTACTTACAGGGCCGCCATCAGCTTGAAAGCAAATTGCCTTGAAGAAATTAGGGTAGCAATTTCAGGTGTTGCCCGGGTTCTTTTGTCTCCCTTACAGTTCCTGCGCCTTCAGTAATTTTTAAGATTTACGTCTTTCTCTGTTGTTTTGTGGGAGGTGCAAACTGTGTTTGTGACCCACTAGCCAGGGAAAGTGTTAAATTCCATCAAATGCCCAACCACCTGAGAAATGAAGAAGCACTTTTGTTAACTTTTGTAAAAATCCCAAATGAATCTCAGGTAACCTACATAAAAATACTGGTTTTCGGGTGATTGTCCTTTAAGTGATATTGCAACACATTGGTGTCTGTTTGTCCCAGATACTTTCAGGCAGCTCCTAGCTGAAATGAATTGTTTTTATACATGTTAGGAATCCTGTCATCATACCCTCAGTAACTCCTAAGAAAGGAAAGGGGGTGTCCAAATGTGTGTTTAGTACACGTCTCGGAATAGCATAGGGTCTACAGACACATGGAACTTTGTCTGGGACAAAGTTGTTTATTTGGTTTGCCTGCTTTCTCAAAATTTATGGAGAATGTCTGCCATAAATGTAGCTAAAAATCTCACTGTCATCTGGCAAAAATAAAATAAAGCTATGTTGTAGCTGACATGGTATTATAAAGCTAAACCTGGAAAGACACATTAGTCTGTTTTTCTAACGGAGTTCTTGTTGGAAACAGTTTTTGCTAGCATTTTAAAATTTAGTGTGACATTTTTGAGCATCTGGCATTTGGCAGCTTCACTAATAACACTTTTGTGCAGTCTAACAGCTTTTACTGTTATTGCATTTTTCCTAATCTTCAGCCTGACCTTTCTCACTTCATAATATTTATTTTTGTCTCAGAACAGAATCGTTCAGGGTGGATTCCAAAGCAAAGTATGTCTCCCTTGTGTGATAAATATATTGACCATTTTAAAGTGGATAAACTAGCAGTAGTTTGTTATGACATTCCCCCCCCCCCCCCCCCAAACTTTTGTCCCATATGATGCTTTCAAATACCATTTTTTCTGTGGTATGCTGCAAAGCTTGAGTGCTGTCACATGGCACTTGGACACTAAGCACAGAAATGATTAGCCTCATTGTGTCAGAGCTGACTTCTGCCTCTCAGGCTAATTGGCCCCCTTTCATCAGAGCAGGAATGTCACACCAAACGTAGAGAAGTAGCTGAGATTTATTTCCCATTGAAGAGTCTTTATTTTACTTGGCCTCTCTGATCCAACTAGAAAAATCATGATGAAAGAAATACTTTCAGTCCTTCCCTTTGTCAGGAATAGTGATGTATTAATAACGATACAATTTAATCAGATCATAGCAGCAGTCTCACTCTTAGTTTTAATTGGAATGGGTATATATAGCCAGTATTTATGAGAAATTTATTTGTTTCAGTTCATTTTACCAAATGAATCTTCAATCAGTTGCTATTAGTCTCTTGCATAAAGTCACTTCTGTAATGCCCTCAGCTAGTAATGAGGTGCTGTTATAATCTTCTGTTTATCTTGACTTGATTATCTTTCAGTTTTGCTAGATAAATATTTTTTCAGGCATCTTGAGTCTTCTCTTGTTGCTCTGTATGAAAGATTGGGCCGTCAAACAACTGGATGCTTTTCTAGAACAATTTTGAGCTACATTATTCCATATTAGCCACTTTATTTTATGGAACTTTAATTGTCACATTCCCCCAAATATGGAAAAAGTAGATACACAGAGATATCCTTTTTTTATATCACACTAAGCTTGTCACATTTTGAATATTCATACGCTTATGTTAGGCTGCAGACTAACAAAGAGAGATGGTGGAGAACTTAGTTAAGAATATTCTTTCACAGTTTTCAGCTGCAGATTTGTCTTTCACCACTTGGAAAGTTCAGAAAAACAGAGGATGCTGAATATAGCCAGTGAGGTGGTTTTCTCCATTCTTGTCTGAGATAAGGATGCAGGATTGCTGGTGGAAGGCTGTGGCATTCGCTTTGTAAATGCCCACCGTGAAGGCCTGTGTTTCCCTTAAAAAGTAGCCAGTACAAAACTTGTTCTTCCATACTTGTCTCATACCCAGTTAATTTTTTTTTTTCCTCACAAAAAGATAAAGACACTAAAAGTACACTTTCTTTGTATGTAGAAGACAGACTTGGCTGCAGGGTCTCAGGGCAGGAGCAGGAAGATTTCGGTGTGACTGTGCTGAGTAAGCAAATAGTCCTTTAGTGGACAGCTAGAGTTTGCGTTTCTGGTGTTTTCAAATAATGTTAAATAATGCTTTGAGAATGACAGTTTTTAGGAGGCACTTGCAGATCTGGCTGGGGTTTGCTGCGTCTTGTAACCAGTTTGATTGTGAAACGGGTGTACGTTTTGCAGGGTGTACATTTCGCAGTAGAGCAAAACAGCTCATACTGCAACAACTTTGAGATCTAGGTACATGAGGATGTGGCAGGTAGCAGAATAAATTGTGCCTTCCTCGTGCAAGGTGTAGAATAGGGGTTTTGGCAGCTGAATAGGTATTTGGGGGGGGTACAAATTTCTTTTGTTCTTTCCAGATTTCATTTTACACAAATCTAAAGCTTTACATGAGACTAGGCATCTACGCAGTACCCTTCCCAGCTGAAATGATTTAGAAAGCTCTCAGTTTTATTAAATTAAGTTTTAAATTCTTTTGTCTGTCCTCTGAAATATTTAAGGGACTAAATTTCTCTGCTGGAGAGACTGTTTAAACATTGCCCGTAGCCTAAGGAAGGAAACTCCACCAGAGGGCAGTTCAGAGCAAGAGTGGGATCACTTGCCTTGTTCATCTGCAGAGACCATCCCTGTCAAGTCTATTCTTTCCATATTCAGCAGGGATTATCCTTTTAGCCCAAAGTATTTTCCGTTGTACCTAAACTTGATAAGCCACTAACTGCGTTGTATTAAACAGGAACCTATATTTAGGACTAAGCGTGCGTAGCTGCAGATCTGTGCTTTTGCATGCTGGATACAAGTGTGAGAGCATGCAGAGTATTTGGACAAACATAAATGTCAGGTGGCATTTTTATATCTTCAAGAAGTTGTTTTCTATATTTATAAATATAAACATAAATATGTATATGTGTGTATATATACATATGCATACATATATCGACATATGTACATGTGTATGTGTATATATACACATATATGCGTGTGTGTGTATATATTACAGTTATGGTGAGATCTGTGCACCAGGCTGAAAACTTTCTGAATGTAATGTTGTGCTCTCCTTCAAACTTTTTGTACTTGTGTTCATAGTTATTTCTAAAACATCTGTACTGGATTGGTCCATTGACCTGTGTAGTTCACTAGAATAATAATGTTTGGCCTTTGATTTTTGTCTGGATAAGGAGATCTTTCATTTTTAGAAATAGCTATTTGTTACCTAACTCTTAGAGTTAGATGGCTACCACGTCTTGCAGGCATTTTATATGTTCATGGTTTCTGGGGCAAACCATTTCCAGTGACAACAAATTTTGTCCTCACAGTAGCTTTGTCAATTCAGAACTCAGATCAAAAGCAGAATTAGTATTTTTTTATTTTTAATCTATTGTGACCTGTGGAGGCTAATTAAACACTTTTTAGAACCTCTAATTTTAACCAGAAAGCCATTAAATAAAAACTTTTCTTTTGAAACCAGGCTGTTACAATATGTGAAAAGGACTAAAAAATTGTATTTCTTAAATACCACTAGTAAAATGAATGACTTGTTCCCTGTTACCTTTCCTGAATCTAGTGTTTGAGGGATGGGTGTTTGTCCTTACCAGAAGAGCATTGCAAAGCGTTTGATAGTTGTTCTGTCTACATACTAAATGCTTAATCTTCAGATGTTTTCTGTTTATGAAAACATTTGTGTGAGTAGACGTGTTGAGATGTCTTTTCTTTCTTAATAACTGAGGCCAGTACATAATTTCTCACTTACTTCAATATGCTTTTCACTATTCAATTAAAGTTGTTTTGAGTATTTTTTTTTATTGAGCAAGATTTTGTTTTTGAAGTGGCCCCACACGTTTAAATGGTTTTAATGCTACAGTTCATTCCAATGAGATAATGGTATATGCCTAGTTATAGCCCTTCAGAGCATTTTTGGGTGGATCCACCATATTTTATTTGCTAGTCCTGTTATGTTTGAAAATGAAAATACTGTTGTTTTCTGTAAACTTAAGGGTGTAAATATGAAAGGAAATGTCACCAGTTGCTCTATAAGGTGTCAGTCAGCTGTTGTCAGAGATGTTTTCAGATAAAACGGGATGAACTGGTAGGTTTTTTTTTCTTCTTTCTTCTGAGTAGTGAAGTCAGTAAGATTCATATTTGGCCATAAGAAAATTCTTGAATCCTTTTCTTCCAAAATGTGTGTTTTGAGGCTACATTGACAAAGTCAATGTACTGGGCTGTAGTCTCCCGATGGTCCCTGTGACGCTGAGTTCCTTCTCAGCTTTGCACAATGTGGATCTGGTGTCCCCAGAAATATGTTGGGTAATTAAGATAGTCTGTGGTACAATGGAGAAATGGGTGTGGTTAGTGGATGTTGTCTTGCTTGGTGCGATTTACTAAGTATTAATTGGAGTAACAAAGTGCTTTAATGCTTTAGCTCCAGTTTGAAGTGATCATTATTCTCTTGCACTGTATACTAGAAGTAATTTATGAATTTTGTGTATAACAGCATTGGTCCAAGTGGAGGAATTGAGGAAGATTACCCCAATGAGTAATGGTTCTTAATTGTGTGCTGTAATCAACAAAGCTGTTTAGACTGTCATATTTACCAAACAGACTGTCTGTATATAGAGAAGATTATTCTGGGAGAAAAATTACAAGGAATTTAGGAGATTTGGGAAGTTTTATCTTGCAGTATATGTTAATATATTTTTATTTTAATACTGTCCTCACAGGTAAGAGAAATACAGAAACTCTGCCTTAAAAGGGCCAACCAAACTAGGAATCTTGTCTGTGACAAGTACCTCCTCACTGTTCCTGTGATTAGGTGATTTCTCCTAGAGATATTTGAAAAGGGAAAAGGAAGCATGAAAGTAGCTTTGAATTTGCTACATCTTTGAGGAGGAGAGCCTCTTAAATCTGATTCTGAATGGCTCTGACAGTTTCTATTAGTTCTAATAATAGCAATCAAACATGTTGCTCCTTCCCTGTTGACTTCTCCCCTCTGTGTTGGTGGTCACTGGTTACATAAAAGAAAACCAGACTTGGCTCTTTGACCACTTAAGTTTATTACATTGTACAGGCCCAGTACATTAAGTGCCTCCAGTTTCAGCCCTAAATAACTGGGTTATACTGTGACTGACAGGCAGTAATCCCTGGCAGGGGAATGGGATTGATATGTGGATTTGTAACCTCTTCAGTTGATCCTTCATGAACTCCTCAACTGGAAGATTTTGTGGTGATTGTTAGAACAACATGATGAGTTAAAGCAGAGGAAAAGCAAGAAAGCATCCTTCTGGCTATAGCCGTTAATTCTAAATTAATTCTATAGCTGAACAAAACAGTAGTTGTGTAATTTTAGAAAGGTTTTTTGTATTTTGCATTTCATTGTTGCTAGCTCTTGGCAAACAGATTGTGTGTACTGACTAAAGGGCCAGCCTTTTGTAAATAGTGTTTTATTTTGAAAGTAGCTCTGTTTAGTTGTGGAATCAAGTAAGAGAAGGGAGTGTCTAAACTATAGTGTCATGATTTTAGTGTTGTTTGTGGTATTCAAGATACCTTTATGGCAGAATGGAGACATCACACAGGCAACACGGGCCCTGTTGGACAGCAGTTAGAGGCCTGTAGAGATACCATAGAGCCTCTGAAATGACATCTGAATCCCACCTCAACTGACTCAGAAAATTAAAAAAAGGAATTCTGTCCAAAGTGAATGAAACTTAGCAGGGCCAGGAATCTGTCTAGAATTAAGATCAAACACATCATCAACCTGCACAGGATAAATTTAACCATTTACTCACTTAAAAATGTGTGGGAATGAGTAGAATACCATAGCATTCCTTGATTGTACAGTCAGGAGGACTTGTGAACAGAAGCTGATGAGCTGCTTCCTTTTTATACTAGAGTAGAAATATGTGTTTATGTTGTACTTGTCCTTGATTGAATTACTAATTGTTCTCTTCCTATTTTAGGTTATGGTCAGACTGGTCCAATGGTTCAGAGGGGTGGATATGACTCCATTGCAGCTGCCGTTTCTGGTCTCATGCATATCACAGGGCATGAGGTATGGTGCTCAACTTCTAAATGTAATAGAGTCTTTATGCCATATACTAAAACTTGATGCTGCATCGAGCAAGTCAGCCTGTGCTAACACATTTGATATGCATGCCCTCCTGAGTCTAATGAGATCTTATCTCTGGGAATCTAAGAAAATGATAGTGCTTTTGTCCTTCAGGTGTCTCACTTCAGGCTTGCAAAGCCAATGCCTGAGAAAGAGAAAATGGAAGAAAAACGGTATCCTAAATCTCCAGTGAATAAATTGTCAATTTATGCTAACCTGCTAACGGCCACTTGTAGTCACTTCGAGAGCTGCAGTAGACACAGTGTTGACACCTGGATGATGGAACCATATATATGTGTGGGAAGTCTCACCCATGCTTTGATACTGATATTCCCTCTTTAAGAGAGGGAATTGTGAAGCCATCCAGGTAACTCTGTCCAAATGTCTTTTCAGTCATCCTCCCCCAAAATAAGCAGAGAGATGCCATTAGTGATTCTGGAGAAGCTTTTTATTTTGTTCTTCCCTCTGATACCCAAAATCTTCGGTAGCTGCAGTAGTGCAGGAAGCATTACAGAGGTAGTTCAGTATCTGGATTCCAGGAATACATAGAATGTGTGTCTTCACCTCAGAAAAACATTGTCCAAATAGATGTTTACTTAAGCTGTTGTGAATCACCTACAGATGCAGGGAATGTGGTCTCCAAATGTTACTTCTCAAGTGAGATAGTGTTACAAGTCTGTTCTGTGCCTCATAAACAGTAGGTAGTCTTCTGTGGTGGTGCTCCTGTTAACCTGTAAGCAGCAGTGTGGATCTTTAGAGTATGACACTTGCATAACCTAGGTAAACAAGGAGTTCTTCAAGTTTCTGTACATAGTGTCAGATACTCGTGTTTGAATAGGTTGTTGAAAGCTAACCATGCGTGATCTGGATGTAACTCCACTGTAGGATTGATATCCTGCCAATAGACTTGTTTTCTGCCGAGAACAATGGCAAACATCAGAACTCTGTGCTTGTGGCAATTATTGTTACCAGAGTCCTTCTTTGTATTAAAAAAAAAAAATAATAAAAATAATCAAGCATTGTTTGACTGAGGAAGCTGAAATATCTCATGCCTAGGGTCCTAAGAATGTGTGCCAGTTGCTGCCACGTTAATGACCTACACTCATAGTATGTCCCATCTTAGAACATGAGAAGACATGAAGTTGAGTGCAGTCCTTTCAGGTACTTCTCTTTAAATGTGTAATGCACATATACGCTAAGCAATGACTGATCACAGTAACTGTAGTGTAAGTAACTGTTACATTCTGACCCTGCTGTCTGTAGAGTTAATACTTCCAATACAATGCCAGAAACTTCATGCACACCTCAAAATACACGGAACAGAATTACATGGGAGCGTAGGCTGTTAGAAAAGGACAAATGTTGGTAGTACCACATGAATAAAGGAAATTATGTTGAAAAACTGAAAAAACCCAGGACCCTTGTAAAGCTTGTCAATGATATGTCAATGACAGAAAATACAAGTGTTGTACTGAATAATTGCACATAAGTTGTATTCTGAGAGTAATAGTCCTCAGTGGCCATTATGAAGATGGATTTTATTATAAGATTGTGTTAAGATCTACACTGGAAATCCAGATGTTTGCATCACCTCACCAGGACTCGAGGCAATGTAATCATAGGAATCATTTAATCATTGTTAGTAACCGTTCTGTCTATTCACTGGGGGCTTTTAACAATTCATTCAAACTTAGTCATTCTCTTGCATAATTAAAATAAACACGTTAAAACTTGGTTCTTATTTTTCCTTATTTGAAGTTGGTCATGTATTATTTCATCAGTTTCTCTAAACTGTTTTCTGATGCATAGAGGGACAGTTTTGTTTCAGACTTAAGTGGTCAGTGACTCCAAAGAAGCAAAAGTGCCTTTTGTTGTTGTAGTGAAAATTTACTCAAGTGGCTTTAGAATCATATTGGATGCTTGTTTGAAAGTTACTTTACAATACCAATGTATTATTAATAATAAAATGTGCCAAGTTCTACATTTGTTTTCATGTGACTGAGTTGTGTTTAAAATTTCACAAAACTAGTTCTGAAAAGGATAGAAAACCTTGTTTCAGTTAGCATGTAGAAAAGTTGTCAAAGTAAAGATGAAAAAAGCATCTTCATTTTTCATGCTGTTTTTCTTCATTAAACCTTGATTTATTTGTGGACCAGGTAACATGTACTTCATCTACTAAAAGTAATATGATCATTTGAAGCATAACCTAGTAAACTAGATTTCTTTTTTCTTGAATAAAATTGAGAATGCCAGTCTTATGCAGTGGAAAGAAAAGAAAAAAGGAAAATAAAAGAGAAAAGCTGTAACAGATGATGTTGGTTTTGTATTGCATTGTGGTAGCTATAGATAATCAGCCTAATAACATCAGTATACCAGTGCTTGGTGGAAAGTTCCCTTCAGTAAACAAGCCATTAAATGTGCTTGCAGGATGGTTTTAGAGGTACCGGTTGATGCAGTAGACAAATTATAATGAATTTGAGCAGCAGCAACAAAACATCTACACACATCACTGAGGTGCTTAATTTAGAGGTATGTTAATACATATTTCCAGCTCAGGTGGATGTGTGATGCTTAGCTGCTGGCTGGGGTTAAACCACAACACTCTTAAAGTGTTTTAATAATAGGATACTAAATTTATATCCTGTATCTGACATTTTTAAAATGGATAGAACTAATAGCAATACGTATTCCATTTTAGGGTAGAAATTTCATGTTGAGAATCTGAGTTTGTTCCAGCCATCTGGCTACTGATTTAATGCCTCAGAAAGTGGGTTACTGTTGCAGATCACGTAACTTTATTGCATACCGAGGTCATGCCTCCAGTCAGTAAAGTCTTATTATTAAGCCACGAAATCAATATATTAGCAGGCTAGGATTTTGAACAAAACTTTAAGCCTTAAGTCTCTCACATAGGTAACATTAATTTTCTTCTCTACTGTACATTTCATGTAACAGTATAATTTTTGAGGCAGTAGAGAGATCACAGTGTAAGAGATGGAATTTTCCGATCAAAATGTGTGTATTATATCCAAGTTACCTTTCTATTAAGGAGATAAAATTAGTGTAATACAAATGAGGAATGCACCGAGGTCACAAAATATCACATTTGGCACACAGTATGAACCTCTTGAAAGGGAGACAAGATCATCTCTTTTATACATCTGATTTTTAAGATCTGAGAGAATATTCCTGCATAAAGAAATTCTAAATGGTTTGCTTTTCTTCTTTTGCTAGGAAATAGTTGTTACTGAAACGCCTTAATGCTGATTACTTTGAAATGCTTCTGAGCAAAGTTCTGAACTTTGAAATCAAGTTATAACTTCTGCAATATTGCAAACTCTCAGGCACAAACCAATTGCATTTGTACTAGTGTTGGTTTTGCTGATTGTACCAAACCAACCACAGTCAGTGTACAGTAGAATGCTGTCTTTAAACCTTGTTTTCGTCTGCAGAAACCTGCATGGAATTCAAGCTCTTACACATGTACTTGATTACCTCTGTATTAGAAATGTATGACACCTGTGAAATTTGAAATTGTAGTGTGTTTATGAAAATCTACAAGCAATAGTGGGGAATCTGTTTTGTGTAAATCTGTACCACAAATTCATTTTGAATTGAAGTAGTTGCTTCAGGCCACATTCAGTTTTTCTTTACATAATTTAAAATATGCTAAAAGGACAAAGCTTATACTGCTGACACTTTTATTGTCCTGGATGACATAATTTATAGATATTTCCTGGTTAAACATCACATTCATATTTGATGAACAGAAAGCTTTTACTTAATATATTCAGATACTTCAGTGCCAGATGAATACCCCTTGGATGAAAGTTTCTATGACTCATTAAGGCAATAACTTGAAAGTAATTAAATAAAAAACAATTTGGATATGAATCCCCTTCCATCTCCAAGTGGATTATTACAACACTATTTTTACTATTTAGAGTATCCTTATGGTGGTGCATTCTTTCTTGCTGAAGAAGCATCTTTGTTTTACTGAACAGAAGACAGCAAGACATGATTGGGATCTACAATACCAGAGAGGCCATTCTTCAGCTTAAAACCAAACAAACTGCAACAAAAGAGTACACATGGTGTATAGCTCAGAGCTGTTGAAAAATATAGCCATTCCTGGTTCAGATTAGCTTCAGCAGCTATTTCCCATCTGTAAAGACTACTGGATTTAGAATACTTTTATTAAGCGTGTCATTTCAGAACAATTTCCATTTTTAATGGATCATTTTTATATTACTGATGTAAGTTTGGAAAGAAAAATTATGTCAAAAGGCAAAAAAAAAAAAAAAGGACTCTGGAAAGGAAGTTTTCAAAATGTGTTGTGGCTATCTCTGGGCCAGAATGTGTTGACAAATTGTAAGGAATTTAGTAAACAGCAAAAATTAGGAATACAAGTGTAAACCGATGGTAAGATTGAGCAATAGCAAAGTGCAGTGACGAAAGGAAAGGTCAGCACTCCTGGAGTGAATCTTCGTCTTTTCAGATGAGCAGAGGGCATGGCCTATGTATACTGTCACAGCAAGGCTGCTTTATGGCACAGGTGAAGATTGGAAGCTGATTAAAGGGTGAAAACCAGCAGCCACTCATGGGTCTTGGTAGAAAGACCAAGGAAGAGTAGAAATTGTGTGGACTGCTGCACAATTCTAGGTTGTTGAGTGTTAGGGTGACATAAAAGCCAACATGTTAAAAATAACATAGCAGTGTAGTGCTAGTAGTTTGTGGAGTGTTCCGTAAGGGGAAATTGTGAAGGTAAACATTTTACTGAGAAGGAACTGTTTGCTTTAAAACATTAGGTAGCTTACTACTTGTTGACAAAAGCACTGAAATCAAGGTTTGAGAAGACAAATTCATATGTAGCAATCTCTTAAAATAGTCCTGGTTTTTATATGTTCAAAGTGTAGCTTTCTCCATCAAGGGTGAAATTAATGACACTTTGAAAACAGTGGGAAGTGTTTTCAAAACAAGAACATTGCTGCACAGCTGTTTGCAAAATCTTAAGTCTTCTTGATTTCTTCCCATCCCAGTGTTGTGGCTGTAATGAAGAAAGAACAATTTAATAAACTGAGAACTTGCAGCAGATAATACAGGGGAAATGATATTTTTTTTTCATTTGTATTTTTCAATGATAGCTCTGAGGAGCAAAAACCTTCTCACATGCTGATTAGTTTTTTTGGTAGGCCTACGTGCATAAAACTACCGAACATCCTTTCCTGTGTTCCCCCAGAGTTGGGTACAAGGAGAAGTGGTAAATGGCTGGAACCTTTGACTTGTCCCTTCTATTGGGAAGCTGAAGAAGAGCACGGAGAAGGAAGAAATAAGAGATTCTTCAAAAAAGAAGTACTTCCTAAAGCAGTGTTTACCTTAAGGATGTGTCGTTTCTGCATCATCCTTAATATCTAGGCTATAGATGGTCACAGACTAATCCTTACTGCAGTTTGAATGACAATAACTGAGATACTTTTTTTTAAAAAAAATTTGTCATATTTGATACAGATTTTATAATTTTGTTTAGCCACTTTATGATGTGAATAAAATAGCAGCCTTTTCCATCTTGCATAGAAAATACTGTACTACAGTCTTTTATCCCAGAATTGACCCATTAATGCAATTGATGATGCAATATAATATTATTATTCTTAAAATAATTTTTAACTTATATAAGACTTGATATCAGACTTATGTAAACCCTGATGGAGTGCAAAAGAAAAAAAAAACATGGTGAAGATAAGTTTTAATTTTTTTATGTGAAGCCAAGATACTCTTTTGTATATAATTATCGGTAAGCATAACACTTGCAATCTTAAAGTATGATTACCCTTAGCAGTTTAGACATGACTAAGTGATGTAATTCTGTAAATTCAATTTTATTGAATTTTTGCTGGGTTAGTTTAAAGGCATTTATGTGAACTTTGACAAGCAGTTATTATTTATCAGTTATCCTGATTTTAATTTGTTTAGTGATACACTTAGGTGCTGAAACTCTGAAACAGTCCTGTTAGCTTTGCACTGCTATTTGTGGACTGTACTTCAGGGCAAGCAATTGCTGTCAGAATCTGAGCGTCCAACCACAAACTTTTCAAAGTAGAAAATGAGGGAACGTCTCAGAAGAATCCCCTCTGGTACAAGCCTACCTTGACTGAAATTATAAGTTCATTTTGCCATTGGTTGTAGAGAGGCCATACCTCATGCCAGTGATCAGGGGAAGTTCTGAAACACATGGTGTAAAATGAAGATTCTTCCCTTGATGCTGGAAAAAGGGATGACATACTGAAAAAGGGTATTTGAGCCAACTGCTTTCCAGAGGTTACTGGTCAGAAGGTTAAGAATTTGCATGTATTTACATGTGTAAACAAAGCAAACTTGCTTTTGCTTTCCCACTAGAAGCCTGGAGTGTGTATACTGGAAATTACAAAACTGAGATTTGGCTGGGGCGGGTCCAGAGTGAGAAGAGCGAAGCGATCTGGTTCTGCCTTTCAAACAGGCATGCACCCGGGTCAGCAGGCTGTGGAAATCCTTTAGACCTTTGGTTTCTAGGCATAATGAAATTCAGTTTTCACTAGATTCTCTTGTCTCTAACAGTACCTCTTTTCTTTTTGCATGGGTGAGTTGAAGCATTATGTTATTAAGGCAAAAAGTAGCATAATAAATCATTCACAATTTGCAGTCTGCAGCATTGCAAAGTTACCTTATTGCATAGATACTGCAAGAATACCTGGTTTTCAGTGGTAGTTTTTATACTTCAGTTCACTCAAAGATACTCTTATTTTTTGCAGTTGGCAATGCAGAAGCATGTCTGCACTTTTTCAGATGAGTCTCGTATAGAATGTATGGTATCAAAAATTAATGGTTTGCCTCTGATTGTTTTCTTCTTTTTTTTTTTTTTTTTTTTCTTTTTCATTTGTCTTGTTTTGTCTTGAGGTGTTTTCTTCTTTTTCTTTAGGATGGTGAGCCAGTTAGACCAGGAGTAGCCATGACAGATCTTGCTACTGGGTTGTATACATACGGAGCAATTATGGCTGGTTTACTTCAGAGGTATAAGACGGGGAAAGGACTGCACATTGACTGCAATCTGTTGTCATCTCAGGTAGGATTTTTAAAAAAATTGCTTCTAGTTGTGTAGATGTTTGAACCTAAGAATACCATTTTGACATAAACTAATGTAAATTAGTACAACTAATGACAACAACAGTAATTACAATAATGGCATTAGTGACAATCTCCTTATTCTGCTGCTTTGGTAGTTGACCATTTTAGATGACATGGTTATAGTTACCTCTCTATTACATTTGACTTTTGCTTTTTACAAAAGACCTCCATGTTTTTTGAAAGCATAGCTTAATCAAGGTTTATAATATCCCTGAGTAACAGTTGTAATAAATAATTTGAGATAGACGAGCATAAATGGTGAAACTACTCTTGGAAGGGAGGCCTTGGCACTGGGTAATATTTACTACCAGAGTGACTGAATTACTTGTGTCAAAACCCCAGGGTAATCAAGTATCACCCAAGTGTCAAAGTAATGTAATCCGGGAGGTCTGCCTTTTGGCTCTGGGAATTAAAAAATAGAGTAAGTTTGAAGATGCAGTTTTTTCTCTAGGCACACTAAAGAGAAATCTCATCAAAATTGCTAAGACAAAGATGTTTTGATCATGAAAGGTATGCCGTATACCACAAAGAATGAGAACTTTACATTGTCTCTGAACATGTAAGCACCATCGGTGCAATGCTTTGTAACTCACGAAAAGGAGGTGATGTTGGTATGAGCTGCATGATCGGATGACACACTGTCTTGCTGATGTAGATACCCAGTTGCTACCAGCAGGTATCTGGTGCAAAGGAATTTTTGTGTTTGTTTTAAATTGTTCATCAAAACTGTATGCAGTCCTAATTAAAGCTACTAAAGCACTCCATTATTTTCCTCTTCATTCAATTGCGTTTTTCTTCACATTATACCTGTCAGTACATTTGAGAGGCAATAAGGATGCCCATTGTGCAAAATGTTGTCCCTGGTGTGAGCAGGAGGTTGGACAGGATGATCTCCAAAGGCTCCTTCTCACCTATATCACTGTATGATAATAGTGATTAGGGCAAATGATTGAGGCTGCTCTTGTTTGAATACCTACTGTAATCAGATCTGCAACGGAGGGGAAGCCCTTGCTTAAATCAGCAAAGACTTTTTAAGTTGTTTCAGAAACGTTTGTGAGGACTGAACTCTTCATCATACTTATGTATATTTGTAAATGTTGTGTCTGTATTTGAAAAATGTAATAAGCAGTTTATAAAAATATTTTAAATATACGTTAAACTCTTATTAAATATTTTGTATATATATGGAAGTCTTTTTTTTTGCTTGCTTACGATACCATAGAGCTTCATATTATGGCAGCTTCTATTTGATCATTTTAATATCTAATTTTATTGAAAGGACTTCTGGTAATTTCTGTTAATTTCCAGAGTCATTCTGTTATTTTTTGATTCCTTGTTCTACTTTTTTGGCTTTTTTTAATGGAGGCTTCTTGATTATTATTTGGGATTTTCTCAAATGTTGAAAATAAGAACAGTTTAAGTTAGGTGTTGCTGTAACTCTCTTATTTCACTTTGTCACCTCATTTGTCTTTAGAATCTTTTTCCTTGCTTAGGATAGATTGGCTATGCACAAAAGTGTTCTCATATTGCAAAATTTCCATCTGAAGTTCCACATCATCATCCTTTAGGCCACTCACTGTTATACACAAGAAAGGGAATGAAGACTTGGGTAGATGTTAGTGAACAAAGCATGATGTGCGGTGTTTGACTTGTATGTGCTTAGCTGAAGAAGCACTACATGGTAAGGGACAGTTTAGTGATTTTTTTTTTTAAAACATTAACTCATTCAGTGCTTGTTTTCAAATTATAGTTATCTAAAAGTTATGAAGAAGTAATTCCATACATGCACACTCTTATTACAAAATAAGTGGTTTTATTTACTTCAGTGTTGGGTAAATTAAACTGAAATAAGTTGGTATTTTGGAATGGAGCATGAGTACAAGTTATTATTCAGAAAACAGCTATTTTGGCTTAGATAACCCTATTACTTCAGTCCAAACTAGCTTTAGGGTGCTGGCCCAAGACTGTAATGAGAACATTTATTAAATTGGAAAAAATATTTATGGATGAGGTGCTGGGGTACCAAAAATAAACCCATGTGATCATTGCTATTAAAAAAATGTGTTAAAATGAAGAGAAACATAACTGATAGCTGAGTCTCTCTGAGAATTATCTAGTTTTCCTGGTTTGTTTTCTTTCTTTCTGCAAAACTAGTGGTTACTTGTAAGTCTTTGAAGGTGAGTGTACTAAGAAGGAGTGGCACAAATCTAAAAATGAATGTAAAAAGAAGAAAATGCTCTTGTAGTACTTCTGTTGTTTTTTTTTAAAAGGAAAGTTAGACAATTACTGTGATATGATCAGGTTCTTGAAAGATCCATGGTTTCAAAGGGATTATGTTTTTACATACCAAGCTGAGATATCTAAAGCTAGCTCTTCTTCATTTGATGAATGTTTAAAAAGAATGGCTTTTTGAAGTCTCTCACGGATGCTGCCAAAAGTATAAGGATCCTGAAGTTGTAGACTTTTAGTTTGTTAGGTTCTTGTTGCAGTTGATTAATGGTGGGATCTAGAGGTCAAACATGCATCATGATAACTTTTCCTTCAGTGTGAGTTTCACTGGAGTGTAGTAACTTCTAATGAGAAAAAAGGAATCTTTTTTCTGTGCGTAGAACAAAAGCACTCCTGAGCCATCCTCCTATTAATAGTGTTATTACAGCAGGGACCTGTATGAAACTTTTGGCTTTTGTCAGTATTTCATGCACTGAACTAAGATAGCAGCGTGCTTGAACCTTTTGTCCATCGCTTCATCTGAACTGAGAATTATGAAGTTGGCCTATACATATGTCTTCACTGGGCAGTGTCGATGACTTTAGCAATGTCAGAAAGGGAAAAAAAAAACCTCTAGGGTTAAAACACAGATAATTAGAAATCTCTGAAAACTGCTTGGTGTATTTTATATCAAAAAACCTATCATGTACACGTCCATCTATGTCTGTGCTACCACTTTTCTGCGTGCCTTATAGAAATGCAAGAGGATTTTAAAATCCTCTTTTTTTTTTTTTGGGGGGGGTGGGGGGTGGGAGGGCTGGAGGATGCTTTTGATATTAATTTCCTGCACAGATACGTTAGTGACAAAGAGCACTGATCTGAATTCAGCTGTCAATGAAAACAATCTGAAGCTTTTTAAAGAAATATCTCACTGACTGGCAAGTTTGTTTCATATTTAACTGGTCTGTGTAGAACCAAATGACAAGTGAAATCCTGTTTACTAAAGAAACGTTATTTTTAGAATATCTTAAAAAGACATCTTTCTTGCAAATTCTGTATATCAAACATTTTTGCCCTATAGCTTTAGAGCAGCAGCTTATTACTACCAAAGAGGATTTCTTTCCCCACAACAAAATAGAATTCTAGGTTTTTATTGACGAGAGAGATACGGTGACTGCTAGGATGTGGTTTTGCAGTGAGTACTAACTTTCTATATCTCTCATCTATAAACTTTTAACCCATGTCATACAATTCCTTTGAAATTTTTGACTTTTCGATGATTTGCAGTTGTCAGCTCCAGACCTTTCAGCATCTAAATAGTGTCCTTTAGATGATGCTAGTAAATAAGAAGGAAGTGGGTTTTGGATTTGGTTCCAATTATGCAATTGTGCCTTTTCTTCTGTTGTGGCTTAAAAAAAAAAAAAAAATCTCTTGGAAGTTTTAATATCCTTCCTGTATTTAATTACAACCAGGCTCCGACAAATACTGTAATAAGTTGGTTTCCCTTGGATTGAAAGTCTGCAAGAAGTATTTTACATTTAACATTTCTGCAATTTTGGAGTGTATTTTTTTTCCCAGATTCCACAGACAGGATAATGTGGTTAATATTGTTTGTATTATATAATTGTTCATCAGACACTTCTCTGCTTCTGATTACTATGTTTGAGTTTGTATTTGCCATAGCAAACTCTTAATCTTCTCAAAATTTTGAAGCGACCCTAGAGAAGCCTAGCAAATTGGTATCAGGTATTTTCTATATTCCATTTTGTGCTTTAGTTTGGCAGTTAGTTTACTGAGATAATGGTGAGGTTTAGAAACTATTAGTTTTTGTTTCTGCGTCACTTTTTCCCCAGATGATTGTGTTTAAGGCTATCTATTTAAGGTGCTGTTAGTGTTCACTATTCAGGGCTTTCATGACATGTGTTTTACAAGTTATTAAGTGTAGGTGAAACTGGTAACAATGACATACCGCCTGTAGGATATATATGACAACACAAAATCCCTGAGCAGTAAGTTGTGTGAGAAATATCAATGCACTTAAATACTGTTCAGGTGCCTTGACTGTATCTTGTTGCTTCAGTGCTCTCTGAGTAAGAGTTGAGAGTTGAGTGAATACAGAAGGAAAATCTGCTTTTTTAGAGGTCATTGCTGCTGATGATTTTGGAGGTCAGCTAGGAGGACTGTTACACAGTTGTCTTGTTTTGGGTATGGTTTGAATAAGCGGTTCTTTTTTTTTTACAAGCTTATAAAGCATCATCTTTGCAAAACATGGTATTCTTAATCTTCGTCATGATAAAAAATTGTGTATGCATTGTATGGAGATGTCTTTTTCACTGCATAGCTGATATGGAAGGATAATAAAATCTGAATTAATGTGAACATTTCTTTAAATAAATACTGTGCATTAAACACTTCTCTTGGCTATTATTCTTGATGATTTCAATTGAGGACATCAGTATAACTAAAAACAGAAGTTATCCCTCAGCATTTTAAGTAGCCAGAATTTTATTGAATAGACCAGAAGACCATACTAACATGGCAGCAACTCAATTTAATATTGGCCTCTGTGGAATGTGAATTTCTAATGATTAGTTCTGCAAAAAGTTGTTGGTAGGTCATACTCCAACTGGATCTTGGATTTATTTAGTGGCTTTCTTTACTCTGTAAACAAGAGTACATCCCCAGTTTGCAAGGGAATTTCTTCTTTAGCTGTTATCTGACAGTAAATTCTGTGCCTTTTTGTCTTTGCTACTATTGTTCTTTGGCTAATGAAACTAAGCCTGAATGTGTTGCAGCTTCATTTTCCTGTGTTGAGTTACCTCTGTCATCAATCAGAGAAAGAATAAGAAGGGGATAGAAAATTATGCCCCTTTCAGACCCAGAAAAAATAAAATGGCTATCGGGAGTGGGTAGCGGAGAGAGTTTGAAGACAAAGACATTTCCTTTAATGAGTTTATTATTTAGATGACCTTTGAATAAGGGTGTCATTCTGGAAATGGAATCAAGATGTATGTTGTAGCTTATTACCAGCAGATCATATTTTGGGATCATGCTAAATATTAGGAAAAGAAGGATAACCTGGGCGGTTCAAAAGAAATGGGAATGATTTAAGCAACTAGTGGCAGAATAAACACTTTTAGTGTACCCGAAAAGCTCACCCCTCCATCTAAACTCATGGAAGCCCTCGGAAGTCATTCTGTAAATTGGTCAAATTTGGGTAGGGCCTTTCAACACCTTATGTGCTATTTATTTATGTAAATAGCAAGGAAAAGGGCTGTAACTTGATGGAAGAGATTTCAATTTTAAGTTAGCAAAACAACTGATTTCTACGTGCTGTTGAACCTCTGGAAATCTAATAAACCTTAACAAGGATGTCGTTTCTGGGTATGCTGATGGAATGCTAGCTGTGCTTTTAACACTGCTGGGTTTGATTGCCTCAGATAGCTCTGACTGAAGTTTCTCTGTAGATAAAAAAGGTGAAGTAAAGGATGATGCTGAAATCAGTTTGGACTGATGACTTCTTTTTGGTTTGATAGCGTTATGCTGCCATGACTCTGTGTTTCTCCATGTTTATTCAGCACTGTATTGTTTCTGGCTCATGAATTAAATCCCAAACTCTTTAGAGTAGTGACGTGATTAGGCCAGTGGTCATAATACATTAGTTATGTATTATATTATAGTGAAAGCTATAAAAAAAACCTGTTCAGACTTTATATAAAAGTCAGAGTTCAGTTACTTGTAACTCTGGAATGAATGTCTGTAGTACTAGATTTCTCTGATGATAAAATATGTGAAGTTATTTTTGTTCGAGCTTATTCTGTAATATAACATTTTTTGTTTTTGTGTTCCTATGTAAGTATTTTTGTAGATGGACTAAGGAAAAAGTTCCTTCTTCAGAGAATCATTTACAAACGTGTTGTCACTATTCAAAATGCTTTATCAGGCAGAAGTGCCAGATTTTGACTCCAGAATCATTGATAATACTAACCCATATTTCTCAAATCAAATAGAAGTTTCTACCACGTTTCTCTGACTTGTAGGCTGTTTAACAGCTCAGTAGATGAGCCACATCTGCATTGCGGACAGCATTAAAGTGCTCAGAAAAAGCATTGTGGATCACCGAATGGTGGGTGTTCATTAACGCTGCAGAGACACAGAAATAGAACCTTGTTCATTATAAAATATCCTATTTCAATCATTTAATTCAAATGCATGTGTTTGTTTCTTGTCATCCCTGCAGTGCATTAGCACAGAAGTACATAATGGGCAGTGTCCAGAGATCTTTCAGTGTTATTGTTCTGCTGAGATAATACTGTTATGACCGGAGGAGATTTGGCTGTGATAAAAGGGGTGGAATATATGCACATTTCTCACCCAACCAAATAGACATGTCTCATTTCTGTACATGTCTCCCTGTGTATCAAATGAAAAATCTAAATATCTACCTGCTTGCAGTGCTGCAGCACAAACTGTTGAAATTGCTATTATTTATGTAGGGGGACCATTCTTCACAGATTAGATGAAAATGACATTGTCAGGAGCAGACAAACACACATAAAAGTACTTTTTTTGTGCAAGTATTAATGCTGATAAATGTGGAGACAAAAAAATGAGTGCTGTAAATGGATAGGTGTATGCATATTTTCATTGTAAATGGCACTGCTTCTAATGATAAGATCAAAAGTGAAAAGTGCTTTAATACAGCTTCTTTTGGATGTTGGCAGCTTTCCATGGAAAAGCATCCTCATTACTGATTAAATAAAACAATAGAGTCCTTCACGAAGTATATGTAGCATCCAAATTGGAGCCTTTGGATACTGTCCTATTACAAATAATAAGAAAAATTGCTATAGTTCTCACAGGTAATTATTTTTTATACGAGCAAAATCTGTTTGTCTGGATTTTATTAGTATGTTTTGCTCTTTTCATGCTCAGCTGTCAAATATAGCTACCGTTTTAAGAATAGAAGAGAATCATTTAAGTTGGAAAAGACCTTTAAGATCATCAAGTCCAACCGTTAACCTAACATTGCCAAGCCCACCACTAGACCATGTCCTTAAGAGTCACGTCTACACGTCTTTTAAATATCTCCAGGGATGGTGACTCAACCACTTCCTTGGGCAGCCTGTTGCAGTGCTTGACAACCCTTTCGGTGAAGAAATTTTTCCTAATATCCAATCTAAACCTCCCCTGGTGCAATTTGAGGCTGTTTTTTCTCATCCTATTGCTTGCTACTTGGGAGAAGAGACTGAGACCCACTTCGCTACAGCATCCTTTGGGGTAGTTGTAGAGAGTGTTAAGATCTCCCCTGAGCCTCCTGTTCTCCAGGCTAAACAACCCCAGTTCCTTCAGCTGCTCCTCATAGGACTTGTGCTCCAGACCCTTCACCAGCTTGGTTGCCCTTCTCTGGACATGTTCCAGCACCTCAGTGTATTTTTTGTAGTGAGGGGCCCAAAACTGAACCCAGTATTTGAGGTGAGGCTTCACCAGTGCCAAGTACAGGGGGTCAGTCACTTCCCTAGTCCTGCTGGCCACACGATATCTGACACAAGCCAGGATGCTGTTGGCCTTCTTGGCCACCTGGGCACACCACTGGCTCATATTCAGCCGGCTGTTGACCAATGCCCCCGGGTCCTTTTCCTTTGGGCAGCTTTCCATCCACTCTGCCCCAAGCCTGTAGTGTTGTGTGGGGTTGTTGTGACCCAAGTGCAGGACCCGGCACTGAGCCTCATTGGACCTCATGCAATTGGCCATGTCCCATCGATCCAGCCTGTCCAGATCCCTCTGTAGAGCCTCCCTACTCTCAAGCAGATCAACACTCGCACACAACTTGGTGTTATCTGCAAACTTACTGAGGGTGCGCTCGATCCCCGCATACAGATTGTTGATAAAGATATTAAACAGAACTGGCACCAGTGCTGAGCCTTGGGCAACAAGCCATGCCGTGTCCAAGCCATGAGCAGCCAGTTACTCCATGAGAATGCTGGTGGAAATGGTGTTAAAGGTCCAGGTAGACAACATCCACAGCCTTTCCCTCATCCACTAAGCGGGCTGCCTTGTCGTAGAAGGAGATCAGGTTAGTCAGGCAGGACCCGTCTTTCATAAACCCGTGCTGACTGGGCTGATCACCTGGTTGTCCTGTACGTGCTGTGTGATGGCGCTCAGGATGAGCTGCTCCATAACCTTCCCTGGCACTGAGGTCAGGCTGACAGGCCTGCAGTTCCCCAGATCCTCCTTCCGGCCCTTCTTGTAGATGAGTGTCACATCTGCTAACTTCTAGTCAACCGGGAGCTCTCCAGTTAGCCAGGACTGCTGATAAATGATGGAAAGTGGCCTGATGAGTGCTTCTGCCAGCTCCCTCAGCACCCTTGGGTGGATCCCATCCAGCTCCATGAACTTGTGTGTGTCTAAGTGGTGTAGCAGGTCGCTCACCATTTCCCCTTGGATTATGGGGGCTTCATTCTGCTCCTCATCCCTGTCTTCCAGCTTGGGGGCTGGGTACCCCGAGAACAACTGGTCTTACTGTTAAAGCCTGAGGCAAAGAAGGCATTAAATATCTCAGCCTTTTCCTCATCCTTTGTTGCTACATTTCCCCCCACATCCCATAAAGGATGGAGATTCTCCTTAACACTCCTTTTGTTGTTAATGTATTTACAGAAGTATTTTTTATTGTCTTCTACATCGGTAGCCAGATTAAGTTCTAGCTGGGCTTTGGCCTTTCTAATTTTCTTCCTGAATAACCTCATGACATCCTTGTAATCTTCCTGAGTTGCCTGCCCCTTCTTCCAAAGGTCATAAACTTTCTTTCTCCTGAGTTCCAGCTATGTCCAAGACAGCCTCCAACCACCTCATCACTCAAGTCTGTCTCTGTTGGCAAACAACAGGTCCAGCAGCTCGCCTTCCCCAGTTGGCTCCGTCACCAGTTCTGTCAGGAAGTTCTCTTCCACACACCCCAGGATCCTCCTAGACTATTTCCTCTCTGCTCTATTGTATTTCCAGCAGACATCTGCTAAGTTGAAGTCCCCCACAAGAACAAGGGCTAGCAATTGTGAGACTTCTCCCAGCTGCTTACAGAATATTTTGTCTGCCTCTTCATCCTAGTTGGGTGGTCCAGAACAGACTCCCACCATGACATCTGCCTTCTTGGCCTGCCCCCTGATTCTTACCCATAAACACTCAACCCTATCATCACCGCCAGTAAGCTCTAGATGGTCAAGACACTTCCTAACATACTGGGCTACCCCACTGCCTTTCCTTTCTTGCCTATCCCTTCTGAAGAGTTTATAGCCATCCACTGCAGCACTACAGTTGTGTGAGTCATCCCACCATGTTTCCGTGATGGCAACTGTGTCATCGTTTTCCTGCTGCACAGTGGCTTCCAGCTCCTCCTGTTTGTTGCCCATGCTGTGTGCGTTGGTGTAGCTGCACTTCTTGGGCTATCGATCCCACCACCTTTAGGGGGACAGAAGCCCTAGTTACTACATGACCATTCTGAGGTGCTTCCATGGTTTCTAACACATGAATAATCCCTGTGTCTTTGCTGCTGCATGGCTCTCCATCCCCTGCCTCCGCTGACGTGGCAGACCGAAGGACCCTGCTAGCACACCGCCCCTCCAACATTGGTGTGCTGCCCCCAGGCTTATCTCTAGCGAGCCTGGTTTTATCCCCTTTCCCTCTTCAAATCTAGTTAAAGCCCTTTCAATGAGCCCTGCTAACTCCTGTGCAAAGATCCTTTTCCCACTTCACAACAGGGGAACCCCATCTGTCGCCAGCAGGCTGGTGTCATGTAAACTGACCCATGACCGACCCCCCCAAATTCTGCTGGTGACACCAGGCTGGGAGCCAGGTACTGATCTGCTGGCTCTGAGTGTTTGCTCCCTCATCGTTCCCTGCACCTGGAAGGGCAGGGGATAATGCTACTTGTGCTTCTGATCCCTTAACCAGTCGTCCCAAGGCCCTGAAGTCTCTCTTGGTTGCCGTCGGGTTTTTGTTGCAACTTCATCGCTACCGACCTGCCAAACCCCTAACGGGTAATAACCCGAGGCAGTACCAGGGCAGGGAGCTTTCTCTCCACACCGTCAGCCCGGGCCCCAGGGAGGCAGCAGACTGCCCCGAGAGGTGGGTCAGGTCTGTGCGCTGGGCCTTCTGTTCCCTTCAGGAGGGAGTCTCCTGGGACAGTCACCCGCCTTTTTTTCTTTACGGGAGCAGTTTTGGCACAGGGCACAGGCCGACTTAACCTCGGCGCCTCCTCCGAGCGAGACGAACCCTCGTCCTCGTTGCTGTTGGGCTCCCCTTGCCGAGCCTCGTGCCTGTTACTCGAGGGAGGGCCGCTGGTGAGGGGTGGCCACCGCAGAGGAGAGGTAGGAACCTGCCGCCATTGCCCCCCGTCCCCTCAGTCGCCGTGTTCAGCCGGGCGGGGAGAGGACAGGGGCTCCGCCATGTCGTGCGCCCGCCGGGCCTGTCCCGGGGAAGGTGGGGTGCGGTTCCAGCGGTCTGTCTGTCTCTCGCACCCCCTGGTACTCCCCAACCTGCCCACCCCCTCCCGCAGCTCTGTCCCTCGGCGCAGGGGCTCCTCTCCCTGGGCGCGCCACCCACAACTGAAATTGTTCTGTATCTTGCAAGTATGCTTGCAGTGCTTTGGATGAGTAGAGGCCACCCTGAGAACTGCATCTGCACTATTTTCTGAACAATCAGTGAAATAAAACCAGACATCATTACATAGAATTAAAAAACAGGTAAATTGTAATTCACATTAAGTGCGTAGGTTCTTGGTCGGAAAGGCTATAATTAAGGAATAATATAAGAAAATGTGTTATAGTGTTAAAAAAACTGTGTAAAACAGAGCAGAACAAACTTTTTTATAAGTTGAAATTTGCCTGGACTTATTAAAGCTGTGTGAAAATACCGAGCATAATGCAATTAATATTTCAGTGGATATATAGTCTTTCTTTGCAGAAGATGGATGCTTGAGGACATGATTGTAGAAGTGTCATTTATAGTTAAGGTTGTCTGATATGTCTGTTATCAGAGTCTGATTTTATTTTTTATAACTTTGCCAAAGTTTGAAATGTTTTGGCTGAATTTTCCATGTGATGGAATTGCCAAAAAGTGATTTGTTTTCAAAGTTACTTTTAAAATGTTTCATCTGTTACCAGGAACAAGTTATGGGAAAATACGTTGATGGGCTTTTTTTTCTTTTTTTTCCCCTCCTGAGAAACTTAGTGCCTTCATTCTTTGGAGTGGAAACTTGAAATCTGGCAGATGAATCAGCCTTGTTCCAAGTGTCTTTTGAAAGGAACTCAGGGTGGCAGAAGGTGCAATGTGTATGACATATTATGTGCAGAAGGGCTGTTAGGCACTCTCTAGGAGATTCAGTGGAGTGTTTGGGCTGTGTATTCCCAAATAAGTGAAAAGTAAATATTTAATAAGTGCCTACTAATTAAATGAATCAGAAGTTTGATAGAAAAATAGTATAGGACAGTGTTATTAAGGTTTGTGTATAAGTGCACCGAGATCTTACAGAGTGTGCAGACTAACATTGGAGTTCATGTTCTTTTAAACATGAATGTTCTCTTTAAGTTTTTTTTTTTGTTGTTGTTGTTGTTGTTGTTTTTGGTTTTTTTTTTAAAGCAATGGATTCCTTAGAGTTTTTACTGTGTTATTATGAAGCTGAAACAGGAATTTTTCACTGGTTGAAATAGTATCGTTTTTTACCCTTCCAGAAGAAGCTTATTAGTGTTTTATTTTAATCAAGAAAATGTAATTTATTCTTAATTTTAAAATGTTGCGTTTTCAAATGGAGCTCATTTAAAAGAAATATTTTTTTTTTTTCCCTCTGTCATGCCGGTGCTGTCTAATAGATTCTATGGTCAGGATTTTTATTTCTGATCCTTCACCTAAAATTCATCTGAGTGTGTATATGTTTGTTGTTTTGTTTTTTTCAAGTGGAGTCCAAGGAGAGAGAGGAGTCCATTTAACATTTACTTTGCCTTGAAACTGTGTGCTGAATAATACATATTTTTGGAATTTCAAGTCCTACATCTGTTAGTTGCTTCAATCTTTGCTATTGTTAATACTAATTGAATCTTAATCAGGAGATTATCTCTATGCTGTGGGAAGCACAGAAGCGTTCATTCTGGTCTTTTATAAGCTCTAAATAGCTCATTAAAAAAATCATTTGTAGTTCAGTTCTTTTTGTTGCTGCATTTCACTGAACTCTGTTAACAGTTCTCTGCTATGCAGATGCCTTGTGTTTTTGACGATACCTCAGTTTCTCTACATTTATGTAGTCTAAACTTTTTAATAAAGCAAAAGCTGTTTTCAGCCATCATTTTCACACTAAAAAAGTATCTACACAATTGTGCACTTTAAAGTCTGTTTTGCTCTCTTTAGCTTTCTTCCTCTCTGAGAATCCACATTCAAAAAAGGGTTTTCAAATACATTACCTTTTTTTTTCTCATTGCATGTATCTTTCATTGTTTTTAGTTCATTAATCATCTCCAAGCACATAATTTCTGTGACTGTGTGATTTGCTGCGTGCTAGGTGATCGAGTGGCTAACTTCAATCTGCAGATCCCGCAAACTGCATGGGATTATTGGCACAGAGTTGGATACCTGCTTAAGCGTCTGATTGGAAGGCCCTAAAACAGGACCTAATACGAGACCTGTTCTAAAATTGAGGTTATTTATCATCAAGGATTTGATTGTATCTTTACAAGATTGTATTTGTAGCTGGGATTATACCATTTGCTGATGCTTCAATGCTAGGAGTTTTCTTGTGTGAAAAGTGAATTCATGATGACTTCCTCGAGGTTCACATTAAAAGAAATCAGTGTCACTGGAAAGAAAAGTCTTTTTACCCAGAGCAAAGTGTTCATAACACGACCACAGACATTTTCTAAAGGGGGGTGTAGACTCTTTAATGCTAAGCCTTGGCCTATGTGATAGTAGCCTTGCTTTTTGGTTAGCTTTTGCAAACCTCTTAAAAAGTCATTCGTGGAATTTGCTGGTCTGCAAAGCACTGGTTGAAAGCAGCTACAGTGCTGCTGGCTCTTGAAGGGGAGGGGAGAAAACTGTGTGAAGAGGGATAACAGGACAACAATTGGGAATTCGGGAGAAGGTCAGTCCTGCTGCCTTGTGCAGACGTAGGGACACCACTGATGAATTTGTAAGATCTTGCTCCTTTGCGGGCAGTGGCTTTGCTGTGTCTGTGCAGGTGGGGCTGTCTGCCTGGCCTGTGGGTGTACGGCACTCTTGAGCTGATTTTTAGCTCCCCTAGAGCTCTCAACTCCAGGCTGGGTTCGAGGCCCTTACTTGCCCAGACATAAGGTGATGTTTGTTGACAGCTCCTGGGAAGGCTGTGGCTTCCTGCTGGGCCCCTGTGGAATGGACTGCCTTGAATAGTGGCAGCTTTCTTGCCCCTGTGCAAGGCTGTGGTTCCTGCTGCCCAGCTTGTTCTTGCCAAAACTCATTCTGAGTTTGGAACACAGTTGCCTGCCTAAAAAATGGTACAACAGCACCGGTCATTGTGGCACAGTGCCACGTCCTGAACCAGTCAATGCTGAAGATGTAACATAAACCATGCGTGCGTGGTCTGTGGCAGCAGTGGGGTGATTGCAGACTAGTAAGAACTTATTTCTACTCTCATTAAGCCTTGGGGCTAAACATAATTAGACGTCAAGTGGAAGAGTGGGGGTTTCTTCTAAATGGAGTGGGTTTTTCTTGGTAGCCATAGGGGTTTTTGGTTTTCACGGTTTTTTTTAAATGAGAAAACCACTTGAGCAATAGACGAGGATTGTCCCATACACATGCCCATGGAAACAGCTTCAATACAAATATACAAAGGAGATGGGCGATGGGGGGAGCTGCAAAAACAAAATGAATCAAATTTGAATGTTGATTTATTAGTGTCAAACTATTTAATGCAACATGGAAAGGGGAAAGCATATAAAACAGTAAAAAAATCGATCATTAGGTAGGTACCAGCATAGGATCAAGTGATTTTAAAAGAGCTTTGTTAGTGTAAAGAACTTTTTTCCATGTTACCATAAGTATGGAAAAGGTGTAAGGGGAAGATTATTGGCCTTTGAACAACAGAAGCCTCTGAAATTTTCCAGGATAATTGTTTCTACAAAGTTATAAATTAATATTTGGGTTACTAGTTCAGTAGTATAGTGTAAAGTAAGTTATCCGTGCTGCTGTAAAACGCCTGTGTCTCAAAGTTCTTAAAAGACAGTCTACATGTCTACTTAAAGAAAAAGTAAACAAATCATAAGAAAAAAAAAAAACGTTGGCTAAGAGTCAGAGCCTTGTTAAGATACGTGACAGGAAAGCAGACACAAAATTGGAGGAAGAAGAAAGTAAAGAATATAATTAAAATGATATTTTCTCCTCTTTCCAGTTACCTGTCTTCTTTTGTTATTCATATATACTTGTTGAACTTGCATGTAAATGATTGATTGACTCAGTGAACTCACTGTAATAAATCATATTTGATGTGTTATCTTGAAAAAAATCTTAGGAAATTCTGTCTCTTTTCTTTGTCTGCTCACCTTGTGGCTTTTAATATCTCGTTTCCCATCTGTCTGATTCCATCCTAAGCTGAGCATAACTTTTCAGACCTTAATGCAGCTCTCTTTTTGTTCTGGTTTAAGTATGCAACACAAATATGTGATTTGGCCGTCAACAGTAATATCAGAAAGGAATGTTAAAGTGTGTGTTCCCTTTACTGACGTGAAATGAAGAAATACTTATCTGTGTAGATATTTGATAATACATATTTACAGTGAATAGATCTGTCTCTGCAAGCAAATGAATACAGAGGTGTCTGTATCGTTCTATTACGTTTCCTTTAATGTTACAAGTCCAAAGGTTCCTTGTAAGGATTAGTTCTTAATTAAAGGAGAAAAGAAATGGGTCTATAAGGTGTCAGGAAAGCAGTTTTAAATATAGATTTAAAAATGCTTAACTGAATATGCAGTACAGATGTACTCAAAGTTCATTTTGAGACATTGATTGTATTACAGATAGTCCTACTGCAAGCACTGTCTCTAGCAGTGAAGTCCTAACTGAATCTTGAATTACAGGGGAATTTGGAGAAACAGACGTATTTTGTTAAAAATATTTTTTCTAGGGGATATAATGTCTGTGGAAATGTTCAGTTGGGATATTTTTTTTCTGCTTATAGTTCATCAGTTTGCTTAACAACCTTAAGATATAGGTAGATAATTTTTTTTGGTGTTCTTTATTAAGGACATAAAATGTATATGCTGAAAGGTTTTTTTGGATAGTGCTTTTTCAGTGAAAGTAAATCTTTGGAGAAATCAGAGAGAATGAACTGAGCCAGGAAGAGAGGAAAGGGAAAAGCACAGTATTCCTGGGACTGTCTGTAGCAGTTTCATGGGAATGTAGAAATAGAATTGTCTTTTAAGCGTACTGAATTTTTTGGAGAGTTATTATGAAAGGGGCAAAGGCCACAGAGTTCACTCAACTAAGTATGTTTATACATAAAACACAAAGCTCTGAAATACTTACTTTGATGCAGTCCATATAAATTTATTTGATTGTTGATGATGATACTACTACTAATTATTTTTGACTGGCTGATTTCACTATGAACAAGTTACCCAACTCAGAGAAAGATGTCAGAGGAAACCAAAAGCTTTTTTCCTTCATAATGTATTGAAAAACAAGTAAACCAGTTTCAGCAGGATACATGAGCATATGCATTCAAGCAAGTGATCGGTACCTTGACTGAAATGGAATTATTTTTCAGACTAAGTACCATGTTAAACTGAGGCCTTGATATAGTCTAAGCAACTTTTAGCTCCAAAGTTGCTGTCTTTGCTAAGTTTCTGACTTCCCTGACATTTGCTGTCTAATGCTGTTGGAACAAGTCATTGAGCAGAAGCTGTAGTGGCACAATTCCACTATCTACTGAGCATTATGTTTTAATTATTTTTTTTTCTGTTGTACTGTGAACAAGTGCTTCAGAGAAATCTAGACATGTATGTTTTCCACTATTGAAAGAATTATATTCATCTCATTGAGAAAGCTGAAACAATTTGCCTCACTGTGTTAAAAATATTATTTTATGGATAGAAGTTTTCTTGTGAAATTTCTTGTAAAGAATTTTGTCTATGAAACTCATAGTTCAGTTTCTACAGCATAGAATATAAACAAATAAATGGAATGAAACTTTGGCTCCATGATATTCAATATCAATATTTTAGGATTTGTGTTTCACTAGGTTTTAATCCGCTGTGTCCTTCCCAGACATAAATTTGGTGTAGTGTTTCCTTTCAGAAGTGTGAGAAGTTAGATGCATGTATCACAGATGACATTCTTGTGTCTTTAAAAGTAAAAGCCCATTGTGGTGGTTGCATCTTAACTGTCAGTGAAATTTGTGTGGAATACAGCAGCTGTGTAGTGTTACACACGAATACAGAAGAATATCTAACGATTAATATTTCATCATCATTGCATAGCCATTTGCTGTAGTAGGAGAAATATCACTATGGAGTGTGACGCCAAATTGAAAAATGACAGGAACAATGGGTCTAGGTTATGTGTTATTAATAAATAACACACTTTTGTGACTCATTAAACTCTGTAATAACGGTGTGTTTCATTCTGTGTTACTGAGGGAAGTCGCAAACCAGAAGAAAAAGTCCTTTCTGCGTACTCCCAGATCCATTTCCTTAATTGCTGAGATTTTCCTGGGGACCAAAGGACAAACTAGACATTGTTCAGCATTTTACTGAATGAAGTGACACTGGGCTGTAATAGGCTGCAGCTGAAATACAACTACAAAGGGTTTTCGAACCGTACTCAGGAATAAGGCTTTGTATTTGTAGTTAGTATATATGGATACAATTTTTGGCAGCACTTTAGTTCTTATTTGCTGTATATTTTCCTAGGTTTTCTGCTGGACTAAATCTCTGTATCGATGATTTACAGTTAAATATTTGCTTTAAATGTGAGAGTGACATGTTCACATTGCCTTTTCAGCATATATGGGGAAAGGAGAAGAAAATGAAATTACATTATTTTTCCAGAAATTCTGATACAATTCACATATTGGAATGTGGATGGTGGACTCTGAATGTTTTCTACTGCATGTTTTGATGTAGATGAGACTGATTAGTAGTCACAGAATAGTGTAAACACTTGGGTCATCATAGCAGATTTCTTCCATTTAGGGGAGAAGTATGAAGAAAATAATATATTTTGGAAAAAATGGTCACATGGCCTATTGTTTAGGCGAGTAGTTGCACTTACTGGCACAACTAGTTAACAGCACAAAACAAATATATTGTCTGGTGAATTAGTGATAACCTTGCATGCAAACTGTAATGCTTTATTGCATTACTTGGCTTCCGAGATAATCACACACTGTATTTTCTCAAAGAAATAAGAATAAAGAATCTGTCATTGATTATAACAGAACCACTGATTTTCATGCATTACTGCATCATGAATGTTCACTTCTTTTTCCTAAGATATATTTGTGCTTCCAAAGTATATATTTATCTCCTCAAATTCTGGTTACTAAATTAGCATGCCAAATTTTTCACAAAATTAATCTTTTTCCACTTTTGTCTGAGTAATAACTTGATAAATCTCTCCTTATCTTCTAATGGCAGATGATTTATCAAGGCCTACCACTTAATTAATATTACAGAGCATGTGGGGAGCTGAAGAATTCAGAAGTATTTTCCATAGCTTGGACATGTAAAATGAGAAGCATAGGAGAAAACAGAACAATAATCTTGTAACTGAGAAAAAGCCTTTATGATTTAAGCATGGGATTGAGGTTCAGGAAATGGTGAGTTCTATCCCACAAATCCATCATGCTTCCCACTAGACTTTGGACAAGACTGATTTTTTTCTTTGCTGCAGTTGACCATTCTGCAAAACATTTAGGGTAATACTGTCTTATCTCTTAGGATAGTTTCATGCTAGATTTGTCTAGCATTACTAGTGTTATGGGACCTGTATTATTTGTTGAGTTTATTGAGTTGTACTTAAACAAGCATTTCCATGATACAGATACAGCCTGAATTTTTTCATATTAAAAAGGTCTACATAATATGCAATATATAAAGGATACTTTTGTGACATAAATATTTTAACTTATGTATCTCAAGCACATATAAATAGACAGAAATCTCAGAGAAGTTGTCAATGAAGTTTCAGCTTTCCTGAATATTTTACTTTTTCTCTATTTCCAGGTTGCATGTCTCACTCATGTAGCAGCTAATTACCTTAATTGCAAAATTGAAGCAAAACGCTGGGGTACTGCTCATGGGAGTATCGTTCCATATCAGGTAAGCAGAAAGCATTAGGGTTTTTTGCTGTTGGAGTTCATGATTTTGTCTATTATAAGACTGAGGATTTACTTTTCCCATGACCTGCTGTAGTCTGTAATGTGTCTGTCTCGAGGTAGGACAAAGTTCTGTTGTTCATTGTCATTTCTGAATTTTGCATATTACTTCATCAGCAGTAGATTAGTAACAGAACACTGAAATAGATCAAAGGTGTTTGCTGAAATTGGATGACTTTAAAGCTAGCATGACGACTTGATTGGTTTTCACCTGACAGAGAAACTTTTCTTTTTATTTTTCTAAGGGTTACCTGACTTCCATACCAAGCATAAACTGAAATATTTTGCCTCTGAATTTTGGTATTTTTATCTTGAGAGTCTACAAGAACAATCTAAATGACTGTGAATAACTGGGAGTTCAGCATATTTATAATTTTCTTTTGATTTTGCTACAAATCACTGTGGCTTAGTGAGACAACAGGTTGGCAAAAGGAATTAACCAGACCTCAGATCTCCCCAGCAGAATTAATCTAATGAAGGGTTGAAATTCCTTAAAATAACGTGACCTTCAACATATAAACAAGCACAGGAAAAAAAAAATACTGTAAGTTTAATCTTACTTCTGGCTATTATGGGAAATTCTTCCAGTAAACAAAGAAAATTTGGTTCTTTTCTAGCTGATCATTTTGTGTTGTTGAGGGAATTCATGCAAACTTAGGAATACTTGGGCATATATTTGATTTAAAAAACCTACTCTCTATTTCATAATTTTTGGCACTTATCATCAAATAATCATGTTTGCGACTAGCTAGGTAGAGCCTGGATTTCTTAATTTCTGGCTGGAATTCTTTAAATCCTGAGAGGAACAGTTCCCAGCATTTTTCTGGGAGAACTGCATCTAAACACCACTCAGTTTCTTTACCATCTCCTTTCTTTTTAGAGAAAGTGAGGGAGACTCGATGTGTTTTCTTCTTCCCAGTGGTGAAGATGGTGGTGATCATAACAGTAAAAGATTTGCTGCTCATGGCCATAGAAACTCAGAAGCAAAAATCTCCATCATGATGCAGAACGCTATCACAGGCTAATGTCACAGCCAGGCCTCCTCAGGCCTAAAACCCGGATCAGTTGTTTTTCTAAGAGCTATGCCTACTTGAGGTAGGAGACTTTTTCCAGTAGGCACCACTGCATAGCCAGCTATCTTGTTATGAACTAGCTAGAACAGGTTGCAGGTTGTCTCAGACCGATGGGGGGACGTTGCGGCACTTGCTGCCGGGGTGGGTTTGGTGCTGCAGTGTTCTTGTCCCGGGCGCAGCTCAGCACAGCTCTGGCCATGCTGCTCTCTGGTCGGCACGGCACAGCCGTACCGTCCTGTTTTCTAGAACCAGCTCAGCATGACCTGTCCTAACCACGCTTCCACTACACAAGTAGTTACATTCTGCTGTGTTCCTGCAGTGTGACCTTTTGGTGTAACCCTTTTTGAACTTTGGTAGGTTGAAAGTATAAAACAAATCTGAAGTGTCTGAAGTTTGTATAAGCAAAACCAAAAACCTGGCTAAACAAAACATTTTCTCTTCACCGAGTTTCATTTGGCTGAATAACTGAAGCTTGCATTCTTTTATATCCTTTTGCCTTTGTTTTCCACAGTCAAAATGAAAAGTAAAGCATGCATTGAGTATCCTTTGTTTCTTTTTCTCATAGACAGCTCTCTGGATATAAAAAATCTGAGGAGATTGTTTTAGCTATCTTCTGGTTTAATCTAGACTAGTCAATATGTAAATAACCACTAAAAAAAAAAATCCTATCTAAACTATGATTCCTGTGTTTCTGTATGCTGTTTCTGTAGCAGATATTAGAAATATTACCTCAATACTATAAACAATTTTAATCTGAATTTTCTTGCTCATAAACCAGTAATTAGGGTGGATTTACTATGGGTGGAGTTGTGTGTGTGTGTGTGTGTGTGTTTATGGCTCATCTGTTAACATTCCATCAGCTAGCATGGTTATAATTCTGATTGTAACCATAAGTATATTATGCTTGCTAGAGTTTATTTTTCACTTTACTGACATAACTATACATAGACTGCAAAGCTCTTCAGACACTGGAATTAACCCTCACTGTTGCTATCGTACTGCTTTTACAGTTGCTTCCGTAGCTCATTTGTAATATAGTTTAGAACAGAACTCAGAAACCTGACTTTCATCCCTTATCCTACTTACTGAATATACTGTCTTTTGCTTACTAAACTCATATGTGACTATCATGGTGCTGATTTTCACAAACAATGCTTTGTTTGCTTGTTTCAATATATTTTGTGCAAGTGATCTATAATTCGTTCAAGTCATAAAAATCGCGTTTCAGAAAACTGATTTTCTGTATATTTCAAAACAAGTATGTGGTAGTGAACTGTTGGTTTTTTTCTTATGTCTTCAACTTCATTTTGTTTTCATTTGCTGTATTTTGAGTTTTCACACAGGTAGTAAATTATAACTTTGAAGTGATACAGAACCTGCAATCCTGCTAAAAAGTGTCAGACTATGTTAAATTGTGGAAGAGTGGGTAAACGTGAGAGATCCTTTTATAGATATTAAAAAGGCAAAATCTAAATAATTTAAGTCATCTTTTTGTGTGGCAGAAGTCTGATAAGAGTCATGCTGGACTACTGACCAAAATTTAATAAAGAATATATGTCAAAAGAATCTTAAATATGTACATAAATAGTACTTCTTTTTACTTACAGTTGTTACAGTAAGTGTTCTAGTTCTCTGTTTAACCCATTCAGTAGTGTATACTGAATGCTATTGTAGCTTTTCTTTCACTGAGCTTCAGTTGAATATTTTTGTTCAGAATATCTTTGCAAATGGCTCTACTTTTTTCTATTTACAGGGACAAATTTAGCTTTGAGTATGTCTCTGTAATTTCACAGAATTCCCTGTTTCTTGTTGACTGAAAATCTAGCAATGTAATTTGTTCCTGAATGTGTTCTCTAGAGTGAATTTTCTTACTTTTCGATGTATTTAAAAACATAAAAACTGAGCATTAATGGGCAGCTGGATTTTCTCATTCCAGAAACTATCAAGATGTGTAGCACCTTTGAAAATCTATCTCAGGTCTGAGCAACAAGCTCTTGATAAAAGAGATGTAAAGTTTCATGTGCAAGGACTTTCACAGACTTCTAAGGTTTTTCCCATTGGCTGATAATCTGCTGACTTTGTGGCATGTTCATCTGAAATGTCTGAGTTTTCAGGTCTGTGTGCTCATCACCAGAACCCAAATGAAAGGATTTGGACTTCATCTAAGTGTATAATGACATTTCAGGGTCCTGCAAAGCTGTCTGTAATGGTTTGCCATAGGTTTTCGATGAAGGCGTACTTTGCAGTGTGCCACAAAGATGTAGAACTCTAGATTCTAATCAACCAAAATCAGAAATAGATTTTTGAGTGCTGAACCCTTCATGAGAAATTATCTACTTTGAGCATATCTGCTTTTTAATCAGAGTGATGTAGTTTGAATAGGTCACTCCTGTGATAATGCATATAATCAGATCCCAATTTGCTCGGTTTCAAGTGTTAAAACACAATCCTCGAGTTCTGGGCTGTATCTCGAACGTAATTAGTGCAATTTTTTTAAACAAGTTTCTATAATGAGACACCTTGTTTAGCTACAGCTGCTCCATGATTATCCAGAGGAAATCAGGGGCTTAAAAGCATCCGGTTTACATAATTGTGCTGAAAAGTAAAGTTGTATTACTGTCTTTCATTTGGGGTGATAAGGTCTCCCCTCATTCTTGTGGTTTCAGCAATGTACCTATCGCGCCTGTACTGCGTGCGAGAGCTAGCTGTTTGCTTTTTCATCTTCCAGTTGGCCCGCTCGGAATGAGTAGTCATTCTTCTGAGAAAGCCTATTGTAGCCTGCGTGTTTACAGGATGTTTCCTGTGCAGCTTATCACCCTGCCATCAGACACCTGGACAACTGGGCAGCTCTTTCAGAAGCAAACTTTCAGCAAAAGGTATAGGGCTGTTTTCTTTTGGGCCATAATGATGAAAGTCTCTCTCTTTAAAAAGTAAGAAAACAAGCTCTTAGAGATATCCTGCCACCTCCCCCGCCACAAATATGATATTATTTCTATTC
The DNA here is from genome assembly GCF_018691265.1 of Tyto alba. Classification (NCBI taxonomy): domain Eukaryota; kingdom Metazoa; phylum Chordata; class Aves; order Strigiformes; family Tytonidae; genus Tyto; species Tyto alba. The sequence goes on from NW_024881322.1 coordinate 14,017,170, forward strand.
CAGATTTGGTCCTAAGACTTTACAGGGTCTTCTCAAGTATACTTCAGTATATATTTTCAGAATACGCAAAGGGCACAACCATTCTGCACAGAAGTTGAAACCATGACGAGAAAGAAATTATTACTTCAACCAATTACCTTTTCTGTTGACTGACCTGTGCATTGTCATAACTCATCAGACCCAACATTAATGTTCTTTATATTAGAGCATCACTTAGATTCTTTAAGCATCAGCTTCTTGCTGCGCGAGGCATAAAATTTCCTTCATATGAGGAAACTGTCTCTTTGTGAAAGGCCTTGCGGTTGAAATGTGTTAAGCATACCAAAGTATAAGCTTACAAGGATGTGAAAGGTATGAGGTAGTAGGAAGATGGGTATAGTCATAGATATAAATAGCTCTGCATTATTTATAGCATCTGCATCTCATAATTTTTGCTTGTGGAATTTCATCCTGTCCAGGATTCTTACAAAGCAAATCCCACTCATGTCACTTGTGTCTCATCACAGGAACGGTGAAATGCAGTAAGTTGTTACTTACCTGGTTCAGCTGGCAGAGATGCTTTTCACAGAAAGGCACAATGTGCACCACCTTTCCTATCTCAGGTCTGGAGAATCTCACAGTCCTTATTCCACACAAGTATCGTTATGTGTAGCCATTTCCTTTCTGTCTTCATGTGGTTCTCTTAGGATACTTCTGCAGTTAATGTGCCTTGGAGTCAAAATCAACAAAGAATAGAACTTGGATCATTTGCAAAATTTTTTTTTGTGCATGAAACTCTCCATCTTAAGTTACTCCAAAATGGATGTTATGGAAGAAAATCTTTCTTCTCTGTAATGGTTCAATCTAGGAAAAGATGGAACTTATGCACAGGAATGAAATAAAAGACAGGTTTTTGGGTGGAGTTCTAGATTCAGGAAATACAAGAAGGCCCTTCTTACTCTGTGAACCTTATCTACATAATACTCACCTGGACTAATCAGACTGCTTTAGGGGCCCATTGTCCTATATTGTTGTTCCGAGCAATGAAATACCACGGCTGAAAGTATTGCCCATTTGACATGAAAATGAAATGTATTCACAGATCAACTGAATAGAAACTGTGCTCTCAAGCAGCAAAGCGTGGTCTCTCACACTGTGCTGTTTCAGTTTCCAAAGGACAGTTGGGCCATCCTCAAGATACATGTCTTGACTCATATGACGAATACCCAGTCTCCCAGATATTTTAGTGGCCTAGTGCATCTCCTTGAACTACTTACCTACAGGTTTGTTTTTTTAACTAGCTGTTACCTTTCTATTTTATCTTACAAGGCACCAGAAAGAGAGAAGCCAGAAAGGCCTGTGTCATCCTGGATTCTGTAAAACGAGAACAAGGATATAATTCCCAGGATTTGTTTTCTTTCTTTTTTTTTTTTTTTTTTTTTGGACAAGTTTCTATTTGTAGGTTTCCTTACTAGATTCTTCAGAAGTGTCTTACTATGATATGACTGGATTAACTACTGACTGCACAAATGTTTTGGTGTTACTGTGATTATAAGGGTCCACAGCTGGCACTCTGCTTGGTAAGAAGTGCTGGAGCAAGGATTCTGTTTCTTTGCTGTTTTAGTCAATGCATAGTAATCATCAGTGGGAATCTGTGTAGAAAGCTGCCTTATTATGAGGAGTGAATTCTAGTTATTCAAACCTGACAACATTATATTGATACCTTTCTGATGATCATCCTGCAGTGAGTTGTCAAGCCTCTCTCCTGGGCAGAGCGGCTGTCTGGAAACCAAATCAGTAGGTTTGCCTTAGGCAGTTTTAGGTACGTGCACAGTGTATAACGTGAGATGTAGTTATAATTTCATTCATATATATCCTATCCTGTCACAGAGACAGCACTTTAAAGAAGGTGACCTTGTATTCACATAGAATAGACAGCTTCTTACCTGTACACAGGAACTTTTCAGGTAGAAATGAAATGCATTTTTAATTTAAAACCTGATACTTTTTTTTTTTTCCTGAAGGAAATCCTTCTGCACCTTTCTACTTTAAGTAATGCCTGCAAGATATTTTTCTTATGTGTCCTATACTTTGAATTCGCAAACCAGATATGGGTAATTACAATTATTCTTATGGAATGATAGCTGATAATTGAGACTGTCTCATTTTTTATCTCCTCCTGGGAATTGTTACAGACTATTTTGTGTCCATCATAAAACATTCTTTTATATGTTCTTTTCTATATGTTTGAACTTATATATGTATTTACACTCATTGAAATTGGATGTACATTAAGATTATTAGTCTGTCACTTTTCCATGGTCTCATGAGAAGAACTGTAACACAACTGTGGTCAGAACACAGCTGTACTGATGTTCAGTGTCATGTGGTGGACCTATTTGTCTTTTATGCAGACTTCATTGTTTTCTCCACATTCATCCATTGCTGGGGTGAGGGATCTAGTCTGTATTATTTACAGCAGCATGGTTAACCTCCGAACATGTTGCAGGGTTACTGAACATTACAGATTTGTATATCCATGTCAAATTGTAATTTTTAGGAAGGGGCAGCAAAGCAGAGCCCTGATCAGTAGGTTGCTCTTCAAATTGAAGCTGGTTAGAAAGTGATAAAAGTAGGATCTGTGGGCTTATAGAGGAGATATTGACTGCAACTGGATCACTGCTTTCCTCTGCTTATGGGATCCAGGGCAGAAGAATAAATTTTGCTTTTCTGAAAATATATTTCAGTGTCATTGTATAACTATACAGTGCAGCCACTCAGAAACTGAAACGTGTTTAAACAGTCTCAAAGAGGACTCGGACATCTGTGTGCGGCAGTATCACTCGGTGACTCCTGACATAATCACCCTGCACATATAAATAGCTATTTGTATTGCCGTCATAGCTCGAAACCCAGGTAAATCAACCACAATCCCTTGTGCAAGGTATTGTACAAGGAGGACAAATCGGTTCTTTCTAGTCAGTAATGGGGAATGAAACTTGAAATGACTGAAATGAGTAAGGACGTTGGCAGTGCTCACAGTCTTTTAAAGCTGTGTTTTTTTAAGAATTTGACGATCTGGTCATTCATGGTGAATAATATTCACTCTTGGGGCACAGTAGAGATGAAGGTATGTCCACATGATGATATTAACTTTATGAAGACAGAAAAAATAATAAATAAAAAAAATCCTCGAGAAAACTCTTACTATTGTTTAATTGATGTTCAGGTGCTTGCTTTTACTATGTGAAGCTTGTGACAGTTTTGGTTTGAAAATGTTGATTGTTATGGAAGGGTATGTCCACTAGATGTCATTCACGTAATCTAGTTTTTGTTGCAGCATTTATTTCTAAGGAGCTATGTAGGATGCTAGATACAATTTATCAGCATTATTAGCTGCTTTTGTATATGCACTGCTTTTGACTTTATATATGTGTGGCATGTTACAAAATAATCTTCTGATTGTCTCAGTGATGGGCTTGACATACCATTTTTTCTAGAATTTCTGTCTTTACATGTTTTTAACTATAGTTACATTGTTGCAGGAGTAGATGTGTTATATAAGAGCACCCAGGTGAGCTGTATGTAGTCTGTAACTGCTCTCCAAGGAGGGATATGAGTATAGAGGTAAGGATGTTATGCCTCAAAAGAAAGCAAAAGTCTCCTGTAACTAATATAATTCCACCTAAAATGTGTTATTTTCTAAGTTCTCTACACCTCAAAGGGCAGTTCATCAGAAAAGTGCACATCTAATTAGGAAAGGCAGCTCAAATTTCGTAAACTTACACAAGTGGATTTATATACTCTCACAGCTCTTAGCTGTGCAACAGTGCTTACAGGAGTTGATTTGTGTCGCTTTATTAATATCTGAGGCATTTCAAATAGAATTGCTGTAATCAAGCTTAATTGAAATACCCTGTGTGTGGACAAATCAAAGGTGCATCTGGCCGTTCAGTTGGGTGGGTTGGTAGGATCTGTACAGACACTAGCAAAGAGTGCTTGCACCCCCTGCCTCCCCTCATCTTTGTTGTGTGACATGTGTTACTAATTGCGAGGCAGCTTCTGGGAAGCCATATCTGTACTCTCATTGAAGAGCAACTGCTGCAGCATTGGCCTGTGCTCTTTCCCACTTTCAACTTGGAGTAGCTACAGCAAAACTGGAAGCTGGAGATCACAGCTTCCTCCAACCTCCCTCTCCCCTTCCATATGGAATAAAGAATTTCTCTGCCCTGTGTAGTCAGCCAGAGGGCAGGATGGGGAAGTGATAATCCTCTTGGAATGAGCACTTGCTTGAAAAATGATAAATGCTGCGTTGCATGGGGATTAACACTTGCTTATGAACTTGCTTTTAATGGAGTGATGCTTCTCTTTCAGCAATGTGAAGGTTCACTGTACTTGTAGACCTGATTAAGAACCTTTACCACTGTTCAGCCCAAAGGGAACCATCTGCCATCAGAAGCATAACGGTGTTCGAAACTGTTTCACTCTTTTGCATATTGTCCTCAAGAATGTAAACCACTTCCACATAGCATTTACTTCCCCAGAAAAATGCTTGTTCCCCACATCTCTTTGCAACATTCTTCCTTCTCGCATCAGGAGAATTACATTTCTGCTCACATTTAATGCATCTGAGGTCTGTGCTTTGTCACCATGAAACTCCAAGGCATGACTATCCAGAGCTAGTTTAATGAATGGAGTTGCTGTGTAAATCATATCTAGTCTCATTTTTTTGATGGGAGTACTTACGATATCCTGTGAGGATGTTCACAGAGTGGGCCAGTCTGTGAGGGGAGTTTATGAAGCTTGTTTGGCATCTCTAGATGAATTTGGTATTGAGCACTACTTTGTAAAGATTTAGCATAGTTCCTGATTGCTACTTCACAGGATGACCCTTTCTTTTCACAGTGAGTGGATGTGTCATGCAAATTTAGTCATTAAGTTAATTTCCAAGCACTGATGTATACTAATAAATTTGGCATGGGCTCTATTGCTTCCTCTAAAAAATATTGTATTAATGCTACAATAAGCTTATCTCCACTGGTATAACAGCTGTGGTTCCCCAGTACACAGGCAGCTTCTGGGAATTTATTTGGAAGGGTTGCATTTTTTGAGAGCTGCTGTCCTGTGTTCAGAAGTGGCATATGCACTTAAGTCTCAGTCCTGTTGCCTTACTAAAGCGTTGAAGTTCCAAATGCTAAATCGTCTTATGAAAATAAGCTTTAAATTGCAGTGCTTTTTAATGCTGCTTCATATGCCCTTTGCTACGTTCAGATATAATGCTGCATCATGCTAAACCAGATATTTTTACCAGTATTCCCACTAATAAATCTTGATGGTAGAAACACTGAGGAATTTTTTAGTCTAAAGCCTTGTCTGTTGTTAAGCCCCTGTTATTACCAACATTCTTTTGATTTGCTTCCTTTTTAGGATAAGCAGGACTTTTGCTACAAGACTTGAAATCAATTGTATTGAGAGTGATAAGGGTGAAGGTGAGAGAGAAATCTTTTAGAAGTAGTTCTCTGTTTTCACAAAACCATACTTCCTGACCCTCACCTAAAACACACAATATTTGCTGATTGGAATTTTCTCTTATGATACAAATTAAGCTAGAGAAATTGATCTTCTATCTGTATCCCCAAAGGAGTCTCAACCAGTTTTACCTGGTCTACACCCTCACCTTTGTTTGCTTATATGTAGGGGGCTTTCGACAGGTATATATGTCAAAGTTCCTGAGAGGAGGAGGAAAAGAAGTAAGTTCAGTTTTAATGAGGAAGATAGAGCCTGGATTTAGGAAGACATTTTTGGCTATATAGTTAGGGATGCATTATGGCAGTTGATCACCATATTGTCTATAACAAGTTTGTACATGTATAAAATATATGTAGAGCTCATCGACAGTGTTCTCTTTCCTGGTTTGTGTGAAGCCAGCTCATTCATGTTTTCCCCAAGGATATATTTTTTAAAACCTCTTGTATTTTCTTGTTTTTCTCTCTAACTTGATTTCTACTTTGTTCACCTCTTCAAGTGGTGTGTCCAGATCTGACGTTGCCTCAGGTGAGTTCTTCATGTTTCTGAGTAACATGAAGAGCTTTCACATGCTGCTAAGACACTTGAGAATAATTCGCTTTTGTTTATTAGCAGCATCACATTGCTGTGTCTCCTTCTCAGGTGTTCAGCTGCCAGGGTAGGAGAACAGCACATAGCTCTATGTCTAAACTTCGCTGATTAGATACTGGCTGCAACTTCAGTTTGATTTACTGTTAAAAAGTTCTTGAGGTTTCTTTGTCCATGTTCTGTGATTTTTGCTTTGTTTCACCATGGATCATTTTACAGAGTGGTTTCACTGCTGACTCCCAATCCAGTGAAACCTGCAGAGGTGAGGTCACTCAGCGCTGGAGTGACCTCTGAATCTGAGGAAGCAGCAGCCAAAGCAATTGTCTGACTGTGATCTTGGTTTATGTCAGCTACAGCAAGTCTAGGGCACTTGAATTATGAATTAGTATGTCTGTGAGTGGGTTTAATGAGCTTTTCAAACTTTTCCATATTAGTTTTACATTCTAGTCATCTTTTATTTCCTGGGTGTTTCTAGGTGGATGAAGTCTGAGTTTCCAAAAAGTTGTCTTATATGGATATGGAAGACCCAACTTATATTTCACATTTTGTATTTTATACTTTCTGTATTTTATATTTACAAAGGCTACCACGATAAAGAGTAGAAGTTAAATTATCTTAGTAGAAAGGCTATTCTTTGCTGGAGAAAAATGAAAAACAGACACAAAGTTAGCCTTCAGTTTGCTGTCCAACTGATATGCAGTCAGTTAATATTAGTTGTGATTCTGCATTGGAACAATCCATTGTCATGTAGAATGGCCATAATAATAAACAAATAGTAAGCTGATATGACTTCAAGTAGAGAAGCATTAGCTGAGTCTATGTAACATGGTTAAAACCTAACATAAAGACAAGGAATCTAAAATGTTATAAATACCAGTGTTAGTCTGTATGATAATGTCTATTCTAAACAGAAACAATTTTCTGACCTTGTCAAATTTATCCTTGGCATATGTGGTTATGATAGTGGTTAGAGAGTTTTGACCATGAATAATAGTTGTAACAATACAACAAAGCCTTTTGCAGTACACAAAAGTTGTTAACTTAGCTCATTGGGGCAGAGACTATATTTTAATTTAGCTTGAGTCTTAGAACAATGGACCCCGAGTCTTATTTTAGTGCTTCCACAAAACCACAAATAATTTATTCCTCTTTTGTGTACAAGCTTACAGTATTTTAGCTTATTTGAGGGTTTTAAATATAGAAGTGAATGTTTTGAAGTAATTCTAGGATTTCACTTGATTTTTCTGATGTTACCCATTTTTACATACCCAGTTCACATTCCCCAAATTGTCAAAGTTGGAGGATAAATGAGAAGTAAAAATGACCATCACATGACTGTTGGAATCATAAATGAATTTGAGATTTGTTTAATATATACAGTGTTTACTGATGTACTTAATCCATGAAGGAGGAGGAGGGCCTTGGGCAGGAATGGAGCTTCGTGTATTAGGAATCTGATCAGGTAGCTCATTTAAGAAAATGTTATTAGTGATACTTCTTAGCACTCATGCATAATTATGCTATCTTCTCACTGTTACCTTTTCCAACTCCTCGGAGATTCTTAAGTAATTTTATTTCCTGCCATTTAACAGTTTTGAGTAATAATGATGATGAGAAAACAGTTAAATAGTTTATTTTCTCAAGTACCAGGTGCTGAAAGCAACTGCAAAAATCGGTGGTTTTTATAGTGGTTTCCAGTACATCTTGTGTGATCTTCAAACATTCATTCTATAAGCCTTTGTCAGATTTAAAATGATAATATAAATGACTTGTGGTCAAGAGATTGGACTGAAACTCAGAAATGCAGCTCTACATTTACTTGCAAAATAGCCATATTATTCCTGGTTTGGGTGCTTGTTGCAAGCTCATTTAATGTGATGCTGCTTTTTGGGTGAGTGTTCCCAATCCATTTTTAATACAAGGCAGAGCAGTTTCTTGAAATCACCAGTTCCAGGTTGCAGCAAGTAACAGAGTGGTGGTTACTTCCAGAATTTCCACTGCTGTGTTTCCTATCACATTTCTGTCTACGCTTTGAGATTTGACTTCTGCTGCTGTGATTTGAATAGGCCACTTTGGCGTGCCCCTCCTCTGTAAAAGAGCTGACCTCTTATACTTTTCTCCTGCTTGGTCTCTAGTTAAATAATAAGCTGTTCAAAAGAGATTATTGCTGTCTTTTGGGGTATGACTGCATGTCATTGAACAGTGTAATGTAAAAGCGTGTGAGCTAGTTTCCATGCTGCAAATAGGGAACAATCATAGAAAACCAGGCTTGGATGGGGCTATCCCTTCTCCCTGTAAGATCACCTTTAACAATATTGCTCTCCACAGATACTCGCCTGACGTGTTCTAGGACTCCACAACCCCCCAGGCAGTTCATTTTAGTGCTTCACTGTTCATTATCTCTGTGGCACACAAGGCAAGAGTGTTTAAATCACAGCTAAGAAGAGTCAGACCAGACATTGAGAAAAGCTTTCTAACAGAGAAGCCAGATTCCTTCCTCTTTTCAGTAGTCTTTTATGACCTTATGGAATGGTATGTCTCAGTCTTCTCTAGGCTAAACATTCCCAGTTTGCTTAGTCTTTCCCCTGAGATCACACTTTCCAGAACTTACTGCTATTCTCTGTACTTTCTTTTTGGAACACACCAGTTTTGTGGCGTCCAGAACCAAATGCAGTACGTTACCCTGACTCCAGTTTTATCACTTGAAGGTACAATGGAAAGATTATTTCATTAATCTTGTGGGTTCTGCTGATGTTCTGAAATGCCACTTTAATGTGAGTCTGCTGTTGCAACGGAACCTTTGTTTAAGTCATGTTCAGTTTGTGAAACATGTAAATTCTTGATCCTTTTCTCTTGTATGTGAATTGTTCATGTGAGTGAATTACTCATGCCTAATTCTAGAACCTCCCAGTTGATTTTCCTTGTTGAATTTCACCCTCTTGCTTTCAGACTTTATCTCCCAGTTGCAAACATTTGCAGTTCTCCCCAGTCTGTCCAGTATTTGCAGTTCCTTCTAGTTTTGTGGCATCTTCAAGTTGGATGTACGTACTTTCTTCTGTCAGTATCTGGGTTATTAATGAGAGTACTGAAATGATCCGTGAACAGTTGATAGTATTCTTTCATGTTGACAAATAGTTCATAACTCCTTTGGGTGATATCCAGCTAGTTGTTAACCCTGTTCCTCCTATGGCTTTATTTGAGTTGATACTGCCCTTTACTGTAGTCTGGTGAGCAGAGAAAGACATTTAGCTCAATGTATTTGTACTATGCAAGTCAATATTGGCTGCTACCCTTTCTCTGGTTGTCTGGGGGGGATGTATGTGTGTCTTTCTGGGAGGTAAGCGCTGACTTATAATTTGCTTGATTTTATTTTATTTTATTTTTTTAATCCAGTCACGGTTTGCACATTTCTAAGTTCTGGTATCTCACTTCTGTCCCCAAGCTGCTAGTGTGCAGCTTCCTCAGACTCTTCTGCAAGGATTCTGAAAGAAATCTTGGCAAGCCGTGACACTTGGAAACTCTGGGTTTTCAGAATTAGACTTCCAACACAGCTTTTTCATAAGTTTCACCTGTAGATTGCCATGTTGATGTGCTACTGTGCCTTTGCGAATGAATTCACTGAGTATGTAGTGCATAATGGAGTCAGTAGGTATTAATTTAATACAAATAATAAGCAGTTAAAATAGTAGCACAGAGCTTACTGTAAACAAAAGGTGGATGGGCTGCTCTTGGAGATTGTGAATGTTCATAGGAATCAGGAGAGTCATGAGGTAGTTTCATATGACACCGATTACTGTGCTGAGCATCTTCAGAAGACTTAATCACTCAAATCCAATTTAATCCTTTAAAAGTAGAAGTTAGGTATGACTTCAAGGACATGTAGGACCTGTTGATTAACTTCTGTGCTAGGGTTTATGAATTTCACCTGGGAATAGAAGTTAAAATAATACCCTCTTGAGGAATGTGTCAGCTCTAGTTTTTATGTAAAATACTAATCAGTAATGTGGTGAATTTAAGTAAGGCTACACTGGATAGACAGCATGTTTGCTGTGAAATAGAACTTTGTGGAAACAAGGTTCCAATATTTAAATATTGACAAATGTATCTCCTTGCCTAGCATTAAATGAAATTAAATACTGAGAAATGTAACTCCTTGCCTAGCATTAAATTAGTGTACCAGGTCCTGAAAATCATGAGTGCCATAATACTACTAGTGAGATTCATAAAAAATTGATGTTTGCTGTGTCCATTTACCGGTCTTCTGATTCCCTTCCCCCTCCTTTTCTTCCTATATTATGAGTTCCAAAAATTGCTTTGGTGGAAAAAGAAGGAAGACAGCCGACTCCTTCACATAATCACCCAAGTTGACTTGGCAGCATTCTAGGCTTTGTGTTTTTCTGCCCACCATTTTAATAAAAACCTACTCGGTTATTTGGTTTTTGCGTCTTTGATTTCAGCTCCTTGAGGGAATCAAGACCCTGTTCTTGATTTAGTGAGACTTTACTGTCCGGATGTAAATGGTATTTTTTTGTTAATGTATATCAGACTCACCAGACTCATCAGTAATGTATCAACTCATCAGGACTTGGAAAGGAAGGAGGTTTCTCACTGAAGCTTCAAAAATCCTGAAAGAGAAAAATAGTGATGTGAGATATATATATTATTTTTAGAGTTTCTCATGGCTTTTAAGCCAACCTTATGATTTTTGGGAGTCTGAGTGATTTTGAGTGTGGGTCTTGGCATAATTTAATCATTCACTGTACCATCTGCTGTAATTCCAGCAGGAGATGCTCCCCTCGACATCCCTACCCCAAAACCATTTCTGATAACCCAGCTTCCAAGTTCTGCACTTATGCCTTCTAGTGGATAAAGCAGGTTTTTAACATGTCCGAAAGGCCTTTACAGACAAACCTCATATCCGCTAAATTTAAAATACTTTTCAAATCCATTGTAGTTGTTGTTCTGATGCCGCACTCCAAGAATGTCTTAAAACATATATGTAAAAGCGTTGTAATGAGAATTAGAAATACCGCAGACTGAATGTCTCCAGAACCATTATGAAAGTGGCTGCAGTGGAACTGGCAACAGTTGGCGATTGAGTAATGGTATGATGGCAGTTTCAGCTCAGGCAGGGAAGATGCTGTGTTTGCCACATGTGAATTAATATAGTGCTGCTTTTTACTGTTGAGGGAATAGCACAATTTTTTTATTTTTTTTTAAAGAATATTTGAAGTAGAAAAGAGTAGGAGAATAGATGAACCCGTATTGCAGACAGCTGCTTTTTTGAGCTGATGAGCTAAAAATCTGCTATAGCTGGGAAGCATCAAATCTGAAATTGTAACACTGCCATTGCATGTGATAGGACTTCTAAAATACCAGGTGAGAACTATGCCCATCAGACAAGTAACCAGAAAAAGAATAAGAGGCGAGAATATCTGCCTGACATTTGGACTAGGCTTCCCTGCTCAACAGCAATTTGTACTGCAACAATTAAGAATATCAACCACCAGTAGAAAATAAAATAGGAAAAATGTATTAAAAAGGGATGCTGGAAGTTAAAATTTGAGTCATAGAATTTAAGAATTATTTTTCATCATTCTAGTTCTCTGTTTTTCTAATATGTGTACTAAAAGTCTAAGAATAAACTCAGAGGCAAACTATAAATTTTTTCTTTAATTTTGTAACGTTCAAGAGGTCAATATTTGATACTCACTTACAGAACATACATTTCTGCAAATGCAAGTTAAACATTAAAAACTAGTGGATGATTGTAAAAGGCTCTTTTCACTACATGGAAAATATACTTCAAAAGAAATCAAATCCTTTATCATTGTTCATGTAACTGTTATTCATGCAACTATATGTAACTGCTTTTACCAGTTGTCATCATACTGCATCGGGCTGTGTCACATTGCATCACATGCAAGTAGTAAGGATAGCATTCCGAGGCCGATATTGCCATTTTGGATTAATTTGTCAATGAAATTAAAGATACCAAGTTCCTAAACCGAGAAGGGATAGGTATGAGCTTGCAGCATCAGACTCAGTTCTTTTGGAAGTGAAGCGTGTGGAGAAACAACCATAAAAATTTGCCTAGCTAGGACGTAGCTCGCGCGCGTCGAGGCTACAGTGATCAGGAAAGGAAATTGGAATATTGTGTGGCTATAATCTATTGTTTGACATCCAGTGCTTGCTCCTGTGTAATTTACTTGCCTCTTTTGGTCACCTGACTGAAGACATTAAGTGGGCCACAGGGTAAGCCAGGAAATTCAGCTCTGCTTTCCAAGTCCAAAGCTCGGTTGTTTCCCCTTTCCCCTTCCCCCTCCCTCTTTCTTCACAGCTGGTCAGCACATGCACAGTAATTGCTTAGGCCAGGTAGGGCAGATATGGAAAGATACATATGGAGCACATGCAAATCTGCACTAAATTTCTGGAATGCAGCAACAGGGTGAAGTTAATGTAAAGCAAGATTTCTTTTATGTTTCACGTTTCTAAAACTAATAAAAAAAGAGACAACAAATTCACTTTATAGCCTTTCCTTTTCTCTACTACTACTAACTGAGTGGGTTTGGGATTTTGCCAAAATATTACACATTGCTCAAGAAGATTACAAAGAAATCCCAGACATGCACTAGAGAGCTATTAAATTTAACATTTCTAAAAGATATTTTCAACAGCTAAATACTTGTTAGAGCATTGTGTTCCCCAACTTTAAAAAGTTGCCACAACTCAGTCACAGATAAGACCTTCCAGCTTTTTAATTGATATATAAATTGAGTTTAAAAGCAAATCCACTACATTTCCTGTGGTAAAGGAAACAGAGACTCTTCAGTTTGGTTTGTCCCTAATTTGAAAATCATGTTCTCAGGAAATCCTGCATAATTATTTTACGTAAACAGGGAAAGTAATTATTTGCTTGGGGCTCAGTTTGTGTGGATGTGGGGGTGTACAGAAATAGTGTAGATTCTGGAACTTCAGTGTGTTAGCAAAAATTTTAGAATAAAGGAAAACATGTTCCAAATAAGGTGATTTTCTGTCTGGTCATGGATGGGCTAATATGAGGGGTTTTAAAATGCTTTATTTTTTCCTTTACATGTTCTTACTGTTTGTCTGAATTTCATTAATGGGAGCAAGAAAAGATGAGATGACGAAAAATTTGTAGTGAGGGTGTCTCTGTATTCTTCTTCAAGTGCTCTTGCCTTGTCTGCGAAGGTGCTCTTCATCGTCTGGGAATGAATGAATTATAAAAAGCTATAGTAAAAATGCTGCAGGATTTCAGCCCTCACATCCTTCTCTTCTCTCACCCCCTCAAGGTCCTAAATTTACTTTTGCCATTTGTAATAGTTCAGTTAAAGGCTGAACATCCCCTCCTGCTCCTTGTGAGCTTTTCTGATTTCACTTACTGTTTGAATAAGATACATTGGACTTCGTTTTCTCTAGAGTTAGTATGAACTCTACACTTCTTCACGCTGTTGATTTTGTTTTCTGTTGGAAAATAGTGTTACGAATTTTGAGTAGAAATTGTACAGTAAGTAGGCTGGGATTTTTTTGTGTGGGTGGAAACAATCTGCAGAGTTATTGCGGGAGTTGAACCCTGTTTCGTTATAAAACTTTCGAAATAAAAATCCAGAGATTTTTGAGGAACTATTTGTGGATTATTTTTTTAAACCAGGATGTGATTCAGACTATTATTTAACAAGAGGACTTGACAACCTCACCAAATGCAGAGAAGAATTAAGTATGGGAGCAGGTGCATGCTTACTTTATTTGGATTTGTTTGTGGCATTTTCTTAAAAGTTTAAAGTTCAGTATATCATTCTAACAAACTGTGGTCATGAACGGTTATAGCTTCAGGGGAAAATTGGAGGCAGTGATTGTCTTAGCAGAAATTTTAACGCTGAAGTTGCTCAGAGAGCACAGTTTAAAGTGGAAAATCAGGTTAGTTTCCTCTTTTGTTTTCTCAAGGGAAAACAGTGAGTTAATATAGTAACAATGAAATGATAGGTATTTCTTTGTAGATTTTTAATCCAGTGGAACAGATTTATTCAGTAATCATTCTAAGAGGTATTTTAAGCATGTTAACTCAAAATGGTAATTATTAAGTGACTGTATGTTGCAGTGAGAAATACTTTATGTGTGTTACATAGCTGCACGTAGGAGGACTTGCAGTGGAAGGGTATTGGGAGCACGGAATACTGTTTGAAATGTACGCTTGGTGAAGTCATACTTGTGTTAGATTAATAACATATTTACCTCTGCTAGGTAATCTTGGAGGGGTAGGCAGGTTAAGCTACTACAGAACAGTTCCCTTCACCCCCTTTTTTTCCCTGTTGTATTCATTTCAGAAGTACATATTCCTGAAAACTCCCATTGCGTGCTCCCATTTCTCCCAAGTGATTCAGGAGTGGGGCTTGAATTCTGGTCGTAAATTCTTGGGACCGCGATTTGAAGGAAGTAATAGTCATTTCTTTTCATTTATAAGGTCAGGTTAATCTTTTTTTTTTTCCCCTTTCAAGCAATTTTTACAGTGCTCCATACTGTGATTTTTGTAGCTATTTCTATTATTTTTGAAGCCAATAATTAATTTGGTGGATAATGTCATTGGGAGCAGGATGTATGGTTTGTACACAAACATAAATTTTTTTTCAGAACCCTTGGATATAATTCTAAAAGTAGAACTAGTTACCTTCTGTGTATATTTTACATGTTTTTAAGCCTTGTGGGCAAATTTGGGCTATACCCAGTTTGTCTTTAAGGAAATGTTAGGACTTGCAGGGAGAACAGGAAAAAACATATGTTGAAATAATTTGTTATGAAGACTTGAAAAGTCTTTACAATTCTTTTAATCAAAAATTTCATCTGAGGGAAGAAAATTGTAGGCTAGCATTGCTATGTGTGTTAGTAGTTTGCAGGTGTGAGTCTAGCATAGCTGTTATTTAAGGATGTTTTCCAGAGAATAAGGGACCAGAACTCCTCAAACTTATTTGGAGTTTATGCTTTTTAATGTATTCTTATCTATGCAGTGCTTCATCACCAGTGATACTGCTTTACCGGCAAAATCTGTTTTTGGCAAATTCTTGAACAGTGACTTTAGATGGGATAACAGACCCTGTTTAGTTCTCAGCTTTCGGCCACTGATAATTGTATCTTCCTTGTGCAAATTATTTAAGATGTAGCCATAGAAGAGCAGCCGTTTTCTGCCTTAGCCTTAAATCAGGCAGGAAGGCTGTGAATTGTGATGTTATAAATTGTTTAGAGTTGCTGTGGTTTTAATAGTGTGTTTATAATGGTCTTAATAGATCTAAGGAACATATTTTACAAGGATTTCATTCTGTTTATAAATAGAGATATTTCTTTTTTATATTCCTTCCCCTTCCCTTTTATTTCTTATCCTATTTTTTAGGAACTATTAAAAAATAACAACTTTTAGCAGGTATTGCCAAGTACATGGTTTCTTTCAAACAAAGGGAAACTGATAGTTTCTGAGAAGTAAGAGTTCAATCCCCCTCTCAAAATTTGATGTAAATCTTCATGTAGACTTCACAGGGTGCTGCAGTGAGCCCGGGACCTTAATTCTTGCAAGCACTGCAGAGCTTCTGATCTCGGAAAACTCTTCTGCAGTGAAGCTTCTTTTTGTATTCATTCCATCCATCATCACGCTCTTTCAATTTATGACTGCCCAATAAATTCAATATCAGCTACTTGAAGTAGCAGGGCTCCTATGTCTTCCAAGTTTTACACTTCATACTTCAGCAAAGATTTTCTATAAACGAGTGGAAGAGAAACAAAACCCTGTCACTTATTTTACATTTAAAATGTAAATGGAAATTTAAAATGCATCTACTTTGATGAACTCTTTGCCTAAATCTATGGATGGGAAAACGAAAGAAAAAAAAATAGTTTAAATAAAATTAATTTCTGCGGTGATAAAAGCATTATGGTATCACATTTTCATTGGCAAAACTCTGGTTTTTTACTTGCAGCAAAATTGGCAGAAAAACTGCAGGCAATTACAAGCTTCAATTCATCAAGGTACTTAAGCATATGCCTAACTTTAATTGAGTGAGTAGTCATTTGACTTCGGGGGATTGTTCACGTTCTTAAAATTAGACATATGTTTAAGTAACTGGGTGAATCAAGGCAATAGTGACTATTTTAATAGAATGGTGGAGACAGAACAAGCAAGTGTAACCTGCACGGTGGATGTTCTTTGATTTCTCTGGTTTTAAATAATAGTTCTTAGTGGGTGTATGTTCTGCTTCTTAATAAAATATCAGGGCTTAGGAACTGTAGTTTTGTGGTCATCTTCTATGGACAGTACTTACGCTATACCCAAAGAGCAAACAATCTCTTAAAAAAAGTGGATTGAACCTGTGGAGAACTGTTATGACTGCTCTCATGTAGGTTAAATGTATTTAATAAATCACTGTTTTATTTTACAGGACAGCAGCCCAGGGGCAGGAGTACTGTACATTTCCTGCCAACTGTTGTTTGTTAAATTTGCTAATTTGATTTACAGGCATGGTACATACCATGACCAGTTTTCATCAAGAAGCAAACAGACTTTTCATCTGAAGAGTTTTCTTATTTATTTATGCTTGTAGGAGATTTAGTGTTTTAAGGATACATTGCGTTAGATAATTCTGCCTCAGACTCTCTTTCAGACGTTCTGTGTGAAGGCTTAACAGTCAGGGTGATAGAGATTTGGTTTGGAGGTGCAGCAGGATAGTATTCTGAGAGTAAATGTTGACCATAAGGAAACACAGGAACACGCAGCAGAGAGTAGCTAAGAATTGCCAGTTCACATTACTTGTGATTTAAAAGTGGAACATCATTTTAGGCAAGGCTTTGCAGTAGGGACATTTATGTAGCTTGAAAACCCAGGCTTTCGTACCGAGGTGCAAGAAGGATTGCTCAATCAAGTTAGTTTCTATCAAAATAAAAGAACCAATGAAGAATAAAACCAAGTTAAACTGCTGCCATAATCATTGATGCTGCACTGTATAAGCAGAAGCACCTTTTGTCCAACAAAGAGAAGTATGTACTCCTATGTCCAGTCAAAATAGCTTTGAAGAGATTAGCCCTTTTTTCATTCAAATTTGACTTTTTCTTCTCTTTCTTCTTTCAGTACATTCTGACTTTTTCTCAATAAAATTGCAATCAAGTATCTGGTATTACTGCAGTATATCAAAAGTAATTATTTCAGTTATATTTATTTTAGTACTTAAGGAACTGCATTGCAGGCTAGTGCTAGGAAACTTATTTATTGTTATGGGATTCTGGCATCTGGACTAACAAGTCAGTTCCTTTTCCTCTTTCTTTCAGACTAAAATACCTTTTCAGACACTTGACTAAGTGTGTGATTTCTTTTATTATGGATAAATTTCAGAATAGGAAATTGTATTGCTGTGATTTGCCAGGTTTCTATGGCATCTTGCAAAAATCTGGGTATTTATAAAACCCAGGAAAATGGAGGACTTGTGGTTCTGTGCACTGCTTTTGAGAGCTTGTCATAATAGCATCAATTAAAGCTACATAGAGCAGGTTTAGGAAACAATAATAAAGATTGGCTATGTGGAAGGGATTTTTTGTTATGCTAAAAAACACAAATAGAAAACAAGAAATATCTGTAAGTGGAAGTGAGTATATCCAGTTTGTCAGCTGACCTCTGATGAGGTCATCAAACTGAAGAATTTGACACTTCCATTTCTGTTTATTGGATAATGGGAGCATATAGCTCGTTTGGTTTGTTTTTTGGTTTTTTTTTTTTTTTTTTTTTTTTTTTTTTGTTGTTGTTGAAGAATGGAATGTGACCCAGGTGTACAGGAAGGAGCGAATGAATAGAAAAAAGATGAGATTTATGTATCTGATCTAGATAAGTATGTATGATAACTCTTATTACATCAGTTCTTTTCACTTATGACATATTACAGCCTTTTGCACTGCCAAAAAATACCTGGACAGAATGCTATGGAGGTGCATAATGGACATATAATTAAGCAGCTGTGTTTTCTGTGAGAAATATAACCAAACAAGCAAAAGACATAATCCATTTTATTGGTTACAACAGACTTAAAATATTTATGCTTTTTTAGGTATGGCCAAAATATTTTCTCGGAAGTGTCTGCATAACTAGGACAGATTGAAGTAACTGCTTGACTTGAAATTATTTTATTATCCCATTGACATACTAGGACATGATTAAGAGGTGGTTAGTGAGAGTATGATATGTAGTCTATTAGAACCTTGAAGCAACTATGTGATTATAAAATATGCTTAAAGCTGCTGGTTGCATTGTGTGCATGAGACTTTTCATAACACACTTATTTTTTGGATATACAGAAAATGAAGGAAATTAAAAATAAGCAGAAAGAAAAAATAGGCAAATCTGAGTGACAAGAGTACCAAGTGCAAGAGTACTTTTAATAGTATGATCATAAGAACAAACCCTCAGTACATAGAATAAGAATTCCTTTAATACATGAAGGGTCTCTTGAATCATGTATGGTTTTGCTATGTGACTTTTGTTTTTTAACTTTCAGTTGTTCTTGCAAGTAGTAATTGAAATGGTTCTGAATTATAATGCGTATCCCAGTGGGAAGAAAGCTGAAATTCTTCTGGGGCTACAAAAGTGCCACAAATACCGAAGCTTTTCTTTTAATACTAGGAATCAAAAAATAATATATTATAGAGATCTCTTTGAAAACAGGTGCTTCCTCAAGTTTTATTAACTATATATGTAAAAGTAAAAAGAGCAGGTGAAGTTAAGCACTATTGATAGATTCCCAACCATGAGAGATTTCTGAAGGGAAAGATTGTTTCTGTGTGATGTAGAGCACATACTAATTTTTTTAGCTGGCAAAATGAGGTGACTCACGGGCTAATGCTTTAAAGCATTCTAGAATATGACACCTGGAGCATTCCATGCTGTAAACCTGGGCTGCTTAGTCAGAACTGAGTGTCAAGTACAGAATAATGACTTGTAACTTCAGGCGTGATTCTTGTATTACATATTGTGTAAAAGTTATAAAAAATTCTCTGTCTAGGTGGAGCTGGGTCTCCAAGTTGTGAAGAGTTCATTTGATCAACAGATTAAAGAAACGTAATGGTTTCAGACACTATGAATATCCATGGGGGACTTGATAGACCACATATGATATGGCAGAGGGGTACGTGGAAGTGATGTCGGGGCAGAAACCACTACCGTCCATTGAAATCGGAGCAGAAAACGGAGGAGACTGCTGAGGTGAGGAAAAGTACATAGCTGGGAAAAAACATAAATGCAGCTGGAATAATGTATCTGTACACACTGACTGATGTTGGACATCTCTGTAGAAGAGTAGCAAGTCTGTATGTTCAACAGTATTAGTTTCTTGATCTACATAAGTCTTTAGACTGCGTTTGTCATTGACTTGTATAGCCTGGTTTCATTTCAGTGCGTGTGCTTGAGGGGTAAATTAGCATAAAATATCACATTAAATTCAGTTATATTCATTCAATTACAAATCAAATAGAGTAGGGAAAAAAAGCTATTTTTGAGTAACGAGAACATTTTTCTAAAAGGGAATACCATAGAGCTTTTGTTTGGCGATTTTATAACTTGAAAAGACTCTATTTTAAGCCAAATTTAACTGAAAGAAGGCTCGTGGACTACAACTTCTGAATGTGGGGCTTCAGACTGGGGTGTATTTCATTTAATGGATGAATTGCAGACTTCTGGAAAATGAGTTTTGAAGTAAAGTTATTGAAGTTCTTCAAGGAAGTGATAGTGGAGTTTTTTGTAAGACCTGGTGTCCGTGTGTATGGTTAACAAAAGGTGAGTCTTGCATGGAACTAATATCTATCAAAAGTTAATTGAAAAACATAAAATTCCCAAATTTTTTATTAATGATTTATAGCATTTTTTTAAATTTAAAATCCATTTTCAAGTCCAATTTCTTCGTTTAATAACAGCACTAAACAAAAGTGCTACGGTGCTGGATTGTTTAGGTTGCTTGGTCCTTAAGCCAGGATGAATTGGTCCAAAGTAGTAAAAACTTTTCTGAAACTCCTTTACCTATTTTCTGGATGCCTGGTTGGTGTTGTCCGTCCTGAAGTGTGCCTGTGTCAGTTATGGCAATATTCATATTCTTGCAATTACACTTGTGGTGCACTGACTTAATATTGGGAACATGTGGATGAGATTATCTATGTGTATGTTTGCCTGGCGTACCAAAAGCAGAGTGTAACACTGGCAGAGACATGTGCTTTTTCTGCTGCTGGAATTAGTTTGCGCACGTGTACGAGCACTTCTAGGAGCACTACTCTTAGTGAGAGTGCGTTCTCAAGAGCTACAAATTGTTTTTTGGATGCCTCTACTTCCTATTTGGCCACTGTGATCCTGAAAATGAGTAACTGAAAAAATTGTTTAGTATATTAAAGTTTCTGGACAGAGAAAATGACTTCTGACCTCTTTTCCTATGTCACTCGAAATGTGAAAGAGATAAGGATTGCGTGTGTGTATTCCTGACACTGATGGTGTCAGGATATAAAGGAAGATGTTCTTGCAATCAAATAGTGTTTGAAAGTGAAAGCATCTCAACCCTGATGTAGAAAAACATTCGGATCAACTTAAGGATGTGCTTAATTTGATTCACATAAATACTTACTGAAGACAATGAGACTCGGAATAGAATAGAATGTTTTCATTTGGAAGGGACCTACATTGGTTTAAGTATTGCACAGAACAGAAATAGACCTAAGAATATATTTAAGTGCTTTTTTAACCACAGATAATGAGATGGCATTCATACTCATTATCTTTTAAGACAGATAAAATGCATCAGAATTCAGTAAAAATGTAAAGAAGTATTTTTGAAAGGGTTCTTAAAAGCAGAGCAGACACAGTTTCTTCTAAACGCCATGTGATTACATGAAATATAAACCAGTTCCACAGTGTCTAATTAAATCAAAAACTTGCAAAGCTCTAGAAACTGTTCACATGGATTCACCTGAAAATATTCCAATATTAATAAAACAGAAATATGAAAGAAACATCTTGATAAAATTAAATGGTACTTAGCAAGAAAGAAATAATCCTTGCTTCTAAGGCCAAAGAGGTTATGCTTTCAGCCCATAGGATCATGATACTCATGATTTTCAGATTTTAAGATGAGTTACTCTAATTGTTGGTATTGCTGTATCACTATGGAATGTTTATGTAGTGGCAGCTAGGCTACAGTCAGTACCTTTGCTGAAAGCCAGCTCAGGTTCTCTATATCAGGTCTTCAGCTTGTTCTGTAATTGCAATATCTTTCTTCCAGTTACAGTTCTTTAGTTACAGGAAGAAAGACAAAATAAATTTAGACCTAAGTTAGTGGAGATTCACATTTCTGCTGTGGTATCCACAACATGCTGCTTGCTCCCAAGAAATACTTAGAACAAGCTGCTCTCATTTTACCTCTGTATCTTTCTTCTTAGCTGTTATATATTAATCTTTTGTAGAAAGTCGATCTGATCTTGTGATACATTGTTGAGATTCTTATTTCAAAGGGAACATAGTTCATGTTGAAGTTGTTGAAGTAGTTAGACTTCCAAAGTGGTGTTTGGAGTGTTCTCTGGAAGGATGACTCAACTTCATTCATAACCTGGTCAACATCTCTTTCTTTAGCTGTGTCATTTGCTTAAGTATATGTTAAAATGTCCCATCTTATTTAAGTGTGGTATCTGGGGTTTAACAGGTTGGCATAGATCTGAAATGGTAACCCGAGTAATGAGTGAAAAAGGTTATTGTGAAAAACTGTTAGTACTAATGAAGTTATTTTAGATTACACTTTCAATTCTTTTTCTACAGTTGGGCTTAATAGCTGAACAGTGTCTCTGAAGTTGAATGCAAATACATTTCTGTAGTTTATCCTGTGCTGTAGAGACATAAACGGTTGTTAGTACCCTGTGTTTATCTTTATTGCCTAATACTTGATTGGAATCTGCTGTTGTACATCTCATACTCAACTTTTTATGGAGTGGGGTGCAAGGTATCTTTGGTGTCTGAAAATGGGGAAGGTAGCATGTTGCTTTCCAGGCCCTTGGTGGGATTATGGCAAACAGTAGCTGCACTCCACATCCAGTCTCTGTAGCACACATTCTGTCCCGTGTCAGTAACTGATGGCCCCTGTCCCACCCCAGGGGTCGTGGCTGCATCTTGCAGAACTGGTACATAGGCAGCAGAATCAGAGTCGCCCGTGTGTATGAACACTAGAAGAGGCAAAGATGTGTTTGTCATACTGTAATACTTCAGGTATGCAGACAGGATACGTAGCCTACAGAACTTCTTTTGAATCAACAAATTTAACTGGGGTTTTTGTGTGTTTTTGTTTGTTTTTTTTTTTTTTTTTTTTAAGCTTCTTTTGGTTACAGATGTACTTAAAAACTGGAATCAGTCTTACAAAGTCATTTTTGGAGAGTTCTCTGGAAGACTGACTTGGCTTCATTCATGCCCTGGTCAGCATCTCTTTTCCCTGCTATGACATTTGCCTGAGTGTATGAAAAATATCCCGTTTTATTTGGTTGCATAATGTGAGTCCAAATTTAGTACTGATTTGAACGTTCTATGCATAGCCCTTTTTGGCTTGTTTTCCTTCCTGGAAGGCTAAAGCTTGAGGCAGGTATACCAGTTTTAGTCTTTTGCAGCAACTCTTACTCAAGTGATAATGTATCAATACCATTATAATCAAATGTGGGTCACAGTCCTCTAGGCAATGGAAGCATTTTCCTCTGACATCTGTGCATCTTTGTGACTCCATACCCTTAAAATTACCTGCTACCATCCTCTCAGGGAAGAGCTGCCTGCTTTTAAGAGAAGATCCTTCTAGCACTTCATGTCTTCCATTGATTGATCTGATGATCCACAAAGGGCCCACTGTAGTGAGTTAAGTCCAAAGACCATATTCACATAAGTGTATTTTCCTTCTCGCTGTGGTTTTAAGGAAGACCTGTCTAGAAATAAATGGTGAATAGCCCAGAAAATGTTTTACATCATTTCATGGTGTGGACTATCAGTTTTGATTGAGAACTTTCATGTGGGGTTGATGGATAAGTAGCAATTAAGTAGGACTCGGAGTTTTGCTATTTTGCATAGTCCCTGTTGAGTGTAGATGAGATATTTACTGGGACCACTGAGCAGCCCGTGGGTGCTGTTCAACATTACTCTGTGCACTCAGAGCATGAAATACACATACCTGGTATTGACCCACCTGCTGTATGTGGGACATGTAAATTTGAGGTGGACTTTGTTCTTTTACTGATTCTGTCACATTAAGGAAGGGGGATGGGTTTTAGTTATCATTTTGACTTGTGATTTGTATTTGTTATCCTTTAAAGACAAAGAATTTTCACATCAAAGTTTTCGTTACTTAGTGTAAGCAAATTCAGTAAATCTGGCCTTGAAGTAGATACTGCCTTCCTTTGATGCTAAGAGCCGTTGGCTGCTTTTTACTATAAAAAAAGATTCAATTAAAATGCATTTTGGCACTTTTTAAATTTATGAGTTTTAAGGTTGCTTGCAAGCAAATTGAAAAAAACAAAACAATGAGAAAATTCCATTCTTTTTATTTGTTTTGTAATCTCATAAACACCCATAAGATGTATGAAAAGACATAAATCTTTCTTAAAATTGGTGTTCACAGGGAAAAAACTTTGAACTCCAAATAGTGACACACAAAGAAAGTGCTGTAGGGTGATACTGAAGAGCAGGTTGTGGTTCTTGTAAACCTCTTTTTAATTTTTTTCCTATTTTCCTTCTCTCTTTTGTATAACCTGTCATCTTTATTTATACTGAGAAATGAGTGATATTTTTATTGCTCTAATAAAAAGTGTGTTATTACTACATTGTTGAAATAAAATTCTTAGTGCAGAATGGTACATTTTCTGCTCTGGGATCACATACAGTGTACGAGGGACACGCTGCAAAGAATGTTCAGTTTTACAGTGTACACAGTGATGCTCTCAGTTGCTTGAATTTTTTGGGGCATAGTGTAGTAAATGTCAAGAGCCTTTGAAACATTTGGAGCAGATGTTCTACTGCCAAACTGAAGCATTTGAACTCAAAATGAAACAGTTCCCTTAAACCTTGACATTAAGTCTTAACAGTTTCACTTCCCAATTGGATGTGGTATGAGGAAGATAAATAATAGAACTGTAGCAGGATAAAATATTTATTCTCCCATGAGGTGGGGAAGAAAAACATGTTTAGCATTTACTTTGCAATTTTATTTGTTCTGGCTCATTTCCCTCTTATACTCACATATATACAGTTCCAGGCACATGTTAAAAGCAGTAACTGGGGCTTGGCTGGGGCCCGGTGTCCTTCCTCTCCCCTTCCATTTCGTTCTGAGTTTCTCTCACAACTTCACTTAAACTCCCTCTTTGTCCCCATGTTCCTTACGGGAAGCATTCATCAAAATGTTCTCGCTTGTCCAAAATTTGTCTGTTGAATCAAACTGATCAATTCCTATGGAAGTCAGTGTCAGGCTTTTCAAATAGGAGTGCCACATTTAAGCACCTCGATAAAAATGGCTTGAATTTCCCAGGCTCTCAGTCCCTGCTGCTCCCACTGACACTGGGAACAGTGTGGGTGCTAAGAAGTCACAGCAGCGCAAATGTTTTCAGTAGGTGTCCACCTTCACTTTGCAAATGTCAGGCGCCATTTCCTATTTGGCTTGTGAACATATTCTCATAATGAGAGTTTCTGTCTGACATTTTAGTTATTCTACTGGTTCAATCCAAGTATCTCATCCTGTATATGTTAGTGTTGTGTGCTTTGCTACATGCCCGACAGCATCATGTTATCAACACTCAGAGCCACATAACAAGCTTGTAGGGTCCTGTCACTCATCTCACTGTTACGAAACCTATGGCACTGGTTTCGGGCCCTTCTCCGCAGGTTGTGCTGCTGCTGTACTCTGTGCTTTCAGATCAGAGCTGCTTTTCCCCCACACCTTCCCCAAGGTGAGTCAGTGCTATCTGCAGACCCTCTTTGAGCAGCGCAGGGCGAAGACCTGGGGTGGGCTGCAATCCCCTTTCCCTTAGCTGACAGCAGTCCTCCCTCCTGGGGCCGCCTGTCATCTTCTGTGAATCCATCCGACTGGGAAGCATGCAGGTTTGGGAGAGTGGGAGTGAAGTTCAGTGGCTAGTGCATTTTTTCTTTTCCTTCAGTACTGAGAAAAGGTGGCGTGGGCAATGGGGAAATTATTATCCCTGTAGCGATGAAGCAATAAAATTTAAGAAAAAAATGGAATTTTGATCAATAAGCACATTCACACACACACACACATGTATATATATAGTGTTAAGTCTACACTGATAGATAAATTATCTGTACTTACTAAATTTTCTCTGCCTTTCCAATTAGATGCTAGAAAATACTCCTTGTCTCTCTTGGTGAAAAGGTTGAGAAAAAGGTGCATGTGCAACATCTACTTTAATGTGTAAATTAATGGTTAACAGCATGCTCACTCTATAAGCATTATACAAATACGTGTGCTTGAAAGCAACATGTACTCTTTTAAGGAAAATTCGGCATGAACATACATCATTAGTATGGTACAGTATGTCTAGTATTTGTTGATTATGGGTGGGGTATTTTTGTTCTATAATAAGGTCTGTGTAGCAAAATTGGCAAGAAAACTGTACCATGTACTTGACTAGATCTTGGAGCCAGAACGTACAAGCTCACTTTCAGTGGTAACCTTATAAAGCAATGCTTTTAAGTGAGGGAACAGTACTTAACACGGCCTTTATAACATCTTGTACTGAGATTCTGTATTGCTGGTTGAATTAGGGTTTCATCTGTGCTGTTCCATCTTTTAGTAACCTAGCTGGTTCGCTTGGCTTCCTACTGCAACATTGTTGTAGGGAAGCATATGTTATCTGTACAAGCTGCAAAGCAGCTAATGTTTTCTTTGGGTCATCCTCTGTTTAACCCCTTATAGAATAAAAACTTCCCATGAGCTCTATATGTTCACCCTTCTGAAGGCTTAGTCTGATATTTTACAATAGCTGCCTAGAAACGTCTTTCATGGGGTGAGTATAAAAGTTCTGTTCAACACACACCTTTATAAGGGTGGAGTAGTACTGTGGAATTCTGATCAAACTGCTTGGTTTCTGTATTCTCAGTGGCCTTGGAAACAAAAAAAATAACAGCAATTGTAGAACTTTTTTTTTTTTTTTTTTTTTTTTCCCCTGGGAATGTAGAATGTAAAGAAATTTGCTTTGTGTCTTATGGATGAACAACTTTATTCCTAGGACCATGACAGTTTAAAGACAAAAGTTAAGTTAGGAGATATATATATCCACACACATGAAACAGAGTAAGTTTTTATGTATCTTTTGTATATATGTATATACATTCATACATGTATACATACATATATATGTAAAAACTTGTACATGTATAGGATTCAGATATTATCTACATAGATGAGGTTAATTCAGAGACAGTTACTGTTAGGGATGGCTATAGCTATGCTAGTATTTACTTGTGTGTATACACATATAGATGTACAAATACATGTGTATTTAGATATTTTGCTTTAGCAATAATACTGATACCACTGTTAGTACCATCATTATCAAACTTAGCTTTTTTCTATCACTTTTTTTTACTCAGCATCAAAAGCTTCTACAGAGTAAGTAAATCTCATTATACTTACTGTGTAGATGAGGAAGCTGGGACAGAAATGAAGTAACTTGTCCGAAATCAGTCAGCAGGCTAGCAGAAGTCCTGGTAGAAGCACCCAAAAAAGTCAACAGTCCGTTCTATGTTTTTTTCTGTGAGGCAGCACTGCATCTCATTTGTTAAGGTCAACTGCATGATATTTGAAGAGTAAGTTTATATTCCTTATGCTTATTAGGGGGATTGTTTAGCCTAAGGGTATGCTCCATTGAGAACATACTCAGATGCAATTATGTTTTCATCACGAGGACAGTCAGCAAAAGGAGAGGTTGTGCAGCCTTCATCCTTGGGGTCTTTCAAAAACTGATGCAATAAAATCCGAAGTAACCCGTTCTGATCTCATAGGTGACCCTGCAGCGGGGTGGACTGGAGACTTCCTCAAGTCCCTTCCAACCTGACTTATCCAATGATCTTATGATCAGAGTTGTAGATAAATAAAACGTCCCCCTCTCCTCAGTTCTGTTGTTGGGTGGAACAACAGGAGAAGGGAATAGTCACTGCAGAGCAAGGCCTGTGATCATTCTGGTCGTGCCATTTTATAGGGAAGGCAATGCCAGCGGCAGTGGCTGGTGGTACTGATGTTTTACAAATTGGTGCTGAGTGGCAAAGGCAGCAGAATGATGGGCATCATCAGAGGAGTTGTTAGGAGGGAAGAGCAGGTGGGACTGTTGGACAAGTGGGGGGAAAAGGAGACTGGAAGGCAAAAGAGTGTCCCCACCCTTCTGTAATATAGAGAGGGTCACCATACACGTTGGATAAAAAATAGTTTGGGGATTTCTCTTTAATCACCAGTGACGTCCGTTATGGCTCTGCCTGAAAACACAGAGCAACTGTGGTCTGAGGAAAAACTGCCTAAAAACTCTTCAAGAGCCTTTGCTGTTTCCATGACAATGCTTTGGTAATACAGTTTTGAATGGAGACTTTATAGGGAACAAATGGGAAATAAGAATGTGATTCCAGCCCTTTGGAAAAAAGGTGCAATAAAGATCAGGAGTTACTTGAGGTGTGAGCCAGACCCCTGCTCCAGCATAGTTGTGTGATTTAGTTGTGCATCTTGGCTCGGCGTACAATGGTGTGAAAGCCATTAATATGGCAGAGGCCGATGCTGCAGACCTGCTGGGCTTCTGCGCTGCAGCGAGCACAGGCTGCGCGATGTAACACTGCGGGTTGGATGTGGCAGAGCTCTGGTTTTTGATAGCTTTAAGCTGCAGGTAGGGAGGCGTGGTGGAGCACGGAAGAAGAGAATTGCAAGCAGTGCTGTTACTTGAACGTGCAGCTTGTTTGGAGGCTGCGTGCCTGCCCGGCATACAGCCTGTTGGAAGGTGGTACTCCCTCAAGCTCTCCAACACGCTTTGCCACGGAGTTGTGCTGGTTATGTGCCAGGGTTGATCGTTTTAAGTGTTTTATCTGTAGCAGTTGATCACTTAATGTGTGCAGTTGTACAGAAATGGAATCCTTTCATGTGGTGAACATTCTTGCAATTTCAAAATTTCTTTTGTCTCAGAACAACAAAGACCCATCTCCTCCCTTACTTCCATGCCCCCTGCCCCCAAACAAAAAAACTATTTTCCACAAGCTAAAACCACTGAAATAATGTTTCACTTTGATTCTGCTTTTTCCATTACACTGCATATTTTGCCATAAAATATAAAGGAAATTCAAATGGAAGTTTGTTTCGAAATTAAAACTTTTAACTCTGAAAAAGTAAAAATAACAAATGTTCTTAAATTATTGAAACTTTTAAACTTATCTTGTTCTCTGACATTATGTGTTATAGTGAGTTTTGCTGTTGACGAATAAACATTTTCTGTAGGAAAAAGAATTCAGTCCTAGGAGTTCCTGGCAGTTCTACTTTTGAGTATATGTATCAGATGACAGTATATGTATCAGATGACAGCTGCTGTGCCCCTAAGCATACGTGCAGAAATAGGGAATAAACTAGGATCGGCAGAAAAAACCTTACCCAACTGGATCAGCATAGCTCCTGATAATAATGTTTTTTTAAAAAAGTAAAGTTCAGCTGCTTTGCAGCCATTGTAGCAGTATGCATTTTTCTCTCAGCTTGATATCTCATATGTTCAAATGTGTTTTGCTTTTCACTTTAAGTACCATTTTACGAGTGTAACTGACTTTTCTAGTTTAGTTGACTGTATTTCGAACAGAACAGAACTCTACTAGATAGATCCAGCTTCTGAATAGTGATGGTAAATATTTGTAGAAAAGAGAGAAGGTAGAGCTTGAAAGCCTAAGACCGTTTTTTTTTTTAAAAACTGACAACCCCTAGGAGTTGTCCATGTCGATTCAGCAGGGCTCAACAGGAGACACCCACTTTGGGGTGAGAGGAAGTTCCCTTCCCAAACAGCTGAAGTCCTACACTTCCCTGAACAAGAATGGCTGCTTTTCTCAACTGTAGGTGGTTTTAATGTTGAGGACTGCTGTCTTCTGTAGACTAAGGTGAAAATACCACAGGCTTTCCATTGGAGACATCAGATTGGACATCAACTTTTCGGTCAGATAGGGGTGACTGTATAAAGCTGCAACCTAAGACATTATTGTTCTCAAAGAGGTTATCTTTCTGTCCAGCTTGTTTGATTTTTTTCCTAATATGCTTTCTTATTTCCAGTAGACTTTTTTTTTCTTGCTCCTCCTAGCCTGCCCCTTTTCTTACATATATTTTCTCATTTCCTTTTCTTTCATTTTTGATTGTATTATGTTTTAAAATATGTTTAAGATGCATTATTTTTCTCTTCAGTGTCATTTTCCATAGTTTTATTAGATTTTGTACAAAAGTGCAAGGCCTTCAGCTGCTGACCTGGTGGAAAATGCAAAGCTGTGGGTGAGCCAAACAACATTAAAGTCCTTCTTTCTAAAGCTAAAGAGTCTCATGCAAGTTTTGTGCTCTTATAAATAAAATAGGACCTGTCAGTTTGAAAAAAAAAAAAACGCATGTGGACTTCATCCGGACTATGCAGTCTGGTGCAATTTACTAAAGATAGTGTATTGCAAGATGAAATAAAACATGAACAGGAACTTTGAAGTTATCTGATAGAGTTACACAATTGGGTGTTTTAGGGACAGCTAGATTTTTAATCAGTCAAGCCAACAATGTTGTCTGGTGATGTCTGTGTAGTTGTAGCAGACAACAGGATGAATTTCAAAAGTGTAGAAATGTTAGAAGATTGGGTATGAAAACATTAAATTTAAACCAGAATATTTATTGAAGAGTATTGAAACTGTAATGTTTAAACAGGAAGGAAAAAGAGCCAAAGATAAACATTTATCAGGCTCTTCAGAGAGTAATATTTTGTGGGAGAACATTATATCACTGTACTGTAAAATCCTAAGGACTGCAGAGAGGGGTCATCCAGGTCCTTGGAGCTGTTTCCACGTAAGAGCGTAGCATAATTCTGTATACTGAAAATGTTGGTAAGTCCTTTCTCTAAAATGATAATACAAAACACTAAAGCTTACAGTATTGGTAGGGCATAGGAGTGACTACTGCAGTGGATTTTTGATTGGTTATGTAAGGGAGTATGCTTTTCTTAAAATACATCTCATCATGTGTCTGTATTCTCAGTATCCAGGTAAACCTATAAATACAACTCGTAAACAAATGATTTCATTTGAAGTTGAAACATCATTGTCACAGTCCTGATTTAATTGATTTAGACAGGCAATCAAGTCTGACCTTTTAATCTCAGAGCCAGCATTATGTTCTACCAGGAGAGAAGTATACAGTGGTGAAATCATTCACGATACTCTTTTCAGCCTCATGGGAAGAGTATGCATATAGGTTTCCAGTCCATGCTGAAGTTGCAGTCGTAAATAGTGTTTCATGATACAGGAAGGAATTAATAAAATGATGTAGATATTTTTGCAATTCAGTAAATGTTTGTATCAAAGCTGATTCATTATTAAATGTAATAGGTAAACTTCTATTAAGATGGTGAGTGTATAAGTCATCATTTGATCCAGTGGCCTAATTATATTCCAAGAAAATCTTTGAGTCTTCACAGAAGTTTTGACAGCTGTGTGAAAATCAGTCATGGAAGTATTTATGGTCAAGATTTGATGATAATGTACAAATCTAAAAATAGCTCAGGATGTGAAATGACTTGGGTTCTGTGACGGCTTTGGGTCTTGCTTTTGAGTTGTATTATGTTCTGATTGTGTGAGTTACTGGTCATCTGACCCATAGTGAAGGAACTTATTTGTTTTTCAGAGAAAATAATGAGACAAGACTGTGTAAAGAGTGTTTCAACCTCAAATTTGTATGTCTAGGCTTTTGTTTATTTAAGAACTGTAATATTTCACTTTGACAGATTTGATTTGATTTAATTTACTAGTGGATTTCCTCCAGACCCACCTTTCTCTTGAAACATGGTGACGAGACTGTTTTGTAACCACTGTGTTACAGGGATCCCTGGAAGCAGCATGTGTGTGAAGCCAGTGGGATTATGCACAGGAAAGATCCATGCACATAGATACATTTTGCTAGTAAATTTTGCTAGTCTGTGACTGTCTGTATTCATCGCAGGTTACAGCGGCATAGAACTGTTTTGTTTTATTTTTATGTCGAGCAGCTCCATTATCTGACATAAATCGGGGGGGAAAAAAACATTCAGAACATCTTTGCATTAAGGTTGTTGCACATATAAGTCTGAGTGGCCCCAAAGCTGGCTGCTGCTATCTTCATGAATAAAAAGGATCAGAAAATCCAGCTCTGTACCACTCCCTACTGAAGTCAGTCTTTCTTATTTTTGACTGCAGCTCAAAGTGATAAGCCTTTTGAATTCTGAAGGGTAGTTATTATATGAGAACAAAGTGTAATGGAATACAATCAAATGAAACAGATTGTAGCTCTTAATTTACTAAGATTAAAACTGTCCCAATATGAAACACACACAAATGTGTTGTAAATTCAGGATAATTTGAATCATGAAATTAATCCAAGCCAGGAACAGTTGACTCCAATGTTTCTTGTAATTAATGCAAGCAAGACACTGTTAATTTAAAAAAAAAAAAAAAAAGAAAAATTGCTGCACACCCCCTAATCCTCCTTCATATGATGAAAATGCGGCAACATTTTCCTTTGACTATTGTTCTGTGTATCTTTTGTGGTGTCTTCTCCCAGTTGACAAACAGGGCATTTGGGTTGACAGATTTTTAATAACCTTTCCATCTCACATAAAACTCATATCACATGGAGACATGGAAAAAGATGATCTGTGCAATTGCTTCACACGCTAAGCTTGGCTATGCTTGAAAGTGTTGCCGGCATAGTTATATTGGTTAGATGTGTGGGAAAAATCACAGTTCAACTGCCATAGCCGTATTGGCAGAAGCTCTACAGTAAACGGTTGTACTGGAAGTGGGGTCACTTTCCTGGCATGTAACTATTTTGGGAACTCAAATAGGCTATACCAGCAAAATGACTTTTATGACAGCAGAGGCTATTCTCCCACCAGGAAAATTCACGGCAGAGGTTTACCGTAGCTCTGCTGTCTGGAAGGTCTTGGTTTTGTTTCTTAAGCTGTTGGTAGAAGTGAAGGGTTAGGATATACTTCGCTTGCTTGGCTTCTGAGGAAAAGTAAAACAAGAGGGTGACCAGGTGTGCTGTCAGTGGAATTGCTGGTTTCTGGTGTGGCAGTGCAGTGCCCGGGCTCCTCCCATATGTGGGTAGCGACAGTACCTACCCCAAGGGGACAGGGATTCGGACTCTAATTGGGAGCAAGATATTCCTTTTATAAAATAAAACTATTAAGTCTAACGAGACCTTTAGTCATTCTAGGATATAGTTAATTTCTTTAAATATTTATTCAGTAGGAGCTGCCGTTCAACTAAGATGCATAGTCTTGTACAAAATCTGAAAGCATTAGCAGAAACATATTTTAAGATAATTTTGAAGTGAGTTTTTTCTAGATTTTTCTTGTCATCTTGACCACCAAGTGCTCGTATCTCCATTTATCTTAATAAGCAGTCATGATTCTAGGCTGTCCTGCCAATTTGGATTACCACATAAACTGTTGGTTGTGCTTTTTTTAAAAAAAAAGACTGTACAAAGTTTATCCTGAAGCAGATGAGAGAAGCTGTGTTAGATTAGAATTCTTTTGTTTAGCTGCTGATCGGCCATTTGTTTAAACATCTTTTGTTTAACGTAGCTTGAAAGGGTGGTTGAGATAACAAATGAAATAACAAAACCTTTAATTTATTAAATTAAAGTGTTAACTTCTTACATTCATATAAATATTCATGTAAATAAGACAAAACCAGAAAGGGGCTAGAACATTCATCCTTAAATCAGTCTTTGCCAGGTTAGGGCAGTTGTTACCGTCCAACAGCTATTAGTGCTCCAGATTAGCAGCAAAGAAATAAAAAAAGTTGAGTTTTTTTTTTTGTTTGGTTGTTTGGTTTAGTGTGTTGGTTGGTTGGTTGGTTGGTTTTTGTGTGTGTGTGTATGTGGTTTGCTTTTTGTTTTTGTTTTGTTTTGTTTTGTTTTTTAAAGGAAGGTTCCTAAATAGCGAGATTATCTGAATCCCTATGACCATTGGTATCCTGACAGTAAGGTGGCAAAGGAGAACAGATTTATACCTCCATGCTGGAAGTGTAGTATCTGCAGAGCTGGGTTGACTGCAGCAAATCTGTGTGGGAAGGCCTCACTTTTCTGAAGTCTCCTCTGTAGACAGAAAGCACACTTTAATTTTAATGCTAGATTTAGCTTCCTTCATAAATAGTTCCTTAAAAAAAAATAGAAAGTTTGTGTTTCACATTGCACAATAATATTATGCATTATGGAAAGCAAACCAGTGTGAATGTGTCCTTTTGTGTGTTGAAAAGAAAGAGGCAGGCAAGATAATTATTTTTTTAGATGGCAGTGTCAAATTCATTGTGATTAGAAAGTCTTTTTTTCATCGCAGAATGCAAATACAGTCGAACTTAGTTATGGAGGTTCTTTTGCATTTTAGCAGATTCCTCCAGCTTTATTAATTTATTGAGACTTAGATATCTAAAGGCAATAGGTATGTTCTGTGCAGCAATAATGTGGGGATTTTTATTGCTTCCTCTATTGGATGTTTAGCCTTTTCTTTTAAAGACTTGGAATTGAGAGCAATATTTTGAGAGCAATAGATAAAAATTACTGAAAGGTGGAAAAAATCTAAATAACAAAATATCTTTCAGGTCGTAATATTCTTTTAAATAATTTAAAATTTAGACATTTCCTTTTGCCATCTTGTTCTTTTGAATGTTTTAAAAACTTCATGTCTGGTTGTTCCAATGTTAGGAATATGCAAGACTGTGGCATTGGTGTGGACCCTGCAGATGGTCAGAAAACATTAATTGAAATCAAGTGAAAGCCAAGCGTGGCAAAACCAAGAGAGAGGGTAGTTCCCTGAAAATGTAGGGCTACCATGTGGCACTGTATCAGTAGCTGCAGAGGAACTCATCCTGCCTTAGCCTGACTGTTCTCTATGCTCCTACCGGGAGGTAGGTGTTACTTCTGAGAGAGAATTGATGCAATTCCTGTGTGTGGTAAATAAAGGTTATCTGAGATTATATTAGGAAAAGTCCAGCCCCATTAAAAAAAAAAAAAAAAAAAAGCCCAAACTAATCCTAATTGCAGGGTTTTTATTGTACACCCTTCTGTGTACAATTTGCCCCAGAGCATGCCGTCCAACTCTGCTGGGGGTTGTACTTGCAGGCAGTCTCGCTGTAGTGACAATTATTTTGATTTTGAGAATAGCACTGAAGGTGCAACACGGATTTATTGATTGTGACTGATCTGAGTGCCAATGCCGTGTTACCCTGGAGCCTTCTCTTCCTCCTGAAAACGAAGAACAGAAAATACACACTGCAACTCACCTCCTTTTTGGGAATGCTGATGCTATGGGTGCCTCTAGTATACAACAGGTTTTGTATTCCTTGAATAACAAGATTGTTTTTGTATTTCTCTGTGCATGTCAAAGACATGGGCGCAAGAAATGGGCACCTCTGTCTTCTGTTTAAAGATGTAGGAGTGGAAACTGTGTGTCCAGAGGTTTACCTGGCTGCAAAACAAAGGAATGACAGTCTAAGCAAGCGGTCTGGTCGTGCTACATTTAGTTATATTGTAGAAGGCATAGTCTTAAATGAAATGTTGAGTTTTAAGGTGCTACTCTGTCTATACTGTGGTGCCAGAACTGACGAAAAGCTATTTTAACATAGATTTCTTCAGTGGGTGCTGTTTTAGCCGTTAACAACATTTTAGCTGCAAAATAAAGTAGGGAGAGAGCATGCATTGAAGAGCACCAGCATCTTAGTTCTGAATATGTAAGATGGAGTGACACTGACAAAATTAAGGAAACTTGAATCCCTGGGTATTGTACTTATGTTTAGCACAGAATGAAGATCAGATCCAACATATTTAATAGGAAGGTGAAATATCAGATAGATATCTGGAAAGGGTGTGATTTTGAACAGTGTATTAACATTCATAATGCAAAGTTCTGTTTTTAGAAGCCTGTTCCTTTGTGAGATGAAACCAGGTATGCTTGAAGGAGGGAGTTGTTCTGGACTTCCTGCCCTGTGAGCAAAAAAAAAAAAAAAATCATCCTTCCATTTTATTTAATAAAAGCTAACAGTTTTGTTCATGTTGCTCTGGAAAATGTGGCGTTCTAAAATCTACTGTATTGTAGAATTTCTCACTAATAACTGATGAGTTTATCTTTATTCATCATCTTCATAATTTCCCTTCTCGTGCACCTATATTTTACACGACCAGTATTGCAATAAAAAAAGAAAATATGAGATTGAGGAGATAATTAGCTTGTGCAAATTGGTTTTATTTCATGAAATTATGTCTTTATTGTCTGTTGACTGTAGTAAAGTCAAACCAGTTTCCAATGGCTGAAGAGAATCCGGTGCAGAATTCCAGTCTTGTAGTCTTCATAAAATGAGAAGAACAAAGGGACTTGTAATGCTGCTGAAGGTTCTTTCCAGATATCTTTTACTTTTTCCATTTGAAAATAATTTAGAATAAGTTTGGAGAATCATAATATTGCAGCCTTTAATCAGAAGCATGCCATCTGATGCAGACATGGGTGAATGACATTAAAAAAAATCCACTTCTTTGTTATGAATCCATTATCATTCCATGGGAAGAAAAACATTGATTCCTTCAACCTTGAATGATATCATAGCATATGTGGTAAACAGCTAGATTTGGATGATGTGTTACTTTGTGGCATCACTCAGGGCTGTATCATTGTATGTAAACACTTGAAAGAAAAGACGAAGAAAATTCACAAAAGGCAAGATTAAAACACAGCTATTGTTCTCTGGCTTAAGATCATAAAAGGAAGGAAATTCATAGTTAAGGATCCAAACCTCAAGCATCTGGGCACAGTGCAGTGCCAGCCTTAATTTTACATAACCGTACCCTGTTGCGAGTAGACATTGGTGGTTTGATCCTGAATGATGAGTTACATTGCTCTTAGCAGCTGAAACCAGAAAAATAATTTTATTTTAATGCTTGCCTTTGTTTGGTGAATAGACTTTTTGGAACAGTTGTAATTGTTTTCTTTATGTTTTCTTGCCAATTGAAATAAAACAAATCCCTAATAAATAGTATTTTTTTCAAAAGTTATCCTCAAAACTCTGCTACGCAACGTTCTGTTAAAATGGAAATGGGAAATTGCAAAGGGAAGCCAGTGTCATGCTTGGATTTCAGGAATGTTCAAAAATTTGTGGTGAGTTATAATGGCTATAATCCTGCAGAAGCTTGGTTAAAAAGACCCCCAAAATCCCCAAACACTTAACTGGTGAAGGAAGTAGTTAATAGTACTGTTACCTTAGAATAATGAAAGTATTATAGCATTTTTAAATTATCTGCAATTAATTGAATTTCTATCCTACTTTTCTTAGAAAGTTCTGTTTCCCCCTTGCGTCTTAGAAATTGTAAAGAGGGTAACAGAAATTGTGCTTTATAGCATGCCATACTGTGGATGCAAAATGCAGAGGGGAATGGGCAGTGTCATCAAATCTTATCTTGAGGTTTTATCCAAAGGACACTGCTTCAAGGATTCCAAAGGGGAGGATCAGCAATTCTTTAGCAATCTCCAGTCAAGTCAGGGAAAGGTCTTCAGCACTTTAAAAGCCAGAGATGACCTGCCAAACAGGCCAAGAGTAAAATTTAGTATCTGATAAGGCAAGGCTGACTTGAGAGAAGGATGGTTGTAGTTATCTCAGAGGTATTTTGGTTCTTTCGCTGGTAGGAAGAAACCTCAACGGTGTCCAAGTCACTTGCACCCTTTCTGTCTTTATTTGAGATTTGGAGGGATGCAGTGGACAAGAGCTGGGAGGTGAAGAG
The DNA here is from genome assembly GCF_018691265.1 of Tyto alba. NCBI lineage: Eukaryota > Metazoa > Chordata > Aves > Strigiformes > Tytonidae > Tyto > Tyto alba. The sequence continues at coordinate 14,054,318 of NW_024881322.1, forward strand.
ATAAAAGTCTAAAATAATGTAGCTCTTCTGCAACAAATGGAGCTCTATTCAGTTTTGAATGATAGTTTAAATTTTCTCTAGAGTAGAAATTACTAAAGGTACGGGAAATTCACATTGCAGATTAACTAGTCTCTTGGGTGTTGCGGTGAAATGGAAAGTTCCCTGACCCACAGTCTGAAAAATTGCAGCCCATGAGATGAGAGAGCTGAAGTGTTCAGGGATAAATCTTTCGCTCTTCAGCATAACTGAACATACCACTAAAAAAGATTTACCCATGAGAAAGAAAAGTCTGGAAACAGAGGGAGAAAGAAAACTGCTTTGTGAATATGAATGATAGTGCTCCACTGAGCAGCACGGGTAATAGCTGTGTAGAAGGATAATACGATGGTAGACCCACGGTACAGCTGAACCTTCAAGATGTTGCTTCAGAGAATTGCTCACTTGTCAGAGTTTCATGGCTGGGGATTTGGCAGTCCCTTCTCTCTTCTAGTTTTCTTGTAATCTCTTTAGTAAAGCATTGATTGGGATTGTCTCTTCGTGAAGGGGAACCACCCCCTTTCCCATCCCAGCATCCATCCTTGAATTCTTCATATATTCCCTGACATACATATGTGACTTTTTGATTTCCCCTCTCTGTCTATGAGACTGTGAGTTCCAGGACTGGGGATTTCCCTCTGATTTTCTGATGCAATCTCTTCCATTCATATTCGAGTATTCTCATTTCTGTTGTTGTGACAGATCTGCTTATATGATGGTATCTTTTTTCAGCTGTTCCATGTGTTGGGGTTTTTTTGGGGGTTAGTTTGGTTTTGGTGTTTGTTTTTTTGTTTTGTTTTGTTTTGTTTTGTTTTGTTTTGTTTTTTTTAGCACAGTTGCTGTAAATTGTTTTTACCATGGAGCACCTACTTGTAAATCTATATGCAAGTCAGACCAGAGCACTGTGTCTACACTGGCACTAGATTAAGCACAGAAAGCTCTACAGGTACTTCACTAAGATACATCACTGTATGAATTTTTCTGCAGTGTATTGTGGGAAAACTTTTAATCCACAGGCAACTATACAAAAATGTTTTTAACTCAACTAACTAAAGTACTTCCATGGCTTTTGTTCCAGCCAGTAGCAAGGCACGGATCCAACTTATGAGATGATGATGTTTTCCATCTGTTGGCATGAATGCAACTCTCATTTGAGGAAGAACAGAAAATTCTGGGCATGAAATGCAGTGCAAAAGCATTGTAAGAATAGCTTGTTGCCCTAAGAAGTCAGCAGCATGTTTTGCCAGGTCTCTTGTGTTGGTGTGTAGATATGGAGACAGATGGTGCAGGTTGAATAGCTGCAGAATCCTCATGCATCTTCTCACACATCTGGCACGGCTTCTTGTCCAAAATGGAGGACACCATCTTAGACCTTTGTAAAGAGTTTGCTGTGCCTGTGCATGACTAGGACTTAGGGGTGAAGGGGGTACTTACCAATTCCTAATCTTGCTGCTGTCCTTTACTGCTGCTTTAGTGTGATTTGGTTTTGGGCTGGTCCTTTGCTGGTGCCCCAGAGTGTGGAATTGCGTATTTCAGTGACTGCCTCAAAGCCAGAGGGCCTACAAATGTTGATTTCCCTGAAATAACATCTGGTTTTTGAGAGAAAGTGTGAGAGGTCTGTTGAAGCCACAAGTTTTTCCAGCCTACATCCAGAAAGGATAATACTTGCCTGTTAGGCAAGCTGAGGTCATGGAGATAAAAGGTCCATGAATGGGTATATGGGGGAAGAATGTGTGACATAGAGATAATCTGGAGATCCCGTATTTTTTAAAATGTATTTTAAAATTTAGACATCAGCTTATTTCTGCCTCAGATGTGGAGTCACTAGATCCACAGTTGTTTAATGGACCTAGACCATTCTCAAACACCTTGCCTCAAAAAGAGTCAAAAGATGAGAACACCAGGCAGCCGAAAATTTGTGTTATTAGCAGTATATAATTACATGATGTTGGTATGATTTGGCCAACTGAGGCAAAATGGCATGGCCAATGAAGTTTTTGGCCAATAAAGTCCCTATATGTCTGCTTGCTTTTGAAACATGCAAACTTCGTGACGTATCTGAGGGGGAGCAGTGGTGGATTTCATTAGGAGTAGATTGGTGCCTCTAATCTGTCCATGGGCTGTTTATGATGATGTCCATACTGAAAAATAAGCAGTGTTTGAACTTGTGTTCTATTTCAGCCTGAATGCCAGCTGGGCCAGAAAGCGAGCTGATCTCCTGAATGCTTATCAAAACCTTTTATTCGTTTATGATTGGAGCCACATTTAGCTCTGCAATGATGATATACTTTTTCCTGTGTTCCTGTTTGGTACTTGCCACCCTTGTGCTGCTCTAGACAACAAAGGCACGTGCATTCAAATTCTTCCCCAAAAGGGCAATCTTTGTTCTTCCACTCCTTGATTCACACCTTATATTGCATTTTAAGAGCTTTGGTTCCTTAGCTCTTTTCCGTAGACTCTATATTCATCTGTTTCAGCCAGTAGGGTACAGAACAGCGTGAAAAGCATGTAGAGATTGTTTTGCTCTGAAGAGTCAGGCACTGTAGTTTTGCTTGGAAAAATTAAAGAAAAGCAGTATTAGGATGGAGATACCAGTCAGAATTAGTTACATTAGTTTCTGTTTTGATGACTCCACGTGAAACGATGGTGGTGATTGATCTGTAGATGATTTTCAGGTTACTGCTGTGCTCTACACAATGGCTAGCTAATTTTCCTTTAAGCCAAGTCCATTAGCATTCAGTGGGTTAAAATGTTCCCTAGATGGCTAATAGCTAAAATAATGACCCTTCAGGTCATTGCTGCTACTAATTCTACAGCTATCACTATTGGTTCTAGCAGGAGGAAAACAGTTGGATACTTTAAAACTCAGAACAACAAATCATATTACTGTTCCTCAGAACGTCAAACAACAGTTCATCAGATTAGGTTGTCCTAGTTTGAGAGTTTAACCTAAATCACTGCACACTTTTTTTTTTTCACCAGCTAAATTCTTTCCTTTTTCTTCCAAAATACCCAGGTCTAACTCTTAAATCAGCTGTCAGGTTTAGAATGAGCATACCCTTTTTGAATCAGGTATTTGTTAATTTCTGTGGATCTAGCGAGGTTTAGGAATTTCTGCATCTGTCATTATTCAACTTGACAATGGTCCATATCCACAAAATACTTCTCTGCCAAACCCCTGTCTGGGACATCTGGCTGTGGACACTTGTGTGGAAAGTGCAGCCTGCAGAGCAGTTAGCAGAATGACTGGCAGCTGTGGTTGTTAGTGTTCACAGAATTCCCATCCCTTCCTTCCTTCCCTTTCTTATGCCAAGAGGTGTTTTGAATAGAAGAATTGCCCAGGAAAATGTTTAAGCCCTCTTACTTTTACTATTCGCTACTTCTGTTGTCTGGATGGGAGCAAACCTGATCCCAGGTATATACTAGTAGTAATGCTTTTCCTTTTTTTTTTTCCCCTTCTGAAATGCCTGTGCCTTTCCCACCTCATACACAACCCTTGTTTTAACACACATTTGTGACATAACTGCTTCCGATCTTCAAGTTTACATTCTGCTAATTGATGTGAGAAGGGAAAGGAAAAATGTATCTGTGCCTCCTGAAGCTCTCTGTCTATTTCCAGACTGTTTATTGTAGGTGGCATTTTACGAATGTAAATGTCGTAATGATCATGATTCCCTTGCTGTCTACTTTTACGATTCTTGATGTCAACAGCAGCGTAGGGTTTTCAGAAAAGAAACATCCAAGTAGCAGATGACCGCTGCTGTACAAAGGGATGTATGCTGCTGTCCAAATAGGTATCACTGGAATACCTCTAGGTCCCAGCCTGGGTACTCTCAGCAGTGTGTTCATTGTGTATTGCATTTTACAAGTAGCATTGCACTTGTTGTAGCTCAAGATGGGCTGTTAGGAAGCTGGGGCTCAGCTTGCCTTATGCAGTCCATTGAAAACCAGGACGAATGTGAAGGCAGTTAGCCTGAGCTGGCCTCAGTACTTCTGCAGAGTCTCTTGTAGGGGAACACCAACTGTCTAGTTTAAACCTTGAAATGCCAAAACACTCAGGGTAGGCAATTGTGTGCCACCATAGACTTCCTGTTATTTTTTGTTTCATCAGGTTTTACAGCAAAAAGATTTTGAGTGGGCTTTAAACTTCGGTGGGGGGAGGGAAAGGCTGTCCTTCTATCTTATACATTTGAAAATCAGGGTTTTCTTTGTATGTGAAAAGAATACAATTCCTATACTGTAGGACCTCCATTTTCATTTGGAAGCTGAAGTCCAGTGGACAACCATATGTCCCACCCATTTCAGTTGATTTTACATTCTTTATGGCAGCTTATGGTTGCTTTGTTTGCTCACTTGGTGTATTTTGTTTTAACCTGTGCAGATTTTGAAAAGTAAAAGACAGGTCGCTGGAGAAATATATTCTTTGTCTAAAAATTCTTACGCTTCAGTACGTAATTTGATGTGAAAATTGGTATGCCTCCCTGCATAATTTTTGCTAGCGATCTTTCCCCCTTATAAAACAGCTTTGTCAATGTCTGATAAAGTGCCCAAGCTTTGTAACTGTGAAAGGAAACGTATATTGGAAGGAAATTAGATATAGCAGTATCCCACTGTTACTGAAAGCTATCTCTGTTTGTCTTAATTACTATAACCATTTAAATGCATTTTGTTACTCCTCTCTCTGTATTATTTTTTGGTACTGTTATAAAGGAAGCTGTAAAACATCTTAATGGTTTCATCAGCACCCTGGAGGGAGGAAGAGTGCCCTTACAAATCCACACACCTCTTCTCCATATTTGCTCCTTCTTCCCCCTCCCCACGTGAGGCAATCAGATAATCAGCTTCGTATAATCGAGGGACAAGAACCTCGTTTCTGTGAAAGGTCATTTCCTAGCCAAGAGGGAACAGCGGGCAGGCAGCACTTCAGGCTGTCAGCAGGGGTGCAAGAGCAGGCCCAACTGCTGCCAGCGGCCCGTGTGAGGCCTTGCTAGCACAATGGCAGGCCTGTGTGCCGGGCTTGCTGCTGCCCCTTTGATAGCGACCCCAGTGTCACCAGAAGGCCATCTGGATCATTAGGAGACCAGCCCTTTTGACTTTGCCAGCTCCGCAGCGAGGGAGGCGAGAGCACGAGGAAGGCTGGGTGCCTGGCTGCTCCTCCAGACGCGCTGGCACCATCCCTCGGCCCGAGCCAGGCCGGGCCCCGCGATAGCGGGGATCCTTTCTGTAACGAGGACCCTCCGCTCTGGAGGAGATTTTCGCCCTCCGTGGGGATCTTTGCTGTTAGCGTGCAGGCTGTGACACGGCTGTGCTGTGCTGTGTGGATAGCAGTAGCTGGGTAGCTTTAAACTTATTTGACTACATGTGACTGGCATCTCATTTAACGTCAGTGCTGTGCGTACTTGCTTTGGTTTAGTTTCTGTAAATTATTATGAAAATTTATAAAATAATATGCGTTTTTTGCAAAAGACTCTAGCCGAAGAACTATATGCTCACGCTCCCTTACCAGTTGACTGAGGTGCAGTGTTCAGTATCAACTCATGGCAATTACCTGTGGCAAAAATGCAGTAATTTTGCTCTTTTCCTGTTGTCACACTGTTCAGCAGAGGTGAATATAGTCATGGTTCTTAACCTTTTAAATTGCCACTGTGGTTTGCAATTGGGCATTTCTTTAAGAAAGTGGAAAGGGTTTGGATTGACGGTGGAAGTAAATTGGCTGGTCACGCTGAGAAATTAAAATTCTCTGGCACTGGGTAATCTTCAGAGTCATGATCCTGCCCTAAGTAAGACCAGACTCCTGTGATTCTCCTGTGATTAAATCAGAATTGTCATCTGGGTGTTCATAGTCCCTTGTATGAGAGAGAGGCTGTCCCTTGGCTACTCAGAGCCCGAAAAAAAGAAAAATTATGACAGTATAAGGCAAGCTGAAACCTCAAGATAAACCTAGCAACTAAGAAGAATCAAGTGTGCTTGTTAAAAAACAGCATGATGTACCTGTGAGTAGAAACAAAGAGTTTTTTCCATTTGAATCTGCAGGGGAAAAATGAGGAGTCTTTTTTGAAAGCTGCGATTTTCTTCTACTCCTCATCTCCTATTGCCCTCTCCCACCATTTTTTTATTGGCATAGCTATGTCTGTCAGACTTCGCGGAAGGTGAGGGGTGCAAGGAGATGATTTTGTACAAATGTGGATAAAATCTGACGTAGATTTTAGGCTGTGATAATAAAAGCACACTTACACTGTGTTGATTCTCCAGAAAAAAGCTCTTTTGTACAGGATAGTTATGTTTAATATGCAAAAACGTTCTATAAGCCGTAGACGTAAAGATCTTTGTTAAAAATAGTAGCTACTACCATGCAGATTTCCTCAGCTCTTTCTCAGTGGATAATGTGATGACTTAGTTGCTAGAATGAAAAATTAGTTAAATATTGGTGGACGCAGTTTTAAGTTAGCAAAAGATGTAATGTTTTAATTTCTAAATGTAGTGATTTTCAAAATTTAACAATTGGAATAATGCTAAATTTGAGGTAGATTAAAGATTGTAATTGCAGTAATGTGATATTTCAGTATTTCTCAGACCGGTGGGGAATGATAAAAAAAGACCATTAGAGAAAAACAGAGGTCTGAATTTTATAGCTTTAAGGAAACCTAATAGAAATTTATGGGAAAATGAAGAGGAAAGGGTCTTCTGACCTTTTTAGACACATATGTGTTCCACTGATCAAGCATTATTTTTAATTTTTTTTTTTTTTTTTTAAATAGAACTCACTGGCATTATTCCTATGGCCTGGCAATGGTTTATTTTGGCTTAAATTCAGAACTTTAAATAGTGTGCATCCTGGATGTCGATTTTAAAATCCTTGATTAGAGATGAAGTAGTGTTTTAAACCAAAACAAACTATATGCAGTAAACGTTAATGAGTCTGACTTAAGACCACAAATCAAGGATACTGAAGAGTCAAGGTTGGAGTATTTGAAATCCATCCTTAGTTCACCATACTGTGTCTACTGATGATTACATAGGATCACAGACTGAGAGATATATTATTTGAAAAAAATCTCCAAAACAGGTCAAAGGCACATTGGCAGACTGGAACATACTTTCTCCTGCCTTTATCCACCCTGTTCTGCAGCTAAGTGGCGGATTTCAAATATGGGTGCTGTTTATTATAAGCCTTGAAAGTGCCAAATTATGAAATGCAGCCAATTTTGCACCTCTGTAATTGTTACATCCTCACTGGTGTTTTTGCTGACTTTCGTCAGCATCAGTGCTAATTTGATCCCTTGCTCTTCTTGGTTGGCTGGTTGTCAGAGAAACTCGCAAATGATTCAGCTCGGCTTTTTGAAGAGCCTTCTTTATAGCAGGACATCAAGTTATTGGGACCTTTAACTTAATAGCACTGCCTGTCCAGTCTGAGTTGCAGTTTGTTTGCACTGGGTCATCTGTCTGCAGCTTGAAATGCCAGGCTGGTTGGCTCAGGATGAGTTACCAAAAAGGACCAAAGTCGGTATTCCAAAGCTCACCTTTGGAATTGTACCACTACCTCACTGAAAGCCAAAGGGTAGAGAGGGAAAAGGGACAGAAATAACGATACAAATCCTGCTCTGTTGATTTCTACTGAAAACAGAAATAGGATCTCATTTAGAATTAAAATCTAAATAGCACTGTTCAAACCTCATATTTGAGTACTCAGATTTTCCAGACAGCTATATCTTATGATTTTTGGAAGGTGTAAGAACTATTTGTCATTTCTCCTTCGGTAATGCCTGGAGGCCTGTATCAGGATCAGACTGTGGTCATGTGTGTTGTTTTTCAGAAGAAATGTTTTCATTGCATTCTTTTACTTTAAAAGTGAAACAAAAAAACAATGCTCACAATCCCAAAATTGGAAGAAATTGTGTGAACTATTGTGTGAGAAGGAAAAAGGGTAAGGAAACATATCTTGGACTCAGGCTTTTGAGAGATTATTATAAATGTTGAGAAAAATATTGTTTAAAATACCAGCTCTGCAGTGCCCTTTAAAATCAGTAAGCGTCTATTTTAATTCCCATATAAGTAATAACTGGCTGCTGTCTGTATATATACTTAAATGTTGCTTGCTGTATAAGACCTTGTTTGCTTAATTTCAACCTAACTGAAACTTTATGGCTGTGCTATAAACCTCTTGAAAATAGTGGCTTAAATGGAAATGCTGACACAACATTAATTACACTGGCTCCAGTGTGATACTGTGATTAAAGTTTATTTATTTTGTGTGTGCGTGTCTGTGTGTGTGTAATTTCATTGTTGAAAAACTAACGGAAAAGTAATGTGGCAATGGAGAATGTGATTCTGTGCCTGATACTTTATTTTTCAGCAGCAAGGAACAGTTTTAATGCCAGTTTACAATAGCAGAGAATTTATTTTTAATTGAGGTATAGTTTAGGTATTTAAAATTTTAGAAATTTGGGAAAGTGACAAGTTTCCCACTTTAAAGCTGTTCACTGCTCTTCCAGGAGTTTTTAAATGGCTTTTTGGGTGGTGAGGCTAGACGTAATGTGTTGCATTCACATTGGAAAACAAAGAAAATGGCTTAATTTCCTTGCAGCATATATTCTTTGAGATGATCAGGCGAAGAGTCTTGTCTTTAAAAATAAGGGCATGCAATCCAAACTTAATGTCCATTGCACTACTGAATAGGAATAACAGCTATAAAAGTCTTTTTGGTAAATAGTGTGCCCAAGTGATACTTTTAGATTACAAATCTATGTATTGCATCTAGCCAGCTGGGAAACGAGCAGTGCGAATATCCTCTGACCAGAGGAAGAGTAAGTGAGAGAGGGATCTCGTCTCCAACCCATTTCTTAGCACAGAGAGCTGGGATGGGGGAGACCTTGGTTGCAGTCTGTTCCCAGCAGTTTATTCTTCTCACCTCAGGCAACAACTGGATAGATAGAAACATGACAGGGTCTGGAGAGCAGAGCGAGGCTTCCCTGCTTCCTGAGGGAGGGTTGAGAGCAATGCACCGTAACGGCAGATGTAGGGATCCCTGTCTGATGCGGTGATTTTGTGTTAACTGTGCTGCCCCTTTCAGCAAGGTGCATTCAGCGCACATTTAATGGTTTTCATCTGCTTTGCTCCTGGATCGGTTAGGCAAAGCCATTTTTTTCTGCACTCACACATACATGGAACTTGCAGGTTGATCAGAAAAGTTGGCCAGTGGATTGTGGGTTCTGTAGAAGTGAACGGCCTCCCTGGTTGGTAGTCTGTGGTGTACTTTCCTTAACATCAGTGCCGGTGTTCTGCCTCATCTCAGAGACCAAAGTAATCGTTCCCAGTCTTACAATAAACACCTTTCCCACAAGCTCATGGCATCCAGTCAAACTTCTCTTCTCTGCAAGAGAATTATTGCAGATATTCTTAATACTGCTCTGTCTGGTAGGCTGTGATAGCAGTGAAGCTGCAGGATAGCCCGTCCTGCAACATGGCAGTGAATAGAGACACGAGTAGTGTGGGTTGAGAAGAGCAGAGGGGAGCAAGAGAAATCTTTGTGTGCAATGCCCTTCTTCAGTTTGCTCAGTGAGAACATTCAGCATACATTAATCCAGTACATGAAATTTACATTTTTTTTTTTATTTTTACTGTTTGCTTTCACTGGAAGAAAGTGCAAAGTAGGCAAATAGTTTCAAAGTGTGTGGTCTTTATGATTTATATGTATTGTTCAGAACTACTACTGACCAAACTTCTTGGTCTTGTTCCCATTTAGTACAGTAATTAAATATTAAGCTGTTATGAAAGGATTGTTCCCTTCCCTTGAAAGAAAAAAGAATGTGTCTACTCCATGGTTCTGTGACATTTTATTCAAATCAATGTGTAAAGGTAGAGAAATGATGTGTCAAGTTTATCCCATCTGGAAGGAATGTAACCATTCCAGATCTGAAGCAAAACTGAGGATCTCCTACTCTTTAATGTGTCTGGGAACCAGAGTTTGATAGGGTTGGAGAGAGAGAAAAATCAACATATGCTGTAGATACATTTAGTTGGCAGAAGAGAGCCTGTGTACAGGTCAATCAAATCCTGAATACATCACCTTCTTAATTACAGCCTTTAATCTACATTAGGACTAGAGAATGCTTGTCCTTAAATGACCTTTGCATTGACTCGAATATCACACTGGAAACTTCAAAGTGTAACTGAAGACAAATTATGCAAGAAATTAAAAGTAACACTGTAATTCTTCTGTGGTTCCAAGCCTGCAAGAGACCAGCTTTTCTCTTTGACCTCACCCATTAATACCAGGGAAGTACTTCAAGTACACAAATGGAGACCTATGTATGGTTACACAGTGTTTTACTGAGTAATTATTCACTGATTCTGTGGGCAAAGAGACTGCTGTTAAGTGGGAAGATGGAAGGGAAAGAGTGACAAATGAAAATCTCTTCTTAAAAAATGGTGGTGGTATGTTTCAAACCTTTGAAAACACTGGTTTAGCTTTTTCTCTTTTTATGTTTACAGACTCCTCAAGTAGGTGTCTTTGTTCTGCACTGTCCCCAGCTGGTCTCAGAGATTTGTTCAGCCTTCACACAAAGATGCTTGCTCCTATGCTAGCCTTGGGAAGGAGCTCAGGGAAGCGTTCTCCCTTAATGCCATCTGAGAGCGCTCCCTGTTGTGCTGACAAACAGGTACCTTACAGAAACACCGTAGCTAGCCTTTATGAAAGGATGGCATCTTTCCAAAATCTTAAGCAAGCTGCTTCATGATGCCAGTTGAAGCAATCAGCCTGTTGCTCTGTAAAAACAACATCAGTTAGGAGGCTTTCCAAAGTTACTACCCTTTAAGCCCTGCTCCAGAACTCACCAATACATAGTGACTCTCCGCCAGCCCTCAGCTGTTCCCCTCATGATCCACCATTGGGTGCTTTTAGAGATGCTACTGTTCTGCTTTATGAATCAAAACACAGTGCTGTCTTGCCAAGTACTTCAAATCTGAGGGTATCTAACATCAGCTCTTCCCAGTGAGAAGGGATTGTAAGTATCTTTACAGATCCCAACTGTTATTCATATAAGAACATCAGATAAAAAACCTCATAAAGACGAGTAATACACCGGTTTTACCATACCTGATGTAGTGCAAATCTTCCTCCAAGGGGAGGCCTGGAAGCTTTCAGATGTTTCGACCACTGACTGCCATTATGAGTAAAGAGGCCAATATGGTAACTGGTAATGAAAATAATCAGTAGCTTGTGCACACAATTAAATCCATTAACCTCTCCCAAATATGGAATAATCCTGCAATTTCAGAAACTCAATGCTTTGTTCTGTTGGTATCTCCAGTTATTGTTTGGCCTCCCAATTCCTCTTCCTGAGAAGTCTCTGAAGAAGTGACATCTAGTTTCTTCCTGGATGGCACCTGCGTCCTTTGCATTTGGCCTTGACAGTCCCTGTGGCACTTGGAAGCTGCCTACTAATGGTGAAGGCCGGAGGCTGTATTTCAGCACGTGCTGGATTTGATCCACCAGTAGCTTTTGAGACTAGACCGTGAAGTTCCCTCACTCTGCCCTCCCTCAACAGATGTAGGTTTAGATTTTTGAGGTGGAATGAAAACTGGCTGACCTGCCGTGCTCAAAGGGTTGTGATCAGTGGCATGAAGTCCAGCGGGAGGCCTATCATTAGTGGCATCCCCAAGGGTACACTGGGCCAGCACTGTTTGACATGGTCATTAGTGACCTGGATGATGGACAGAGTGCACCCCCAGCAAGTTTGCAGAATATACAAAACTGGGAAGAGTGGCTGATACACCAGGTGGTTGTGCTGCCTTGACAGGCTGGAGAAATGGGCCAACAGGAACCTAATGAAATTCAACAAAGGGAAGTCCTGCACGTGGTAGGGAATAACCTCGTACATCAGTACAGACTGGGGGCTCTCTGGCTGGAAAGCAGCTTTGCAAAAAAGGACCTGGAGGTCTTAGTGGGCAAAAAATGGGACATGAGCCAGCAGTGTTCCACTGTGACAAAGAGAGCATCCTGGTCCGTGTTGGGAGGAGCTTTGCCAGGAGGGCGAGGGAAGTGATCTTTCCCCTCTGCTCAGCACTGGTGAGGATGAATAACCAGTGAATCCAGTTATGGTTCCACATCTGGGGTTTGTAGGACAAGGATGTGCTCATACTGGAGTAGGTCCAGTGAAGGGCCGTGAAAATAATTAAGGGCTTGAAGCATCTCTCATATGAGGAGAAGCTGAGAGAGCTGGGCCTGTTTGTCCTGCAGGAGTGGAGAGTAGGTTTGAGATCTTATGAATGTGTATAAATACCTGATGGAGGGGTGTAAAGCATCACCATACACAGCGGTAGATGTTCTGGTTATTTTGATTTCTGTGTTTTGGATTCAAATACTGAAAACCGACCTGGACTTTTCATCGTTTTGTTGGAATTGGTGTGTCTTTTAATTGGTCTCTTACATTTTAAAGTTTTGTTTGTGTCATCAACGTGCAGATTGAAACATATGCAAAGATATTTGTGATTGACGATTGTCATAGCATATATAGGCTTAAAATTCATAAAGCAGGCACTAAATACAAGAGATTGATGGTCTTTCATTAACACCATCAGAGCTGGCAAATTTTGAAAGGCAGTTGACTTAGAGCAGTGAAAGACTGGCTAGTTTGGCCTCACATTATCTCAGTAAGTCTTTGTCCGCTCTGATAATAAAGTAAGGTTACGTTTGGCCTGCATCTTCATTGTATAGTCTATTTAGCACTTTCAGGGAATACTTGTAAACCACTTAGAACATTTCTGAAGGTGGATACAGTTTATAATCCATGTGTTTAGGGAGGTTAAAATGTTTCACTACACAAACTATCTCAGTGTTCTAGGATCAAATTTGGAAAAGTGCTGAATCCTAATGAGGTCCTGTAATATCCATTAGCGTGAGGTGTTGGTGCATGCACACTGGACCTTGAGATCTGGCTTTGAACATGCATATATTGATGTCATGTACTATATATAGTTCAGAGTGAATTTACAGATTATCTTCTTAGAAACCCCCAAGCTTTTTACACCGTACTGGAAAGCTGCACCTTTGGGTGCTCTGCCTTTTCTGTGAATAAAATGTGGACTAACTTTTTTTGCCTGGTTTTTGTTTCTTGTCTTCACCAAGTGATGTCCTATTGCTCAGGATATCACATGGGAGTAGCAGGTTAAATCATGCTCGTGCTCTTGAGAATCTTGTCAAAAGGCCTCATTCTTCAGAAAAAGGGGAAGGGAAAAAAGACTTTTGCCTTGTGTGCGTAGCGCCTTTTATTGTGCTAATGTGAAATGATTCGATGTGATGGACAGCAGTTTATCAAAACAAAATCTCATTAAAATCTGTCTGCACTTTGCCCTTTCTCTCCTTTGTATAATAAGATTGTGAAGCTTTCTGTGACCAGACCGTAACCTGTGGTAACCTATAGTCTGCGTACATTTATGGGTGATGAATAAAACCATTGTTATCAGCCTTAAATGTTGGCATCAATATTGTGCTAATAACGTTTGAAGTTTCTGCTTTATCAGCAGCAATGACTGGCAAATAATCAGCTGGTTTGTAATGGGAAGCTTAAAATAGCAGCCGAAGACATTTAAGTTAAGCCTCATGGAAAAAGACACTGCTGCATTTATTATGATACCATTTTTGTTGTGTAAGGATGACATGATTGTTGTTTTAGCTTTTTAGACATACAATGCAATTAGGAATAATCAGTTTTCCCACACATTCCGCAAAGCAACTGAAGCACACATGCTAATAACCAGGCCCTTAAATTGAGAGTGCCTTCTGCTGCCTGGGCAGCTCACGGGTACAGATGCGTGTTTCGCGGTGGTATGCAGCTACTGGTGTTTGCAGTCTTCTTACAGAGATGCAAGTCTCAAAAGAAGTTGCTGGTAAATAGTAACTCTCAAAGATTTGCCCATACTACCAATTTATATATACTTTGGAGTACAGAGGAAAGCAATCCATATATAAGTACATATGACATATTGTAGGCTTTGCAATCCTGACTAAAAGTTTAAAAGAATGTGTAAAAGAAATTCTAATTTGTGTTTACTGGAAGTAGTAGGTGGTCGCACCAATAAAAACTATATTGCGTTACATATGCACACAGATACACGTAGCGTTTAACCTGTAGCTTGTGTGAAATGTGTGTGGCTGGTTGTAGAAGTCAGAGCATCAGCAGACAGGTCAGGATTTGGGCAGGGTGTTCCGAAAAGAGATCTTGTCTGTAACTAAAGTCAGTAAGTTTATACCAACAGTTTTAGTTCATAGCTGTTCCTACTAAAAGCCATTTTTTATTTTTTTATTTTTTTTTTTTTTTGGCTGGGGGGGAGTGTCTTATATATTCTTAGACCAGGCTCTATCATGATTGTTTTAGACAGAAATCTGCATGAACAGATATATCTAAAAACTGTTCATGTTCATATACAACCTTTTTTTTCTGAATTCTCCTCCCCAGTTTTTTTCTGTGATCGTTGCTTTCCTCAGCGTGAGTATGCAGTAATTTTATATTCTGTATGCTTCTAGACTTTTACTGTGTTGAGGCCAAGTCAGTGGGACTTTTTTTGCATGCTTGAGACTAAATATTTGCTTGCTAGGAATCTTAGACTGAAGTGCTTAATTAAATGTATGAAAAATAAATTGCTAAACTTTATCACTGACCAGTACTATTTACCAGGAAATGAAACATAGCGAGAGCAAACAAGTGATATCCTAACTATGATGTATGGTTACTTGCATTTCAGTGGACATAATTTTCCACATAAAATTTTAGAGGTTTGGCCATACCAGATGGTGAAAGAGTCTCAGTGTGGATGTAGTTGTATCTGTATGAGAGATTGCAAGTGGGAATAACATATTCCTGCTTGTGAAGAATAAGCCACAGTGGCATGAGAAAACTTTATTATTAAAGTGTTCCCACACCAGGGCTTATATCTGTGTGTTATTTTACCAAAATTTACAGTAAGAATTCACACCTTTAGATCAGGACATGTGATAGCTTATAAAAAAATTGATTTCTGAGAACGGAAGATGAGGTTTGCTCTCTGCAAGAAAGTGTTACAAGCCCTCATCACCGATAGAACAATAGCCTGTGCTGGCCTCTTGCACTGAACTCAAATTAGTAGCAAAAGAATTTTTCCCAAATGCTTGCAAAAATTGTGGTTGTAACACCTGTGACTGAAACCGCAGTTACACACCCTTGTGTAAGGGAGAGGTGTGGAGGAAAGGGGAATCTGTTCACATTATCCAATTTTAGAAGATGCCCTGACACAATGGTAAAAAATGAGGATTATGCCAATTACAGATTTTCTTTTTTCCAGTGAAAATCTGTGGAGATGATTTAGACTGAAATGAAAGCTGTGATGTCCTACCCAGTTAAATGTTCTGTTCACCATGAAATGTACCAGTAAGGCCACCGTAACGAAGTCAAAAATAAAAAAAAATCCTTAAAGCTGGAAAAGAAGTCCCATTTTCTCCAGGAGCTCGATCTTAAGACTGCTGACCAAGGAGGTAGCTTAATCTCCAGCTGAAGAGCTGGAAAGATGCAGCCTATCCCTTTAATCCCCATGAGAGTCCCTAACTTGTCATTGCTATTTGGCAATTATTTATTTTGCGTATTTGGTCAGGGTCTGTGACACCTCAGTGCAGCTGTCTGCTCTCTGTCAGACAAAGAGTGAAGCTGAATAAATAACTCCTGGCAAGTAAGCGTTATCCTGGTAAATCCTTCTCAGTCCTTGTGAGTGTGGGACACGTTTGCAAAGTTTCAGGATGCCTCAAGACACATTTTATGCAAATAAACTGTTAGCCAAGATAACTTCTTAACTCTAGAAGAACTCTAGAAAAATCAAAAGCGCTGCATCCATCCTTGTGGGTGCCTTGGGGCCACTTTTATAGAACCAAAGATTGGGTCTGAGTGGAAATGATTAAGAAAGTCATTTGAACATTATTACAAAGTTTTCACTTAAAAGACGTGCTAATATTTTATAGTTTAGTTACAGCTTATCATCTATCTTTGTTCTTCCAGGCTTTTAAGACCAAGGATGGCTACATCGTGGTGGGAGCTGGAAATGATCAGCAGTTTGTCACTGTGTGCAAGGTAATGATGCGTTAGGCAACAGTGCAGCAGTGTGTAATAGTTTCCATTCTGACTAGGAAAATAATTACCGATTGCTTCTTAATTCCCCTTTTTTTTGTGAAAATAAGTAGTGAGTGCAAATTCTAACCCTGAGGTTCTTGCTGGTAGTTTAGGGGACTGATATGTGTTCTGTTCTTGGCCTCTGCATTCAGAACACCCCAATTCCCCAAGTTGTGAGTGCTGGACCCCTTCTGAAGTCTGTGCAGCTGCACAGCTAATTAGCTAATAAATGAACAAGCTAACAACTTTCCAGTTCTGGAATGGTGAATGTCACGGAAGTCACACTGATGCCTTTTTCAGGAAGAAATGTGACAATTTCTGCATAAAATACATGACAGGCATAGCTATCAACAAAGCAAAGCCAGGGGACGGATGCTTCTTGTGACACTTTAATCAGTAGCTGAGTTCATAGTCCTCTCGATCACTACTAGTATTTGCTGGTCTGTGCTGCCAGAGAAACTTGCGGACTTCTTAGAAAGTAAATATTACAGGACTGTGGGATGGCTTCGGAGTGGTGCAGATGAGACACTGAAGAGCAGATCTTCAAACAGGACTGTTGCTATCAAAATCTGGTATCTTTGTCATTTTGAACTGAATCCACATGACACTGGCAATCCTGTTTTCCCCGAGAGTAGCTTGGAAAGTTGTAAAATAGTTTTGGATTTTTCACATACTCTTTTCCTCTTGTTTTAATATCTGGAATTGCTTTTCCCTGGACAGTGAATGCATTTTAAAAGAGAAGGAGTGGTTGTAGGGAAAAAAATGTTCTAAATAAGGTGTAGCAAAATTCCAAACAAAAGACCCCAGTAACATGTTAGCTGGGACAAGAGAAATTTTGCATATAGCATAGACAGCATTTTTAAAAATGCGAGTTCTAGCTTTTTCCTGCCATTGTGGTTTTTCTCTGGGAACTTGGATATTTAACCTAAATTAATCACACTCAGGAAATTGAACATTATTTTCCTCCATTTGTTCATGTCAGACATTTCATGTTTCCATGGATATTCACAACTAATAACTGATATATGTGGTAGGAAAACAGTGCTGTTGTGATTCTCTCTTAGTGCAGTTTGGCATTCATATCCACACCTTGCTGCCTCGAGGGGTCTGGTTTCTCTTGATTGAATTGGTGCTCTCAATAGGTAACAAGTTAACATCTTCAAAGTTTGCTCAGTTTTTTTTTTTTTTTTTCATGCAAGTGTCTGGCCACTGCATTGTGGTCATTATCTTAAAAAGAATGACGATTAATGACTGAATAAGTGTCTACATGCCACAACTCGGTTTTATTAAAGACTCATTGTCTCATAAGGGAGATCTTTCCAGAAAGTGCCAGGACATGTCTTAATCACTTGAAGTGAAGAGTTACATACCAGATGCTGGCCATCTTGGCATCCTTGAGTTAAAGCAGAGCTGAAGATCTGGCTCGGTAGGTTCTGACACCATGGTGTGAGCTAGAAGGCACTCAAAATTCAGACCATGCATTCACCTTACTGTAGGGTGCAGCTGAGAGACTTAAGGTGTGGCTTGTTGCTACATACTCCCTCTGTCATCAGTAAGGAGTGAATGGTACCCCAGAAGATGAGGCAACATTTCCAGCATTTGTGTTACCTCAGAATTTGTAGTACTAAAATTAAGTGAGTTGAATAGTGGCCCTAGTCTGCAGGATGGTGGTTTTTTGTTTCATCCTTATAAAGGTGTTGTGGTAATTCTAGAATTGAAAGTAAGCGGTACAGAACATGGAAAAATGATGATTGTTTGCATTTCAAAAGGATTAAAAAACCCAGAAAAAATAGGTCAAGTTTTGGGTAATGGCTAGGTTTTTCTATAAACCAATTATCATATCTGTTTCTTAAAAGAATGGTCTTTTTACCCATATTGAGTTACTGTAGGTATGGATTTGGGCCATTACATTGCCCAGAAATGGAGTGATGTGGAAGTCAGTGGAATGCTGTGAAACCCATTAGAGGTATGCTCTGTGCTAAGGCGAAGGTGATTTGGAACTTAAAACGCTGTGAAGGGGGAGAGCCAATAAAGGAAAAGGACTTTATTACAGGAAGGCCTGCAACACCCTAGTGAACCTTTAGTTAATACAGAGACCACTAATTCAAACATTGGAATTGCTATTAGAGGACCTTTCTGAGATGAGTTGGTGCTAAAAATACAGGCTGTGTGGAAGCTGTTGCCCTGAAGACACATACTCTAGAGATGTAACAGCTGGCTCAAGCTGTAAACAATTGCAAACATTCTGCTCCAACCATATCTTCTCAGGCAAGCAGAAAGAAGAAAAACTGGAATAATTCACGGTGATATTTTCAGAATCAATGACAGCTAACTCTAGCTTGTTTGGGGACCTGGCTAATTGCAGAAAAACTTTGTAACTCTGTGCCTGAAGGTGCATTTCGTAGTGGTCGAGTGTTACAAAAGCACATCCCGAAGTGTGGCTGCTTTGGTCTTAACAGGAATACTGAGCAAGAGTCTTCAGAAGACTGAGCTCTTGTGTACAGCAAAGGAGGGTACAGACGGGTTTGCTAGTGTTGGGGACAAAACACAGAGAGCGTAAACTCTGAATGTGCATCTTAGAGCTTGAAGGAGGGCTAGAAATGGAGAACAGCAGTTTCATTCCAAGTGGTCACAGTGAAATAAGGAAAATAACATTGGCAGTGTGATGCAGAAAGATGAATGGCACATTAATGAATAACTTCTCAAATGTGCATTTGTTAGTCACAAAAAAATTGAGAAGAACATATAGACATGCAGCTTTACAACAGATGGACATTAAGTTGAAGCTGAAGTCAGTAACGTTAATTAAAACAGTAGAGTGAGCAACTCCATATGATCATTTTTCGTATAACTCATCAAATGGAACTGTAGTTTTTTGATTAATTTCTTGGGGTTTTTAAGCTCTCATAAATGAGTATTCACTGTCATTTACTTTGAACAACCTTGCATCATTTTTTTTTCCTAAGGCAGTGATTTGCAACTCCAAAATATCCGTATTAAAAAGAGGAGATAATTTTAAGGGGGTACCAATATTATTCTTAAATGTTCAGATAGGAAACGAAGAACATTTTCTAATTCTAAATTATGATATGTTGTCTTTTTCTTAAACTAGAATATGTAAACATAGAAGGCAAAGAAAATATGCTGTGAATTAAGTGTTGGTGGAAGATGCTAGATTAATGTTTTATCTTACCTTGTAGATAAAAATCCGCAGAACAGCTATATAATATGGTCATTGTTCTAACAGCACTTACTGATACCTTGATTTCCATGCTTAGTTTTTTCACTCTAGGTAACAGCTATGTCAAAGATGACTCTTTGTTTTGGGTATCTCTAAATATCTGTTGAGAGAGTATCTGTTTTGCTGATGGTTTTATGTCATCAACAGCTATTCATTTGGAAGGGAAGCCATTTATTCACTCCAGCAGAGTGAGGAGTCATTAAATGATAGTGGCCTTGGTCTGAACTGATCCCAGAGCAATTAGTAGAATTCTGGGTTTGAGGCAAATATCAGAAAGATTGACACCAATCTGTGTATCACTTACACGGGATAGTCCACAGGCATATGGATTCAAGAAGCAACCGACCAGGTTAATGAAACAAGAACCCACTGAGGATCACCAAATACACAGAAAGCAGCTCCAACTCAGAAATGCCCTAATCTAAAGATGGCTGGAGTTTGGATGAATATTAAGGAAGTATCATATGTACTGGCCCTGTTCTTAAGCTCTTCCCAAGCATCAGCACTCAGCCACAGGCAGAGGTAGGATGATGGGCTATAGGGACTTCAGCTTTCAGCCAGTGCTGTTTTTTTGTAAACCGTGGCAATGGCCCTGTAAAAAAATGTAGCATGTTTAGAATGATTTTAAGACTCATTGTAAGAAAAACTGATCTTGGGTGTGTGTTAGTGAGTAAAATTACATGAAGAAAATGTGACAGTCTCTTTATTTGTAAGCTTCTATGCTGTAGCTCTGTTACTGTTATCATTTGTGTAGCTGATGGGATATTTTTTAATAAATTTGGAAAGTACAATTCATTCTGTTTATTTCTGTTCTATATAGATACATTGTGGCATGAATAGATAAATTAGATAGTACGTATTGATTATCCACATAGCTACTCTGTCTCATAAATGCCTCTACAAAATTCTAAGACTCATTCTTCACATTTAATTCCCTTCATAGTGTAATTCACATTGTCTTTGCGTGATGGTTAAATTTCTAATGTGCCAGGTGGGAGTTACATAGAGAAGATATATTTGTCCTTTCATAGAGGTTATACTGCTAATTTTCTTTATTAGTTCTTTTGGAAAAAATCATAAAGAAAATATATGACATTTCAATAGAAAAACACTTTCTCTTTTTTTTTGCCTTTTGACAGAAATTACTGAAGTGGAAAGAAATATTCTTAGACATAGCTTTTCTCAGTCTAGCATATGAAGTACAGTCATATTTCTTACTCTGTGACATATAACTTAGTGCAGGATAATCCCACAGATCTCTCCAACCTCACGGTAATAACTTACAAACTTTTTAGTGTTCTACAAGAAGAATTTCTCCTAGCTAATGGTGAAAGCTATCAACTAAGATTTGGATCTTCAGTTTAATTTATGTCTTTTTCTGTACTTGTTATGTAACATTAACCAGGAGGAATTATTTTTTCTGAATTTCCTAATCTGTATTAAAAGATTAATGAGTAGGGATTTTTTGAAAGCTATTTTAAATTGGTAATGAATTTCTCCTTAGATAGATAAATATCTCCTGCCAAGCACATTTCTTACTCACCTTTATTTTTACTTAGATCCTGAATTTACCTGAAGTTAGTAATGATTCCAGATACAAAACTAATACACTCAGAGTCCAGAACAGAAAAGAACTTATTGACATATTGTCAACCCGGTAAGTTAATTAAAACGGAAGAAATGACATCTAATCTGTTAATACAAATAGTCATGTATAAGAAGCTCTCATCACATGGAAATTTTACTTAACTCTTTTGAGATACTTTATTTTTTAAAAAACAGTATTGAGAACACTTACTGATGTTAAATATACTGCATTTTGCACACAGACTCTATCATGGATTAGCAAGAAGCCAGACCACAGATTTAAGTTTCCAGAAACCATTTTCATTTATTTTTAACGATTAACTTGAATTGCAGTGAAACAATCAGTGCTTTCTGCTTTCCTGGATGAATGTAACTCCTGGAAATAAAATGCTTGGAGCACCATTTGCTTTTGCTGTGACTGAGATTTTAAAGTTTTCAATGAGAGTTGCTGTATCCAAGGGAGTTCTTGATGCTACTCCCTCACTGCTGGTTCTGTATTGTGGTACTCTGTGCCCCAAATTCTTGCTGGGTCAGTCCTTTTGAAATCAAAAGGATATGTGCTTAGTATTCTACATGGGACTCTTCCTATTAAATACTTTAATTAACAATTATTTAAGAGGAAGCTGAGGAACCCTTTATTTGAGAGATTAAAGTAGCTTAGTTACCTTCCTTATTCTGTTTGAGAAGGCCTTATTTCTGTGGCGTGCTCTCCTGTTCAATGTAGAGGATGATAAATTCATATAACACAAGAAGGAAACTAATCCGTGTAAAGCTACCCAAAGGTGGCTTCAGCAACACCTCGTACCTTGGGGCATGAGCGGAAGAGGCAGTATATCTACAGGTGTCAGTGATTCAAGAAATGTCACACTACTGTTTTGGCACTTGGCCTCCTTTTTTGTAAGGAGTATTCCTCCCCTTTTCACTCCATCTGAGGAAAGAGTTTCAGTAGCACACCCCTTCCCCTCCTCTCAACCCCACACAATTTTTGGATATTGAGAACCAGAATCACCTTGCATTGAAGACTGTAGAGAGAGTGATTTTGCTGCTTCCTGTTGCACTTGCACTTTTGTCTGTGTCTTACCTGTACATTTTCAGGTGTCCTGCCCCCAAAGAAATACTGAAGCACCAGATGACTTTGCATTTTCAAGTAATTATGTTACAACTGTTCATGATGAACTTTAGGAACTCATATTTTACTTGCCTTCTTATAACAAATGTATTGTGATAGCACAGATGAACCCACTCTTCCTATAAGCATTAAGCCCTTGAAAGGGAATAGTTATCTTCTGACCTACTTTTGACCTCTTACATTCTTGACACTTCATCTTAGTTTCCAAGTTGGTTATTGTTGACTTATTACTTGGGGTTCATTTCATTTAATATGCCAGTTATCTGATGTACTGTGGTACCTTATGAGAGTGCTGTTTTGCCATTTACAGATCAATTACTTAATAGCTTGTTGCTTGTGGTTAATTTTGAATGTAGGGGTTTTTCTTTAATGGGCAATATCTGAAAAAGAAGATAAAATTGAAGGAACAGTTGTTCTTTGAATGAATCACCAGAATCCTAATTTGTTTTTATATCTGTAACTATTAGTTCATCATATTACCTCATTGCTCTTTCAATTACTGCTTTATATCTTTTTTTGTCAAAGTTTATGTTCTGTTTTATTAGCGTCATTTAGGCTGAATTTCTGTGTAATTTATATGCAAGTATGTGACTGTATACACGCTTTTAGAGCAGACGTTTCCAATAGTATTCTGTTATGTCATAGTATTGTGAATTCATCTGGCATTCAGTTTTAAAACTCTGACTGTAACAAACACCTTTGGCATTCTAATGGAGGTTGAAAATGTTTCCATACACATTCCATGGTAACTTTGCTTTTATTCACTAATGCACAGTTGTTTGTAAAACTATATGTGGTTCATTTTTGAAGTTACTTAGAGAATTAAATGAATAGTTTCTCAGTGCTGAAAAATGTCAACCCTTGAGAAATGAAGGGAAATGACAAAATAGTAATGGCAGAATTTCACTGAAAAATACCTTAATTAAATCACTGATTGCTTGATAGTACTGCAGCTTCCAGCACATGGAAATTATAAACCTAAGGTGCATTAGTTGGAAAGAAACACCTGCAGACCTTCCCATTCACTCACTATATGTACACTGCTTTCCGCCTCACAAAGAATTTGTGGAGACATGAGCCAGAGTAGCTTAGAAGAGTTGTGATTTTCGTGATGTGGATTCTGCTACAGTCACTTTTGTTGAGATAAGCCCCTTCTTTGTGTGGTGGAAGGCAAAAAGGAATATGAAAGTCCTTTAGGGATTTAGTCAGGCCATTCAGCCTTGTCTCATTTTGTTGCTGTGCCAGGCAGGTTGCATACAACTTGAGGCAAAGCAGCTTCTTTCCAGTGATCTTCATAGAACCGTAGAACGGTTTGGGTTGAAAGGGACCTTAAAGATCATCTACTTCCAACCCCCCTACCACGGGCAGGGACGCCTTCTACTCGATCAGGTTGCTCAAAGCCCCTATTACAAATGTTGCAATGGAAAAGTCAGCAAACTTGTTTGGTGCGGCCAGCGATCCT
The DNA here is from genome assembly GCF_018691265.1 of Tyto alba. Taxonomy (NCBI): domain Eukaryota; kingdom Metazoa; phylum Chordata; class Aves; order Strigiformes; family Tytonidae; genus Tyto; species Tyto alba. The sequence goes on from NW_024881322.1 coordinate 14,077,906, forward strand.
CCTCAGGGGAGGGGATTCTCCCCCTCTGCTCCGCTCTGGGGAGACCCCCCTGCAGTGCTGGGGCCAGCTCGGGGGCCCCCAACAGCAGAAGGACCCGGAGCTGCTCGAGCGGGGCCAGAGGAGGCCACGGAGATGCTGGGGGGGCTGGAGCAGCTCCCCTGGGGGGCCGGGCTGAGAGAGTTGGGGGGGTTCAGCCTGGAGAAGAGAAGGCTCCGGGGAGCCCTTCGAGCGGCCCCCCAGGGCTTAAAGGGGGGACAGGAGAGGTGGGGAGGGACTCTGGATCAGGGGGTGGGGATGGGACGAGAGGTGAAGGTTTTAAACTGAAAGAGGGGAGATTTAGATGAGATCTAAGGCAGAAATCCTTCCCTGTGCGGGGGGTGAGGCGCTGGCCCAGGGTGCCCAGAGCAGCTGTGGCTGCCCCCTCCCTGGAAGGGTTCAAGGCCAGGTTGGACGGGGCTGGGAGCCCCCTGGGCTGGGGGAAGGGGGCCCTGCCCAGGGCAGGGGGGGGCACTGGGGGGGCTTTGAGGTCCCTTCCAACCCAAACCAGTCTGTGGTTCTATGATAGTTATGGTGACTAGAAGCACATGAGAGGAAACATCCAGCTGTGTTTCCTTCCCTTTCTCCCAGCTTCTTTTGCTGCCATTTTCAGTTTATACATCCCTCCTGTTCCACTAAGTCATTGTTATTTTACGCAATTTTTGTATGGCAGACACTTGGTACTCTGCAGTTGCTTGCATATATCCCTGATTTTGCACAGTAGATATATGCATACTTTTTTTCCTAAACTGTTGATGCTGTTATAATCTTATTGAGCTGAGATTCCACCAGAGCCTAGAATAGTCTTCCATTGACCTACCTAACATGTCTCCTTCCTCCTATCTCTCTTGAACAATTTCTAGAGGTATGACTTGCCTTTTCCTATTTTTCTTAATTTTCAAAATGCAATTCCTGTGTAACTTCTGAGCACTTAGTAAGTGCAGGAAGAGGGATTGTTAACCTTCTCCTCTGAAGGAAAAGGATTTCCCAGGTTTTATTTAGGAATAGAAGATGTTCAGACCTACTCAGAGGGTCAAGAACTCCCTGAAGTCTTGAGCATTTAATTCACTGCATGTGTGGAGCTGAAATTTTACAAAACATCTGAACTCAGAATACCAAGGAGACAGTTGATGCCTTTCATTTGCTAGGGTAAACGTTAAGCAATAGAGTCTCTTTGGCCACACTTTTATTCTAGATGTGTGCACAAAGGAGACATTGGTACAATCGGTCAATGTTAAGGAATGCCATTTTTTTAAAAAAAGGCTGTGTCTTGGGAATTCCTGACTCAGATGACCTCTAATTTCGATCAATAATTCTACTCACTGCCTGCAGTAACCGTGCCAGGTTTCAAGGCAGTTAGATAAGCATGGGGATTATATAGCACTTAGAATAAACTGACCTTTAAACAGGAGACTTTTCAGAAAGGTGTGAAATGACCTATTCATCACAGTTGGATGTCCTGAGCTGAGATGAATATGGCTTGAGACATGCCTAGCTTGAAACAACAGCTCTGGGAGGTGTGAATTGTTCCATTCATCGCGGGAAGAATTTTCTCATCCTTTCTTTTCCCTGACAGAAATGAAGAGTGAAGCACATCTGTCCTTAGCTCTTCACCTTAGCTTGCTGTCTGCTTACAACATCTCAACTCCCTCTGCAGGGTACGCATGAAAGAGAGGGGGAGAGCAGGTAGGGGAGGATAAATTCTTATATCCACAGAGATTGTCAGATCTCAATAAAAGGAACTGGAAGGTAGACCACTCTGGAGTAGTATGCTGCTTCCGAGCAACCCAGCTCTCACACTGGGGCAAGAGGAGGGAATTACAGAAACCAGTCCCAGACATCTTGAGAGGGGGGGTTGTTTTTCAGCTGCATCTTCTATGGGGAAATGAGTACAATGCTGCGAGGACCACTTGGTCATAGGATATTAACAGGGAAGAAGAATATAGGCCTATGGGGTATTTTGTACTTGCTTTGCTACTGGTGGTGGTGTCCCTTTCCCATCTCTGGTCCTCTTCCTGCTATGTTTGGTTTTTTATGTCTCTGTCATCTTCCTCCACTTCCTATGGTTCCCTTAGCTTTTTATTTCCTCTTCTCCTGCTGCTGACATTTGCCCATCTACTATGTTTGCTTTACAAAAAAAGGAAGTTTCGGTGCCTTCTTTATCTTCCTCTTTATTTAAGTTACATTTTCCTCAAATGAGAACAAAGCAGACTTCTAACAAAAGCAAATTGCCTCTGAATGCCTTCCTTTCTTGGGTGTGTGCCAAGAGTCAAATTTAAAATGACCCTACCTGGGTGGAGGTCAGGTTCAATGGCTACTACAGAGCCCCTGAGACTCCCAGCTCATGTGAGAACTGACAGACTACAGAGCACTCTGTTTTTTATGTTTCCAGTGGAAACTTCTGGTTTGTGAGTTAGATGTACATCTATCCAAGAGAACCAAGTTTTAATTGTTGCTTCATTCCCTTCCCCTTCCACTTCTACCTTTGCTTCCTCTGGAACAGAATAGTAGCAGGCACCATGTGGATTATTTTGTATTTGTGTATGTATATATGTGTATACATGCATACATATGTGAGAACATGCATATATATCATGTGAGCATGAAATTGGAGATGCATCTGTGCAAAAGCTGGTATAATGCCAGTTTTAAAAGAAGCTGCTTTGAGGAAGGAGACTTAGTCTGTTGACCTTCTTCAAATTAGTCCAGAAGTTGAATGTTAATCCTACCCTGCAACTCAGTAATGTAGACACATTTTAAGACAGTGCAGCTAAGTGGGTACTCCAAGGTACTTTGGGAAATAAACCTGTAAAGGGAACAGAGTGTGTGGGCTTGTATGAGTGCAGGGGGGAAGGGGAATAGCAGACATGCCCTCAGCCTTTAAAGTGGAGCAGCTCATATAATGAAGAACACATAAATTCATCATGATTAGTGCTCCTGCAGCTATAGCTAGATTATTGTAAACTTCAAATCAGAAGCATTAGGACTGGAAACGATTCAGAGTGGAACTTCTATTTCTAGCAGTTTTATTTTAAAGCCCTTAAGAATCTGTGCACCACAGCTGCACGTTGCATATATAAGTGTGAGGGGAAAAGGAATGAGCAGGAAGGAAGCACAGAGGAACCTGATCCCCACTTAATGAGATCGTTGCTAAATTGTTTCCACCTAGTAACAGAAGAGGAGGGCACCTAAAGGGGAAAGTGTATTGTAAAATGTTTAATTTGCCTGATGAGGAGCACTGTTAAATTCACACTTGTTGAGACACACCCAGTCTCTGTAAATCCCCTTTCCCATCCCCACAGTTTCTTCTTCTAAACCAGGAGCCTTGCAGACTGAATTGTTGATAACATTACAGGAATGAGCGCAGGGCTGCTTACTGCTTCAGCAATGCAGGTGTCTGAAGTCTGAAAGATAATTGCCTTCAGTGTGGCACAGCTGGGAAGGTTTACTTTCCCCCATCAACTACGTCACCTTCAGTGCAAAGTTGGTTGAGCTGTGTGGGCCTCAGCCCTCAGACTGCCATGGTTTGCCTTTAAAATACTTTGGTTTGAACTGGTATTAGTTTGGTGACTTCGAGGTGGGCAACAGAGAGCCAAAATGTCTTACGCATCTGATTTTTGGACTGGGTAAGCTAATGTGTATGTTCTCTGTTATCTTCTCACCATTTAATAAACCTCTGAGTATTTCATCCATGTGTGATGTTTAAGATCCTTCCTGAAAGCAAACTTGCTATCTTTTTTTCTGATGATATATATTACTAGCTACAAGACTGCTGAAGTCAAGAGAGAGTTTTTCATTGATTTTTGAGCGAGCTTTTTGACCTGACCCTTGTTAGCTCTTTATTCCCCTTGAGTAGTTAAAAGAAGAACACCAACAAAATCAATATAGCTTTCCATTATTCTCAAGGGGCTTTTATTGATGTGTGGTTACCTAGCTGATTTTCAGTTAATTTGCACCTCCTTTGTCATAACTATGGAAGTTACAGTCCTTTTGCTTACTTGAGAAAAAGAGAGGAAGACTTGGGAAAAGGAGGACATTCCTAATACCCAGAGTGTAAAGTTATCTGAATCCAAAAAGAACTAGTCTGGAACATGCTGCATTTTACTACTCAGGAACCATAAGAAACGCATTATACAATATGGACGTGTTTTCCTCTCTCTGGTATGCTATTTCTTAAAAATCATATATGGTTTTAAAGCTGCATGCAAAACTTTATAAAGGAACATGAATGTTCATTCAATTCTAGCACAAATTCTGCACATAAAGGTGAAGGTTTATCAGTAGTTGTATTAAACTTGTAACAATATTTATAGTATAAAGAAATTTTTAAACAAGTTTCAGAGTGGATCTGTGGTACCTACAACTATCTGGACTGTACTTTATGTAGCTACAACTTACAATCTACTGTATGTGACATCTTTTAAAGTAGCTGACATATCTAACAGCAAAACACATCAGTAATTGCACTTGTTGGATCAAAATGTTGAGCAGTGTTGTTTAAGGGACCAAAATGTTGATCCCAAAGATTTGAAGGGTCTGTTGTGGTTTGTTGAGTGATTAATCAGTAACCAAGAGGAGACTAACTAAACATTAACCCAGAGGTGCTTACAGACTATTGAGTAAATACTATAGTATTCGTTTTGAAAACTCTAATTGTGTATTTACTGTACATTAAGGGCTAATGATCCATTATTTGAATTTTCCAATTTTTTTTCTGACTTTTGTGTGGTGTCTCTCATAGATGCTACTCTAAGAAACTGTACAAACTATTTTTACTAAGTTAATTACCATTAAAGAGATAATTAGCAGCGAAGTGAGAAAATACTGTAGGTATTTGAAAAGAGACTGTTGAACAAACCAATGCGAAACCCATGATGTGAACAGAGGTTGTGCTAGAAAGCACAGGAACGCTGTTGTGGACTTCAGAAAGAATTTTGTGATCGACCACATGTAAAAAACTGTTACTAATCCTAGATGTTGCTGTTCCATCTGTCTTTGGTAGCTGTTGAAATTACTTCTCAAAATTAATTTCCATAACCTTCCTATAGAAAATAAGTTTTCTGCTTCAGTACTACTTCTAAACTTTGTGTGGAATTGGATAGCTTTATCCATTAGAGAAATGTGGATGCCCTCCTACATAGGATGTAGCAATGATTGAAGGTTTCCTGGGAAACAGAAAATGGGATATATGCAAAGAATGCACACAAAGTGTATTCATTCATGCTTTAGAAGTCTTTCTTTCATTGAAAGACAGATTATTAGCTATAAAAAAAGTGCATTAATAATTAACAGGATGAGAAACTTAGTACATTGTAATAGAACTCGGGTATGTTTCTAACTCATTAAAGCCATTTCATCCAATTTGCGCAAGTCAAGCAGGCACTCTTTTTTGCAATTCATGATCCATTCTCCCTTTTTTTTCTTATTAGAATTTGTTAGAAAGCAAAAGGGGATTTTGGTTTTGCTTTTTAAGAAGCAAAATTGCACTTGCAGTTTATATAAGGAAATAAGGCGTAAGCCCTTTTTGATAGTTAATTTTTGTACTTTTGGAGGCTGTTATATTGTGCTGTAATGTTTTTTTGATTAATTTACTGAGTGTATAGTTTAAATTTAGAATTTTTCATTTAACGGTGCCTGCATGCTAGTTTTGTGAATTGAGAAAAAAATATACGTAGTTGGATTGCTTCCCATGAAATAACATTTCAATTAGTTCATCTCATGCTACAGTTTCTATTCTTATAATATTTTTAAGCATGAAATATCTTCAGTGCTTTGGAATCTGATGCCTCATTTCAATATTGCAACTTCAGTAGCTTAATGAGTGCTGTGTAATTCAGTGCAGAGGAGGCTCAGAGTACTGCTTAACATGCTAATAAGACATCATGGAGAATGCCACCTCTTTTAGTGAAGTAAGCCTTCGTACAGGTTTTGCGGTAGAGGTCCTAGCAATGGGTTTGTTTTCCGTTGGGGTACATAACCTTCTTTCTTCAGAGTTGTTTTCAGAAAGAGCCTGCATTCAAGCTTCGTACCACAGACTCATACAGTAAAATGTAAATTCTTTTGAACTTCTAAAATACTGGTAATAATTTTAGAAAGATAAGCTACAGATTTTAAATGATTCCACAAATAAATCACAGATAATTTAAATGGCATTTATGTGATTAAATCTACAGCAGATGGAACATTTTAGAGGGAAAAGGGGCTTATCTGGAAATACATGCAGCCGTAGTGTGAATCACATGGTTGGGCTATTTTGCAGTCACTGAGTATCACTGAGGTTCCATGGACAGATAAAGATTCATTTGCAAGTGTCACGCTTTGGAGTTCAAATGCTGTATGGTCTTGGATGGTTTTTTACTAGCGTAAGTTTGGAAGATGGACCATTGTTTAGCCTTGTACATGTTTCCATCAGTGATTTTATTTATGTATATAACAGTTGCTTTTTTCTCATTGAATGACATAGTAAATTTTTCAGTTAAGGAAATGATACACTAAGTAGGATATGTATAAAAGACAATATCAGAGCATAGAAAAATGTTTTAAAACAGGTGTTAAGGGGAAAAGGATTGGCCAGGCCTTGTAAATTCCTGCTGATAGAGCTTTTCATTTTCAGGAGAGAATTTCAGTCGTTGACTTCTCTTGGAAGTTTTTGTTGAAGGTCTTTACTTGATATTTTGGAGTGCTGAGAATGATACCAATTGATACTTAGCAACCTAAACATTAGCCCCTTACTTTAAGGAAAGCTTATGGTATTTATTTGTGTAAGTGCTACTAAAATTACATTTAGATGGAGGGAATGATACATACAGGTTAGGGAAAAAAAAAAATTCAAAGTTGGTGCAGCTTGTGTAGCTGACATCAGAGAGGTAAACTTGGGCATTTTTCATTCATGCCTTATTTTTGATCAGATTTTGAAACAGTATTTCTCCCTTAATACTGTACAGCAGATATTTCAATATATAAAACACAACCTAATGAATCAAATAGTTGCATGATGTTACTCTCAAAATCTGAATAACAGACCTTTATTGGTAGCGGTGATGCTTTGTTTAGTTTTTAAACAGTTTGCTTAACAATATGCTCTTAATAGGCTCTTTTTACCACAAATAAAGGAAGCTATTCTACATCAGATTTAGGTCAAGAGTTTCAATTTCAAGAGAAAATGCTGTGTGTCTCCTTTGAGGGTGACAGAATGTGGGATTTTACATCTCTGAGTTTAAAGCTTTTAAGAGACCTTTCCAACCACCACAATACATTAATAAGTAAGACTAAGGCAATTGTTGGGTCCATTCAAACCAAGTATTTTTTTGAAACGGAACATCACTTGTTTTCTACAAAATTGTGGTGTGGTGTTTTTTTTTTTTTTTTTTTCTCTTACATAGGAAGGAAAAATCTAAGCAGAAGCTAAAATTTCAGAAATTCATACACCCCATTGAAATTCTGCAAAACTTGCACTCACTTCACTGAATATTGAGTCACTTATAATAATGTTACTGAAGAAGAACGTATGTCTTGGAAATTATTCAGCTTTACCATGACATCAGGAAGTAGCATACTGATTATGCAGATGTAGATAATGGACACTCCCATTGAAAAGAGTTAATTTTCAGACTACCCTTTAAATCCAAAAGTAGTTTGTTTTTTTTTTTTTTTTTTTTTAATCAGGAGGGTATTTATAAACCCCTTATTAAAAAGAAGTACAAGGAACATAACATAGCAGGGCTTCTTCATTACTAATAGATCAAGGGGATGATGATACAAGTATTAAGAATTACAATAACTTCTTAATGATGGTGTTCAGCACATGGTTGTTATGCTGAGTTCCAATCGTCTTATAGATGGCGCTGTCTTTTGTTAGAGATGAGATAGTAGTGGAGGTTGAGGTGTCAGAAAAAGTAGTAGCTGAAAAAAGTTTTCAATTTATAGAAGGAGAGTTAGTGGGCCATGAATCATGAAGCATCTCAGAAGAGAAGCGTCTTAGTTGCTAGGAGAGAACAGCAGTTTTGTTTAAATAGCACCAAAAACTGATGGGAAACAGTTTTTCGTGTGAATCATATTTACACTGTGCAGTGGTTTGAGCCCCTAACCTTAGTAATAGAGGGCTGTGAATAACAAGAATATGCGGATTATGAGAATTGTTGCCAAACAGAGAGTACTGAAGGGAAATACAAATTATCTTCGAGATTAAAATCGTGCTTTCCCAATGGCCACAATTGCTGCGGAAGGAAGTTTAGCTACCTCTCTATAGTTACTGGTTTTTTTCCCTCAGTTTCCTGTTATGTACGTGCTTCCAGGTATGGTCAGCGATAGGATACTAAATGAAAAGGACCCTAGATATGTCCAAGAGTGGCATTATCTTTATGGTTGACTACATCTTTACCATTAAATAACTTTAATATTCAATTAAGTGTGTAATTGAGCAGTGCAATAATCTTATATCTGTTCCATTTAGAAGCGATACTTCATTATGCTTCATTTCTTCAGAAGTGATGCTTCATTTTATAATACATTTTGCACTTTTAAAGCCTTTTATTCTGATTTTTCTGTTTTATTGCTCCTTTCATTTCTACTTGTGTTATTTGATAACTTCACATTTATTCAGAAGGAGTAAAACTTCTGTTTCTGAGGAAGAGCAGTGCAGAACTCGTGCATTTTCCTACTTATTTAGAGTGCAAAATGCACTGAGTATCAGGATTTATTCCCTCAAAGCTTGGGGAAGTTGTTCTTGCACAGGGAGAAAGACATTAACTGTGAAGCTTGGCTCCATACCCATGCCATATACTGAATATAACTGTAACTTGTCATCGTCACTAGTTCTTTTTCTTTAGACTAAAAGTAGCATGAAACACTTTGCAGCCAATCTCTGCACATGTATAAAAAGAAGTTTACAAAGTTTGACTTCATACTGATTTAGGGGATTTTGTGCTTTTGGGCTATGTCTCTATGAAATTTCTGTCAGAAACTTGGAGGGTTTTTTTTGCATAATAACTTGCTAGAAGTAAAGCTGAATATTACTGACATTGTTCCAAATAACACTTAGGGAACTCTGAACTGGCGAGCTACAGAATGCCAGTTAAATTGAGTAACCCTTACCAAGTTTTCTATTAATTTAATTTCCATCAGGTCTTTAAATCACAACTTATTTGTTTTCAGTGTTGTACAGACCGTGAAGTAGATCTTTCCTTTCTAATAATCTGGTAGACTTCCGTGTTGCTTGCCTTCATGAAATCTAAGATACTATCTCCAAACAAGTTCACCTTTGAATCAGAATCTGAGGCGGCTGCAGAAAATACCACCTCTCTCTGACTGGTATTGCCTCAGGAGTGTGGTTTCTTCATGTATGTAACTCTGCTGGGCAGACGAGGAAAGAAAAAGTATCTAGGAAAAGAGGGAAAATAAGTGTTGCTACCAGTTGTGGACTTGAATGCTGAGAAAGAAATAAACTGAGCTTTTTGTATGTGATAGAAGGACATGGAGCTCTGTGTTCACCAGCGTAGGCACAGTGTACATGTGCTGAACCGGATGCCCTTAGGATAGAGTATACAATCACGGAACAAATGAATATGTAATCAGTGTTGTTATCTGACCAAAAAATGTGGCTGCGAATATTGACGTATGTTTTGGATGTAATGGAGGCAAAACACTGTGGTGCTTTACATCAGCTTTTAGTGAGCGGTGTCGTATGTTAGACTCGTACCCACATTGTATCTATCTTTTTGTTGTTATGTACATAAAAGAAAACAAATGTGAAGCACATTAGTGTAATTAAGGTCTGGAGGAACCCCACTGATCCTTATTTGAAACTGCTGATAAATTTAGCTTTACATCATTGTTGGATTGCTTCAGATGATCAGATAGAAACAGAAGTCAGTTTGTCTGTGTTCTTTCCCCTATGTCTTTGGGTTTTGCATTTCTGAAGAACACGTGTAGTACATTTTTGTTATGTTATTCGCTGCCTGGGAAGAAATCGGTGGGGAAGAATATGGAAGCAGTGAGGGAGGGAGGAGGCATGCTATATGTTTTTCAGAATCTGAAAGCATGGAGCTGAAACCATATGCTTCTTATTTGCTCTTAGGTTTTCAGAAAAAGCAACGATCGAATGGTTGCAGCTCTTTGAAGGTAGCGGGGTTCCATATGGCCCAATCAACAATATACAGCAAGTATTCTCGGATCCTCAGGTTGGTTCTCACCGAGTCTTTTCTATACATTAATACATGTGTTTTACAAATGCTGAGTAAGGATCACTTTTCCTGCCACTGGGACCTGATTTCAGCTACTTTAAAATGGGATTTGAGAGTTATATGGTGGATTGAATTTAAGCCAATAATATGGCATAATAAGAAATAAATGCATATCCTTAAATGAATTATATGCTTGGGAACACAATTTTTGCCCTAATGCATTAAACTATAGATATTCTGTGTCTTATATGGAGGCTGTCTACCAAAAATGGCTGGTAAAACAAGAGAAAGAAACTGTAATATATTATGTAATTGCATTTTGTTATATAAATATGCAGAAAAGCACCCTTCTTGCTGTCCACAAGCAGCCGATTTTCTGTATGGAATTTGAAATAAAAGGGCAACGTTTTGAATGGAAACAGAAAAATGAAGCACAGAAGTCATGTGCAGGAAAATTTTAACCTTTTCTTGGCCTGGTGGTTTCCCTGGCTGAGAAGGCTTCAGCTTTTTATTTATTTAATTTATGTCTTGGTAATTGCGTCTATAATTATAAACACTGTTTTTACTTTTGAGTATCTGTAGTTATATTACCTGCATATTCCTTGATCCGTACCCTTCTTCTCACCCTCTGGCTTATTATGGGTTAAAGGGCCCAACAGAAACAGAGTTATACTGTATTGAATAGTGGAACAGAGTATTTTATGACTGATCTGTTGTGTGATGTATTTCCCTTAAATTAATTTCTAATAATGAGAGTTACCAGAAAAATGACTGCCCATTGGAGGAAAAAAAAGCACCCGATTTCGTACGTGTCCATGTCTACTGTCAAGAAGTGTTTGACAGGATTGTATATATGATTGTAGTTTTGGGGAAAGAAGACCAGGCAAAACAATCGCTACCATGAGGAAATATGTTTATAATAAATATGTTTGTTATAAATATGTTTATGATACTTTTAGAGGAATAAGACAGTATTTGTTAGGCAATTGCAAGGAAAGAAGGTTTTTCTCTTAAATAAATACACTCCTTCTCCTTAAAATGATGTAGTACCATGCTGTAAAGTGTGCATGGGCCAAATTTTTCACTTCATAACTTTCACAGGGATTACAGTTGGGCTTTGAAAAACATACAGCAAGAGTATTTTACTCAGAACATGGTTGACTTGGCTGTACTTGGGGCAATATTGGAAAAATAGTCTTTGCTTTTCTTTCAATGCTGTGTATTTTAAGAAGTTCCGCCCACTCTGTCAGAGACAGCTTTTAAAATCATACTATGTCATAGGATGGCCGTTACCTCCTAAATTGACAAGAGGTTAGCTTGGTTATCCTGCTCTTGTTAGAATTCACCTAAATATTATTTATGTATTTAAGTGATCCATACCACCATGTGGCAGGTTTTTCAAAATATTTTCCTGTAAAGGGGCATAATGATCTCTCTTCTTCCTCATGAAACTCCTTGAAAGCGTTGTCTTTTCTACACCCTCCTCTGATATAAGTGGCCTTCAGACACTGTGTTCTTATTACTATTGGAAATGAAATGTCAGTATTTGTGGCAATGTTGCATGTTATAAATTTGTTTAATTTCTGGTGCTGACCTCCTCCTCAAGCATTTTCTCACAGTTCTGTTCAAAGGGAGAGGAAAAAAAAGATTGCAGTTCTTTCCCCTTCTTTCTTGAAATCTGGAAAAGTGTTGATATTTTAAGGCATTACTCTTATGGCAAGATATTTACTTTACATGACATATAAAATTAAGCTCCCCACTCCACCTTTATTAATCTGAGAGACCATCCAGCAGACCAGCAGCTCGGAGAGTAGCATACTCAACCTCTTAAGTATATTTTTCTAATTTCTACGCCAATTTTTATTTTGATGGTGAAGACTTCAGACCTTCCCAGGTGGCTTCTGAACTGTAGTTTTTGCCGTTGTTCCTTGCCCAGTCTCCCTCCACTTGTTCATCTTTCTGCTGCTGGATAGGCAGCATGTGTCTGAGATAAACACACGTGCTTGTGTATAGCTTTGCTCTTTCATAAGCCAGTCTGAAATTTTGGTTTCTGAAGCCTCAGAAAGCATGACAGTGCCCCGAGGCTATGTCTTAAGACTGGGGTAGATGTCTAACACCACCTAAGAATCTGTAATCCAGGTATCCTTTGCATGATGAAATTCCTGTTAGAACAGGGAAAAAGCAGCACCCACCAAGGAAATACGCATGAGAAAAATCTTGCTGTGATTACAGTAAAGCTGAACCCAGTCATGAAATATGAGAACTTTGTAATTCTTTAGTCTACCATTATAATACGGTGAGTTCTTTCAGGCTCAGTTTAGATCAGAAAATACATTTCTAGGAAACGTGTCACTCGGCTTGCATTTAAGCGCCTTACTTACTAATACTGTATTACAGCATGTGCAGCGTGACGTAAAATGAAAAAGTTGATCATAGTGCAGTAATCTGCTTTTCATATTCATTTGCTTTCAACCATTGCAAAAACATCAAACCCGGTGATGATTCAACATACTCTAAGCTACCTCTGGTAGGTAACAGTTCGGTTTTGCTAACCTCTTCCATTTTGGGCGTTACCAGCGGAATTGGAGCTAAACACAGTTCCGTTTTTAAGCTTCATTTTACTGCCATCGTCTTCTTATTTGCTGTCTGGATTTCGATGCCCCAAACGCAGCCATCGTTTGCTGTGAGTGCAGTCTCTCCCCATTACTGACCGAGACCTGCTGCACGGACCTCAGGACCATGGAAGCGTGTGCCAGCTCGGCTGGCGGTAACGCTGCCGAGGGTGGCTGGGCTGGTACCGCCGGGGCAAGGGACTGCAGTGACGCAAGGGAGGAATGGAAGCAAGTCTGAGGAGATAGGAAGGGTGACTCGAGGAGATGAGATGAGATGAGCGCAATAGTCTAACGGAACTTAATCAGCTATTGGTGGGTTGCGTTTTCAAGTTTTGTTTTATTTTAACTAAAAGGACCTCAGAACTCTGAAGGCCAAGCGCGGTGTGTATAACTTCTGCTCCAAACTGAGATAAAACAAGACGTTTTTGATCCCAGGACATTCTGTTAATATCATTAACAGCTTCAATCATACTCCAAGTGAGCTGCCAAAAAACATGAAATTTTTTACTAAGTTGGAGTGCCAGGTGATACTGTTTTTTCCACGAATGGAGTGAAAAGACCACTTTTCCCACTGATTATAATCTTTTATTCGTTTGTGAAGTTAAAATGAATACCACAGGCGTTTGTACTGCTAAGTCAATCAGTTTGTGGATAGAAGTGTGTGTGTGCTTGTGCATGTATGGATGAAAAGGCTGAGAGAAAGAGTTGCAGATTCGCTAGTTAAGGGAACAATTTCCTTAAAAATGAGAGGGAGGAAAGTATGTTTGTAAAAGTTCTTACAGACTCTTAATAGTACAGTATAGACTATTTTAATGAAGCTTTTTATAGTCAAACTTTTTCAAGCTATTTTTTAAAAATGTGTTCTTTTAACCAGGCCAAGATAGTACAAACATTAAAGGAATTCTTAAAACGTTTTAAAAAACTTACTGGTGACCTCAGTATGGTCCCATTTAACATACCCTGGGGAACATGTGTAAGAAATACAATGTGGTTTGAGGTTTTCCAAACAAAACAAACTTAAAAGAGAATACCATTTTTAATAGAAACTATTCAAATTCTCCCAAAAGATAAAGCAAAACAAAAACAGGTACGCACTGTACTGCAGCTAAGTATGAAAGAACAAAGATCTTTGCTGGTTAAATTGAGGGGACTGAATTTTTTTTCTGCTTTCTTGCCGTCCCCTTTTTCGCAATGTAATTCTTCATAATTCTTTTACAGTGTTATTACTTTAATTAAATGGCTGACATATATAAGAAGCAGCAAAACAACCCAGAAAATATTATTGGCAGTTCAATGAATTGTTTGTTATCTGGTGTTTTACCAGATTAAATCCATTCATGTTGATGAGCTTCACTGTATGAATGTTGCCAGCTGAAAATAAAAATGGAAGCCATGCAGTGGTACTCCTCCCCCTCCCCCCCCCCCCGCGCCCCCCCAACAGATACAGTCATACCACACAAGTTGAATACATCAGGTGTAAGACATCACCCTGATGCATCACTTCTGAGAAATATGGGGAGGGAAATATCGGAGCTGAAATATCACAGCTGGCCCTGATTTCAGCTCCTGCCAAACACCTGCAGACTCTAAAAGGATACCAAAACAAAACTCCACCCTGTGGCAAGAGGCCATCCCTTAACAACCCTTCCCTGACTTTGCATCACTATAAAAATTAATTTAACATTTTTTACAGAAACCTTAGTCTTCCTGTCCCAGAAGGCCATTACAGTTCCTTTAGCCATTTTTCTGAATATGCCTCAGAAAAAAAAACTGCAGTAAATTGACTATTGAAATATCTGATAGCTGGAAATTATCTGATGTTTTAAGTTTATTATTTGTGGAAAGTTATGAAGGTGGTAGGTTTTTTATTTACTTCCAGATTGTCTCTTATTTTGGAAGTCACTTAATTTGAGCAAAAATGTCCTAGCATCTGGTAAAAGCTTCTAAAGTCAGTGTTGTGAACACACAGAACAGCAAAAGGTGTAAAGCGTGGTGATGTTTTTTGGTTTTATTTTGTTTGTTTGGTTTTGTTGTGTGTTTGTTTTTTTTTTTTTTTTTTTTAAATTGTTGTTAGCTTGGGTTTTTTGCTTTGCTTTTTTTTTTTTTTTTTTTTTAAAAAAATATGACCATATTTTAATTGTTCTTCTTTGTTGAAATAGACTTTTGTGGCCCCCTGAGGGCTGTCCCAAATCGAATGAAATTATATTCATACCCATAATACTGGAGGGAGGTTTTTTTACATATAGAAGTTTCTGCAACCAAAAAGCGGTTGACGAAGACCTGAGGTAATACAGTGTGTCTGGAAGTAATTCCTAACAGACAAGAGAAAGAAGAATTAAATTTTGCATGTGTCTATTAAGTAAATACTAAAGCTGGTTGGAAATTTTCCAGCAGAATGTTCTTACATTTAAAAATGCCAGTTCATGGAAAGTGAAACATCCACACGTAGGTGTCTAAAATTAAATTCTATTTGAAAGAGAAATTCAGCTCTATTCCTGCTTGTCTTGCTAGTTGAAAATGTGCACTGCCTAGCTTTGATTTGGTGTTTCAAGCCAACTTTTTAAATTTTATGCAATGAAAAAACCCACACAACCAATTATACCCAGCTTTTTAATTTTGTCAAAAGTAGCTCTTTTATACTAAATTACAAATGTTTTCAAGATTTTGGTCTGTGGGAAATTTAGGGAAGTAGATTCTGTTCTAAAGTGGGAAGCATTAAGGAATGGAACATAGTTTGAAGAAGTGAAATGGAAAATCCAAATCTGTTTGTAGTATGTGATTCCCACATACACACACTTACGCAGGCTTTATGTGTGTTATGAGATAGCCCTTCCTATAACATCTGGATATAGAACTAAAAATGAGACATCATTTGTATTTGGGTATGAGGAATATTGTAATAGGAAGTGGTTTTTAAATTTTGTCTGTGGTGAAATGCGGTCTATGGCTACGCTGTTTTTTTGTGTGGCCTGCCTATCTTACAGTGACTAGCAGAGAGCTTGTAGTGTAGAAGTCTTGAAATATGATGGGGTCCTAAATGAAACTGTGTTTATATTAATGATAAGCTTTGTTTTTACACACATTTAATATACATCTATTGTCTAGACAAGAAAAACAATGATAAAGGTCATAGTTCAACACTTTCTATTATGAGGTTTTGTTTTCACTTGCCTATAACTCTGCAGAGTTTGAACTGAAATTTCTAGTGCCGGTTGTCTGCTTAAGTCTGAAGTATGTTTCGAAACACTTCCAATAAAACGATCCACTCGTGTCTGATAACAAGTTTCAAGAAATCTAGTGTCTGCTACATCAGAGCTTTCTTCTGACTGTTTTTTGCCTGGGAGCTCTGCTGCTCCTTTTAGCCAATTATCTCTTTCTCAGAGAGACTTGGGCAGAAAGTTGACTGCAGTGTCATAGATGTGCTCTTTAGCTGTCCCGTGTTTTGAAGGGCGGGGGAGAGAAGCTGCCTATGAATAGAGAGGAATGGAGCTCTAGACAGAATATGCAAAAGATATGTTGCCCACATATTCTCGTCCTTTGTGTTTTGTGAGCTCAAAGGTGTCAGAGACCTAGATTAGAAATTTTGTAGATGAAATGGTTAGGCTTTTTCAATGCCTGAATTTTGATTTATAGAAATGTCACAATAAATAGCAACACAAACGTGAGAAAATTCACCAGTAACTTTATTCACTGTAGAAGAACCTCTAATTCATAAACACTGTGATATTTTTAAATCAGGTAACATCTTTCTGCTGTATTCTCTTTCTGAAGCGTGCAGGATCAACTTCACTGTTCAGTAGGAGACCATTTAGTCTGCCTTGTGAACTAGGTTGTCTTCTGTCAGATTCTTAATTCATTTGATTCAGAAGATGAAAAGTAGTGAAAGAGGTAAGAGGTTGCAGAAATATGGCTTCCTTTTTATAGCAGTTGAATGCCAGACAGGAATCTCCTCTTGCATCTGTCACACAGTTCACACGTGGTTCAGGTAAGTCACTTCAATCAAAATGTTAAAGGGTGGTCAATAAACTTGCCTCAGACTTTTAGCGCCTGCCTTGTGATGCCCTATGCTAAATATGAAGCAGCCCTGAGTTCTCATGGATGTAAATGAAACTGCTTAAAGTATTCTTTGGTCATTTAAAAACATAACAGTGTTGAAAATGCTGAAAAACCTAACGTAGTGGTTTTATCCTTAGTTTTCTCTGTACTTTGGTTTCTTAGCCATGAAATTGGGACTCATCAAAAAAGCAGTGTTGTAAAGACACAGTAGTTATACTTCTGGAAAGTATAGCTTCTAATGTGAGAACAGCAGAGAAATAACCCTTTTGGAAGTTATTTTTTTCATGGTGTGATTTGAGTGATGCGTATTAAAATAAGACCTGGAGCTACACCTTATGAGAAGTAAGCCCACTTTTGAGTATCTTTTTTACTTCCCTGAATGAAGGAGCCTGACAGGGAAAAAGTTGAGCATGCCCAGATTGTACTGTATTTCTTTTGGGCAAGCAAGGAAATGATTCTTAGTAGCAGCATTTTTAAAGTTCTCTTTTAATTTCTTATGAATGTGTACATATATGAATGGTACGTCTCTAGCTAGTACTATTTATATATGCATTCCATTGAGAAAAGTTAACATATGTAATTGTTGGTTATGGAGAATATTAAGTTCTCAAAAACATCTCATTAGAGGTCCGTTCTCATAAAAGACTAACTTGTGTTTAAAAATGTCATGGCCTTTCAAAGGTATGAAGAGTTACATAGCCTTTTTGGACATTCCCTTCTAGAAGGTGACGGGGGATAAAAAAGCCATGCTCAAGTTTTGAAGCAGAGAGCCCATTTTTGAAACCTGACAGTTTTTGTTAGGCCTCAGCGTTAGGAGTCTGTAACGCATGTCCCTTGTACCTCAAATTCTTGGGTTAGTTTCTGTTGCAGGAGTTACACAGTGGTCTCCTAACCTTGTAGCTCATCAGAGTGACATCAGTTGGTTTCAAAGAATCTGTATTTGGCACCTTGCACTCCCAGAGTATGCTTGGAATAAGGCCATCCAACTTTAAGACATACTGAGCTAGATGATGTGCAACTTCTTAGAAATCTCTCAGGCAGTGAGCCCAGCTCTCACTTTTGTTCATATAAAATGTGTACCTGTGGGGTTGAGAGTTTTTAATTAACCTAGTTGCATTTATCTGAAGTTTGATGAGTGTCAAGTCTATTGTATGTATGGGTAAGGGGGAAATACATTTATATGTTTATCTCATCAAGTCTCACAGCCTGAAGAGAGGTTTCTATCTTGAAGCAATTGACTGAATTGATTCTTTAGAAGTTGTGGATTTTTTTGTGTGTGTTTTTTTTTGTTTGTTTGTTTGTTTGTTTGTTTTTGTTTTTTTATATCTGAGCATTCACTGAATCATTGTCACAAAGTAATGGTCAGTTAAAGAAACTATTCTTTGCTTTCTCAACAGTCTGTAAATTGTGATGTTATCTCTGCCTGTTGGTCACCCAACTCACAAGACTGTAACAAATGAAGTAAGAAAACACCATTTTTTTTTAATATTTTTCTTCAGTAGATGTGGATTTGTTTACTAAGCTAAAGTTATAGGACAATCAATAATAAACAGTGGGATTTTAGACATGCTTCAATCTATGGAGTATTTTGGAGTGGCCTCCAAAAAAGGGCCACTTCTAAAATTTCCTACTGTATTTTTGTGTTTTCAAAATTAATTGCTACCTTGTCTTCTTGGAGTTCATATGAAGATAGCCTGGATATTTTTTTTTTTTTTTTCTTTTTTGGAGACCATAAGGGATATATTTTGTCATAGGTCTTCATTTGTAATCAATATAAGTGGAGCTCTGTAGTGTGAGTTATATTTTGTAGGCATGAAAATACTAATGATATTCTGGAGAATAAGTATTTGGCATTTTGCACTGCAGAATCTCTCATGTAGTAGCTACAGATGACGATATATGTATTCCAGCAAAGGAGAAAATAAAATGTAAAATCCAACAATGACAAAAAAAAAAGTGCAGAAACTGTGCAGATCATGCTTTAGCTGTCATTTGATATTCAGCTGCTTTTTTTGAGCGCTCAACTTAACTTAAAAATCTTAGCTCAAGCCATGACCCTAGGCCGTCATCCTGAAATGACGAGATTTCCCACTCTCTTCAGCCTAAGTTCATTTTGGAGTCCCACTCACTGCAGAGAAAAAAAAATCATGTTTTCAGATCAGATGCTGACATGTTCACTTTGCATTGTACTTATGCAATAACATTTTAAAAAATATACTGTTTTAGTTTTATGCCTCTTACTAACAAGGAGGAATATTTGGGCCATGAAAAGGCAAGTATGTAGGCTGAGTAGGAGTGGGTATTTGAAGATTTAGATTTCCAACCACCACAAAAAGGCATTAATTAGTCAGGCAAGCTTTCTCTGTCATTGCCATTTGCCTTCTCATCTCTGACTGGTTTCATGTAGGTTTCTGCTATGATTCAAGTAGACAGTTTGTAACGAAGCAGGAATTATTTCCTCACTCCGCGTGGTCACTGAGGCCAGGAGCATTACCATTGTTTTAAAGAACTCATCCTAAGCTTAAAACTGGCTACAGCATTCACATGTCAACACTCTGAGCAGCCAGCCACATGTTGAAATTTTCTTCACACAATTTCAGCTGGCTACTTAGCAACCATAGCATTTAATTATAACAATTTAAATAAAAAGGTGTGTAGTTTTGTCATATAAGTTTTAGGGGTAAAACTTTTGAATTACATGTAAATCTTGGTTAATGTTGGTGATCTCAGGTATAGTTCCGAATTTTTTTGCAGTCCTGAAAACCATTTAGCTGTATTGTTAATGACAACAAAAAGAAAAAACCCTGCAAAAAACAAGCCAAATTTTGATCAGGCTTACAGACAGGCCTTTGGGATGACCCAAATGAATTTTAATTATCTAGAATGACACCTGAAACACTTCATAGCTCACAGAAGAGAAAAATGTATTTCTGTTTTTATGCATGCTTGTAGTGGTCTATTAAAACAAACATTTCTGTAATGAGTGACCTCACTGTGAAGTTAGTGCATTGAAGATGATTGATGGTGGTGTTAAATATGGAGATCCTGGCTGACATGTGAGAAAAGACAAAGAGAATTCAGGAATTTTGAGCCAAGTTTAGGAATGGCATGAGAAAGACAGAAGGCTAAATTGAGATGCCAAGCAGACAGTATTTACACTGTGTATCTCAGTTTAATTTCTAAGAAAAAAAACAAGAAGAAAAGAGCCTTTTTTAAAAACAAACAAAACCCCCTCCTTGCAGTTCTTCCCTGCTGTTTCGATATGAATGTTGCAAATGTTGTATTCATCATCCATGATGAACTGTATGTATTGGCAATGCGGTTGACAGATGGATGTGGGAATTTCAGGAGCCGGGCTATGGCTCCTAACAACCTGTGAGGGCCAGTTTGAGGGGTTGCTGTTACCATGAGCTGGGTTTTGGGAAGAAGGTTCTTCCAAATGTAGTCTAGTGCTGCCTTGGCATGGAGCAGGCAACTGGAATGCATCTTCCCGCAGGCCTCAAGTCACACCTGAAGTAGGCATGGCCAGAAACACTGTTTAGGGTCTGTGCATCTTGTTCTTTCAGATTCCATATTTCCACAGGGTCACAAATGAAAAAGGGAGAAGTTAGGATTTCTCTAGTCTTTCCTGAGATGCTCAAAACTACCTATTTCTCTAAAACAGCCGAAGTCTCTGTTCCAGTCACCAAGATACAGACTCTACGTTTTAGAGGAACTTCGATGTTTACATCTGTTATGTAACAGATTTTGTAAAAATTGCCCTCTTGCCTCTACACCTGAGAAATGACGAAGTCAAAAGAGAACAATATTTACTGACAAATTGAGTGTGCAAACACCACTCCCCCCGCTCCCCCCCCATTCCTATGTCATGATGCTCCCTTAGATTTAGGGCTGCCATGTACAGGGGACAAGGAAGTTGTGGACTGCCAACATTATTTTCAGAAGGGAGACAGCATCTTTCAGGCTCTGAAGATAACAAGATATTATCATCTTATTATAGTTGTTTTCATTTCTGTTGATACTGTTGGCATTTCTGTTGATACTGTTGGCAGGTAAACTCGACTTCTTGTTTGGTAGTTTGTACCAAATTGATCAAGATCATGGTCTTGATAAAGGAATCTCTCTGTTCGAGCCCACGGTTTCTCATACAGGTTTACTATCTGACCTTCAGTGTATGTGCCTTACATAGGAATTGGCCATCTTTCAATGACTTCTTGAGCTGCTTTTGGGCATGTTACTTGTTCGTGTTGAGAATTGCAGTAGCAAATTAGTCTTTCTGGGTTTTTTCTTCTTGTATGTACCTTGATACTGAAAAGTGCTGACAGCGTGCAGCATGCAGATGCTTTATTCCTACTATGTTCTAGGCATAGCTTTTCATCTTTATGTATTTTTCAAGCTATTGATTCTTTGTTTTTAACATTTTCCTTGTGAATCTAACATTAAATATGCATTTAATAGGAATGGATACTTGAGGCTTTTCTAAGTTGTGTGTTTTGAAACACAGAAGGTGTGTCCTTAGTATAGACAGATTTTTCTTTAATTGCCTTTTTTTTCTGTTATAAGTTCTAACTCTAGTAAATACGTGTCTATAACTGGTGTCAGTTATAAATACATATTGTTAATAAAAGGTGACATTCAGTGTCTCCATAGTGAAATTTCAAAATATTGGGAAATTTAAATAACATACTTTCATGTCTTTATCCTCTGAATTCGTCCTTTCAGAATCTAAAAAACTAGAATGTTACTTGGTCAAACAGCAAGACCAGTGCAATTGCTAATCAGGTAAATATCTAGCTCTATCCTATGTTACAAGCAGGTTTATAAAAATAACAGCAAATTATAGGTTTCTTGTGACATATTTGCTATTGCGGAAGACGTTTCAATCCAGGCGTTTTTCCTATTTTAGAGCAAAATGCACATTCACTCTCACTGTGTATGTTTTTACTTCTCTTTTTAGATGAGTGATGGAAAAATAAACATGAAATGAAAGCATGTGGAGATAGTTTATATCTTTACAAGTCATCTAGGAAAGAGTGTAGAAAGAAGTGTTACTGTCGTTTCACAATACAAAGCACTTTTTCAACCTTCTTGGCTGTTTTAAGTGAATTTTTGTTTTGAACATACCAAACTCTGTGGATATAAACCTTCAGCTGCTTCAAAAGGAAAGGCAGATGCACTCATCACACTGTAGGTGTACTCTCTTTGAGATTACTGCCTGTGCATCTGTTTGACTTGTGTCAAATCAAAGGAGCAAAAACTGGTGCTGCAACCTCAGCTGAAGTAGCTGCCTGACCCACCAGCTAAATAAGCTGAGCCAGTAGGGTGGTGGGTGTGACTGAAATTAAGTATTTGCTTAGGAGTATGAGTAGGGTTTGGATTTAGCTATGCCCTTAATTAAAAATTAATCTAAAATATCAGTATTCAAGCAATGTGGCTGGTAAAAAACACATAGTATATTCCAGAAAAAGCAGTGCAACTGCTCTACAGATCGCCATCAAGTTTGGTTTGCTAATTTACTGCTTGCTTTTTTCTGATGAAACTGCTAGTAGGTAGGCCAGCCTTTGGGTGGGTAGAAATAAACTTCAGCACGAGTATTTAACATTAGCTCACCAGTTCATTTGTAGAGGCCATTGTTTTTTTGGAAAGGGTGTGGAGAGTTTAGTGCTAATTACTCAGTCTTAACTGCTCAGCAGGTGACAACAGAAGTAACTAAGGATTCATAAATAGATTTTTATGTTTTTCAAAGGAAGTATTTTTTTCAAGATTTTTATCAGTAACTTCTTTTTTACTGCATTTTGAACACATCATGTAATTAAATGGGAAGAAGGAAATGTTACACCAAAGTATAAAATCTATACATAGCAATTACAGGCTTGAAATTCATATGTATATAGTGTAATTAGGAATTATTTCACCAATTATAGAATAAGAGAACATAGTCTTGTTGCAGAGGAGTTTTGCCTGCTGCTCTGTGTGGTTATTTAGTAAAACATCACATTTGCCCAAAGTGCTGAAATAGTCTAAAATTGCATGTAAATTACACTGCAGCTTGATTTAGTTGTATTTGAAATGATGATGGATGGATGAAAGATAATGTGAAATTTGGTTTTGCTTGGAAAACTTCCGTCTTTTTATTTAACCTAAATGAAGTTATAATCTCTTCAAGGATGATACGTCCCAAATTCCTGCTTAATTTCTAATTTCAGCATTTGTTCAAAATCTCCAAAGAGGTTACAGAAAGTAATAGAAGTATGCGTGGGGAGATTGCTGTAGCTGATAATGGCCATCATGCTTTCTCTGTTTAGTGGCTGCATGTTTTAGTGGGTTCAGTTAAGCAGTGAAGTTTTCCACTCTCCCGCTTACTGCCCTGGGCTGGAGTCACTGCAGCTGTTCCTGGTGAAGTAAAATATTAAGTATATTTGCTGACTTAACAGTGTTTTCCGTTACCAAAGCAAAGGATTTTCCCTGATGTGTGTAGCCTTGTACCGGTATCTATGCTTCCTAGCAAAGACATATTCAACAGATAAACATTTCTACAGTGCTTCCTTGAAAAAACTGATGTACGGGCCTGACTTTTTCTCCTTATTGGAAAATATAGCTTAAAAGCAGGTTGTTTTTTTCTTTTGTGTTCTCTGTTTTAGGCTTTTAGGTTTTAATATGACAATTATGCTAAATAGAGTTGGGCTAATAAGTTTTTGGCGAATCATTCTCTAGAAGTTTGGTTCTGGAACAGATAAAATTATTTGTAATTTCTATCAAATTTACCAGCTAGTTTTAAATACTGTCAAAAGTTTAAGTGTGCACAAAGTAGTAAGGAGACGATGAGGCATTTTCTTTAAATATACTGTATTCTGCATCAGAAAAGAGATCTGAAGAAATGCTTCCCTCCACTTAGAAGGATGATCGCTGCCTTAAATAATGATACTTTATTACACTAATATTAAGATGGGATTTTTTTCTTTCTGTAAAGAGGAGTGGTATCACTAGTGAGGTTTAATTAATACAAATCATCCATTTTTCTGATCTAATGAGCTGCCTACCAAATATCTGAAAACTGCAAGATACCCACCAGCTGCTCTGGAGAAGTGGAGCAGGGAGAGGGTCCACAGAAGGAAGGAGTCTGGAAGTGGTTGACAGAAGTGATATATAAATGCTTGTCTTTAGTTCAGTTAGGACATCTTGTGCAGTCCAAACAAGGACTTTTCTGCTGCTGCTGCTTCACACTGATGAGAAAAAGCTTGCCTTCCACCCAACCCCTGCCCCGACCTCTAATTCTAATTTTTGATCTGAGTTTGGCTAGTAATTATTCACATAGCGTTGGTGTTTAGAGACTTTAAAAGTAGCTTAATGCCAAAAATAAGGGTAATCTTGGTAATAAAATCTTCCTCACTTATTGCTCCAAATTCATTCATGAGTGTTCTGACTTTCCATACTCTTTGGAAGATTTATGTCAAAGCTCTAGATTTTTTTGCCCAAGTACTACTTTTAAAACACAAATTTTTAATTAAAATCTGATTTTCAGATGGAAAGCCTGATTTCCTAGTCCAGTTTCTGTATTATGGAAGTAATGCATGCTCTTGAAACCGTTGCAATTACTTGTGTTTTTTTGCAGCTGACTTGACCTCAGTTAAATATTACACATTTTAAAACGCTTCCTTGTTTTTTAAATTGGTGCTGTTTTGAGTTGTGCCATATATCAAGATGAGTCTAGTGATGAGTAACAGCAGAAGGCAGAACAGGGAAAGGATTATTTCAATTCTGTTAATTTTTAGGCTGAGGGTTCTTCCTAGATTGTGTGAAGTTGGTTGTCTTGAGCAAGTCAATGATTTAAAGCTCCAGCAGTGTGGCTACCTGCGCAGCTTTGCATACAGAGGCAAGAGTTGTCTGTCGATTTGTGCATTTCCTTGCTTCCAAGAACCTGAGGAACAGGAATTTCTGCAAGGAAGACATTATGAGCAGTTTTACGTGGCAGGGCTTGGGAATACGTTTTCTTGTTTCTAAGTAGGTAAATGCCAAGACAGAGCTATCTACATTAGAAACAATTTATATATGCTTTTTTTCAGAGCAAGATGCGATCTCCACCTGCTTGCACTTACTTTGGACTTTTTCTAAACTGAAACGGCTCCAGGGACTTGAATCTGAAAGGTGCTGAGCATTCCTGACTCCAATCCATCAACCAGCATGCTTCTCGTGCAATGTTGCGTTCACAGCAGTGTGATTACTCATGTTTTTTTTCACTTTGTTCTAGCGCACGCTTTACAATGTTCAGTAGTTTCAATTTCATTATTGAATTTCATATATTCTTCCTCCTGCAAAGGGTTTTCTTTTCCTATTTTTGTCTCTGTTGTAACTGCCTGCCTCAAATGGTTTCTCTGTGTTCTGTGTGGATGAAAAGCTGGGTGGTGGTGATGTTTTGTATTTTCTTTCAGAATTTGCTACGGTGTTCATCCATATATGCCTAGTCTGTTCCTATTCCTGCTTTTTGCCATGCAAATTCTTTGGACTTTTTTTTTTTCCTTGGCAGAGGAGGGGTTATGATTTTAATATCTAGATGCATTCATTCAGTTCTCCAGTGTAATGGCTGATATACTGTGGTTTTGTCTAGTGTATTTTACTGAGATATTTTTTAGAATTCCTTTCATTAAGGAGTGTGCTTCTTCCATTCATTTACATGCCACATTCCTCTGTAGCACTGAATACCTAGGAACAATGGCAGCAGTGTTAATTAAAAGCTACGCATTAATGCAAAAAAGCATAAATGCCATTATGATATAGTGTTAAGTTCTAGCTGTTGTACTATGCTGACTGTCACAAAATTATTTGTCCAGTTTGGTGAATTTACATATTTTTATTAATTGGAAACTTCATTTATTTCATGCAGTGTTGCATGGAACATACAATACAGTTGTGAGTTCAGCCTTTGTGTACCCAGTGGTATATCTGACACAGTCTGCTTCCCAGGGGTCCGTACTGGGGCCAGTACTGTTTAAACTCCTCATTAATGACTTGGGACAGTGGGATTGAGTGAACCTCAGCAAGTTTGCTAGCAGTGCCAGATTGGGGAGGATAGATGAGATGCTGGAGGGTAGGACTGTCATTCAGAGGATCCAGCCTTCACAGGCTGGAAAAATGGGCTAGCAGGAACCTCCTGAAGTCCAGGGAAAACCAATGTGAAGCCCTGCACCTGGATGGAAGGCAGCTTCACAGATGAAGACCCAAAGATCTTAGCGGACATGGAGTTGAGCAAGAGTCAGCAGTGTGCCCTTGTGAGAAATACTAATCCCATGTTGCATGAAATTAATAAAATCATAGCACTAGGAGCGCATGCTTACATGGTGAGAGACAATGGACACAAGCTGGAGCAAGGGAAATTCTGATTAGATATGAGGAAGAAATACTTGCTGGTGGAGTGAGTTAGGCTTTGGATCAAAAGTGCTGTGAAATCTTCATCCTTAGAGACAGTCAATACGTGACTGAACAAGACCCTGAACAGCCTCATCTGACTTTAAAGTTGGCCCCGCTTTACAAGGGACTTGGACCAGAAGACTACCAGAGGTCCCTGATGATCTAAATTGCTCTAACTATGTATTTAAAGTATGATTGCCTTAATTGTTTCAAAGGCACTAGTGGCGGCGTCTGACTAGGCGTGCAAGCTAAATTGTATGACTGTGCAAACTTTTCTTAATAGAGGTTTGTCAGAGCGCCAGCAACAGCTGAAACTGAAAAGGTAGGGGATTATCAATATTTCAGTAGTTTAGAGGCATGTCCAAGCTGAAATTTAAACAGATCTGTTTTTATTTATTTCTTTTTATTGCTGTCATTCCTGCCTATTTCTGTAGTGGCTGGCTTTTTTACACTAACAGATTGGATCGAGTTGCCAGCACCTGCAGAACAAGGAGAGAGAGAATTCCCTGCCCTGCTAAAAGACATGTTTTTGAATAACCTTTTCTAGTTTGGAGAAAAAAAGAAAAGAAAGGGGGGAGGAAGTAATTTTTAGGGTCCGTTGTATTGAAAAAAGAAAAAAAAAAATTAAAGAAAAAAAAAAAGGTGCATAAACCAGACGGTTTTATTTAAAGCATCCAAAGCTGATAAGGGAAAAAAATGCGGATACAACACACAGGCTGCAAATGCAGTTCTCATGATTTAAATCTGGAAGGCTGTACAGTACATCTGTTTAACATCTTGCAGTTTCAAGAACTCTGCCTTGAAAACCTTCTGTCACAGTGACACATGAAATAAAAGGTTATGTTATGACTTTCAGATGCAAACCTGTAAAAGGTTTATCTAATAGCATACCATCTTTTATTAACCCATTGCTGCTGCTCACCTATAACTCTTTTGCCTGCATTTTTGGGAGAGATTCTACTGTGTAATGAAAAGAAATGTCAACTCAGGCTGCAAAAATAATTCTGTAATGGCATTAAATGACTTATTTGCCGTATGTAAATGGAAATTTTACATATCTGTATGCCTCCTCATCTGTTTTCTCTGTTGCTCTTAATACTATTCAGGTATATTTTTCTTTTCTTTTATTGAAGAAATGGAACAGGTCATTCTATTTCTGACGTAAACTTTGAGAACAATTAGAGTGGCACAGAATAATTTGAACAGTTTCGAGATTAATGATGCCATAAGGGATAAAATACTAGAATGGATTAAAAATCGTATTTTTGATTCAGAGGTCCAAGTTTAAGGCTATGAAGTTAAAAGAAAGAAGGATGTAATGGTTGCCTTCTCACTAATATTTACCATATCTGCATGTCAGATTTTGAAAAAAGTATCAACCTTTGCTCATAGGACAAATCTATAGTATAAAAGTTGTGTTGTCAAAATCCTGATGTGTCAAGCTGTGCTAGGAAATGTTCATCAGGCTAGGCTGAAGTTTGCTTAGGTATAGAAAACGTATTTAGTGCAAGAGTGGTTCTTCAGGGTCCTACACATCCATTACCTAGGAGCCTAGTGCAAAATAGAGGGGGTGCTAGAATCCATTTACTGGAAAATTGCTTTTAACCTCTTGAAACAGCATTTGGGGCAAAGTGCCCTGGCTCACCTGCCCCTGCCATATTAGTACCAGTATTGCTCATTGAGTCAAAGAGAAACGAGGGGCTTTACTGCCTGGAGATGTTTCATACCTTGCCAGGTCAGGTTGTGCAAACTTTCACCTAAACTTGATGGTTGAAGTGTCTGGTGGTTCCAAAATCAGAGTGTGGAGTTTGATTGTAGTGCTTGTCACCTCCACGTTTTTTGGGAGGTGACTTTGGTGAAGTTATTCAGCTAGGTAGTGCTGTGGTTTCCATATTTACAAAACACGGAGAGTATTTACCTTGCTGACATGTGCTTTATTCATTGTCCACAAAGTACTTTAGAGATCCTTGGTTGAAATTTCAGTGAGCGCTGCTATTTAATATGTTGAAGTGTGAGTTGTTGGCTTTCTTTTACAAGGCACAGATGCTCCCCAAGAAACAATGGTAATTTCTTTACCTCAAGGAGCTGATGCCACGCATACAGCAGACACATCACAACAGTGAGCTCTGCTGTATGACCTACAGTGAGTGGGTGTGTGAAACAGAGAGAGATAGCATTTCCTTCATAGACATACACACCCTCTGACCCAGACTAGAGAAGAATCTGCTTTGCAGAAGGTTTGCTTCAAGGGATTTTCCACATGTATTTTATTATGTTAAAGCTGATAGTGGTGACAAGTTGCACATTAAGTAACCATTTCTTCAAAAATGTGCTGTTTATATTCTCTTTAGGAAAAGTGATGTAATACTGGGTTTCTCAGATAAACAAAGTCATTTGGTTATAGAATATGTTACTATTGCATACGAACCTTGCTCTCATCTGCCCAATACCTACTCATTTTAGGCCTCTGGCTTTATAGAATGATTACTTGCATGTTTAGGGACAAATGTATTCATATTCACTAAGTTAGTAGCCAGTGGTTTCCACCAGGGAAATAAGTTTAGTATGCTGTTAGTAATTTGGTTTCGAAAATATCGGCAAGATCCTCAACATAAGAGTCAGTGAAACATGTGGTCCTAATCATTCCCTTAAAAAGGAGACATGGTCTATTTTCCATTAGGAATGGTGCTTACAGCAAATGAGTAAATACAGAATGAAATTTACACATGTAGTATAAGTTTAGCGTGTGTGTATGCATTCAAACATGCATGTACATGTGTATGCTTAGGCATACTCCCAGTGAGCGTAACACGATGACTGCTGTAACACAGCCAAGCTCAGAGAACAAGTTGGTTGGTAGAAGAATTGGAAAATGCAGCTGTTTTCAAATTATTTTTTTTCTTCCCGCCCCCCCCCCCCCCCCCCCCCAGCCAGCAAAGTTCAAAACTTAGAGTTGCATTACGTAATTGGCATAGAGGAGCTACAGTAAAATTTCCTGTAGAAGTGTTGGGATTTTAATGTAGCTCTTACTCAGAATGGAGTTCCTACAGCCAGGACCACAGCCTCCAGTTGCTGCGCCAGTATAGAGAATCGGAGTAGCTGGACTGGTCATACAGAGCATGGCACTGGAGAAGGGAAGGACCGAGAGCTGCCCTACTTCGTAGGAGCTGTTTCATCCCACTGACTCAGGAGGGCACCGAGGGGCTTCCTGCGTGTGCCTTACCCTCTCCCCTCTTTGAAGAACCGGCCCGAGGGGGTGTACTGGGAGGCAGAATTTCAGCCCGGTCTCTCCCGGGCCTTTGGGCGGCCTTCCCGCCGCGGCGCGAGGAGCCCGCTGGTGCCAGAGCGGCAAAGCAGAGCCCTGCTCCCCGTCCCTCGCTGTTGGGCGTTGGAGCGGGGGACTGGGGCTTGCTTCCAGTTCCTCTGGTTTGAGCTAACTCTGTCATACCTGGTGCTCTAGCACTCACAAGGGAACGACTAGGGGAGAAAGCAGGGCTTGGTTCTGCCTTGAGCACATTGTAGGTAGGCCAGGTGCAAAGCAGAACTGTGAACTACAGCTTTTCTAGAGGAGCACTCTTGCTCGACTTTTTCAGCTGATTCTGTTTCTGAGGTGGCCTGTTCAAAGCTGACTATTTGAAAATATTCCTCCTCTTCTGATGCTGCCACGAGCAGGATCTAACTTACAGATATGCATATAGATTGGGATAACAAAACTGTGACAGGACACAGGGGGCTCCTTCATTGGCTTCTAGGCTAATGTCTGTATTGTTACATCTTTAATCGCTCCTGGGCATTTCTTTGTCTTTTAATCTGTATAGACCACTACATACAATCTCACTAACTGCTAACCAGGAACTTCCAGAGTAGTATATTTGGAAGACAGCAATTCACACTGATGAAGGCTAAAATTTCATTCCCAGAATTTTGGAAGTCGCTGAGGAAAGGAAGTTTCCCTTTCTTTCACAAGCACTGAAGCTGCTTCATATTTGTCTATAAGTAAATCTATGAGCTGGATTTACTTATAGTTTAGCTTATCATTCTCATACACTTTTTTTCTGTGATTGGAAAAAAACTCTGTATTTTTCATTTAAGATATTTCCCCCCGTCCCCCAAATTGTATATTAATTATGGTTTTCAGGAACAGCTTGATTTTCCATGTACCAGTGTGAATTTCTGTCTTCCTCTCCCCTCTTGTGAGCTTTCTACTTCCAGATTTATTGGCATGCTGAACCTGGCATCTTTGGAATGGGTAGATCCGAGGCTGCAATATTAAAATTTTTTAGGGGTCACTGCTTATGTTGTGATTCCCCTCCCCAAATGGAGTTTCATGGCACAGACTCCAAGCCATGGAATGGGCTTTGTTTTGCTGTGGTCTTTTCCTTTCCCACACAAGCACTATATTTCTCCTGAAGGGCAACTCTAACAGGTTTTTTTAAGTCGAACTTCTTCCTCACAAAGCTTCATTGCTGCAGTGTGGTGTAATTTAGATGTGAAAGGTGTTGCTCTGATGACACATCCTTACAGAGGTGGCATATATAGTACAGTTTCACAGCTGGGCTCTTGATATAAACCCACCCTTTTCTATTTGTGTTTCAGCTTGAAGGAGCAATTGTAACGCACATCAGTTCCTATCTTTAATCTAACAAATCATAGAGCCACCATACACCCATGTCAGGTACCATCGTTGCCTGACCTAGTTTAAAGATATAGGATATGTTTACCTGTCTTGCAGCTGCACTGCAAGCTTCACTGTGGACATGCATTCCCTGTGTTACGTTTCAGAGGCTGAAGTCATCGTTACCTTAACGTTCTCGAATTTCTGTTGCATTTATGTAAAGTCCTGCATCTGGCACTTTTGGCACGGGTTAGAGTTATGCAGATTTTCCTGCCGATTGTCAAGATAAATCTCTGCCTTTTTCTGACACTTGTTGGATTGTCATCATTGATCCCCAGTCTTGTGTATTATTCATGGTCTTGTTTTCAGATGAGGGAGGACGTTAACTCAGAAAAATAAATGTGTTCGTATAAGGTTCACTCAAGTCAACATTTCCCGTTCAAGAAAACTGCTTGGGCATGGCCATAACTTTGACAGGGCTTTCAGCATGTACTTAAAATACTTAAATGCTTTAACTGGACAGGAACGGACTAAATCTTTCCTGAATCAGAGCCATAATTTTTGATGTGTCAGATACACGACCTATTGCAGAATCTGCTTTGACAGATGGATCTAGGTAATGTGAAAGCCACAGAATGGCATATTTGTGAGGAAGCTGAGTGTTTCTTCTCATATTTGCTTTTTTCCCCTGTGTTCATCCCGCAAATAGCATTTACCACTGCTTACTTTTTTAATATATGTATACATATATATGTGTGTATATGTAAAGTTCGTATATATGTGTGCATATCTATAAAAAGTAGATTTCTCTGCTTGCCTGTTACTAGAATGCTAGCTGTGCTATAGCAGAAAATTTATTTTCCCTTTATTGTTTAGTGTGAGAATGTACAGTGTGCGAACGAACCCTGAACGATTGTATTTTAAAGCAAACTGTTATCGTCTCATCTTTCCAGAAAGAGTAAGATTTAATGTGGAAGTCATACATGTTCTCCTTCGTTGCCGGTAGTGTCTCATTTGAGAGTATCTGTCCCAGATTCCAGTTACCTGTCGCTGGGCAGACTGCAGCAGAGGGTTAACCAGAAGTTAAGGTATACAGCAGTAGATGTGAACTGTTATCCGTCTTAGATGCATGGTAGAAATACCTCTTCGTATAGATTTGTCCCTGAAGTTTAGGAGATTGAGGTAGTAGATAGTCTGTGGAAGATCCAAATGTTTTGCAGGCTTCATCTGAATACCCACCGTGAGTTAAGTTAGTTCAAAGGCATCTGAAAGAGGCCGAGCACCTGATTTTCAGAGATGAGATTTATAGGGGAAGGTGATAGTTTTATTAGATGAACTAATAAACTTAGTTTGAGGAAACCTTTAAGGAAAATGCATCCTGAGTCCCTGCTGAATTCAGTAGAAGCTGGCAATGTTCTGTTTCTCAAAATCAGACCATACTGTTGCAGATTAAAAGTGAGACACACATTCAGAGGAAAGATGCTTTAGGGCACATGCTTCACAGTCTAAGGCCCGTGGGCAACATGTTGCCCTCAAGAGCCTTGCTACTGGTAAGAAAAAGTGAAAAATGAGGGAAATGTTCATAGAGAAGTATATTACTCTTGTAGCAGGACAGTTTTTACTGAAAAAGTGCAAAAGTTCCCTCCGTATTAATTTTTCTGCTTTTGTTGTGCAGACAATAACCAATATTTCAATTTACTTTGCCTAGTTGATATTCAGATTACACTTATTACAGAGCATCAAAGTAAGAGGACGATCTTTGATGTTGATCAGTGCCATTGGATAACATGTACACTGGGGGAAGCGTGGCAGGCCCAGTTGGTGGTGAGAGCAGAACGGGGGGTTGTACCCAGTGGCTGGCTTTTCCCTCTGAAGGCTGTGACACAGATTGTGTTCTGTTCCGCCCTGAGTCCACGTGCAGAGGTTTTCTTTTTTGAGTGTGTGGAAGGGGTGAGGTAAAGTACCTTGCTCGCTGACACAAAAATTGTTAAGTTTGCATCACATTGACCATGGCCAAGAGCACGTGAGGAGACTGAGGAGCATCTGACGTGCAGTAACTCATCATCAGTTGAAAAGATTTCAGTATGTCAGTGAGAAGACATTTTTTATCTTTTTTTTTTTTTTTTTTTCCCCAAGTACTAGCTATGCAATTCGTATAACCTTTTGACACAGAGAATTTAGGAAGGCCATTGTTTTTCAAAAAGCAGTCATGAGATCTCTCTGACTCCATACCTAGAATGGCACACACAAAGGAATGTCAAAAAGGAAGGAAAATGACTTCGTCCTGCAATTGTGTCAATCTTAAATTTAAAACCACCTTTTTCTTGGCTATGGTTGTGAACTCAAAAACCAAATTTCCAAAGCTTCTATTATGAAATCTTATCTAGAAGCCATATAGTACTACTAAATAACCCAAAATATGGATGATTAGTGTAGAAAATTTCAAAGACAAAGTTGAAAGTACATAATGTACTACTTTTTTCTCTGTTATCAAACAGTTGTTCATGATTTCCCACTTTACTGTTTTGACACCTATGTTTGATATCAGCATATGTTTTAGAATGAAATAGTCATCCCTATAATATCATTTATCAGTTCCCTAGCACTTTATATCTGTACATCTCAAAGCTCTCTGCTGAAGATGTATCAGTATCCCTATGTAACTTATCAGGAACTGGAAGCACTGGGGCACTGGACTGACTTCACATCAGGCATGTGGTTGTTAGGAGAAGAAATGGGATCTCCTGTGTTATATGAGAACACTGCTTCAATTTTTTTTGTACTTTTAGGATTCCGGGAAGGTACAGGATATTTCAAGATTTTTATTTGTTGTGGTTTTGCTTGTTTGGTTTTTGCTTGGTGTTTTTTTTTTTTTTTAGTCTGCAAACTGGTCAGTTTTTAAACCAGCAAGGTCAAACTGCTGTGAGCTGAAATTTTGCCAAGTATCACTGATTTTGATTGTTCGTGTAGTAAAACACAGTGGTTTAATTTTGGGTTTTACCATTTCTTTTCAAGTTTTCTTGCATCTGAAGCTTGAAGCAAAACAAGAGAGATTGAAAAAGCTAGCAGAAAGAGTGATTGGGGAATAAAAATACCCAAGCCTCACTCAACTTTATAGTATACCTTTCTGTTGGATAAAGAAAGTGCAAGCAGTATGCAAGTGAATCAAAACTATTCAGCAGAGAATTCTGTCTTCTCAGTTCATGTCATGAAGCAAATAAAGAGAGAGTGTGTTATGACAACTCTGTCAGGCAGTGACTGATTTTTAACTTTTTTTTTTTTTTTTACATTTTATTTCTTTACTGTATTTGAATTGAGACTTTCAAATCTACTTTCCGATGAAAACCAGTTTCTCAAGGACTTGACTTGACTGTCTAACGCTGGACTGAAACAAGCAGCCTGTGCTTGGCTTTTGGCTAATACATCACATAGTGCTGAGATGATGCTCCTGTCCAGCTGGAAATATTCAGTTCGTTGTTCATCCATCGTGATCCCGATGTGTCATGGGGGTTGCCCTGTTTGTTCTATTTCTGTTTCTTTCCCTTTGCCTGCATGGTTAAATAGCTGTAAGTGCATAAATGATAACTGGGGCTTTATGCTCTTACATACATCTGTCTGTGCGCTGTTCTTATCAGTAACACTCCTTTAGGGGGAGGAGAGGAGACTGTACCTCGTTCTGAATCATAGTCTGGCTTCCACTGGGTTTGCATCCTGCTCCCTTTTCTTCTTCAGGCTATCAAATTTTTCCCTTCCTTCAGGGGTTTGTTTGCTGTATTTATTTTCCAGTTTAGCAGTACAGACAGATTATTACTGCATGCTATTTAGGGGACTGTGGTATCTGATGGATTAAGCATAAATCTGCCTGGGAACACTGTGGGTTCTGAACTGGTTCCGAGGGTGATGTACTGTTCGGCATTAGGAGAATCACTTAACAGTGCAGCCCAAAAGGTAAAAAGGTGTGTGTGTTAACATAAGAAAGAACATACTAATTTATGATGAGATGCTAACTGAAGATGTGGCAGTGTGTAGTTATTTATGTTTTGAGGTGGGAGGAAACGTAAGATAAACGCTGGGCATGATTCTAGGGTTAGCTCTTGTCATTAACGTGGTACCATTGATAAGAGCTTCATAGTCTTCAGTGTAACTTTGCCATGTGTTAACTACAATTCATGAGCAATTGGAACATAACAATATTATTCTTTATGAAGATATGAACAATTAATTTGAAATACAGTTTTCCTGTTATAAACTATGTACATAACTCATAACTCAGTTATGTTATCAGAATTTATACTTACATATTTATTCATGTGTATACATCATACTTATAATATTATCTTTAAAATTTGTGGCAGAGAAGAAACAAGATTAATTTCTTGATGTGAAAGCCTCTCAAATTCAGTGGAGAGGGGGATTGTTTGGTGGAATTTTTATTTTTTTTTTTTTAGGGAATAACGATCTGTCTCGTTCTCTCTATTACATTCTTCATTTTCATGAAGCACATAGGTTTTTAAGAACTATGAAAATTATTACTTCTAATTTTATGCAAAACCAAGGTAGATCAGAGAGCAGATAATTAATTCAAATAATTTGGTTCCCAAATTTATTTCCTCTGCTAAGTTTTCATGAGAAAAAAGAAAATTTACAACCAGTGTAAATGAGTCATTTCCCCTACAATAGAAATACAGCTAAATCCTGACTTCTGGAGGGTACTCTATCAGATATTGGTATTAACAGTTTGAATAATGTCCTGCATATGTTCACTAGTTGGGTAATACCAAAGGAAGGAAGCGGTGCATAGTTGCATACTGAGTACGAAAACAGAAGGAAGAGAAAAAATTATAAATGCGTGGCCTGTGCCAAATTTATGCAAGAGATGAGTTTAAGTGCATTATTGATTGCTAGCATAGATTTATAACTTAGTTGCCAGACATTGTATAGAATTAGTATGTTAGCAAAAGTGTATATGATTAAATACTTCTAGCAGTCTGTAAGTGTAGGACATAACAAAACTTCAGTGGTAACCTTTTACATTACTAATTCTAATATGCTTTAAACCTTTAGGCTGCAAATTGGTGCATTTTCCTCGTGCCTTCGAAAGAAGAGATTAATATAAGGCTCTGGTGCACTTAATTAGTAGCAAATCAGCTTTTGTTATGCTTTTTAATATTACACAGCAATCCAACTGAAAGAGGGGGAAAATTGTGGGTAAACATGAATAAATAAGTGATTAGATTATATGAAAATTGTTTAGATTCTTATGGAAGTTTCTGTAATCTGCTAATGGCAGTAAGTACAGTTTAATTACTAATGCCAAAAAAGGAGGCTGAACATGGAAGGGAGGGAATTTTTCTACTTGTTACCACTTACGATTTCCTAAAAGCTATCCATATGGGTCCACTTGGTCTGGACTTATAGGCAAGTTGGTCTCTAGCCAGATGCTCCATCTCCTTGAGCTCACACCTCTCTATAGAGCTCTAATGTTCCCCTGAAGAGTACTTTTTTTTCTTTTTTTAAACTCTCTAATTTAGATTTGGCAGTTGAAGCATGATGGCGATTGAATGTTTTGAGAACGAGCAATAAATAAAGCTTTAAAACTTCCATTGTTTTGTCTCTCAGTTGCTGTGCTATGCAGTTGCATAAGCATCCGTAGACTAATGTAGTGGAAATCAGATTGGATTACATCTGCTAAGGTCACATTTTGGTTAAGATTGCTTTCCTTTATTTTTGGGGATTTTTTATTTTTTTTTCCCTTTCCTCCAAAGCTCCAGCTATCCTCATTTGTATCATAAATAGAGAAATATAAAGGAGGAGTGCTTTATTTTATGAGACAATGTCCAACAAGGAATTGGTTGAATAAAGAAGGTAGGGTTTGGCTAATCTGAACAACATACTCGTAATGAAACATGATTTCTTCCCCCCCCCCCCCCCCCCCCCCGTATGAATAGCACGTAATTCTCCTCTTGTCTTCCACCATGGTAACCTGTTGTTGTGCCTCTGCCTGCTCAGTGTTTGATCTACATGTCACAGGGCTCTTTCAAACTGTGCAAGCGCCAATAAGCTCCAGAGATTTGTGCCTCTTCGTCAAAGCAATCTAACAGGGTAAAAAAGCCGCTGTATTGCAAAAAGCACAGGGTATCTCTAAGGTGGCAGTGTGTTCTCCACCCTCCTGCAAGAGCTTTGAAGGCAGCAAAGGAGAGCGTGTGGGTTTTTTGACTACACGTAGTGACCGTAGCTGAGTCACAGACTCACTTTGAACGTCCTGGTGCTGATGCTGGGATTGTAACAATGCCGGGAGTTGCTCGTGGGGTACAGAGCCAGGGCTGAGAGAAATCACGTGCAGATCACTCTGCGGGAGGTGGGCGTTAAGGGTGTGTGTGAAAGACAGGAGGGTTTCTGTCTGGTTGCTTATTCCACTCTGGTGTGAGGTCGAGGTTGACTGTGTAGATCTCCAAAAGTGGAAAAATGCTTGGATGACATAAGTCTGCAAAGCAATACACACCAAACAGCATTCAACTGAAATCAGATCACAGAGCGTGGGCACGTACAAAATTATCCATACTCTCCCAAGTAATTGCTAAACTGTGTTCATCTGTAGATTTGCATGAAGAAACCCAGAAATACTCCTTAAAAAAATACGTGGTAAAGATTTATTTTATCTGATTCATACTCAAGATCAAAACTGGGAATCATCACGTTCCTTTAGCCTTAATATTCTCTAGAATACTCTAGTGTACTTATTCAACCCCAAAGGGTAAATGTTAAGCATTATTGCATTATTATCATGAAAATTTGGATCATTTTCCAAAATATTTATACTCTACAAAGTTTGCAAAACCATACTGGTAATTTCATAACATACTTTCTTATAAAGTTTCTGACCTTTTCTTCTTCTGACTGTACTCTAACAACCATTCTTATAGTATTCTGGGAATTCTCTTTTTTGTTTTATTTAGAAGCAGGAAATGCACGTTAATTTTGAAGGGGAGGGAGAATGATTACGTTTTCTAAAATTCCAGAAACAGTTCAAATCAAGGTTTGACTGAGAATTTTTGATTTCCTTTTTCTTCCCTTTCTTTCAGGAGTCTAGTTGGTTTGAAAGACAGTTTGGAGTTGGAGCAGATTATGGCAGCAGGGGGTCGCGGTGTCCTACAACAGAGGGAGGACAGGTCGAATATGCGCTATCGCGTTCCCCCGCGCATTGTGCGGGCAAATACAGCCTTCACACTTTCCATTTCTGTCTCTCAACAGATACTACCGAAGGGATGAACTGGGTGTTCTCGATGCTTTGTTTTGTTCCGTCTTCAGCCAGCGTTGCCTGTGCTTTCACGGCTGTGTTCTAGAAAATGTTTGTAGTTTCACTGTGCCATCTCTTCTGCTTTTAGCCACTGCGGACCCTGGAGTGTTCAAAGCTTCTTGAGGTTAATTATATTAAGCAGCTACAAATCTTGTTAGAGACTAAAACTGCTTTGAGTGAAAAAAATGATTTTTTTTTTTTTTTTTTTTTCCTGACAAGAAAGCCGTTGGCAAAAGAAGTGACAGTAAAGCTTCATAAGTGTTTCATTCTAACATGCCATGTGGATGCTTTTATTCTCAAAGGCAGCCATTTTGTGGTTTCCCTTTCAAAGGGACTAAGTGAAACAATATAAAGATGCACTGTTTGAAGTAAACATGTCTGCAGAGGGAGCTACTATTCAATAATTGATTTTTTTTTTTTTTTTTTTTTTTTGACAGTTAGTGGCCTTTTTTCTCAAACCCTAAATCTTCATTAGCATACCATGCTCCATCTTTGTTCAGGACAGATTTTCATTTTGCATTTCTTTATCGTGTAAATCTGACCACGGAAGGTTTTGCCACCTGTGGGCTTGACTTGTGTTTCAGTAGCGCTATCGACTTGTAGTGACCATGGGAATCAGGTGAAGGCTCCAGCTATGTGAGTGAAGGACATCTGGTCATCTACACGGCACAAGACTGTGGTTACTCCTAAGTGTTGAAATAGTGGAGGGGAGGTGCAGGGTAAGAAAACACCAGGACAGATAACTGAAACATCTGATATGCTGTCAGGTTGAATTGACACTTCCTTTATTTCAGGACTAAAGGAAAATGAGGGGAGACCAGAGGTATTCCCAGTAGTTTTATTGTCTTTGTGCTTGATTATTTAAGGGAAGAAAACCCCATTCTTCTAATAATTTCCAGTGATTTTATATTCCGTAAGATTATCCTCTGTATGTGGAAGGACTCTGTGGCAAATCAAGAAGCAAATGAATTTTCATTCTGAGGTTTTAAAATTGCCTAGGAAAGATGGATTGATGGATATAGACTACCACTGTTGAACAGATCAGAAAAAAACATTTAAAAACAATCCCAGGCCTCAGAAAAGCTCCAACTTTACTGTCTGAACTCTGTGCACATAAATAATAAGCTTTTGTTAAAGCCCTAAGGCTGCTAGGTAAAAACTGCAAATCCTGATAAATTAGTTGTAATATATAGTCCTCAGAATAGATGACTACAGACTTGGAACTGAAACATTTTAGCAGTCCATTAGCCATTTTTTTTCTCCTGAATTCAGAGGAAAAGCACATCAGTCACAAAAATATATACTATGAATATTTCTTAAAATGCAAGAGAATTTCTTTCCCACTCTGGAAAGGGCTTTGAAGAATGTTGGTATCGGCCCTTATTTTGTTGGCCGCTGGACTCTATGCTAGCCTGGCAGGATTTAGGGTTTTTTTCTACTGTATGTGGAATCTTCTAACTCCTTTTTTTCCTTAACCAAGAACCTTCCAGTACAACATTACATAAAGTGACTAACATCTGCCACGTGTTTTTTGTTCTTTACCTTCTGTTGAGGAAGAGATTGGTATCTTAAGAATAAAGTACTATTTGATATTTTTGCTTTTGGACGTGTTTATTTTACTTTATGTGTATCTTGGGGAGGTAAGGTCAAAGAAGTTTGGTTTCACAGGTGTTGGAAAGTGGTGAAGAGGACTGGAGTCCATCTATTTAGCTTCCACTGACTGACATTCTTGCTAACTTCAGGTTGTAACTCTAATTCTTCGTGCCTTCTGTCCCCATTAGTTTCAGGCTGAATAGTGCTGAACGCTGCTTCATGCGTGAAGTCTGTACAGGTATAGATCTTGGGACAGTCTAGAGCAATGGAAACCCATGGCTTTTGTGTTACAGACACAGGAGGAGGAGAAGTGGCATAAATGTACTGGAAAATCTCATTTAGATACTACTTTAGGTTAATGGAAGCGATCACAAGCTGTGGACTGCACAGCCAGCTGTTTGGAGATGGTTCTGCTTCTCTAAATGCCAGTGCTGGTTTTACAGCAAACTTTACATAACAAGTGCCAAGGCCTCTGATTCACTTTTTAACTGGTCACAGCAGGTCTGTCATACTTCTGTCACGCTCGTACAGAAACTCGTCCTGGCAACACTTCGTGTCTGGCACGTGCTGCCAAATCTCATGGTCTGTCATCTCTTTTTTTTCAGCCTATGGCAGAAGTCAGAAAGGGATTGTAAAATTACCCTTCTAGCTGCAAGTGTACGTGGCTGGATTCTGTACAGCATCTGTCAGAGTTTGGCTTTGTATTTTAATGAGAATATTGATTTATCTGAAAAGATAGGAAAGGCATTCCTTGGATGGATTTTGAAAAACCCAATTGTGATTTTTTTTTTTTTCCAATGCCTTTGAAGCTGCTGCTTTCCATGCCAGAAGTTTTCTCCAGATAAAGCCATAGTTCTGGTTTTGAAATTCAGAATCAATAAAATACAATCTGCAAAAAATAACCAAATAGGATTAAACATTGTGTTCTTAAGTCCACTCGTAAAGCTTATTTTGATAAGATTGGTGTATAGGGAGTGATTACTGAAAATGTTAAAGTCAGTTTTTAGTAGACTTAAGACAGTTTCAAATGAGGTGTTACTGTGATACCCCTGCAAAGTGAATGCTGCTTGTTGTTCAGCGTTGATGTTGATGGATCTCATTCTGTAAAAGCATCTGCCTTTGCAGTTCTGACTTCAGGGTGGGAGGCCGCCTCTTAAAACCTTTTAATCCAACTGATCATTAAAGACGAACTTTGTCATTCCTAGGTCTTTCAGTTGGCTCTTGTTCAGTTTCAGCTCATATTATATTCATATTTAGGGGACGTATGTTAGACTGCACAACAGTAACTACCTTGTAAGAGGTCTCTTTGTAAACAGGGAGTGGATCAGGGTGCTATTTGCTTCCCCTGTGTTTTCATTTCCCCGCTGGTCTTTCAGCTATTGCCAGACTCTTTTCAGTTCAGTGCTAGTATAGGACTTGGAAGGGATCATTTTCAGTGGTGGATTTGTATCATAAATTTGGATGATCATGTTTTTTCCTCCCCCCCTCCATGTTCCTGTAATATGAAGGTGATACTTCAACACAAAACGGAAGAGTGAAGCTAAGTATTAGTACAACTTTCCCTAAAAAATAGACGATTTTCCAAGTATTTATAGATATGGAGCTTCATTTGACAGAAGTCACGCCAAGGCACTCGTTGACTGTGTAACTAGCTGTGAGGTAGAGGAACAGAGACGAAGAGGTTTCAGGCTGTCATCTGAAAGGGTAAATTGGATATAATTCAGATAGAGTGCACTTTTAAGTTTTGACTGAAACCAGTTTTGTCAGTAAAAACTGTACGGTTTTGATCAGTTTTTAATTTTTCCAATGGAAAACATCATCAACATGAGAAAATTCAGCCGGAAGTTTGAAAGACATGGCCCCTCCTCCTCTTTCCAAGTAAATTTTCCAAGCGTTCGGAAATTTAAAAATTTCCCCCCAAAAAATCTGAGAATCTAAGAAGTCATCTGTCAGAGACTATAGACTCTAATGCTCCAATCCCTCAGGTGAGAAGCAAAGCATCCCGTCAGATAGCTCTGATAGCCTGTGTATCACCCCTCCTACACAAGTCAACAGCAGGTCAGTGGCAGGAGATGGGATGTAATTCTGTCCCACTTAAGTCAACATTAAAGTTTCAGTTGATCTGTTTATGATTTTTTGTGCCTTAAACTATGTTTCTACTTCTGTTGCTATCGGAATGGTGAAGAATTTATGAATTAAATTTAGGGATGAAATAAAATCTAGTTACCATTTTATTCAACGCTATGCGGTATGATATGCAGTGCTAACAGTCAGTGGCCTCAAGTAGCTGTATTTAATGGCGCAGTAATACAAATGTAGCTTTGCTGGCAAGTGTGACACCACAGTTTATGCAGTGTATGACGTGAAAAACTAGAAAATGCCTTCGAACAGGTGAGGAGATGGCCCTTCATGGTGGTCTTAAGCAGCTGAATTTTAGAGGACTTCTGTTTTATATTCTGTACTGTATGTATATTGTATATATTGTAAACTATGTTTATATTGTGGTCCAGAAAAGTTCTTTTCTGAAATACCAGATATCACCCCTCCCAGTTCATCTCATAAAATATGGATCTTCTGCTTTATTTTACGTGAACCCTTTTCAGCCCTGACTTCGTTCTATTTCTGACACATTACAGTCTGTAATCTGAGAGTTTGCACGATAGGCCGTGGGTTAGGAGCTGAGAAAGAAGTAGCATTCAAAACAAAGAGACTAAAGGGATTAAAGGGGAGAGCCAGGAGAATGGGGGAAGAGGTGTTCCCTGCAAACTCTGGCTATTTCCTAAATATTGTGTCAGTGCAATAAATGTGGCTTCTATGGGTTTAAGAATGCATTTTAAAACAATAAATGCTTCTAGAGGAGAGGTGGCTACTGCAAAATTTTATCATAAGCCACTTGCAGCTCAGGAGTAAATGTGGAGTGGTCTATAAAGCTTAAAGTTTCTGTCTTACTTCTCTAAACTGTTATACTGTTGCCAGTTAGCCTGATTTATGCTATTGGAAACTACAGCTGTTCTGTTCTATTACTTCCTTAACTGAAATTTGTATATTGAAATCATCGTTTCAGTTAAACTAAGATTGGTTTATTAAAATATGACTGCATAAAGGCAAAGAATTACCATATTTTTTAAATAATAAAAAAAAAATAATCCTTCCTGTCCCTTGTGTCCTGGAGGCAGGAACAAAAGACTTTTAAAATCTTTTATTTAAGTAGCATAGAGACTGAACTATGTTTACCTGTTTTTTTAAAGTTAATTTTGCAGGCATTATGGCTATATCCGCAAATCGTCCATGTTTGCCTTTTCAGAATGTGATTATTGCTCATAAAAGCAGTTTTAATTGAATGCTTATGTCATGAATGGCTTGTAGCATACTTAAAACTACATGCCTCTATTTATATGACTATAGTTTATTTTTTAGAGCTCCCTGTATAACAATACTGGGAAATTACTAAAGGTTTTTTGCTATTCAGCTGGGTGATTTTAAAAGATACTGCTGTTATATTGGACTATTGGCATTGTTGCTTAGGAATAAAAACTTAAGAAAATTATCCCTTCCCCCTTTCAAACAAAGCCACATCTAAAAAGGTCACAAAAGGAAACACACAATTCAAATAATCTCCTTGCTGTATCTGAGATTAACTTGGACACAGATGTTTCAATTTATAGTTTGATCTGGCATAATACATACATTTAACAAAATCCTGTTTTGTATTGCTT
The DNA here is from genome assembly GCF_018691265.1 of Tyto alba. Classification (NCBI taxonomy): domain Eukaryota; kingdom Metazoa; phylum Chordata; class Aves; order Strigiformes; family Tytonidae; genus Tyto; species Tyto alba. Next base: position 14,121,417 of record NW_024881322.1, read on the forward strand.
CTATAAACACTAACGTCTGATAAAAGCATGTTGGCTTTTCTGCCATCTACTTGAGTCAGAAGCCTCTGAGCCAGTGCTTAGAGAGGAGTCTGACATTCAGAGACCTAAATTAACTCTTTCAGCATTTGGCTGCAACTTTTCTTAGCCTATTGCTTGCCCTTCGAATGGCAAATCTGTTTGTGGTTTTCTCAATTTAAACTGCTGTGGATAATTATTAGACTTTGTTCTTGCTGTATTTCAGGACAAAATGATTGAACGCTGTTCATTACGGCTCATTTCCGGGCCACACTGTAGCCATTAAATTTCTGAGATACTATCTGAGAAATCACTGACATTATTCGTACACCATGACTGCAGTGTTTTTCCCCCCTGCTGTTTACCAGGCATTAGCCCACCTGTCTGTAAAGGGAAATGGCTTTGGCATGATCCAAATCTTTACGGAAGGTCATGAACAAGAAGTCTTTGTCCGTTTTTGCCAAAAGCAGTTTCCCATTTATCCACAAATAGCATTATCTAAAAAATGAATTGCTTCCTCAGAGTCACAGATAACGCTCAGAGATCAGCTGATTTTTACATCTCAAAGGTGAAGCTGCCTTGCTGATGATTGTGTGTGTCCCAGCAAATTTTGGTTGCAATAAATGATATCAGGTTTACTTTAGAAAATAATTAGTGGCTACTTTAATATTGCCTGCTAATTATCCTAATGAAGCAGGACACAATAACCCAAAAGTTTCCTGACAGCCAGGCCGTGATTTCTGAGAAGGTAGAGGGTCACATCCAACCTCTTGAGTTTATCCTAACCGCTTAGCTGACACCTGCAATAAGGAGGTAAATATTGCTGTATAAGGAGGTTTTCATATGTTTTGGTAAACATATACCTGTCCGTGTCCTGCCTTTCTGTTGTTTTTAAAGTTGGAGGGTTTAATCTTGCAAGCTGCTTACTCTCTTGATCTCGGTAGCTATTACATTTGGTAGTCAGTGCAGAATTGCTTGCGTATTCCCTCAGCTAGGGATCATGGCCTTTAGGGAAGTTTAAGCAACAGTCATGCCTCTGAAGGGAAATGAGGGAAACCCCAAATCAGTAACTAATGAAAGAACTATCATAGACTTGACTCAAAGATTAAAAATGTGCATCTGTAAGGTACAGATTCATGGACTGGTATAAACCCATGCTTGCTCAGACATGTTGCTGGGCCGGGGCTGGGGGGCAAGGAGGGTAAAAGAAGGAGAAGTGTTTCCAATGCTGCTTTGCCAAACTTTGTAATACTTAGTGACATTCCTGTGAAGCTTGGTTGAAAGGCAAAACTTAAGGTAAAAAGCCCGACAACTTGCTCCTGTATTTGTAAGGCAGGGGCTGACTGTGTGGCCTCCTTTAAAACCCCACGTAAGCGATGAGCCTTCCGAACCTGCCAGCCTGGCACGGTGGCAGCAGCCCGGACCCACTCAGTTCAGGGCTCTGAAGAAGGGTGGGTGCTGATAGCCTCCCACGTTGCTTGGAGAGCTTGCGGGAAAACAGTCCCTCTCCCCCCCCCCCCTCCCCTTCCCCACCCGTTTGCTCTGCCCAAGTCCACATCCAGCTGTGGACACGCGCAACCGGTGTGATGGGTCCAGGCCCCGTGCGTGACGAGCCACTGAATTCACAGCTAAGCTGACAGCTGTGAGGAGGAAGGGCTATGGAGCCTGGGGCTGGAGGACATGGTCCAAGAAGTGCCAGGAGGGATATTTCTGGTTTTAATATCTTCTGCTATGTACCCTTTGAAAAATGAGGGTGACCTTGTATTTGAAGTCACCTTCTATTTGGGCCAGTATGGTAGTTCTGGCTAAATCCATGAGAATGGCCAGAGTCTACAAGGATAGACCACGATGAGGTGGAGAAGTTGTTAATTAAGTTTGTTTAGCATTACACAAGACCTCAGCTTGGCCAACTTACTATCTTTGTTAAATATGTGGATTCCCAGGAGTAAATCTGGATGAAATGTCTTAGTATTGTTTAACTCATTCTTTCATAGGGGAAACACAAAAATTGTGCGATTGCATATATTGGACCAAAGAAAGATCTATATTTGCATTTCCCCATGAAACTCTCTTTTCCAGAAAGAAGAAAATCTATGGATAGAGTTATTTGGTTTAGGCCCTCTATTGAGGGAAATGGCAGTATTTTCTTCGTTATGATCCATCACCCCCAAAACTGGAACACAGATTCAAACAGTGAAAGCTGAGGGTGATATATTCATGATAATGTTTTAAGAACACTGATATGTCAGGACCCTCTTCAGTGTCTCAAACAGATGATTTGGGACAAATATTGCTCCTAGTTTTAGCAGCTGTTGCTAGACCTCGGTTAGCTAATATCTCTTCAGGTATTAGTCAGATGATTGAAATAAATTCACTGAGGTTTATGGCAGTATTTTCTGACTGTAGAAAAATCTTTCAAGGAGGAAGAGTGTGATTCTGGGAAGTCAAATGGGCTAAAAGTGTATGTGGAGGACCTCAGAGATACAGGAGAATGGGCTTAGAGACATGCTTATTTTCTTATCACCACTATATTGCGTAGCTTACCTTTAGCACACAGTAGACTTAAGTAGGTTCAAGATCTATTCTTCTTCCCAAATACAGGAATAAATTAATGAAAATATAGAAATAATTTACGTTTAAAGGAAGTTATTGGTACAAGGGGAATTTATCAGCAATTTCCTGTCTCAAAATATAATTCTAGAGGTAATTTACAAATTAATTTAGTCAACTCTGAGTTAATTTTTTTGTTTTAAAATTCTGTTAAAAATGGAGGCGCACTCAGTGTGAATAAACAAACTAGAGAAAGTGGTTCTTAAAGTAGCCTGTGGGCTTTTCAAGGTAGAGAATGTATTGAAGAGGTTATCAGAATGTCAACCAAATTAAAAGATTTAAGGTGTAATGCTTTGGCCTGTCTTGTTCCTTTGGCTATGTTGAGAGGCCAAAGAGCTGTCCTTTATGTAAGCCATAGACTTCTGTGGTATAAGGGGAAGCCTTGTGTTGTAAAATTTTCAGTTTCCAGGTCTGAGGCTGTCAACATGTTTTCTTCCACTGCACTCTTTATTTAAAGAACTGCTAGGTGGAGCAGAGCGTGTGAACACACGGATTACATTACTCTGAGTTGCACTATGGGCCAAAAAAAAAAAAAAAAAAATCAAAATTTGAATATGATTCTTACAAGCAGAAGGTGAGGAAGAAAGCAGTGCTACTGATCAGTATTTTAAAACTTTTACCATTACCTTTCCTAGTGAGTAGAAGTTCAAATAGCTATGTAGATTTATATGTATTGTACATAGGAATCAACTATGAATCTATTGCTATCTTACTAAAAAGCTGACCGAAGTCTTGGCCTAGATTATGTTTGATTACACTCAGCTTGGGAGACTTCACCTATTGTAAGTTTTATGCTGCTTTTTTTTTTTTTTTGGTGTTTTTATTGGTTTTGGGTGTGTGTTTTTGTTTTTTTTTTTTTTTTAAATCAACTTATTGCTCAAACAGCTTCATCAAGAACTGAATGAGGTGATATAAGCATAGAATTCCATATGCAAATGAACAAACTGTTCTGGTAATACCCTTTGTTGCAAATGCAAAGGTAATAAATAGCCGCTATAGACTATTTCCATCTGGTTTTAACAGTCTGTTTCTTTTTCATTTTCCAAAATGCGCTGGTATATAAGAGCTTTGCTTATTTAGCAAGCTTTTACTTTGGTAATTAATGAAACACTATTATTTTCTAGTATACGTCTGTGGAGCTTTTTGAACTGTTACTGTATTGCCATGCTTAGGATAACAGTTTGAGTTAAAGCCAAAGATAGTTTTGAATCATTTGGTATCAAGGTACTAATGAGCTCTGCAGACGTTTCAAATACAATCTTTTTCTCTTCAGCCAGGTGTGGCTTAATCCACTCCATTTTTCCCATAAGCAACATGATGTCCAATATATAACTTTCTCCTTATACTGCAAAGAATGTTTCCAAAAGGTTAAAGTCATGATTTTCGTAACACAGAAGAGACTTTGCCGATTCCTCTTTTCCCAATGTTAGATTACTGTCCATTTCCACCTTGAAATTTGATGGTCCAGCAATAAATATTTTTTCCTCAAAAATCTCAGATCATGAACTACTATTTTGTATATTCTGATTTATATGTGTGTTTCCCACCCTTAAAAACTGTTTATGAATCAAAGTAAAAAAAAACTATTTCTACAGGGTTTATCCTCAAGGATCATTTTTCTAAATTCTATCTGTGACAATGTGAACAAATTACATTCAGATTCCAAGGAAAGAAATTAAGGATTTAATACTGTAGTTAAAAGCACTGAAATGATTACAAATGAATTTATCAGGGATTCATTCCTCTTGATTGATGCGCTAAGTGGAAGCATGTAGGACATTAAAAGGATCTTGTATAAATCTTGATAGTATTTGCTGCTGCTTCTTAGAGAATGTGCACATGTTCTGCTATTGATTTGTTTGCAGCCACATAGTTAAACAGTAAGGTTTCTGGCTAGTAAAATCCTTGTGCACATATCACAGGAGTTCTGTGCTTTGCTCCAGCTCCAGGAGAAGGGTGCCAGCTTTTGCCTCAGTATTTCTGACTCATTCTGCAAAACATAATCTTGTCAGCACCCAATTGTCAGAAAGTGTTGGCTCTGCTATTTAAAGCAATTAGTAAGTTTTTTCAATACATTTTGTATACATTTAGTATTTTTTAATATATTAGTTCCGTGTGGCCTTTATAGCCCCTTCATTCTCTTTAGAAAACATTCTAGTTGCAGGTTGGCTTCTCTAAGATGTCACCCAAACTCGTGCTATGGCTTTATTTGCCGTAGTGTGGCAATGCTATGGTATTCATCGTTGCAATCACTCCCAGGGTGGTGAAATTTGGCATTCAGATATTCTCTTGGGGAAGTCTATAGGTTTTGCTTCAGACCAAAGACATGAACCTCCACTTGTCATCTTAGTATAAACACGTAATTCCACAAAGCACATGCATCTGCTAAAAGTAACTCGTTGAAGCAAACAAGACAACAGATCCTTTGATATGCAGTCAAGAGGATGGGTGTCCCCTGGATATTTTCCCAACCCTGTTTCCTTTAGCATTGTCATGTGGAGGGTTAAAGGTAGCAGAGATATTTCTTTCAGTTCTTCCCTACCAGCCAGTGTGTCCATCCAAAATGATAAATGCTTTGATAAAAGAATTGCATATACAAGTCAGTATCTTCAGAGTACTGAGAATCTTCTCAAGTACCTCCATATATCAAGAAATACTGTTATTTTTTAATCAAGTCCCTGTCTTGAAAGAAAGGAATTCCCACCCAAGAAAAAATAACCTCACATCATGATTTTTTTGTGTGACTGTGATCATCTGCAATTTTTTTTCCATAGATACAAGGTCCATGTCTTCGAATTCAAAGTAAGATGTTCTTTGGTAGTTCTGGTTCCTACTGTCAGTGATAATTCCACTGATAACAGAATAGCATAGCCTTTCTTTGGGTGGGGAAACATATTTGTGTTTCACTAGAAATGTTTGGTTAACAGAAGCACAAGAAACTAAACCACAAAATCTAAAAAGGGAAGTTTAAATGTATTTTTTATAGGAGCGGATCTGTAATAAAAACAATAAAATCCAGTGTTTAAGCTTTATAGAAATAATTTAATGACCAGCTGCAGCAATAAACACCTTTCCGTTTTGATTGGGTCTTAACTCCTCCATCCAGTGATTAATTGCTCCATGAAAGACAAACACATTACATTATACCTTAAGTATAACATCCTGTTTTAAAGATTCCACTAGTGCAGTTTAAATGTTTTTGATCCTGTTCAGACTTTAAAAGGATATTTCAAGGATCCTCCATTTATCATTACTTCTCGCATGTATTCAGGACCAAGGCAATAACTGGCCCGTATTTCCTGTCTCATAGTCAGCTTTGGCCTTGCTTGCATTTGTATTCCACTTAGAGAGTAATGCAATATTGTGGTGCCACAACTTGTTTTCATTGGAAACACCATGGAAAGTACAGGATGAAGATTGTATTTTATTTAAATTGGGGGAAAAATGAGAATTTTTTCATAAAGTTCTGTAACTAGTTCCTATGCAAGATGGAGCATGCACTAATATATTAAAATTAAAGCCATACTCATTGCAGATAAGAGAACGGGCACTAAGACAGTGATTTAAAGCTATTTTTGATGTAAACTGGGTTTTATCTAATGATCCAAGAGGGAAATAATGATAGTAAAAATCTCTCTAATTCATCCACTCCTCTTCTTAAACAATTAGGCTTCCTTTCTTGAGGAAGCCTGGAAAAGGGACATTTATGCATATGACACTAGCATCAAGGAACCTCTGCCACAGCAAAGGTTGTATTTGTATCAGAGGCATGAACTTCATTTGCTTTTTGAATTTCACTTTATTTCACTTTGTGCTGTAACTTCCATTTGAGAGCGTTACCTTGAGTTTTGTTACAGAATCGCAGAAGGGTTGAGGTTGGAAGGGACCTCCTGAAGTCATCCGGTCCAACCCTGGTGCTGAGGCAGGGTTACCTAGAGCCAGTTGCCCAGGATAAGGTCCGGCTGGCTTGTGAATATCTCCATCCAAGGTGGGAGATTCCATAACCTGTTCCAATGCTCAGTCACCCTCACAGTAAAAAAGTGTTTCCTGATTTTCAGATGGCACCTCTTGTTTGTGTCCGTTGTCTTTTGTCCCCTCACTGAGCACCGCTGGAAAGAGCCTGGCTCCCTCTTTACACTCTCCCTTCACGTATTTATACACACTGATAAAAATCTCCCGGAGAATTCTTTTCTCCAGGCTAAATAGTTGCAGCACTCTCAGCCTCTTCTCACATGAGAGATGCTTCAGTCCCTTAACCACTGTAGTGGTCCTTTGCTGGACTGGTTCCACTAGCTCCATACAAAGCTTGTTCTGGGGATTTTATTTTATTTTGGATTAAAGCATTTGTTCTGGGATGATGTCTTTTATGAAAAATCATCACAGTCTAGCACTTCTTCCTTTAATGGTTTCCTCTGATGAGTCCTTCCAGAGAAACAATAGATTCTTGAATAGGAACAGAGACAGAGGCAAGTTCAGGGCTGTCTCTTCCTTTTAGTCGTGTGGCTTCAAATACTGTTGACAAGATGTGGCAACAGTTAATGCAAATTCCTTTGCTAAACTGGTAGTCTTTGCTTTCCTACCATGTTTTCCCAAAGCCACCTGAGAGCCCAGAGTGAGTGCAACTTGACTGAAATGTTTACGAACTCAGAAAAATGAGGCACTAATATTGAGATCCCGAGCAGCTATGTGACAGCATCCTACTGGAAGGGAAAGGTGCCAACTGTAAGATCTCTAAAGAAATCTCAAGCTTAAGCCTAGTGTTTAGTCACCATCCAGGCCTGGGAAGCTGGATGTAGTCCCCTTGCCACTGGGAGAAATAAGTCAGGCTGAAATAAATCTCTCTACTCATTTAATGATCTGAAATGAAAGACTTGATAGACCTTATTTAAATTGCAACTAGGTGAAATCAGCCATGTTAAGTCTTGCATAGTGTATAGTAAAGGTAAAGTAAAATGAAAAGCAGATTCTTAATGCCTCGAGGTAAAAGATTTTTAGAGCCAAAGATCTAATGTTAGGCTGAATAATTTTTATCATTGGACTTCAAAAACTTCTGTAAATTTACAGTTGTTAGTGCCCACTAACATAGGTGTTACGACTTATCTGCTTTATTCAGAAGAGCCAATTAGGCAATACAGACATTAATTGAGGTATTTAATTAAGGTGCTCATTTAGGTATTCAACTATGAAAACCTCAGTCAAACCTTTAAACAATGTTAAAGACAATGGGCCAAACTATTTCTTGTGATTCTCTTTTGCTTGGTGACAAATCTGGCCCCATTTGAGTCAAGCAGTACAATAGAGAACTACTCAGTATTTCTCAATGGAATAGCTGTCAGATATTTAGCTACTTCTTAAAAGTACAAACTTCTTGTTAACAGCTGCTTATTGGCTCCCATCACAACTGCAACATTATTTGGGATTTCTGAAATAGGGCGAGCAATGTGAAGCATTCAGTTAAAGCAGTGGAAAAATACAGTTTAAATAGGCATACAAGAATATAGGAAAACAATCAGAAATACAACACAGCTGGTGAAAATTCAGCAAGAGAAAATGATTTGAAGTTGTAAACAAAAATCATCTGAAGTCAGAATATCAGATAAAAAGAAAGTCTATTCTTTCCAACTCTCCTTTTTGTGGTAGAATTCTGTTTTAGATAGTGTTTAGATATCATTTTTGCATTTGATTTGGGAGTTGAAGTAGAAAAATATGGTAGCTTTTTATGGTAATAAGGACAGATTTTATTTCGAATTTTTGCTTTCCATTACTGTATGATAGTCTGTAGGTATCTTTATGCTTCTCAATTTTCCATAGCGATCAAAGCAAAAAAGGCAATCTAAAACCTTGCATGTTGCAATCTCAACATATCAACTTTATCATCTGAATCCACGTAGCTAGAAATCAGCAAGATGTGCATGGGAAAGCATGTATAGCAAGTGGCACTCTGTGTTTTGTTTCATTCTCTCAGTGCCTTATTTAGCATTTGGTGTTCTAGGTATGAAATAATGTGTCTGTGCAGACAGTATACCATGCAGAAAAAACTGAGTTTTGATATACATTTGTATTACTACTAGCACAAATGATGCTGCAGGATATGTTATCCTCTGTCAAAGAAAGGGTTAAAATAGGTTTTTCATGCTCTGCTTCCATCAGAGTTAAGGTTTATATGTTAGATCCTAGACCTTTGGAAACATAATTTGTTTTGCAGACTCTTCCTTGAAAATCTCCTCTGTTTCAGTCTGTTTGATTTTTATATCTTTCCCATTTCACTGTAGTCATAATGTTAAAAATCATCTAGTTTCAAATGGAAAAAAAAAAAAAGAGGCCTGTTTTAGAATTTCAGTCACTATAAAGAAGTTTTTAGATTTAAGATGTGCATGTTTACGTACATCATTAGTATCTTGATCCTTGTTATCATTCTTTTCTTGAGTGTTAGTCATGTTTTTCCCTGACACTTCTTGGACAGGATAGCGAGAGCAGTAGACTTAATAAAATGTTTTTTAAGTTGAAGTATTTCAGTAGATCTAATTACTATGGACATGTCTGAACTCACATCCATTGATTATTTCTGTACAAGGTCATGGTGGAATCATCCACTTAATAGTATGTGACGACAGCAGTGCAAAAATAATTGTAGCTTTTGAACTGGCATGGTGAAACTGCTGAAAATAAATACTCATCACGTCAAGAATTCTTTTAAGTAGTGCATGGAAAAGATGGAAATATGAATTGACAGCAATCAATTCCGAGAGCTTTCAGAATAAATTCTATTTGTCCATTTTAATATCAGCAGCCACTGTATATAATGTAAACATGACAGGCCTGAATGTGGGCCAGCCAGCTGCCTGCCCCCAAAGCAGCTGTGAAGGCCCGGTCCAGTCCTTGAGACTTTCCCTCAAATCCTCAGGAGGCTAGGAGGGAAAAAAAAAAAAAAAAAAATCATCATCTAGCAGTCCCCAGCTTCTGGGGAAGTGGAGGCAGGAAAAAACCCACATACCTGAAGATGAATTCTGACTTTATGCAGGACTGTGGGTGTCCTTTTCCCTCCACTATTTATTTACATTCAGTAAAACTCAGATGTAGCCTAGGACGTGGGCCAGTTACTGCTGTATTGGAGGATACTATTATTCAATGTGACGGTTTAGAGGAAGACAACCCCCCTCTCCTCCTTCATTCCCCTCCTAATGCACCTGGCCAGTTGTGCAATGCTGACCAATGAACAGCTGCTAACAATGAGGAAATTGTGCTCGTAAGAAGTAGCTCAGGATCTGATGGTTATTCTCTGGGGAGAAATTGAAGCACCAGGGACTTGTTTCTTGCCAGGATGCTTTTTTTTTTTTTTTTTTTCCCCCACTTGAAAAAGTTGTCTCTGTGTTGAATTAAACACTTCTATCTTCTCTGTTTATGACTCTGTGAAGCTGCTTTCTTTAGAGGGACTCCATTTCCCCATCATTTCCTCTTCCCCTTGCCCTTTTCCCTCTCCTGCTCTTGCTTTCCTCACCCCACCCCCCCATCCATCTGGAAGGATTAAGGATTTTACAGCTGAGAAATAGCTAGGCATTGGAATAGCTATTTATAGTACGATAGGTCACTTTTCCTAGCAGTGATGTTTGTCTGCACTGATGTTATCAATATATGTGTAGGTGAGTATGTAGATGTGAATTAGCATATGGAGTTCATTTTACAGAGAGTGTGTGCATGTAACAAGTATCTAGTATATCTTCTCAAGACATTCCCATTAATGAGTGTCTTTCCTACAAACATCTTGTAGTACTTTGCAAAAAAAAAAAAACCCAAAAACAAAAACAAAACAAACCACCAAAAAAACCAACACAAAAGCAAACAGGATATGAAAATTCAGTGCCGAAGAGGGAAGTCTTTAGGTGTGACTGAAACTTAGCTAATAACAGAAAGAACTCCATCTATGAAGGGACGTCAGTTCTTTGGGCTTGAGAAAATAAGCAGAAACATCTGAACTCTGATATTGTTCTGATTTGAGAAAGTCTACCATCCTTCACAGCCTGAGTTAGGCATATGTCTCTGGGAGAATGCCGTAAAAGAAATCTATATAAATAGTAAATGTAGTCAGTCTTTTTCTGACTATGAAATTCTTGCTTTGACTCATGTCTGCAGTCTGGTAAAACACTTTCAGTATAAACAAATTCAATTCAGAGTGGCTAGACAGGAGTTTCAGAAGTAACTAGCAGTACTTACACTGCTCTATGTAAAAGTTGCGCTTTTTTTTAAACAACTTCAGTTGATTCAGATGCTATCAAGGGACATATATAGCAATCACATTAATTTATAAACTCATTATTTTAGTACATATTTCTCTACAGGTCTTCCTGTTTCATCATGAGAATGATCGAATTGAAATTATCTATCACAGTTTTATTTCTCATGTTAAAATAATTCTTACCAATTCACTGCACTTCTATATTGGCATAAGAAAGCTAAAACTGTTTCTGGCTTGAAAGTATGTCTGTTACAATACAAACAAATGTGTATGCTGTTCTGTATGAAAATATACAAAAAAAGATCATCTTCAAAAATCTGCTATAGTTGAAAGAGTTTTCATGAGTGGATAGAAAACAACTGATCAGTAGCAGGCATGATTCATCAATCTATTTAGTAATGGTCATGGTATTTAGTAGAAAATCTACTAGGAGCGTTTTAAACACACCTCATTTTCTTTGTTCTTCATCTTGAAACAGCCTACAGACCGCAGCCAACAGAAAGTTGAAAAAAGAAAAAAATTAGAATTATCTCTCTTCTTACCTCATTCTACCCTGAGGAAGCAAGGAGAGTACCTGGACTGATGCTGTGAATCTTGTCACTGGGGTAGCATTAAGTGGAAGTCAGTTGAGTGGGTAGCATTTGCCTGAAGGCTTTGATATTGTGCCTACAGGCTGGATTTCAGCAAATTTGTTTGTTCCTGTGACTTATGACCCTGCATGTAGCCAGTCCTGAAATAACTGTGAACACTTTACTCAAACTTGCACCGAATCTGACAGCTTTAGTCATAATTGTGGCCACCAGATCACAATATCTGAAAGTGTTCCTTACAGAAAACAGACTTGCTTGGAACACTTCCAGCTGCTTTCAAATTTGGAATTTCTGATCAGATCAGCAGAAGCCATGACAATCTTGCTGTGACCAAGGAAGCAAGAACTAAAACCTAAAAACAAGCATCCCAGTCTTATCTCTGTTGACATGGTTTGGGCCAGTCACAGAGAAGGCATTTGAAGCCTTGAGGAAGTTCTGGCCCACCACATAGCTGATGAAAAGTAATGAAGACCATCTGGCCTTCATAATAATTGAAATCATCTATGCCAGCTTCAGAGAAGGCAGCATTCCATCATTCCTAAGCATGCAATAGTCTAGCCAATTTTGGAGAAATGTACAGTTCATGCCAATGCCCTCATAAATTATACCCATGCTTCTTATAATTATACTCATGTTCTGTCTCTTTGTTTTAGCAAGGTTACAGAGTAGTTGATGGCAACTCATTCTCTGTAGCACCTCGATTCTCTTAGAACATGTATACCCTGCGGTGACAGAAAAGATGTAAGCTCCAGATGAAATACAAATATTCTTGTTGCTAGATTTCACTTCAGCCATTGACAGATTTAAATACGTAGTGTATGTACAGCCTGTGCAAGGTAGAAGTACAATGTAAACTCATTCCTTTAGGAGGTAAAACATAGCATTTCAAAGGCTATGCCTCTTACCCCGCCTGGATATCTTTTTTCCTCTTTCTTATCCGGGACTTCCCAGAACAACTGAACTCCACAGAAATGATGCTGTACAATTGAAGCTTGCAGTGGGAGTTAGACAGAATGTATTTTCATTAAAATATTATTCATTAATGATAATATGTATGAATTTTAATGCTTTGAAGATATTTTAGTAATTCCAGACTAGATTATTCCATTGGTTATAAAGGTGCACATCTAGTCTGACTCCACTGAGATGGTTAGAAATACTTTGGAATTCTTCAGTCAGAATCCAGTCTGCAAATAAGTATTAGCCACTGAGGCAAATGCAGCTGTTATTTTTATTCTGATAATGCTAGGACATTAGATGACTTTATCTGCTTCCTGTTATATATATATACACACACATACATTTTTTTTTTTACAATAATTATATTTTGCTCACCAAAAATCGGGAGAGGCTGCTTTTCTGTCACAGCAGAGCAAAAGAAACATTTTAATGAAAAAGGGAGAAAGTTGTTGTGAAAGGCTTTAGTGAGAGATTTTTTTTTTTTTGCAAAACAAACCACTATTTAAACAATTTTTCGGCTCTTTTGGAGGCATGACATGGTCAGAATTCATGCTGAAGAATTAATCTCAGGATTGAATTATTTGATAAACATATGTTAATTTCTAAAGTTCTCCTGCATGGAGATGGGAGTCAATTTAGTCTTATCAAATAGCAGCCAGCCCTCCCTTTGTGTAAGTCATGATTTTCATGTTGATGTGGTGATTTTTAAACATATGAACCATCTTTTTGTCTCCGACATTCCTACTTGCCAATTTTTCTACTTCATGGTTCATTCCTATTGCTGTTCAGTTGCTGTACTAGTCTTTCTGATCTTAATTTCCTCAAGGGCTCTTGTTAAATATATATTAGGGTTGGGTATATTTTATTATGCTCTATAAAGACACCTTTACATATGCAAGCTCACGAGTCATCGTTACTCATGCAGTTAGACCCACTGAAGTCAAGGAGACCACTTATATCAATAGAGGCATGCAAAATCAACTCTCAGACATCCCAAGGTATGAAATTTAATCTTGTTAGCACAAATCTGTTTTGGGACTTTATGAGAGAACCTCCATGCATCTGTTTGATCCCTGGAGCTTTTACATCATTTCTCTGAATTAAGCTAATATGATCCACACTTTCCCTCCACCTCCTTTTGAATCATGAGAGAGTTTAGGTTTTTACTTATGACACATCTAAAAGATCAATCCCTAGCCCAGTTCTTCTGAAAGAAGTACATTGTGCAGTATTTTTCAGAACATTGGTGAAAATAAACAAATCTATTTGGGTATCATTATTAGAACGACCTGGTAACCTGTTCTCTTCAAGAAATGGATGATTTTCAAAAAGTGACAAGCGCATAGCAAAGCCTTTGAAAGAGCTCTAGTTTTGCAATTCAAAATGTTGGTTCCTTCAGTTGAGGACTTGGGTTCACTACTGCCTTGTTATAGTACAGTATTGAAGTAGACTTTTTAATATTACCATGGTTTTGAGAGGTTTTGACCTTTGTGGAAGATGGTAGACCTCAAAGTAGGGTGTTTATTTGGGCAAAGATTTTGAAAACTGAAGTTGTACAGATTACCTCTTCAATATGGGTGTAGGCATTTCAGTAATTGCTGAGGTTATTAGACACCTGAACTTTTGGAGATCCATCAGCATCCCTTAAAATTTCAGATGAAGAAGAAATTAGGGTAGAAGTCTTTGTCTTTATGTCTACATTTAAGGCAATTTGAAATATCTGTAGTTAAAGATGTAATCTTTAGTTTGCTTGAAGCAATGCAACTTCAGGCATCGATGTCAGCGGCCAATTTCTAGCTCTGTTGATATTAGAAGTAAACTTTCTATTGATATTTTACTCAATGGACATTATTTCTAGTCTCTTGAAGTTTGCGTAATTTTAAAATACAGGTAAGTAAAGCACCTACCTAAAATAAATATTACCCTGCAGGACTGGAAACAAAGTACAGCTTTGTTTTGTTACTGAATCAGAACCAAAGGTGGAAAATAACTTGTCTGTCCTGTTCCATAGTCCATCCTATCAACATAAACAGACGTTAAGCTGATGTTTATACATGCACACTATCTTCTTATCAGTGATCTAGTAATACTGTTTGTAGACTAGAAGATAAGATGTACCCATTATAGAACCCAAATTTATCCATATGGCTACTCAACTAAGAGCAGGGCAAAAACAATCAGAAAACTTGCACCACTGCCAAAAAAATACTTGTCTGAAATGCCTTGAGAGCCTGTAGAGCAATGGTCAAGTCACAATGAAGGTTTTTTTTGATCAGAGCGGATAAAACCAAGGCAGCACTAATGAAAGACTTTAAAAACCTCCCTTCATTTGTGTTTGTGAAGGAAAAATTAGCCAGTATTGGTGGAAGGATGGAATACCTGAGGCTTCTACTAGATTTTATCAAGTGATATGATCATACACTCACAGTCTTTCTTTTGTTGCTGCAGAGGATCAGGATTCATCTTACTCCAACTTTCTCTTGAGGTCCATTTCAGCCCAGTATTTGCTCTGTGTTTTAATTCAGGTGCAGGTTAGGGAATGAGCCATCACTGAGCAGGTTTGAGATACCAATCTGGCAACAGTTTACCTCATTTCTCACTATTCTCCTGTCATTTTGTTATGAAGTGTTTTTAAGAACATCCAGCTTCTATTTGCAGGAAAGCCATTTCCTCATGCAAAGTAGAACATGCAGATCTGATTTGTTTCTCATTTCAGCTGCAAATCTGTTGATTTTTTTACTTAAGAGTTAATGCCTTTTTTTTTTTTTTTTTTTGTTTCCCCCCCCCCCGCCCCAATCTGTCAGACTGTGATTGCCATTCACAGAAGTACACAAGACATGAAGGGAGGGCTGGGAGAGAGGAGAATTTCGTTTGTTTTTAACACCATGTATGGGATCCAGCTGTAAGTTCAGACCTTGCAGCTCATACATACTCCTTCAGAGGGATGTATTCACCATTCTCCCATATTCCTTTTTATGCAAGAAATACCAGTCACTTAGTCTACAGTCTCCATTTATCCCAACACAAAAGGAACTGCATACTGTGGTTGCTTACTGTAGCAGAGGATTGGCTTTAATGGTGTAGAAGTCCCTTCCCTCTGTTCTGTTGAACAGCCATTTTTTTTCCCTAAGATCATGATATATGTGTTGAGAAAACTTTTCTGCTTTATATAACCAACATGCTCACCTACTGCAATATTCACTTCTTTTACGTGATGTAGCGAGCACTCAGCTTGTTTTATCTTCTTCCAGCCTCCATCGGATGTGCTGTTTTTAGGATCCTTATGTTTCACAGTGGGAGAGTAAGTTCTTGAGGGCCTGTTCCCAGATGCAGATTTTTTGACCATAAAATTCTCATGCTCACTGGTGGCTGTTGGTATTTTTCATGGAAATGAAACAGTGTTCTCAATTAATTCCTCATGAGCAAAGTCTGTGCAACAGGGGTTACCAGCAGCATATCCATCTACTGGACTTTGTAGTAGTAGTAACTTACCTTTAGAAATCGTATTTGCATGGCAAAATGGAATCCCTTTTAAAGGTGATAAGAGGGACGTTTACCCTGTCTAGCTTTGTTGATAGATGACTCTGATTATTCTTTTTTTTTTTTTTTTTTTTTAATCTGGAGGATACTGTGTGTTGGTGTTGTGTTTTTTTTTTTTTTTTTTTTTTTAAGCCTATAATTGCATAATGCCTGTGTCTGTAAATTTTGTGGTTTGTTTAATATATGTATACACAGTCCTGGTTCCTATTTGGTTTTGGGGATTACAAGACTTTCCAAGTAATTGAACTGCACAGAAATTTTTCCTGGGATACCAATGTTAAATCTTTGATATAAAGACCAGGTTGTACAGTATGATTGTCTCAGCTGTGTAGGCAGAGCAAGCAAGTAGTGTCAAAAAATTCTATTAACCAATAGAGAGGTTAAATCTCTTAACTGTCTGTAGGCACTGGAAGCTTCTATGTGTGGGCTGTTCTGTCAGGGTAAGGCAATGGACCTGGAGTGGGTATGAGAAGGGAGTCAATAATTTAGTTACTTTATCTTTTTCCTCCCCGCTGTGGTCCCCTCTTGTTAACAATGTGATAGGGAAGTTTCAGACAGTTACTCCTTAAAGATGCTTCAGGTGGTTGCAGGAGACCAAATGGAGTCATTCATGCCACAGAGCAGTAACAGGTCAGGCAGCGATACAGCCAGAGCATGTATTAACACAGCATTTAAATGTTTAATAAATGGCCATGGGGAACTTGGTAAAACTAACTGAGGCTTGTCCTTTCGGATATCAGGATAAATGATTTCTGCAGCATCTGGAGTTGGCTACCTCTGTACTGTTAGCAGTCTCCAGGCAAGGTTTTTTAATGGGCTCTGGTTTCCTTTTGGCTGCAATATGGATTTGCCCACAGTATGTAGCTTCAGGTGACTGAAGAGCCAATCTCTTCAGTATGCAGAGGTTTACTGCTCAGGTTCTCAGTTGGGTGTATCTCCCAGTATTCCCCAAAACACTTCAGCAGTGGAAACTTTTCTGGATTATCTGTTTCAAAGAATGGGCTGAAATTCCTCTCCTAGCTACTGTTTACTTCGTGGGAGGAATGCTTGCTTGGTTTCCAGCTGTTGGGAATGCTATACTTGCCATAAAGATACTCTGAGTGGATATGATTAGTTTCTACAAGTTTTTTAGAAAATATAAACATGCAAAAAGGAAGGAGGCAAATTTATTTCTGTGGCTAAAGAATTAAGTCAAATGTCTGCTAACATTTTGTAGCAACAGGATTTGTTACACCTTAGAGTGTTTATGCTTTCAGCCCCCCTCAGTGTTCGAACCTGACTGGGTTTCTTATGTTTCTACATTGAACAGTAAAAAAAAAAAAGAGAGATCTGAACCAAAGCTGTAGATTCCACTGATTCCTGTTTTGGTGTGGGTTTTTTTGTTGTTGTTTGGTGTTTTTGTTTGTTTGTTTTTGTTTTTTTTCAGAAACCAGATCTCAACCTGAATTTTACAAATGTCCTTATCTCCTAAAGTTGCACTGTTTGTGCAATACATGGATTTTATTAGTTGTCTCCTGTAGTATGTCAAGTCTAGTAATTGTTTTGCTCTCATTTCTGTTGTTACA
This sequence comes from Tyto alba, assembly GCF_018691265.1. Classification (NCBI taxonomy): domain Eukaryota; kingdom Metazoa; phylum Chordata; class Aves; order Strigiformes; family Tytonidae; genus Tyto; species Tyto alba. The sequence goes on from NW_024881322.1 coordinate 14,138,930, forward strand.
CTTCTGATTTCTGTATGTCAAGGACACTGGGGTTTTGTCCCAGTTTCAGTAAACAAAAGAAAATTGCAGAGAGTAGAAATGCAGTGGATGACAGAACTGGATCCAAGTAAGCCATTATTGTATGCTTAGAGGTATTTTGTTTACTTCAAGGCTAATGGGGCAGCGTGTTAGCTCTTCAGATGTGGATTGTTGGGGAGCTTCCGAAACTGGCACTTGCTTTGGCAAAGCAACACACATGAGATGAGTTTGAAAAACAAGCAATAAATAGATCTGGGACATGCTACTGGGTATGAGAAAATTTCAGGGTATTTTTCCAGAATCTGGTAGGAGGAAGGCAAACCAGAAGCCTGGTAGGACACACCGTTCTTTTATTTCTTTGCCTGATTGCTACATCTCGTTGAGGATTTTTTTTTTTTTTTTTTTAATAGACAGAGGTTTTGGAGTTTTAGCTGAGCAGTCGGATTACCTCAGGAGGACTACTCTGTTTAGTTTTCGTAGTTTCTGTGTGCATTCAACTCGGGTTGCGAGGGCTGCACGGTTCCTGTCGCAAGGCAGCAGTGGAAGCGCACCTCCGCCTCAGTCACGGGGGCCCCTCAGCGGATTCCTTCCTCCTCCTCCTCCTCCTCCTCCTCCTGCCCGCCATGGCCCGGCCGGGCCGGCCGAGGCCTGGGAGTCGCCTGAACCCTCCAGCCGCGGGGCAGCGGCCGCGGCGGGCGCTCCCTCTGCTGGCCCCGGGGCCCCGCCGCCACCTGCCTGCGGCCCTCGAAGCTCCTCTCCTTTCGGGGTCGTGATTTCGAAGGCTGCCCTCGGACAGCCGAATAACGCGAATTAAATTCCCCTTCCTCCCCCTCCCCCTTCCCCTTTGTAGCGTGATCATCAGGCTAAAAGCAACACATCGTTTAAATTTTTCTTTGAGTCAGTCTTTAAAATCGCGTTTCTCCCCCCTCCCCCAACCGCGGTATGTTCCTTCAAGATAGAGATCACAGCGCATTCTACCTAATCGGGTAAAGCTAGGTTTTATTTCATCTCTTGCCACTAAGAAGTAAAAGCACAAACAGCAGCATTCTGTTCAATTGCTAGGAACGCTTTTGACGCCTTTATTTCAGGCAAGACTGCAGAAAAAGTAAAGCAGCATGCAAATCATTCAACACTGTGAATTTGTAACAAAATTTGGAATAACATCTTACTCTTTACAGGCTTCCTTTTCATAGCTTTTTGTAGGATTCAATATTGTGATATTTCAAAGACATTTAAATACACAGGCAAGCTTTTGTATTGGCACGAGAGTACAATAAAAATGATCATACATTGGCAAATGGGTGAATATTAGATTACATGGAGGTAAGAATTTGCCATTCAAAGACATTCAGAAATTTTAATATTAATGTTTACCAGTAGGTATTCTATTATCAAGGATTCAAATTACAGCAGCCTTTCTCTTTGCCTTACAATATAGGCCTGAGCTAAAAATTACACAGAATTTAAAATAAAATTTGTTTTGGTCTGCTTCAGCCTCCTAATTATCAACTGCTTTGTGATCACATACTTTTTTCTGTGTGGTCACCCTGAAGCTGCATACACAGAATAATTTTAGAACTTCGTGTGCTCATCTTTCAGGGTATGAATGTATTTCATTTATTAAATAATGTGCTGTGATACTGGAAGTGTCTGGAATTGTGGATCTGCCCCAGCTTGAGTCTTGCCCCTTTATATTGTCTGTAATAGGCCGAACACTGAAAACCCACTGTCACGTAAGTATGCCAATATAAAAAGCATTGAACATGTATTTCCTGGCTGGTTTTGTAAGGGCCAACTATATTCAAGTAGCTATAGCCCTTTTTCCTGGGGTCAGTTATTGGATGAAGTCTTAAGTGTCTTCAAGAGATGGCTGATTATTTTTTAAGACAAACTTTAAACATCACTGCTTACTGCGGTGAAAGACTTACTAATACACTCATCACTACATTAGTCTTTGGGGAACTATACATATGGGGTTATTTGAGCAGTGTCACATTTTCATGAATAATACATGTATTCATTTTGAATGGAAGGTGCTCTCTGGCATACTCCCAAAGCACGAACATGTCAAAACTATCTTCATTTATTTGCTGAGTCCCTAGGATCAGTGGTTAGAAGCGTCGCTTCATTACTCCCTTCTATTTTGTATGCTCTTGCAGTCCTTGACTGGGCAAAAATATCAGTTAAGTAAGCAAGTTGTACAAACTTCAGGATATCATCAAAGCATGAGGAGAACCAAACGAGCGTTCAAACAAGAAGAGTTGTACTCTGGGCAAAATTCAAATACTACATCAGCTTTATTCCTCTGGAGGCCAATAAATGTCATTTAAAAATGAATTGGTATTTGATACTTTTGGGAGTTGTCCTCTCTCTGAGTATATTCCAGTGCAGTGTGGCCATTTAGGGCTGTTCTCATGTATGAATATGCCTGGCATTTGAAAAAATAGCTTTTATATTTGTGTGGGTATTTTATTAATAGTTCTTTTTCACATTACTTTGAGATTTGTATCTGATATTAAATTGGGAAGCCATCTTAGGTGATTTTTTTCAAACTGAGTTTCAAAACGGCTGCAAATGCTACTTTTTCACATTCTTGCCCAGGGCACAGATTACTCCTGTCACCATATCTTTTGACAGAAAAGGAACAGTAAGTCAGCCACTTGCTCATGTTGTGAGAAAAGAACACTTGCAGCATTTCCCTTGTTGCTGGAAGAAATAAATCCTCCCTTGTTTCATGAAATTTGACTGCTTTTGCAACTTTTAACTTTACAAAATAAAATGCCTCTGGAGTTTTTCTGAGTTTTTTGGTGGGATTTTGAAAGGGTGCAGTAATTTGTTTAACTTTCACAAGAAAAAGTCCATGTGCATTTGTTGTGTAAGTCAGAACAACAACTTCCCAAATACTGGAGTAGCTTTGCCAGTCTTCATTGGCCAATACTGCTAAAAAGGCAACACCTGGAGACTGAGGCTTATCAGCATAGAAAGTCAGAAGCTCTGTTCCATGTATCTATTTTAGAAAGGCCTTTTCTCTTTGACCATATTTTTTGGTTCCATTCTTGAATGTCTTTTTTTTTTTTTTTTTCCAGCAGCACTGCTCGCCTGTGGTTTCTCTGCTGAGTTTTCTTTTGCAGAGATTTCAAGCTCTCAGTCTACAAATTGATGATCCATGATGAAACGTCTTCATGGTTGTGAACCATCTAATGCCCTAGTTTTTCTTCAGAAAAAAAGAGAGAGAAAGTAACAAGTGTCTGCCATGCTCAAAGCTACAACTTCATTTTATGTTTTGCAAAAGCACTTTGATTGGTAAGAATACGGCCAGGCAGTGCAGTAGATGCAAGTTGAAAAGAGTGAATGCAGTTCTGCAAAATGGTCCACAAAACCAGTGCCGTGTACCGCTTGTTTTTCTGCTCTTGGTCTAGTAGTGCATGTCCAAGTGTTCTGGCTGGTCTTGCTTGGCATTTTCCTGATCTTGGTCCCTTCTCCCAAGGCTGCAGGGTCCTGCTCCTTGCCCTTTTCTCTTTTCTCCATGCATTGCCTACACAATAATTGCTCTTCTTACATACAGCACCAGTGTACATAAACTTGTTTAAAGCAGCGTTGTCCATTCTTGCTCTGAAATGACATCTCAGCACTCTCAGGGTCTGTTCTTTTCAGTCTCCTTGAAATGTTTTTTTGGGTCTTGCATGAAGTCAGAAACAATTCTTTTGATACTCGACCCCATAGATTACTGACAGCCCGGTTCTCCTTGACTTTCTGATGTTGCGTAACACTATACTGCTCAAAAAATTCTATTTAAAATAACGTGACTACTTAGCACGGATCCTGCAGCTCATAGCTGTGCTAAGTAGTATTCTGTTTCACAAGTGGTCCCTTTGAAGTCGGTCAAGTTACACATGCTTACATCATGTCTGAACTTGGTCCACTGTGTTTACAACATGCATATTTGATATTGCACAGTGGGTGCACATAACTTTGAAAATAATAAAATCTTTATTACTTTGAGGAGTGCGCACATTAAAGAACAGATTTTCATTTATATCAAGGCTCCTTACACTACTCTGGCTATGCAAGAGGCCTTAAAACTGGCATAAATTCCACTAAAGACCAGCTGAAAATCCCTTTTCACAGCCAACATCATGTAAAATGGTGCTGCATGTAAACCGAAATGGAGACCTTCCCAAAAGGGATTTTTTAATTTCAAGGGGATATTTTAACTTTTTTGTTTGGTTTTCCTGTTGTAAAGATAGAATAGAACTAATCACTGTAACTCTGCTTATTTTTAATGTACAGTATACTATCTTACAGCAAATCTTTCATGTGGAGCAGTTGACCTTTTTTTATCCCTGTGTTTCAAATCAAATGTTAACACTTTTTCTAGTTACCTGTATTATAGTAATGCTCATATAAACAGCAAAAAGGTTGCTTGTTCCTTGAATTACTCCAAAGAAGTAAAAAGCAAAAAGGATTAATCCAATATGTAATGTTAATCAGAATCTGATTTGTTTGGGTTCCCAGTTTGGGAAAGGAGGGTAGTTCATAAAAACGTATTTTTGACGAAAGTGCAGGTGGATTTCTATGTTTAAACCTTCTCAAATCTATTAATTCTTTGTTTTTAAGCTCTATCTCTTGTCCATCTGCATAAAGTAGGCACTTGAGAGGCTACAAAAATAATGAACTGAAGCTTCAGCTTCTTCAGATAAAATAATAAACAGCTAGAAGTAGCATAAATGTATTAGTTGTTACCTGGTAAAGAAGTATCGATTTTTGAAGATGGCCCTGTGTTTGAAACACTGGACGAGAACTTGGGGAATCTGAATCCATTTCTCGACTGCAGCAAATTCCTTGTTTGCCTCTTGGTAATTAGTCTCTGTACACCAAGCTCCCGGTCTGTCAGTGTACCCATCTGTTTATCCCTCTGCCTCACAGAGGTGCCACTTACACTTCCCCTATGAGGGTCTACCTAATATCTGTAAGGAACTTCTAGAGTGGGGGAAAATATTTTTTGCTACTGTCAATGCTCTTCCCTGGCTTTTCATCTGATTCTCCCTGCAAGAGAAAAAGAAAATGGCTGTTGCAAATCTCAGGAGAGAACCCATCTATATGAAATCAGTGTGTATCCGTACGGTCATATTCTAAGCCATTTTAGCAGGGAGATTTCCTGTTTTGGCATAGAATATTTTTGTTTCTTTTGGACAGAATGGTATCATGTTTATCCATGTACAGCTAGTTTACAGCTTTCCTATGTGGTTCCTGAATGCATCCTTCTCATCTTTCTCCTTTTTGTTTTTAACTGGGAAAATAAGCAGTGTATTGGAAATTTTTCTTTATGTGCTGTAGGCTACACTTAAACATTGAGGTCTCAGTAATTTGTGTTTTTAATGGATAGGGGTTTTTCCTTTTGGGTCATTTTCACAGAGCAACTTAGGTTGTCCAAACATATTCTGAAATACATTGGGGATTATGGTTTCAACACATGCATGCCTAGGGCCAAAGTATGAGTAACATGAAATTTTGTTCCATTCCATGAACAAACCACTGTTTTGTGGTGTAATACAAAACATATCTAAGCAGTTTAGATCACTATCAGGCATTACAACGTTAGGTTTTCTATTTATGTGACTACCCAAAGCTCATTAGAAGCTCATTTTGTAGCTCTAGGGAAGTAAGAATAAAAAGCAGTGAAAAATAGTACATTGTATTCTGTTCTAATTATACTCTATTTACTGTACTTACTAATGTATATCAAGTGTATAATTTTATAGTTGCAGAGCCCAACTTTCAGTACTTGTGAAGTCCAGGATTGTTCATAAAACCGTTGTGCGTGCAGTTTAACTGTGCAACTTTGATTGCATGGACAAACTGGCTGTTTGTGCGTGCGGGCACACTGCTGGTCGCGGCTCCCTTTTTGCCATAAGAGTATCCTTGCAGTGAAGTGTTTTCCAATTCCTCTTCCCCACCTGCTCGTAGGCCCACAAGAAAGATGGTAGTTGCCAGGCCCAGAGGGGTTGTCAGGAGAGAACAGACAGATCTGAAATACTGAAATGTGTGTGCAAATAGAAGCGATCAGATTCGGGATGTGGATTTTGTCTGTTCAACGCTACACACTGACTGGTAGGGTGAGTCTTTTTAGAAAACATCACAGAAGTGCTCACCTTGGTCGTGCAGGCAGAGGTTTCACATCTTCATCAGACTGGGTTTGTGCGGGCGGAAGGAATCCTGATGGGTTGTCAGAGGGTATTAATGTAGGAGAATGAGATAGATAGTAGCGCAAGGAATGGAGGCAGGATGTGTCCTTTGTAAGGGAAAATATTTTTATTCTTGTCAAGTTTTCCTTTTAAGCTACAACACTGTGGCCCCTTTGGCATATTGGTCTCAGCTTTTAAGGAAAGGATGAATGCAGAACAGCCATAGACATGTAATAAAGCTTCTGCAGCTGAGGGCAGAGAGGGAGAAAATAACTCCATTAGGTAATAGAAAAACCAAGGTTTTGGACAACCTAGATAAAAAACAAGGATAACCTTCACCTTTCCATGCTCTTACCACTCACTGGAAATTGGTTTCTGTTACAAAAGAATAAGTTGCATAGACCCAACCAAAAATGAGTGTTTACACTTTTTTTTTGTAATGTAATATTAATGAGCCATTCCCCCAGTAGTAAAAAGCTTATCCCGGGTGTGCATTAGTGGATTATAAGCACACTTCACAGGTGGCTTAATACACAAGGCTGAAACACACCAAGGACATACACTGAATCCTGGTGGGGCACACTCAGTCATGACTTACACTACAAGATAATATTTAACAGCATTCCAGTTCATATAGCACTTAGTTTGAAATAAGATGTGTAAGCTTGTTGTTCTAACAGAACACGTGTTTTAAAAGAAAAGCTGTGCATGAAAAAATTCCTTAAAATCCAGATAGCACAGTCCCTTCTTCATGCTCTCAGTGTAACATATTACAGCAATAAAATGAAAGCACCATGCACTAGACTGAAAACAATATGCCTGCTCCACAAAATAAATGTCTGTTTATTAGTCTGTCTTCTTGCGTATTTCGGTGCCCGTACACTCACAGATCGTGAGAAGATGTCACTAAATTAAAGCAGAGATATTTGTCCCAGAAGTAAGGTCACTTTCACTTCTGTGCTCTCTCCTTATTTATTTTAATTAATGAGTACAAGCTCTGTTTTTCTTCATCTTTAGCTTTCTTTCAGGTTTGCTTTATGTACCTTGTTATAAATTCCTTGGCTTCCAAGCAGAGTTTTATGAGCATGGAGCATTGTATTTAAAAATAAAGATTCTGAACACCCATATGTTTTGAGGTACAGTTCCTTTCCTCAGAGGGTATATAACACATAAAACAAAAAAGCCTATTTTATAATGGAAATCTGAAAACAATCAGCGAGCGTCTTGTTCAAAGTAACACCAGGTTTGCTTTAATTTCCAACAAATTCAATTTTCTTTAAAGTGCCGTTTATATGCCCATGTTGAATTATAATACTTAGTAGTAATTTATTGGGGATATTATTCTAGGAATTTTTCTATCTTCTACCTTTGACCCTAGGGATGCGATAGAGGCAGATAAAGAATGTATGGTGCAGTATGACACAATATACAATGCAAGAAAAGTAGCATTACATCAGAAAACTTATCTAGAAAAGACACATTGATTGCTTTAACTTAAAAAATCACTTCCGTCATGTTTATGCACCATGAGGCTACTATCTATTGCTGATTTTTTCCTTTTTTTTTTTTTTTTTCTATTAAGCTCTTTTCACAGCCACTGTATTTTCTTGCATGATTCTAGGAGAGGGTCATTGTAGCACAAAAATTGAGCAATTTTGTCCCAATTCAAAGCTAGTGGTAACAAATGGAAAGTCTCTGCTGTGGGTTTTGGATGAAGGCAATAATATTGTTTCTGTGCTAGTTCCTCTGTATACGCTAAAGGCTTTGTGACAGGGTCTGGGATTTTCTTAATGCTTTTTAAATCTTGAACTTTTTGAATCTTTTTGAACCTTTTCAAGCGGAGCCTTGCCATTATTTTCTTGTAACCTTTCTTTTTAAGTCAAACATTGCAAGACACTGTTCATGTTTTCACAAAAAGAGAATACACCAATAGCAATTTCCAAGACTAATGGTGTGGAAAGGTTGTATTGGGCTGTATTTTTTTGTTTATTTGTTTGTTTGGTTTTTGGTATTTGCTTCCTGTAGTATGAGGTCTGATGTAGAACTGCAGGGAAGCCAGTAGTTCCAAACCTAACTGCATGCTCGATGTCTGGCATCAGGACTTTGCCCCGTGTCTTTGTAGTAAAGTCTCAAGAGGCACCGACTGAAATGAAGAAGTGATGCATCTTCCTTCCCTGGCCTTTGTCATGGGACTGGGAGTGAGGCTCTTGCATTCAGCGAAGTGGAAATCTCATCCCTGTAGTTAATCCTGGCCCCTGTGTAGGTGAGGCTGACCAGGCAGAGCTGGTTTTGCTCTTGTTTGGGGGATTTCTTTGCTCCTGGAGGTGGATTGCATTGATATTTGATGAACGTGTTGCCAGACCCAAAAGAGGGTTACTTGAGGCCTGAAAAATATTTTTAAAACTCTGAAAGTAACAAATTGAAAGATTTATCCTAAAATACCTCTTAGCCTCACACAGTGATTCAAAGGAAAATATATAGTATTGCTGGCTGTCAGTGCCTCTTGACAAAGCACTGTTGTAGAAAAGGCCAGGAGCCCTGGGAGATGAGGTTCTATTTTCTGTGGCCTGACAAAAATTTGATAATTCAATTTCTTTTTGGTCTCTCCTCAACTGAGGAAACCCTTTACCTAACCTTCCTCTTTGTGCATGTAAGACTTGCCACTTTCAGGTGCCAGAAGCAGTAGTGCCAGGGCAGCTGATGCAGCAGCTTCATTCCCACTGGGCCACCCCAAAGAGCAGTTTCCATCATACTGCGCTGTGTGAACTGGCTGGCCGCCTATAGACAGGTGAACTTTGCTTCTCGATGTGCTCCTCCTATACCGCTGCCATCTTTCCAGTAACAGATCATCACTCCTGCACTGTTTTGATGATACAGCATGTTTACAGCTCGCTGGAGCAACAGAGCCCTTTGACAGTGTGTTATTGCAATACATCACAAGAGACAGCTATTCCGGGCGTGTTTTACTCCCGGGGTGCTTTCATCTTGAGCAGTACAGCTGATCTCGGGCCTGCCTTAGAAAAGTGTTGGGGCAGATAAAACGCTATCTTCAGAATGACCCCTCAGGGGTAGAAGTGTGTGGATGTGATGCCCAAGTCGCAGAGGACCGTGCAGCGACTCCGTCTTTCCCGGGATCTTTTCGTACAGCATGCTCAGATCCTCCAGCATCCCTGAACAGCAATTATTTGTGTTCTTTCTCGTTTTACAGTGTTAACTGCAAAATCACTGTTTATAGAGAAGTATTCTTGTTTTGTTTTAATCATTAGGTGACTTTTAAGATGTGGGCGGAAGCAGGCATGGAAACAAAGGGCGTTTGAGCTCTGAGGACGGGGGAGCATGGTAGCAAAGAATAGTGCTTTGGCACAGCGCATGGTGGTACAGGATAACACTTTATGTAACGGGATACAGACCACATGGCAGGCAATTGGCACCGCAGGAGAGCCCTTTATGTAACACGAGAGATAATCAGCATGTGGCTGGCATCACGGCTTAGTAACACATACAATGAGATGGGAACAATTGCATTCTCTTCTCTCCCTCACAGAGGTCACTGAGAGGAAATCCCTTCTTCCCACTCTGAATAGGCATCTGATATTAGATATATTTACTGGGGGAAGACAGGGATCCAATTCCATTGTGCTAAGCTTTTTATTTGTCTTAATTTATTTTTTAAAAACATGCCCTTTGCTCACTTGCTACTGTTGGGGGGGCAGACTAAACAATTCAAAGCTTTCCTAAGAAAAAGAGTAACTTTTTAATCACTGCAGTGAGCATTACTTTTTGGCAACGCTATAATGCTACCAAGAGGCAATTTTAATAAAACAGTCCAGTGCTTCAGAAGCTCCTGAAGTACTGGCAATTTTAAGGAAATAAAGGGATATATTTCTTTCTCCAGTTCTCTTTTTTTAATCTTTAAAAGAAAACCACAGTGCCCCTTTGGTGCCTCTTAAGTGGGCACAACTGTTGATTTAAAAGAAAGACGAGCTGGTCTTTATGGTTAAGCATTTCAGTCCAACACCCTCTTTTAAAAAGCAAAGCACTTTAAGGTTTTGCTTAAGGTTGCTCATTCAGATCCAGAGGGACTGGAAAAGGTTGTCTGTGGAGGGCCAATTTCCCCACACCAGAGTTTCTTTGGTAGGACTCCAGGAAGGCTTTGGGGCATCCTGATTTCTGTCCACTACTTGGTTTATAGTGTTTCCTGCTCGTCTAGTAAATAGACAAACTATTTTTGTTTGCATATGAAGAGACGCCCTGATGTATGTTTTGCAATAGTTTTTTGTGCTGGTGTAAATTCATGTATGCCAGCGCCGAGGAAAACACGGTGAATTACACTGCAATATCCACCATTTCTTAGGACACCAATCATCTGTCTTATTTGGTGTCCTGTTCTGGTGAAGTCTTGTAATTCAGCATGCCAGAACCCTTCAGATTAATTCATACTATGTAGTATTGTAGATTGTAAGGCTAGGGCAGAAGTAGGGAATAATTTGTGATTATCTCTGGCTGTTTGATGGCTGTTATTGGATTGCCATTTGGAGCACATGGTTTACAGGCCGTATTTCCAAAACCTGGAACCTGTGCGTGTGCAGTTTTACACAGGGAGATACACAAACGTGCATTTCCAAATTTACCAACTGATTATGAAGTTGAGAGATATCTGCCATTACAGCATTGAGAATATTGGTTAAAATATGGAAGTATATAGTACAATACCGCAGTAATTGCAAGCACCTAATGCTGATCCTAGTGAAAGAAATGTATGGATGCCTCCCATATACCTCACTTCCATCTTTCTCTTCCTCTCCTTATTTTATTTTTTTTCATATTTTAGTAGGTATTTAGAATGCATTTTCTGGACTGCATAGAGATCTTGGTGGGAGTCAGAAAGTACTGGAAGAGTTACCATATTTAATTTTCAACCTCCGTTCTGGTTTATATCAGTTTGCTTTTTCTCACTTTAGAAACATTATTTTCAATGGAATTTCAAAATGTCTGTCCATTCTAATGCTATAATGTCTGTTGATTGAAATCACAACGAAGACAGGCAAAACGCACCATACATGAAAAGATTTTTCCAGTTAATGAAATAAGTGCGTCTGTGCGCATTTTCCTTGGACTTAAGTGTGAGATTTGGTTTACTTTCAGTAGTTAAAACAAACTAAGTTGCTTTGCAAATGTAGAAAAGATAGCACTCGGAAGGCCTTGGTTATTCAAGGCAACTATCCAGGGTTATTTCTGAGTAAAATATTATTGTTTTCTACCTAGAGCTAATATATCAGCTAATCCATGGGCTGTTACCCTTCTTGAAGTGTGGAGTAAGTGACCCTTTATTTATTATTTTTTTGTTGTTAACAAACCTTGTGCTTTCAGGAAGAGGGTTGGGTTCCCTTTTACCTGATGAAAAATGCCCACTAGGTACTCCAAGGACCTCAAGGGTGATTCAGAAATTAAAATATTCCAAGATGAAGGACACACGGTCATCAAGACAGATTTTTCTTAAAAAAACACAGTGAATGTTGTCTTCAAATTGGATGTATTGTTGAAGTGTATTTGAAAGTTTTCCCAAGTGTTTAGTTATGTAGGGGATTGTAACTTCATATATACTTCAAGAAAAATATTTTTACGTGAAAAGGTATTTGTTCATTTAAGTAGGTGCTGGCTTGTCTTAGATTTTGCTTCCAACCATATCAACAGTGTGGATCTTGAAGATTAAAGAAATTACATCAAAATTATTTTATTATATTTTATTTTAATTATGGCATACGTTTACAAGTAAATGGAGTAATTTTTTTTTTTCCGTTGAGAAACTTAGAAAACAGGATCTAGTGGTAAGCTATGTTCTTCTCTTCTGTTGCTTCTTAACTGCTAAGGATTTCACTCAACCCATGTACCTTCTGTCCTCAGCTGAAGTTCTACAGTCCTATTCTTTATGGTGTGTGTAAAAGAGAGCACCAATTTTGTATTTGTCAGTTAATTAAAAATTCTCTTGATTGGAAACTCCAGAATGCACCTTTTACAGTGTATTGTCAGAGTTCTTCTACAGTTGATTGTAAAGGAAGCAGACCAAAAAAATTAAGGGATGTGCTTCCGAGCGAAGTATGTAAGCTGTAGGTATCAGTGTCTTGGATGGAGCCTGTGACAAAGGTTTATGCGTACCAGAGTAGTCTCTGAGGAACTAACAACGATGAAGTACAGCAAAAGTGAGTTTCTTGCAAACCGACGGGTTCAGCTAGAAGATATGATCAGCATTATCCAGGGAAGTCGGTCTTTTGGATTCGAATTGGCAGCTCTTTGACTAATGAAGAGCCACATTTCTCAGTTTACAGTGGGTGGGAATTTCTAGTTATTTCTTTTTCGTTTTCAAGTGAAGGAGGAAGTGTTAGTGCCAGCAGGATGAGAAGGTGTCTTGCTGTTAAGTCAGCTTAGAAGCATGATGGGAGACAGTTGCATTTTAGGCTTTGGAGTCCTAGGGGGTTTTTTTATCTAAGAAGAACTATGATATTTAAGAGGTTTTGAAACCTTTTTGAGCCCTTCAACATGGCTTAGCGATTGAATGTTTTTAAGGGGCTTTCTGTTTCTAATCATGTGCAATTTTTTCCTCTATTTTTGCCTCTTTAATCTGTGTGTTATTTTGTAGGAAACTCCTAAAATGCCATTGGCAGATAAACATTGTGTAAATAAAAGTATTGTTTGTTTTTCTTCTAACTTATGATAATGATTAAAGTTTTAAGTTTGTAGAAACATGTTCACCCAACAGCTTTGGACAGAAAGAGCACAATACATTTTCTCTGCTGAGCCTGTTTGGCTCATGCCTCTGTTGGTTGTGAGTATTGAAGCTGACTAAAGGCTGTTAAAATGCTTTTCTTTTCATCTAAATTGAGTTCATTTATGCAAATACTTGACCAACCTGATGAATATTTATAATAAGCACTCCAAAACTTGAAGGATGTTTTCTTAATTGTTTTTATTTTCCTGTCAAATATACTTATATATTAGAGTGAGTAACTCCAAGGACATGTTTACAGTATAGAAGACATCCTGAGGCTTCTTTCCTTTATTGTACACAGCACAAATCTTTATACTGTGCATGCTTGCATGACTTGCTGGTTTCTTCTCCTTTACTGTAGATGTAGTACCGAAAAAAATAATATTTTTTTCTTGAGATAGAATAAACTGTTACTTCAGCATCATCAGAATACTTTTGTTTTCAGTGACTCTAAGAAATACAAGATAAGAGCGCAAGCATTAGGGAGATCTTATGGTTGTGTGGCAAAGCGTCTGAAACAGGACATGGAAGGCACTCATCCTTTTTAAGTGATGTTTGGGTAAATCTTTATGTTAGATCAAACTTCACTTGTCCTTCTACAGCCAGTGTAACTTCTGTATCACATCTGGGGCTAGTTCGAGAAAAAAATGCTCGTGCCTAATCCCGATCTTGCTTCTGGGTTGGTTATTTTTTGATAACCTAGTACTAGTGGCCATAGAACTAAGGCTTTCATTCTCTCTGTGGGAGAAATGTGGGATAATCCTTCCTCCTTTTCCACTTTTTGTCCATTTAATTTATTGAGAGCTCTTCCAAGCAGTTCTTTGTTTTATATTTGTAAATATTTTAACTGTACTGAGCTCAAATATACTCTTGGTAGAGGCCACCAGATACAACTAGAATTATTTAAAAACCCAGCAGTGATTTAGAGTCCATGTAGTAGTGGGCAGAGTTTATACATCTGTACTGTTTCCCTGCCCTATGATTTCCCTAAAAGATACCGTGTGACATCTGTAAGTGCCTCAGAGTGCCATCATTTGAAAAAAGAGGTTTCTGACTGAGCTGACAGTTGTAGCGTTTAGATATTTCTTGGATTAAAAACATGGAAGTGACAGAAAGAGGTAATTGTGCTTTATCCATATAAATATATACTGAAGACTGCATTATGGGTCTATGTTACTGGTACTCATACTGCTGTGTTAATAATAATAATGCTTATTCCTGAACGATGGTTGCCCCTCTTTCCCCTTTCCACATTTAAAATGCAAGGTCAGAGACCAGGTTACACTAATCACTTTTTAAAAATCTGCGATAGCAGCATTATCAGGCTTTTGAAATTTGGATGCTGGTTGGGTGGAAGTAGGCAGACATGAAAACTCTGGAAGCAATTGCAGTGATTTCTGCAGCAAGCTTAGCTAGCCAGGATCGGGAGACCCACACCTGCAGAATTCCAAGAGCCCTGGCTATTCATTGCCCTTTGAACCTTTGCTTTTGCTTTTTCCTTTAACTGTTTTAGTTCAATTGAACGTGCAGCCACGGGCTGTGGAAATGGACAGATGCTGCATGTATGACAGTATGCTGCCAGAAATGGAAAAAACACAAGAAAGGGCAGCCTTGGATATCGTGTCCAGCTGCCTGCTGTGATTTTTCCACTGAAGCACTAGAGGGATTAACCAAATGCACTGCCAGCTTTACATGATCTGGGACAGGCTTTAAAATGGAGATTTTTGCATTTTTCTGTCTACTCTTCTTTTCTTACTTTCTTCCTTCCCCTTTTTTTGGCATCCACTTTTACCACTGACAATGAAATTGCCCAGCTAACTTCAGATTTGTTGTTGCTCTCTTTCAGGTGAAAGCTAGGGGGGAAGGGATCTCTTAAATGCAAAACACTGATTTCATTCGGCCCTGTAATGCTTGTGTTCATGGGAGACTCTACAAAATGACTCGGCTAGCAGGAATGTTTATTCTAATAGTGAACATTAAGAGAATAAACTGATAAAATGAGAGAGATCAAGCTTTCAGTGCTGCTATGGGTACAAGTGGAGGAGTGAACTACATGTGCGGTATACTTGCAGATTTATTTTCCTGTTCTGTGTGCTAATGCAGAGGGTAGGTAGGATCTGGGCCTACTTTTTCTTTGCGTTTCTGGGGTTGGGAATCCAGGAATAAATGAGCCTCACATTTCGGAGAACAAATTATTGTGAGCAGCATTTACACAGCTGTGTGGAAAGGGGCGAAGCCTTTTGCTCACCTTCTTGCAATTGCCCAGTGACAGCTTACAAACATAGCTGTAAGAGAGTGTCGCTGGGTAATGAAGCCTGAAGAAGTAAATGTCTTTTTGTGTGTGAGACAGTGAGAATTAATGCTTTTCACATTAGGTAACTGACATAACATCAGGCAATATCTGTGTTTGGTATAAAGTCACTAGCCCGTCTCAAATACCAATATTAGATTTGCTGTTTGTCCTTAAAGACAATTCTATAATTCCTGTGGTGCCTGCAGCAATTATTCAGTAAGTGATGAAGAAACCCAAACAACCTGTATATTGTTACCAGACACTGAATAGAAAAGGAATCTGTTTCAAAATTGTTTTTCAGAGTTTTATTTGTTTACCGTGTTATGGGGGAAGTGGTGGTGGTAAAGAATAATAGATAGGGAGAAAGTGACCAAATCTGAAATTAAAAGTTTTAAATCTGCGAACAGTCTGAGAATTCATATACAAGCTGAATATACATCATGCAATTGTGCTGTTTCTCCATCCAGAGGTCTTCCTCGGGCGATCGCTCTTTAGAGAGCTGCCGTGGAACTGTTCTGATACTGAAGCGCAATACAAGAGCACCAGTCTAATACTTACATTAGCAGGTCATTGAAGTGAGTGGGTCTCTGTGTTAGTGAAGTTAATTGTGTCCATCCCTGCTTGTAGGATGAAATCCTGTATGGGCTTTGCTGAATGTGAAGGCATTTGTCTGGGAAACAGAGATTAGAAGCATGTGAGTTGCAGTAAGCGAAGACTGTCTATTTGAAGCTCTTTGTACTCAACGTGTAATCAGCTTTTCACTTGAATAGCCCAAGGTTTTCCGCCTGACTATATCGGTATCCTTCAGAGAACAAGTGTCGTCTTGAAAATCTTACCAAATTTTTGCTAGAATGTAAGACTATAACCAAATCTTCCTGAATTCTAGTGATTTGCTTTGAGTATTGCATGAACAGCTCTTTTAAATGCCTTTTTTGTATGTTGTCACATAATTACCCTATTGATTATCTATTTAGGTTTTTTTACAAGTTAAATAGATATTATCATTCAGGGTGTGGTAAGAATCATGTGGGACTTTTTTTTTTTTTTTTAATTTCCCAGTCTCTTACAGTAGCACACAAAATATGACTAATATCAGACAAAGCTAGGTCAAACTAAAGACTCATTTAAGCTAATATTCTATTTTCATGAATGGTCAGTGGGAGATGTTTAGGCAGGAAGTGGCAGGTATGTAGAGATTGAACCTTCCCCTGTTACATCATATAGCATGTCCTGGTAATAAAACTTCCTGGATGCATGGTGATGCTTGAAGACTTTTTATGTGGGGGGACTGGGAGGGCAGCAGTACAAGTTAAAAAGTGCCCCCTGTACGTTTACTATGCAGTTTTTTACTGGTCATTGTCACTGCAGAAGTATCAGCAGAGGCTGGGAGCCCTGGGGAAAGCATGCTTGGTTCTAGCTTTGGGAAATTGGGCCATTTTATGAAAGCCACATAAATTTGGAAGTACTGACTTGGTGACCATTGCTGGTAATTTCCCATTGGCCATCTGCATAATGGACACATTTGTTTCACAGGCTAAAGGATGAAAGGCAGGTGTTTGGATAGTTTTGAAGGCTGCACACTCTGCTGTTGGCTGACAGTGATTCCTCCAGGTCATACCTGAAGTTTATGGGCAAGACAGAGTAGTAAGGTAAGCTCTTATTGCTGATATTCTGGGATGAACAGAAGTTTTCAGATTTTAGGGCTGTCAGGCTTAACACTGTAATGAGAACCATGTTGAAACAGAGAGGATTGAGAATAAAATCAGTGTCAGTCATATGCTTCATTTTGCCAGTCTAACAATATTTGGGGTTTGTATTTTTTATTTTTGAACAACTTCATTTCTGTGGACATATGAGGCAAGGACAGACTGTTACAACTGCGGAATGTCTGGAGAACAGTTCACTTCAAATCAGGACAGTTTTGCAATTCTGTCAACTGAAAATACTGCCATTGAGTGAAAAATAAGGAACATTTAGGGAGCCTCAAACTAAAACTCAGAAATATGTCACTGTCTTGAAAGAGAAGTGTACGTGTATACCCTTAGGAATCAAGAAGTGTTTGGCTTGGGCTTTTCTGGATGTTAAGAGGCTGGCTGCAAATGTAGGAGGAGAAAAAGAAGTACGAGAAAGGCACAAGGGGGAGGTAAGAAAGTAATCTTTGGTTGCAGACCAGACAGTTTGTCACTCTGGGAAGAGCCTCGAGGAAGTGGCTTTCAGTCAGATGATAGGATGAAGAACTTCTAGGTTTATTCGTAAAGAAAGGACTTCTTTGATCTGATCTGTCCAGAGTTCAGGGAAATAGGACTACATGGGTTTCGAAATAACAAAAATGTATCTATACATGCCTGTTAATTTCTCTGCTCAACTAAGGAAGATTCTGACTTTAGGGATGGCATTTTGGGTCAATAATTAAATATATAAGACAAATGAAAGTTATCGGCTAGTAATAAAAAATTTATTAACAACAAGAAGGATGTGTATCACTTCTTGCACTTAGTTGTTTGTTCTCCTTAATACATTTCCAACAGGAAAAAGAAGGAAATGTATGCTTCGTGTACAGACAATTAGTGACCCAAATGTCAGAGTGAATCAGAAAATCGGGGAGTGTTTGTATTTTACCTTCACTTGAACTGCAAGCTGCCAACCATTGCTAAACCACAGCAGATACGCAAGAAGTCTACTGAGTTGCAGTAAAGTCTATGGCATACATGCCATGGAGGTGGAAGAGATGCAAGTGTTGGTGCTATGCCTAGCCTACCTTGCTTTTGAGAGGTTCATCCCTGCCGCAGCAGAGCAGTGAGGACTTTCTTTGCTTTTAGTTTCAAACTACTTAGAGCCATGGCGAATCCTATGTGCGTATGTCAGGCTAGCTGTTGAGAGTGCATGGAGCACTGCTGATCCCTAGGATGGTGTGGTTAGCCATACTCTGAGTTCTGTGGAGTTATTTGGGAAAGATGGAGCAAAAGAATGAAGTGCGGGGGGTGTAAGAATCAAAGGTATGTCAAATTTTATAGTGTGTACCTGTCCTTTAAACAAGCAAACAACAGGACAGCTATTATTTTGAATAGCCATGTAATAGCCCTCTTGGCAGCTTCTATTGTTTCTATGCGATCATGATTACAAGGCCTCCATGAGGTAAGTGTTGAATCGTTCTGCTTAAAGCAAGTGATTTTGACTGTTTGCTTTTTTCCCAATTTTGTATCCGTTTTGTCCTTTTACTTAGTTAAAACTGATACAAGTAAGAATTAAGTCAAGGTCTTTTCCACGTTGTATTTGCTGGTATATGTCTGTGCTGTTCTATCATTTTACTGGGTTGGGAATACGTGAGGCTAGTCCTGTCAATACTGAAAAATATGTCCAGCTTGCTTGAGCATTTCTTTGCAAGCCAGATGAGAGGAAACCATTGCTTTTGGATATGAATTTTATGAGTTCTGTTCTCAGTGAAATATGTTCTGTTCCTGGTCGATGAGCACAGTAGCTTTTTGTGGCCAGAAGGAAAGGGAAATTGTCAGGGGTTTCTGCACGCAGCCGTGTAACATGACTTCTGGAGCAATGCTTATGGTGCTTAGCAGATACTTAACATGTAAGGAGTTAGTTTCATGTAATGACTAGTATGGACAAAAGGAACTTCTGAACCGGAAAAGTACATCTGAACCAAGAAGGTGGTTCTTTAAGTTTATTACATCCCCTCCTGCCTGGTTTGTATCTACTGTATCCTTCAATCTCCTTTTCTCTTTCTCTCTCACCATAAAAATGTCCCAGTATCTCTTAAGTTCATCTATATCATTTACTTAGATGATTTCACTTGGCAACTGTCTCCATGTGCTCGGTACTTTTTGAGTGATACATTTTATTGGAGTTCTAACTAAATTTCCTTTTTATTCCTGGACTGCTTTATTTATTTATCAACATTCCAACCTGTCCCAGACAGGATATCCCTTTTTACCTTATAAAGCTTTTAAGGAATTTTAAATAAGATTGGCACTGTGTTAACTGGAGCCATGTCCCCTGTTACTTACTTTTGATTTCCACATGTCAATTCCTTCAATTTGGAGTTTGCTTTATTTTGTATCACTTCAGAAGAACAAATTCTGACCGGCCCTCATAGGAGTGTAATGGATTCACCCGTTGTCATCCTTGTTCCATTGCTGACAGAGGTCAAAACCTGGCCAAAATCCCATTTGGGCAGATGTAGGAAGAAGTTGTAATAGAATTACCTTCCACATGCAGATCACATGTCTGTTGCTATTGTTTTTTCTTTCTTATCTCCCCTGTGAATACATGCAGACTCATTTAGCTTGCATACCATCCTTTAATAGGATCTGCTTTATTTCACACGAACTTGCAAGCAAATCCTTATTGTAGATTTTTGTGTTCTTTCCAAATGCAGGTCTTGTTGCTTTTCTAAAAATCCTCCCCAGCTGTAGCTTTTCCTCTTGCTTCTGACGGGTTGTCTACACCTGGCTAATGTGGAAGCCCTCACTCAGTTCCATCCCACTTTTTCCATGATTTTTAAAATTTTTCTATTTTTCTCCTTCTTTAATTGCTGTGGTGTTGCCTCCAGAGGATAACCATGTGATTGATGCCTGGTCTCATGATCCAGCTGTAAGTGGGATCCTCAATAACATATGCCCCATAGGGTCTCTGAAAGTGATGTGCTACTAGTGAAGTCTGTGGCAGAATCTTTTATGAAGGTACCACTCTATTTTGCACTTAAATATAGTACTTTAGATAGCACAACAGCCCTTTCCCTATGAGTATTTGAGAAAAAATAAATGCAACAGGCCCTATTCCAAGTTGGTGAAGATGGATACAGCCATGGAGGCCCAGCATTCTACAAAAGGCTTAGAAAAGTGTATGTAAAAGTCTGTAAAAGACTCCTTTTCTCCATATTTCAAATGATTTCATTGTATTTTGAGAGTGCATCCCAGAACCTAGTTTGCCTCAGTTTCATTCTAGCTATAGCTGGCTCAGTTGTGGTGAGTGAATATTTAGAAAATGGACTATATAGAAGAACTGAAGTACATTTTCCGTTTTCATATTAAAGTAATAATATATAGGAATTTCAGATGGTAAACTGTAGTGTTTGAGGAACATATGTGGATGACATACATACACACACACATATATATATATGTAGTCCTACTTTCTTTTGCTTGTGTATTTGCCAAGCCTAACACATAACTGAGCTCTAGTCACTTAGAATTGTTAATTTGTGTGCAAACATAACTTCCTACTGTGGTTAGCACCGTTTTCTTCTGTAGTCCTCATTTGCTGAATACACTTGCTATTTTTTCATATTTTTCCCTTCTGCTAACACTGCATTCCATTCCTATATCTGTGTGTTTTAGTTGTTTTTGGTTGGGGTTTTGGTTTTTGTTGGTTGGTTTGTTTGTTGTAAATCTACATCCTCACAATTTATTTGATGCTGCAACACTAGCATTCTTGTTAAGTGACTTTTAGAGAAAGCAAGAACTAGAGTGGATGTTTTCATTTCCATTTCTGGGCTATACAGAAGACGTGTATATTTCGACTTAGCCCAGTGCTTAAATAACTACTAAAAATCATATAGTTTAAGAGTGAGGCAGACCTGTGATGGCTGGCTCGTAAAACAGGAATCTAATAAATTCTAGAAAGGTAGGTTGCACACTCTTAGAAAACTGTTGTGCACTTGTGCATCAGAGTCCACCAGTGACGGGACAAGCGGTTATTTCGTTTTCCTCTTAGGAACACTGAATACCAGAGCAAGGACAATAAACATTATCCATTCTTGTCACATTTTATGTTTTTCCTTTGTAGTGTTCTACAGGTAAGTCAGATTTGGGTCAAGACTTGGATATAAGGTACACTAAGGTACCACTAGAAATAAATACTACAATTATATAAGCAGTTGACTTTGATTCACTTTTGTAGTACACTTCTGCGTACACTAACGGTCATTACTGAACTGAAACAGCCTTTAATTTTTTTAAAGATAGAAAGCCCTAACCCTTTCTGAACATTTGTAGTTATTAAGGAGTCTCTTATACTTTCCATAAATACCTAGAGCCTCTGTGTTAACAGAGTGTTAAGTAGTTGATAGTTTTTAACTTTTCTTTGCCACTGCAATTGGGTATTCCTAGAATATGGGCTTTCTCAGCAGAAGGGCCAGAAAAATTGTGTACAGTATTCCCTTTTGTCCACCTTTAGGCTTTGACTTTACTAGAGCAGGGATTATATTATTTTTTCACTTGTGCATAGTCAAGTATAAAGACACCGCATAATATGGACATTGGAGCACTGCAGCAGATTGCAAATTGTAGTATGACGTTCAGCTGCACATCTTCAGGTTCTGACACTGATGCTATACAAAGGTAACTATGCAAGTTAATTTCCTCTTTGCATACCTTTCCTGACTGCCTTTTCTTCCTGTTAATTTTGGGTTATGTAGTGAAAATATATGACTTGTAATTTGAACTTCCGCAAGTTCTCTGTGGACATCCAAACATCTCCTGTTATATATACAAGGTAGGAAAATTTGTAGGCAAACTAATTATTCTGAAAAAGTGTTTTCAGGAAAGTACTAAAAAATACTTATTTTGGCTTTTGTTATTGAATTCCAATCTTGGATATTTTACTGTTCTACTTCAAAGAGAAGTGATATATGTATAATCATTTATTTCTTTCTCTTCTATAGAAGTATTCAGATTAATTCAAATACCACATCTATTCATTTTTGACTTTGGAAAATCACCCAAGAAAATAAATTTATCAATATTAAATTCTCCTTTCAAGAATATTTAGGATAACCTGATTCTGTTAGGAGACTGTTAAGTTGATTTTGATACAGGAATTGGGAATTAAAAAGTTCATCATCTCCTTTTGTTCTATCTTTTGCATGTGCTTAAGCCTTTAGTCTACTCAATCTGAGAAAAAGCTGTGTTCCTTATTTTAACGTGGAGAAGTAGGTCACAGAGGAAGTTAAGTCCAGATACGCAGTGCTGGTTGGGCACACGATTGCTTTGGAACAAAATAGAAACTGGTTTCCTGGAGATTTAGTGAGTTTGGGTGGAAGTGAGCTATCCGGAGCAGTCAGTGACAGACCACAGCCATACATTCACATCTCCCAGCTTCCAGGCTTCAACCAGTGTACTCCTTACCCCACACGCCATCTGCTAGCTGGTAAAACTTTGTGTGGTTTTGCCTGGATTTCCTGCAGCGCTGGGACCCGGTCCAGTGACCACTGAGGCTGCTGGTCAGGAGTGAAGTGGTTATTGTTTAGTAGTCCAAGTGCTGAATTGACCGCAGCGGTCCAAAGGAGGGACAAGCAAGGTAGTTAGTGTATTATTATTATGCCTCTCAATTGGAATGAGACAAAAAAAAGTGGAAATAACTTATTAAAGAATGGCCATTTTAATAGAAGTACATGATATTGAATGCCAAACCCACTATGCGTTCGGCAAAATTGTCACTGTAGTCTTACCATCTGCTGTATCGTTGAGTTAGTTTTCAGATTCTAAATCCATTTATTTATGTATTGAATTCTGTTGGCACTGCTTTTCTACATACTGTTTTCTAGGAGGAATTTCCTAGCTGGCTTCATACATTTTTTGGATTATGATCTCTGTTAAAATATGTTATTTTAATGTATG
This sequence comes from Tyto alba, assembly GCF_018691265.1. NCBI lineage: Eukaryota > Metazoa > Chordata > Aves > Strigiformes > Tytonidae > Tyto > Tyto alba. The sequence continues at coordinate 14,161,823 of NW_024881322.1, forward strand.
TTGCACTAGTTTTTACAGGACAATAACAAAAATCACTTCAGCATATAGGAATAAGGAATGAATGTTCCCAAGGATGCCACACAGAAATGCTCTTATATGAACTGTTGGTATTCTGCTGAGTGTTATTTAGCATTTTGGAAGCCAATTTTTATTTTTATATGGAAGCATTTTTATTGGAATGGAAAGAGAAAAACAAATGTCATTATAGCTCAGTGTCAGTTCTAGTGACGTGAGTCCTAGTAATTCTATCTGGCTGTTCCTTACCCTCCAGACATCTGAAGAGTCTATCATTTTCCTTGAACTTTCACAACATTTACATATCCCATTACAGTAGTTTTTACAGAATTCAAGGAAGCTGATTTAACACTTGTTTGTTTCCTTCCTCTGGGCCAGTTTGAGGCCATTATTCAGTTTTACTAACACTGTTAAGAAATACTTAATAAAGTACTAGCTTTCTGGTATTACCAAAAAACAGTTATATGCCTCCATCGAAGATTATTAGCAACTTCTAATGCGTTTTTTTTTTAAACATATATGTAAAACATCTTTGGTATATAATTGTTAGCTGTTAGATTTGGGTGAGGCTTGTGTTGTGCTGGCTGCCTTTCCAGACAGAAAAGATGACATAACTTCTGTGCCAATACACTTACACGCTTAAAAATGATGTGTGTTTACACAGCCAGTGCCCATGTAGTCTGTGTTAACTTCCTATCATGGGAAAGAAGAAACAAACCATTTTAAAATCATCCTGCTTTTGCACTTGAAAGAAACAGAGCAAATAGAATCCTTTTCCCTTCAGCTTAAAATAGTTTTCTGTGTTAGAAAATGGCTATGGTTATCTTGAATTGTTAGGAGGACCAATTTGCATGCTGGATGCTTCACCTATAAATGTTATTTGCTTCTTGCTTCCAGGGTGTTATATAGATGTCAGTACAGCATTTTAAAAATAGATGTCAGTACAACATTTTAAAAAATCCAAATCTGACGGTAACTGGAATAGATAGAGAGATTAGTCACTTTTTTATGATTCACACTTTTTTTGTTTACAATTCCTGTAATGCTTTCAGGAAACACCTCTTCTCCGGTTTCAATAAAATTCTGAAAGATTTGGAGAACAGGTGATACATAGATATTTTATGTGAGACCTGTTTATGTTTTAGCTACAAAAACACATTGTACTTTTTATTAATTTTGTTATCTTCTGTTCTTCTTCCACTCCTAATATCATCTTCCACAGATAGATTTGCCTTATTGAGTAGCAAGGGCCTGACCAAGGGTGTGTCTACACTGCTACTGTGATGCAGTGCAGAGATAGCCAAACTTGCTTAGATATCAGGAAAAAGAGCAGCATGTCTTCAATAGCATGATAAGCAGTATAGCTAATTTCTGTTACACAGTGTTAGCACATTGATAAGGTCATTAAAGTTTGTGGGAATCTTTCACCTGCTTTCAGTAGTCTTAAATCAGTTTTTATTCTTTGTTTACCTTAATCCTAACTCTTTCCCAAATTCTGTAATCTTCTGATTGTTTAAGAAGCAGAACAACACAGCAATTCAATCAAAATTTCTGAGCAGTGGCCATCTAAATCACTGTGTAGTTGCCCACTGCAAGCTTCCTGTAGCAAGAGATTACTATCTCCCCGTAGTACTGTATGATAACAATCCACTTAACTGTGCTCAGAAATAACAAGAATTTTTGCACATCTTCAAGGCAATAAGCTATGCTGAACTGCAAAGATGAATGGAAACATTTATATGTGGCATCTATGGTCTGTGTAAACTGTATTTTATTTTGCAAGAGAATGGAAATGGCAAAATTGCAAGAATTCTAGACTATGTACAGCTTCCATCTATTCAATAAACTTCCACAATTGCTGAGGGGAGATCTGTATTTAATTCAAGAAAAATACAGAATCTAGTTCTCAGTAACCAAAAAGAATTGCAATGAGCACAATTTTTCACGTGCATCTCATTGTGTGATTTGTTTCATGATACACCACCTGCCATATTTTAGTTTAAAAAACTATTTGGTTTAAGACAGACAAATAGTTCGTGACTGGATGTTCTTGCCTGTAGCACTGGCTGGTAGGAAATGGCTTTCTTATTTAGTCTGCAAAGCAGGGGCTGAGTACTGCAAACTCTAGAGAGCACTGGGCAGAGTAGCATTGGAATTTTCACTCTAAAAGTCTCTCTTTGAGTTTCCATAGGTAGAACATATCTTAACTTAGATGCTGTTTTTCAGTTGAAAAGATTGGCTTTGACTGACATCTTCACTTAGAGAAACAGCATGAGGTTCTAGGCACATGCAGAGGCCTTGGATGCACCATTCCAGTAAAAAAATCTCCTCTCTCTTAGTAATAGCCAGAGTATACCTAGGGGGTAGGCATCTCCTGCCTTGTGGCCAGAGCCATGCTTGTATTCATTGACTTCTCAACCTTTTCTACTCAGAAGAGCAGCAGCCCTCACTGCCACGCGAGCCCTGAGATTGCTCTTAGTTGCCCTCAGACCCTGAATCACTTCCCCCCAGTGACAGCAGAGCGAGGTGCAAAGTCACTGGTACTGCCTTCCCGCCTTGGTGGTTAGGTGTGCTGGATTTTATTTCTGCATATATGCAACCCGTGCCTGAATTGCTTTATGAAGTGATGTGAGATGCTGTTCTGAGTTTTCAGGTGTGAAATACCCGTTATTCTGCAGCTGAAAGTGTTTCCCTTAGACATGCTTTTCACTGTTTTTATCTACCTTGTTTTTAAACTTGAAGTCTAGATACTTAGGCCTTCTTTCAGCACCATATGAAAATGTTTCCCTAAGTACAGGTGTAGAAGTACTTACACTCAAGTTTCAGAAAGTACCAGAAGTAGTACAATGTGGAGACCTTGCAATGCCTCCCAGCGCCGCCCAGTTTGGGCAACAGATACACAAAACGCGATCGGATCTGAGAGTTAACACAAAATGATGACTTGCTGGGGTGAACCTGTCCTGATGCTGTGTAGAAGCACGGGAGAGTTGCTGTACTCATCCCCCTTGTGCTCTGGTTCTGGGGAAACGCTGCAGAAACATTTGGAGTCTGTATGTGTGGAGCCAGGTTGGGCTTGGCAGGTTGTTAGTTTTGGGTTGGAACACAAGTGATTGTACTCTTCCAGGAGCCAGCTTTGGATGCAGTTTAGTAATATTTGTCTGGAGCCCCACACCTAACAGACCCTTTCGGATTCCAGGTTTCTTGCATTCAGACTTGCATAAAGTAGCCATCCTAATGTGAAAGGTGAGCAAACAGAAATTTTGGTAGAACGTGTGCATTCACAGGCAATAACATTCAATAAATGCATGGACTAGTCAACATGTATATATTTTCTTTTATTTTATTGAGAACGCTATCTCCACTCAAATGCTACTGCTACAATAATGGAACTTAACAACATACTTCTGATTTATATGAATTTTAGGATTTTTTCCTAGCACCTTCCTTCATTTCACATATGTTATGAGGTCATAGAAAGAAAGACTCAGTTGAAATGAATATACACAGTGGGATAGAGTTAAGGTTGCTGTGGGAATGTCAACTCTGAATTTCCTGCTTTTGCTGTGATCAAACTGTGGAATTAAATGTTTCATTAATGATAGGTCCTTAACATTTTTAAACACAATTAAGAATAATTTGTTAAACTTAACCCTTTAAACACAGGTGCCTCTAACAGTCAACTTTTGCCTATGCACAGGCTGAAGAGTTTTCTTTCTAGATCTATTCATAATAACGTTGTCCTGAGCTCTTACTGACCCTGGACCCAAGAAATAGGTTGTTACTTTTGCTGGAGAAAATAAATGGTCAGCAGTAACAGAATTAATGAATGCTTATGAGCCCTATATATTTACAGTCACACAGTAAAAAGCATGATGAGTTGTTGTGGAAAACTGTCTTTTCTGTATAATAGGAGTATAGTTATTAGATTTCCTTTCTTGAAATAAAAAAGTAGAAAGAATGTCCAGCAGTGACCGTATTAATTTCTCTGGATGTTGTCATTTGTCTGTTTGTATTGTGCCTAGCTGTTGTTCTGATGTGACTGAAAACATAGGTAATATGAATATTTATAGGCACCACAGACAACGTTCCTGCTTAGTACTGACATAGTTTCTGTTAAATTCTGAGAATCTTTCTTAGGCCTAATGAAATGTTTTTGTTGATGGAGTTCAAGACAAGAGATATGCATCACATTCCAGCAGGGAGCAATAGCTCTCACGTAGAAAACGGACCTCACTGGAAACATTAAAAAAAGCGAAAACAACCCCCAAAACCCTCAAACGAAACCAAAAGCCAGTATATTTATTTAACACAGACTGCATTATTTGCCCAGTGTTGTTGTGTTTGTATCTCCAGATATTTGGTGTAGAATTTGGGCTTCTCCAGACACCAGTGATGAGGTCTGGCCTCAGGATTGTAGTCGGTAGAGACTGACTTTGGTGGAACTAGGGTTTCACCCAGAACAGGTATTCTCAAATTCAGGTTGTGTGATTTAACGGCATTTGCTATTATAGATAAGCGTGCAATTTTTGGTCCATAATGAGTGAAATAAGGATAGATACTGTTTCAGTGGGTGTTCTTTTCAAATTTCTCAATTGCTTTTAGACATTCCTTTCCCATATAGGTCGAACCTGACTTGAGGACGCAGGTTGGCTTATTTGGCATAACCCCTTTTTGTAAAAAAAGGGTAGCCAGTCTTTCTGATAGGAAGAAAAGCTTGTGGTTCAAATCTGTTTTCCAGTGACGCTTCTGGAGAGCGACCAATCTGCCCTCACTTAGTTGTACTTATGGCTGAGAGGGAGACAAGTCCCAGCATAGGTGGAGATTCTCTCAGGGAATGCAGTTATTTCAACTTTCCTTAAAACTGTTTCCACATTCACATCCTTTTCATTACGTACAAAATGTCTAGTGACCCCGTGGATTGCTGCTTGAGATCACATAATGGCTGAATTTTTAACTTCCCAGCCAATAAGGGAATACGTTTGAGTTTTTTCAGGGCAGTTAACAACATTAATTTCAGCCCTTAAATTTAAGAGATTGTGCATTTTTCCTACCTTGAGATAAGAGCTGATCTGGTCTCATTTACATAGAGGTACATTGGAAAGAATTTCTGGTTTTAATTCAGGAATGAATGCTAGTTCTGGCTTTGTAAACACCTGTTGAAATCATTGAGTGTGTCATACTTTGGCTTTTTTTTTTTTTTTAGTTATTTATTTTATTTCCATCTCAAATCCTTTTGGGTGTGCACATATGTGCCTTCCAGATCCTTCTCTTTGCAAGAGATTCTTCATTGTGGATTAATAGGGGCAGAATGCCAATTTCTCTAAAATTCAGGCTACATGCATTTTGTGTGACATGGAGCCTTGTTGGCAGTTGGCAAAACTGAGTGTGCTCAGAAACATGTTTTCAAAGATAGTTTGCTCTCTGTGCTCAGTGGAAAGGGGGTAAAAAAGTTCTGCACTGCACGTGTCTGCTCACAACCTTTGCCTGGGGAGGTGAGAAGCAGAACCCCAGGTTAAGCAGCATCTGTCGTTTCAGCTCACCTTCAAGGAGCAGGACAAAAATTGAAGGGGAAGGAAGTGTTTTCTTTATCTGGATGCCTGTTTATCTTCACTGTAATGTTTCTGAAAGTATTGGCCATTTGTGGGTTGGTTACTGAAGGCGAAGGTACCATGCACAAACCACTTGTCATGTGGTGGTTAAAGCAGGCTAGGATCTGAGGCAGAACCTGAACCAGACAGGGAGAATGGCCACAGAGTCACGGGAAATATTTTTTATCATTGTTGCAGTGAGAAAATAGTCCTAATTCTTGCTGCTTCTCCATATTTAAACTCTGGTTATGTTCTGTTGTAGTCACCTCATCCACGTGAGCTTAATTAAAAGCAGTTTAGTAGTTCATAAGCGTGGATGGACTTTTAAATATAAGGGACTGAATATTTTGTAGGTAAACTTCCCTTGAAGAAGCATAACCTTTATAGTAATAGCCCGACTGTTACTAAATAACAAGAGCAAAACTGTGCTAATGAAGCTGCTTATCAAATAGTATAAAGAACATCTTTTTAATACCTGAAGTGATGGTAGCACTTTCAACTGTGGAAGCCAGCAGAGTTAGTCGGGTGGATGTATTGTTTATACATATTTATGAGGAAGATGTTTCATTTATACTGATCTTTTTCTATGAACTATTCAAAACAATTGCCTTGTATTTGGGAAGGCAACTAATGCATGCATATTTGTGTGACAGTTTGCTACAATGCAAATTTCCAGCACTGTGGACTGCTTCCAAGAGCATTTTGGGAGCAGGAAACTGTACTTTTAGGACGAGACTAAGACCTTCTTCATTAGCCTTGTCTTTCACATAGAGGGCATTATATCATGTTCAGAAGATCAATCTGTCTATCTTTCTGTCTAAATAAAACGTCTGTTTACAGACATAGCCCTAGCTAGCAAAATATGTTGTTTTCTGGGACAAAACCTTCAGGTTTTGATTGGCTGCTGTATCAGTAGACTGGAATACTTACTTACGGCTGTCCTCGGAGGCCTTCTATAAAACTGCAGGTGTTCAGCTTTAGCAAATAGTTCTTATTATATGGATAGACTTTTGGCAGCTAGTAATGATGTTTCCTGAAATTGAAAAATGATTTTCTACCTTACACACTGGTTTTACATTACTGGAATGTTGGAGAGGAAAACAAATACCTCTCATCAAGTAGTACTAAGACTGTTTTTGTTAGTTGTATATGTTTTCTGATTTGTATATTTTATACTGGAGTGCAAGTTTTTTTCCTTAACTGTTGTGGTCAGATTTCAAATCTCTTCCAGCAAGTCAAATTATGAGGAATTAAGGAAGTGTCTGGCAACAGAGGGTTATATCCTCTTTTATACAGAACTAGCAACTGGCTTGCAGTCAGTGTACCACCAAACCCAGAGGTAAGGGGGCGTTGTAAAGCCTCCAAAAATATCGGACAGTATCATAGAATACTGTTAAGAACTGTTTGTTTCTTGTTTTTTGGTTTTCCCTTATCATTGAGTAAGGCACATATGATGATTTTATGAGTATTTGTTTAACCCATTCTGTACCATTGTTATATAGTGCTGGAAGAAAGTGGTGGATCTTTTTGTTACAGTCATTCTTTTGGACAATGAGATTGATGGCCTGCTGTATGTCACTTAGCTGCAGGGAGTTAAATAACTTATCTGGATTGTATTTAATTATCCAAATGCTTGAATGGGTAATTTAGTGATCAGGCTTTCTTTAATAGGCCCGCTTAACCTTTACAATGCTAAATTAGTACCTGAAGCCTGGTGGCTCAAGATTCTTCTCTCATAATTTCTATTTATTTCCAAAAGAATATGTTGTTGAAGTAGGGTTATATGAGTGTTTTAAGTGTACTATGACACGTGACATGACTGACTCCCCATTAGACACTGTAGGCACAGCTCAAATCTATCAAATCAGAATGCCTCCTCAGGGAAGGCATCAATCCCTTAAAAAGCAGTGCTGGGAAGTTGACAGAGTCCTCTCAAGTGTTTTAGAGGACCCTAAACCCTCATCATCCATTTTGGATGGAGGCCTTTGGATGTGATGCAAATTATTGTAATATGGTCCTGAAAATACAGCACAGTTGGGCAGCAGTTCCTACATTTTTTTTGTGGTGGAACAAAAATACTGAATACAAAGTAGATGGGAATTTCTGACTTCAGTAAACAGGGGCTGTGCAAGCCAACTCAGCATGCCCAGGAGATCATCCAAGTTCTGGAAGGGAATACCAGGACTGAAGGTGCTTTTAATTTTTTTTATTATTATTATTATTTGTTTGCTTAATCTTTGAATACATCTTTATTTTGTTTGTCAAATACAGTCCAGGAAAGTAACTCTATCCTTTGCCTGCTGTGAAAAAAAGCTGAATATTTGAAACCTTTACAGAAACAAGGAGATACCAAATGCAGGTATTAAGCTCAAACCTCAAACTCTAATATCATTTTATCTGATGTTAATCCACACTGCTACAGACATGAGTTATTGCTGATGGCATAAGTACGTGGCCATGTTCGTTGTAAAGGTTCCTCTTTATCTCCTTATCTGTATTCCTCTTCGCATTTCTCACACCCATTTGTGCACAGTTCTCCAGGTTTTTTTCATCATATGAAAGTATCATTTTCAAAGGCTTTTGCTTTTCACATCCATGTCAGTATTGCAGATTAGAATGTGACAGGGAATACCTGGTTGCATACTTCCTTTAAACCTGAGCCAGTAGCACTGCAAAATGTTAGGGAGAGCACCCTTTCATCTCACACCATCCACCACTTTAAAGTGAAAGGTTTGTTGATGTAATCCTATTTCCAATCTATAGAGGTCACCTGTAATGCACTGCTCTGAAGATAAATGCCTAGTACTGTTTGATGTTAGAGGCTTCTTTTTTTTTTAAGGCAAGTTTAATGATATTTTGGTTTGCTAGATACTGTGTTGAAAATTTTGAAGACTTCAGCTGGTTTTAAACCATTGTTAACCTCTCATTCAATTGTTAAGAATCCTTTCCAAACTGTTATTTTTATCATTTCAATATGCTTTAGGTCTTTTTTTTTTTTTTTTTTTTTTTTCTTTTGGCAAGAACTGATGATTTTGCAGTAAGCTGTGATGTGAGATACAGCAACTAGCTTCTAGATGACAGTACACTAAACCAAGTTTATACCCCTTTGTCAATCAGTGACAGAGATAATATTGATTTCACTAGGAGAGGGATTGTATCCTGCCAGTATATCACAGATGGATGAAATGGAAATCTTAGTTCATAATGTAGTTGTTAAGCAGTTGTGAAATTTAAATCCAGGATCTTTTTTTGATCTCTTTAAATACACCATTGGTTTTATGATTAAAAATAAAAATCTCTGGAGGCCTGTATGAAGTGAATCACAACATCAAAAAAATAAATAGCCACAATTGCTAGTTAAGCATTGGCTGTGTATATGTGCAATAAAGGCTACAAAATACGGTAATTTTTTTCATGTGAAATTGTGTGTGGATAGTTCTGGGTATCTGAGTCTAACTACCTAGATCATAGAAAAAGTTACTGTACTGATTGTGGATTTCTAGGTGAAAACTTACCCCAACTAATGTTAATGACAAAACTCCAACCAATACGGAGGATTCAACTAATTGTTTTCCAATTGCCATTAACATTGTTGATGCAGTATCTTATGGTGTTTCCCAAGCTTATTAACACTGAAAAGTATTTCCTGGCTAAACTGTATTTGCAAATCTTCCTGGAGAAACACAGTTTAAGGGTTTTGTTGCTATCGGTCATACTATTTTTTCCCTAATGAAAAGGTAGAATTTTATTTCATAGCTTAGCTGCATCTAGTTTTGTTAGCAAGGCTAAGTCAGCCAGAGATGGGCTTCTTTTTCTCCATGATCCTGACTAATATCAGTAGATACAGGTTGGCAAAGGCTTGCTGTAGCCCAAATGGTTGAATCTAAGCCTTTTGAATATGTCTGAGGATTTGGCACATTCTAACAGGAATTCCGTATTTATATCCCTGTCTGTTTTGGTAGCAGAATAAACCACTCCACCTGCAAGTTGCTCGGCAGGCAGCTTTCACAGTGCTAGAGCTGCACATGGATGTGAAGCACTTTGGTGTGCTTTTCAGAACCAGGCTCCCGTTCCCAGCCCTGCAGAGCATTTCTGCAGAGAGGGAAACTGCTTACCTGGTGTGGAGCAGTAGCTCCTTGCTTGTAATCGTGCCGTTTCCCGACCCAAAGTAGTCATGTGGGGAGTTCAGGTCAGGTTAACAAGAGCAGGCTGACATACAAAAGGCTTCATTTCTTTGGGTCTTTTGCTGACTCCTGTCTTTTTGTTGTTAATGCCCTTTTGTTAATTGTTCTTTCGTAGTCTCATCTGCCTGAGAGTTCAGCTGACAGCAGAGTAAGTTCCCTGAGCTGAATCGGGTTTTTAAAGTCCCTTGCTGCTTCAGGAGGAACCCACTTTCCAGGGCTCCGTCACTTTCCCTCTTCTCTGTTTGTATTCAGTGCCTTCCTTCCCATTCCCCACATATGGTACGCACAGTTGCAATGACTTGCATCTGTCCAGAAGTGTGACTTTCTTAGAGCTGATTCTCCTGTTCCTTTGTGCCTGAGCCAAAAAAGGACTGTGTGTTACACAAGGCTGCCAGCACCCTTCTCCCAAGAGAGCATGTGTGGTCCCTCCACATTCATCTGAATTCCCACTAACCCCAAAGATCAAGAATGTTTAGACTTCTTCCTGTCTCTGGTGGCCACCATTATCAAAATTACTTTGTCTGCCCAGAAAGTTAAAACCCACTGCTATTACACTTCCAGTTCTATTGATGATAAACTATGGAAAACATCAGTGTCATATATTGTATTTAACATAAGGAGCTGTTTGACACAGTGTATCCTTGAAATGTTTATAATGAGGAAGCAAAACTTTGAATTCACTTTAATAAAAACTCCCTTTAACCTCAGAAATGGAGCTTGTACAATTAAGTTTTATCTCTCTCAACGATGCTTCACTCTTCCCATTCTAAGGGCCAAACACTACATAATAAACGGCAAGGAGTCTCTCTCCATTTTATTATGCCATTTCCTTTTGCTTTGTGTGTTCAGCATATCTAACAAGAAGAAAATAAAGATCCTTTCTTGAATTCCCATAACACAGAGGCCAGTTAGCATTGCTGACCTCTTTGCTTCACTCCCCATGGTCCCTGTCTTAAAGGAGAGTACTGGTGACAGGAAGAAAGTAGTGTGTTACAAACTGATTATCTACAGAAGGTGGTTTATTACCTCCTTAATCCCTTTCCTTGCTGGTTATTCAAGTTAACTCTTTGATAAAGAAAAACTCTTCTTTGATAGATCTTAACAATACTCTTATCTGTGAGCATCTAGAAGCTTGTTGGAGACACAAAGCAGTGTAGGAGTGAACTTGACGTCTCTGTGACTCAGAGACGGTGAGGCGGAGAGCTGCTTAGCAGCTCTGGAGGAAAGCACTTGTTTGTGATGAGGGGAGCCAAAATGGTTTTAAGGGAATGTGGCAAAGCAGAATTCTGTTAGTCCTCATTTCATTTCACTGATGTATGTCACTATCCCTTCTTGACCTTTCGCTAAAAGGGTAGGTGGGCCACTGGGTGGCCAAAATTGCCGCGACAAACTTTCTGAGATGCAGCTGAGCTGATACTGGTGGTAGTTGCCTGAGTGTTCCTTCCAGCCTGCATGCTGCCCTGTTTCACCCAACAACATGATCAACAGCTTTAGTTTAAATCTTGCTCAGATACTCATAATTTTGATGTGCAGCAGTCTTCTGTAATAATAGTTAAAGACTAATAAAGCATGCCAGAGAACATTAGGGATTAATGGACCTCTTCTTCTCACTTTATCCCAGGATACCAGGAGAGTCAGCAAAGGAATACTCTAGCGTGCTTTCGTAGGGGAGCTTTACGTGAAGTAGGATTGATTCTTTTGCACTGAAGAAGTTCTAGGTGGAAGTCCCTGGCTGAAAAGTATCTCCACGTATTTGTCCTCTCTACAACCAGACTCTCTTCCACTAGCCACCGAACTGCGTGGACTTTAGATCTGACTTGGTCCAGCCATTCCTATTTCTTAAACATGCGCTACATCTACAAGAAGAAAATCAGCCAGTGAATAAAAGACACAGTCCTGTCTTAGGTGAAAATTTAGTCTTCAGTTTAAACAAATTAACTTAGGCAGTATATTGTGGCTTCCCCATTTCTTTTTTTTTTAGCTAGATAGAAGATTCCAGTAAAAACTCTCCTATGTAACACATGTATGACTTCATTTGCTCCTTACAGGCCTCATCTCAGGCCGTAATTCTTGATTTCTCCTAATTAGTTGCTGTGGAAATGATTATGTCATAAACACAAACAATGGGAATATAAGGAGCAGATGAATTCTTAAGAAGCAAAGATTTGTTTTCCTGTAAATGACCAAAAAACCCAAAGGAGAGGCTTCATAATACTTTCTGCATTGTCTTTCATCTCACGATTTTGCAGTACTTCTCAAGTATTAATACATTAAAGATTTTTGAAAAGCTGATGCAGAAATGGTGTTGAAACCTTCCATGTTAGTTGTCCTCAGTAACTCATGATCAAATCATTGTTGCTTGCAACTAAAAATAAGCTATTCCTTGCAAACTGAGCCTTCGCTCTGAGAGCTGACCGGATTCTTCCCAATGTACTCATCCTCACTAGTTACAGAGATTCTGCTGACCAAGTTATTTACACCTGTGCAGTCCAATTTGCTTCAAGGCTCATTTTATCCCTCGGCCTTCAGATTCTTTCCCTTGGAGATTTGTAGGCAGTTCCAACACTTTCAATAACGTTGCCTCACTGTTGCTGCACTATGTGAAAGAACAGTAAATGATTGTATCGAAGGAGTACAGGGTGGAATGGAATCTGCAGCTGCGTCAATCTCAGCTACATTCTGCATGACTATCGGGAGAAAAATCAATAAAAATATATTTTTTTGCCACTGAAGTCAGCACATGTGGCTAAGTGTCCTCTGGGGAGTGAAATCCATCACTCTACACAGGCCCACTGTATAGCAATGTTCTCCTTAAGCGCTCAGAACGGAGCTTGTGTGGTGTATAGGCCATGTGAATTCATGTGTGGATTTCACCGAGGGAGAGGCTCTTTGAGTCAGAAGATGCCTTTTTGCATAGTCACTTCTCAGAGTTGTACTATATTTTGGCATTCACAACACCTCTGTCAGACAGCTGAATATTTATAACTGCTGCCTTTTACAGATGGGAAAACCAAGGCACAGAGAGATTAAATGACTCGTCTAAAGGAGCACAGTTGGTTAACGGCAGAGCGAACACAGAGCTCGGGATTTCTGACTCCGTCTCCTAGCCTCCGCAGAACATTTCTAGAGCAATATAGAAGCGATGGAATGTGCAAGCAGAATTGTTTCCAAACAAAAATGTCTGTCAGGTCGCAAAAAATATCTGCAACAGTTCTTTAAATGTGCAAGAACAGATTGATTTTAAGTGAATGTGGTCTTTAGTAATTAAAAAGAAGGGAATGCTTAAGTGTTAAAGTATTTACTTCTCTCATTGATAAAAAAAAAAAAATATAGAATTTATCCTGCTCATAGCTGTGGAATAGAAAATCTACATAGTTCTTAGGCTTCCAGCTAAAAGGTTTTTTTTGAAACTGAAGCTGTAAGAGCCAGTTAGGAAGTAGGATCTTCATCAACTGCCCGCATCTGTTATTGGAGCTGTACAGTAGTACGTTTCCAGCATTGCCTTGTAATATGCCCATGTCAACTTTACAGAACTTAAAGATACGCAAGAAAAATACACTAAGAAGGGCAAAATGCTTTTGCATAGTTTTTACATTATTCACGCAGCTGGAATGATTACAGCATAGTACAGAGTGTAACGAGCAAATGCTGAACCACATCAAGCGGTTCCCTTGTCGTGCATGTCATTTAAATATCAAATCTATAAGGGCGTTTGCTATGTTCTTCACACACAGAAAGACCACAACTAAGTGACTTAAAAGTATCCCATGAGTTTTTAAAAATGCGGACAAACAACTCTCTTCTTTTGATAATTGCAAATACATTGTTCCACTCCGTTGGTTCTGCAACATCTGGTGTTTTATAAAACATTTTAAAATGTCATCTCCCTTCCCTGTTTGCCCACACCCTTCCCACTGCACCTTAACCCCAGCATAACAAGAAACTTTAATTTCTAAGGAAATCTGTGGAAAATCTTGCAAAACAGAGTTAAGGAATAGTGTGTCTGTATAGATTTGAGCTATTCCTTAAATTAAGAAGAAAGCGGAGTCAGTGGCGTGGGGCAACAGTGCTGTACAGAACGGTTTCAGTGAGGAAGATGAACAAGATTCTGGGCTGATGCAGTGGAAAGCTGTTATTAAGTGACTCTTGCAGAAGAGATTACTTAGAACATTTTGCTTGGAGGTGTTAACTTGGTATACCAGTCTTGGCATTAAGTTTTCTTAAAAAGGTCACAAGGCAGTTTCTCAAGAATGAAAGACTGCAACCCCCCCTTGTAAGTCCTGGTATGTGTCCAGCGTTTGAATTGTAAATTGAGTGTAGTTGCTTCACAGTTAGCCACCTTCGTAGTTTGTGCCTGAGGATGAGCTTACAGGTTAAGGTATCGAAGTGGGCAAAGGGAAGGGCCTTTACTGTGTAGCATTTGTTCATCATCAGGCCGTTGTAACATTTTTCATAGATGTTGTTGTCAGTCCATTGCAGCATACACTGAATAGGATACTTTGAGAAGTGGGAGGTAAGGATACTAACCTAATAATATAGAAATGAGTAAAGATACAAATCTAATAATACAGAAATAACTGTAGAAGCTTCACATAAACATCCCAAAGCAGATAAAGGAGTCTTTATAAATACCGGGGGGGGGTGGGTGGGGTGGGGTGTCATACTGCCTGATTTTAGCTCTCCATCGGTTAGGCATGTAGCCTAAGCAGGTTTTATAGCCCCCCTGCTTTCAGTGCCGAGAAAGGGAGCAGGGGCACCTCTAGATGGCAGTTCATCCCACCTGTCTGGGTGGGACTGAGCGCTCACTTTTCATCTGACTGAATTTAGAAGGGACCAATCTTACCTCTGCTAGTCAGCATAGAGGAAGATGTTTCACAATCAATGAATTCAATGTAAGACTTACTTTCTTAGCTCTCGGATCTAATGGAGTAGGAGATTCTTTCTGTATATAAATCATAAGGGCTGAGGAACGGTACTGTGAACTGCTTGCTTGGTGAATTTGCCTTTTTCAGAAATGCACTGTACATGTGTGGCAAATCCTAAGATAAAACACATCTAACTACAGTCAGAAGGTTACGTTAAATGATTTTTATTAGTTTCCTTTTACATAACTGGTGAAAATCTGCAAAACTGTATTAATAATGAAAAAAGTCAAGTTAAAGTATGTTTTTAAAAAGAAAGCGACACGTAATATACAGGTGATTTCTGATCACGGGCCTGGTGATTAGGGTATTCTGTGTTCTTGTTCTCATGGTCCCACTGACACAGCATTTCTCTACGGGCAACTGCAGATTTACTTAAATCACCAAGTACTACTAGTGCCCTAGCCAAAGGTTTCTTAGGGGCTGAATTCAAGTGCAGCTTCTAAGAAATCTTATTCCGAGTTCTGTGTTGCTGTAGCTAAAATGTTATTAGTATCCAAGGAGATGCACTGTGACCCTATATCCTTAACCTTTTTCCCATCTGTTTTGCCAGAGCTGTGTGACTGTCAGATAAGAAGGGATACCCTTACCTGCTTCACTCTCACTAAAGCAAGCAGCAGGCAATGAAAGTACAGTAGCACTGTCTTCAGCACGGATTAGAAACCAGAGCACCTATTTTAAAGGCCCAAGTAAGCTTGTACCTGCGTGCTGTCATCCACTTTCCTTTCTGTTATAGTTAACTCCTTAAGATTTTCCAGCTTGTGCTGCAGGCAGGCTTTCATCTTCCTAGCTAGATATACTCTTGATAAAGAGTATGTCTTGTTTAAATTAGCAAAACAGAAGAGATTGGGATTATTTTTGCTCCTTGAAATAAATCAAAGGGGCAGGCTTCAGAGCAGACGATGCATTTTTTGCAAGTAAAGGCATAGTGAAACTGTTCATATTTAGGCTGAAAATTGAAGTAAGGTAGAACAGTCACATGAGGGTAACGGATGCAAGCATTCTAGCTACCATTGAGATTGATACTTTTAGAAATGGGTTTATGGGTGTTCCTGTCTTGAAGTAAAGGCCTGGATTCAGACCCCTGGGGTAGAAGAGGGTGTAGCGATTGTTTCTTCCGAGAAGTCTTGGTCTTCTAAATTCCTGGGTCATTTCATGCCTTTTTGATTGTTTGTGGCATGCTGTTATTAGGAAATGGAAGAAAAAGAGATGTAAACTTTGCTAGCTGCAGTCTTTTAAGAGTCTGCCAATTTCTGCTCTTGAACCTTTATTCCTGTCTCTGTTATCCCCTGCTTCATTGTGATGATTCACAGTGATCATTGTGATGCCAGCCAGTGTCCTCTCAGCATTGCGACAGTGAAATATCCCATATTACTATGAAATTCTAGTGTATTATACTATAATATATGTTACTATAATATAGTATATATATTGTATCTTGTAGGAATAGTAATTGTATCCCATTAGTATGCACACGCAGTTCCTGGAGCCCTAGAAGTTTAAGAAATAAAGGGAAATGGTGATTCCCTTCGGACTATCGGCCAAATGACCTTTTGTTCTCGCATGGTTTAGTCCCTCTTCTGTACGTGACTGCCTCTTGGGACTTTTCTTGGCTTTTGTCCATTTTATTCCAGTTAGCATTTAGTTCACACATCATTATGAGAAGCGCTGGTTACGAAGATACGCAGCTCTTGTCATAACAGAAGTATTTCGTATGCACCTGCAATTTGACGTTTGTGTTGGGGGAATATTGCAGAGTGAGTAAAAAAACTGAAATAATTTGCTTTTTTTTTCTGACTCCACCTGCTATGGAGTTGTTTTCTTGTATTTTTGGAGGAAGGGCGTTGAGATGTTTGGTTTTTTTTTTTTTTTCTTTTTTAAAGAACAATCTGAAGGTGTGTTTATGGTGTTAGGGAAAAGGTACATTGTGAGCTACAGTTCTGTAAGCAGAGAAAAGAGGAAAATCTGTAAGACAGATGGCTATTAACACAGTGTAAGTACCCTATTTTTAAATGCAAGGGGAAAAAGGTGTTCCATATATAGTCCTCAAGCTGGAAGCTTCATGTTTGTAATAGTACCATGGCAATGTGCAAGGATTAATCATTTCCCGTGCGCCATTTGTAACAGCAACATCAACAAAAAGTGTTCTCAAGAAGCTTTATATTTTTATTGCACTGAATTCTCTTTCTTCAGATGCACCTATGCAGATACACCGACTTCATTAAGACACCCCTGGGCACCTTTGCCGCATGTGTGCAAACGAAAGGACCTGCAACCTGCTTGTACCTGACCACCTGAGAACCCCACTGGAGACAAAGCTGTTTGCCCCCGCAGCCGGTTGTCCCACCACCCCTTGGTCCTGTCCCGGAGGCAAGGAGGGGGAGGGTGTCAGGGCACGCTGCAGCTGTGCTCTGCCGGGTCTCAACCAGGTGCTCACAGAATTAGGGAGCTATAAATGCCTTCCTGATAGTGCTCCCCAGCTCGCCTTCTCCAAGTAACACTCTGCACCGGAGAGGGTCTGGCCTGATAGCATTCACAAAAGGAGCAGGTTTGGCCTTCAAGCCCTTCTTGCTGCTCGTTGCAGGAACTCAGACGGCTTAGAATGAGAATGACCTAATACACTTCAGCAACCGCGCTGAAATTAAGAGTTCGGTCTCATGTATCCACACTAAGTGGCAAGACAAACAATTTGAGTTAACAATGCCTCTGTAATGGAACATGTTGATACTTATGCTGATGGGAATTTTCTCTAATTGATCTTCTGTATTCAAGAAACCGTTATTAGAAACTGGGATTTCACACCTTCATACCGTGGTGATTGTTATTTGTTAAGTGCTTTTATATCATGATGTCTGGGAATAAGGGGTCCCCAAATACATGTTAATGCTAATCCATCTTGTCAAGTAAGTTTTTTCACTGTGTGGTGCGAGTGGAAAATTATCAGTTGTGAGCTGTGGCTTATAGTTGAATTCAAGGCAAAATTAAAAAGTAGTTTCAATATTTATTTTTAGTAGTTTTAATATTTCATTCAGCGATTCTGGGGTTTTGGGGGAGGGGAGGAGGTTGTTTTTTGGGGGGAGGCTTGCTTGGCAGGTAGTCATTGGCTACTTCTGTTGAAAACTGAGTGTCAAGACAGGAGTCGAGTTGCAGTAAAATAGCGCGTGGTACAAGGTAAACTGTATGTTTCCAGGGAGTATATCCTGTGATGAAAACTTCCTTCTATAAGTAGTCACTCTCTCTAAATAATGCATTCTTTCCAGACACCATTGCTATATTATTCTTTGACAGGTAATTACAAACTTGCTCCTCAAAAAGAAAAAAAAAAAAAAAAAAAAGGAAAAAAGAAAGCTGTATACCTACAGGAAGGCTTTTAAATGTAGGTCCTGCTTAATCTGGTTTAATCTTTGTTTATATAAATTCATGTGTGTTTTCAGAGCTCTTTTTTCAACTTTGAAGCACCCTTCTGTATTTATTTCTCTGAAAGTTTTTGCAGTTCTCATACTATGAGAAAAAACAATGCTGGCAGTGAATTTGTGTATATAAGCTAAAGACTTTTTGAAATGCATGCATTTTTGCCAACTGCAGTTGCTGGTTTTAACTGGAAAGCTAGTACCACCCTCACAGAACAGTGCCTTAAAAAAACCCCAAGATTGCAGATGAAGTTTGCAAATTCGTTCCTGAGTTTGAATATAATGCTTTGTCTTAAAATAAAACAGTTACAGAATGATATAATTTTTATGTAGCATCTTCATTGTGCAAAAGAGCCATGAAATAGATGAACTGAAGAGAAAAAGGAAGGGAAGATTTAGCGAGAGAATGTGACTCAGGATCCTTCCAGATTGATAGAGCCGCCCCAGAAACAGAATGACATCCAGCTGCTGCAGACAGAAAGATGGAGAAGAGGCCTAGAGTGAAGAAAGAGAGTGTGTGGAGGAATAAATGTGGTCAGAAGTGTAGGGTGGAGCTAGTCCTTTCTGCATTTCAAAAAAGGAGAACGGCAGTTGAATTTGGCAATGAACAAGATCTAGTGAAGGTGAATGAGGCTTGCTTCCCAGAGAGAGAGGATTGTTTGGGCGCCCTGAATTTATTTTTTTTTTTTTTTTGTATTTTCAATGAAAACAAAGATAAAGTCCTTCCGTGGTGATCTGAAATGGTTTCCTGCAGTCGGTTAGGTATAACCCTGTAACCCTAAATCAAAATATTTTGTTGAGTTTTAAAATACATTGTTTTTTTCCTTCTTTACAGATGAATTTCAAAATAGAAACATAATTTGAAAGCAGTTACTTTGGAATTTGTTTAAGTGATGTGACTTAGGTTTGGGGGGATTTTTTTGAGCCAAACTATTGCTGATTTCAACTGGAATTTGTAAATCATTTTCAGGTGGGCTAAAAAACTAGCACATTATTTGCTGCAAGGACTACCCAGCTGTACAAATCACGAAATGTCTTGGGGACTTTTTCAGAGGAAAATTTGTGTGAATCTGCTTTCAAATCCTGTCGATATCATCTAATTCCAAGTGGCCTTGGATCCAACCTGCAGTGCTCAGCCCCTAATTGTGTTCCAAATACCTGCATCGTTTGGGAGTTCAGATTGTGTGTTCATAGTCAAGAAAAGAGTGCCAGCTCGCGCTGTGTCAGATATGAATGAAGTCTTTTTGGTGTTTCCTCCTTCCAAAACTATTTTTAATTGTTGTAAGTGCTGGTCATATATCCTGTCCCCTTAACTGAGGCTCTTTAAAATGGGGGCATTCAAAGTAACTGTTTACTTATGAAAAATATCTTAATTTATTTGGTTTGATCACAGTGAGAAAATAGAAATAAGCAAATTGTTTGCTTAAACTCACAAAAAAATGGATCTCCTAACCAAAGAAATATATGCTTATTTTAGCAATAAACTGCATAGCCCTGTCTGAGTGCTAGAAGCCGCCTTCTCCTTTTCTAATAATTGTCCCTTGGCACATTCATCTCTGTGTGTTGCTTAGAGGCCTGTCTGGTAATCTTTAGCTAGTTTTAAATCACAGGTTTCTCCATATGCAGGCCAAATGTTACAGAAGATACTGAAAGTTCATGCATGCGTGCACACACACTCTCAAAGGCTTTAAAACATCCGCAGATATCTTTAAAGGGCATATGCTAACAGGAAAAGTTAATAGGCTGTAGTACAGGAAGGATTTTCAGAGCAAAAACAAGTTGTCAGATATTCATAAAAAGCTTTAAGAGTACAAAATTTTGATCTGTGTACTGGTTTCAGGTACACAGGAACTAGGGGCTTTGTTTGGCTCAAGTTACAGGTCTAAAGATAATAATGATTAAAATATTGCAGGACATTTTAGTTCTCACTTGAAAGCCCTTCCTAGTTGCAGGAGGCTACTTTGTGCTTCTGCTGCTCTGTGCTGCAGTAGTACTTTCTAATCTATTATCATCTTTTTGCTTCACTTACTACTCTTAGTGTACCTTGCAGGTTTCATAAATAAAATAAAGGCAAATTTGTTGTTCGAGAAGCTGAGGCATGAAGTGGCTGCAGGGGCTTTGAGGAGGTCATGGGAAGTCTGTACAAAGTTAGGAGAGAATCTGCTTTCTCCACGCCGTGTTCCTTCACCAAGACCACCTTGTCATTGCCAGGCAGCTGGTGTTTGTCACTAGGACCCTCCTTCCTGGAGGAGGCGTGGGAGGGTATTTGTGATAAGTGCTGGACGAGGTGGAGCTGTCAGTGGTGTAGCATCCTACCTGCACTGAAATTTGATGATTAAGTTGGACCTCATTCCTGTAATCTGAGGAGGAAGAACCTGGTGTGAGTGAATACTTGACAGTGCTATTGAACACAGCCAGTTCTTGTCTCTCCCAGATGCCCCACTGAACACCTTTGCTGTGCCACTCTGTTCGTATGGATTGCCACGCTGCGCAAGAGTGAAATTGGGTGGTGATTGGGTCACTCACGCGCACTCGGTGCACTCACGTGCCTGCTCACATATACACTCTTACCAAATCCCAAGATTTGCCTCCACTTCTGCCCTGGTGAAATAATGTATCATAAATTCAGGCCTTTGCCAGAACATAAAGTTTGTATTTCTTTTGAAACAACCTGCAGGTAAAAATAACCAATTTTTGCAGGCAGTGATAAATTTTGGTTCACACACTCACTCAGTAGTTGGCAGCATTAAGAAATGAATTTACCTCCAGTATTTAAACAAATCTACATCCCTTCGGTGACTACGACAAGAACTGTGTTATGGATAAGTTTCTTCTAAACTTAACCTTATCTTAGACTTCAAACAATTTCTGTCTAGCAAAGCAGACTGTGCAGGAGGGCTACGTTAACATTTTGCCATATTGTTGTCCAAAACTACTCAGGTAGTGAGGAAAAAAGAAAAAACAATCCTAATCTTTCTCAACCATGTTTACAGTTGATTTTCCAACTGAAATAAAAGAGGATACTTTTGTTAGCCCATATGAGAGTGTTTCAGCTGTTTGGTACATCCTGCTCTCCCGTGTTCTCTGTAACACTCATTCAGTGTGGAGATAGTGGGGAATACGCAGCTGCTGTCCATGTCCCGACAACGAAAGATACCAGATAAAAGGTTCAGCAACACCCTCTTGTTCAAAGGGAATGCAAGAGCAAATTTTGGATACAGGGTGATATCACATCCTTGGAATAAGTTGTTATTTTGTTATGACTGACCTAAAGATTCAGACCTCCTGTTAGTCATGCAGTTTTGTTTGAAAGTTGTTATCGATCAGAACTAGATCTGTATTTAGGCAGGGGAGTAGTGTATATAGTTATACTGAAGGAAAGAAGTCCAGTGTTGCTGAAATGGACACAGTCATTATAAAACTATTACTGTAAATTCCTAATGTCTTCTTAAATTTGAGGAAGATGCCCTTTGCCCTTCGACTTTTGTCCGTCCTCATCTGCATGCTGGGAGTGGGTTTGCTTTTTGTTACAATAGGCTATAGTGAACTAAGATTTGCTGTTAAGCAGCAGTAGTATGGGGGGGAGCAAAGGAAGAGAAGTTTATTGCGCGACCAAGTTTTAGTTTCGTTGGATAACTGTGACAAAGCAGTTATCTCTTACAGCATTCCTATGATTTTATTACAGCTCTTAAGCACAGTCAGGGCTCTGTGCGTGCACAGAACAGATGCGTGGCCTCAGTATAGAAATACGAGGTACTCTTCAGTATTTTGTAGTTTAGTTGTGGAAAACTGTAATTGCTAAGAGATAACTGGGGGCAAACTGGCCTTCTATTTCAGGAAGAGATCTGGCAAGGGAAGATTTATCATCATCTTCGTGCTCAAGAGAAAGTAATGTATTATATACTCAGTGATGTATTATATACATTGTGCACTGTGGACCGCACAAAGAAGTTATATTTTAAACTGATTTCACATATCCTTTCAGTGAAGAGAGGCAATGTGTTGGTGGATGATCATGGAATATTCATTAATGTACTTAGTCATCAGGAGTTATGTCATGATGATCTTTTATAGAATACATAAAACAGCGTGTTTAGGAAAAGAAAAACTTGGATGACTAAAAGATTATAACTAGCAGAGAGAGTAATGACAGATCACCATAGGAAGTTCTTACTGATGGAAGTGGGCACAATGAACAGCATTAGCACTGACATAGATTGTCATAAGCCATATTGAGGACACTAGTTTTCCACGCCGTTGGCTATTCCTGGCTGCTAGCAAAGATTTTGGTCCTATTCCAATGTTTTTTTGCATGGTTAAAGGTCTCACAGTAGCAATAATTTTAAGTCTTCTGTGTATTAAACTGCAAAAAACACATAAAAATAATCTATCTTTCAATTCCAATCAAGTGGAAAAAACCAGAAGTGTAGTTCTTGCCTCCACAGAGGCTGTTGGCATTTTCCAGTAGTTAGAAAAATGGCCAGTGTGAACAGACCAATTTGTATTTAAAATACAGATTTACAGTGTCAGATGGTATCTCATTCTGAGCAATCTTGTCAACACATGAGGAAACAACATATTCTGCCTGAAGTAATATGTGGATTGTAAATGATACATTACCTCAAAAAAAACCACCCCTTTTCCTATAATTAGCTTACACAAATCTAATTTTTTTAGCTATTACATTAGCAAGTAAGTACTTTTTAGAATGTCAAAGTCATAAAGCCCTAGGAATCCTACAGAAAGAAGGGTTTTGGTAGGAGGTCAGATATTTGGAGCACCTTATATGTGTTTGCGTGTGTGTGTGTGTGTGTATGTATCTGTATATCTGTAAATATAAGAGAGAAAAGATTCTACGTCTTAATTAGACTTTTGGGTCTGAACACAAAATATTAGTCCATGCAGTGCTACAATAGAGCAGGGCGTGAGAGCTTAGCCTAACAGGAAAAACAAAAGTTTTCTTTGAATCTGAGGATTTTTTTGATCTGTTTTTTTCAGAGAACTATGTGACAGCTCTGTTGAGTTCCTCACCCAGTGGAAAACTCTTTTAATTTACACAGAAAAAAAAGGGAAAAGCCCTTAAAAAGATAGCCTGTCCTTAAAGTAGCCCAAAGCAGATATTGGCAGGCTTTGTTTTTTTTTGTCATCAGCTTTCTTCTTTCTCCTCTTGACAGGTAAACCAAGTAAAAAAATGTTTACTGACTTGGCATAGAATTTATCAAAATAATGAAGAACCTTCATTTTCTTTGTATAATTCTTAAATGATAAATATATTATGAAAAAAAAGCTCCTCATTATAAGATCGTCATGTAAACAGAATATTTTCTGTCTTTACTTGTCAACAGAAAGATTATTTTTAATATTGAAGCAAACAGGTTCTTTAAAACACAGACATCTAGTCCTCCACTGGCATTTTTTAGCTTTGTGAATGGCTCACTTCAGCAAATGAAATATGATCTATGTTTTTCATATGATAGAAGTATTGACTTCTTATACTGAATAAAACCCTAAATTTAGGGGATTTAGGTAGGAATAGATATTTGATAGGTGTTTAACATAGATAAGGAAGAAAAAGAGGCCAAAACCCCAAGGTCAGAGTTTTAGAGCAGTGTTATTGAACAGTCTGAGTATTTATGACAGGATAGATGTGACAAAAATTCGTTGAAAAAAGCTTCCATGAAAGGATCAGCATGAAGAACAGTAATGTTGAAATGTGATTTTTATATAAGATTTGTTGTATTCACATTTGGCAACCAGGAGGGGAAAAAATAAGCTATTTTTATTCCACGGTGCTGAGACCAAAATTCAAGTTTTCTTTAAAACTCATTGTAAACGGGGTATTTGGTGGAGGCCATGAACTACTTTAATACATATTCCATCATTCTGTGCTGCATTTTTTTCCTTGTTTTTATTCACTTCAGCATACTGAATGATTGAAAATCCAGCTACAGCTAGCATAGGCTTCATTGTTGGAGCTGAAGCCTTAGATGTGCACTGAATGGCAAGTGGTGTACCCAGAAAACCTAATGCTGTCTAAAGGAAGAGAAGGGCTGGGGTAGTTGGATGAATACTTAATTCCTTATATCTGTTTTATGTCTCTAGTCAGCGTGGAAACACAGATTTCCTAGTGAAAGAGTTATATGGTCTTTCCAAGAACTCTGCTCTCTTGCAAAAGAAAAGGTTGGCTTCTATGTAAAGTGTCAGCAATGAAGGAAAAGTAGGAAAGAAGAAAAAGGATACTGCGTCGGAATCTCAGCAGAAAAGCTAGCTTTAAAAAATAACATTCCTACTGGCAGAACCTCTTGGCCTATAATAAAGATGAAATCCTCACATGACAGATCGGTCCATTCCTCTGTGTCAGAAAAAGGACACTGTCTAGCAAAGACTTTCGATTGCCCAAAGCAGTAATTACCAACACTCTGGAATGAGACAAGATGTTGTTTCTTTCTGTTCTATAAATTCTGTGACAAGGATTTAGTCTCCTTCACTAAAGTCTCACATGACATGCCTGTGGAACTGTAAGGAAAAAAAAAAAAAAAACATGATAAAAACTCAGTCCCCCAAAGAAACAAGCCTTTAAAATTTTAGGATTAAAACTGCAGATTCTGTCAGGTTTTTTCCATCTGTCATTTATTGCATCCATAGCTTCGCATATTTAAACAATAGTCCCTGTAATTTACCACTTAACAGTAATAGTTGCTTATGTCAGCAATCAAAAGTTTTTTAACAGGAGAAGGAAATTAATTTTTTTTTTTTGTGTTTTCAAGGATTAATGCATATGGTCACCATACTAAACTCCAGTTCCAGTGTTTAATTTTTTGTTTAAATTTTTTCGTGAATAACTTTATGCTTCTGCTCATTTGGGATAGCTGTGGAAAAAAGGAAACATTATATTTGGTCCCTTACTGTTGAGTGAAGGAAAGGCAAAAGCACCATAGCTTGGCATGGAAACCCATCTGGTTATTTCAGTGGAATAACTCCCTTTTGGCCATCTTTCTGATTATTGTATTATAACATATTCTGTTTCTTTTTCCAGTCTGGCCTCTTGTACATACACAAAGATACAACTGAGAAATGGAAAGATTCCACTTAGGAAAAGTTTGACCCATTTGCACCATTAACTTTGGTCCTACAGTTTAATCCAGATTTTTCAAACAGAAATATAACAGTATACTTGATAATGCATCTCTCTTTATTCTTCATTGTCTGTCTTCCCTGATCACATTTTTATTAGTCTTTTCCTTATTTTACCAAACTATTTTTATTATGCAGCTCTCTTTTTATATGTATTATAAATCATTTTAATGGAACAGGCTAGGAGCATCTGCCCTTGTTGTTGAAAGGAGACCCCCATTGGTTTGCCAAAAATGTCTCTTGGATATAGGTTTTTTCATGTTCAAATTTAAGCTTTTTTCTCAGTTATTCAGTAGTTGACCATTACAGTATCATAATTGTACTGTATACAAAAGACATACAGCTGTCCTTAACAGAAGACTCGGATCCAACCAGGTGAAGTTATAAACAAAGCAACTTTGTGAATCTCAGACTAGCTACCATGTTATTTTTTTTTCCTGTTTCCCCCAAATTCCATTATATATTCAAATGAGCATGTCAATTATGTAAACTATTATTAGAATAGTAATTTTACATCTTCTAGAGTAGTTACAACTATAAGCAGACACAATCTTTTATTTCTGCTCTCCATTATAGGTCCTTTTTTAATCGGAGCGCTAAAATTGGGCCCTTTGATTCTCAGTTTTGGCAATCAATCTAACCTTTTCGCCTTGATTTGTGTTTCGGGGATTAAAAATTCTGTTTTAAATCAGGCAGAAGCGGAGTTAGTATCTGGATCTTCTGGCCATGCAACTTCTTTATCAACATAAAAAAATACGCTATACAGCAGCCTCCTCTCTGAGGCGACACAGAAGCATACATTTTCTTTTTTTTTTCATTATAAAGCTCGTTTCAATCAGAGAGGGTCCACAATATAATTTTGACAAAAATGCACAAAAGATTTTGCATTCATTCCAGTACAGAAAAAAATAATTTAATGAAACCTTGAAATTTGTCATTAAGTGGAGCTGTCATCGCTTCTGAACCTTCCACTCTGTTTTTAATACCGACTTTAGAATAATATGGATAAAGCCCAAAGATCAATAGATTAATTTAATTCTCTTGAGCTATATACCACACTACAATATGAATAACATTTTGACTGGTTTTGGCCTTCATCTTTGGTGGTGGTAGGCTTGCTCTCCCTTCAAAATTATGCATATTAAAATAATGATGCCATTAAATCCTACAAACTCTGATTGTGTCCAGTGTAAACAACCTGAGTTTTGAATTAAAACCTTCCATTTTTAGTTAAATTCAACCTTTTTATTTTTCTGAGGCGTAGGTAGCTGTCTGCGTTTTCCTAAATAACAGATATGAGATCAGAGTTGAGGCCTAGGCAGACTGATGGCTCCGTGTATGCAGGTTGTAAGAAATAAGACATCTTCACTCTGCTCAGACATCCATCTGTAAAGTTGTCCTTACCTATATGAAGGGTTAACGAAGCTCAGGTTTCAGCAGGAAGAAAGAAGGCTTTCCATACAACACTAACAAGACTTTCTTTTGACACAAATATGTAACATATGTGACATACGACATCTCACGAATATCACCCAACATGCAGCAAGTACAGTCATTCAGATTAATGGTGTTCAGCCAAATGTAACATCACAAACACTGAAAGGCTTGAGTTACACATTCTTCCAGAAAGGATAAAACCAGTGTTTTTGGCTAACTCGTATAACTGAAAATTGTTAGTGTCTGTGTTTATGTGCCAACAAGTGCACGGGGGCGCCTCTTGTCTGATCAAGACTGTCGCCTTCTGTGTCCTTCAGGAAAAGAGAACCGCCAAACACCACAAAAGGTGACATTTGAGCAGGCAAGGTGCTGAGCTGAGTCCATTAATCTCTTATTAATCATGATGACATTTTAAAGGATGATTTTCTTGAGCGGAGAAACAAAAAAAATCTCCCAATAGCTTACCAGATACTGTGAGGACTGGAAACAGGATGGGTAGTCAGAGGCCAATGATGGATTGAATTTTCTGTTACCAAGAGACAAAATAAACAAATGTATTTCATCCTGAGAACATCCACCTGGGGAAGAGTTCTCAAGGGACAGTCACGCACTAGGCTTTTGGCTTCCTTGGATTGGGATCAAGCTCCTGAGATCATTCCAAATTTTGGACAGCTATCTGAACCAAATTTCCCTATCAATTATTGTTACATGGGGTTTTTTCTCATGACCAAGCTTTTTAAATATGTCTGGACAGATTGGTTAACTGTTTGCTCTTTCATTTCCCAGCAGCTTTAAGTTTATCAACCGACACTGTTTATTATTTGAAGCATCTGTGGTAACCAGCCATTATTCCTGCTTGATAGTGTTTTCTTATTAAATTGTCATTTACTTACCTTCACACCTGCACAGAATACATTCAGGTACACTTTCAGAAGTGATCATGACAGGGTATCCCTGTGGGAGGAATGCAGTTCTGCCTTATCTGTGACCGTGCTTGTGACCCAGGTACATGTATTTGTTGGCCACTGGTGTTTGGCAAAGAACGGGACTGTGCCCTCACTGTACAGGGATCACGTAAAGTCTCTTGCATCTGTACTTGAGATGTGGACAAGTTAATTCCCTGTCATTTTTTTTTTCTCTAGCATACTATTGAAAATTCTGTTTCTCCTTCTAGTCACAGCTACATCAAAAGCTTCCTCTTCTTTTTTACTTGTTGTCTGTCACAATGCAGCACCCTAAAAAAAGAAAATATTACTTTTTGCCATTTACTACTCTGTTGCTTACAAGTCGTGTGAAGCCTAAGACAGAAAGCTATGAAGTTAGGAATAGACACTGATTGATATAATCATTGCAGACATCCCTGTAAATGTTTTAAGTGGCTGTAATGGCTGTATGACAGTCTTTTTTTAGAGACAACTGCAGGATTCTTTGATTTCTTTCTTTTTTTTTTTTTTTTCATTTTATTTTCTGAAAGTCTTGAGCATTTACCTTTACCCCTAGCAACTGTAGCAGAGATCCATAGACTGCTGATCAAGACAGTATGTCTGTCTAAAGCCCTTCCCTTCTCTTCATTCCTTTGCAATCCTACAGAACTACAAACAAACAATGTCGCATCTAAGATTACTGTTCTCTGTGTCCATATCCCTCAGGAACTCACACAGTTCTGCTATATTCATGATGTCAGTATCGTTATATATATATAATCTGTAAGGTATGTTCTCCAGTAATTCCCAAATTCCCATACAAGTTCATCCAGCCCTGACAGCATTGCAGCTCCTTCTGTCAGGTATTGTTCTCAGCAGGTGCTTCCAGATGTTTTAAAATTCCAGTACACATGCTTTATTTCTAGAAGTCACCTTTATAAAAAAAGGGTATTTAAATATTCCGTCTAGCAGACCAAAAAAACCTAAGTTTAAATCTTTGCTAAGTTCATCTGAATTGTTTTGGAGTGCTCTCACAATAGACACATGTACGTAATGTTTAAAAAAATTCAACCACAGCAACTCCTAATATTAATGTTTATGACATTTGTTCATTTTACAATAGTAAAACATATTGCCAACAAAGCTGAAGTGATCTGCTTAATATTTCAGTGTTCAGGTAATATAAGGTCTATATAGACCCTGTAACGCTAGAGATTTTTACCTCTACTTGGTTTGAATAGTGTAGTTGCTGCATTTCTAAATAAATATCTTAGACCATATTAACACTCCAAACACTTTCCATCATTTTAGCTTTCATCAACAACTGTTGCAAATTGATCAGCTGAAGTTTGTATTGTGTAGCCCAGATGTTACGTATCTATTGCCCATATTCCTTAGTTTTTGTGTTTTGTATTCAAAAAGGGCAATCTATTTCTCACTCTGATCCTTCTATCTTTACGGTCATCCAGTCCCAAAGAAATAATTTAGAAATGAGCTTATAAATGGAGACATTTCCTGCAAATAACTGGTGAAGGAGAGTCCATTGCAAATCTAGACACAATTAGGAGTTTTAAAAATTCAAAGGTATAATCAAGTCACCTGAAAAATACATGGTATTTATTTTCCTTGGAAACAGCTGTGTGATCTTTTTCTAAGTTAGGGATTAAATACAGGTTAAAGAAATGCATGAAAATTAATGGATCAAAACTGAAATGGAAGTTTACAATATGTTAGTAAACTACTATCCTACTATATTATTGAGAAAAATCCTGTCACTGCCAGTATTCTCTTTTATAGAAATTATTGTGCTGTGCCCTTCACCTTCATGGATGCCTTGTACTAACGGATTACTACCTTTTCTATTGAAACAGAATAATATATAGTGATACATACTCAGAATAGAATATATATAACTGTATTTTTATATGTATATACACATATATATGTAATAGAAGTACATTCTTGTAAAGAGAGTGCTGAAGTGACCCAGACCATCAAACGACTCGAATATAAAAAATGAGATGTGAACTTGATTTGAAATTAGGTGGGAATCTAGTGTAACAGCAGTGATTCTGAGGAGATACGCCATGGTCTACATCAGTTGGGATTTCTGACCCTCTGAAATGTCCATGTCCGGATATATTGTCTTGCTGTTAGTTGAACAGAGGAGCTAAAGGTCCTTGACATCGTCAGCCTTCTACCTGATCCAGGCCAGCAGGACATTGCTGGTGATTCTGGTCAAAACAGAGATCGGCTTCAACAAAGTGTGCTCTTCCAGTACTCACTGACTAACCGTTGACACGCATAGAAGTGCTGAAGTGGCCGCAGACTCCTGAATTTTTTTCCCTCTGTCTTTCTTCCAGTGTAGTTGGCTGTTGCTCATGCAGGAGCTGGTCTGTTGTGGCAGTGGTTACGTGACTGTTTTGAGGAGGCACTGATAAAGTTGTGTACTGTCTATATATTGCTGGGACTTGATTCAGTACTGTTTCAAATTGTTGTTCGATGTAGCTATTGAAAATAAACAGAGGGAGAACTGATAGTTTTGAAACTCCACAAATACTGTTGTTACTAAGAGTATGTGTTAGGTTATGCAAAGGACTGCCAACAAAGTCAACAAATTGTGCTAGGGCCCTGGATAAACAAAGAGGTGTCGATCATCAGTAGCTAAGGAGCTCACAGTCCAAATAAAGCAGGGGTAGGGCGGGGTAGAGGTATCGGACAAAAGCTGTGTGAACAAAGTGATATTTGGGATAAATGTCATTTCCACAGTTCTTGGCTTCTGCAATTGCCCACACAGTTTGAGGAGCCCAGTGGTGGAGGTACGGTTTCCTGTCACTACTTACTGGGCGTACCTCTCCAGGAAGGACTCAAATAATTTTAGAGCTCTACTCTCACTGCAGAGGCCCAAGATGATGGGAACGGATGTCTGTCCTTTGCCCACTGAAGGGTGGAGGATATTCATCAGTCTCCTAGGTGGTGTCAGTTGTGTGTCCTGGCTTGACTCCAGACTATGCTGTGTCTAAAAGGTTAATTTCCATTAGATGAGAATGTCCTTGGCCTTTGACTAGCTTCTCTGTGGACTTTTCATGGGAAATTTGATACTGGGCGGTAGTTGGCTAGAACCAGTGTATCCAGGGTGGGTTTCCTTTCTGTGGATAAACAGAGCATGTGTATCTCCAGGAATAGGAGCTTGGCATCTTCTCCCAGCACTCAATTCACTTATGGTGATCGGAGGTGGTTCTTCTTATTACAAATGTTCAATATTCTACCTAAGCAATCTCTCTGTATTTTCCAGCCTATCGGTGACTAATGTACATCTTCAGCTGCAGTATGTCAGCTGACTTATCTAGTTGTTTGTTTATATGAGCTTGTACTGCTCACTTTACTATCAGGAAACATGGGTTGGAGAACTGTGCAACCAGTTTCTGCACTCTGCTTTGGTCCTGTAATAGCCATGTATGATGAATTTAAGTTCATGAACACTGGTATTTCTAGTGCAATTGTATCTTTTTCAGTGTCAGTGGAATCTATTTTGTCTTCACTCATTCTCTTCTTATGGCAAAATCTTTAGTTTTTTTTTTTTTTTTTAACAAGTACATTTGATAGTATTTGCAGGTGAAGTGCAGGTTCTGATTGGGTTTTGCAGCTGTTAGGGACGAGAAAGCCTGATCTGTGCTTCAGCCTGTATTCCTGACAACAGTACTTGCAGATTTGCCTTAGTGTTTAGGATGCCGTTTAGTTCAGTTTTTTGCTTGATTCATATACATACTAATATCGACAAGTATGGAATTTTGGCTCTAAATCTGGGTTTCACTTAACCGTGACAGACAGCAAGTCCTTAGTCTAACACGTTTTCAGTAGTAGTTTTCTCTCAGTAGAACAGTTGACAACTAGGATTTTCATTGTAATCACAGAAAGCTGTGCTGAAGGGACCAGTACTCTACTGGTATAGTAATCTTGCTCACATCTTGTACGTGTCAAACCAAATAGAGCTGATAGAAGTTGGTTTCTTACAGCTTCTCGTACCAGTGGTGCTTTACATCTGGTAACCCCCATCATGGTGGCTGATGATTATCTAGTACGAAGTTAACACTTCACTGCTGCTACTGTGCTATTCCAACCCTGTGTGCAAGGGAGAAGAGACTTGGAAGGATGAAGAGTTGACAACTCAAGGCAGAGAATTTGCGTCTATCATTATTTTTACGGCCACAGATGTTTTTAATTGATAGCACCATTGGTCATGGTGACCAAATTATGATATTATTGTGCTATTGAATATCCCACCTAAGGACACATATAAGAGCCATCTTAATTTTTTTCCAGCATTATAAGATACTATTGTGTCACAATAGGAAAAAGACGCATCACAGAAAAAAAAATGTATTTTAAATGCTATCATCAATTTGAAAACTGAAAGGACCAGGAATAAGATTGGGATTCCATTCAAGTAATGTTTTGTCATTACACTGAGTCAGGCATCCTGAATCATTTTTCCAAAAGGTTAGGTCTGAGGTCAGTACCTGAGTTATTTTCTCACATGTGCTTTCTAATTGCCTTCAGTGGAAGTTTGCTTGAATAAGAAGTAAAAGCTGGGAACAGAGCTCCATAAACATTATCTACCTCAACCCATTAGTAAATTTTCTTATTGCTTTCTGAGGAAATGGGTTTGAATCTCCTAAACTGCTTGTTCTAGCATGTGCTGGTAGGATTTTTTCTGTTCTGATTTCTCATAGACATGCTTCAAGGAATGGATTATTGTTGAGAGTGTAAATTTCTGATTTACCAAAATACCACTCCATATGTCCCTCATCCTTCAAAAAGTATCCTCGTTTTGAGGGTTTATGCTCTTACTGGCTTCAGCTTTAATGTTCATTACTGTAACAATCCCTGTTTGACATACACTTCACATGATTTTAATCTTCACATCTGTGGGAGTTCCATTGTAAAAAAGATGCTATTAATGTCCTCCAACCATTGTTCAAACGTTACCACCTTAATAAAAAACAAAACAAAACAACTTCTAAATGTTCTCTTAGTGCAGGCAAAGCCATTCTGCCTTTTGCTTTCATTTCAGCCTGTAGGCAAACATTGGTTTTAAAATCTGTCACATAGTCTGATTGATCACTTTCCAGGAAAACAGGATTCAAGTAATTTTTAAAGTAGATTCATAATGGATTAACCAGAGTTCCCACATAAAGAAGAAACATTTTATTCCTTTCTAATGTTAGAGGGGCTGATACGCTCTGTTTAGCAGTAAAACCTCCTGAATAGCTCAAGCATTCCTTAACTATACAAGCACAAAAACTGGACATAAAACAGGAAGGAGAATTTCAGTCCAGGATGTAGTAATTTTATATTCTTCAAATTGCTGTATTAATAAGTGAAGTATGTTTAAAAATCAGATCTCAGTACATGTATCAGAATAGAAATGCAGTGTGTAATAGTATTAAGTAAACATGAAGGTGAAAACCTGAACTTCATTGAAATCAGTGGAGGTTTTGCTATTGACTTCCAGGATCCAAAATTTTACACAGCTTTAGAAGTGTAACTTTATGAGGCTACAGTTTTAAATTCAAGCAGGTTTGACGCAATAGTTGGTGGGAAGATACACTGAGTTTCTGTTGAGGATTTTTGATTAACATCTAGAAAAAGAAGTCTTGTCTGTTCTGAGAATAGTGTTAAAGATTGTAATTTTACATGATCTTGCTATACTTGGACAGTTTTCTCCTTATAAAATGGCTGAGGTTGGTTACTTCAGAACCATATGCTGTGTGTCACATGTATATACATATATTTCACTATAATTTCATCCTGCTCAGCTGTGTCATAAAAGTAAAGGAATTAGCACTCTCAATAAACCAAAAAAATGCTTTAAAAAAAGAAAGAGATGGAAGTATGATAATGATTCTCAATGTCTCACTTGTAGGCTACCCTAGTTAAAAAGACTACTTAGAAAATGCTGAGGAACTGCTTTCTGGAAATTAGACCCCATTATAGCACCCCATTTTAAATATCTCAACTCTCTTAAGTCAGATTTGAAAATGCAAGTTGTATACATGTTCTCCAATTACTTTTAATAAAATGCTGAGCTAAATCAGTTTGCAAAGAACACTCAAACATTGCGGTTAACTTACAGAAAATAATATTTTCTGCTAATGTCCAGCAGTATTCCCAGTGGTTTCATCAATTTTGGAATTTTATTAAGCCATGGAGTTGCTCATTAAAGGGCAAGAGAAAATGGGACCGTCGATATTTTCCTGTAAGGCCCATATACTTAGCCATTCCTCAAAGTAATTTAGAGTCTACAGTACGGTGCTTGAAAAAAGGGCCCTGTTTACATACAACGTGATTTACCAGCCAAATGAGACAAGCTTTTTCAGCGGGACTTGCCTCCAAATGGGAATGAGGCTCGTCTCAAGGACAGCATACTTCCCAGGAACCTCGCGTCTCTGCTGCCATAGCTTACGGTACCATTTTCTTAGTATGGCCTGCTTTCCTGAAGTTCATTGACACCCACTGGTAATTAATCAGAGACCATCGCTTTTGCCAAATACGGGGTAGACGCTTTCTGCTCACTCACCTCAGCCTTGCATTACGGCCACATTTTAGCTTAAACTTACCAGCTCCTATTTGCTGTTCAGTTAAGTGGGAGAACCCCTCTGTTTATTTTCCATAAGTTCGCAATGCAGGAGTAAATTATTCTGCGAGTAACTTACTCAGCAGGATGTGTGGAGATACGTGCTCACATCTGCTGAGGTAGGAGCGATGCTGTCATTGCCTCAGTGATAACCTCATGTCAGTTAACTGTGCTATAGCTTGACTTCCAGAAAAAATCATTGGTGTAGACTGATTCTGAAGATATTATTACATCCTTTTACTATGTTCTGCAATTTAGTTGTTGCATTTAGCCTGTAAAGAAAATACAGTATAAATAAATGATATCGAGTCAGGCAATGGCAACAGTTAATTGAAGCTCTAAGTGCTTTTGTAGTATTACAGTGCAGTAATGTTCATATTTTGCAATGCTGTATTGCCTTTTACGTATCCCTTACAGCAATGTAAGCTGTTGTAATTCCATTTCTTTAGAACAGGATATGAAAGCAGAGCAGATGAATGACACCATATTTGTTCTAACCCTTCTTGGATACCCAGCGTTATAGTTCTTGAAGTCTTGATGTGGTTTGATAAGTCAACTAAAAAAGAAGGAATTGTGCAATAGTTATAGCTGATAGTCTGAACACTTGTGTGCCTGGCATGAGTTTGGATTCCTATGCCTTCCCGTTTCAACTTCATTTTCTTCTTCATGAGGGAAATTATTTCAGTTATGCATTTTCTCTTTCAAGTTTTTGCTTAGGGAGTTCACAATATAGAAGTGAATTCTTCTGTATGTTTTCAGTTTGCCATGAGAAAGAAAACGTTGTGGTATTCTAGAGATTTGCAGTGTGCA
The DNA here is from genome assembly GCF_018691265.1 of Tyto alba. Classification (NCBI taxonomy): domain Eukaryota; kingdom Metazoa; phylum Chordata; class Aves; order Strigiformes; family Tytonidae; genus Tyto; species Tyto alba. The sequence goes on from NW_024881322.1 coordinate 14,196,883, forward strand.
CAAGCTAAAATCCATTTGTCAACTTTTTCTTGTACTAAATGAAACCCTATTTTTTTTGCACGTTTTAAGGATTGTTTCTGAAAACCTATTTTACAGGGACCCATAGTATCATCTCCCTATTCAAAAGGTAAAATCAAGAACTTAGTCACAGTATTTTCCATGATCTGTTTCCCAGGCTTAGGTTTTCAAAGAGAGTTTCCTTTAAAAAATGTTTCTCTGTCTTGCAGTTCAATTTCCTGTAGTACTGGTTATGTTGAGAATAACAAGCAAAGTATTCTCTGAAAGTTTGTGGATCGTGATATGCAACCTAAGCTGGGAGGGGTAAAGGAAAAGGAGGGAGGGCGAAGGTTCCTTCCGTTCTTAAAAGTAATTGTCCTGATGTGATGGAAATTGCAGTCACCTGCCTAGCAATGGAAAATCTTTAGCTATAAGGAAATCTACAGCACCATCACTTCATTATAGTTGCTAGCAACCTCATGCTGGACAGCAGCTTTGATGCGACTGATAAAGGCAGGGTTATTGAAACAACAGAGGTGCTGGGGGGACCATAGTTACAAACTATAAAGATCTTCTTGGGAAGCTACCGCATAAAAACTTTATGCTCTTGCAAATTGCACTTGGAGCAGGTTTTGGGGACTTAGGAATGTGGAGCTGTAGGTTCTTGCTAGTCTAGACTAAGTTCAGAGATAATGCCAGGTGGGTTATTCTAGTGCTGTGTGACTATAAATAAGATCAGATTTCAACCCTAGGTTTTATTAATCTTTATTTCCAATTTACCAAGAAAGCTTGAATTAATCACTGCTGTTCTTGTGGCTGAATAGTGAAAGCAACTGAAGTCTTCATTACCCAGCAGATTTGAAACCGAATCATTAATTTCCCTCCATCTCAGTTGCCCATCTTTACAATACTTGCCTTTTAGTGGTGCAGTTCTACACTTATTTTTATATACATTTTATAAGGGTCTCCTACATTCTTTTCCCTAAAATTGTATACTGTATGCTGCAAATACAGTGTCTTGCTTGTTTCTTAAATGTAAAGAGGAATTCTTTTCCCCATGTAAACTTGCAAAATACCAGGCAAGCAAAGACGATAGGTTTTTCTTCTTACCTGTATCAGTGCATCTCTCTCCTTTCTTCTAATTATTCCTTAGAAACATGTGGTAAGTTTCTGCCTGTCAAATTTCTATTTCTGTTTTATTAGCTGAACACCTGCATGCCAGCTGAGTATGTACAGACATTCCTGAATACCAGGACTGTTATTGCCAGCCTGACTTGCAGTGTGATAGCACAGTAAGATTCTCCTTCCTTCCATGTTTTTAATTTCCAGATTAAAAAAGCTCATAAATCCTAGTATGTAAGGTACTAGCTTATTAAAGTAACAGCTTATTAAATCCCTGGTACTTCAGTGCACTACAAGTAAAATGCAGTATTAAGTACACCGATAAATATATAGTGTTCCTGCTTATCTTCTTTATTTTCTTGATTTCCCTTTGTGAAAAGCTATTCTGGCTGCTTTTCTAGATGATTAGTTAGCCCAGAATAAGCTTAACTCAAAATGTTTTTTGAAAATCTCCGAGTGAGCTGAAAAATCCATATACAGATAGAAAACTTAGTTTAAAAATATAAGGCCACTGGGTTAAGTTTTAACCTCATTGATATTTTTGCCACTTTCTAGTCAGTGTCTGTGATGCCACATTGTGAACCAAAATCTACAAAGAGGTTGAGACAGATACCAAGCTAGGAGCCTTCTTTTAAATAATAGATGTAACACTGGAAAGAACGTTGTACTAAAATATTAATAAACCAATTAAAAAATATAATAATTAAAATACAAAGAAAGGCCTTGAGCGCTTGCAAGCTTGTCAGTTGTTTCTAGCTATATCAGTTGAGCTAATAAAAGATACTGCCTCTCTTTCCAAATCCTGATGCATGTAATAATTGCCATTCCATGTTCTTCACCGTTGTTCTAAGAGTGTGCTGTAATCTGAGGCGGTGTTTCTGCCTTTCAATCTCACTAGAATAGTAGAAATCTCTTTTGTTCCAGTCCCGCAGTTTGTCAAATGGGGTCAATAGCATTTCCAATTGAGCTTCACCTGGCTGACTGTTCCACATGTGTGCTCAGTGGAGATTTTTTATCATGCCACAGACCTGCTGTTTGAGAGGAACCGTCCAAGCTACTGCCTCATCACTGCTCTTGGTGAGCTCTACCTTACATACCCTCTTCCCGCAGCTCTCGGCTCCAGCTGCCTCTCTCTGAGTCTCACAGCCTGTTCCCACAGTCCTCCGACTATTTTCCTTTCTAATCACCTGTTCATTTCCCAGCTGGGTCATTTATGTCAGTTCTGGCAGTCCCCTCTTGGCTGTGTTTGCTGATTCTGGTGTGAATTCTGAATTCTGGTTCTGTTTTTTTTTTTCCCCCCTCCTTTGATATCATCTGAAGTCACCCAGCTACAGGTTCTCTAGTGCCTTGTTTGTCTTTTGTCTTCCCTTCTCCTGCGTTATTTTTCGTCTTGGGTTGTATGAATAGGGATGTTACACGGTAGAAGCAAAATTCATTGGGCAGAAGCAGCGTGAGATGGGAGATGGTCAAGTCATGGGTGATGACAGTAGGTTTTCAAAGGGAAAAGGTAGATTGAATACCAAGAGAAGAGCCATTGAATATTACCCTGTGAACGAAGCCATAGGAGATGGAAATGAAACTGGAAAACTTTAGCATGAACGGCTCTGAAAAGAACAGGCGGGCCCAAATAAGTGAATGGCCTTGATGGCTGACCAGATTTCTAACGCTTCTCATTCTTGTGATTCCAGGAGAGGGTGATGAAGGGGAAGGTGATAAGCCAGAAGGGCTGTTTTGTGCAGAGAATGAATGATAGAAAATGCAGCACACTCAGCTGCTCAGAGTAACCAGAAACTCATATTGGAAAAATCTTATACAGCAGAGGGTTAAATCTGAGCCTATAATTCTTAGAAAACATGTTAGAATTCATATGAAAAAGCTTTAAGGACTTCATTTTAATTGACCTTGGATACACAGCAGGTCATGGCCTTCTGGGGAATGAGAACCAGAGCGTTCATCAGGGAACAATACAAGTTTAGAAGGTCAAGAGCTGATTCCTAATCATAAGTGAAAATGTTCTCATGTGTGTTTAATATGAACTGGGAAGTACTTCGCAACATGTTGGTCTGGAAGAAATTGGAGAGGAGGCCTTAATATATAATTTCTATATTAAATATGATATTTTGAATACCTTGTTTAGTACATTTTAAAATCATGAGAAAAAGTATGATAAAGGGCCAGACATAGCCATAACTGCATGCTTTTTGTAATAATAAGATCAATAAACAGCTGAGGCAATGACCTTCCCGACGTGTTGTTGAAAATTTAATTGTGAAGACATCAGTTCTAACTAACTCGTTTTACCAAAACAGGAAGGGGAGGTGGGTGCAAAGAGTTTCCCACGTTAAATTTAGGAACAGTCGAAATAAAACAAATGCTAAAATTATCCAATTTACTCCAGGCTTTGTGAGGAAGAATGGGCAAGTAATTGTCAATTATGGAGTCGGATTGGAATGCAGGTTGTAGAGGGATAATTAATTGAGAGGTATTTTGTTTTGATTACCATGGCTTGAAAAAGTGCCATCTGAAGTGGTTTCAGGACTGCAGGGCGGTCTGCTGCTGATGGGCAAGGGACTGGCATGCAGCACTAATGGGGTTACGAGGTAGATTACAATCTATCACATTACTGAAAAGAAAATAAAGGATTAAGGAAGAAGAACAGATAGTCTTATGATCAAGAGTTGGATCTCGGTACCAGGAAACCTGGGGTTGTTCCCAGCTTGTGCCATACAGCTCCTGCGTGGCCCCTGGCGTGGAGCTGAGGGCTGGATTGCAATACTTCCCAGGGGCATTCTTGCAGGGAATAAAGCAGCTCCCCTACCGGGATGATTATATTAGTGTTCCCTTCCTCACCCTTCCAGGTTGGGCACCAGAGGAAAGAGGAAGAGGAGAGGATTAGTGGGTTTGTGACTGGTACTTCTCTTCTTTCAAGTTCAGTAGGTGGAGGTGAGCAGGGAAGAGGTCAGGCTCGTCTTTGCTGTGTTTTTCCATCCTGCATGCTGGCCCGACACCCCGGTTAAAGGGCTGCCGGGAGGCAGCTGTGATTCAGCTAGTGCCATAGCTCTGTCCCGGGGTTTCTGTGGAGCAGCACACATGGCAGCTCACTCTTCTCTTTCATATCCTTTCATTTCACTGTCTTGCCATAACCTAACGGGAATATTCAGAAAAGATAATACTTACATTATCTGAGGCTTGTTTATCTAATGCAAAGAGTATTGAGATCTTTGGGCAAGAGGGACAAAGTACGGTTATTAGTTTGCTTAAAATAATTACTAATTTATCTGAGAGAGCGATTTTCATCTTGTTTTCATTTTGGTTATTTTATGAATTTGAGAACTGAGACTTTGAGGAGGGGATATACCGTCTTCCAATTATGTTCCCTCAGTGGAGATTTGAGGACTTCTTAGAGCAGGGGTCCAAAGTGGAAAATGTGGTTGCTGTGAAGAGGCATCATTAGTGCAGTATGTGGAAGCGGGCTGCCTACCTTCCTGCACGAACCGTTTTACCACAAACAGATTCCTGTTCTGACACAGAGCTTTCAGCAAAATCAGCCGACAACTGTTAGCCAGACACGAGTGTCTTTGGCATACAACAAATTACTTGCACATCAGACAGTGCTGATTACTACCGGAAAACAGTATAAATATCACATTTTATATTACACTTGTAAAATTGATTCTTTCCCCCTTTGCTGAGCTAGTATGCCAGAAACTGTTAATTCTGTGATGGAGTTCAAGGAGATAATTTTGGCTGCAAAATTACAAACAAATGGAAGAATACATGTATCACTATAATGTTCTCTGGCTGATTCCATTTTCACTATCACCTGTTTGCATTGTTGCAACCCCTTTGTCCAAATGGGGTTTTAATTTCTGCTGCATAGTGACTTCTGTATTGATTAAATATGAATCAAATTTAGCATTATACATTTGTCTGTATTTTACCTTATTATAGCCTTTCCTTACTTCTGTAAAGATGTTCATAGATTTGTTAATCAAATGACATTAAGTGCCTAATCTTTATAAAGTATTTCAGTGTTTTCATTTGAATAGTACTTAAAAGGAGAGTCCTTTGAAAAGTTCAAATGAATAGTTGATTTACCAGATGATGTTATTTTTCAACCTGAACTGTCTGGTAAATCTTTAAATAGATTCTTTTTAGAATGGGATAGTTTAGAACTTTTTTGATATTTCATCTTAGAGTAACATTTTGAGACCAAATTCATTTATACGTTACCAGAACATGAACATCAGTACTTAGTTTCTGATTGAAACAAACACTTCATCTGACCCTGGAATTTATTCTTTTTATCCTTTTGGCTTGAACTGTGGTTTGAAAAAGGAACTATTTGCAGGAGGATAACACTGTTAAAAACACTCATTCTGGAAGACTTCAAAATCTCCACAACTCCTGGTTAGGAAAAATAGAATTTACTGATTTTAAAATTTGTGTTCTGAAAATGCAAGCTCAGTTCCAATTGCACATGTGAACAGCGTAACTACTTTGAGTTCCCAGGAACACTGTGCACTGATAAAGCTACTTACATTCTCAGGAGTGTTTGAACCATTAAGTCTCTTAAACTTTTGTGTTTACTTAGAATGGCAACAGAGCTTTTGTAGCTGCACAATACCCGAAACATCATGCTCCACTATTTCTCTAAGCACAACTGTACAGTGAGGTGAATTTAGCTCAAAACAACAACAACAAAAGGCAGTGGGGATGACACTAAATCTTGATGCTAGATGTTCTTGTGCTCTTTTCCTCATAACATTCCGTGGTACTTAACCAAGTTTGAGTCTGCTGGAAATTCTTGAAGGTCTAAAAACAGGAAAGGGAAGGAGAGGCAGCCACCTTGGATTTCAGAAAAGACCATTATAGATTAAATTGTTGTGATCCCAGAACAGAAATAAAAAAAAAAAAAAAAAAAAAAGAAGAAAATTAAATATAAGTGACATCAGGTTATATATTTGTCCTTCCTACTTTTCTTACCAGTTATAATACTACTGGGAAAATTCACACTTTCTGAAGGGACTGATGTTTATCTACAATAGCATATGAATAATCGGGTATGATATAATCGCAACTGACAAGATCAACATCCTGCCATAGATTTGTTCAAGTCTGTAGCTAACAGCATGAGACATGGGAAGCGTACAACATCTTCCACCTCTTCAAGACTCAAGCCCTCCTTTAAAGCTGCTTCTCTGCCTTTGAAAGGAAAAGCTTCTGAATTCCTGAAGTAAGACACATCTTAAACCATATGAACCACTTTCTGTGCTGACAGAATTTAGTTAAAGCTCATTATGTAAAAAGGTGCTATAAGGAAACTTTATAGAGTGAATGCTCTTTATAAACTGGAAGCTAAGGTTCAGCCAGTTTCCATTTAATCCTCCAATATTGCCTGCAGCAGTCAAGTAAATGTCATAACAGACTCCCTCCCCCTAAATGAAAACCATGTGCCTGCTTCATTTTTTACTCCTTTCCTAATACCCCCATTCAAACTTCTCCTCAGTGCTTTAAAGAACCTTGCAAGAATTCATAGAATTAAAATAGCAGAGTTAAGTCAGGCTGTTATTAATTAGGGCACATTAGCACAAGTACTGTCCCTCCTAAACAATCTGAATTACAGGCAAATGGACATGTGTATATGGCAATGGTGTTAAAAGGCATGTATGTACATTCTCTCTTCATGGAGCTTCAAAAATTGCATTAGGAATTTCTTTCTCCATAGTGAAATTAACTTAAAGAGAGAAGCAAATAAGCAAGGCAGTGTGATTTGATAAGTACTCATTTTAGTTAAATTGATCTAGGGTAAGAAGATTTGATTTTGGTCTAGTTCTTATAGAATACTTGAATGCCACCATTTTTAGAAATAATGCATTCATTTCATATTGTCCAAGCAATTTCAGATATTTTTTTTTTTCCTGATTTATGTCATTGGAGATTTCTTCTCTAAGAGGAAAACATTTCTGGAACAAACATAGACTTTCTTCATGACCATATCATGCTAATGCATAAAACTAACTACCAGCAGGCATTTGCAAGCAGGAGTCATGGAGATGTCTGCCCTCCTCTAGATCCTCGTCCTGTCCCTCAGAGAGTGCCACTACTGGCAGTTGACCTCATAATTTTAGGGCTGCAGAATGACATAGACATTTTATTGACTCCTCAGATTGCTGAGGGAACAGCTATTATTTTTCTCAGAAAGATGGCTCTACTTATTCTTTTTCAAGGCTTAAACGCAACTTTAAAATACAGTGTACATAAAACTACATATCTGAAACTCTGCATACAAGTAAAAACAAATAAGTATATAAGAGAAAAGTGTCAGGAAATTTTTAAGAGCATTCCAGAAACAATGTTATGTCTTCTAGAACCTATTAATGACAAGTATATTTAAATATGATGGAGTTGACCTCTTCTGCTCAGGTTGCCAACATATCTCGATGAGAAAACAACTCTCATGTTTGTCTTTCGTTATGACCAGAGTTTAAAATGAGACTGTGGTTCAACTAAAAAGGTTAGCTATGGCCTTCATGCCGTGAGGACCATGCCCCTAATGCTATATCTGCTGTTTGATCTATAGTGACACATAGGAGGAAGATTCTTCCGTCATCATCAGGTAAAAGTAAAAAGAATTCTTACTCTGAGATGTCAGTGTAAAGAAGCAGAAGATAGGATTGTGAAGCATTTAGGGTTTCTCTAGTGATATTCAAGGATTAAGAGAAATGATAAAAATAGAGCATCAAATTCTGAAACTCCCATTCAGTGTCACAATAAATGGATGTTAAAGCTAATAAGTATAGAGAATTTGGTTTAAATTTTTGATTGGAACTAATTTTTTTAATTAATAAATGTGAATTATGCTATTAAATTTATGAGACGTAGCTTAAGTCCTTTATATGTATTCTTTTCTTCCTTAATAACACTATTAATGGAAATTTTAATTGCTGATTTCTAGGTTTCTGTCTCTGCATGTGTTAGAGTGTTTTGTGAATCCTTGTGATGATTTTGGGAAGCATTTTCAACACATATTTATGAAGTTAAAGAGAGAACTACTAGATCTCTATTGTCATTTGATCACAACTGTCAAATTTTAACATACGGTTTCCACGTTGTTCTCAAATTCATTTAAAAATCTTGGCATCAGTTAGTAAAAGAAGAAAAATACACTTCTGAAGACATCTCAGTACTGCACAGAGGTTGATGAACTACCGTGTGTTACGTGGTTTACTATGTAGGCATCTAATTTAAAAATAGAGCAGTAGCATTTTGCTGGATCATAATCCATCAAAACCAATACTGTTTTGTAAATCTGCAAAATAAAACTACCATTTCTGCTGGCATGAAAAGAAGAGCAAGCTTTCTTGCCTTGAGATTGGTTGCTTTTAGAAATTTGCTGTGAGAGCAAGAACTGGTCTAAGATGAGGTTCTTGAGGAGTTTCCGTGTTCTCTCTATTTGCAGTCTCAAATGATTCTGTGATTACATGTCATTTCTAAGGTGAAATAGCTGGTTTTAAAGCACTAAGATGTTTTCAAGTATCTTATTTTAATTGGAATTAGAAATATCAGTTGCTTCTGAACTTAGTACCAGTTTCAAACTCTGACAGCTTTTGCAAACAGAAAAATAGAAATACTTGAGGAGAAAGATTCAGGTAGCTAGCTTCAGTGACAGAATCACATTAGTCTAACATCACTGGCCTAGCAGTAGAAAGGAGAACATTCTGCATGCCTGAAGGATGTCTTTAGCTTGTCACTTAGAACTTACATGATAATGAACAAAATGTAATTACTACTCCAGTTTTCCAAGAGACAACTATGAATGTCTGTCTGGGATTCATCATTAACAGGCTAAAATGCAAAACCTGACTGAACAGCAGTAGCCCAACACATTTTGGGTTTAGCTCTGACTCCTGTTTGCATCAATGGGAGCAGGATCTGTTGTCTTGCTTAGCTAATCAACATAAAAACCCAGGATACATTATACAGCTCTTTGTCCAGGTCCCCAGTTACATAACTCTCATTGTAAAATTATTCCTACTTAATTGCAGTGAACCTTTAAGCAACTGAGGGTGAAGTTACTTTAGCATTTTAGAGCTTTTGAAGCAAATCTCTATTTACCATGCTTTGGTTCACGTTGTAGAGCTACCTCAGAGAGAACAGATTGGATTCCTACCTCATTTGCTTTTCTCCCATAATAAACTGCAATCATAATTAGGCACCTACAATTTAGCAATCAAACACAAGGTAAATATAAGCTAAATATCTTGTAGCTACATTTGGGTATCAGTTACGTATGTGGAACTTTTTTTAAGTTGTTTTTTTTGGGGTTGTTTTTTTTTTTTTTTATTGGATACCGAGTTCCTTAAATATGAAAATTGTCCCAGCTTAGCATGGTTTACCTTCATGAAGTTCAGCAAGGACTTCATTGCCTTGGGTAGCCGAGCAATAATAATAACAACAAACAAGCAAGCATCAGACTTCTGACAGCTCTGCTGTCTTTGATGTTGTCTTCTTGAGTGATGTGTTTATGCAAGACAAATACGTAAACTATCTCCATGAGCCATACTTGAAAAAACTCCAGATTTGTTCTGGAGATGGAGTATCTCTTTTCTCTTAAAGTATGTGTTGATGGATTAAGGGAGAATGCAGGCAGGTCCTAACTGTCAACTGCCTGTAAGCAAAGAGGCTTGACTCTAAACATGGAGAATTTGTCAGTGCTGAAAGGGAAAAATGGATTGTACACACATCTGAGCTGTCCTTTTATACCTTATACACTTACCACTTATTCAGATCACATTTTCTAATTGCATTACTGCTTTTTTCTTCAACCGACAGAGTATTGACTCTAAGCCTTTGAATATTTTGTTATATGTAAAAATGAAAAAACTGATAAGGAGCGTGTGTATCAGCGGATATATGGGAGCAGTGGCAGTGAATTTCAGCAATACTGAGGATTTTGTTATGTAGTGCAAATTTGTTTTGGCAGCCTGTCTCACCTCTGCTGCTGTAAATCTGAAGGCAGATGATCTATGTCCACTGATCTGAAATTAGCCCAACACCACGTCCCTTCTGTGCCTTTCAGGGTCCCATGTGCCTGTTATTCTTCTGAAAAAATATAGAAATGTTATTTCTCACATTTTACAGATGAGGAACTGATGTATACAGTCCTGAATACATCTCACTTAAAACTAAGCATCTAAGTGAGATTTCTGAGGTAGCTACCTTCTTACTGTAAGATTGCTCCATGGTTAATGGAGTAATATCATAATCATAGTCAAATACCAGAGTCATAATCACCTTCTGGAAGTGTCTTTCTTGCTTATAATGAGGGCAATTTGGTTACCGTCTTGCAATCCTCAGTCAAGTGTCTAATGGTAGTTGAGGTGAATGTGGGTCATAAGGTTAATTTCCCAAATCATTACGTATTTGCATGGCAGAGCAAGACAGCCCAGAATGTGAGTTCATTCTTTAATGAGAAATCCTTTCATTGACTGTCTTCACTAATTCACCAGGTCAAATATTCCACTGCAGTCCATATCAGTAGTAACTGTAAATTACTTTTATGTGGCAACTGTGTTTTGATAATTTCTGTTTTCCTGTAGTTGGACAATGAGCTAAGTGCAGTGAACGGTAGTCTTTCAAAAAGCAGCTTTCAGTCAAATACTGGCAGCTGTAGTATCTTCAGGAGACTAAGGAATACATGGACAAAAATGCAGAATTTTTAGCTCTTCCAGAAGGCTATTTTTTCATATATAAGATTGAAGTAAAGGGTGGGGAAATCTTGGAATATTTTTTTTTTTTTTCGGTTTATCATAATTAAATAGTGGTATTGGATGAGTGAGAAAATGTTTCTAGGTACACAGATTCCGTTCTGAAGAAAAAAGAAAAGCCTGTCTAACTGAAACCAATTCATATCTATTTATGTATAAATTAAGCTAGAAGTTTTATAGGAATGGATTTCTATGAGGTCTCTGACATCACCTGATCCTCACTGGAAATACAATGGTATTAGGCTTGTACATAATCACAGAACCTATATAATGAAAAATCCTTCTGTCTTCTGAAAAGCCACGGTTGTTCCATACAGTATATTTTCTAATGTTTTTACTTAATTTAGTTTTAAAATTTCTGTCCATCTAAAAGCATAGGTAGAACTTAGCAGCAAGAATTAAAATGGTGCTAAGTTTATTTTTTTTCAGTTTAATTTTCATGCTTCTACATACCAGTGCATCACCCTCACTTGTTACTCCTAATCCCCAATTGCTGTTGCTACTGTTTAAATATTTTATTTAAATGGTAATTACTTCCATGACTCGAGCGCGTCCCGAGGAGGGCACCGAAGGCGGTGAAGGGGCTGGCAGGCACGTCCTCGGCGGAGCGGCGGAGGGCTCGGGGTTTGTCTAGTTTGGAGAGAAGGAGGCCGAGGGGCGAGCTCGCTGCTCCCCACAGCTCCCTGAGGAGGGGCCGTGGGGAGGGAGGTGCTGAGCTCTTCTCCCTGGGACCCGGTGCCAGGACACTGGGAATGGCTCAGGGCCGCGTCCCTCGGGGAGGCTCTGACTCGAGGTCAGGAAACATTTCTTTCCCGAGGGGGTGGTCAGACCCTGGAGCAGGCTTCCTGGAGAGGCGGTCGCTGCCCCGGGCCTGTCAGTGTTTGCGAGGCCTTTGGACAAAGCCCTTAATGCCGTGCTGGAGCGTTGGGCAGCCCTGAAGTGGTCAGGCCGGTGGACTGGGCGGTCGTTGTAGGGCCCTTCCAGCTGAACTGTGCTGTTCTGGTATGTTCTACTCTATGATTTATTTATCATTGGTAAAAGTAACCTCTTTTCATCTTTCCTTTATTGTAAGTCATTTTTTGTGACTTCTGATCCACATTCTTTCTTCCCTACTTTGTTTTTTGGTTGGTACAAAACCCAAATAGTGCAAAATTGGAAGTCACAATACTAAAGAAGCACTTCTAAAAGTTACTTAGGCTCTTCTAGTCTTTGGACAGATAGCCTACGTCAGCTGTTATTCTATCTCAACCCTCATGTGCCTCTGTTAAAGAATAAAAGACCTTTTACCACTTCCCTTTTGAATTTCTCTTTGAAGCTCTGCATTTCATTGACCTCAGTTATGCAGACTAGTGGGGAAAAAAATGTTCACGCACATTAAAAACCTGAACAAATAGGTATATGGAACAGGTAATTATAACACAAATAAGCTCTAGTATTATGCACTCTGCTGTATGTAAGGTATAGATACATATTATGAGATACAAGGAAATAGTGCTTTTTGTTAAAGAATCCTGTGGTGTGTACTTAAAAGACATGACTTACAGTTGTGTAACACCTGTATTGTTGTACAATTTTGGTTTCAAACTAGCTTAACATATTAAACATCACAGTATGCTCCCTTTTAGTCTGAAATATCCAGCATTTTTTTAATGTTAAACTCTCCCAACTGATGTGTTGAACAGCAGGTGATCAATTGGATAAATTAAAGTAATTTCAGAATATATTCACACAATGATAGTAATGGGATGATTTCATTCATCAACCAAATCATATTAAATTTTATTGCTACAGCATTCTTTAATAAGCTTTTTTTTTATCTAGACAGTATAGCAGATACTTGCTCTGATACTCAAGTGGGATGTACACAAACTTCCTCTGGCCTGCATGGAATATTAAGGAATTTAAGAGATTTATTGTCCCAAAAGAATTCTGGAAGAAGACTCTTTTTGCAGGACTGGAGTTTACTAGATAGATTATGCTATTTGTAGAAAATACATACTGTATAATAAGCTAATAGCATTTTAATTGGAAGGCCCCAAACGTGAAATTTTGATGCATTTATATTTAACCCAGGTTGAATCTAGTCTCATGAAACAGCTTCAAGCTTAAGACAATTACTTTTTTAAAAATATTTTTATGGTACTAGATGTCACCTCTGTTCATTTTGTATGGTTTGATTCCCCTTCATTCTAATTGTCTGCTTAAATACCACTAGTTAGAATGAAAGGTCTTATACAAAGTGAATATTCAGAGTAGTGCTTATGGCTCATCATGAGACATTTCTTCTGGCTAACGTTAATTGCTGTGCAACCTGCTTCAAATAAACTCAGATACAATGAAGTGCTGCAAACTGATGGTATTATGGAGGCCCTGGAATGGTTCGGTATGTAGCCATGTATCAATTGCACTTCCAATTACACTGAACGTCTGCCTAGATTTAAATGTTTGGAAAAAATGCTCTTCCGTCATGAGAGATTACTGTCAATTCTGTTTTTACTGTTGTCAAATCCTAATATTAACTTATGCAATATTCCATAGCAGATACCACTGTTGAAGCAGAAGAAACGTTCAACACAAAGTTGAGGAGTTAAAGTTGGGTATAACATCCAAAATAGGTCAAAACATTTGAAAATATGAATTTACCCAGGTGAACTCTTTCACGACTTTGTTCATGCAAACTAATGTAAGATTTTAAGTGGAAAAATCAGTCCTTAGTATTTTCCTTTTTCCTCACAACTTACTTCAACTTGAAAACAACTTGTTTCAGCAACTATGTGTTCTAGTCAACTGTTCTGTAAAAGGTACAAGGCTGTTTTTCCAGAGAGCGTGTGAGAGTTTCTGCCTCTATGCGGATGCTGTGAACACTCCAGATTTCTGATGAAGATTGTGCCTGAACCTAAGTTTTCAGATATAACGTTCATGGTAATTCCACATAGAATTGCAGACCCTTCAGCTTGTTGAGTCTTAGCCCTGGTACATGCTTTCTGAGGTGTCTTTGCTGGGAACCTGACAGGGCAAAACAAAGTTCAGGCTTCTTATATGCTGGGTCTGACCACCAATGGGAACATAATGGGGACGATCAGTGCCGAGATGTAAATTTAATGCTTTATCAGGTTCTCTATGTTTTTAGGAATATATCTAGAACTTTCTAATTTTCTAACATTTCTATGGCTTAAGGAAAAGAATGGTGCTTTCCGAGTATTTGTTTCCATTAGGTAGTTGATGTATATTTTCCAGCCGAATGAGGTTTCATTATGGGAACATCAATAAAATGTATAGTATAATGGCCAGTGACATTACTGCAAGCTATTGCTAGGTCTGTACATTAACACTCAGACCTGCGATATTTCTGTTGTGTTTTATAAATTTAAGTGCTATATTTTCATTGTTAAGATTAATGGCATACAATCATTAACCTCAAAGCAAGAGAAGTCTGGAAGCACCGTGAAATTCATAGGAAGCATTGTATTTAAAAACCTGTATTGGTTTTTGCTCACAGTTATATAGAGTACTCAAATAGTAATTGCTTTTTACATTAAATTTTCACAGAGCATCTAATGCACATATAACTGTGAAATGTTATTCAAACTATTTTCAAAACTATGTTTTGTTTTGCTTTCTTTTAATGAGGATAGTTTCTGGAAGAAATCACCTCTTTCATGTGCATACTCATAGCTCTGAAATATCTGCCTGGCTTTAGTTTCTTTTTGCTTTACTGCAACTTGGAGAGAAATTTTATGGTTGGGTAATAAAACTCATGAAATTAAATGTTAATAATGGAAAATTGGTTAAAAATAGTTAAGTACCAAACTGCTAGAAAGGAGTGGAAGACACTGATACAAAGTGGGAACTTATTTTCCACCTAAGTATGCTTCTCCATATACGTCTTGCCAGTAGCAGTCTTGAATCTCCACTCCTTGGTGTACACAGTTAGTAGTCCTCTATCTTAACCACTTTTGTTACAAAGGCCAGTGTTAATGGGGCAGAGTATAAATCAGGAAAGATCGCCATGTGCCAGAGTTTCTGTTGATGATAGTTCCTTTGACTACCCAGGACATAAAGCACTGAGGAAGGAAAACCCAACACTCAAACTGAGCCGCATCTTTACTGTTTACCGGTGCAGCCTGCCTGTGCTTCTCCACAGCACTCCTTTGACTTAAGTCAAAGTGCTGTTCAAACCACTGTCACAGTTCCTTTTCTAAAGAACTACAAAGGTCAGTGCAAGAGTATGTAGGAAAAAATTGCTTATGAGGTGTAGCGAAATCTCTGCCTGCAGCAGGCTGAGGGTGTGCAGGGAGATGCTCCCATCTGGATGTACTTTACAGTACTAGGCAGGTGCCAGTGTTAAATGGCATTTCTCTGTGGATGAGCAAGTTTTGCAGTCCTGGGAAAGGGTAAGTACTCTGAGCTGACAGATCAGCTCTAACAAAACAATGAATGATGTATAAATAAACCACAACACTTATGTGGTGGTGAAAGATGGATGGAGTACTTAAAAGAAGTCTCTTGGGAGCTCAGTGTGGTGTGCAAGATTGGAAAACCTATACTGATTATGTACTTTGTACTGGGAGAAACAAGTAAGGTCCCCAGAGACTGTCAGAAACCAAGTGATATATTAGCATGATGGTACAGTGCTGTTGTTAATGGTTCCTTTGCTTATTAGCCCAGCAGTAAGTTTGTGAATATTTGAGGCTTCCTGACTATTGAGAATTCTTTTCCTTCTATAAATGTATTCTTGCCATAGCATGCGTGCCTATCTAAGAAAACACATGATTTCTATAACAGAACTATTAGAAGTGTGCTTACTATTCACTATTGTTAAAGATTGCACATTTTGACTGCAAGTTGCAACTGCGTATGACTTATTCCCATACCACGTGGTGAAAAGGTACTTCTGAAAAATTTCAGTTGTACAAAGCCTCACAGAAACCGTCAGAATTTTCTCTTCATCACCTGCTCCGCGTAGGCAAGTTTGGACGTGATCCCTGAATATAATGAACATAGAAAATATCTACAGAATTGTTATGAAAACAATGGCAGTGGATGGGTTCTCCAACTCGTGGTACACAGGACTTGAAGGCCGTCCTGGCTTCTTACCACTGTAAGAATACACTTACATTTATTTGCATTTACAAGTCAGTTTCCACAAAGGAGAACATCTGGAAACTAATTTTGTTGTTACTTAATACAAGAGATAAATTCTGATGGACTAAAATAAAATGAAACCTTTCCAGTGACATTCTTGAGACCAAAATAATGTAACCCATGTACAATCCAGGACACTTCATTATTACATTCACTTGTAATAATTAAATATTAAAAATTAGTTGTAATTAGGTTTGTCCATGCTTTTTGATCAGAGAAACTGCAAACATAATATTGAAATGCTGAATATAGTATTTGTAATAATCTAAAGTAGGAAAAATATTCTCAGAACCCAGTGATTTGTAA
This sequence comes from Tyto alba, assembly GCF_018691265.1. Lineage (NCBI taxonomy): Eukaryota > Metazoa > Chordata > Aves > Strigiformes > Tytonidae > Tyto > Tyto alba. The sequence continues at coordinate 14,213,223 of NW_024881322.1, forward strand.
CACCATTGCTAGCATGGAAATTCTGACTGAAAGAAGCAAAACCAGTCAGTGTTTCAGCCTGTTGCAGTAATAAAATCAATCTGTTTCTATAGCACCTTCCAGGTGATCAGTGTGGAGTTATCAGAGCCGTACATGAAAGGTATGCCGCAGCTGGGACGGGCTCTTTGATCCCAGAGCCAGTGCTTTGAATAGAGCCACATCCCACCTTGCTGTCGGGATGAGCCAGGTCTCATGTCCAAATAGCAGTACATCCAACTGTCTTTGCTTAAATATTTCTGTGAATTTAGGATTTACACATTCAAACCCACCCACAGTGTGGTTTTACAATCACATTTTGGTTCCCAGGCAAAAAATACATCTGAAAAATATATATGTTTTTTAACCAATAAGGGCAGATTGTCTCCTCCGCCGCATTTCCAGACCGGTGGTGCAAGAGGTCGTCAGGGAGCTGTACTTGGGCACCTGGGGGAAGGGGCCTGATTTCTGAGCACTCAGAAAGCCTCTGAAGTCAGGGTCAGGTCTGCAGTCTTGAAAATCAGAGAATTTATGCATTTAATTACAGACTTGGGTCCTTTCAATTTTGTATATTTTGGCCTGAGTTACAATCGTTGTTCTCTTAATCTCCTTGCTATTAATTATAAGTAGTAATTATACCATATGCTAATAAAACCCTGTGAAATATTTGCTTCTCCACAAGAGTTAAAAAACTGATTTTTTACTGGAATATGGTCTGCTATTAGAAAAAAAGTACCTTCTTTTACTCTCATTATTTTCCAATACATCTGATGAAAACATTTGAGATTTATATAGACGTATTTAGCAGCTGTCTCATGTTTACCTAGACTGTGAGGTATAAATTGAATTTAGTACTTTCTCTCAAGAATAAGTATGTGTTTGATGATTAGACAATGGGAAAGGTGTTTCTGCTCTCTCACAAGTGGTTTTCATTGTTTAATATTTTTTTTTGTATTATTTAATGTCTTTTTCGTGCGTTATACTGTGGCTGATACAGCAGTAAGGACTTTTTCATATTTATTTTATAGCAGTAGATGCTAACGGGAGTAAAACGTTAATCTGAGAACTACTCTGGGTATCAGGGTCATATCTTACTTCCATGACTGAATTTGAAAGATGATTTAGGAAATTGAATTGCTGAAAACATTAATTGCCTGGTTCATGTTGGCCACAAACAATTTGCTGAGTAGGTTCTCAGGGAGGTAGAGGATGAGGCCAGAATTTGAAGAACAGATTTCATACGGTGCCTGAGAGGATCTCACTGTGGTGGATATATTCTGTGCCAGTATTATGAACTGCTAAAAGAATCTTGGAAAGTTATCCAGAAACCCGGTGTTTTGTCTTTATGCTCACTTCTGAACTGCTTTTAGTCTAATGTGCAGGTTTCATAATTTAAGATTTTCAGTATTTCAGTTAATGGATGACAAGAAGTAGGATGTTCATTGGGATACTTAGAGCTTTGGAGGAGGAAGAACCTCTGTGGAAGGTGTTGTCTAGAACCATAACAAAAATAGATTGCTGGTGTAAGAAATTAATGAGTGTGGTTACTCATACAGGAGTTGAGGAAAAGCTGACAAATGAGGGCTCACACCGTTTAGAGACATCTGCTAATGATGTTGGTCATACAAAAGGTGTAAGGGACAAGAATGAAATGTACAGTGAAAATGAAGGGGGGACAACTGAGGAATTCTGGAAAGCTAATATAGTGTCAAACTTCAGATTTAAATAAAAACTGACGTGGCCAACTCCCTGCTTCCCTAAATGCATGCAAAACCTATACATATCTGTATACCAACATGAGATGTGTAAGAGAAAAAATAGGTGACTTGAAATTCTTGGCAAAGAAGGAGGATCTTGATATAGTGGCCATTACAGAAGAAAGTCGGAATGACAAAAATCAATAGGAAAGTGTAATACCTGGCTATAAACTGAACAGGAAGGACAGATTAGGTCATAGAGCTGGGGGAGCAGTATTAGGGTTATACTGTTGAGCCTTCTGATCAGGAAACGGATATTGAGTCCAAAACATTGAAGGAGATCAAAGAATCGACTAAACCTAACGAGGTAGTAATAGTGGGTGACTTCAACTACCTTCAGCTGGTGAAATGTCACAGTGGGATAGAGCATAAGGGAAGCCATTTCTCATCACTGAGTGACTGCCTTGTAGTTACAGAGCATGCAAATGGAATGGCAATTCTTGACTTAAGTGATGGACAGGAATGCAGTTAAGAAATTCTGAAGTCCTGTATATAGAGCAGGCCTTTTTGGATTAGTTGTGGCCACTGTAAAACTTAAATTTGATATTGAAGAGACAATAGCTAGTTCACAGAACGACTACTAGACTGGAGGATGTAAAAACTCTTTAGGCAAAAGATACTAAATAAAAAGTAAGGCTATTAAATCCTAAGAATCAACATGGAATCCAGTTGAGGGGTTCTGTAGTAGAACAAGAGACACAGCAGCCAAGTAGAAAAGCAAGAAGTATTTGAATGTGGTTACATGGATCAGGATTTTTTTCAAATCAAAGCTATATACTTCAGGTGTCAAAACCCCATCCCTAGGTATGTCAGCAAAGAGTAATTCTGTCTACAACATGTGTGTAAAAAACTGTGAAGCTGTGGCATAAGAAGGACTTTGGCAAAGCCATCACCTCATATCCACAAAGAAAAGAAAAGTTTTACCAGATCAAACAGTCTGTAAGATATGGGCCTAGCAGAAAGCAGGAATGGAGAATAAGGACATTCCAGTGAACTGTGGCTTTCTTTTGCTGTATTCATTTAGTATCACAGATGTGGTGCTAGGGATTTAAGGGACTGTGACATACAGCATTTAGCGTGGCAGAGTAATGGACTGGGATTAAAGAGGTAAATTAACAAACAACCAGAAACAAACAAACAAAAAAACCCAACAGATTTCACTCATTCAAAAATCAGTAGAGAACATTACTTTTGTTTAAATTTTGTACTATTCGGGCATGAAATGGTGAGATACTTCAAATGTGAGAGGTAGGTGCAGGTAAGGTGGAGATAGATGTGATTCACTAACACGATACTTAGATGGCTCATATGGTAGAGGGATGATACTATCTTCTCCAGGTGAGCCCTATATGTTAGAAGCTGTGTTGGGACAGAAAAATAATAAAGTTATTAGTGATAAAAGACAACTTTAATTGGCAACAGGACTTGAAAATACTGGGACTATTGCACTGAATAAAAGGGGGGTGGAGGGAGAACATGCTGATATGCAAAACGTTCTGCTGCGTGACGTCGTTCTAGAAATGCGAGACCAATTGGAATGAGGTATGAGATAGGGATACGTTTAATATCCTTTTCAAATTTCAAATAAGTTAACATCTTTTTCTTTGGAAAGAAGTGCTTTTAGGATGTGGGATGTGATTTGCATTGTGTTCACAACACGCACTGTTACTTCTTTAGGGGGTGATTATGGCCATAGCTCTATGTACTGCATGTACAGGAGGAACGGTATTATTATTTTCTTGTGGTTTGGAGTATCAGGTAGTCATTACATCTACCAACAGAGGCTATCTTGTGGCTACAAAATATGGAAAAAATGGTTACATCATTTCCTTTGTGGCCCTGAAAATCTTTTTCACTAAACTCTTGATGAAACTGTGAGAGAATGGTATCTGTACAGATGCATGGCTCTACATTGAATAGAACTTTTTAAACCAGGGGGAAGCAGGGTTGAGGCCAACATGGTTGATATGTTTCTGATTCTAGCATCTCCTTCGATTGGAATTTGGAAGCTGATTGTAGCTTAGGTGGTACTTAGAATGGATTTTGCTGGCAGTTCAAAGAGAAACCACGTTGTCATGGGTGATTGGTTATGTGCACAATCAGTTACATTACAGTTGAAATGAACGAACTTTATATGGAATTAACCTTATAATAATTGCAAAATTTGCCAGATGTTTTACTAGGTGGCCAAACACCCCATTACCCATGTGAAAAAAGGCAGAAACTGTTTCTGATTCTCCTACCTGTCATTTGTGCTGCTGCATCAATAATAAAGTATTTTATTTCCTTAACATGTAAGAGAGCCATTAATTTTTAAAGGACACAAGGAAGATTAATGCTTGTTAATAGAAACATTCATGGTTAATTTCTGTTTCACAATTTTTGCAGCTTTGCTATATAATCTTTTTACCAGAAGAACACTTTTGTATATGTATTGTTATTGTATTTATCAGTTAAGGGACTCAACATCAAGTGCCAGATATTCTTACAAGTTATGGAGCGTCCAAGAAAGAAAGAGATTTCTTTAAATCATCCCGAAGCCACATCCTGCATGGTGATAGTTTTTTAGGTAGTTAAATTGGGACTTACGTGTGAGTACCTAAGAAAGCCACCATATACGTTAATAGTCACCACGTCTTACTACTTTAAGGAGCAGTACAGTCATAGAAAAATGAGAGTTTCACCATTTTCCTCGAAGGATCTATGAAAGTTGAAAGTGTCCTGCACCACTGTGTGTACCATATGATCTTATAAAGAATGAGTCTTAAGCCCAAGCAGACAAAGATAAAGCCCTTATTTGAATCTAAATTTTCATCCTTGCAGGTCTTTTACGTGAAGATTAAATTTAAAATTGTTTCTGCAGCTGTGTTGTATTTTTATATCATAATTATATTTCTTTTGAAGTTATTTTTATTCTAATTATCTTCCTTATATGTCACTTAGCTTTAAAGTGAGACTCAAAAGAGACTCAAATACAGAAAGAAAAATTACAATATTGAACTGAACACACCCAGTGGTAATATAAACGCAGAAAGTTAGTATTGGTCAAATAATTGTTTTGAACAAGGTGAGAATACAAGAAAGAACTAGCGTTAATATTTGATCCTCCTTGTGAAAGCCAGATGGCTAAGGCATTTTAACTGTGCCTGTTATAAAAAGTTTAACCACTTTTTAACCTGTGGTTATTAACAACATTAGGGAAAAGAGCAGAATTAATCATTGAAGTTATTATATCTGAATTACTGTGAGCTTCATAACAGCTGATGTAAGTATCCTCCATGGTTTTTCTCATGACAAGTTAAGAGGAAATGATGAAACAACTGAGAATATATATGGTGAAATATATTAAATTACCCTTGGTTTGTGTTACACAAGTAAAACATTAAGATCTTTGCTTAAAAGATTCTATGTGGAGTTCCTTGTATGTAGTATTGGGAAAATAATATTGAAGTAATTTTTAAATTAAATTCTTTTATTCTCTGAGGTTAGAAGACATAATCATATGAATTGTTCTATTTGCTATAGTTTGAATAAAGTCATGTAATAACCTCTACTATCTAAATAAATTTAATATATAGTGACTTCTGTTGTTTTTATCCATCATCAATGTTCTCTTTTTGTACTATGGGCAAATCTGATACTGTCTGCATGTAAAGTAAATAATACCAAAGCAGAATTGTAGCAACTAATGATAGAGAATTACATATATTCTGCATTGTGTATATAATATCTATATCGTTTTCCAGATTCAGTCTGCAAGAAAACACTTTTTTTTTTTTTTTAATTTAAAGATTATTTTACAAAAGTTGATGCAGGAGTCATTTTAACAGATGTCACAAATCAGAGCAGCCCTATCTTCTGTTGACTTCAGTAGAATGTGGAGATTTTTTTTACTATTTCATGTTGTGTAATTTTTTCTTGCAAATAGTTGTAAGTGTCAGAAGGAAAGACACAAACATGCATGAAGAGGAAAAAAAATAATCCTATGTGAACATGTCACAAATAACAGCAGGACACTGAGAGTACTATTGTTGAATTAAGATTGCAAAGTAGTGACATTAGGTTTTCTTTTCATTAACCAGTAGACAGACAAGAGAGGTTCCTTTTTTAATCTACAAGATGACTGTATTTGGAATAAAATGAAATAGCATGAAAAGGTTATTAATGAAAGATAGAAGACTCTGCTTCCGATTCCCTTATTATTCTTATAATCAGTGTAAAATGCCACCCAAACATTAATTTGATTGACAAAATCTCAAATGGTAACATATAATATGGTACAAGAGTATTTCTAGCCTGGAAAGTAAGCCATATGGGATAAAAAATTCAAAATTGATCTACTGATGGCCATCGTCTTTTACATGATCCTTTTGATTAGTCAGTTCTTTATGCTGAGCTAAGGTGAATACAAAGGGGATAGAGGACTCCACCACATCAGAAGGATGATGACCACTTGAGAGGCAGAAGACAGTGGAGGAGAAGGCTTTCAAGTTCTGTCTCTTACTTTGTCCTCAGACTTTCCTTGTCTTCGATGGTAATGGACATGAGCATTGCATTCTCCCAAAGGCTAGGATGCAGTAATCATATATGTTGCCTTCAGATTTTTCGGAATGCACATGAGGAGGAGCCAGTGAAGTTTTTTCAATTTCTTTTCAGGAATCCTAGTAGTGGAACACATGAAACAGGAAATTACACAGTTCTTTTTAAACAGTGTTGCTGATGTGGGAAAAAAATGCCAGTCTTTGGCCAGGTTAATTTCTTGAGGGTTGTTTTATTCAGAAGAAAAGATGGAACTGAGTATAACAATATAGGCTTAATAACTGTAGAAAATAAGAGTAATAAGATTAATGTCAACTGTAGTGTTTTCAATAAAATAATGTATCTGAGAGGGAAAATCAACACCATACTTATCATGAAAATGGAAAGGAAGCTTGACTTCATTTTAAACAATTCTTTTGAAAGGGATTAGAAGTTAGACTGGTGATCTTCAAAGACACTGCAGGTTTTTCTTAGTTCATTCATTAAAGGGAGGTGGAATGTGAGTCTAACAAAAGGAAATATCTTAAAATTAATGTCTGCCTTATCAGAATAAGAATTTAGAGGCTCAGAACCCTAGAAGGCATGAATTTGGTAGAGCCCCCACGTAGCTGCTAGAAAATCTGTATGTTTCTCTTTAACCAAATGGTGCCACTTTTTGCTACAGCCTTTAATTTGTCATCTAATGAACTGTTTATGCACCTGACTGAGCTGTTGATTTCAAGTTCAAATAATTGTTTTCTTGCATTCAGGTCACAAATAATCAATTAAATGCATAAAGAAAGCACATATAAGTAAATTATGGAGAAAGGAGGCCAAACTTTAAGTATTGTTTGATTAAGGGCATAACTGGAAAGATTCTGAATATGAATTAAAACAAGCAATTATATTTTTCCAATTCTGTCATTTGGAAAAATATTCTGAATGTCTCACTTGAACATCTACCAAAATTGGCGTTAATCTTCTGAAAGAGAAATAGAATTAATGATTTGATACAGTGCCAAACAGACCAGTGAACAGACATTCTTCCACCAGCATCTATTATCAGAAATATCTGGATTTCTAAATGTCAGCTAAATAGGCTCACCCTACAAGCTAAGAGAAAACTGACCTGACCTTTTGACACCACCTGTTCAGGAATGAGAATTTCTTAAGCATGCTATTCTACACAGATAAAAGGTTCACAAACTTTGACCTGGAAAGAATGGTTAAAGGAATTAGTTTTGTTTAGTCTAGAAAAGAGCAGATTGAGGGAGGATGTGATTACAATCTTCCAGTACGTAAAAGTATGTTATAAAGATTGTAGTGATTGGTTTTCTGTGTCCAGTTGGGGAAAAAACAAGAATAAAGATGGTTAATACAAAGCAAAGATATTTAGATTATGTGCTAGGAGAAAAATTTCCAATAATCAAGGCACAGAATATGATGCAGACTACATAAGAAAATTGTCATCTCATTAACTGTAAAGTTTCAAGAATAATTAGACCAGCACCTGTCATTAATAGTCAAGGTTGTTCTTGTTGTTCACGGCGCAAGGTGAATAGGTAGATACATTACACCATCACTTATCAGTCTTTGCCCATCTTTCATTTTCTATAGGTGATACATTTGGCAAGGCACTCTAGACTTGTTGTTACATTGGGTATGAAAATAATTGGTTAATGAGAGGATTTTATTTGTAGAGGACACTTCAAAAGAAATAATTTTTAAGAGTTCTGGTTATGTGATTAAGATAACTGTTAGAAGGATGACAGAATAATAGGTAAGGAAATGATAAAGATTACTTATTGGCTTTGGATGCAGAATTCCATTAACAATAGCAGCGAGCTTGTTATTATGAATTTCTTTTTCTCTATTACTTGAGAATTTTGGTATCATACATTTCTTTCTGGTTGAGGTTAATAACAAGGATCTGGAAGCTGTGATGAACAGTCGTCCTATACAGATATACACGGGGCTGAAGCATGACATACCCACTTGCAAGTACAGAAATAACTTCAAAATTATGTCATCTCTCCTAAATGTTTGTAAGAGCTACTAAGACAGCATTTCACAGTGTGATCCATCATGAGTTCAAAATCAACTGAGTAAGAATGAAAAAACAAACTAAAGGGCATAAATTATGTATAGGCCTTCAATATATATTGCAGATTAAAAGTGAAAGTGAGTGAAGGTTTTAATTCTCATTCCATGTTGATACCAGTTGTCTGTTGGTGGTTGAAAGTATGACATGCTTGCATCTCAGTTTCTTATGTTTGATGTTGTATATAAGGGCTTAAAGATATGTTAGACATGTAAAGTCTTACTGAAGCATTTATTTAGATGCATAAATAGACAGTAGTGTCAAACATCAGGGCTTTCATTTTACAAATTAAGCAAATTGCTTGAATTGTAGCTCCCTGTATTTTTAGATTTTCTGTGAAAGAACATAATAATATTGATCTCTTTTTTTTCTCTTGAGTTTAGGAACTGATTGTATTTTTTATTACATACATGTTTTATTGTGTTTTTTTTTTGTCTAGGTGCTGCACAATGGACTTGTGATGGAAATGAATCATCCAACAGCTGGGAGGATAGCTGTTCCAGGTTAGATGTTTAATTCTGTTTTCTAAATGGAGCTTGAAATTAAATGCTACATGACATCCTGAGTAGTTCTGGAACTCAGCTGAGGACATGACACATCTTCACATTTCACTCAAATGAACAAAAGTTTAACCAGGAAGACATTTGTGCTCATATTCATTACGGTAGCAGAAAAATGGGTTAAAATGTGTGTCAGAATAGCTTCTGGTTTTCATCGGTCAGTTGTCATAAAACACGAACATGGATTTGATAATATTTGCAAACTCCCACTGCTAGAAATATTACTGCTAAATCATCTACATGAATAAGTGAATCTGGTTTTGATTTAGGTCTATTTTGCAAGTTACACAGGCTTATTTTAGGGACATTTCTGTTGTAAAAAAAAAAAAAAACAAAAAAAGAAGAAAGAGGAGGGAAGTTTGTACTGAAGGTTTCATCACACTATTTCATTTAATGTGATTAGACATGAAGCTCTGCAATGATGAAGTCTTAAATAGCTATTTTGGATTTCCAAAGAATAGAGAAGTAATAAACCAGTCTCGTCTCTTTTAAGCTCTAAGTGAATCAGGACTTGGAGCTAGTGTAGCTTTACTTCCATTAGAGTTAGTTATGAAATGGTTCATCCAGAGCCATTATGAACATTCTCATTCAGATCTTCGCAGTTGGCTCTGTTTTGACAACTGAGCCTTATCTGATAATCTACTGGCTATTGGGTCAACTTTTTCTGCTTCTCTATGTTTTTCTCCCAAGCTACACTGAGAATTGTTTCCTCTTTCATTCAAAGCACCATGTCATTTTTATTTTTATAACATCTTCTCCTTACATTGTGATTTTCTGTGCCAAATTCCACCCTCTGACACAGCATCCAGTTGTCATCAATTTCAGTTGACTTGAGCACATGTAGTGGTAAGAAGAATTTGACCCATAAAATTTATCTTAATTTGCACATCCTGGAATCACACTGGGATGCAGAAAGAATTATTTGAAAGACATCAATACCATATTAGATCATGTTTTCTGCATGAATAGAGGGGGTGTTTTGTGTGTGTGTATGTGTATGCTTCGTATTTGCTCTTTATCACAGTTTGCATTCCACATTTGGTCCCACTAGGCTTGGATGTTTGGTTTATTATATTCAAAAATGCTTCTCTAATTTAGATGCATATATCTGGAAATAGTAATCCTTTTGTTTTAGTTTCTAACAGAAAAGTAATCCTGGTTTATTTATCCAAAATGAAAAGACTAATAAGGGCTTTGATTTAATTCTTTTTAAAGAAGTGGGCAGAAAAGCCTTGCAGATGGTAGAGAAAGTGCGTAAGGTTTTCATGTTGCATACAATGTATAATCTATCTTAGAGAAAGCAAATACTCCTTAAGGGGATAGGTTAAACTGCAAGAAGAGGAAGGAGATGAAAGGAATGTTCTAATGTCTGTCAGCAGCGATAGAATGTATTGGCAAGAGAGTGAGTTTTTACATAGGTAAGCCATAGTACTTCCCAAATCCTTAGTTATTTTTTATTTTATTAAACTAGTGACACTGCACTAAACTAAAATAAATCATCTTAATCTCTAATGGTTTGCCATTTAGATGGGCTTCTATGAAGAGACTCTTGTATTGAAGCAGATGGCTGAAATGATTATTGGATATTTGAGCAGGAAAAGGAGAATTCCTTCCTTTCCTGGCATGGGAGGATAGGGAGGGGAGGGACAGGGGAGGGAAGGGTGAAGGACACTCATTCACTGTGAGCAGAATGGATCTATTGATATCACTGGAAAGACAGTACATTACTCTGTCCCAAAATTGAAGCGTGTAAGTGAGTTTGGCCACTGTTAGGTAATGGAAGTACCCTGGAATTGTCCTGATCAGTGAAATATCTGAAGAGTACAGCGAAGTGTGTGCAGAGAAGACCTCCAGTAGATAAACTGCTTCTTAATGCATCTCTAAAATAGATAAAACTTTTTTTTTTTTTTTTTTTTTTCAAAATGTGATTGTATTTGGTAGAGAACAACTTTACTAAGCTCTCCATTTCTGGCACAGGGTTGCTTATTAAGCAAGATTAAGATATTAATGTGAATGTTGAAACCGAATAGACTAAAAATGTCTCTCCTTAAAGAGAGTGGGGAGACTGATCCCAAAATAAAAAATGAGTGACTATTATTTCTTAACCATGTAAACCAGATTTTAATGTGTCTTTTAATAATTGAATTGGACGTCACACTCCAGGCTCTTGACAGAGGTCAGACTTGTGCTGCCTAGTAAAGTTGTGAGTGCAGTGACGTACACTTACTGTGTGGGAGCATGCTGGCCAATTTTAGCTCCAAGTGTCACAGCTGGCCTCTGTGTCTAGCATACTGGTTCAGAGTAGTCCTTCTCCAGGCATGTCCCCACTTTGAGAGTGGGTTCCAATCCGCATATGAATCCTCACTTCAAGATTTTGCAGCTAGAAATTCTGGGGGATTTTGTCATTGGCTTTAATGTAGGCTACATTTTTAACGTTAGACTTGGTGATTCATACTCCTCCGTTACTTAAGTATCTTTTGATATGGTTATTGAATTTGATTCTTTCCACACCTAGTTAATGTTTTCCCCTTTGCCTTTTTTTATAATTCCCAGCCTGAGATATACTGCGTGCTGATAAGGACATCATAAGTTACTGGTGAAACTGGCATGGGGGAATTAGCATTATAAGAAACTTATTTCTATTTATTTTTCTTTTCAAACTCTGTATTTATGGTAGGAGAGATACAGACCTTGTGTTTCAATATCTCTTGCTTCAAGTATTCATTGAAAAATGGCTTTGCACATATACACTGCTGTTACTATTAGCAAGCTATCTTGGATTCAGGAATGGATGTGTAAAAAGGAGTTCATCTTGTCTGATTAAGAGTGATTGTATAAAAGATTTTAAGACCATTTTAAAGAAAAGTGTGGTTCTGTGGTCGTTGTTTGATTTCATTAAGATGTTTCACATATACCGTTCAGTATATTCACATTGTGAAGTTATTCTAGAGCTGACTTGTTGTCTACATACACATATACATATAAATATATCTGTCATATCCTATTTAGAAGGTGCAATGCTGTGAGAGCGCCTTACTTGAGTGCCAAAGGCCTGGCATTGTGCTGCGCTCATTCTTCGCGGGACTGGTGCATCTGATGGCAGGGCTGTACAGATGCATCTCTTCTGGCTCTGTATCCGAAGGCAGCTCAATCATCTTTAGTTCAGGGCAGGGCTCTGAAGGTGGTGATGCGCTGGAGCACCTCAGCTGGAGGGGCTGATGAACAGGGTCTGGTACAGCCTGGGGAAAAGGCGGCCTCAGGGGGGCCTGGCAGCAGCCCCCCATCACCTACAGGGAGGTTATCAATGTGAAGAGCCAGGCTCTTGACAGCAGTGCGTGGTGGGAGGGTGAGAGAGAAGAGAGATTCAGACTGGATAGAGAGAAAGTCTTTTTCATCATGGTGACAGCCATGCAGTGGAGCAGGTTGCCTGGAGAGGTTGTGCAGGCTCTGTTCTTGGAGGTTTTCAAGAAGCAACTAGATAAAGCCATGAGCAGCCTGGTCTGACCTCAGACCTGACCCTGATTTGAGCAAGGGCTTGGACTGCAGACCTCCTGGGGTCCTTTCCCACTTGGATTGTGTTCTTATCCTGTGATTAACCTCAGTATCTCCTCACTCAGCTCTGTTCTGCTTAGCCCTTTCCATATGAGAAATTACTCCAGAGGAGAAATTACATGGTTTAATAAAATGGGAAATGTGGAGCACAGAGAGTACTTTTGAGGGTAAAAAATTATATGGGAGAGATGTTTGATAGAATGCCAGATTGCAGATGATGCTCAATGGCACAGAGACAATACAGTTAAGTGAAGGGACAAAATTTCAAGAAGTTATAACATCTGCATTAGTCTTGAACTACTTTGCCAAAGAGTAATGGACTTTTCCAAAGAGTGGTAACATGTGGGTTTGTGCGAGCCACTGAGTAATTTATTCTGAGTTGCAATGTGGACCATAATGGATACTACTAACCCATGCTGATTATGTAGAAAAAGCTAATGGATGCAATGCAGTTTTGCCCAAACCTTTGCCATTATCATCTATTTTATATGGTTTAGGAAAAGTCAAATAATAATATTCCCAACTTCTGCATTATCTAGCATCTAATGTTGACTTTCAAAAGCTGCCTGTTTTTTATAGTTAAAAAAGAGTTTGTATTATGATTTTTTTTTTTTTTTAAGAAAAAACACAATGCATTCAGCTGTCCCTAACAAACCAACCTTTGTAGGATTTATGAACTAGCAGAAACCTCTGTGAAATAAACCTCATTTCTGACCCCTTCTAAGCCTTAGCGAATTGGGAATTTGAATATAAGCCTACACTTCAGAATCATCTCTCATCAAACAGGAAACAATATAACTGTAGAAATCAAGTAAAACACCTCTTCCAGACAAAACAACTATTCTCAGTTTTGACAATGTTTATGTTGTACATTCTCCTCATCTCCATTTCCTAAGTTGATAAACACTGTTTCTGTCCTTGGGCCCACCATCTGCATCAAGGATGTCTTTAGTGCTCAAAAAGGCCAATTTCATACCTGGCATTGTGATTTCCTTCTGTGCTCTTGAGATAATGTGTTGGGGGGACTGCTCCAAGCTCAGTTAGGAAAGGCAGTACAGGATTCCTCCTTGGCATAGATTTCTTGGACTGAATTCAGGGAATCTATGTTAATTAATCAACCCACTCGAGAGAAATGTCTCTTTTTCCGGTCTTCTCCTGTCACTGTGCATTACAAATATACTACTGAAACAGGAAAGACATTTTTTTCAGAGATAGGCTTTTCCTGTTTTTTGATTCATTAAATGGTGTCGTGGTTCCATGGAGACTAATTGCCATCAATCTCTTAGAAGAATGGTTTTAGGCAACAAGACAAAGAGGCAAGAAATCTAATAGGACTTCCTTACTGTGCCACAGATTTCTTCCTTAACCTTGGACAAATCTCTCTCGTGTGTCTCACCTTACTAATTCTTTGCAGTTTTTTCAGACCTTAGTTAATAATTGAAAAATAATTTGATTTCCAAGGGAAGGAAGTTCTTGGAAAAACTGTATTATTTAAAATATATAATGCTATTTATTATGTATGTATTTTCTCCATGTATGAGGAAGACCAGTTATAGTTGTGGAAATAACAGTGGGGTATCTATGTGTTTGATCAATACGTTTCAATACAGGGAACAGATACGGCTGTTAGTAATACCTGCTAACATTTTTTTTGATCATTTAATGCAAGTGTAGTGGTGGAAGCTTCAGTAGGACTAGAAATATGGCAGAGAAAAGTTACTTCTGCATGGGGGAAGTTTGCAGGAAATGAAGGAAGTCTGTACTCCGATCCATCGTTTCCTGCAGCTAGGAGATCCCACAGTATAGGAACAACAACAACAACAACAACAACAACAAATCCCAACAGTTTTTTTTTTTTGCAAGAACCTCTGCTTGAACTTCTGATCCTGTCTGCTTCTCATCAGGCAGTTTTTTCATATGCGTGTGTGTGCGTGTGTGTGCGTGCATGCATGTGCGTGACTGATGTTGATTGAAAAATTTTAATTTCACTTCACTATTTATGGTACATTGGAGACAAACAGCTTCACCGGCATTACCGTTACCTCATTCGCCTTTTTTAGTCATCAGGGCTGACTGTTTATGTCTTTTACATTCACAGAGCTGATTTCAATTTTGAGGAATTCAGGACCATTACAGGAACTCAGCAGAAATGATGTATGACAGCTCACTTAGCTATCCTCAAAATACTTTAAAAAATCTTAATAAATTTATAAACAATATATTCGTACTGATTGCAAAAGCAGAAAAGAGATGGTAGGAATGGCAAGGAATATGTTATAAGCTTCAGGATTATGTAGAAAAGGCTAGACTGTGTTTTTAATGAATGATACTTTAATTTGGAATCTTTTAAGATTCCTTTTAAAGTAAAACATAAACAACAAACCTTTTCGTATTTTGCTTCTCTGTCATATGTTTCCAGAGTATTTCTCTACCGTATGTTATAAGATTTGCTATACGTCCTGGAATGATCTTAGTGCCCCAGTTGATACTTCTAAAGTTGATGTTTTAAGGAAGAAAAGCCAGCTGTCTCTTACCTAGTTCTGGGACTGAAGTTGTTGGGGGAAATTAAGAAATAGTGGAAGTCTTTTCCATCAGGCTCAGAGTACCAACTGGGACCGGTGGTGCCATGTGTGACTTGGGCGGTGGCTCTTCAGGGCTGTTGTTCAGGGTGTCTGAGCTGGACTCTCCTCTCGGTTGACACTGGGTTTTTCTGTCTGTCTTTAAGCTGTGGCAGTCAAAGTTGGGTTTCTTGGATCATGTGTTTCTTTCCAGGACCTGACACTGCTGTATTGGGAGGGGAAATAAAAATTTTTCAGTGAATGAATAGGGACATTTTCCTACTCTGTACATAATAAGTAAAATAGTGGTTGAAGTTTTGCTGAATGTCGGTCAGTAATTGTACTTCTACTTGCTGCAGAATATTTATATTTTCCTTCATGTGTCCTATGATATATTAGGATTTTCTTTAAACTGGGCATAATAGTTTCTTATGGAGAGTAAACTAAACAGTATCACCTTGCTGTTACATAGGGGAAAGAAAAAAAGTTGAAGTATTAACTGAATAACCAAATAAACTCTTTAATTTCCCAGCAATGGTGACAGTCCTAGAATTCAACTTTGTTTAAAACTGGGGGGGTTTTGTGTTCTGATTAAATGTGTTTCCCACTTTTTTCTTTATAAGTAATAGGAACTTAGAAAGTACTTCCCTAATGCTCACTCTGTAACAAGCACAACCAGGTGCTCACACAGTTCAGGGTGTGCGATTGGAAAGATATATCTGCATGCCTCGGGTGCATTGTAAAACAGCCAAATTACTTCAACACCCCTAAATTGTAAGTATATCTTTATGATCTTTAATAATTATTGGATAAGAAAAGGAATCTACTGTCAGCTAAAAAAGTTTGGTTTCATTAAATGTAAAAATATGTTTTAAACATTTAGACAATTTTACTTAATCCCTGGGATACAGAGTATACTAATCCTCATTTGTGTTTCTGCCATGTCGTCTTGACCCAAGCCCTGCCTCCCCGTGAATGGAAAGAATGATTGCACTTAAACCATTTTCTGTGAACCTAGACAGAGCAATTTTATGGTCAGCAGTGGCAATTGGATCATGTAGTTTGCCTTCTTGTGGCATCAGACATAGAATTTCATCTGTTTACTCCTTTCACATGTTTGACTACAATTTGTCTCATTCAGAAGTCCTCAAAAGGTGGAAAATTCATCAAATACCTGCCTCTTTCTTTAAATGCCTAATCAGATTCCTTGTTAAAAAACCCATGCCAGGATTCTAATTCAATGTTACCTAGTTTTACAAAGCAACTTTTTTTTTTTCCCACATGAGCTTTAACTATTTTTGTTTTCTCCCCGTGAAAGTACTTACATGACAGCAGTCACATCTATATGACTTTCGGACAAACTATGTAGGGTAATTTCCCCAGGTCTTTTCAGGTCCTTTGTGTAAGCAAAGTGCAGCAGCTTTGTAACTCTGTCTTTTTGATTAGTCTGTGTACTATGTATTTGCAGAAAAAAATTGCAGTTGTGTAGAGTACATCACAAACCTCCTGCCTGACTCTGGCCAAGTCCTCTAGCCCATGAAATTACATTTCTCACTTCTTCATCCAAAAAAATTGAGATAATAGAACTCACAAGTAACTACAGAGCATAAATATGCCCATTTTTTTCCAAATCATAATAATGACAGTACGTGAAGTTTGATGCTATGCTTTCTTTCTAGTTTATGGTGGAAGGGATTGGGTCAAAATGAGGGGCAAAATAAGGTTTATACAGTTAACTTTACTGTTCAGTTGATTGAGAGCCTACCACCAGTATATAACATGTACCTGTTGTGAGTTACTAAATTTACATGTATTTAACTTCTTTATCTGTAACTCCTGAAGTAGGGTGCATTTAAGTTCTCTTAGTCACTGCGAACTTGCAGTTATTTTTACTCCTCTTCCTTGTACTTCCCACAGCTCTTTCTAGTAACGTCCTGCCCAGAAATTAATCCCAGGTTGCTTCAAAATTTCTTTTTAAAAAGACCAGTGTTGCCTAACTTACAAATATGAGGTGTCTCCCCATGCAGTAAAAAATTACATTGATCTATTTAGCTGTCATGCTGAATTTCAAGATCACGTCTAATTTGCTTGCCAATTTAATTCTTGAGACTGTGGCAGCATGACTTATTTCCAGATATATATTTCCATATAAGTGCCTGTGTTTCAGTCTATTTTTCTTCAGATTTTTTTTTTTTTCTTATATGAACAGAAGAGAGTAAGGTTTTTGACTCTTCTTATCTCTCTTCTTCCCTTTACGTGGTCAGTGAAGACACAGTTTGATTGGGCAAATTTGAATCCATCAACCTCTTCACCTACTCTAAAACTTGTGCCTGCTATTAGTGTTGATACATTCACCAGCAGATCTTTCTTGCATAAAAGCCCTGCTTCAAAACAAGCATGGTGGTTTGGACCTGAGTCTTGAATATTCCAAATGACGCCTTAAAAATTTGCGCTACCAAAAAGAAAACATTGCTGCCACCTCTTTTGCCCTCTGTTGTTTTACTGACTGTTCTGGAGCTCTTTTGGGGTTCTAGGAGGGTGGGAAATTCCCAAGAGTTTTTCCAAATGTTTTATGACTAGATGTGATTTTTTTTTTCCCAGATTTTTTTTAGCTAATATTATTCACCATATTTGATCCAAACTTGTAAATATTGTTTTGCTAAACATAAGATTTTTTTTTTTTTTGGCAAGTAAAACTAACTTGTCCATCATATCACTGTGTGCAAAAGGTTTAAAGGAAGACAGAACAGTTGGGAACTAGCTTAATCCAAGGCCTATTGAAAACATTACGCATTGGGTCAAGACGCAATTAGAAGAATCTTCCTGACACAGAGTTTGTTAAGGTGTGTAACAGAGTCCCCTAAGAAGACATAGAATCCCTGTTTCTTTGGCTGTCTGAAACTAGACTGAACATAGCAGTAAATAAAAACAGTTTACCCATATAACAATCAGATAATTGTTCTATTAAAAGGGATTGATAACTTCATGAATTTTAAAATTTGGTGTCAGTTCATTGCTTTAAATTAAAGTTGTTTAGAAATTGTGCCTGTGGCAGGCCAATAAAAAATTTATATTGATTTGTGTGTAAGTAGAATGTTCCTCATGGGTTTTGAACTGGATGCAGAGATGAAATGAGGCAGAGGCTTGCAGATTAGAACAAGCTTTTTAATATTCTTTGCAAGCTGTTTTTAGAAACATCACAAGGAACATAAAATCAGGCCCATTTGTGAAGAGAGGCAGTACAATTTACAAACAAACATGTGGGCCAAACAAAATTTCAAAGCTGATCGTGCACAAATACCCAATTCCAGTTGTCCAACTTGCACATACTGTAAGCACAACTGCATGCACACATCTGCGATTCCCAGCCCATGAACACAGACATACTTACACCAGCTTGCATAAACTCATAGCAATTTGATAGTGTTCTAAAGAAATTAAAAGATTAGGACTAAAAAAATAAGCTGCATTGCTTTGACTATGAGATTTAGATTCCTGTATTAGTAAATCTGTGATGAAAACGGTCTTATAATTTGCTGAGTTACATTTGGAAATAGATTTCTCTTTCTTGAAGAACTAGATAGGATGCCACGCAGCCATTTATTCCTAGCCTTACTGTCCATGCAGTATGTTTTCTTCTTGTCATCTAGTTTGAACCATTTTGGATTACTGAAATGGCCAGTGAACTTGTCCCCCTGGAAAGCACACCTTTTAAAAATGGAAAAAGTTCATATGATGGGGACACAGCTCCAATACGAGTTTCATAGAGGGAAAATTGTTAGCTTTCAGGTCTCATTCTTCAGCCATAACGTAACTGTTACCTGGGCTCCCAGCACAATCCTATGTCTTCTTCTCAGCCACCTGAATCTTAAGAGGTTGAGAAACTAAAGTAAAACAGCTCAAGGGCACTATCCTGGAAACATTAGTGATATCTGTGCTGTGTCAGGGATCAGAATGAGTTGTGCTGGTAGCAGAGAAATTAAAATAGGACGTACAGCGCAGAGGACTACACTGCTGAAGAACAGGAGTCATTGTTTGGGCTCAAAGGTCACCTTAGGCAGGTGCAAAATCTTAACAGCTTTGACCAAGAAATTGGTGGTTCACAGCAGTTGGCACAGTGTCGGGGTGGAGAAGAGAAATCTTGCACTGAAGGACCGCTCTGATGAGAAAACATGGGGAGTGAGTTGAGGAAGAAGGTGATAGGAAAAGACTACAAGGGCCTGTGGCCTTGCAAGCACCAGCCGGTGCAGACAGTTCACCTCCTTAAATTCATCTTTGCTAGATGGTGTCAGTGGTTAGTCAAACCAGCATTCTGAATTTCAGAAGCACTTCTTATCAGAAGTATTACGTATAAGTAGTACTTACTATGTTTCAATTCTGTTTAGGGTTCAGTGAAAACTTCAAAATAATAGATCAAGTCGAATTCTGGTCTGAGACAAAGTAATGATTAGAAACCTTTTTGGTTTCATGTGTGGCTTGTCTCGTGGGATATAAGTTTTTTCTGGAAGTGCTTAGAATACTTCATTTAAAAAAAAACAAAAACTTCTTTGCAAAGGTGATCACTTTCTATGCAGTTCTATCAGATATTTCCTTAATGTTACAGTGAGTTATATACTTGATCATGTGAGTGCACCACTTACTGTTTTATACGTGCAAACCAGGTGTTTATGTGAATAAATGAAGAATGTACAGTTCTGTTGTTTCCTTTGAATATGCCTGAATTTTAAAATCTGGCCTTCACCTCCCAGTGGGAAACACTTCAGGGATCAGTAAATTTTGCAAAGGAGGCTGTTTTGACAAACATTCTCATTTTCACATTTATTCATACTTAGGGGAATAGAGAAGAAAAAGGCAGGGCATAGATTTTTGTAATGGTAGTATTTATGTTTGCTACCCTCCTAGATAGCTAGAGTAAGGACTAATGATGAAATTCCTGTAAGGGAATTTTTACTTGCTGACTTCCTGATTACTCACAAATCAGTGTTCCCACTGTATAATTTAACAGTTGTTTTATCTCGAAACTGAATGCACAGTTCAATAGCTTACCCTTCTACTCCTTTGCTTGGATTTCCTGAGAAAGAAACATCAGAAAATGCTGACGTGTCCTTTTGCTCCTCATAGGTTCAGGTACCATGCTCTAGCTTTAACCAGCTCTACAAGACTGTTGTGAGAATACCTGGATAAAGTGTAACTTTGGTATAGCTGCATGGAAACTTTAGGTTGGAAGATACCATCTTAATCTATCCTTCAACTGCTTCTGTAATACTGTCACTGTAGAAAATACTACTGGGGGAAAACAGGAGAAATTGGAGGATTAGCTCAGATTCTAGTAGAAAACCCTCAGTGTCTTCCTAAGAAGCCATTCACCTTCTAAGTGTCATTATTCAGACCTATTTAAAATCTTTCAAAATGTTGACTAGTGTGGAGATACCTTGGAACCTTCCTTCCAGTTGACTTGAAGAAAGCAAGCAATACCATATTTACTACTTTATTATGACTTTTAGATTCTCACTGTTAGATGGTTCATCACTCAAAGCAGTATCACCCACCACCAACCTCCACGTGGTAATCTGTTACTATCTCCATGAATATGCATTTACTTTCAAGATGTCCTCAAGTTTTGGTGGTTTGTTTTTTTTTTTTTTTTTAATGGGGGAATTTTGCAATCAGTTGCCATATTGTGAGGCAGAATGCATACTTCTAATTTTCAGAGGTTGGTATCTTTTCCCCAGGTGTACCCAGATGTGAATCAAAATGCTTCATTGATTGTATTTAGAAACTTTAAGTCTAAGGTCTTACCTCAGTCTTGGAAACTGATATACTGGGCACCAGTTCCAATGAAATATAATAATATATTTCTATAACATAATTATATATTATACCTGCATATCACATATGAATGTATATTATATACTGTTATAGAACATAGCAGTCTTGATACCCATGGAGGTTATTTGGTGTTAAACTGTAGTGGGAGAAGTAGTAGGTATTTTAAGCGCATATAATTTGCAAGAAAAGGTGAATCAGAAAATTCAACAATATGAATATTTTCTGTTTCAAATATTAACTTTTTTTTTTTTTTTACAAAGTACTGTATGAAAGAAATTGTTGTAGGTGAAAAGAAAGCTAAGCCTTGGTATCATATTACATTTTTTATCTGCTCATCTTTGTGCAGTACTTATGTGTAATTATAATTATCTGTGATATCAGAGACAGGAAAAAAAATTATTTATTTATAAACAAGATTTCAAATATTGGGTACATTCAGGGAATTTACATGCTCTGATGATTTGTGGCGATTACATTGTTGAAGATAAATGCCTTTGAAAGTTGTGGATAATTTTTAAACTCAAGATGAATGAATTAAACAAATGTCTTATTTACAGTAAATCATATCCTCAGTAAAAGTGCTCTGCTTTTTTTTTTGAAGACTTGAGTTCTATTTCCAGTAGCTTTGTCATATAATTTTTCTAAATTTACTGTAATTAATGAGAAGTAATGATCAGTAATCAACTTAAATGTACCATAAAATATGGAACTTAATATATACAAGACAAAATTTAAGCATTCAAATTCACGGTACACTTTGTAGTATATTGACTGATAATTACACAGAGATATTAAGAGGATCCATTTGTAGAGGCTCTTTAAAAAGTCAAGAGGTAAGATTGAAAAGTCAGTCATAATTTAGGAAATTTCTGCCTTCCAGTGCTTAATGTCTCTAACTGAAGAGTATTTAGTAGTTCAAAATCTACTTTCATATTTGAGTAGTATAGCCATTACCACCTCCTATCTTGTAAAAAGAAATAAATCGTGCTCCCAGTGACCAGGGCATTTGAACCACTGCTTTGGGGAGGAAGGACTGTGTATCGGTTTGCTCATCATACTGGGATAATAGCTGATTTCCATTTCATTGCTGCTTCTAGCTACTTAGCTGGCAATACCTGTGGGCCAAAGACACCAATCCAGGCAGGAATGCAATTATACTTAATTCAGGAGTTATTTCTGGGTGTACAACTCACACAGCCTTTGAAAGACTTATGACTTTTGATTATACATTGGCTTCTTCCACAGGTCTCATATTTCCAGTCTTTCCTAAATACTGCAACTGTGAAATGTAATGACTGAGGCATGCTGGCAGAGAAAACAATTTTTTCCTGAACTTTTAAGATTTAATGGATGTAAAGTTCACTTACCAGTGGTATTATCCTGCTGGTAACATTCAGCCTGTAATAAAAAACAAGATGATTGAATGGATTCACATCTATGTAGCTGTAAGAGAGCTATGTAATAGGAGAAAAAGCGATTTATTAAGGCAATGTACATTCACCAGAGTACTTAACACTCTTACGTCACCAATCCATATGGTTTATGACATGTATTTTCTAATGCTATTGCATCTATTTGACAAAAAAGATATATCCCACTAGTTTTTCTTTCTGCTATACTCCTACTTCATAGGCCAAAAAGATGGATTAATCCAGATATGTTGTGTATTGCGGTTATGTTACCTATATGATGCAGAAATTAAATTTTGTCTATGTAAATAAGTGTGCAGGTTTAAATTTATGCGCTTTTTTTCATATTTTGTTTTCTAATCTTGTGTACTCAAGCTTATTGCCCCGACCTCCACCCAAGTTTCTTTGGCATATTTTTCTTCAGTAACTTTAATCAGACCATCTGTAATGTGGGCACGTCTTCCATATATTGTAGACTCAAGGAGACCCTGTGCAACAGGATGTGCTCAGTGTGCTATATGCACTGTTCTTTTGGATTAGAAGGAATTAATTAATTCAACATGAAGGGGTGCAATCCATACAGTTCTCTTGATTGTTGCTTCCTTTATTATATGGATTAACAGTGTGCTGGGGGAAGAACCAGCTGGGCGTCAGGGCTCAAAGGGTGGCAGTGAGCGGGGCCACATCTGGCTGGTGACCAGTCAGCAGCGCTGGTCCTCAGGGTTCAATTCTAGGGCCAGTTCATCAATGATCTAGAGGCAGGAGCTGAATGCACGGTTGGTAAGTTTGCTGCTGATAGTAAACTGGGAGGAGCTGTTGACTCTCTTGAGGGACAAGAGGCCTTGCAGGGGGGTCTAGATGGATTGGAGCACTGGGCAACCACCAGTGGCATGAACCTGACCAAGAACAAACGCCGGATTCTGCACGTGGGACAGAGTAACAGCAGGCACCAGCCTAAACGGGGAGAGGAGTGGCGGGGGAGCAGCCCTGCAGAAAGGGGCCTGGGGGTGCTGGCTGACAGGAGGCTCAGCAGGAGTCAGCGGTTGTGCCCCGGCAGCCAAGAGGGCAAACCCCATCCTGGGGTGCATCCAACCCAGCACGGCCAGCCGGGCAGGAGAGGGGATTGTCCCGCTGGATTTAGCGCTGGTGCGGCCTCACCCTGAGTGCTGGGTGCGGTTCTGGGCCCCGGCACCTAAAAAAGGGCGGGAAGGTGCTCGAGCGCGTCCCGAGGAGGGCACCGAAGGCGGTGAAGGGGCTGGCAGGCACGTCCTCGGCGGAGCGGCGGAGGGCTCGGGGTTTGTCTAGTTTGGAGAGAAGGAGGCCGAGGGGCGAGCTCGCTGCTCCCCACAGCTCCCTGAGGAGGGGCCGTGGGGAGGGAGGTGCTGAGCTCTTCTCCCTGGGACCCGGTGCCAGGACAAGAGTCGCGTAACGAGACTGTCACTTGCCTGAAGTGCCAGGGGTTTCAGCTCCAAGAACACTTTCAGGGACACGTAACACAAAGGTTACAAGGGGGAACAGGATTCTATTTTAGTTTTCTGAATCTGTCTCAGAGCCGATGCTCACAAGCATTGACACAATGTGCACGTGTAGCCAGGAACAGGCTGATGCTGGTGCAGTTTGGCTTGAAAACCCATCCCCTGCAGTCTGCAAAGGCAAGTCAGAGCTGCAGAAAGTAGCAGCGGGAAAACTGGCCGAGCCGTCCCTGTTTTCTGAAGAGTGAGAGTGTGAAGAATGAGGATCAGGACCGACCAGAAGGAAAAGAAGGCGAAGAAGGAGAAAGAGGAGAAGGAGTGTGGTGCCGTGGGGTGCTTTCCCAAGTGTGACCGGTACGGGTGCCCAGCACACCCTCTGCCTCCCCAGCCCGGCTCCCCCGCTGTGCTGCTTGGCCAGCGATGCGTGAGCAGCGCTCCCGTGCCTGCCCGGCGCTGGGGCTGGGGCAGGGAGAGCTGGAAAGTGGCAGCTCCGGGCGGTGCCGCGAGCCTGGAGCCCTCCCGAGCACGGGCTGCTGTGCCCAGGCCAGAGCCCCCGGGGACATGGAGCCAAGGGAAGAGCAGAGCTCGCTGCCGCTGCGAGCTGGCCGTGGGCGAGAGAGCCCGAGAGAGCCCGGGCACGAGTGGGGCCGTGGGGGTGCGAGAGCCGCAGGCGAGAGCCGAGCCGAAAGGGCCCGCGGGAGCCTGACCCGGGGCCGTGCTCAGTGCCACGGAGGACAAGCAGCACAAGCAGGGGTGGCCCTGGGACACGGGGGTGACGGGGCCCCCACGCGCAGCCCCGCCGGCCGCCCCTCTGCCCAGCCCCCTTTGGAGCGAGGCCTTGGGGTGCCGGCCCCGAGGCAGCCCCTGTGCCCAGGAGGCCCCGGGGCCTGTCCCTGCCCTTGGTGGCCATGCTCTGGGCCCAGCTGCGGGGCGTCCCCGACGTGTCCTCTGCCGCTCGGCTCCAGGGACACACCCGGTGCTGCTCCTCTGCCCTCAGCCCCTGGCAGAAGCCAACCCCGCAGCCCAGAGACCGCCCTGTGAGCCGTCCCCTCTCCGCGCCAGAGCTGACGGCCACGAGGCCCCGCAGCCAGGAGGACCAGGGACCTGATCTGGCTGGACACAAACCCTTTTCCTGGGGCGTAAGGGGGTGATTTCAGCAGCCGCGGCCTGGAGGAAAGTCAAAGTGTAACCAGAGCCACAGGCTGGGATGGACGGTGCCCACAGAGCGCCATGGAAATCAAACAGCCTCTGAAAAACAAACGAGCAGAGGTGATGCTGCTGTGGTGGAAAGGCCGGTCCTTTTCAGACATAAGATATTTAGATCTGTGCCCAATGCACAGCCAGGCAAATGACGACTCTTCCAAGCTGTGAAAACAGCCCATTGCTGCTATCACCATCACATCCCCTTGTCCCACTGAAACCAAGCTGCACAGCTCCTTGGTTAAACACATCCACTGTCCGTGGTTATATGGGATACAAAACACACTTCAGCCACGGGGTGAAACTTCCAGAGCTCATTTGTGGCTTTAACCTTTCTGAGAGTTATCTGCCTACCTTAATTTGTGGGAAGATGTTCAGATCTTAACTAAAATCCTGGCAAATCTCTTTTTCCTTTAGGATTTATAGTATTTGGAGTACTGAAAGATTAAGAAAGATAGTATTCTCTTCATTTTGTATGTTGGTGCCAAAATTGGTATGTACCTTCAGACTGTGTAAATAAAGGCAGTTATACCATAGTTGGACTAGATGATCGTTGTAGGTCTCTTCCAACTCAGCTATTCTGTTCTGTTCTATTCTATTCTAATTTTAAAACGTCTTCATTTAAATCTTCCTTATATCTTCTGTCCACCTTTGTGTCCACCCAGGTCCTTCATACTTATTTACTAGGAAGAACTTTTTTTTTTCCATCAATTTAATTCTGTCCTTCCATTCTAGTATTAAAATTACGGGTGTATTCCACGGGCCATGTGAGATGGGCACCTGACAGCAAGACAGCCTTTGTGAAATCCCTGTTGTATATTCCTTCTGTGATGTACACCGGAACTGGCTCCCTGAACTATGAAAGCATCCGGTCTGGGTTTGTTCATAGAGACAAAATGCATTATTCTTTCCCCTACAGTCATAATGTGTCCAAGACCAGCAGAGGTTAAGAAACTGGGTTTGTTTGGCAGATGTTTCTTGTTATTCTGCCAATTAAGTCAACAATAGGTATTCATAATCCTAGGGAGGCTTGGAGGTCATAGAAATTACAGGGCAGGCAGAATAGCTCATGCACAAATAGCTGAAAAAGAAAGCGATCTTTGGGGGATTTTTTCTCCCCCTCCTTTTATTCTGCTTGTCCTAGGGGCTGTCATCAATCCATAACACTGTGCATTGGCTTCACCCCTTGGTTCTGGCTGCAGTGTTCAAGGTCCTGAATGGCACAGACTCTGTCTTATTGTTGCAGGGGAGATGTTCTTCTGCAGTTTGTCTTATGCTCAGCTTTCAGTGCTTTGTATAAGTATTAAAACATTTTTCTCGGCAACTGGTTTAAAATAAATGTTTAGAATACTTGCATTCTTAAGAGAGAATGGGCAGCCTCAATGGAATAAAGGCAGCAGTTGTTGTGAGGCAGCATGAAGTGTAATGCAGTCTTTTGTCACCTTACCAATATAGAGAAAGTAGATTCTTACTTTCTGGTCTTCTCAAATTTATCCTTGCTGAGCAAGACACAGAGCTGGCAGAGAGAAGCACTGATCTGAAGAGGAAAAAGAGATTGGGAGAAATCATCAAAGAGCTAGTCTGTGTGCTTGTGGCTGTGATGTTAATGGCAATTGAAGGATCTCTGCAGGTAATTCTCTCAGTAGAGTACCACTGGACTTTACAAATGTGGGGCACTCATTTTGTTACCTCTTATGCAGTAAAGAACAGTGTGGTACAATAGTCAGTTGAGTAAGACTGACAGCAAGAATAGAGCATTACTAAACACAAATAAAGTAAGAGCTTTAAAGAGAGGAAACAAGCAGCTGTGAGGTAATGAACAGCCATGAGACAGTAACTTCAATAAGAAAGCTGAATTACCATACAAAAAAAATCCTTACTCAGGCGTGACAGTACTAATATATACTGAATAAAGCACTGACCGGGGAGGGTAAAGATGAGAAAAGTATGATAAAACATTCCTGGTATCACTTCTGGTGAAAAAGAGAAGTGAATGAGACATTGTTGGTACTAATAATACCTAAAACACTGTAGCAGCTGATAAAAGTATTTGGTATACTGTGACCCTAGAAGGAATGTGACTGTGTTTTTATCTGAACTCAAGAAACAGAAGGGGGAATAGATGCCTGCCTTACAGTCACATACTCTGGCATCCACATGGACTTTTGGAGATATAAAAGATTGGTTAATGAGAGACAGAAACATATATGGGGCAAATGATTCCAGCATACAGGAGAAGGTGTTGAAAGAAACAGAGAAATTTCTTCAAATGGCAAGGGCAGCTGACCTGTCTAGGAAAAGGATCGAAACAATGTTATTAGTGCAGAACAAGTTCACAGGGTCAAACTAAAGGAAATTGGGAAGCAGGACAGACAGAGACTGACCAGGAATGCAGGCGTCATGGTGCAGGGTATGTACTGAGAGGAACAATTCAGAAGACAGAAAGAAAACTGTCTGGCTCCTAGAAAAATACGTAAAAAGCAGAGAGCATAGCAAGACTTGGTCCAGTGTGTTGCAGCTCAGGAAATATAAAAAGTGGTAATAGAGATGGAGAACACAGAGATTACTGTTAAATGAAAGGTGTCTTCTGGCTGCCTTGCATAGGTCCAGAGAAATTAATTGCACAGAAGGATGCAGAAGAAGGATGCCAGCTATTCTGTTCATTCTCAGAACTATTCCGTCATGTCTTAATTAATTGACTCCATTTGGATGGTGAAGCCATCAGCATCCTAATTCTACCAGTCTGGTTAGTGGCAAATTTAATCTGGAGGATTAGAATCAGGTATTCATGATGCAGGTATTTGAAGTCAGAGAGCAAATGCAGCCTGTGGAGAAGAATCCTGAATATCAGGATGTTATATGTGCAAAATAGCAATTTCCTGAGCATACTGGAGGAGATAAAGTGGTCCCTGTGAGCTTCTCAAGCATTTCAGAAAATGTAAGATCAAGGAAGTAGACACACAAAAATCAAGTGGAAGTCAGAAATAAACCCCCCATATAGCAAGATGACTAAAATTCAGTTTTGTTCATAATGGCAGAGTAATAACAAAAAATTGATAACTCTATTAAAGAAATGGCATCGTTATATCCATTGAAACTCTCATAGAATGACTCAGATGCCTAATTAATGCTAAGGAAAATTTGGAGTAAACTGAAGATCTTCATTTAGCCAAACCACTAAATATATCATTGTAAAGAATTTGCTGCTTATCACCACTAATAGACAATAGATTGTATAACCTGTCATCTGTTTAACAACACTGTCTGTGAGGCTAAGACTGACTTTTGTCATGTTGTGGTAAATGAGACCATGAGCCATGTGACAACACTGACTACACCTTTTGGAAGATAATTGCCTGGTGTAAATGCTTTTTAACTCAGGCCCAGCATGTAAGGTGTTCCAATGTAAATTGAAGCTGGGAAGGATTCCCAGACATGTGGCTTGATGTTGGTGACAGAACTATTAAAAATTAATGATCTGACAACAGAGACAGTCCATGTCACTATGTAATAAGCAAAATATGAGATTGAATGTAGACATGTAGAACTTGAGAAAAACTGTGGTGTTGTGTTAGTTGATGCCTAGGGAGATGGCAGCAATACCCTGGAAAAGTCAGCAGTTAGGAAAGCACTCAAAATGAAAGGAGTCCAATCGTTTTTATCCACAGTGATTTTTTTCAAGACTTTTCATAGGTCTTCAAATCAGTGAGGAAAATCAGAAAGCACAGAATGCTCCTAAGACTCTGTAGGGTAGCTAAAGCAACATTACTTTGTTCTGAAGGAGGTTAGGAACAGCGCTAATGGAAACCAAGCAGCCCAGAACATTTACTTAAAGACAGGAAATAAAAAGGAAACACGGAGCCATGCTTCCTGAAATGCAGTTCCCTCAGTTCACCTTTCAGCACTAGCTAGCACTGCTGTCAACTGTCTTGTTTGCCCAAAATCTGCTAGAAGGAACCTGGACAAAACTGTGGGTTTGTGCTCAGGTTTGTTTATTCTTAAAAATTTAGCAGTATGATATGAAAATAAGATGCTTCCTAAGAAAATTGCTGCCAGTGGCAGATACACTGAGCAAGACATGTCTTCCAGAATACAACAGATTTGATTTTATGGAATAAAAATTGCATCTCCAATGGTAGGCTTCAGGCAGTCCTCTGAAGAGCAGGCACTAAATCAGCTTCTGTACCAACTGTGGCAGTCTGAAGGGGCAGCTGCCACACAAAGTTACTCCGTTTTACACTGTCAGGGATGAACTGTACATGCAAAGTAGGATTTTGTTTGAAGAGGACTGAACAACAATCCTAGAAGGCTTAGAAGTTGTTACGGGAAGCCTTACAGCAGCTGCAGCAGTAAGCATGTGTGCCCAGGTGGGAGCAAAGAAGGAGCCGTCTTGTTAGCGGTCGCAATCGCGAATAGAACTTATCTACACCCAGCAGATAAGCCGGCACTTCTTTATTCCAGCGCTGGGGAACACGGGGGATAACTCCGCCAAAGACGTGTTCGCCGACAGGTACAAAGCACAACATATTTATACACTTTTTCAGCAGAGTCATGGTTACATAAGATCAACAAAATTCATAAAGTTCAAGTTGACCTTAATAATGATTGGCTTTCCATTACCTCATCTTATCTATATTCCTATTTTACAGAAATCATTGGTCACCTTTACCGATTGATTTAAATAGAATGGGGGGAGGGCAGTGATTAGCATATTCATGTTATTTCCTGGAGATTATTATCATATGCAAATGTCTCTAACGCATGCATGGTTATACTGGATGGGGGTCCTCTGGTGGTCATCGATAGTCTTCATCACTCTGTCGGCTGATTGAACTCCATCCTTGCGCATGCTCACTCCACCTTTGGTTAATGTTCACCTCTCCCTTGGCCGATCTTCCCAACCAAACCAGTTTTCCTCTGGTACCTATTGTTTCAAGTCAAGATCCATAATCAATACCTATTGTGTTAATTCAGTGTCCATAACGATTGTTATAGTGTTCAAGGCACACAGCATACTAGTTGCTTAATCCTAAGGGCCTCAGTGTACTTTATATTCTCAGAGCTACTGTAGCTTCATGTTAAATCAAAATCATACTTTTAAACTAAAATCAAAATAATATTCTAGGATGCAAACTGTTTTATTAAGGTAACTGCAACAGTCTGAGGTACTCAGACTTCTGACTGACAACAAGTGTCTGAACAGCTTCATGAAATATCGGCCCTGGTAAAAATGCAAAGCAGAAAAGAGTATAAAACCTGTTCTGATGGTCAGGCAATCTTACTGCTGCAGCTGCTGTCAGGCATGTGGGAGGACATATGAGCAAAGCCTGCGACAGGAGTTAAGGCATATCTAAGAGCGTATTTTGTAATATGTACCAGACTCCGAAAACTAAACATGCCTGGCAGTAAATTTCAAACACCTTAGCATAGAATAAGTCACATTAGCCTGGTGCTCAAAGAGCAACGGGAGAACCGGTGTGGCACTGGAGAGCTTGTTAACAAGAACAGCATAGGTGTGTAGTCCTTACTTTGTATTC
Source organism: Tyto alba (assembly GCF_018691265.1). Lineage (NCBI taxonomy): Eukaryota > Metazoa > Chordata > Aves > Strigiformes > Tytonidae > Tyto > Tyto alba. Next base: position 14,243,731 of record NW_024881322.1, read on the forward strand.
CTCAATTAACACATTCCAGCATCTCTACCCCTTTCCTCTGCCATATCCCTTTCTAATTTTTACCTTGACACAGCTACACCAAGTCTGCAGTGCAAGAAGGGAAACATAGACAGTGCGATGAATTAGTAAAAATTGGTGAAAAAAGTCAATGATTTGATACCATTGTGTAGGTGAACAGGTCTGTCCCAACCGTCAAAAATCCACTTGCAGCAATAGCAAAAACTAAAGGCTGAACTTAGTAGTAGAGGGAAATCTGAAGATAGTACCCACACAAAATCAAAGTAAATGAGCAGTACCGTGGGAAGTAAAATAAAGAAGTTGCTGTAATCTCGATGCTAACAGAAGCGCAAAATCTCATTTCTTTCAAAAGTTGTCATATTTTGCTTGAAGGAAAAGTAAAATAAAATATATATGGCCATGGCAAAGACAGTATTAACTTACATTCTTGATTGAGTTTCAGCAGAACTGTTCTGCAGGCTGTGTTGAAGCTGTCCTGTGGTCAGAACTAGTGACGGTACAGCTGTAGCTGCAGGAAAACACAACAGTGCTGTGGAGTAGATGTTCCCCCCATTCCTGTACGGTGTACCCGTAAACTGTTTATACAAGTCTCACATGAAAATAGAGAAAATAAAAATCTATCCCTAAGGGCACTTCAAATTTGTTTCTGCTTTCCCGCCGTACCCTTTGCAACATCAGAATAAACCCCCAAAAGTGAAAAACATTTCTCCCTTCTGATGTCAAATCCTGGGCCCAGGAGATGAGATGCAGCCTTCTTCCAGGAAGGTGTCTGACCTGGCAGGTTTGCTTTGTTGGTCCTCAGTGCTCTTTCTGGCAGAAAACATGTGGTATCTGCTTCATGCGGGTTAAGTAAAGTTTCATGTTCAGAACCCCACTCTGGAGCATTTCATTAGGCAGCTGCCTGGAATCAACTTAATATGGAAAAGCGAGAAAGCTTGAGAGATTTTAGAGTCTCTGAATACATCTTTTCTTGCTGTTTCACACAGTGACGCTTTTCCAAGATAAGCTTTTCTGAAATGTCAGGCTACATTTTAACTTGCATATGTTTCTTGAGCCGAGACCTTGACCATGGCTAAAATCCCTCTCCCAGAGAAGGGAAACCACGCTCGCAAACCTCGCTGGAGGGTGGTTTCATCACTCTCAGTCATCCCAGGATTGAACCTCTTTGTTGAACGTAAACCTTGAAGCGCCACGAACTGCTGGCCCACCGTACTTTGTGCTGGCGTCTGCTTCCACCCTGGTTTGGTAGCAGTTACGGACACGTCCGGGTGCGGTGCTCTGTCTCTGGGTGCTCGGTCGGCGCGTGGTGGAAGGGCCGGGCGGCGCGACGGCCCGCCGGCGAGACCGCAGGTGTGTGCTGGCAAGCAGGGTGGGATTCTCAGCGGACCTCGTGGGAGGCACTCGGTGCGTATCCTTTTACTGTGAAACCTCACAAGACTTGTGGGACCTTTTCTCTTCATCTGTACTTTATATAGACTGCCTGCGTACCCCTATTGTGTTAGACACCGTATTTGGATATGAATGTTCAGCCATATATTTAATGTATGGTTAGACATGAAGAACTTAGCACGTGATACACCAGGTATGTGCAGATTAAATTTTATTAGGCACTTTTGTATCCTACTAGGGGGACACAGAAGGTTCCGATCTAGTATTCTAACTTAGAGTAAACCAGCCCTATTAAAAACGTTATGAAAATTTTAATAAAAAACTTTTCAACCAGTCAAGCGGTCTTCAAGAGAGTGTTGGAAGACTATCATTTGGGATTTGTAAAAGTAGGCTGGACGAAGCATTAACAATAGAGTTTTAAAAAAAAGGAATGACAATTGGAAATAATTTGCAGTGCTGGAAGAAGGGAGCGTAAATGATTTCTTAGGCCTTTGTTTTAATCTTACAATCTTAAATTATTTCTTTGAAAGGTTTTCCCCCTGCTTTAATGTAATGAATTCCATAGCAATGATGAGTAAAGTATTTAGGGACTTTTACCAGGGAATGTTTAGAAGAGATGATGAATGATTATTGGCTTCATTTGCTAATTGACACAGTAATCCGTGCCAAGGGATTCCTCTCGACTTTTGAAACTATATTCTAAAAAGGAAAGAGAATTGATTTGTTAGATAACTCACTCATGTTAAGAGACTATCTGAAGCAGGATGAAGACTTATGGCCTCTCATTTTTTCTTAAGACGTTGTATCCTTTTTGGCTTTATGTTTTTGTTTCTTGTCATTTGTGATAGAAAAAGATGTGTAATTTTAATACACAACCTATGACAATAATTTTAAGATGCAGCTTCACTCTGCCAAAAAAGATGAAGCTATAGGAATAGACCCACAGATAGTTTGAATCTCTTATTTTTTTAAAAAAAAAGAGGAAAAGGCACAAACAGAACAGGTTTGCCCAGCTACCCTTTCCATAGAATCACTAATTTTCACCCTGAAGAGGTCAGGCAGATTTATGGAATAAAACAGGGCCTCAGGCCATGTAACATGATTGTGAGCTAGTCAGCCACTCATTTGTGCCAAGTAAATTTTGGAAATGATTCTCCTTTGCTGACAGTACCCTCATTACTGATTGTGTAGAGTAATTTATTAGGCATTTCTTAAAATAAACCGTTCATTTATGCTAATAGGACTTGGCAGAGAGGAAAAATTGGCAGGACTTGAAGTTCCTAGTGTTTTTCTTTTTTAAAACAAAAACTGTAAAGCCCTCAGTATTTTGAGCAACCGTTATCACAGCCGTGCATGCAGTTTATTAAAGTGACAACTTATTGCATAATAAATTTTCAAAATGGGAGAAAATTATTCCTATATTAAGTTTACAAAAGCAAATAGTTTGGTAGTATCGTAAAAGCACAGTCATTAGTTTCATACTTGGGCATTCTTCACTGGCTAAGCTTGTGGTATTAATGAATCACTTCGCATCTTTTCCATGACTCATCTATTCTCAGTGCAGAACCTCATCTTGAAATATCCCTTTGTTCCTTACCCCTCGTGTATTTTCTGTTTGGTAGCTCCCTCCAAGGAGATGTTTTCTTTCTGCTTCATAGTGGGGCTTTGATCCTGCAAACAGGCACGCTCATCAGTAACTACTGAGGCAAGTAGTTACTGAACCTATGGAACTGGTCAATAGGTACGGTTACTCACGTGCACAAACATCTGTAGGACCCAACTGCAGTCACTGTACAGAGGTTGGCTGCTATCCTTTGCAGCTGAACTGTGGAGATCGTTGTACTTAGATCAATACATTTCACATTCAGTTGTCTTCAAAACAGAATTTTTAAATAAATCAGTTCCCGAGAAAGCCATCCTTCCCAGCCCACAAGAAAACTTCCAAAGCTCAAAATAAAAAGAAAGGATATATTGAAATGCACAAATAAGGTCTGCAACACTGATAAAATGACAGCTGTAGCAAATTGTGACTCACCGAAAAACAATGCTTTAATCCAATGCCTGCTGAAGTGTAAGGGGAAGTCTTCTGTTAACTCCACTGGTGGTTAGATCTGGTCCTCATTTAATAAGACAAAGCTAGATATGTCTCCAATTGTACATAAATTCAGTGATAAGTTTTTTTTTTTTGACTTATTCAGTTGCCCAGCAAATGACAAAATCTGTTGCATCTTTGAGTAAAACTAAACAGTGATGTTGTTTTTGTCATTGCTTTTTAATGGAAGTAAATATGGCAATGAGTAAATGCAATTAGTACAGAATATACTGTGCTTCTTATAACAACAAATTGAGCATGACACATTGACCCCAAATTTTCATCATGCCTCAGCTTCTAACTGCAAATGCCAGAAACTCAAGCTGTGTTTGAAAAGGCAAACAACTTAAAACAACCGATGGCATCTTAAATTGGTGATTTAGCCCCAGGTATTTTTTAATAATCAGACTTTTCAATGAAGCTGCTTGATGATACAACTTAGATTATGGCTTTACTTTTTTTGCCATCTCATGCCGTTGTACTTTGTAGTTTGCAGAACTGAAGGGGCCCGTATCCAGTACAATGCTACAAAGAACAAACATTCATTAACGTTTTGTAAGTCTTCAGCTTTTTAGACTTGAAACTCAGATTTAAAGTGTGAAGTTCATTCCATGAACATTTATTGAACCTGGCCTTTTCCGCTACATGTCTATTACTCACCATCATAATTAGAATGTCCCTGCAATGGGTCTAAATGTTTCTGTTAATGCTTTCCACTTCTGTCTGCATTCTTTTCATATTGTTTCCTGCCATTAATGCTATAAAAATGTCAGCCACAAATACCAGATTCCTAATGGAAAAGCAAAACAAACTAAAACCACAGCCAGCGCCACAGCTGAGAGATATTATTTTTCCCTGATACTCCAAATTGTTACTAGGCAAACAATTAATTGAGGTTGCATATGCAGTGTACATTATTAACTAAGTTATGTACATTGTTCATGTACAGAGATCAGAATTACTGAGACTCACAGCAACTGTTACAGAGCAGTTTCTTGCATACGTGGGTTGCCTGATGAGAGAAAGATGGTCTCCTCTTTAAATGAGAGGGCCACAATTTGTGCTTGTGGCTTCTCCTGCTCTTGGAAAAACACCTTAATTTTTAGTTTAAGATATAATGGGGCAACCACTACTTCTTTAGTATCCTCAGACATGAAGATGTTTAATGAATTTACACTTTTAATTTGCTACAAGTTCCTGAGAGGTAGAAGGCCCAGCAGAGAGGATCTAAAACTGATTATCTATTGTTAGTGCAAGATGGGTGTTTCTTGTAATGTGTCAGCTAATTTGTACAATGCAGTAAGTAGCCTCTCTGGTTTTGTTTTTTTTTCTCATTACTTAAACCTTTCAGAGCTTCTGGCTGTTCTTAAATGCAGTTATATGAAACATTTCTAATTAGAGACTATAGTTTATTGATATGAAACTGGTGAGGAAGTTAACTTAGAAATCTGAATTCTGTGTAGGACATATTAATTGTGGCAGTGAAGTTCTCCATATATTCATGATGATACATATGTTTGGAGAACAGATCCCCTTATGTGCTGTTCCCTAAGCATAAGTCAAATAGAATAAGAAAGTAGACCCTTCCCCATGGAGTTTGTAATCTTAAGTGTAATATAGGAGAAAACAAATTGATAAAGATCGTGAAGAACCAGTGAGACAATACTAGTCGGCATACAGCAAATGGTCGTAGCTCTTCAGTCAAGTTTGTGATGAATATTTTAGTAACTCATTGAAGACTAGGTTTCTGAGAAACCCCTGAGTTGTTTCAGTTAGTGAAGTTAAAGGTGCAGGAGAGAAAGGCTAGATGTCTGTCCGTTACCCCCTGGGTACTTTGCCAATATATTCTGTAACTCTCTCCCATAAAGCTGTTTGGGGATAGTGTGAGGTGCAAAGAGCATGTCCTGTCTCATAGGAGTTCAGCATAGAATTTGAATTACGGTGAAAAACTGAACATTTTTTATCTATTTATTCCAACTTCAATTTGAATAAATATATTTTGATATCCTTTGCTGTATTTTTGAGGCTCTCTACTGTTACATAGTTCAATAGTGTAAATTCAGCATGTAAACTCTTCAAATTAAGGGTTGTTTTCTTCTAATTGTGCAGCTTTGGTTCAGCTGAGCCTCTGTCTAGATTAAAAACAATAGCAATAACTCAAAATAAGTATGTACTCTGAAGATGCTTTTAAATGTTCCATTTTTTAATGAGAAAGTGATGGAAAATGGCAGGAGGTTCAGAATACAATGGATCCACTATGCTTCCCTGATTTAACTTTTTTTCTTCTTCTTCTGAACCCCTCGGTGGTGATTCTGCAAGCGCTGCGGCACAGGAACGGACGATGACTGGAGAGTAGCCCTGTTTATTAACAAAGCTCCATTGCCCGTGGAGAAGCTGCGCTGAGACATGCTGCGCCATGATCGGATTTCATCCAATGCAAGTGTCAGGTCAAAATGCAGGGTTTGAAAAGTGATAATAATTATACAAGCAGGTAGCTGAAATACCTCTCTGCCCAGGGCTCTCTGAGAAGGACTGTATGTGCAGTACCAGCATGAAGAATGGACCTTCGTCTAGTCCTAGCTCCAGCTCCTATCTGCACATCTGGGTGCTGTCGTTATTGCGGCCACTGAGACCACGAAGGTATTTAGTGCACACTGGAGGACAGCACTGAGACTGTACAGGAAAGTGTCAAGGCTGCAGATTTACCTTCTTCCCCCTGCTAAAAATAAAAAAAAAAAAAAAAAAAAAAACTCTGGGAAGATGCTTTCTCAGGCGTCTGCTAAACAAGCCTTTGCACAGTGGTGTATAATTTGACACCACATGATTAAGAAGAAATTAAGTGCCACTGAATGCTGTTTTAAGAGGCTCTGCAAGGACATTCCAACTGCAGCAATATTTCAGTAGTTCCATCTGTATTTACTCTCAGCACACTGGCGATAGGACTGAAACCTATTAACACTCGTGAAGTTCCGTGTTTGAGATCTTTCATTTGAAAATATAAATGCAATGCCAGGCAAAGTAGAAGTTGAAAAGGTTATCCTTTATCTTCTCAAACCAATGGCAAAAAAATCCTAATCTAATTTAGTTTGCATGACTGTATCATATTTTTTGGCCTCCCTAGAAAATGACTGTTCCTCGTTTTTCTCCAGCTGTAAGTAATATGACTTAAATAGCTCAGTGAAGCAGCTCTATTATTTACTGGTCAAAAAACATTACAAATGATTGAAGGGTTTTTATGAAAGAGGTGGCTGAGAATTGTTCTCATTTGCTTCCAATTGAAAGTTTAATGCTTGTGGCATATTGGAGGGGCAGTGTAAATCCATAGGCGGACAGAAAATCTGAAAAATTATAATTTTTTTATGGTTTACATTTTTCTGTTTTTTCTCAGGTTTGCAAGTATTTAGTGTATTTAAAACATGAGTTTTTCAGAAGTGATTTTTGGATGCCAGGTTTGAGGTGCTTCTTAAATGGTATTGATTTTTAGACATCGCTTACTGGCCTGATTGAAACCAAGCCTGTTGGAGCAGGCCTAAACCATGCAATGGAGGACGAAACAGGGACATCCAGAAGGTCTCCAGAACCACAGTTTGTTGTTAGCAACGTACTTCAGCCACCCCGGTTCCCCTCATGCAAAGGGGAGAGGACTGCAGACCATAAACCTTTTGAGATTCAAGATAATATCTTTGCATGACACCTTGGAAAACCTTAAGCCATGTTTCACATTTTCCCCTAATGAAAGCCGGGAGAGCCTTGTGAGAGATTTGATTGAAAAAGTCAGTTTGAAGCTGGGTCAGTTAACCTCATACATTGCAGTTAGAACTGAACTTATTAAAAGTTATGTAGGACCTTGTTTAAAATATTTCATGTGAAAGACAAGTGCAATTCTGAGTAATACAGAAGACATAACACTGATGAAGACTACTTGTGATCCCTCCTCCCAGCTTTTGTCAGTTTTTACCCCATTTCCCTGTGTCAGATACTGAGTTTCCCACTCTCACTCCCTGATCAAGTGAAGTTGTTCAAATACCAGGTTTACCTTTACATGTTCTTTAATCTTACTTGCTAAAATGAGTCACGAACACACTGTTTGACTAGGGGCCTATTGTTAAGATGAACTGCCAGGAGAGAAATACTGAAATTGTCTATGCTGGATGTTCTGCATCCCAGAATCCCGCTGGCTAGAGCAGGCTCAGAGCTGAATTCAGACCAGGTCATCTGGGGCTTTTTCTGGTTGAGTCTTGAAAGCCTCCAAGGATGGAGATTTCACAACCTGATCTAAAAGCCCTCATGAAACCTGCTTTCTAAATGCAGTCTGTGCTGGAGCAGTAGGAAATAAATCCCTTGTTCTCTTTCAATTATGGTATTGCCAGGTGTTATCTGAAACAATACTATGGGAAAAAAGAAAAGATATCTAGCATTATTTAAAAATTGACAGTATCACCTTAAAATTATTATTTTCTAAATGTTTTATATGAGTGCTGTGGAACTGTAACACATGCACATACTCCTCCAGCTGTACAGTAAAATTTATGAACCTCACACTTCTGGCACCACTGGTATCACTGTAAGGACAATGGTTTTGCATGAACAGTATTTGTATTGTGATATGCTGTGGTTCTATTATAATGAAAAGGGCTAGAAGACAGAGTTGCTTTAAAAAAAAAAAAAAAACAGCAAAAACTTTTATTTTAACTTCATCTTTTTATTTTTAAGCAAATAAGATCGTACATACATATGCTTTTTAAATATTCCTAAAGGATATATTTTTTACTGTCTGCAGCTTTATCTTTAAGGGAAATTAATTGCTAAAAGCTGTACTTCTTGGACAAGACCTTTTGATTGCAGAGGAAGTTGAGAATCTATCTTGAAGTTGCTTTCCTTTTCTTTATCATGCTGTCCACCAGTGAAACTCAAGCCTGTGCAGTTGACTTTTTTCAGACATAATGAATTCAAATTAGCTTTTTTCATTTTTGCTGTCTTTTGTCAAATCAGCTGTTGGCTCCTACCACTCCGTCACTTAGCTCAGTTATTTCACTCCTGTTCCTAACTGCATTATTCACAAAGTCAGCCACAGTTGGCTGAGCATATTATGAAAAATTTTTGTGATCATATGAAGTTCCTCAGCTGCAAGTGATGACTCTTCTGAATCTCATCGATAAGCCTTTTCATCACTTTTAACATCAAAGTCTCCTCTGCTTCTTTCTGCTCTAAACTGCTCAACTAATTTTTTTGCCTCCATAGCTCTGTTTTGTCTCCATTTTTTGTTGCTTCTTCCCCTATTTTATCTTCTCCATTATCTCTTTTCTAATCTCTAGCCTTCCCCATATTAATTGTAAGAACGGTTCATGCATACTCAGGAACAGAAGAGTGATCATCCTTGGGCAGATGGAAGGTCTGTGTCTCATCCTGTCTCGTCTCTGACAATAGCCAAAGTTCTGCTTCCCTTGTCAGAAAAAAAAAAAAAAAAAAAAAATCCCCAACTTCCTTTTCTGATTATTTCTTCTATCAGTTAAGTTAAAGACCCCTTCAACATGCTACTCAGAGCAACTACCTGAAGCTCATCTCTTTGACCCCACTCTTTCTTTTAGGAAATCTCATCACAGGATCCCTGATGGTGAAGTCTTGGGTTGCGCTCTGTCCTCCCCAGAAGCATCAGAGCCCAACCCTCCAGAAATGCGTCATTCTTTGAGTTGAGCTACAAGAGGGACCCTTGGTGGTTGCAAAACTCTGTGACCCTGTGATAACAAACCACTTTGAATGGAAACTTTAGGTTCATGTTTTTGACGAGCAAATATAAACAAAGAAGGTCCTTTTAGGAATGACATGAACTGAATTAAATGTCCCCCTTTTTAAGGGCTGCAAACTCAAATCCTGCCCTTACGATGCACTATTGCATTTTTTTTTTTTTTTTCTCTGAGTGACCCAGCTGGAGTCTTGCCTTTTCCTCACTAGTCTGCCAAGGAGCCTTTGTGCTGAATCACTGACTATTTCTACTGTAATTGGCTTGGACTTCTAGGGTGAGGGGTGTTCTGAATACTTCTTTTTTGCCCGCTAATTGTTTTCTATGCCTCATGGGGCATTTTCTCGAGATTTTTAGTGCTCCTGTAATATTTAATTTGGAGCTGGATGTGTAACAAAATGAAAATTGTTTCAATTTGATTAATTTCTTACATGTTGCTTGTCAGTTGAAGGAAATTTTGAGCAGTTTTCCTTCTTGCTGAGAAGTAAGTTTTAGACTGTCTTAAGACTTCCTGTAGGTAACCAAATGTCAAAAAAATCCTCAACCATTTTTCCTCACAGTTATTTCAGCCAAGATTTGTGTTTATCCCTTTATTGGTCCTTTTAGAATAAACATGAAATAATGGAGTAGTTGTGCTTACACTGCCCTATTCCCCACTTCCCAGGCAAATCAAGGGTGTCTCTCAGCAGCAGAAGGATGAGGTGGAGTTGTGATTGCAGCCATTATGTGGGGGAGCAGGAAGGTGATAGGAACCAGTGTGCTGGCTTTTTCATTAAGAGCTGTATTCCAGCCGTATTGCTCTTTCTGCAGCAAAAATCAGAATTTTTCACAGATGGATCAGTGCTATAGTAAACTTTGCATTGAGGAATCGTTTCCACAAAGGTATTTGATATCACTGTAGGGATGTGTGTGTGTGTGTGCACTAACACACTTGCCAACCAAAACTCCAGCAGCCAAAGGATGGGGTCAATTTAGAGAAGGGAGGCAGAGATGCAGGCCTAGCTGAGTAAGACAGTCACATAAACGTGTTTGTTCTTATGGGTATGGAAAAACATTCTGCTAGATGGAATGGTGGGTATCGCCCATATTTTGGGGAGAGGAGGACTAAGAACAGAAAATATCAGAAGCCTTTCTGACCTCCCTGGCTCATCAACTCTGAAAAAGGAATCAATGTGTGATATGCTACAGAATAAAAGCAAATTTTGGACAGAGATGAGCATAAAAAGTAGCACTAAAATGCCCACTGTGGTGGGGTTAGAAAAAAACAAGACTCCCTTGGTCTCAAGTCCCATCCAGGCTTGACCACAGTCCTCTCACCACTTGTACGGCCCTTAAACTCTAGGACACCTTCTTCTTAGTCAAGTTTCACATGTTTCCTTAGGAGCGTATCTTGTGGATGTCAACCTGAGAACATCCAATTGCTTCAAAGTGTATTTCCTTGAGAACAACTCACATGTAAAAAAAGAAAAAAAAAAAGCAAGTGTTGTCTGATAAAGGAAATCCTTCACTATTCATAAAATATTTGGGTTATTTGAGAAAAGAGGAAATTGCTAAGGATTAGGTTTACAGCACATGAGCATGTCTCAGAAGTGCTACTCTGTAAAGCTTGTCAAGGAAAAAAAAAAAGAAAATAAATCCCAGTAGGCTTCCAGAGTTTTGCATCCTGTAGTTTATTACATTTGTCAGTAAAAGCAGCAAGGATTATGGAAGTAGATTTATTAATTTTATGAAATCCTGGCACAAAGGATTGGTGGCCCTCTGATAGAAAATGAAGTGGAAATATTTTGCAAAAGACAGACATTGTGTACTTGCAGTGAAAAGTTATTATTGCAGCAAACCTGTTGCAAATAAATCGCTGTAGCAAATCCCTTGGAAGTTACTTGCCTTAAAGTCGAAGGGATTATGTTTTATGTCTCCTTGTGTAAAGGAAGATCCTTGGTTTCAATGGGTGTTCAAATTCCTCGGGGCAGTATACAGAATTAGAACAGCTAATCATAACCAGTTTGGAAAAGTTTCCTGTTGGTATTTTAGCATTTGTTATTAATGCCTTAAAGGCACACTCTCAGCTAAAATGAAGGTTCATTTTCTTTACTTTCAGTATCTTACCCTTTGTACAAGGTATCCTTTGGAAGGCTTTAAAATATTTGATACTTTTCAGGATCTATCATCTGTACGTTTTTCACCTCAAGACAGAGTCCATCATATATGACAGACAAAAATACCACCATTGAGATCTGAATTGCTAAAAGCCTTTTCTCAAAGCTCTTAAGTCATACTCATTGGACAGCAGTTGTAAGCCGCTTGCATAAAATCTCTGCAAAGACTGTTCTGTTCTAGTAGGTGGGCAGTAGTCAGAGATAACAGTTTCACTTGTATCTAAATATTTTAGTGCTTTCAGTGGGTATGAGTAATAAAGTCCCATTTTCTCTTAGAAGTGTGTCTCTACAGGAGAAGGTTAATGCCTTCTAGGCAGTGTCGCAGAAGCTGAAAAGTGGCCTTGCTTTTCTCTTAAATGAGAAAAGAAGTTAAGTGTCCATGCTAGTGTTGCAGTGTGCCCTTAGTAGTCATAACAGTCTATTTAATTTTTGTCTCAAGTAGCAATTACTTTAACTCATATGAAATTAATAAGTTTGACTTTTCATTTATAACAGTGTTCAAATTTTTTGCATAAATTTAATTGGAAATTACAGCTCCTATTTGATTAAGACACTTCAATAGGTCTATTACCATTGCATCAAAACAATAGATAAAATCGTAAACCTTAACATCTTGAGAACCACTTAAGAACTATTATCCCTGTTTCACAGGGACGGAGAACAATTTCCCTAGGGTCACAATAAATGAGTTTTCTGCACTGCAGTCCTTGAATACCTACTCATCCCTGGGCCATCCTTTCCTCATTGCAGAGGAACGATGACATGTTCCAGGCGCTGGCCTCTCACTGCCTCTTCCCCTGCTCTCTCTGTCTGGTCTCCACGAGCCTGTTCTGTGCAGCCCAGGGACCTTCACAGCTCACAGAGCCGGCTGGCTGAACACCCCCGCGCTCCGTGAGCTGGGCTGTCATTGCCCTTTGCTTTCCTCTGCCACAGTTTCTTCTGGAAAGAAAATAGGATGGATCAGTGGGAAGGAGACAATGCCATGCCCAGCCAGGTTTCTGACTGGGGACACTAACGAGATTAGGACTGAGTGGGGCACACACCACAAAGGGAACATGTCTTATATCTGTTGCATCCAGGCATGTGTTGTAGAAAAAGTTTAGTGTCATTGTTCTGAAGAAATTTTAATAGTCGTAGCGGTAACAACACTGTAGCTGCTGCTCTGCAACTTGAGTGCTCCATGCAAGTGGTACCTAGGTCTTCATAATATCCTAAGGGTTAAGTCAGCAAATAGCACTATCACTGTATTACAGCTGAAGAGACTGGGTCATTTCAGCACACGCTGAAATGATTTAGCGGATCACAACCACACAGAGTAACTATGTAAAGCTGTATAGCGAGTTAGTGACAGTGCTAGAATCTTATGACTCTGTGTCCGGTGGTTGTTCCACATCAGATTTGTACTGGAAATGTCAAAGATGTCATTTCATAACAGTCAGGCTTTTTTTTTTTTTAGAAGGAAGCAACCTGAAACCATGTGCCTTCTTTTGTTAATAATACTCTCCATGTGGATAGTAAGCATCTGAAAACCTCAGTGTCTTACTAATGAAAGTGACTGTATATGTGCTGTGTAAGCGTTTATGTATCTATATATCTTGTAACCATCCCATTGTATGAATGCAAGTATGTATGCATCTTTATAATATCAGTACATCTGTATGTATAAATAGGATGCTTATCCACATGTAAGCAATTGAAATAGAAATCTAGATGTTCTGGTATGGAATTTATTTCTTCTCCAAACACTGAGTTTAGACCACTAATGAATGTGAAATACAGTTATACTGGAAGTGTGAGACTAAGAACTGATACTGAATTCATCACATCAGAAACACTGTTTTTTACAAGTACTTATGCAAAGTGTGTTACAATTCTGTAGGGTTTTTCTTTGGTTTTTCCTCTTCTTTAACAATTCTAAAGAGCATGTTACTATATCACAGACAGTATTTGATTTGCACTTAAGGGAAATATCACACCTTGTAGTTCAGTCTTCTAATAAACCTCAGACCTCCTCAGTTTCTATCACTTAATTTAAAATTTCCCAATCTTGGAAGAAAGCTGCTTTCAATGTATTTCCATTTCTATGCTACAGTGCTGTAGTGCAGTCATAGAATTTTTCCACATGATCATAGCACTGTTATTACTATTGATATTGACATATCTGGATCAGGATTCAGATGTGGATGAATATAAGCAGTTCTTCTAAAAACTTTGTAGCATTTTCTTCCTTTATTTTCCCACATTCACAGTTGCTCTCTCCTTTCTCCCTTCTTTTTACTTCCTTTCTTAAGAGCTTTCCTCTAACAATAGTTTCTCCCTGAAAGGTTATTGTTAACTCGGTGTTATCTTGTAATGAAAATAGCACATTATTTGTGTATCCTCATTGTGATTTTTATCCAGAAATAACAACAGAAAGAATTTTAAGCGATCAGTGGTTTACTTTCCCTAAGTTACAGTTTGTGGCCATTGACGAAGGGACCTGATTTCTGAAATGCTCAGAAAAATCTTAAAGATGGCCCAGGTTCACCAAAACACATTGATTCCTAAATCCTTTTTACAATCCTTTACATTGATTTTACACTATGCTTAAAGGATTAAATACTTGTTGAATCTGGTCCTAGATCTTTTATTTGAAAGCAGCGCTATTTATGGTCTTTTAATTAAATGTGGTGGATAGTGAGAGTCAAAGCTTAATTTAAAAACTGGGATCTGAATCCTATTATAAACTGTTCAAGTTGTAAAATATACCTTAGTATGAATGGGAATAAGGAAATCATCCACTGCTTTAATTAAAACTAATGAGAAATAACATGGTTTTCCTTTCTGTCTTTCTCACTCTAAAAACATCCAGTGTGAGCAACTTCTGTGAAACTTGTGGGTTTGCTTATACACAGATGTAAGGATTATTTGCGTGCAGGATTATTCAACAGCAGTTTCCGCATGTCACGGAAAGCACACCATATAAAGCAGAGGTGTGTTCTCCATGTACGCTCTCTCTGTAAACCAAGCAGGACATAATTATTTTAATAGAATTTGCACTGACATTGTATAACATTTTCAAAAGGATTCAGAAGGCTTTACAAAAGAGGACAGCTACAGCACAAAAATACTAATTAAGATTAACTTTTCAAAGTTGATAAGTGATTTTATTTACCCATCTGAAGATGCATTCTAGACTGAACTTCAGAGAGTGCACTTTCTTTAAATTAGGACTACCACAAGCAGCTCAGATCCAAAAGTAAAAGCATCATGAGTTCCTACTCAGTCATTTGTGGAAACTGTGGCCTTATTTCTCTCTAGTCATATTATGAGTCAAAACTGGTTGGGAATAGAGATGGAGGGGAAGCATATGCTCACCTGGATTAGCTTGTCCTAGTGCCGTACTTAAGTAGCTGAGAGTCCATTCCTTTTGATTGACCTAAGAGAATGAATACAGATGCTGCGGTCATGTCTTTCCTCCGAGTCACCCAAAAGAAACAGCCTTTGGATTTCTCTGATGAAAGAGGTTGTTTCTCATATCCAATACAGAAGTCTGTGGTACCCTAAGATTGCTGTTGCATGTACGTAAATGACATAGTTCCACTGAAAGTTCTAAATAACGTAAAAATAAATAAGTCCACCCTAATTGATTTCTTTATCTGGATCTGTTTTCAGTTTTGTTTGTGGTCGGCCTCTAAGAAGACTGGAAAACCCAGACACAGAAATTACAAAAATTTGCTCTATGTATTAAATTGGCACTACATTTTCCAGCATGAATTCAGGTTCTGCTAGTACTTTTAGGAGTCATTAGTGCTTTTCTGAATTTTCCCACACCTGCTTAAAATATGTTGGTTACAGTGCATGCTGTGAAGTGAGGTTACTTGGCTTATCATTAAGGATAAATCCCAGCTGCAGAGATCTAACAAATCCAGAGGAGGAATTCAGCAAGTATGTTCTATTTACTCAGAAGCGCTTGCTAATCTTTCTCTTGGTCTCAAGTATTGCTTTCACTGTGCAATGTGCAACTGGTCAGTTTATGTAAGAAATAGATGAGGGAGTACACTGATTAATGAAGGAGCTGGAAAAATGTGAACAGTGAAGAATAAGCATTCAGAGTATTCAATATTTAAGGTCAGTAGAAGGTTTTGCAGAAGGAGTGGGAGAAGGAGTGAGGGAGAATAGGGCTTCGGGTTCAATGGAGAGTGCTGCGGGGAATTGTGGGCTTTGGGAACCAGAAAGAGCATTGAAGGTTGATGAATAATTGAGCTACATGGGATATATTATCTCATGGTGTATTAAGTTCCTTGTGGTGATTATCCTCAGGATGTTAGAGTAGGCGTTGGTTAATGGGAGACTAGGGAGAGGGATTTGGGAAGAACAGGGGAGTATGCATAAGAGAGTGGGATAGTGGAGCTGGATGGCGAATTGTGAGAGGCTGGGAAAGTATCTTGGGGAAATATTGCATGTTCCTGCTGTATTCTTGTACTCCTTCAAGAGCACCTACTTTTGACTACTGTCAGCGGCCTAGTGTACTGAGCCACTATGAGTGTTTTTCTCCTTTTATGTTAGCTTTTATAGTTTCTATGAAAGGGTGAAGGTTTGCCCACATGAGGTAAGTTGGTAAAGGAGAACGAGTAGTGCCAAGCAGAGAAATAAGGAAATAGCTTAGTTGGAAAGGCAGACCTCGCTGTGGTAACAGGAGTTGGGTTAGGCCACCTCAGGATAAGGGCAGAGAGGAGTCAGAAGGTGGTGGGAACAGAAGCTAAGGATGGAAATCCTTAGCTTCCACTCTAGAATCCTTAATCCCATGCTCTAGAACAACTGCGTTTTTCCAAACAAAAATCTGTTTTTCTGAACTCCTGAGCATAAAAAGCATCGATTGCCCCAGCCCACTGCATATCTCACTCTACTCCTTTCATCCCCTTCACCCAGCTAACTTTGGTCTTAGGTTTACTACTGCTTTCTGCCATGGGGATTTGGTTCAAATATTGCAAAATATAGTGGAGAGCCCTTGGTTGGGTTTTACTGCCTGTGGTGTCTTATGGTTGCACTGCAACCAGAACCATCAAAATTACATTAAAACAACAAGTAGCAATCTCTAACATTCTCGCTTTTCATGAAAACTGTGGTGGTCTTCAGCATCTTCAGTAGATTTTAACAATATGGGAACTTCAGTATTTTGTTACCAAGATGGCTTTTGACTGGAGAATCCCAAGAAGATGAGATGCAAACAGAATAATTTCCGAAATATTTCCTCCACATTTTTGTCTGGCAGTCTGATGTCTGCCCCTCTATGTAC
This sequence comes from Tyto alba, assembly GCF_018691265.1. Classification (NCBI taxonomy): domain Eukaryota; kingdom Metazoa; phylum Chordata; class Aves; order Strigiformes; family Tytonidae; genus Tyto; species Tyto alba. The sequence goes on from NW_024881322.1 coordinate 14,260,404, forward strand.
CCATGGGAAGAAAAGGTGTTGGGGGCCAGCTGTTTCTTGGAGCTTGCCAGTGGGGTCTGTGTCTGACATCAATAATGTCAGCCATTCACCTCAGTGAATAATAAATAATGTGCACATCCACAGAAATGAGAGACATTGTAGCAAAATGTTATACACAGTGATGTATTTTAGATTTTAAAAGTTTCAAATCTCTGTGTGTTTGTAGAATTAAAACAATCCTAAAACAGTTCACCAAAATTATAGTTAATTTTTCAGCTCTAAATTTGCATGCTACTTATTTGGAGAAGGTGCGGAATTCATTACATTGAGCACAATTGTCTCTGCCTTCAAAGGGGAACTAAACCAGGCTAAGCAGTACTGGAGCCACTAAAATATCAATAATACTTTTTGATAGCTAGTTATTACTTCATTTTAATTGAATTCTATTGCACAGACATAGTTCAATAGAGAATCTAAATATCTCAGTCAAGATCAGGGCTGTGATGTTCAAGGATCTGCAGACAGAAACCAACATGTGTTTTCTACCACATTATGGGAAACAGTTTCCACCCAAGAGTTAGCTAAGAGTTTAATCCTGCAATTAGTATGCTCTCTGCCCAGAAACTATCACTTGCAGCACAGCAAGACAGATGGATTTCGGATTAGAAAGAAATCTCTCCCACAACAGAGTAATGCACAATTTATCAGATATGACTTGGGACAGTGGTTCATGCTCCTCTGAAGCAGCTCTGGGAGACAGGATATCAGAACATTATTATTTGTATTTCATTCTAATACAAAGTGGGACCCGTTGTGTCAGACACTGTATAAACAAACAATAAGAGATGACTTCAGTCCCTAACATTTTATAATCTAATTATGCAAGGCTAACACAACTGTACAGGAAATATAAGGATATGGCAAGGGAATGTGATTTGCCTGTGATCACAGTGTTGATTGGTGATAGAGCAAGGAGCCAAATCCAACTGCTTGGATTCCCATCTCTGCAGTCTGTACTACGGTTGACCTTACTATTAGGTGATTATTAGTTTCCTGTGATGAGTTTCTTATATTTGCATAATTTTCTTTTGTATTTGGTGTTATTAGTTTGTCAAAATTGCTATACAGAGAATAAGCCCCAGGAGAAGCAGGAAGCTTGTTACCTTACCTACATGAAAAAGAACAAAGCAGTAAGAGATCTATAATCAGAGTAGATTTAAATGTTTGTATGTCATAGCAAGCAGTTCTTTTTTATATATGTGTGTATATAAAGTGTACTGTCAAGGATTACTTTAAGCAAAAATAGCAGCTGGCTTTGAAATTAATGAAAATAATCTGTAACAGGTACATATATAAGGCATGAAGTAATTCCTGGCATTCTTCAGTGGATACAGTATCTGAAAGTTGGAAAGAAAGCATTAGAATCCAGGAAAGCTACACAAAGTATTTTATTTTATGATTTTTTTTCCTGCAAGTGGATGAACAAGCATTACAAACATGCCCTACACCTGTAAGATCTAGTTATATGGCAGGTAACCAGGGAATATTCTGTGTTTTAAAATGAAATCTGCACATTGAATCAGGCAGAGAACAGCTGGCTTAGAAATCAGCCTGAGAATCAGAATGATCTATGAAAGGTATTTGTGTTAGCATTAAACATTTTTGCATGCTGTCAGTGCAGAAGATAGCCTTTGAGCTTTGTCAATTAAGGAAGTGGCTGGTATAACTTTCTGGAATTGGGTTGCCTTGTTAAGAATGGAAAACTCAATTAAAATTCAATTATGAAAAAGGTATGTGAGCCCTTGTGATTTACTGCTGCACAGTGCAGATTCATATTTTAAAAGGCAGAGTTTTCAGTCAAATAAACATCAAGTTATTAGGTAATAAAGTTATGGTCATTTATTCAACTTGTCATTGCTTCTTGAGCAAGTGCTATATACTGATATGCATGTGCATCTGGTAAGCTGTAGAAAGGCAAATGAAGATAAAAAGAAATTATTCTTTAGTCACCAAATACAAATACATTTAGAAGACTAACTAAAGCACAAACTAGGGAGATGCATTCCTGGATATAAGAAACAACTAATGATTAGACTTTGTCAAATTGTACTGTGTTCACGAGCAGTCTGCCAGCACCAAGGCAGAGCAGGCATTCACTTACTACAGCACCTCTAGTTCTAATGTTAGGATGTGAATCTCATTTTTTCCACAAACTGAAGTTGACACAGCTACTTTTAATCCTCGCTTTTGGACATGCCATTTCAAACAGCGTGTGGATACTTTTCCCTTGGATTTTGCTGGAGATTATGCCTCTACAAAATCATTTACATTAACTCAAAATAGGAAATTATAAGAGAAAAATAAAGAAATTCAGAGTAACCAAAAAGCTAAAATTAAATGGAAACAAAAACTGTTGGTATGGAACAAAAGTGCCCACCCACAGACTTGCTCCAAAATAACTAATTGTATGAAGTAAAACCAACTGTTATTTTGGTTCCAGTTATTTTGTGCAGAGAAGCGCTAGGACCTCTGGCAATTAAAATATAATTGTCTTTGTGATGCAAATATTTACAACCTCTCTAATGCCCTTTTAAATTGCCAGTGCAGTGTAAAGTAGACAGTGCTGCTGAAAATGAGGCCAGAGATAGGGAGGCCAGAGGCAGCAAGGCCCTTCATATTCTGTAAAGATTTTTAGGAGACGGCACTTGCCAATCGTATGAGGTAAAAGAAAGGAGAGGAGAGGTCGAGGGGTTTGCAGTGAAAAAGCAGATTCTGGAAAGCAGAAGAAATACAGTAAATGAAAACCCAAAAGAACAAATGGCAAAGGATCAAAGGTGAGGGGCTGTGTAGGAGGGAGGTGCTACTGATGCTCCCAGACATTCAGAGATGGAAAAATTCCATTAAAACTAAGCACCTGCTTCTTAAGATTAGGGCTTCAAAATTTCAAACCATGTCAGTAAAAGCATTTTGCTTTGCAGTTTAAAGAGAAGCTGAAGGAAACAGCCGAAGTACTAGGAGGTGGAAAAAGAGAGAATGGGGAAATATTTTAATGAAACTGATCTGGGCACATTTAAGATGGGATATTGCTTAGGCATGGCTGGTTTCAATCTGATTTTAATTTTTGTTCCCCTTGCTTTTCAGCTGCCTTCTTGAGCAAAAAGAGACCTTTTAGTTTAGTTTAGTAAGAGGATAGGCAACCAAGCTTTGGATGGCTTCCTAACCTTGTGCCTCATTCCTCTTCAAGGGTGTGTCTGACTCTTAAATTTCTGTTTCTTAATCCTACTCTAGTCTTTGTGGGCGAGGAGAGATGATTTCTGACTCTTTTGCTCATTGTAGGGTGGAAGGCAACACTGGAGTCCCTTCTGATGGAGTAATGGCTGGTAAATGATAGAAACCACAAGAACTTAGAAACAGAACCAGCCTGTACTTAACTGACATAGACACGCTCACATCGGCATGCCCGCACAACCAAAAACCAAACCGAAGGCTGCTTGGTTTGAAACGGCTGTTTCTCCTGCCCCATCCTGCTTTGATATTTGCAAATCGATGAGCTGAATATCCCATTTCAGGGATTGGCAGCAGACAATGGAAAGCCAAAAGGCTGTTCCCAGTCCTCACTGGGACAGAATCGATCAAATTGTCACTTACAAATCGGTGGAAAAAAACAGCCTAATCTGTGGTGTGCCGTCTCTCTAGTCCCGCTCCCAGACTTCAATTTAAGCACTTTGCTTCCTTTTAAAGAATTTAAGATTAACCTGATGATTGCTTTTAAATAGGAAATAGGAAAAAAAAAAAAAAAGAAGTGGCTAAAAGGGGTTTATATGTCTAGAGTTTTATTTTCCTCTGCTCAGTGAAGGGATACTTGCTCTTCTTGTCTACTCTGAATACCAGATGTCTCTGCACAGTCGAATTGAGACATCCTGAAAGAGAAAGATTTTCAGATGTCCTCAGCTTTTTCTGGAAACTGGGCCCCTTTAAAGATGTCTCAAGTATGACACTCAAAAACAGAGTCGTCCCAGATTGCACAGTGCTTTTCAAAACTCAGCCAGCATTTTTAGTAGCCTATGCCTCAAGGAGTCTGGGCACCTTACCCAAAAAGAGCTAAAAATGTAATTTGCAGTTCTTCAAGTAATCCAAAACAAAGTATCAAATCCCTTCCCATCTTCCTTTGCCAGGGAAAGTCCCTGTGCACTGGAACTGGCCTCATTCTGCTGCACAAGGGACAGCAGAAGTAAATGGAGGGTGGAGTGGGAGAGCTTTTGGAAGAATGATCAGGCTGTGCATAGTGCTCAGCCCTACTTAATCACAGATGCCTTGCTTGAGAATCAAGTTCCAAATATTTCCATGGTGCTCAAACATAGAGTTACCTGGCTGTCGTCTGTGCTGAAGAATTTCAACCACCAGAATTTCCTTGGCTGTGCTGCGGCTGACGGCTTTTTCCATTATTTTAATACTCACTCAGCAGATAGTTGCTTGGTGTGGGTCACTAACCAGGCAAGAAAGTATCGACCGACTGTTGAATTTTCCAAACGTGAAGGTTTATATGCGGGTATATTGTGGCCACAGAGGAACAGTCTAAAGATGTGTAGAATAAATGTGCGTGGCAGTACACATAGAGCACATGACAGATGCATGATTTGACGTCTAACTAAATGTCTGATCTTTGCCTTTTTATAACAATACACCCCTTCTGAGACTTAATCCTTTGGCCAAAACAAGGGATCATTGAAGAAAAATGAGTTTATGTAAAAGTCTTAAGAAGTGATTGAAAATTGTTCTGCTACAGGTGGACTGAAGAAGGCTTTCATTTCTCAGTTTGTTTTTCTTAACAAACGAAGATGGATGTCATAAGACATTAATCATCCTAAATAAATGAATAAATCATCTGTACTAATATACAGATGGTCTGTGGTGAGGTTAGGGAGCTAAAGCAAAGCAATGTGATAGACTGCTTCTGTCATGAACCATTTGCCACCCAGCTCACTTTCTGTTCTGGCTACCAACTGCTGTTGCCAAACGAGCTGTTACAGTGGGTTTTAATACCATGACAGGAATGCCAGGTAGACCTGTGGAACAGACACCTCTGGTTTTGAAAAGGGACTTAGAAAAACATGAGTGGAGCCATCTCAAATAATCATCTTAACATAAATTCCCATTGCAAGCTGTACTGAAAAGACCTGGTCCACTCTTTAAAGGCATAAAAAGGAGACATTGAAACATGATTTTTCTTCTGTGCAGTAATCTGTGCCATGTTCTGATGTCCATGCTTACAGAAGGGTATGGAAATAACTGGACTTCAAGGACAGGCCACAGAAAAATGTTCCCTAGGAACTGGAAGGTCAGACTTGTGAGTCTTGTCAGGGTGTTTGGAAGTTATAAATGCATTTTCAAAAGCTGCTTAGGAGAATGTTTTCAGTATTCTTTCACACTTGCGTTAAAAGAAGGCCCAAAGATTTTTAATTTTCAGTTATTTGTACCAGTTGTTTGGAAAAAGCTTAAAGCCTCCTACCCTGAAAAAGTGCCACTTTAACAAATAAGAGATTAGAGAGAAGATTATACCCAACCTTAGGATCAGGCTGAGTATGTTCTTCAGTGTGTATCATCTTGCATCCCTAAATTAAGAGACTGGAATCAACTTCAGGTATCCGGGCTTCAGCTGGTTGCCTAAAGAGTGAGGAAGAGCTCATCTGCTCCCACTCTGATGATGCACATCTGGCCAGAGGATTACTTCTGGGGTCTCTGAAGAGCCAAAGAATCTAACTTATAGCTGGAGACGGGACACAGGAAAGGACAAATTGGTGTACTGAGGAGATACAGACACTTTCTGGGTTGGCTGGCGTGTCTTATTCCAACATGCAGGGTCACACTAACCACAAGGCATGGGACTTGGAAATAGTTTCACCAGGCTCAGTAGGAGGGCCTCGAGCAGCTTCTTGCCTTCCTGCGCAGCTGGGGACATGATTCAGATTCCAGGATCATGTGAGCGTATTGCAACTCAGCAATTCTCTGTCCTTACAAGCGGCTCATTCCAGGTTGCATACTAGGAGCACACATCTCACTAATTACTCTTCTTAAGATACAGTGATTAAGGCCTTTGGGTTTACAGTAAAGATGTCTACATGAAACAGCATGTGGCTTGACCTCCTAGGTATCAGAGGAGGCTCAGGTAGGCCATCTTTACCCCCGCCCTGTTGTATGGAAACAGTTTTGCCTAGGGACATTTCAGAAATGCATATATTTTATGACCAGAAATAACCATTGTGATCATATCGTCTGACCTCCTGTGTAGCACAAGCCCTTCAGCCTCAACCCATAATTTCTGCATTAGGTACGCATCCTGTGGTTAACCCCCATCCTGTGGTGGGATTATATATCAAGTTTTGTATTGATTAGATTATGATGAGACAAATTACGTTTTTAGCTTGGATTTGCAGTAGTTCAGGCTTCCCTCTGTAGGTTTTTCAGAGTTTTGCAGGGCTTCTCCCAGTTACTGTTCTTTGCCATCTAGTTCTTTATCTCCTTCCTGCAAGAGCAGTTTATGTTGAGCTGGAAGTCTCTGACTTCCTTGCCTTGGGCTTGCACAGCCTGAACACACCTTCCACAGTACTGTAGAAGAGATGCCTAGAAGAAGTTGTTCCATGAACACTGGAACTAAATAGTGTTTTCCTTCAGACTTACACCCTTTATAAACCCTCTATGTAATCCTTATGATAACCTGAACTTTCCTCATGTCCTTTATGCCTTGTCTTCCCAGCAACAGACAGTATGTGCTAGGTGACTCATACAGAGCTGTGTCTGTTTACGGGTGAACCATTTGCAGCCAAACAGAATATATAATATCTGAGTTCATTGGGGTTTTTTTAATGTCATCTGGGCAGTAATTTGGGTGTCTGTCCTTCAGCAGTTGCCAATTTTCACAACACTCATAAGAACTTAATTTTCCTTGGGATTTCTACACTTTTGTCAAGATTGACAGGTTCAGAAGTTACTGTGTGTGGCGGGGACAAGGCAGGCAAACAGATGATTAGAAAGACAGTACAGACACGTAAACTTGTTTCCTTAGGAAATGGAGCAACATATTATTACCTAGGGAATTTATGGTTCTTTAAAATTGCTACCTCTGGGTATTCTTACTAGTCATCTTCCTTCCTGTCTTTCTTTGAATCTCCTCTTAAGGTCTTTGGGGGTTTTGGGAAGGAGCAGGACCATGTGAGTCTGTACAAAATGTTAGGCCACGTTTTCAGTGTTGTGAGGCGATACATGTGGGAAGCAGTAGACACCACCTTACTGCAACTTTCTTAAATCTTTTTGGTGCCAAGAGTCCTCTTGCAAAATTGCGTTATTCAGATGGTGTAATTATGCGGGATTACTCTCAAATCTGCAACCAGAGTGACTGAGAAATTATTTCCTTTACTCCAGCAGTCATGCAAGATTAATTAGGTACAGTTGGTATGGTGACACTTTGAAAATGTAAAGCATTATATAATGTTGAGTGGTATTTACACTGATTATATCCAGGATGTTGGTTGATAGGAAATACATAAAAAGTTTTTTAATGCCTTTCTATATATGCAGCTTCAGGTAAGAAAGTATTTTTATAAATATACTTGGCAAAGGGTTTTAAGAATTATGTAATGGATGCTTTGAATGCCTAAGTGTGGGTTTAAAAGTGCCCTGATTTTTAGACACCCATCTATGGCTATCACACATAAACTATGTTTATACTCTACTCTGACTGTCAACTGATTTCCTGTACAATGCTTCAGTTTTTACATCCTCGACTCTTGTGACACTGGACAGTCCTCATAGCTCTCCCATGGCAGTCAGCATTGGCCAAATGAGAAAAGGTAAACAGATGGCTTATAGATATTTCTAGTATTGATACGATTTGCTGCCCTACTGATTTTACTGTTTACTACTACTATTTACTGATTTATTTCTATCTGTGTTTGTATGGCACCTAGAACAAGGTTCACTTTTTTTAATTACCATTTGAAAAGTTTGTCCATCCTCTCCACTCTCAGTTACTCATTCCTACTCCTCCTGCCAAAGTTTTCCACCCTCTCAGCTGTGCTGGATGCCAAGTGAACACTTTGTGTGGCTGTGCTCTAAGTGGGGGAGGAAGTGGAAGCTGCGGTGGGGGAAGGAGGAACAAGACTTTGAATATTATCTCCTTAATTGCTTTTTTGAACTCTATTACAAGTTGTTCTTAAAAGGTAAATCACTAGTTCTAATGTAATGAAAAGGGAAAGGATTTTTTCCAGTGATTAAAAAGATTCCTGAAAAGTCCTTCAAGCTCCTAAACTTTCAGATCTGTGGTAAGAAACAGAAAAATGTGGGAGTTCCACAGTTAGGATGAAGCAGATCGTTCATTCTGGAGATTTCCCTGAAGCCTGTGTGCACTACTCATAACAGCAGGACTTTCTAATGAGCTTTTTTGTCTCTGTGCACTTTTCTACTTTGTGTTTCATCAAGGGGAAGAAGCCTGGTGTGAAGGCTGGGCTGTACTTTATGCTCTGGCATCTCATCTTCTCAGCTGTGAATAACGGATTAACAGAAGTCAAGGCTGGGGAAGAGACCAGACACTCAAAAAAAAAAAAAAAAAAGAAAATATTCTTCCTGGCCTACTCCTGGTAACATATCCCTGCACACATCACTTCTAACACCAAAATATCCTTCATGGCAGCCATGAAGCACCTCTTGCTGTTTTATTCTGTACTGTTTTGCTTTTCATTGCCTTAAAAGTCACTGCTTGTTTCCTGCTGATTCTCCTTTGGAAACTGGCCTCCTGAACTAGGCCAGTTTCATAACCAGCCAATTGCATGCCTCACACACTTGACCTGCAGTGTGTATGGGGTCTGGGTGCAAATATATTGGCCCTGGGCCATCACTGTTGACTGCTGATATTTCATTGGAATTGCAAAACTGTTATGTAGCAACACTGTGTTACTGGAAAAGGCACAAGTGTTTGGTTTGTTTTTGTGGGATTCATGCATGTATATGAACTGTGAGCTGGGGTAGAACTAACTAATGAGTGGTGTTGGATTTCTCATTGCTGTTTTTTGCAAATGTAGATGATATGTTGCAAGCAAAATGCACACACATACATTAGTTCAAACTTCCCATTTCTTTTCCTTGTCCCACCTGAATAATAACAAATAATCATGACTTTTCCCTGAGTTTGGCTGTCCCCAGATCTGATAGTTTGAGATAGTCTCTACAGAGTTTGAGAGTTAGATTCCTTCAATATGTTCTAACCTGTGCTGTAGAAAAAGTGTGATCTGGTGACTGCTGCACAATGCTACAGGACTGCTGTCGGGACAAAGCAAAGATTATTACCTTTATCCACTTTTATATACGGTGCTTTGCAGCTTTAACATCATTCAAATTCAACTTTAATTTCTGTTACTTGTAGAGGAAAACAGACCATGCTTCTGCAGCCCCAGATCTCAGCAGTGCCCAGTGGCACATTTGCAGAGACGGCTGCGTGTTTCACCTGCTTTGGGTGATTGTTCAAAGGCATTTCATCCGTGCAGGACCCTTCCTGTGGACTGTTTCAGTGGTTTTATCTCATTTTTGTCTTTTGCTTTAATGCGTTTAGTATGTCTTAACCTAATAGCTCAGTTTGATGCCTAGCAATACTACAGTAGATAGTCACCAAAGAATTAGAATTTATTATGATGATGTTGAGGTCAAGTACCAGGAAGTCTTCACAATATCTTGGTACAGTTGTCATTGGGGTTGCAACGGATACAAATTTTGATTTATTGTTGCACTTTTAACTCTTGTACATTATGTGGTGTGCACAGCATGTATTTTAGCAATGTGCCAAAGTCAAAATGATAATAATATTAAAAGACGATTAGCCTAGAATTTAAATGTGATAAAAGAGCTCTTTGGCTTACTGGCAACAATAATCAAAGCAAAAAGGGAAACAGGCTCCTTTTAATTTAACAGGACAAAGGTAAATTACAGCTACTACCACTCATTCCTTCATTGCTTTTTTCAGGGGACCATCTGTGTCCCTTTAGCTTCACGGCTGCTGAATTGAGCGCGGTGTCCTGCTTACAGCTGGATGCACTGGTGACTGCCGTCTTACCCCGTCCGACCAGTAACCCCGCTTCTACCCCAGCCAAGGCCTGTTTTCATCTGCGAGGCTCCCTGTAACTCACCCACATGCAAATGCTTCTGACCTTAATTAAAGCAGTTCACCTCTCTCTGCCTCAAGGGATGGTTTCCTCATAAGGCAGTTGTGTTTAATTAGCATTTGCATAGCATTCTGCTGGTTGCTCTCCGGGAGCGTTGTTCGGTAGGAGCGTGGGATTGCTGAAGCCTGACTGGCAAGCTCTGCACCTTCCTAATTGACACAGAAGCCAAGTAGAAGTTACACAAGGAAAGAACAGAGAATCATTAATGATGGATCATTAGCAAGTAGCTCCTTTGAATGAATGTAGATAACTTTATAACTCTATCAAAGTGAAAAGTAGCGTGATGAATTATGCATCAAATAATAAAAGCTCGAGGAAGACACTGGTTTTATAATTGCTGTGCCATTTTCTGGCATGCTCTAGATTGTAAGATTAATTTCTTTGGGAAGTGTGAAGCATTCTATGCCTGTTGTACACTTAATGTCAATTTTGTTTTTCTCTCATTAGAGGTTTTATTCTGAGTCTTTTGATATCACTGCAAAAAATCCCAGGGTTTGAGATACGCAATTTTTATACTAGCAAAAATTTCCACAAGCAAGTGAAAAGCGTATAGCTACCAGACTAGCTCCTTTGAGGGTCTGCTGATTTCTTGGTATGAAGAGTTCTCAGATACACACACACTTGAAATAAGATTGCTCTATATCTATATATTATTATATTTTTAATAGAAATTGTCTAATAGTTTTGTGGCTACATTGAATTTCTAGACTAATAAATCTCTAAGGAGCATTTTTGCTCTGAAGTTATCTTCAAAAACATTTCAGTTGGCACAGATAGGTCATTCCTGTGGCTTGCACTAGTGCCATCAGTCAGTCCTAGGAAGAGGAATTAATACAAATATTGCCTAGTGATATCACCTGTCCCTTTAAAATGTACTGATCTCTTGCATGAGTTTTCCTCTGAAAATTGAACTGAGTGTTCAGAGTGAGTAGAGGAATAAGTTAATAGAAAAGTTATCCCTGGTGCGAGCTGTTTCTTATCCTTCATGAATATTAGTGGGTGAAAGGGGCTGTGAGAGATCATCTAATCCATCAGCAAGCCCCAGGGATCAGCTATGCTAGAATAATTCTTGTTCCTAAAGACCTGATTGATAAGAACTCCGCAGTCTCCTCACATAGCATATTTCAGCATTTTGCTATCCGTACCATTATAAAAGTTTATTTTCTGCTACCTATCTTCAGTTTCCTTTGTTGAAATTTAAATCAATTATTTCTCATTCATCATGGACATGAAAAAGGATTTACTTCCTTGCAGAAAGGCCGTATGGATTGGGGGAGCAGGGGAGGGGAGACGGGGGTGGTTCATTTTTTTTTTTGTTTTGTTTTGTGGGGGGTTTTTTACATTTTTTGAAGACAGTTTTGAAGACCTTTTTCCCTGGCCTCTCTGTCCACGATCTCACTTTGTTCAGTCTGTCGTGTTTTCTCTGATCATTTTGGTTGCTGTCCTGCAGAACCTCTTTAGGTGTCCTGGATGGTTGTGCAGTGGGGATCCTATAGCAGACACTGCTCCAGCTGTGACATGCCAGCTCTAACTAGAGGAAAAAGATTATTTCATGTGTCCTGCAAGTTTCTTTCTTGTTTCTGTATCCCCGTATGATGCTTGCCCTTTTCACAACAGCATGATGTTGTTGACTCATCTTCTCTTTTTGGTCTAGAGTAACCTCTAGCTATTCTCACCTTGCTATTTGTCCCCTTCCCTGTATTAAATCTAAATAAATGTAGCTCCTTCCCTTTGACATTATTGAATTCCACCCGGTTTTATCAGACCATTTCTCCAGTGTAGCCAGGTCATTGTGGAATCTGCTTCACCATCAGTTTTCGCTTGAAGTCCTCAGAAACCAGAGCAGATCTGAGTTCCATCAGCCAACCCACTAAAAATATACCAATTAGTGCTTCATCCTGAACAGATTCCTCTGGAGCTCACTTGAAACATTCTTCTGTTTTAGAAGATCTTGGGTAGTAGTTCTCTGACTATGATTTCCCTCTCACTTGGCCTCAGATTTACCTAGAACATGTTTCTTTAGTGAGTTTATGGAGAATAGCAGAGAATTTTCTTTCTGAAAGCCAAATCTTGATCTGGCATCCTAGTGGTCAGTGGGTCATCTGCTGATTTTAGATGTCTGGGTGGTAGAGGTCTGCACCTAAGGTACTTGTCTACCCTCTCTTTCCTGGAGAAACAGGTGATCACAATTCATCTGGACAGGTTTAGTCATTTACCAGTGTCAGAAGAGGGACTATGCTGTAAGTGTGCCTTTTCATCTGCAGTGATTCCAGAGGGAGTCTGAGGAACTGAACCCCTATATCTATGCATTGTCACCTGAAGTTGGGTGGGACGTGTCTCATCTTCTCCTGGGAGAAAGACAAGAGATCGAGTGTACACTATTTGTTCTTAATAGATACATGTTGGCTGTTACTCATCTCCTGAGTACTTTCATTGTGATTATTTTTTCAGTATTTAATGGAACTTGAAATTAAATTATGTGGTCCGCAATTCCCTATTTCTACCTCCTTTTCTTTTTAAACACAGGAACCATACCTGACTGCGTCCAGGAGCATACTCATCAGAAATGTACCAAATCAACTTGAAAAAACCTGTTTTTCTAAGCACCCTTTATCTTATTTTGTTCTGCTTGGAGGTGGATACCTTTCCTGTATTAACCATTTGATTACAGTTGGTGAAGACTGTTAAAAAAATGCCATATTTTGTCATGCTGCATGACCTCTGTTAGCATCTCTCCTCAAATAAGTAGCAACTTCAAGCAGTGAACCTCCTTCCTCATGCCCTTATAGGATGACTTCTTGCTGTGGTTCATTTCCCTTGCTGGTTGATACTCTGTTTCTTCAGAAATAAATCTTTGCATTTCTACGTAAAGCTGTACTGTCACAAGCAAAGACATGGCTACATATAACTTTTTCTGTAAATTCTTTTTGATGTTATAATAAAGACCAAAACTATGAATAGAGGAATAGTTTTTTGCCAATTGTACAAAACATCAAAGGTTGTTGAATTTTCTATTAAAGAAAAGTTTTCAACTGAGAATTTGGGAAATTATTTTCCTCTATTTCTCTCTAAAACAGGTAGTCTTTCTATGCATACGCCGAGTGCATACCTCAGTTTTGATCCCAGAATAAATTTGTGGCTCATTCTCTCTTCCGAGACTGCTAGTAATGGTATAGCTACTTGTCTTTGGGGAACTACACTGAAATCTGTTCAGTTCATTACAGAGAATTGCTAAAAAGTGAGATTTGACTACCTGCAATAGACATAAAATCTTTGTATCGTTGCCAGCTTCCCTCAGTGATTTCCACCTTTGAAATTACTCTTGCCAGAGTAAATAAACCATTGTTGATTTTCTTACGGCTGCTGCTACCTATATTTTTGATGGAAAATGTAAACCAAGATGGGGATTATCATTACTGTGCATGATGTCAGTCCCACCTCACTGCAGGATAACGGGGCACGCTGCAGAGGTACTTGGGCTGTTGCTAACTGGAGATGGTCCTTCCCCTCGTCCGATGCGCTGCTCCGACACCGGTAACAGTGTGTTAGCAGGACATTCCGTTGTGCCCTTATCTCTGTGCTGCCTCCTCTTGTAGGCAGCGCGGGGATTTCTGCTCTGCCTCGTGTCGTGGGCGCTGGGCATCGCCTGTGTCGCTCAGGTAGCCAGGAGTGCTAGACCTGGGGCGTAATACGACTCGGAGCACCCCGATATACATACCACTGGGAACAGTGGGAAGACTTACTTGACGTTGGGCAAATATTCAGCAATTCTGCGTTTGAGTGAACTCCTTAAAACTGACTTATTGGTACGTTATTGTGAACTGGATTTTTTTTTTAGTCTATAATTCCAGACTATAACATTTCTGTGATAAGGACTGCGATAAGACTGCTGTGAAAATGAGATACTTTCCTTTAAACCAGCACAGAGACTTCAGTATAAATATGGGCAGTAACTTTTGAAGGTAATTCCCCTCCTGTCTGCTTTCTTTACAGGACCAGGTGTTAGATACAGTGAGTTTGCAGTGTCACATCCGAAACCGCCTCCACTTGTTGGGCAGCATACAGTGGAGATACTGAAGGGCATGCTGGGGTATGAGGATGATGCCATAGAAGAACTGCTCCGCACTGGTGCGGTGGCTCAGCATGAGGTCAGATAAGGAACATTAGCTACATTCCTTCACACTGAGTTCACATTACTTTGTCCTCTCTTTGCTCCCTTCAGCTCCCCTAAGGGGACTCAAAGAGAAGACATAATTTAATTCCTAATTTTCTTCCATGTCTGTTTGTATGATTTTAACACTGATGTATCAAATAAACAATTTCGTGCTGTCTGAGTGAAAGATTTTCTTGGGGGGGGGGGGGGGGGGGGGGGCGGCTAAAGGTAATTATACAGTCCTGTGTGGCTACTCATTTTCTGTGCTTCATATGGGAAATTGAGTTTTTATCATGATTACAGTAATTGCCTAAACGTTTGTCCCCAGAAAGACATAATGTTAGTGAAAAGAAGCAGAACCTTAAAAATCTGCATACTAGACTCTCCACTTACAGAAGGTTGTCTTGTACAATTATTTTAGTAGAAAATCATTTACGTACAAATTGCTGGTTGATCTGATTGATTTTGAACAGACTTATCAGTCAGGAGCTCTTTCTTCATCTCTATGTTAAATCATGGGTGGAGTAACCATTGCAAAGCTCACTTCTGTTCCCCGGTATTCCCAATTACCAATATGTCTTTATATTATATTGCATGGTCATGACAACCCCAGCGTGTTAGCAGAAATACGCTGAAATTGACGCAGTTCTTCAGTTATGAAACAAGCCTTTTCCGAGACCAGTTTAGAGACAAACTATGATTGAATAGTCTTTTGGAATTTATTCCGAAAGGGCCAGGGTACTGTTAATTAAACATTGATCCACGCAAAACCACATGCTGAGTGTCAAATCCGAGAACTTGCCAGACTTCTCAATCTGGTTCTGTGGGTGGGTACTGATCCCTATCTCTGACTCTAGCTGCCATCCGAAGCACCTTTCACTGTGAAGAAAACACAGGTCAAAATTTGTGCAAAACTTTTGCCTCAGTCCCCACCTCCATGATTAAAACATGGTGAGAGTTGACAAACCTTTCTCAAATGTAGGAATACCATGTCCTGCAATAGGGTTTCTCTTAAGAGTAAGACACCATACACTGCAAGAAGATGGAAGAATTTGATCCATGACAAATAGTGCGGAAAAGACTAAAGAAGAGCCATTTCTACTCCTCAAACCAATTTGGCTGTACTTCACGGAGAGAAGATGTGCCATGCTCCTCTGTCGTAGTATATAATTTACAGCTAAAGTAAACTCAGCATATGGGAATGGTCTAACTTTTGTTGTGTGCACCCTGGGAGCAAGGCAAAGCCGTTCTATTCCTAGAACTGGATAAAACTAACTCAAACTGACACTCAACACATAATGTCAGTATTTCTCTCACAGTATCGGAAACAGGCCTGGCATTATAACTGGCTTGTCACTTTGTTTCCACTCTAACAAACAACGTCCTCTGTATTACATTCGAGCTTGACAATTCTGCATTACCTTCTTGGGGAAGAAAAGAGGTTATTACATAATCAAATTGCAGTGGAACCCCACTGCGGTTGCTCATTTTTGAAACCCAGTGTGTTTTGGTTCATTTGTGTGGTTGTTTTCTCTGTGATTTTGTATTCTTTTTTTTGGATCTTCTTTTTTTTTTTTTCTTCCCCTTTTTTCCCTTTTTTTTTTTTTTTTTTTTTTTTTTTCTTTCTCTTGCACTGCATTCCTGGCACCAAACTCCATACTCTGTCCATGTGCTAAAGACATCATGAGATCCTGGAAGAGTGACTTCTTAAATAAATATCGAAATAAGTCTGAATTGAGAATAGGGACACCATAGGGGAAGAATTGAAACTGGATTGGAAGAGGTTTTGATGTAGTCCACCTTCCTTTTAATCTAAGGGGAACATCCCTTTTTTTAATGAGAAAAGCAGCAATTTGAATTCAGCGTCACATAAAATGGGTCATCTGGTATAGAACTGAACTTTGTTTACTAATGAAAACTCCTTAGAACTGTCCAATAACCTTCACAGATAAAATTGCTGATTTTACTTTGTTAAAGGATCTTTTCTTCCCATTTCTAAGAATTGCATACTTAAGTTATAGTAAAATATTGCTCAGTTTTGTTCAAGGATTTCTAAAATTTCTTTTTTTTATGTGTTTTCTAAGCAATGGAAACAGCTAATCACCGCATCCTTGGCTACAGTAAATCAGCATAGCTTCTTTGACTTTAATGTAACAATGCTGTTTTATATCAGCTGAATTTCAGGCTGTTAACTCCATAACATATTCTATGCAGAGTTTACATACAGTGTTTCCCTTTCTTTTTCTTTTTTTTTTTTTTTTTTTTTAGTGTTTTCCTCTCTGCTATGTTGACAGTTAAATGCCTAAAGGGATAATCAGGGACATTATTTTATCTCACCTCCAGTCCTTACTACAATCGCAGAAATCCAGATACCGTTTCTCAGTATAAGTCATACAGTCACACACAGACTGTTGCTAACTCTTCTTCAACTCAGAAATAAGTGGAAGCCTTTAAATAGATGGGTATCTGGGAGCCTAAAAAGTCCTGTAGCGTCCAAGGTCTGATCATGAAATTTTGCCCTTTCACAAGGTTTGGTCCTTTGATTTTGGATGATTTGGAAGATGGTTAAATAATCATCATGAAAGTGTCTAAGCTGTTATAGTACCCTTTTCCTTTAAAAATGAACAAATAAATGCAGAAAAAGCGTATTTACAGAATTTACTGCATTCTTCCCAAGAATCTTCAGCAATACATGTCACTAGAGCTCAATTGCAGTTTTGACAATCTTGTATTTTCAAAATGGTTTTCTCTGGTACAGCAAAACTGGAAATCAACCATCACATGGGATTCTGGACCTCATAGACTGAGATCCCCCCAATTTCAAGGAAGGGGTGTAGTTAGGAACGACTGTACACAGCTGCCTCTTGCAGTGAATACTTGTTTTTCTCTGCTTAAATTGGAGAGGAATCTGCTGGTACTGCCATGAGGTGAACGTGTGGCATTGGCTTTAATTTGATTTACACGTCACTGTATTTAAAAAAAAAAAAAAAAAAAAAAAAAAAAAGCAAGATACAGGACACACCTGTTGCCTGGTTCAAAACTGAACCCATTATAGCTGTTTGCTGGGAAGCTATACCTACTGTTGGAAAGGGAGATTTCCATTTTGGCATCTGTTCTGAATCCATGGTCCATGGCCACTTTGGCTCCACTCTCCGTGTTGGGGGATCTCATTGTTTTCGTATTGTCTTGACCATGAAAAATGTTTCCTCAGCCTTCCTCATATAACTGCCTTCCTTTCTTTTCCATGCAAGCTAGTAAAGCTCTTCAACAGGTATAAATCACCCAGACAACTGCAAAACTGGTGGAGTCAAGCTGGTTTTGCACACCCTGAGGATCTCACTGAGGGATGTTTTAATGTATCAAAGGAAAATTCCCATCAAACAACAGGTAAATGGACAGTAATGGATTTTTCTTGCTCCTACGCAGATCTTGTTCCTGGTATCGCTTCCTCAGATTCTTCCCATGTGCTTGGAAAGTCCCTGTGTGGTTGTCCGCAGTGGGTGCCCTAGAACTGACATTCAGAAGTATGTCTTTTTTGATTAGTGGCCAGGAGGAGCAAGTTCCCCACTAGCAGAAGCCCACCAGCCTCAACAGCTTTCCAGCCCACATGCAAAGGCCAGTGAAGCCATATTCTTGTGAAGATTGATCTGTTGAAAGGGGTCACTTAATTGTGCTAGAAGGCGAATGGTCCTTGTCAGGTTTATAAAATCAAAAACAGCAGAAAAAAGTTATTTTGTCTTTTTTTTTTTTTTATTATTATTCAAGTGTAGAAACAAGCACAGAAAGGGAAAATATCCCCATGCTTGACTTACATAGAAAACATGAAAGTCCTTTTTTTAAGTTAATTGAAATAGAGGCTTTTGATGCCAATCAGAGTTTTGGCCTTGCTTCTTCAAAGATTAAAGCTCAGCTCAAAAAAGTCTAATGACATTTAGGGTAAAGTAGCACTCAGAATAACTCCCAGTGAGTATGCATACATACTCAAAAACTGGGGAGGGCATTTTCGTTAAATTGTCTGCCACTCACAGAGCACTGTAAATCCTCATCCTGGTGAACCTGGAGACAAAAGGCAGGCTAAAATGGTCATGATTTCTTTTAATATCTAAATGACAAGACATAGTTAATCCTTTGACCTTCCTAACATTATAGCACTGTATTTAAATGCATTTATTTATCAAAAAAATGTAATAAAATGTACTTAATTGCCAAAAGACAGAGGAAAGGTAAAGTACTTTCCGAGTTCAGGAATGCTGGCACAGCTGCTCACATTTCATGTCAGTGAAATTAAACAGTGCAAGATACAGTACTTTTCTTAACTGCTTGTACATTGAGTTTAACGTGGCCTGGTGAAATGCTAAGCGCTATTAGCTGGTGGAAAAAAACCCCAACCAACCTCAGAGCAGTTCCTGCAGGATCAGGTAACCTCCCTACACAGAGGGCTGCATGATACTGCCCAATGTGATAAAAATACACCGATAAACAGTGATATAGCCACCTTTCTAAAGCTGACAACCAATCAATTCAATCACTGTATGTTTCTGTTGTGACTGGAACTTGGATCAAATGTGTGAGAAAAATGCATGGGATTGCATGTGCCAAGGAGCCATGAAACTTTTGCAACAAAATCTCTTTTTTTGGCACAGGCTGTGTCAAGCACTGCAGGGGAGCTGAGCAGGGGTGGAGATGGGGACAAATTGTTAATTTTTAGGTTTTCTATTCTCCACAGCTACAGATAATAGTGAATTAGCAAGAACTAATTAGCCCTTAGTTAACAAGAAATTCTTAAAAATTATAGGGTGAAGGGTACACAAAATGCCTGCCTTGAAAGGCCTTCATGATGGTCTAATTTGCAGTGAGCCGTGTCACACTGCTTATTTACAAGGTACTCGGGAAAGCAGGCTGGGGAGGAGCCCACTGCACTGCAATTGCTTCTGTGCTTCAGCTACTTCACCATTTGTCTAATAACTACCCCAAGCTGGCCAAAAGAGCTTTAGAGTACAAGAAGAAATGTGAAGGTGTGTAACCCGGTGGAGAAATTCATATGTAGCTCTCATGTCTTGCAGATCCATTTTAGGAGAAGCTAAAGTTTTGCATTAAAAAGTTGCGTATAAAAATGCAGGGTAGTGCCTGCATTTCCCACTGACACTCTCTTCTCCTGGAGGATTGAGCCTCTCACTAAAGCAAACTTTGTGTGAGAAAAGTGACAGTTCTCTGATAAATCTTTTGGTCTTTTCATCAAAACCCTTGCTCTCCCTCAGAGCCAAAAGTGAAGACTTTTAGCTGAAAGATGGAAATACTGATTCAGCAATGCTACTGCAGAGCTTCCTGCAAGTCACTGTTCAAGCACCTCGTGCCCCTTTCATCTTCAAGCCAGGTGGCCACGGGACTCCTGTGATATATCACTCGAGGTTATCATGAGAGTATACTGTGCTGCTTAACGGGAAGTGCAATCCAGCCAGAGGTAAACGGGATTGTGAATCAGTCACTCTACAAAACTGTACAGGAGTCTCTGAGGCACCATTTTTCTGAATTCGGGTTTTCAAGAACAAAACCCACTGTCCAAATGCCTGTTACTCCTAGGCAGTTCTGCCCTGCTCAGTGTAACATATCCATTCTGCTGAATTTTCTGGGCTTCGAGGGACACATTTGATGGGGAATAGCTTGAGATAAAGGACGGACCTTAAGAATAACCACGATCAAAGAGAAAACGCTGCTTGAAACTTACACTCAGTTACATCAGTGTTGACAGAAGATTCCAGATTCTGTGGTATGGTAAGTAAGGCTGATGCATCCTCTGTGGCCCTTGTGTGCAGCCCGAGTCTCTCCATACCTCTGCAGAACAGTCCTGGCTGTAACGGCAGCGTACCCGGTGAGCGCTTACGCGATCAGACAGAGCGGCAGCAGATCCTGGTTACAAAGCGGGATTAACTGCCTTATACCTGGTGAGGCGTGAGGACCTGCCACTCTCAGTCAGTGATGTTAGTCTGGTAAGAAATGTTAATTTGTTAACAAATTTTCATTTGTTTATACTTCTGAAGAAGATTCCCTCCTGCTTGCTGACTCATTTTGTGTGGTTTTGTGGAGTTGCTTTCTTCAGATTCTCTCCTAGGGCACCGGTTGTCCTATCCTTTGCGTTTACAAGTGCATTTGTGGGGTTTTAGAGCACGTGTTTCCAAAGCATTGTGCCTCTGACCAAGCAATTGATTCTCCTAAAGCATGTAAACTATTAGAAAGCATTACAGATCTATTTTGTGTCATAAGCATTGGAGAACTAAAAGCCTAATCCATTGCCCTTCAAAGGCAATGAAGGGGAATTCACATTGATTTCAGTGGACTTTGAGTCTGAAGCTAAATCAGCATCATGAATTTTTTCGTGTTGCTGAATATGCTAGATTTTGTCATTTGCTTATAGAAAACTATTAACATATTTTATCTCTGGAAATGCTTTAAAATAGAGACATTCCAGGTATACAAACCCTCATTTCTTTAACTTCCTATGGGAAAAGCTTCCATATATTTCTATGGTCTCATCCAGAAAATTTAAATCATTGGGTTTTTTGTTTCTTTGGTAAGGTTAAAAAGTGTTTTCTCTCTCGTCATTGCATTTTCATTTTAAATTATAATATAACCTGAAATTTAGGTGTTTCTTAAATCAGATGCCCCTTTATATGATGAGGCTTTGTACAATATGTGTGCTTTCATTAACGACCATACTACTAGCAATCTTAGTAGGTGACATCAGTAGAAGACTCATTTACTGAACTATGTTTGAAGAAGTGAGAAACCCTAACCTTTTTTGTGAGTAGCCTGTTGTGAGAAATTTGGACTATTACGAACCTTCAAATACCCAGAATCAGACCCTGCAACAATCAAGAACAGTTTAAAAATTCAGAAGAGAGTTCTAAAATAGTACAACAGAACAGTATTCCTGGATGAGATTTTAAAAGGAAGAGAAGCAATAGCAAGATTTGTGATAAAGTTGATAGAACTCGCAACACCTCTTGTACATCTATTTATTTGTGGAGCAAAATGCAGGTCATTGCTGGCTTTCTTGTAGGCCTGGAATTTGTCCAGCATGGTTTTCTGGGCTCTAGGGAGCTGATTTTTTTTTAGGAGTTTTTTAAAAAGTTATTGGAAGTGAATTCTGATGATGATTTCTTAAATATTTGGTTGCTGGTGGTACTACCTGGGCATTCAATCAGCAGCTGAATGCTGGAATCAAGCTGATGTTACTTGATAAATTGAAATAAATGCTCTTTCATGTTGTGCAGAATTCATTTGAAGAGGTTGGATATGAACATTTGCAGTGTTACGAAAACAAGCATTGTGTGATTGAAAGCAGTCTTAATTGGACCGGTCAAGTGCATTCTTCACCTCTTTCTACAAATAAAATCAAAGGCAGTTCTTCAAATTCTTCACAGAAGAAAGAGCCAGAAACCAAACTCTTAAGGTGGGATGAATATTGATAGCAGATATAGGAGCAGGTCTTGAAATGGTGGAATTTATCATAGCTCTGTTGGCTTCCGTAGTTTTTAAGGATTTGTCCTCATGTGAAGAAGACTGGTCCAGTGGTTGCTGGGCTCACTGAGGGCTATCAGAAGATTCGCATGCCACAGATTTCCTGTTTGATGCTGGGCAAGTCCCATTTCTTTCTTTTAAGCTGTCTGTATATAGTTTGATACTTTCCAATCAGAAGGACAAACTAGAGATTGCGAGCTGACCTGATAGGAGAGGCCATCTCTGTTTAGACAGATGGAATCCATTGTCTGTCTTGCAGAGCCATTGTGTTGATTTTAAAATGCATGTGTTGCAGCATAGCAGAGAAGTTAAATTGTTTTGCAAAGCGAGGACATTCTATTTTTCCCGTAAAACCAATATGAACAACCGCAGTTTCCCAATCTTCCATTACTGAAGCAGAGAGAAGCCTCCCCAAAGGGCTTGTGAAAGACCTCCACAGATCATTTGGGTGTAAACAGATAGTATCTTTGTACCTAGTGGTTGCTTATGTATAAAACTGAGATCACAAACTTTTGGAGATTGGTCTTTCTGGCAGTGACTGCAAAAAGTTCAGGAAGTTAAATCTCATTTTCTGACTGGGATACTGACTTTAAGGTTAGGGAGATTAGCTGCAATGTATATTCCCAGGCAGAGCTACTGGCAGCACTAGAAGCTGAAAAAAAAGTTGGGTTTACATCTAAGGTGGAAAAAAATAAAAGAAAGGGAAAGCAAAAGAGAAAAATAAAATAGAGAGAAAAGGCAAAAAGAAAGGAAAAATTGAAAAGAAACGGAAGAGAATTTTTTTAAAAAAAAAAAAAGGAAAAGAGAAGAGAGGGGAGGGGAGAGGAGAGAGACGGGAGGGGAGAATTGAGGAGAGAGGAGGGGAGGGGAGAGGAGAGAGAGGAGAGAGGAGAGGAGAGAGGAGAGGAGAGGAGAGGAGAGGAGAGGAGAGGAGAGGAGAGGAGAGGAGAGGAGAGGAGAGGAGAGGAGAGGAGAGGAGAGGAGAGGAGAGGAGAGGAGAGGAGAGGAGAGGAGAGGAGAGGAGAGGAGAGGAGAGGAGAGGGAGAGGGAGAGGGAGAGGGAGAGGGAGAGGGAGAGGGAGAGGGAGAGGGAGAGGGAGAGGGAGAGGGAGAGGGAGAGGGAGAGGGAGAGGGATGGTGGGCCTTGGAATACTGAGAATAATCTGTCATATATGTTGCTGTGGTTGATCCTTCTGGTCGCGCTAATAGTGATACATAACATGCAAGCTGCTGTGAATGATCACAGCCGTGAAAAGGCAGGGAGCACCGGCAGTGACCGGGGCTAGCCCAGAGCAGGGATTTCGGTCGGGATGCAGGAAGGCCTTAGGCACTGCATGATCTAGTCACTGGTGTGTGCCCGGTGGTTACCAAGCAGAGGGGGATCTTACACAGGGGAGGACAGACACATGGACAGAGCATCAAGCGGAGCTCCCTTTGCCACCGGGGCTAGGAGGAACCTGGGGAGAACTGACTGCAAACAGAAGCTCTCCAAGTCTTGGGAAATATGCTTAAATGAGCTAGGCACTCATTCAGGATCAGTTCCCTGATGTGGAGGTATGTGCTGATCACTTGGTTAGAAAGCTTCCCTGGAAGGGTGGACCAGAGACTTTGCCTTTTGAAAATCAGAAGGTAACACTGTGTTCTTTTCCATATTCCTCACCCTGCAAAGTTTCAAACGTAGGGCCTGATCCTATGCCAAGTGGAGCACATGGAATTACTTCCTTTGCCTTTGATACATTCTGGCTCAGCATTTAATTAATAGTCTTGATTTTATAAATAGTTTTTGGGTTTGAACTTTTCACTCCACCTTTCCCACATAGAAAGATGGGACCCACACTTATTTCATTAATTTCAGATGGTTTGTTTCTGCTTTCAAGGTGTGTGCAGGGAGCCCTCTGAACTTCCTGGACACAAATGAATGTGAAATCTGGCCTACGCTTAAAAGTAGGTCTGAATCTGTAATGCCAAAATGTTTTGAAAGTGAATTTCAGTCTGATTATATTTGTAATGCTCATATGCATTCCAGGAAATACTGAAATATTTGAACTCCAGAAGAAGGGATAGCAATGAAAAGTGGATTGAAATCTTGCACGTTCAAATACAGAAGAAATTTAAAACTGCCCAAGACTTGCTAAGCCTGTCATTTGTGCCTTGCTAATGAGTTACTGAAATCATCCACCCAGGCAAAAAAAAAAAGAAGGAATTCCATTTTAGCTAATACCCCCTTTTGCAATCTGCTCTAAAACTGAAAAATGAAGAGAAATAAAATGACCTACACAGTCATGTCAAGCCATATAGTTTAAAAGAAACTAGTTCAGTTTCCACACGTGGAACTGCATCAGCTTCCAAAGGAAGAAAAATCAGGCACTCAGTCTGTTACTCAATCACTAACGTCAGTAACTCATCTTTCAACCTACCGTGCCGAAATCTTATTTTTTTTCCTGTTTAAAGTTTGGAAGAAACTGCAAGTATGTGGAAGAGTATTTGGGCTCAAAAAGATACTTATTTTAGGCATTGCCACCTGAAAAACGCCCTTGCTTTTTACATCTCCAGACTACGCTGCCAATGCAAAGGGCGTTTTCCCCGGAGGAGCAGCTGGGTGCGGGTGCCCCAGCAGTGGATGTGCAGCTTGACTCCTTTAAGAGCAGCCCCAAAACAGAGCATTGAGGCAGAGGTGAGGGGTGCCAGGGTTGTCCCCGGGACACAGTGGTGTCCTCCCTTCTCCTGCAAGAAAGGCAGTGATGGGCACTGCAGGGGAGAGGGACACTTGTGTCCCTCCACACGGGCCAGCGGGGCTCACAGAGCTTACACCCAGGGAGGAAAGAAGTAGATCTGCAGGGGGGACCCCATGTAGGGTTGGGAAGCAATGATCTGGGGGGACCAGATGAAGGAGGGGGGCCTTGCGGGGTATTTGGAAACTGAAAGGTGTTTTGGTCCCGGTTTCCGGTTCTTGGAAAGGAAAGGTCTCCTGAAAATCAGTCCGGTGCAGCTGAGATGCCTCATGAAGCTCTGCAGGGATGAAGGGGGGCTGCTAGGCTGGGCAGCTCCTGCGGGCTGTTAGCCACATGATTCGAGCCACTCTGTCATGCCAAATCGGTGAGTGTTAACTGCTCTTTGATTTATTGTGCTCCTGAGCTTGACAGAAAGCCTGACTTTGGGAAAGAAAGCCAGCAAAACTGCCAGAGCATTAGCAGTGCGGCAGGTCTGTCAGTGTAAAACAGACCAAGGTGCAATGATGTGTCTCACCTGAAACTAATGATCGGGAGGTTATGGCAGGTGGTTCGTGAGGGCACAGAAGGGCATCCCTGGGGCTCTAGCCTGACCTGCTCCATCAAGGATTTCTCTTCGTTGCTCTCCCTCCTTCTGCTCTCTGATTTATTCAGTTGCTTTGCAATCTCTTTAGGTAAGGACTGCCTGTTTCTCTGTGTTTGACTGCTATAACGAGATACTGATTTTGCCTGGATGTTACAGTGATATGAATAACCAGTGTTTTGTTCATCAGCTATAAATTCTGAGAAAACTGGCTATCTTTTTTCTTGTACTTTTGGACTTTGTCACCAAGAAGTATCTGATTTCTTCTATTACAATGAGTTTGGACTACACTCAAAAGACCTGAGTCTTCTTTTTTTCTTGTGTCTCTATTTCAGATCCTTAATCCCTACAACTGCTTTGCATTTATTCCTTAGATTTCAGGCTTTTTTTTTTTTTTTTTCCCCTTTTGAATGTTTTTTGTTATTGTCAAAAAAAAAGTGATAATTTGGAAGGTTCACAGAAAGCATGTTTTGTGATTATTGTTCTTGTGATCTGTCCAATGTAAACTGCTTTAGAAAAGCTCTGTTCCAGCCACTTTAATTCACTTTTGCAGCATACTGGATTTGCAGTTGGCCAAAGACAAGGGCTTTTCTTTTAATGGGTACTCTGAGAGGAATGCCGTTTAACCGTTCAGTTTCTGGTCCTGGCTTTTAGCTCTGCCTAATGGTGCCTGGGGGAGTACTACATGGTTAACTTAAAGCTAATCTTCCTTTGCCAACTTTTTACTGTTGATAAGGGGCAAATATGAAAATTCTAGTGTTTTGAGTGTGGTGGCACTGTGCTACCGAGGCAGCCTGAGGGTGCCCTATCAAAGGCCAGTTCCTCATCCCTAATATGGTCTAATATAGCGTCCCAGAAATGCGTGTGCCTGCCATAGGCGGGGAGCAGCTCTGCTGCCCACGTGTGTCTGGGGGGGAGCTTTCCACCGAGCCCCTGTGTGCAGTCGTGTGGCAAAGCCCACTCGGTGCCGGAGCACGGCCTGGAAGGGCCTGAGGTACCTGGGAGCACGGTCCCGGGGGGAGAACTGCAACCACGAAGCTCGGCTTTCCGTGGGTGGAATGACACAAGTTCACACCAGCTGGGAACCCAGCCCGGTTTCATGTTTCTGCTCACTTCGGAGCCCTTTTACTGGGTGTTTACAAGGTTGCTGATGCTTGCAAAGGCAAGGCTCGGTTCCCACAGCTGACTTTCACTGATCCTGGAGAATTGCTGAACAATCTCTGGGGCGTATGCCAACTTGATAGGAAAGAATTACCCTGAATCTCTCCCTTTTTGTTTGCTCTGTTGCTGTGGCCCCCTGGCAGCAATCATTCCAGGAATTAACTTTTCTGAAATAACAGGACATTTGTTTTCTCTAATCCTCCAACTTCTTTAACTCTTGCCAATCAGAGCAGAGATGGTGGGGAACTTAACCAAGTCTAGCTCTTCAAATCTATTGCTCCAGTGGCTGGATTTCTGCTTTCCAGTTCCTCCACTGGAAACTGCAGAGGTCGTGCTCGCTTGGCATTTCCACTGCGTGTGCCCGTGGAAGGTCTGTGCAAGGAGCTGGTGGGAGTGGGCAGCAGGGCGCTTCCACGCGGACAGGTGATGACGAGAGGGCGATGGCTGATACTTGGATACCCATCATGGCAGCACTTAGGCAGCAATATCCCGTCTTCCAGAATGGTTTCTTAGGTCTCAAAGGATGTAGACTTAACCTCTTGGTGAAAAACAGCCAGAGGCATGCTGTTTAAAATCACCCTTAGTCCCAAATGCAGTGGAACCATGGACTGTGGTCTCGGACACCATCACTGGGGAAGCATCCATCCTCATCAGTAAGACACTGCTGGTGTAACACTGATGCTGTAGTGAAGCTATCCCGTCTCCCTTATTAAAAAGCCTGTATTTCTGCTGAGAAAATAGATCCCTGGAAGATATCGGTCTCTAGAGAGGTGCAGTCATATCATCTAATGGAATTAAATCATGACACTCCATTATTCTGAGTTTGATGTAAATGACTGAAGTCTTGCCTTTAAAGCAACACCAGTTTTGTTTGGTTACGTGAGAACTAACAGCAATATTGCAAAGAGATCAAACCTTGAAAACCTTTCAGAAGGTTCAGTTTCTTGTTACTCTTTCTGATGCATCTGTCAACCTTCAGAAAACTACGTGAGTGTTTAGAAGGAAAAGGTGCTCTGTTAAACACATTCTTTATCTGCTTAAGATAAAGAATGGATTTTTGACGAGAGTTGCAGAGGCAGGAAAAAATTCTGCAAGCTAAAATAGAGGTTTGGTGTTTCTGCTTTTGGCAAAGAAAAATCAGGAAGAAAGAGTGGATTTTTTTTTTTTTTTTTTAAGACTTCTTAATGCATGTGGTGTAGTTCCCTTTTCAAGAAGAAAATCAGCTAGTGCTTGAAGAAACTAAATCTGTATTTGTGGATTCTGGTGACGCAAAAAAATTCCTTAAACCAAAATTTAATTTCTTATGGAAGAAGTAAGCATTGCTTTTAAAATCCATTTCTAAACATGATATTTTTCTTGTTTTGTGTTAGAAAATGAATAATGATTTGGATGATGTGACTTGATGCATTTTTTTTTTCTTGTCATACAATGTTATTAAAACACTTTGGTGCATGTATTAATCTAGTTCTTAAAGATTAATAGTGGATTCTTACTGATTTGAAAATTCTGGAGTGCAGGTTGACATTTAAGCTCTCTTCATTGATTGTATAATAATTTATGAATAATTAATCCTCAATTTTTAGTCACACATGGATTCCATATGTCCATTAATTTTAATCCATTCTTTTTCATGGTTTATGATATATCAGGTATTCCTTTTATGTAGTATAGGCTTTAGTATTTCCATCACTAAAAAGCACTGGTCAAAGTTCTGCTCCTGTTGCACAGATAACTGATTCACATTTCTCTTTGGACTCAAATATATTTTATGCCAAACTGTGTTCAACTAGCATGTCTGTTTCACTGAAGTATTCAGAGTATCTACTCGATTTGTGATTTCTCCTTCTGTCATTAGTGTCCTTGGTGGGATATTGTTGAGAGCAAAGGTCACTTTTGTGGAGTAAGTGACCTATGCACTGTGATGCTCTGTGCTACAGAATATAAGAGGAAAGTATGGGGTGTACCTTCACAGTAGATAGCTGATTTAACAAAGTTAAGGAGATCAAGACAACTTTTTGCTTGCTTGCAGAGACGTAGTGCTTCTATGAATAAAAAGCCACTAGGTGAAAACTTTGAGTGCTTGAAGTTCCTCAAGTGCTTGAAGGGTAAGTTAGGTTCTTGCTGTGAATGTATAAAAACCTTCTGAATTACTGAATTAATACACGAACGCTATTTCTCTTCCATTTTAATTAAGTATCACTTAAGGATCGTTGACACTTGACATTTAGGTCCCTGTTTGTAACAGCATCTGCTGTTAGTTTTGGGAACCTCAGAAGTTGAGTGCCCATCTTGCAGCTTATGACCTGATTTTTATATATATCTCTCAAAATATATATATAAAAAATGCACATGTGTGTGCACACATCTAATACATATATGTATTTTTATATTCATGTTTCTTATAGATTTATTCCAGTATCTCTAAATACCAGCCTTACTCTAACTGGCCATCCAGAATTACCGGTCACTCTTGGGAAAATGTGGAGCTGGGTCTGTGGCCTGGTCGCTCCCTGTCCGCGTGCACTGGAACCCCCCCGTCAGCAGGCCCCGCAGTTGCTTGTTCTGTCTCCATTTATGCCAGGTATGTAAGCATAAGCCTCACGTTAAGCATGTTTAAGAGATCTTGTTGATTACAACAGGAGTACTCCTACAGCTTCTAGCTGTGCAAATGTTTACATACCTGGCTCGGCCTGGGCCTATATAAAGATCTGTCTCCTTTTCCTCGCGAAGCCTTTTCTGTCTGCTGCTTTGAAATTTCCCATGCTTCACGCCTTCCCCTAGCTGGAGGGAGCCTGCCCAGGTCCTTACTAGGAGAAGTCCTCACGTCAGGGCTTGAAGGCAGCAGCTCGCTGGGGATTTAAGGACTGGCTAAAACAACAAGCCATGCCTCGGCAAAGGAGTGCGTGCAGATAGTGAAGCTCACCTTACCAGAGCGGTTTTCACCAGTGTAAAATCTGTCAGGGTTTTCCAAATATGTTCTTTGTCCCTCGTTTCCCTGCTGTCCCAGAGAACAGCATCCCATTGTTACTTAAAGACAATGACTGCTTTCCTACCTACCTTAAAAAGAAGACACAAACTTCGCATGCATCACCGCATTTCACAGAGCAAGTTGGGAGTTGGGGTGGTGTGTCTGAACACCCCTACTCCCCGTGTATGTGCGCGTGTGTGAATACAAATATATATAAAATGTATGTATGCTTGCAAAGATCTCATCTTTTCAAATAAATGTTCTTTCCAGAAGCTAAAATAACAGGAAGACCATGGAAAGGAATAACTCGCTGGTCGTTCCAGGCGGTGAATGCATTTACGTTAGTGAAAAATAAGCCTGGCCTTCAGTCAATCATTCCTTCACTCGCTCTGTTTGCTTGATGATTACATTGTTGCTCTGTAGAAGGAAAAATAACCTATGAAAAGAGTCTTTTCCGGACTCAAAAGATTTATGCTCTGCTTTGTTGATGTTTTGCACTAGCACTTATGTCAGTCCTGCTCTTAAACTGAGTGTGGTAGTGATAGTTTAATACATTTAAAAATGAGTTTTGCTAGCTCAGATTGTTTTTTTGTAAGAAGTACATATGTAATAGTTGTTCAGGTTTAAAAAAAAATCTTGCTGTTTATATGCTGTAGTAGAATATACAGTCAGTGTTTATTTTCTATCAAGCAAATTCTCTGTGCAATAGACCTTTATGGAACCAAGCCTAACTTTAATGACTGATATGGCCCATGTCTATGATGAAGGCCCTGATTCTGCTAAGCAGTTGAACATAGGCTCACTTTCACCGAATGGCTCTTCAGTACTTGTCAGAGCACTGACATTCTAGAGCTTCCACTCAGTTATTTTATGTTCCAGAATTAATGGCGTGTGGAAGTGGTGGGTGTATCCATATTTCCAGAGTGCCCCTTAATATACAGGGTTGAGAAGGAACCTGTTCTGGAAATGTCGGTCTTCATGCCCTGCAAGTAGTGGTGTGATGGAAAGAAGGTCCTGAGGGAACTGCCAGATCAGGGCACACAATCACAGTGGGTAATGAGGCCCCCCAGAGTGCCGTGGTTGCTGTTAAAATGTTTATGTCTTTACCTTGTGCTTAATTAATGTTCATGTGGTGTTTGTGGTATTCTCCAAGCCCACAGAGCACTCCTGAGGTTCAGTAGCTCTGGGTTTGCTGAGGGCATTTGTACCACTGCAGCTATGTCAGCTGTCCTAATGGGCAGTTCTCCCCTTCTGCATGCAGTGACTAGTTTGTGCTGGGAATTTAACTGTGTCTCATCTTGTCTTATATTTGTGAAATTACATTGGGTTCGCGGTCAAAGGAATATATGTAGGTGTTCCTTTAGAGCAACTCTTACGCTTGCAATGGGAAATGGCCACCCTGGGTTCAGTGGTAGGAGACTGCTGTGGAGGAGCTGCTTTTGAAGTGTTACAAACGCTTCTAGCAAACAAGTGCGAGCCAACTTCACTGGGAGCTGTGAGTAATGCTAATGCTTGGAATAAGCCTGGGGCTGCACGTGGGTAGAGCTGACAGAGCCGCAGGTCAGCGGGAACATTGCACCAGTGAGCCCGCAGGGACAGCTTCCATCTCTCCCGAGGGATGACACCAATCCTGTTGGTAGACGGCTACAGCAGGATGTGACAGGTCTGAGTTCAAAAGAAATACTGCAGCTGTGCTGCAAGTATCCTATGTGACCTTAAGCAAGCTCCGTGGTCATTCCGTGACTTGGGTCTGTATTACTAGAAGCAAGAAAAATAATACCTCCTGTATCTCTTCTGTTTATATGGTGAGTGATTCGGGATGGAACGCTCTCACTATACCACTCTGCAGCACATAACACAGGGGAGTCTTAAGCAACTAATATAAATAAGAGATGTTCTTCTTCCAGCTCAAGGGATAACAAAACCTTTAGAAATCTAGCTTGTTTAAATGAAGCTAAACAGATTGGATGTGGTATGATAACTATTGGTGTGGCAACTATCTGTCACTACTGCTGCTCAAACACAGTCTTTGTGTGGAAAAGCACGAAAATAAAAGGTTATTTGGAGCATTGTACAAAGCCTTAGACTGCTCTTTCAGTATATTTCTTGTAAACCAGCAGCCATGCCCCTTGCCAGTCTGTTCGGCCTTCTTGCCCCTTGCATCTGCTACGGGACGAAGCGCACCAGGGAACTGAGCCCACTTACAGTAAATTGGACATCCCAGGAATCCCTGGCACCTCCCTTCCCTTCCTGCCTTTGGCTTGCTCCCTGTTAACTTTTCTTTCTATTGAGAAAAGGAATAACAATATTATTTTATGAACTATTATCACACACGTACACTTACTTTAAAGGCATGGCCGATTCTTCCTGAGCCTGTATTTATCATCGAAGTGCATTTAGTTTCTTTATCAGAATGCCTTTTAAAAACAAAAGATGTCATCATAACAAAACATGACTTAGAAGCTTTCTATATAAAAACTGTCCATAGACTAGAATCATGGAATCGTTTGAGTTGGAAGGGACCTTAAAGGTCATCTAGTTCAACCCCCTTGCAGTGAGGAGGGAGAGCTTCAGCTAGATCAGGTTGCTCAAAGCCTCATCCGTCCCGACTTCTGATGTTTCCAGGGATGGGGCAACTACCACCTCTCTGGGCAACCTGTTCCAGGGTTTCATTGCCCTCGTCATAAAGAATTTCTTCCTTATGTCTAGTCTGAATCTACCCTCTTTTAGTTTAAAACCATTACCTCTTGTCTGATTGCTACAAGCCGTACCAAAAAGTACCTCCCCACCTTTTCTGTCCCCCCTTTAAGCCCTGGGAGGCCGCTCGAAGGGCTCCCCGGAGCCTTCTCTTCTCCAGGCTGAACCCCCCCAACTCTCTCAGCCCGGCCCCCCAGGGGAGCTGCTCCAGCCCCCCCAGCATCTTCGTGGCCCCCTCTGGCCCCGCTCGAGCAGCTCCGGGTCCTTCTGCTGTTGGGGGCCCCCGAGCTGGCCCCAGCACTGCAGGGGGGTCTCCCCAGAGCGGAGCAGAGGGGGAGAATCCCCTCCCTGGCCCTGCTGCCCACCCTGCTCTGGCTGCAGCCCAGGGCACAGTCGGCTTTCAGGGTTGTGAGCACACATTGCTGGGTCATGTCCAGCTTTTTGTCCACCAACACCCCCGACTCTTCCTCCGCAGGGCTACTCTCAATCCCTTCCTTTCCCATCCTGTATTTGCGCATGGGATTGCCCCAACCCATGTGTAGGACTTTGCACTTGGTGGTGTTGAATCTCACGATATTCACATGGGTCTACTTCTCAAATTTGTCCAGGTCTCTCTGAATGACATTCAGGCATGTCAACTTCACCACTCAGCTTGGTGTTATCGTAAAGGAGAAGTTTTACCCAAGGGGTAGCCATCATGTGAAATAGCCATAATACAATCCCAGTATCTGGGACCTGGATTCGGATTCTGCTCATCTCATCATGGAGATGCCCATAAGCTGAATCCTAGATGATGCGGCTGAAAACATCTCTAACCTTGTGGGAAGTCTAGCTCTTGTTGGTGCTGCTTAACCAATTGTAAACCTGGTGCTGCCAAAACTCCACACTCAGTGGCAGTGATCCATCCCATTGTTATCTTTTTGAGACAAGTTCATGATTTAGCAGAGAAGCAAGAAACCTGGAAAGCAGCTTGGTGATCCACAGTATGGTACAGTGGAACGAATCCCAGAGATCAGATCAGTTCAGAATCTGAACCTTCTTCAGCAAGCACATTAAAATACTTCAGTAACATTTTTCTCTCTTAACAGAATTTTAATAAAAATTTGTTGAGTAACAATACCAACTGTTGATTTAGAATGAGGTCTTGTTTGTTTTGGGGGATTTTTGGAGGGGTTGAGGGGGAGGATGGTTTCTCCCAAGATAAGAAGCAAGAGCTGAAGAACCTCATGAATCCAATGGGGTTTTTTTACTTTCACGATGATACAAGACCCTAAAATTTATGGCTAATCTTTTATTTTTACTGACCCTAATGAGGTGTAAAGGCAAGTAACTATTTCTCCCGGATGGAAATTTACACTTCAAGCCACGTGGGTAGGCATGTTGCAACTTTCTTCTCCATGAGGCTTTAGTTTCAGGAATAAAGGTTCTGCAAGAGATTCTCAGATTTTATTTATGTGTTTAAGAAGGATGAATGAAGAAAAATATATCAGTCTATAAATTTTAAGTTCTTGCATCTCAACTTTAATCTTTTGTCATGATTTTGTGGAAGCATCTCATGTTGGAATGTTGAGTTTCCAAATTTTTATGAATATTTATTCAAAGTTTCCTTGGGAGGGAACTGAACTTTCAGATCTGAAGGTGTCTTTGAAATATCTTTTCCTTGAGCATTTCTAGAATGTTTCAACTCTCACTGTAGATGACTGCCAAGTATTTACATCATGTTAGAGAGCATCTTCAAAGAAACTTCAGCTGTTGCTGGGGCAATATAAAGAGTCATTGATGTGACTCCACTAACATTTCTCACATTTACCAGAAGCCAAAAAAAACCAAACCCAAACTCTGAAACAACACCCATACCAGCCCTCCAAAAAGCCATAGGGAGCTTTAAATGATAAGCAGAATCTCTAAGTTTGATATGCTGTTTCTGGGAAAAGTTTTTATAGTGAAGATCATCTCTGGCTCAAAAGTATGAGTTCTGTTTTCATCCAAACTTGGGACTTTAACCTTTATATTTTACAGAAAAGTAAGAGTGAAAGCTCACCACGTTTTTTTTTTTCTTTAGTAACTGATGAAATATTTGCAGAACTAGTAAGAAAGGTGATTTATTTGACCTGAAAGGACCAAAACTGGATTGTTTTCAAAGGAAGGTATCCTATCACCTATAACATGAGGAAGATGGCTGCTGCTCTCGACATCCAACCTGTGTGCTGTGAGTGTTTTTACAAGAACCACCAGCATCGTCTTTTCATTGATGATTTGTTGCTGTTGTTCTGTTGGTCGCTGCTCTCGTAGGTGCTGTGTTCATGTGGATCAGTGGGATCCGTGGGACCTAAGCAACCCAGTGGTCTGGAAATGTGAAGTTCCTGATAATGTAGGGCTGCGCTCCTCCTACTTGGGTGAATGGGTGCATCTAGGACTTGAAATTCAAGATGAACTCTATCCATCATATATTGTTGGTGACGGTGATGCAATATCAAACTCTGGGTTTATTGTGTAAAGGGTTCATGTGTATTTTTCTTTTAAGGATAAAAAAAAGTGAAAGTTATATGTTTACACAACTCAGTGACTCATGGGTAAAAGGTTAAAGGAATATTGTAATTGAAAGTTAGATTTATGATTGGAAGAAGTCCAAGCATGCTAAGGTAAGACACAACCAAGACCCAAATGAATGCTTTTAGTTCTACCTTAACCTGATGTATTAATCTTTGTGCCTTTATAATATCTATAAATATCTATCCTGCAGACCGCTGACTGTGGTTTTGGTTTTCAAATGTGAGCAAGTGAGGGGAAGTCCATGTTTCTAAGCCATTAAAATGTGAGAATGCTTTCTAAATAATGAGGAGGAGAAGATGCCTTATACTTTGAGGAAGTAACTTGTATGTACGAGTGAGGATGGTGGGATGATTGTACAGGAAATTCAGTGGGAAGACAAGGAAGGATTTTTAACCAGTAAGCCCAGCCCAGCTCCAGCTGGTGGTATGGTATCACTTTATTAGGATAGCATAAGGATTTTACCATTCACGAAAGGGAAGCTGCCTCAGAAGGACTTAACTCCTCCTCTTCAGTCTGTGCCTGGCAAAAGGGAAAGATAATGCGGGCTGTGCTGTGCCTATGCCTCTGTGCACCTATGGAAAACTCAACATGTAGGCTGCAGAAGCTGCAATGCATGAACTGCTCCCAGGGTAGGTGCCAAGGCAACCTATGTGAGTTGGATAAAAGAAAAAATGGACCATGAAGTAGGTAAATTGCATCAAGTAATGCTGATAACTTTTAATTTACAGTGCCTCGCTATCAATTCTTGCGATGTTGTTCTCTCTACTCTTTGCTGTTTACCTCGTTGATCTTCCCAGAGCCATAGGCTGTAAAATGGATAAGTAGGAGGTGTCCTGATGTCACCTCGTTAACTAATGCATGCCATGGTGAGCTCCCTAAAGAGCATCCTTGGTTGTCACCATAGGGAAAACAACAGTAAGAAGAAAAATCTAGAGGATGCTATTAATACATTTGTATTCTTAACACATGTTCTGTAAAGGTTAGTGACTGAGGATGCTTGAAGAAATATTTATTCAGGCTAAATGCTCATCAGATGCATAAGAGCTGTAATGTGTGGGCAGCTACACTTACTTTGGCACCAAGTGATTGCCTGCTTGGGCACTGGCTTCAGGATGGCTTCTGGGGAAGGCAAAAATAAAATTGAGAGCCAGACTCAACGCTGCAGGGTCTTGAGGAGCGAGGGGTGCACCCATCAGCAGCACTCGGGCTCATCCTGCTGCCGTAGCACCACACTGTGTGTGCGTATTGCTCGCAGCTCTGCTCCTGCTGCACGGCTGCCACAGCTGGTTAGGGACACAAACAGCATGTTGCCTACTGCGGTGTGATTATTATTATTATTATTTATTTTTATATATATTTATTTTTTTAAAATTTCATTTGACTGATTTATATTTTGGCACGTGGCAGCCAAGAGGAGAAGCGAGTGCCCATGGCTCACCCGTGGTTTGAAGAGAAGCACATTGGAAGGCAGGGCAGCACTAGAGCAGCCTTCGAAATGTTAGTGTGGTGGCAAAAGGTTGATTAGCATCCAGCACAGAGTCTGTACTCCCCCGTGCAGGGGGGACAGCGGTAGTAGGAGATGACAGTGAGCGGAACTCGTTCCTGTCTGAATCTGTGGATGTGGATGGATGCCCCGGGACTAAAATCTGGAGGCGACTTTGCATTTCTCTGGTTTCAAAACAAAAGCAGATGGCTGGACAGAGAGCTGCTTCCACTTAGGGCTGGGGGGGGTTGAGTGTGAGAAAAGATCAACCTTGGTGGAACCTCACACTTTCTAGTCTCTTAATGGCCAGTCTTAGCCTTAAACAAGACATGTTGCACACACACAAGTGAGAGTGCCTCTCCAACCTGTTAGGAAATTGCAGTGCTGAGGATTGGAAAGACCCTCTTAACATCATGCTTAACTAACTGTGCTACTTCTATGTGTGGCTAAGTCTTGGGCTAAAACTCTGAGTTTAATTCTGTCCATCCTGTTGCAGCTAGCGATATGGTGATGATGGTACAGTGGTGAAACTGCAAAGCAGCCAAATACATCAGGAAAGGCACTGGTACCGTTGTACAAGACACTAGAAAGCTTAATATAGAATATTACATACTTTTTAAAAATAACTATTTTAAAGTCGAATTAAAGCTAGAACATATGGAAAGTCTAGTGGGGATATTAAAAGATTGGAAAACCTATCTTATGGGAAGGGACTACAAGAGATTGGCTTGTTTAATTTAGCAAAATAGAGTTGAGAGAGGGTATGACAGCACTCTATAAATACACCCAGGGCTAAATGCCAGAGAGGGGAAAAAGCTATTTAAACCCAAGAGCAATATTTGCATAAGAACAAGTGGGCATAAACTTGTCCCTGAATAGGCTTAAACTGGAAATCAGACAGTTTCTACCCCTCAGTATAGTGAGGTACTGAAACTGCCTTCCAGTAGGAGCAATGGGGGCACAAAGTACGTTTTGTGGACGATGAGAGGGACTGTGCTACACGGCACCTGTGCCCGCGGAGACCTGGGCTTCATGGCTGCACAGCTTCGTCTGGCCCTGCCCTCCTCCCAACCACCCGAATCGGTACGGGGTGACGGGCATGTCCTGCCGTCGCTGGTGGTCTGCCACAAGAAGCACCTTCTGCTGGAAATGAAGGCACTGGTGTTAAATTAGAGCTGCATCAATAATGTTCTTTAATGGTCTGGGGAAGTTTCCAGCAGCCCTTGTGCCCGTGCATGTAACTGCTGATTGCATAATGCCTACTGATATCTCTGGGGCTTTAATATCAAGAAGGTTCCTCCTGTAAGGAAGGGATACAGGATTAAGCTTTTACCTGTGTAAGCCCAAGGAGGAAAAGCAGCTTCCCTGACTGGAAATGGCAGCAGTATCTCAAAAATGACAGTACAGGGAAGAAGGACTTTTTCATAACTTTAAATGATTTTTTTTTTTCTTCTGCTAAAAGTTCATGTGACCTTTAAATTTGATGCTCATGATTAAACATTTTCTTCTATACTGCAGATGGACTATCACTTTGGTACAGATTTAACAGGTAAAGGAACAGGAGTTCAGAGGATTTGGGGATATGGAGGTTGGCATAATGATGCCAAGACTCCAGTCTTCTGGTTTTCAACCACATGGTTTGCCTCTTGCACCAGTCATCCTCTTGAATGACAGTACCCATGAAACCTACCTGTGTTTCTGGTTTTGCCTGCTATTTTCTGTTATTTATTTCTGAATCTTTGGCCTTTTAAGCTGAAACTTTCCAGGCTTGCTCCTTTAAAATATCAGTGATATTTTAGGAACTTCCCTCTTCCTTAAGACTTCATAAATAAATGCATGCAAACTTGGTGGTAGACCTCTCTATTGCATAAAGAGCCGAGGAGAAAGAGCTGAAGCAGGCACAGAAATAGCCTTCCAGGAAGCAGATTGACATGCAGTACTTTGGTAACTTTGATTTGAGTCAGCTGTAACTCACTGAAATTTGTACTCTCTGTGCACAAAGGTACTTTCTGTTCTGAGAGTTAAACCGGCAAAATGCATAGCTAAAGACAACCTTAAAAAAGATTGCAGTGCTACTCGGTGAGCGATGTGTCAATTATAGTAATTTTCCCTGATTTTTGATTGCTTTTCCTTGTACCTTACATATTCCTTCAGCGTAGATTGGGGAATCTGTCTCTCCTTCACATTGTCCGTGGGCTGCTACTGTTTTGTGCCATTGATGGACTGCAGTAAGGAAAAGCTAGCGTATGTGACATTTCTACTCATGCTCTGCAAAACACTGCCCTGACAGAGTAAAAAACATTTCTGGTACTGACTTTCATCATTAACCTCACTTTCCATGCTTTCCCACCACAGCTTAGTGTTACGAAAAAGGGAAGCTGGAGTCAAACATCATGCTCTTGACTGCTCCCTAGGAGACTGGGATGAAGGCTTTTTTATATATAGGAGATTTTCCCCAAAACTGATTTTGGAAAGTTTTAAGACTTCACATATTGGGTTGAATTTCAGTCATGTTTTAATTATGGCAAGAGAATTAAGTAAATCTCTTCCAACATGTTTTAAATGAAACATGTTACCTGGGAAATGCAGAATTCCATCAATGTTTCTGAAGAATAGTTTCTGATACTTCTTTTTTTTTAAACAGTCCTGTTTTAAACAAAAACCACCAAACCAAATGAAACCCTGGCACGCACCTTTGAAATAACCAATGCAGTTTTTTTAAAAAAATATATATATATCCAAGCAAATTGAAATTACATTTGGGAGGAGGGATGTCAAACTTTTTTTTTTTTTTTCAGATAACAAAGTCTGTTACTTGCTCAGCACTACTGCTTTATTACTTCAGCTTCTCTCAGAGCAAGACGTTTTTCTTCTTGGGACTCTAAATAATGTAAAAATACATCCATCCATGCATTTAAATTACAGCTGTTGTGGCGCTTTCTTGGCAGCATCACATTAAGTCATTTTAACTGTGCTGTATTTGGGTGGGGAGAGGGAGTTTGTTTGTTTATGATTTTAGGAGAAAACTATTTTGGCTTATACGTTCATTCTTTTCAGGAAAAAAGTCACAGAATCTTTAAATTCCTTCTGATGTTTAAAGACTCAGAAAGATGTATCTTGGGAGGATACAAATATATCTAATACCCTTTTCCATAGTGCCTATGTCTGTTTCACAACACCTAAATCCTTACAGAAATCTGCTTCCAAGTGTTTTTTCCCCTATATAAGAAAAGAAAATGAAACGAGATAAATTGCAGATTAGCAGATGGCAAATTCTTAGCAGTCTATGTGAAATAATTTTTTTGGTATTACTCCAGTTCCAGGCGGATGGCTGTCCTCATCCCAAAACCTACCATAACAAATTGCTAAGAAAGCTGACTACTGAATCATTTACCACCTACTTTGGGAAGTTGTTCCTAAAGTCAGAGATAAGGTAAATTTTAGGGGGGTAGTCTGGGGATGCCCACATCTTCATTACCTGTGTTTTCCCTTTCTGTAAATAAACAGAAGCCTCCAGTCTCCAGGGCTGTCAATGTAGCACCCCTCACGAGCCTTAAAATTCATCTTAAATAAAAATGAAAAGCTACTACGTAGGCACAACAAAATTTACTATAAACGGGTCTTAAGTACATAATTACATGATAGACCCAAATGGCTCCAAAATAGTTGCTCCGGGCTATTGTGTAAGCAATACTCCTTTGAGAAATGTATAAATACATGTAATTCAGTACATAATACACATGTTAAAAAACTACCTAATTACATATTTTCCCAGGAGAATGAAAAGGCTCCAAAAGAGCTACTCCAGCCTCTCCAGTACACAATGTGTGTTTTATAACCTTTCATGAATCTCTTCCATTCTTTTTCCTTTAGGAGGGGAAAAAAAACAGTAAGGAAATTAAATACAAAACACCTACTGTACATTTAATTTGGAGGACAAAACGCAATGTTGAAATAACATTAAGGGTGTGACGCAAACCAAGGAAAGCCAGGAAATTGAGTGTAAAGGCTGTTACTCCATCCTTAACTCACGTCACTTGTATAATGTTTCAGGCCACTGTTCAGTAATGGCAGATTTTAAATTTCATCACTTAAAGCAGGGTTGTGGCCTATCTACACTTACAGGTACTTACGTGGTCTATGCTGCTGCAATACCTGAGTGCTGCTCATGTATTTATTTATATGCAGGAATATACGTATATATTTTTAGGACTATAGACATAATTTTTTTTTCTTTTTTTTTTAAACCATCTTCTGTCTTTCCTAGTGCTGAAATCACTGTGGCCTCTTTACTTGCCTGAGAGCAGGTTCACGTGCATCAGCGTGACGAAGGGAAAGGAAGGAGTGAGTTTTGCTTTCAGCTCTGATGGTGGTGGGATCTGTGGCTGCTCCTGGAGCATTTATGGGGGAGCGGGGCAGAGGGGGGGGTCCTGCCCTGAAGTCTGGATCCATCTCTGGAGGAAATCCTGCTGCCTGCCCAGATTTACACGCCGGCGGTGCAGGGTTTGGGATGTCCCGGAGAGGGAACAGGACCTCTGAAGCGACTGGGGCCGGCAAGGGCCTGCTGTGCCGCACGCTGCCTCGGCCCGTGCAGCCCCGGGCGCTGGGGAGATGCTTATAAATAGTGTTTTCCCTTTGCATTTTCTATGAGATCTATGCCATTTGTGCCCTCTCTTTTGCACCGTTCCCTGAAAACAAACAAAATGGTACATACACTTTTTATCGTTAGAAGGGCATGCTACATGCACGTATATTTCATTGTATGGTATATGAATTTCACCACAGGGCCCAATAGAATATGCTGACATTTACTTTGTGGTGAGTTTTGTGAATACTGTTTGTAAAAATCATACTGTGGGGATAGCTACGTTTATCCCAAACTCTGACCCAGGCAGAACAACAGGATTACAGAAAACAGATCAGTTTTCCATTCTTATTAAAATAGCCAGTTTTGTTTTTTTTTTTTTATTTTTTCTTTCATTAGATAAATATGTTCTCTTCCTTGGAGTGAACCCAAGGCCTTTGAAAACAATTTTTTTTTTTTTTTTTTTTTTTTGTCATGAAGCAAAACAGTAGTCTCCTGCTGTGGATGTACCAAAGATGTGGGGCATTCACCTGGGATGCAGGAGACAAAAAGAGTTTTTGATTAGCAAAGCAGAAAGGTTCCCATGGAGGAAATCTGGAGAGTTTCGCTGGAGAAGAGGCAGGCGGCCAGAATAACTGCCTGGCATGTGAAGCCTGTCAGGGCATCTCTGGTCTGAAAAAGGCAAACGTGGCCCAGGCCAGGTCCCTGGTGTCCTCACGAGGTGTGGTTTGGGGACTCCGTGGTGTAAGCTTCTGGTCAAAACCAGGAAGATTTCTGGTGGGTCCAAAGCTGCTGCTTCTCCGTGTGTTCTTGCTGATTCAGCAAATCTGTAGGTTTGAAAACCTGTTTTATCCAAATACTCTGTCAGCTCTACCCTTTCCTCAGATTTTCTACCGCTCATTTTTTTATTGTGTTACGTGTCACACATAACAAATAGTTACAGAAAACTTGATCTTTCAGGTTCCTGTTTTTTTAGGAGAACCTTTCAAAATTTCTTAGATATATTTTTGTTCCTAGCAGCTCTGACAGTGGGACTGCCTTTGTGTTCATGACATTCTCTTCCTTCAGATGACAAGACAAGGTGGCTAAAAAAAAAAAAAAAATGAGGAATTTTAACTCTCAGGGGGTCACAAAATTGGATGGGCTCTTAGAGTGAGCTTCTGTGCCAGAAAGGCAAAACAGAAGGTGAGGTGAAAGAACATAAAAAAAAAAAAAAAAAAAACGAAAACCTACAGAACATACTGTTTACACTAGTATGGCAATCTCCATCTGAAACTGGATTTAAAGGTGTTTTCCAGCTGAGTGGTGCTGTTGGTCATTAGCAGCCTTTAGAATAGGAGGTGCCTCTTATACCTAAACAGACCCAGAGCATTAACTAGTTCGGAATGTGCTTAATAGCAGCACAGGTGTCACAGAGGGAATGACAGATAATGTCTCTTTCCCCCGCTTTCCCTGATGGATATCCAGTGTTTTCCTGTTGAGTGGTTTTGTTTGATTTGGCACAGGGCAGGCTTTCAGGTTAGCGGAGAGCTGGCTTGCTGTTAGCACTGGGACTGATGGTCTTGTACCATGGTCACCTAAAAATGTTTGCATCTGAAGTGGGAGGCTGGAGCATGGTGGGGGGGAGGTCTGCTTAATGTCGTGTAGCACACCAGGGGAACTTCCTCACTGGAGTGCAAGAGAAGGAGTAGGAGAGAAAACATAGTAATCCAGCACAGGCAGCAGAGAAGTTGGCGTTGGGTAACTGGGTGAATTATTGGTTGTTCATTACCCTCCAGTAACTGGGTGAATTATTGGTTGTTCATTACCCTCCAGTAACCCCCTGGGTATGGTCTCTGAATCTGCAATACCCTTAACTGGTGGTATTAAGGATCCCATTGAGTTGCCTGTCATCTGCTACTGCTGGTGGGCAGGGTGAAAGCGTCCAGCGTGGCCTTCCCAGTTCAGGTCTTGCTCCTAGTGTGAGGTTTTCTGGTTTAGCATTGAAATGGAGCTGGCCTCAGGTTCTCAAGTTGCATACTTTTAAATCTGGATCTAAGCACTGATCCAAGATACTTACTCTGAGACACATTTCACCTGAACCAGCAAGAGAATGTTAAAGTCTGTAATCACCTGTAACAAACACACCGAGTGATTTTTCAACTTTGGGCTTTGCCTGTCTCTAATGTTAATAACAAATGTATGTGCAAGAGGAAACTAGACACTAAGTTGACATCAGACAATTTATAATTATAGGATTTTTACCTTCATTACTATAGCAACAGCTTCGGATGCAGCAAACAATATTATGAGTTGGATTCTGGTTTCAGTTCTGTCTATACAGCCCCAGAATATCCCTATTCATTTGTTACTTGGTTGACAGAGTGGCTAACTGAAACCTTCATCTGGCCTTCTTGACTTCTTTTAATAGGCAATAAAGCAAAATGAACAGTGTGAGGAAAGAGCAACTGGACTTTAGATGTGGAATTATACTAGGGAGAATAGAAAATTAGTTGTTTAGGAAGAAAATACATCAGTACGTTGCTGTTGGGTGAGTTAGTGTCTAAATTTATAACACATTGGTTAATCCTTGATAGTTGGTTGTGTGCTCACTCTTTTTGCACAGAAAATTTAAAGTATATTCCTATTCAGTAAAACATGCAGACAGTCTTGCAGGGCTCTGTAAGACAGATGAAATCAATAAATAGATAAGTGGGAATAACATTTACCTCTGCCTTTTAGGGTTAAATCAAAAACCTCTGGCCCCCCTGACTCCTGAGACAGAAGACAGGACTGTGTATGCAATGAGGAACGTATCTGTTGCATACCAGAGTGCTATTTTTACACTCAGAATAAAGCTGCACATGCAAAGATCATGTTTTGCTTGTAGGGCTGGTAACGGAGCCTGGCGGGACTGCCCTCTGAAGGAAACGCTCATGTTCTGTTGAACTCGGGGAGAGGAAGGATGGTTCAGTGGTCAGGGCACCGGCCTCGGGCAGGGGTGACGGAGGCTCAGGCTGCTGGATCCCCACCTGGCTCCCTGCGCGTTGTGCCGACTCCTTGGCCGTGAAATAGGGTTGAGACAAATGCATCCAAGGTGCTTGGCCTGCGAGGGGAGCCGCATGAGTGCTGCAGATAAGCTGGGGTACTACGGGCTGAAAAATGCATGTGAACATGTCCTGGGAGGCAGGGCCTGCTCTGAGCAAAGAGAACAAGGCTGAGAACAGGCAGAAGAAGAGCGTCTCCCTGTGCGGTGCTTGTTAAGGTCAGGTCATGACAGGCAGATTGCGAGTGCGTGCAGTTGTCATTATACTAGGGAAGTAAATGAGATGAATTGCTTCAGATGTTATTATAGACCGTAAAATAGCACTGGTAGCTTCTGCGGCCCCTCCTGTCAAATGGCTTGCTTTCTTTGAGAGGAAAAACCTGATTCATCCATTATGGGACTTGAGTGGCTTAAGGAAAGCAACGTGGAAAGTGACTTGAGCCAAGTCATTTTTATATAAATAATCATGGCTGCAAAATTGTTACTGAGTGTGATTTCAGACCACCATCTTTCTTTGATGTCTGTGCGTGTTTCAGGCACAAGGGAACATGTTTATTTTCTAAAAATTAAGGTGCTGTCTGCATTTTTAGGTTTTCATTTTATTTCGCATCTTACCCTTAAGCTTTTTTTTGCAGATCTTCAGCATCCTTCTTGATGGCTCATTTTCATATCGCAGTTTAGTTAACAGGGATAGAAGCTAGAGCAACCACTACCCAAACTCACCCATTTTTAAGATGATGAAGAGTAGCTATAAAGGGGCAGGATCCTTGAAATGATCCCATCTGATAGAGGTCTGGCTGGGTTAAGCCACCTCTAAAATATCAACACGGTCCTGTGCAAACATTTGGAAGGGATGACACAGGACACCTGCTCATCTGCCATGCCTGGGTCCCTGTGGAGGACTTCTCTCCAGGCTACCCTGCTGCCATCCATCAGGGGAGCGGGCCATGTCTTCACCTGGAGTAGGGTACGGGTGCTGCATTTGAGTCGGTAACTGTAGTGGAGCAGCACCACTTCATTTCAGCTAAAGATTGAGTCCTCTCCAGGACATTAGAATTCATGCATGTCCTTGAGTTCAACTGCATTTTAGCCTTGCCGAATAAATTTTGCTTTGTAAAGTGAGAGCACTAACCCTTGCTGTGACAAGAGGAATTTCAGAACTGTCCTACCCTGCACATGCTCCAGGGTAAATGTGATATTGTATATGAGATCGTACCAAAACTCAGAAGTTTACCACGAGTGTTTACTGTGACTTAATTCCCCATTAGTTCTAGTCATACAATGGCTATTTTTTTGTCCCTTTAAAAACATTCTTCCTCCTGACTGCATT
The DNA here is from genome assembly GCF_018691265.1 of Tyto alba. NCBI lineage: Eukaryota > Metazoa > Chordata > Aves > Strigiformes > Tytonidae > Tyto > Tyto alba. Next base: position 14,305,375 of record NW_024881322.1, read on the forward strand.
CCAAGGTAGGTGTGAGATAACTCGCTAAATCACCATTTAATTTATAACTTTGTCAGTCATTCAGTGAGTCACAATTTTATTATTGCAGGAACGCAACCCACAAACAGATTCCTCCCTCCGCCTCCCCTCCCCCTTAAAGTTTCTTTTTTTTTGGTCCCAAAGAAAGGTTTGGTGCCACATTGCCCAACAGACACTTACAGACCAGGTTTCCACTAGTGGCTTCTGCTGATGAACTTTATGCCTGATTTTATATTTTTTTTTTATTTTATATTTTTCCTCCCCCCTCATCCTCATCTTCCCCTCTCCCCTTTGTGTTAGAAGTAGCTTCTCTGAGTATTTTTGTGTGCGTCGGTGCTTGCAGCAGCACCTTGGAATTGAAGTGTCTCAAACCTACCCCTGCGCTGTGCTTTTGTTTTCAACCGTTGTTTGTGCAGTAGTCAAAAGAGACAAATGGCATGAACACTTATCAGTGAGAGCACGCTGGAAATCCCTACCTCCTCCTCTCTTCCTCCAGTCAAAACCAGCAGTATTTGTAACCAGAGACAGCCTTATGCAACACACAAACATCTCAAGTATGGTAAATGATTTCCAATTGTTCCATGTCTCTAAGTAATTCCTGGTCCCCCACTTCTGATATCTTTTGCAATTTTTATTAAAACAATTGCTTATTCCTGTTCTGTTAGTGTCTGGATGTTTTGTGTGAACAGTGTCTAGCACACTGCAGATGTTTTCTCCATCCTGAAAACTTTGCAGCCTCATTAACTATTTACAAATAAGAATACATGCTAAAATTAGGGATGGGATATGTGAAAAGTCCCAAAGAGGAAGGAAATGTATTTCTTCTATACATTTCCAATCAGCAAAACTGGGTGAGGCCTTGCACTGCAACAGTTTTCTGGTGTTCAGTATTTTCTGACTAATGAGAATCTTCAAAAGGGAAGCTCTTCTTCGATTTGGAGCTTTGTTGAGCAAGTACAAATCACAACATTGGAGTGTCATTTTGTTTTAAGATGTTGGATGAACCTTTCCAGTTTGTCTGGAAGACCTCAGAGCATCTCTGGATGGTCATCTCACTTTACAGGCTAAGGTCCAGAGACAGATTTTGCAAGAATTGACAGGTAATTTTGAAGTCCTTTTTTTTTTGGTCCTGTATCTGAGGCACCTGGATTTTGATATAAGCATATATTTAAGCATGTGCTTTGGGATATATCTTCTCACCTCCCTGTTTAGTATCTGAAAAAACCCAACCAAACAAGAAGGAACTATTCCAGCTCTTAATTTTAAAAATCTTAGGTCATATTTAAATGTTCCTGTTAGGAGAAATTAGGTGCGTATTAACACATTGTCTTCCTCCTTATTTTTCATCATATTCCCTGTATTGCTTTTTTTTTTGTTATTGTTGTCATTGATCACTTTAGTCCAGAAATGGCCTCTAGGAAAACTAATAAGGATAGGCTTTTTTAAACTTCCAATATAAGATGGTTTCTTGGAGATTTGTTTATTTACTCTTTCAGCTGACTGGGTTGCTAGGGCTTCACTTCTGCTAAAACCTGAATTGGTTTTGAATAAATCCTGACACTTTACACCACAGACGCAATGGAAGTATCACTGTGACATGTTTCAGGATCATGTGCTAAGCTCTGTATTTTACTGCTTGTGGTTAACCCTGTTGTTCCACGTGCAGAGCAGTCAAGTCATCAATCTTTCTGTCATAGACCACATGTCTATCAAAGTTTGGGCTTCAAATGTGTTGCTCAGGATATTGGAAGGAAAATGGTGGTGGGTCACTGTGGAAAAACAGAGAAAATGTAAGCCCATTGAGTGCATTGGTACTGTGGTACCTGGAGCCAGTGCCTGTGGAATGGAGGGAGCAAAGACTTGGATGTGGGACCTCTGGCTCCGGGACTATGAATGTTAGGGGTATATGAAAATTTTCAGCCTATACTTACAAGGTGAATAAAATAGATTGCACACGAATGTATAAAAGAAAGGTGTCTGACTGTTGAAAAGTCTAATTTTGGAAACTATTGACCGTCATACAAGAAAGTACTGTTTATTCTGCCAAAAAAATTCTTCAAGCAAAAGTTTGCTAGGGTGAGTCTGTAAACCAGAGGAAGGAAAATCTTAAAGGACCAAAATCTGTAGGATTATGCTTTATGGCCCAAATATGTGTCAGTGGTGGATTCCCCAGGCTGTCTCATTGATAAGATACTGAAAAGTCAGGGCATTTTGTGCAGTAATATCAGCATGATGAGTGAAAACACATCACCAAGCCTGCAGATTCTGAAATGAGAAAATGCCAAAAGAAACACACAGATTTTATTTCCCCAGCTGTTATTGTGAGAGATCACAATCCTGTTGAGCAGTAAAGCAATGCTCCTTTCTAAAACAAGCCACAAATTAAGTGATCAGAGGCAAGACTTTTGTTATTATTTTTTCTTTCTCCCTTTATTTTTTTTTTAAGTGACTACTTGACCCTTGGCGCTATACACTTCTGGGGTTTCTAGTGAGATGCACATCCATTGGGTCTGATTTTTTTTCAGAAGGTGTTGAGCACTTCCACCCCCTCCACTGAAGCCATACCTCAGGTTGTGTAAAAGGAACAGAATGCCTATAGGGATTTCCTCTGAAGCTAATACACAAACAGCAGTCGGAGGGCTCCAGCTCTTAAAAGTATAGAGAACCTTAAATAGATGGGCTGGGATAACTGGGGGGGGGAGAGAGACATCTGTTGAGTTGTTGAAAAGACATATGCTCCTAGCACTTCCTTTGTCATGCATTTTGGAAATCTTTTCTCTCTGAGTTTATTGCTAATATTTAATTTAAAACCAGATTTGGATTGTTGACAAAATTATAACTTGTAAACGGACACTTTCCCCCCACCGCTCCCTTCCCAGTCTAATCTGAGCGGTGCTTGCTCTCCCATTTCCTCCTCCTGCTGGTCCCAGCTCATGCAGTCTGGGTCGTACTGGAGAAAGAGGGACCTCTCTCTGGCATTGGCCTTAGGTGAGAGGGCAAGGTTGGCAGGAGAGGGGGAAGTGATGGTTTGCAAGTTGGTAACACCTCGCTCCTCCTGTCACCCTCCAGGCTAGTAATCACGTTTAGATCGGAGAGAAAACGTGACTTTATTTGTGTGTGTGTTTGTGTAGGAGCCCTTAATGACATTTCAAGGCATCCGACAAAAGCCTAATTCCTTGGATTGGTTTCGTCAAATAATAAAATGACTTGACATAAGTATAATTGAAAGCAGATGTGGAAATATGGAATTTTAGCAGTCATTCTGCCCCCCCCACCCCCCTTTTCTCTTAGCTCTCAGTTCATGCCAGAAATATTTTCATTTTTGTTCTCTACTTCCTCTCCACAGAACAAAGCATGGAGAGGATGAGTTCTAGGGCAGGGAACCAAAGGGTATTCATTTCGCATTCTCATGTCTCCTTGTAAAATTTCCACCTTTTCTGAGTTCATTTTCCATTATGAAGGAAAGTTTCGTGTACCTCCCCTCCTCTCCCCCGATTCTGAACTCATCCGCTAGATGAACTCTGTTATATAATCATTCCTGTCCACGATGGCTGTTTACTGCTATTGCTTGAATCTGAAATTGTAGGTTATGCACAGGGCTCGGCTGAGCAAGCAGCATACATTACGTTTTTGCCTTCTCCACTTGGCTGGATTGAGTAAGTGTTGGATGGAAGAAATTATAAAGATGCAGAAAAAAAATTGTAAAGTTTTCACGTATGCAAGCACTGCTCTGGATAGAAAGTGGAAAGGTTCTTTCCCAGAATATTACACTACAAAATACATAGTCTTTACAGCTGCTCCTTAGGCTGAAATGACTAGGATAAAAGCATCAGTGATGATAGCAAATGTATTATCATCCACTTAAATGGCAGCAATAACTTCGTCAGTGGAACAGCCCTTTCCAATATGTCAAACCAGTGTGACAGGAAAAATTGAGGGCTCAGAGCCCCAACAATGGCAGTTTTAAATCAACACTGATTTTCTTAAATCTTCAGCCACGCCAGCATCATGATATCATTGCTCATACTGTTTTGGAAAGAAATGAAACTTATAAAAACTATTCTCTGCTTTGATTTCATCGTGTTTTGAAAAAGATGGTTGTGTACTCCAGGAGAGTCCAGTACTCAGTTCCCATTTCAGTAGGATTCAAGCATAATACCCTGTCAAAATCCCAGCCTGGAGCTTTAACTGAGGTCTTTTAACCTTGAGATGTTTGTGTCTGTCTACCTTCCCTGTGACTTTTGAGCCTTTTGACCATTGGGGAAAAGAAATAAAAATAAAACAGAGAGGCCTGGAAGTCTCTAAGTTGTATATGCTGCCATAACTTACATGCATATATGTGGTCAGTTAAGGGAAGAAGGAAGAGACGCATTACTGTCAGTACTAAGGTACAGGCTGTCAGCACACAAGATGTTGCCATCTGAACTTGCACTTTCTTAGAATCCAAAGTCAGCCCTACGTGAGCCTCCAATCCTTCAGAAATTAGGGTTCATGCTTTCAGCTGCCCATGAGACCGATGGTTCCTTCCTTCAATGCTGAGATGGCTGGGTATCTATGAAGAGGACTCGAGTCTGATTTTTGAATTCTGGACACTAGTTTTATGATTTCTTCACCTAGGGCAGGTTGGACCTGGTTTCCAAGAGCACTGAGACTACAGAGCTCCAATTGCAAGCACCAGTAACTTCAGATGTCTTTAGAATACAAGCTCCATTAACAAGCTGCATTGGTAGTACAATGCCCGTTTTAAAAGCAGCAGATAATGTCTGAGGCATCTATTTGTTACGGGCAAGATCTTGGTTTAAATTGTACAAGGTGACATACACAGGCTGAAGTATTCAAAGTAATCCAAGTGCAGGAAAGCAGCTGAATGTATTTAGTTTACAAAAAAGAGGTGGGAGGGTGGGATGGTCTGCAGACGAGGGTCAGTGAAACCAGCCAAAATAGGAACTGTCAGGAACGTGTCAGGGGGATAATCTAGCAAAGACAGTTCAGCAGAGGTGTTAGTCCTGCAGAAAAGTGACTAAGGGGAGAGTGTAAGATAAAGCAGACTGCTGCTTTAGTGTACACTTGTACCCTGATAGACATACCTACCAGTCCCAAAGGCACACTCCTATTTCACTCGGGACTACAGTGTGGCAGGAAAATCTAGTATTAGACCAAATATATTGAAAGCATTCTTCTAGTCCATCTTTTGCTGTCTTGTGAATCTTAGAGCTCCTCCAGGCTCCTAACCAACCTGAAATAAGAGCGCTGAGGAGGCATCAGTCTTTCTCTGTGTTGGACAGATGTTGAGGTAGGCTTATTGAGCTTACATGGGCTAGCACGTCCCTCCTTGCAATGGGCCACACAGCCGGAGTGATCAGCGTGTGCTATTGAGGCAGTGTAGGCTCCAATCAAGAGGGTGCTTAGAACATGCAATCGGGTGCTCAGTTTAGTGTACTCAGTCAAGAAAGGAGATCTATTAAAGAATGTTCTGAATATTTTAGGAAAGCATAATGCTATATTAAATGATCAATATTTATATATATATTTATTTTTTAATTAGTAATAGTAACTTAGAAGAAAGAAATCAAAATTTCTGAGCTACTGACTTTATTGCTGTCTATTCAGGTAATTTTCATACTGTTCTTCCCAAACCCAGCAGTGCTAAGGAGGTAGGCCTTACATTTCTTCAGGGTACTGTAACAGGATGTGTAAATACTTACAAAGCTAACAATAATGCTTACCTGTATTACTACAATGCATCTTGGGATTAGCCTAAAGAGACAAAAGCTTAAAGCCCATGTCTCTGATTCATCTACCAAGTATGTTGGTCAAACCATCCATTTGTTGTGAAATTCTGATTGCATGGTTCAGCTTGCACATGCAATTTCTTCAGCTGTGCACACACTTATCAGATTTGTGTGGACAAAACAGAGGCTTGCGCAGTATTTATGGAAAGTTCATCTGTATGTTTTCTCTTTTGCCGTGAACAAAATACCAAGATTGCCAGTCAACTTTTCACACGTACACACTGTTCTAGGGATTGAAGACCTCATCAGTAGGGGCACGTAGTCATCAGATCCATCAGATTTTGTTTTCTGTAGGCTTCTCTGTGGTGTAGACCTTAGGTAAGTCTCCTTCAATCCATGTGTTAAAAAGGTAAATGCCAAGTATGCGGCCATGTTTTCTATGCTTGGGTAAGTTGGTATCCCAGAATAAATGTGTAATAACAAGCTGAATGTCATCTCCTGCTAGGAGGCAAAACGCTATTCGCCACAAGTATCCTTAGTTTGTCTTTGCTGAAGGTGGTACGCTTACAGCTGAGAAGAAATTTATCCAACTGTTGAAAGAACTCTGCAAAGACAAAGCTCTCTGGATCAGGACCCAAGGCTAAGTATGTTTTAGCTGGAGTGACAGTGGGAAAAAATGCACTGAACCGAAGCACTAGGTAGGCCTTCATATGATGCTTCCTTTTTTTTTTTTTTTTAAATAACATGAAAGTGTAACTGTGTCCCAAAAATATTAACACTGGCCCTTGCTTCCAACATTTGAGTATCAAGTCCCCCAAGCCGTCAGTTTTGACCTGAAGTTTGAAGGAAGCCTTCAGATGTCCTTACAGTATGCATTTGTGTCATTTCCATTTGTACCTCTGGGTCTGGACGCTTCCATACCACAGTCACTCTTCTCAGCTAATCCTTCCGGGCGGGAGGGACACTCTGTACCTCCTCCTCCTCACTTCCCTTCTCCACACTTCTCCATCTCCATTGCACCAGGATCACTAATCGTGCTTCCATAGAGAGTTACACACCGTGGGTATTTATTCTGCTACCCGTGTCCCACAGCCTCCATCTTCCTGTGAAGGCCTGCTTTCATGTCCCTCACCTTCCACTTCCTTCCTCCCATTATTTGGGAAAGCAAGACATTTGTTGGGGGACTGCATAATAAGCTCTGTTGGAAAGATGGGATGGAAAGAGATGAGGGAGTTATACTGTTATTTCAGAAAGCATTAATGAATGTTGTCAGCCGAACCTTTGACCTAAGAGGGTGTGGTGGAAGCACAAAGCAGATGATGAGGGCTCTTTGTGGTCTCCATTACTGTTGTGCTCGTTTTCCTTCGCTGTGAGCATCTGGAATAGTCTCTAACGTTTTTTAATTGAACAAATGCAGCATTCCCAAGCTGCCATGTGACAGACAAACAGATGAACCTACAAAGAAATGCCATGAATTTGAGTGTGTGGGTTCACAAGCTCAGCCAATTATTCACAACTAGAAAAATAAGGTTACATAAATGGTCAAGATTTTTCAAGAGTGACTAATTGTTTTGGATGTCTTATTCTTTGGATGATCCATTAAAAATACCTTAAAAGGGCTTGTGCTTCAGCATACAGGTTCCCATAACCTTCTGAAAATTGAGGGTTCTTACAGATGTTTCATGGTGGACACCGAGAAAACCCAGAGGTTATCAAAATCTGTTTTCATCTGAAAGTGTTAGCCATAAAGTTATGCATAGAGGCATTGTTTTCTGGTTTATATCTGTCTGTGAATCCTCCTCGCTTGTTTGTATACAGGCTCTACAAATAAATGCTAACAGTATGTTTTATAAGTTATGTTGTAGGTGGAAGCACTTTGCTAGGAGCAGACACAGTTGCAATGATCTGAAAGATTGGGAAGGCAAGCCTAGGAAGAGTCCATCTGTTAGGTCTTGAATGCAGAGCTGTTTACTAACCACACACCAAGTATTTTAAGAGGGAATGGGGCATTGCAGCATTGCTCTGCGGCATTGCTGGTGTCTGAAGCATGGGAAAAGAACATGTAAAAGTGTCCTAATAAACTGGAAAAGCTGAGTGGTGGCAGTCTCTAGTAGATCTTTTTAGGGTCGCTATAGAATGGGGGTTGCCTGAGGTAGGCAGGATTTGGCGGGGCGCAGCCACAAACTGGTCACTTGCAACACCCTGGGACGAGGTTGGAGAGAAGCTACTGAAAGGTCAGACAATCCATCCAGCTAAACAGTCCTGGTGGGTGGCAGTCTGAAATAATTCCTGAGCTATTAATTAGGAAGATGCTTCTTCCAGGTTCCGGCCGAAGTCATAAGACATGCCAAGGCAAGGAGCCAAAAGATCAAAAGGACACTAAATATTTTTTTTAAGCCCTTCTGTGGAGAGAGGGAGGAGAGCGCTGTCCGGGGCCAGTTCACACAGGACATGATGACGGGGCTTGGCTTTGCTCTAGGATGTGAAGAAGCAGTCTGCCTGGCGCTGCTCTCCTCGGTTTTCACATAAAGACAACTGTGGGTTCTTTCAGCTTTATCTTTTTTCTTAGCTTCTCTTATAAAACTTTTACGGTGATAGTATCTTTTGCTCCCGGTGTTAGGGTTACACAGTTCCTTGGTTGGAAAAGGCCGTGTAACCTGTGTTAACCATTTGTTACAAGCCCTTGAGAAGGAGTACTGCAAGTGTTCCAGGCAAATCTCACAATTAAACATAAGTAAGCCCACCACATTGTAGTTTGAGTCTTGACTTTAATGGCATGTGAAATACCGAGTTAATCTAAGAAAAGACAAAGCAGTGATGGCTAGCGCTGAAGAACAGGGGAAAGGACGTACATTGCTTATATGGAGACAAGGGACAGGTCAAATCCGTATTTCATAAAACAAGTAGTTCACGAATAGCACAACCTACAGAGTCTTGTTTCCCATAGACTTTTCTCTAAAAGTCTCCATCTCTTGCTCCTCTTGTTTCCATGAGTCTCCTGTTTGTATCCTCCGACACATGGTAGAGGTACATGCTGCAACCTCTCCCATGTTGGCTCTGCGTGCCAGTTTTCACTCATCCCTCACCTGCCAGTTCGTCAGACTTGGCTGAACATGAACAGGGAATTTGAAATTTGTTGGGGGGAAACTGATATGAGAAAATGGCTAGTTGATACTGCGGTATCTTAAATTCTTATTTCCAAGGAACTTGGCTCGCAAGGGTAAGTTTGGGGAACTGAAAGCAGCATGGAATTGACTTTTGCAGGAGGAGCCTGGGAGAGAGGACACCCAAACATCTAAACTTGCTTTGCGTCCCATGGGTTCATTTATTTTTTTTTTCCCCACTGCAAAATTCAAGATAGGACTTGAACATGGAAGTAGAAGTTGGTCTTTTCTTACAGTGAAAATGCAAGCCAGAATTTTGCAAGCCAAACAGGAAACGTGATGGTAGGTCCCGATTGTATAAAATCTTTCTTCTTCTGCCATTCCTTTTGTGGTTGCACATGGGAAACCCCTTTTTTAGTGGAATGTTTTTGTGGGGTCCAGACTGAGATTCCATCAGGGACTCTGTTGCAATCTTAAACTTGAAGCAGCTGCTGTCCCTCCTTAATGACGTCAGTGAAATTATTTTGATAAGAAAGAGCAAGTTCTCACAACTTTGGTGGAACTCACAAAGTAATTTAATGCGAGAATAATATTTTCTTTAAATGCCATACTTTTTTTAAATGTCACCACATTTTTTTTCAAACGTCATTGCAGAAAGGAGAGGTTAGAACAACAGATTTTCAGTATACCACACCTGAATATTTTGTGTCTATTTCTGATTGTATATGAATTTGCATACATATTTAACAAAGGAGCCTTTTTTTAAAAAAAAAAAATGTTATTGAAAGGTCCATTCTCTCCTTTTTGTTTTTTCTCTCACTTCAGGTAGGAAATAGAGAAAAAGACAAGCCTCCAATTATTTCTTGACGCTTCTGCTAGTGAAAATGCACTTACCTAACATCTGGAAGGAACTAGACTGTTTACACTTTTCAAAACCACCTGAAGGCCTTGGGAGTGTGTGTTGTCTTGTAAATATGATTCAGATAAATTAAATTTGAGTTTCTAGAATGAATCTGAGATTTGGAGTTAATTCTTATGATAGTTAATTGATGATAGATTCATATAATGAACCAAATCATCTAGGATGGTATTAGCTTTCAGTAATTGTGAACTTTTATTCAGGTTCAAAGGAATGGGAAGAGTCTTCCCTCTTCAGTAATCAAACATGTTTAACATTCCCACTGAGCTTATCAGAATTGTACACATAAGTGAAGCTGATTATACATCTAACACAGGATCTGTAGAACACCAGAAGTGAAAGGTCACAGTATCAAGCTGTTTATTCTTTTCTGTAATTGACAGATGTGAAACTAGTCCTATTCACATAAAGTCAGAGTTTAATGGTTGATTTACTCCCAGCCTCCATCAGAAAAATCCTAAAATTCATAAATGTATTGATCTAGTATAATCGACCTCTTCTCCACATCGTTAAAACCATCTTTGGTGTTTGATCCAGCCATTACTTTGTGCTTTATAACTGTAAGCCACACATCTAAATTCTGCTCCAGTAATTTCCATCTGGCTGTGAAGCTTAGCTGATAATATTTCATTTAGAAATTAATCATATTCTCCTATTGTTGAAGTTTTTATAAAAATAAAATTTGTTAAAATCAAAGGCAGGTGTATACCCTTTATTGAGCTGTGGGAGAACATGTTATTCATTTTCCATTCAAATGCCTTATAAGACAGCGGAGTGTGAGAAAGTTATAGCATCACTCTGCAAAACAATAAAATTTGGCACGATACGTGGATTCTGTAGTTCCTGAGATAGTGAAGAGGAGCAGCCCTTCCTTTTCCACTACTCAAACTCCTGAGGGCTGTGCATTTATAACACATTAAAATAAAACAGTTCCCTCCCTCAGCAATAACAAATTGCAGAGTGTCTACCAAAGCTTAAAGGACAGCACTCAAAAAGTGACAAGGAAATGAAAGCACATTCGGAACCATTCTGTTTCACAGGTGTGGACTTAAGCACACGTTGCCTGTATTTTCCAGGCGCATGTACGGTAGCTTGTTACAAAGCTTAAACTTGATCCTCATTGACAGCTATAAGACTGGAAAATATACTGGGGCGGGATGTAAATCTGTACAAATATTGGAGATATAGCAATGGAAAAAAAAAGAAATCTTCCCACAGCAGGAGCGATGAGGAAACACATATTTTGAGCTAAAAGGTTAACCTTAAGGATAAACTCATGAATTCATGGTGCTGTCACATGAGACATTGTCACAAATGAGTGCCAACCTGTAATTGCTCGGTGATAGATACTGTATGGCCTTTGTGGAAACGGCAAATCTAGGTCACAGAATGAGTGAAAGTCTGCTGAAGGTGGGCTGGATAGTGGCGACAACCCAGTGAAAATCCCACACTGAGCACACGCTTGGGACCTAAGGGGAGATTATCATTTGCAGAGGCACAAGACAACCTGGAAAGTACAGGTGACTCCTAAAAATTTATATTTCCTTGCACCAGGTCAGACTGTAAACTTCCAGTCTTCTGTAATTTGTCTTCAATTGCAATGTGTCCAAAGCCCAATTATGCAAACTGGGGATCAGTGTGGTACAGGGATCCTCTTGTGACACTTTCTTCCCCAACCTAAGGACGGTCAGAAAGGTCTTGGGTTGGATAACGGATTATGAGTTCAGATCTCTGTCACTGTGATACACAACATATGGCTTGCCCTGCCATGGACTCCTTGCCTGCTTGGGTTTTGGAAGAATAAAATCACTCCACGGGGATTATTTCCACGGCTAAAGGCAACCGTTTTGTTGTTCCTTGGGTGATCTTCCTCTGCCTGGCATGGAGGAGGCAGTATTCTTGATGTTAGGGAAGATTAAGTCACATTACTGTGTGATTTTTTTAGCAGAGTGACTGATGTAGGTGCATCTGAGACCAGTTTTGGGCATGCCGTGTGCCAACTTTGCTGCCGAAGCAGTCCCAGCTCCTTAGGGGCTGAGCCCTCGGTGTGAGCTGGGCTGCCCTCGTCCGCTGCGGGGGGGAGGAGAGCCACTGCAAGACAAAGGCCAGGTCACAGGGCCACCTCTCCCACTTACTTGTAGCTGACTCTCCCAGATATAAAAAGGGGAAGAAAATCTGAATATTTAAGGAAAAAAAAAAAAAAACCCAACAAAAAAAAAAAACACCAAAAACCCAAAAAGCCTTTCCTTGGCACCACTTCTATCTTTTCCTCTGAACTGTAGTTTCTCATATGCCTCTCGTATCCAACATCTGTTTGCTGGATCTGATTTTGAAAACACACTGGATGCCTCATTATGGGTAGATTGTAATCTCTCTGTACATAAATTAATCTTTTTACCAGTCTGGCTTTGCTGTCAGCTTGTTATGTTGGTGGCCTTTGAGACTTTATTGCACTTTCTGTTGATGAAAGAGAGAAAGTTTTGCATTAGAGTTTATAACCTCCAGAGGCCGGATGAGGGACAGAGTATGCTTGAACAGGCTATTTCAAAGTTTTTCAGGAGAGAGGACTGGGAGAGCAGGTGAACTAGACCCTCCTCTATCCCAGAGTCTGGTGGCAGTAAGCATTTTGAAGAGAAGATAAGGAGAGTGCAGTATTCCCATTACATCCCTCTCACTTCTGGCAAATTTTAGGAATGAGCTGAAGAATGTTCCTGAACCATTGTGTTTAATAGCTAATGACTTTTGGTTAAAGAAATCTGATCCTCCCTTTGGTCAGTAATATGTACTGAATAATGTCTTCAGATCCCTGCCAGCCATGTTTTTCATGAATCTTTGAAGGTCTGTGGAAATTTGTCGGGCTCATTTTTCCATTTCTTGTTATTCAGATCAACAGAGCCGCTCCAGCTGAGGCCATCTAAGGCTCTGACCTGCGGATCTGTGTCTGAACTAGTGTGCTTGCTGCCGCTGCTCTGCCAGCAGTTTGCCACTGTCTTCACTGCAAATAGTTGAGCAACGTGATGATCTGTGTAACTGGTAGTCTGTCTGACTGACAAAATTCAAAGAAGTAGGAAGGGAAGGCTGTTTTTTTTCTTTCTACGTGGCCTTTGGGATTGAAAAGGCTTTTCATTAGTTGTTAGGTGTGTATACATGTGTCTGTATATTTGAGGAATAATTTTCCAAAATTTTACAGTCTCATAAACATGCTGGGTTTCATCTTTTAAAAGCATGGCCCTGGTACATGATAGGAAAAAAAGAGCTTTTGTTCTGAAAGAGTTTTCTCACTCATAAACCATGCATTTAGCTACTGAACTTGCCCACATTTTGTTACTGTTTTCCCTCCAAGTATACAATACAGTGTCAGATTAGACATTCTACAGTGTATTACAAGTCTTCCTTTTAGTTTCACATAAACAAAACTGATAAATATTGTCAATCATTGTTACTATTTTTTAACTGCATATGGTGAAGTTGTGGTCATGAGCCGTGTAAGCCCAGGCAGCTTTTGTAGCTCCCTTTACTGACACTAAAGATTTTGTAATTTTCTTTTTAATTTCTTTGAACTATAAATAGAAGGAACGTACTGCAATGCTTTATTCCCGATGACAGAATATACAACAGTCCATATGCCTGAGTTTTGGCTCAGTATTGGCCAGATAGATGTTTGTAGTTTTTTCATGTGCTATTGATGATTCAAGGGTTAGATAAATTTACTGTAGTGGGAGGTATTGGCAGAAGTAATACTTGTATAAACATGATCCTTTTAGTTATAAAATAAAAACTACCAGTAAATCACTTCACTCCCAGTTGCACACGTCCAGAAATTCTTTCTCATTCCCTGGGTCAAGGTCTGGTAAGTCCCTTCTGGTTGTGAGTTGCTTTCAGAGGATGATTTAAACTGTAGATAATTCTGTTGTATTCTGCTAGGAAATGGGTTGGCAAACCGAGTTAAACCACAGTACATTTGCATCGTGCTTCTCAGTGTCAAGGAGTCTAATGCAGATGCATTTCATGGATGTTTGCTTTGGTTTCATACATTAAGGTGGCAAATAAGCCACTTGTTAGTAGCTGACAGGTTGTGTATGTTCATCTGCATCCATGCAGAGTTGATAAACGCATATGTAATTGTTGCCTGTTACTGACACCGAGACTGCAGATTCATTTCCAGATGCAGTTTCCTGCCTGGGAGATTTTATGTAGTGCAATATAAAAATCTTAAGTTTAATCTTTTTTTTTGGTGGGTTGTTTTTAATCCAGTTGTTTGCTGATTTGGAAACTTCCTTCTATGAATTCTGTCTATCTGTCTGCATTACTATAGTATCACATTTTTATGGCAGGGACAGAATTATTGCTCTATGCAACATTTCTTAGTGTTTCCCAAATTTAGATAAAACTTGAAAATGAAATGATCATGTCCTTTGTTAGCTGGGAATGACCTTGTAGATAACTTGCTGGATTTTCTGACACACAGTGAGTGCTTGACTTGTACCTTCTTTTATGTCATACCATAAAAACCTTTGTAGGCCTTGTAAGGATTCCTCATAAAGCAGAAACATTCAGCTGGCCATTTGCATTGGTTTTAAGTTTGTGCTGGTTTGACAGAATTAATGTATTTGGGTGTCTGGAAGATGAGATCTCGGATATTTTGGTGTGTTCATGTTATGTAAACACCAAGCTTTGAACTGTTTCATTTGTTTGTTTGTTTTCTCTGCATTTCAGAAATGAGGAAACTAAGGCCCAAAAGATTTCAGGTCTTCCTTCTCCCCCCGCTCCCATTTTGCTGTCCAAAATTTCAGGGAGGTGAGTATCTGGAACTCTGACAAAACTCAGTCAAAACTTATTACCTGTTACACGCAGCCTGTGCTTACTTGAGCTCCTAAATACAGAGCTAGAAGCAAAATTTTAAGAGCTATTTAAAAATATGTACACCTAAACACTACTTTGTATTATTATAGGTGTCTGTGAGGAGCATACAGCCAGTGTTTATGTGGGTACTTGCATATGTATACTTGCATACGCTAGGTATATGTTTATCCATATATATGCATGCTTGTACAGCACCTGAAATATAACATGAAGAGTCATACAAAATACAAGAAAATAATAATGCTTTGATTGAAATCAAGCTAGATTTTGATGATTTCTTGTGGGAAGGCAATGTCATTAGTGGTGGCCTGGGAGCATACTTGCTACTTTCTTCAAGGGATATTTACCAGGCATCAAATGATTCAACAGGTCTGGAGTTCCAACACTCACAGGTCACCTCAGAAGATTTCAGTGTTGAGGTTATGGCTCTTTTTTTTTTTATTTTTTTATTTTGCATTATTTTATTGGACTGACTTCAAGTAGTGTTATACAATTACGCACACAAGCTTTCTCTGTGTGACTCAGGAGTGTGGTTTTTCCAACTCTGGAATGTGGTGTTATCTACAGCCCAGAAAGGTTTTGTTTGACAGCTCCGGTAATCCCTTATGAACATCACCAGATTACAATTTTGATTTTGCTTTTTAAATTTTTTCTCTACGTCTGGCCACATGTTCGTATATACCATATATGTATACACAGCCAAACTGTTCGGTTTTAGTGCCCTGCCTTACGAAAGACGACTTCAGGAGGAAACTGTAAGCAAAGATTATTTGGAGAAGCAGTGGATGGCACTGTTGGATTATAATTATAAGGCAATAAAGCATGCAAATCATAAATTACAATATTTTTTGGAAAATATATAAACTACACTATACACTCCTCAAAATGTACGAATTGAGGTTAAGCCCCGGTGGAATGTGACATTCAGATGAGTGTTGTTGCTCTGTGGTATATTTTGAAAACCACTGGGGTCAGCTGAAAAAAGGCAGTGCCAGTTTGGGTTCCAGCGTTTTGTAGTGTTTCCCTCATCCCAGAACTGCTGCTTAGAAAGAACATTTTTTTTTTTTTTTTGCGTTGAGGGGTCCAGCTGCTAAGAGGGAAGAAGGGCTGGTGGCAGCATGGAGCCGTGCTGGGATGCTGGAGCAGGGATGCTCTTCAGGAGGGCTCGCGTTTGCTGTGGGGAATTGGGAGGTCCCGGGGGGCACCAGCACCAGCCTGCAACCATTTCGTGTAAAAACGGGAGCACCTGCTCCCATGCGGAGCAAGGGCCTACGCACACCTTGAATCACACTCACCTTGACCTATGCTAAGAAAAGCATAAATGTTGAGATAATTTTGGACTGACTACGTATGGAGGTGGATTTTATCCTGCCGTAATGTTCCTCTCCTGGGATAATTTTGTTCTTGGCTTTCCGTGGTATGGGCTGTGAAGGCACATTTGTTACATGATAGAACTGGCTTTTCCTCTGTGTTGTAAACATTTATTTCCTTTTTCACCAGACTGCTTCCTTGGATAGATTTGCAGAAGTGTGGATTACAAGGAACAAACATTTTCAAGTGCTTGTTCCAGTGCAACAATCAAAATAATTCCCATTATTTATTAGTGACCACAACTAAATTAAAAACCAGCAACAGCAAAAATAGGTGAACTTGTGTTAAAGCACAACCTGGTGTAAATGCTCCAATTCTTTCCTTGCAGTCGGGCAGATGTTATGGGTTTTTTCCCCAGGTCTTTCCCCGTAGCAGGCTCCTCCCTCTCACAGCCCATGCTCGGTCATGCTTCTACACAATATGTTGTGTCAGTCTCCAGATGCTGCTTGTTCTCTACTTTATCCTGCGTGCCTTTCTGGCAGTGAAAATGCCGGCTCCACCTGTTTGACAGTTGCCAAAGGGTGCAGAAGGGTGCACACAGCTTGGAGGGCCAGGGAGGTACCCTGAAGGGTGTTTTCTCTCTTCTTTTGAGGAGTACCAGGCCACAGCAGTCAGGCCATGTGCTTTTAAAGACAACAAAACAATCTGAGGTGTGCAGTGGGAGCCGTTTAACCTGCAGCATGTAGGGTTCAAAACTTAAATGTTTTTATGCCAGAGACAGGCTGTCCCAATCACTGCATTGTGAAAGGGGGAAGCTAGCTCCTGGTGCCACCCAAGAAAGGGAAAATAATAAAATGTGGTACTCTGGAGGCAAATACCTGCTGAACCAGCCCTGATGGGAAGCAGCTGCTTTCAGCTAGCTGCTTGAGGAAGGGAAGAGAGCCAGAGGTCTTGAAGAGGTAGTGAGAGGTGGAGAGGGGGGAGCGAGAGGAGAGCAGAGGCTGAGGTGTGGGGTGGAGGGTTGTGGAAGTACCGACTGTGCCTTCCACTCGGCTCCTGCCCTTACCGCAGGCGCGGTGCATTGCCCTGGCATTGCCGAAATGGGGACCCGTGCTGTACGCGGCATGGGGGAAGGGGGGAGAATAAAACCAGATGTCAGATGGGAAGGGGGGAGGAGGAGGTTTGTTAGAAATACAAAATACTGTTTGTTTTTTAAAATAAAAAATAGTAGGAAGTGTGATGAAGGAAGCTGAGTGTAGGCGGGGAGGAGTGCAGAAGGAAGAAAAAAGGAAAGGAAGGAAGGAGGAGAGATCTGAGGAGAGGTGAAGGGGAGATCAGGGCAGTGCTCTCTCCTTTAACTCAGTATACCATTTGAAATGGCTATATATAGTTAAGAAATGCTAACATATGGCACTCATATAGCATATGGCACTCAAAATAGTTAAGAAATACACTTGTCTTGCAGCCAAATGCTGCCTTCAGTTGCATGGGTGTAAGTGAGGATAGGATTTATTTCATACAAGAATGTTTCTCAGATTGCTCTGACTGTTAAAGTGATGGGAGGGAGCTCCCCTTGTATTTTATCTTGAACCCTCTTTCCTCTGTGTGCAGAAATTGAATCCCCAGGGCAGAGCAGGATATGTCTACCAAAAAGATCTGTGCACCTCTCCCCCCTGCCCTAACCTTTGTCTGGCTTTGAGTTCATAAATGCTCTTGCTGAGGGTTCACAGAAGTCAATGGAGAGACTTACAGACATTTCAACAACTGTTCAGTAGGCTCACGATATCCACAAAGTTGAGACAGTTTTATAAGTTTTATTTTTATTTTCTTAATTGAACTTTGTCAAAATACTTTTTTTCCAATTGGAGATTAAAGAATACACACAAAGCCATACTGTCAAAGGAGATCTTGCTCCTTTCCTTGGAAAGCCTATGGATTTGTGAGTTGAGTGAGAGTGGAAATCCTGATTTCTGTTTCTCCTTCTGTCCCTGACTGGCCTTAATAATCATTTGCATCTGCAGAGCAGTTCTTAAACTTCCTGTTGCTTGGTTGTATTTAAAATTGAAGGTGCCATTTGAAATGGGAGACAGAGTATGAAGGATGTTGAGGACACATGTGGAAAGGAGTAGTCCCTGCTTCTTAAGAGTTTGTAATATAAATGGACTAGAGACAACGGGGGGTGAATGGAACTATTACCATCCCAGGTGAAAAGCTAATTTTTACAGCATGGAGGAAGCATTTCAATACTTTCCTACTTAAAGAAGTCCCTCCACTGGAATCAGAATACTATTTGCCAAAAACATTCAACCCTTTGCACCAACAAATGAGGAAAAAATATTTATTCTCTCTAAAGAAGGGGGTTGCTTTTCCTGCTGCTGTTATCTAATGATGGGACCCTGAGAGTCCTTAGCTACTGCTCCCTTGTTCAACAGCATTGTCAGAATTACAGCTCCACTTGCTAGGTCTCATGATCCCGGGTCCTGAGCTGTGCAGTTTTAGATGGCAGTGGCTTCAGTCAAGCTGATTAACTTTTCTTTTCTCACTTAGACATGGCAATGGACATCTTTTACCAGATTCTCAGTCCTGACTGCTGCTGTTCTACAGGGGTTAGCTGAGGCTATCCTTGAAAAGATGCTCATTACTTCCATCCTTCAATAAAAGGAATACTTTAAGTGGGCTTAAAGGTGAAGGAGAAATGCAAATGTCAGTTAGAGACAACATACTTAGTCGTGCCAATTTCGTGCTTGGCACAGATGATGAATTCGTGCACTAATAATTGCAGAGGGAGTGATGATATATGATAGATTAAGACTAAGTTGCAGGAGAAAGCCCATTTTGCTCAGCCTGAATTTTGCCAGGACTCCCCAGACTCATGTCTCGAGTGGTACCTTTGCTATCTTTGCAAGAAATAGAGAATACATATCATCTGCCTTCAGCTAGCCACTGGAGTTCTTAAAGTAATACTCAGTGGTATGTAATGGGGTTTACAAGCTCAGGTTTAGGCAATGTTTTGAGCTGTTGTGTAGTGTAAAACCTAGGTACTGCCCTTTCAAAATAGCCGTATACATTAAATACAGTTCCAATAATGATGGAAGTTTTGGGAAAACAGTGTCTCCTTTCTAATGCATCTTCCTGCACAAAAGTATGCCAGGAGAAAAAGGCGGGGGTCTTTTTTCTTATTTCATAGTCAGTCTTGGTGGTAAACACTTGAAATTACTTTCTTCGTTCCCCAGCTATATCAGGTTTAAAGACATCATAAAACAGGAACAATGTGTATTATACATCCTATCAGTAAATATCAGTTTAGGTGACATGAATGAAGAAATGCTGTGGTAAATCCGTAACTAAAAGCATATACAGTTTGTTACTGAACTCATATAAACCAGGAGGATGATTTGCTTAGTGCAAACCATCTCTTCAGCTTTGTAAATCACACACAACAGCCTGAAACATGAGCGCAATGTGTATTATCTCTCCCAGCTCTGCCGTATCTTGTCAGAGTTCTGAGTTTTATTGAAGTTTGCTATCCTTTCAGAGCATGTGAACTTCTTGGCTCAGTAGGACAGTAATGTCTCATACAACCCAATTAGAGTTATATTACCATCACTCCCTATCATTCTACTCCTGAACTTTTATTGCTTCCCCCGCCTGCGCATCCTTCGTTACCTTTGCAGTTTTTGTGGAGATTTCCAGAGTGTGAGCCTACACACCACGAGATGACCTGAGAAGCCATGCCACACAAAGTGCTTAGTGATGTGTACGTTAGTCATCTGCCTAACTAAAAGTTACACTTCTGCCAGTTGTTTGCAGATACCCTAGGATGCTCTTTTGCTTACTATAATTTCTCCTTTAGAGCTCTTAGTCACTTCTTAGTCAGACCACCCCCAAGGGAAAAACTCTCCCCCAGACTTTTTTTTTTTTTTTTAATGCAACCTCCAGAGTAAGCAGATTTCGTGAATGCACCTTGCAGTTTTGCATTAGTCAGAATGCTCTAATAAATCACATCATCTTCCCTGCTCTCCCTAGCCTTGAAGCAAGTGGGGAGGGTTTCAGCATCTATTTCCAGCGTCAGCTTCTAGAGAGTGAAAATGAACGTTATTGAATTCTTCTGCTGTGGAATGAGAAATCAATCTCTTTTCTTTTGTCTGTGAAGAGTCCTTAGAGAAAGCAGATGAAGATAAATCTGTGATTAAGAACCGATTGCTTCTTTCTGCCATTGAAAACCCACTTTTAAAGCAACTATTTCAGTAACATCGATATGCCTTCCCTTCAAGCCATGCAGCTCACCGAGCCGGCTGGCCCTTCGGCTGCAGGTCCCCCTTCCCTCGCCCTGTGCTCGGAGCTCAGGCTCTGAGGCGGCCGGCGCCTCGCTGGGGCACAGCCCCGCGCCGGGGCACCTGCCACCCCCTCACCGCTGCCCTCGCCGCCGGCTGCCGCGGGGACACCACCGCTGCCTGTCTCTCATTACACTCTTCCTTCCCCGAGTCTGTTATATCAATTGCAGTAAAGAAAGAAGGGGATAAACGTGCGTCCCCTACGGAGCCCTAAACCTAGAGTCACAGGGAGATTTTTCCTTTCAAGAAGAGGAAAGAATCTGAATAGCCTCTCCCATGAATATCCCACAGTCTTTATGTAACTTTTTCTAAAATTAAATTCATCCATGTTATGTCTATTCCTTTCCCAATGTTTTCCTGATCGCACGATGCGATCCTTCCAGTGGAGACAACTGGTTTATATTCCCTTGTGAGCAAAGTGGAAACTTGTTAATGAAAATGTCATCACAGCAAATGCTTTTAATTCTCTCATAACCACAGGCAGCAGTATGTATAACATTCACTTGCCAGCCCCCTCTATGCTTGTCCATTGCAGCTACTGCTTGCTCTAGGGCAACTGCGGGGTTCTCTCTCTACAGATGCTAGCAGAGGTTTTGCCTTTTCAAGGAACTGTATCAATTTCATTGGCTAAATTTTGACCTGAATGAAACTTTTTGCCAAGCGGTACCCAGTCAAAGCCCTGGGAGCTCCTGATACCCGGGAGTAACTGCTCGCATTTCCACAGGTATTATACAAAGCAAAACACCCTGAGCAGTAGTGTTACCTGTCCAGATATCCTATTAAAATGATGTAAGTATTTAGATATGTTCCTACCCGTAAGCATTTGGGTCCACTAGCATAGTTACAAATATCTGCATGACCCATCTCTGGGCCTGAAACTCTGTTCATCAAAACTTACAAGCATGTGCTTCAAGAGGAAGCCACACTTCACTGAGTCCTTGTGCCACAGGAGAGGGATTGACACATAAAAGGTAGACCACGAAGCTGTCACAACAGTAGAATAAATGCGTAGTTCCATAGTGTGTATAGATGCAATATCTACCTTGTTTTGTGTGCATGCTTGCTCATTTGTATGTGTAGCCACTTAATTACTCATAAGGCAGAAGCCAGAAGATGATGCTCTCATGGGCCTGGGAACAGAAGGAGGGTAAAAAAGATTGAGAGAGTTGTTTACCAAAAAAACCCAGCAGAGTTCCAAGCTGGAAATGGAAATACTATACCAATATTTTTGTGCTCAGTAGGTTGTTGGAGGTTCAGCTACCAGATTTGCACCTCATCATTTTGGTATTCTGTTGCTCAAATCTTTTTCCCAAGGCATGTACCCTGTATATACCACCAGATTAAGCCCCAGCCTCATTGTATGATATGCTGGCTGTTTTCTGGCAAACACAGTTTCAGTTGCCTTTTTCAATAGTTCACACCTCATTTTATACCCTTAGATAAATTGGTACCTTTTCAGTCCAGCTACTATTTCTGGTAGAAAATGTTTTCCCTTATGGAGCCAAGGACATGTGAAGCAACAGTATTTACTAAAAAAATCCATCTGTCCTTTTTTCCCTCCTGAATTTTAGGAATTTTTTTCATGTGCCTTAATATGAGCTTCCTACACACATACTCCTCCCTCTCACTGCTCTCCTGATAACTCATACATTCAGTGTCTTTGGAGACCTGGTACGGTACAGAGCAGCATCAGTTCTGCAAAGGTGAACAAATGAGGCCTTCAACACAGTTAGAGACACTTGGGAAACCACCTTCAGTGGGTTGACCAAAGCAAACTACGTACTCTATATTGCATGGGAGACAGTAGCCTGATGACAGTAGCTACACAGGATTACAGTTAAATCATCTTTTATTTTTTTATTTTCAGGTGGCTGTTTAGCAGCAGCAGCCCAGTTTAGCACTCTGAACTATCTCTATCGTTTACCAGGGGCATGAACCTGAAAAGGGTTGTTCCAAAGCAACGATGATGCAATATCCTTAAGTCAAGGATAGATAAGTGCATCAACTCCTGAAGCACTACTAGAAGTGCTTTAAGTACTTTTAATTGTGCTGAAGATATTCAGCAGCTAAAAAGGCTTGGGTTTTTGACACTGCTTATTTTGCATCAGGTCCATCTCTTGTTTTGGAAGGAGTTATGATAACACAAGGTTATATATTGCTAACAATGCTAACAGGATTTGGGACACTAAAGCCTATATTTACATATTTTCAAGCCTTTCTGACTGGATTAATATCTGGGATAAATGTGTGTAGTGATGGTGTGTAGCAGATAGAAGAGCAAAGCTCTGTGTGTGGTGTATGCCACCGATGAGCTCAATTACTATGTACATTACCAAGTGCCACCTGAGCACAACCATAACAGGAAAATTAGTTAGATTAAATATGTAGGAAAAGCATATAAAAGGAGAAATTGATTTAAATATTTTCAGCATCTCCAGTTTTTCCCACACTTGAGCCAAGATGCTTATTTTCAGATCCAGAGAGATATATTGCTTCATTTTACAGGATATAATGTGTTTAATATGTACATTTCCCATGTTTGTCCTTTGGACCATCTGAGCATCTTCCAGACAATAACAGATTTATCTCAAAAATCACTAAGAAATTTTTGTAAACCCAATTTTACTGTTTATCATCAGGGATGCTTAAATCCTCATAGCTGTCATGGTTTTAACTGTATGACTGAGTGCTATGAGCTAAAGCCACCAAGCGGGCTCTAATTTTTAGGCATCTTGGTACTATTGCCTCAACCTGGAGTGAGGCGTCAAGGCTGTATGTGCTGCAAGTGGGAAGGATCTTTAAAGTGGGATTCACAATAAATAGCTTCAATGATACAGCAGTAAATAAAAAGGGAACAAATTTACGTGTGTGGTGACTGGAAGTGGGCTGATGCTCATGTGCCTGTATGAGGGGAGTTGGTAAACTCAGTTTGTGTGCATTTATTCCTAGCTACAAAAGCAGCTGGAAGCTATCTGACTGGGAATAACATGGGTAAGCCTGTCTCCCTCTTCAGGCCTCGGGGCTTTAATTCTGGTCTGTGAGAAGGTACTTCCTTCTCTTTGGGTTTGGAGACATCTGAAGATGTTTTAGTGTTGGGTACTGGTAAAGATCAGACTACAGCCTCTTATGACTGGATCTAGTCTCTGTTCCTTTATCATGGTGAAGAGCATATTAACTTGGGTATCCCCAATGCCAGACAGTTTCTTACTAGTTTCTGGTGCACAAAAGACAGTATTAGCAGTAAGAGTATTTTAAGAAATAAGGGAGTAGTCCAAGTCAGGAGTCAGGCTTGCAAGCCAAGTGCTTACATAATTTGAAGTCAAAGAAGTTAAGCAACTGCTCACAATCTTTAGCGTTTCCCATTGATTAATACACTGGTAGCTTTTGTTTGCCACATCTAGACCTCTTCCCATCAGTGAGTTCACAAAGTGATGAAAGGGCTTTTAAACAAAAAAGACCAAACCAAAAACAAAACACAACCCCAAATTTGGTTAAAATAAAAATGAGGACTTTTTTAATTATAAAGAGCTCAAAGTAGTGATATCAGACGAAATAGAAATTTTAACAAGTTTATCTGCCTCCCCTGTAGATCACGTCTCACCAGGTTGGTTGTCATTTCCAGCCAACTTGGTGATTTTCCTAGTAGCAGCAAGTGTTAGCTGGTCACAAGAAGATGCTTCTTCTCACTTTGACCCCTGTCTATCTATTTCATCCTAAAGATTCCCGTGTCACTTGAGACCTTCTTGCCTGCCACTGCATCTTGCAGGCTTGGTAGCTGTCAAGGTAAATCTTTAAGCTCTCCTTTCTAAAGGCACGTACGACAAATAGTTGTCACAGCTAATTTTGGCGGCTTTTCTCTTACTGTGTAGGTTATGGAGGAGCCCACCCTGACACAAGTGTCTCCATCCATGAAATAGGAAGTTCAGACAACAGGTGCCTAAAAATTATCTGTAGCCATGTTCAGCCCAGGGCTGTGCACCGAGGGATTAACCTACAGCAGAACATGCTTTTTTTTTTTTTTTTTTTTTTTTTTTTTTAATCAGACCAAGAGAGGAGATTTTCCACAAATGGTCTGCCCTCCATTTTTAATTCATCTCAGAAACAAGCATTATTTTTAATGGAGAAGGTTACTAGAAATAGGTGTGTCTTGAATCCAACTGCATAAAAGAAATATAAATATCAAAATCTAAGAAAAGTTGCAAATCTTTTAACAAGCCTGATTTCCTGCCAGTCAGAGAAAAATAAGTTGAAGGGCAATAGGAGAGAAGAGACTAAAAGGAACTTCAGATTTTTCTCAGGTGTGGGGGTATTGAGATGTTGTCTACCTCAATTCTGATACTGCTGTGCCTCTGATTTTGAAAGAAAGCAGACTCAATTCAGAATAACTCCTTGGAAGAAAGACTTTTAGGCTCTTCTAAAAAGTTGAATTATAGCAAAGATATTTGATAGACTGTATTTGGGCTAGCTGAGAAATACTAGGCCTTTCCCATGAGAAGAAATAAACATTTTCTGTCCAATTCACCAATGTTCACTGCTTTTCCTTTCCCTTTTTCTGGGAACAGAGTTAAAGCAAGGATGTGTGTGTGGAAGCAGGAGAGGAGGAAGGGGTCTTCCTTCAAAGTAAAAGGAAGTGTCTTGGGGGTGTGAAGTACAAAAGAGGGTAAAATCCCACTAATAACAACCACAATGTTAGTACTGCTAATATCACGCATTTTTTTTCACGATGTTCTCTGGGACTACTGCCCTCAGAAAGGGCCAGTGCAAAGGCAGGCATGCGCGTGGGTTTAGAGCTTTGGTGCTCCACTCACATGAAATACAAATAAAGGCCCTGGGCTCCCTGCGCTGGTTCTCTTTCTCTACATACTTAAACCACCCGGCCACGACAAATAAATAGGCAGTTAGAGTGTGGGTGTGGAGCTGGCAGCCTAAGGAAGGATTTTAATGAGAAAAGAGTGCCCACTCCTCCTCCTCTTCCTCCCATTTTCCCCCTTTCTAGAACAAAATTGCAAGCACCTTCATTAGGGGACAGCCGGGAAAAGTGGTTTCTTCATTATTGTCAGAGTCTTTGCTATTTCTCCAGTGTTTTCTGTCATCCCTCGCCCAGGCTGTCCCCTGGCTCGGTTCCCCGCCGTGCAGGAGCGCTCCTCCAGCCGTGCCGCTCCCGGCGCCCGAGTCCCTCGCCTTCCCGCCATCACCCAAGCCCTATCTCCCCTTTAGATTACAACGTTCCTTTTTACCTCACAATTACATTCCTTCTTCTGCCCCACACCTCTCCCCATGGTAACATATTCCATAGGTTGGAAAAATCGGCATGAATCGGCCCCCCAGGATCTCGTGTCTCCTGTTTCAAGCCGGCGTGCTGTAGGAGCTCCGGCCCCGCCAAGCATTCCCTTGCGGCAGTAAATGGTACTATACGCTGTAGCTCAGGAAGCTTTCTTTTCCCTGCGTAGCTGAGAGTGTTATTGATAAGACTCAGTTCTCTGTTGTCTAAGGACCATCTGTTACTGGAAGAGGCAAATACTTTGCATTTTTGGTGATAATTTGTTCTATGAGAAAAGGCGACTGCTGAAATGAATTGATGGCTCAGCCCTGGAAAAGCGACTTTAATGATAAACCCTGTCACCGCATCTGGTATTAAATGGCATTAAATGCCATTACAGTGAGAGTCACAGTGACAAGGTCCAGGACTGAGTAGTCAGGGATCACTTTTTTTAATTGGTGAGTTTTCTCTAGTAGCAAAAGGTCATTTGAGAACATGCATTTAATGGATTAGAGAAGCCTCTTAGGCATCAGTCCTGGGTCTCACAACATTCTTGAGGTGGGTGCCAAAATGATGCCAGTTGACACATTGCTGTGGTTTATTTCTTTATTTTTCCATCCCACAGTGACAGGTATGTAGGTCAGTGCTGAAATACGTCTGTGAGATCCTGTTAGAAAGCTTGTGCTACCTGTTCCTGAGCTGAACTGGTTTTGGACTCAACTAAGAACTGTGCTTTTCATAGACGCACTGACTTTACCATGAACTGTCAATTGGAGAGACGAAAAACTGGTACAGACTTTAGTAAATATTTAACTCCAAAGGCAGCAGCTCTTTTTCTACGGGTGCTTGTGGAGCCTTTAGGCATGCCATCAATTCCAGTCATTGATGGAAAAAGCTCACCCCACAGCCCTGCACAGAGGGAGGTGCTGTACCGAGGCGGGAACTGGCATGTTAAGCAAGCGTAGCAAGCAAAGATGACTTGTCCAAGCAAATTTGTCTTTGAACTGAGGCAGGAACTGAGGCTCCCAGACTCTTAAGGAATTGTATTCGTTAAACCAGCAATTCCCAAATGCGGCCACCAGGGACTTTGTGTGCAACCACCGTGTAAAAACTCACTTTTTATTACTCTGTTGTCCATCTGGCAACTGTGACCACTGTGAATTTGCTGTGGCTACATGTGCGACCACAGCACAAATTAATCTGAGAGCTCTTGCGTCAAGGGCTGTTTTTCTACCGCTCTCCTTCAGAACTGTTGTGGGCTATCATGTGCCGAAGTGATTGTAGGTATTTTAAAACACTACTGCTAAACAGTGATCTTGGAAAATTAAAAAATATATGGAGTCACTTCTAATCAGACTGTACTGTAGCCTGATCTACAGCCGTGTTTAGGATTATACTTTGAAACTGCCTGCAGTAACAGGTGGTTAAAGCTGATATTGTAGGGAGTAATTTTTAGCTGTTGTTCCTAAAGCTTTCTGTTTAGGTAGCTGGTGGTAGAGATTTTCTGTGAGTAAATGGAGCATTTATACATGCTTTTAGGTTATAGGCTTGAATTTCCATGGCTGTTCCAAAGGAAAATACCAACAGCTGAGCTGTAAGTACTGGAAATATGACATTTATAATAGGCATATTGATGCAGTCTTAGCTGTGGTAAACAGCAGGGTGGGAGCTGTATTAGCACAGTCTACAGGAATAGGAGCCGATGAGAATTAAGCTTTCCTGTTTGCTAATCTTCCAATAAGTGAATTCCTGAAGAATCTATCTTCTGACTTATCTTTAACACTTTAACAGAGGTTCTTTGTGGTAGTGCTGGAAGATAAAACACAGAGGCACATTCAACATGAAAGGTTCTTTTATTGCTGTGATCTCCCTTGAAAAAGTTAAGCTTTGTGGCAGGTTGGGTTTTCTGGTTAAGGTGAGGTATACGGTACCTGCTCATTCTGTGAAGGTCCTACAAGCAAAGAGTATTTAAACCTTCTGTTAAGGTGAATACTTTTGGCTATTCTGGTGGCTTTGACCATTTTGGATTTTAATATTTTTAAGAAAACTGTAATTACTATACAACATCAAGCCATATTAGCCCCATGTCATCTTTGACAGGAGCCATGCCCTTTACAAGAAGATTTAAGAAGCCATGTACATAGTGCCACAGGTAACCAGTGAAATAAGGCAGTGTTTTTTCTTAATACCACCTGGAGTGGGGCCAGGAAGATACCACTCCCCTGTGGTGTGGCTAAGAAGAGGGGCTAGCTGAGTGCATGCACACACAAGTGTTACTATTGAATGTCTTTTCTCTCGAATCAAAGATGAAATTGTGCTTACTCTAATTGCTTTAAATTCTGTTACTCGTGTTTCTCAGTTAGAGAAGACTTCCATAAGATGACAGCCTACCATGTATCCAGTGTGTAACTGTCCTTGTGTAAGTGGTGGTGAGGAAATTCAAAGCTGTTTACTCCTAAGTGAAAGAAGAAGAAGCTATCACACATCTATAATGTGTTGATAGCATTCACGGGGGTGGTTACTAAGGAGCAGCTGACTTGAGATAATTTGTTCTTGCGTCCATAATCTTTATCATGATAATGCTGGGAAAAGCGTGTATAGTGCCAGTCTCCTCAGTATTTGACAGTGAGCATATGCTGCACTGCCTTTTCCCTAGATGAATCCTGAGAATTAGTATATCCGTCTTAGATTCGGTGCCATTTGGATCTGGGTAACTAAAGAAAGTAGAATATTATAGCAGCCTCCCTTGCCCTCATTTGGCCCCATGTACAGCATGAATATACACATGAACATAGGCTCTGGCTACATGATCACGTGCCACTTGTTTCCTCCTATGTCTCTGCCTTGTTCAGTGCAAGTGATTAGCCTGGAAAATTATATGACATTGGAAACAAGGTAGAAGGAAGCGTGCAGTGTTTAATGCTGTGTAAGGGGGCACACCATTCAGTATCCTCGTACAAGGCCGATGTAGAGGTCCCAGTTACGACCATTTCTGCTTGGAGAAAGATTGACATAAAGCAAAGAGCAGTCCTGAGCCCACAAGTCACCACTTCTCTACATGCTAAACATAGTTGCATGCAGGTAACATGCAAGAGATTCATGGGGAATCTGGCACATGTGCTTTTGGCCCTGCTTCTTCCAGTGGGCTTACGAAAGGTCTTCTCCATGCACACGCTCAGTATAGGTGTAAACAAGGAAGACCAACTGCACTAGAATACAACCATTGATGTGCTGCTGCTTTGAGATCCCTGCTAGCAGGTCCTGGAGAAGAACAAAGGGTTTGCCACTTATAAATCTTGATTGCAAGCGTGAATCCTTTTTTTTTTTTTTTTTTAGAGCTCCTTCTAATTTCTACAGTACATTTGGAAAACTACAGACCTCTCGTGTAATTTGGACTGAGAGACAATTGCTGATATAGTCAGGAAAGAGATAAAAGAGAGAAAGACTTGGTACGGGAAAGGATATAACAAACTGGATCTAAATTACTGGCAAAGCTTTAAGTAGAAGCTATCACAGCATCTGCTTCCACTATATTGACTTTTGTCAGTAATATCAGATTTTTCCCCTCCCCCCTTCCATGAGAACTGAATTTATACACAAAGCTTAAAAGAAAAGCTGTAGGGGAATTTGGAAACATTGTCTGGGTATAACTGGTGTTAATGATCTATAAATTCAGTAAGCATCAGCTTTAATCCTCTATCTCCTCAGAAAACAATAAGGGAAAAATGATACAGAAGTTTGTCAGCCTATGTTTCAAGTTGGCTTTGAAATGAGTTAGCAGCAGTAGAAAATCCCCCTCATATCCAAGTGTTTCCAAGAGTTTTGTTATCAAGGATAATAATTTGGGGGGAAAAAAAGAAAAAACATATGCCACATGCAATATGCTCTCAAGATCACTGATTAAAAATACTGTTGCTGTATTATGGAGTCTACTTAATGTACGCTTTACACAATATAGCTACTGTAAAACCCAACGATATGAATTAGAGAATGTTTTGAGAGTAATCCAGAATATATCATTTGGAATAAAGACTGTAAATGTTTCAATATATTTAATTGCATGCAGTTGACTCCAGTAATAATACTGGGATCTGACTGAACAATTCCTGGTGAATGATTTATTCAACACATTTTACTACTACTCCTGCCATGGAGTGGCCCTGACCAAAAGCAAACAAAGCACCTTGTTGGCACTTATGCGGTGTTTTCCATGCTCAGAGCACTGGAAAAATATTAATTAATTTTCATGACGTTGTTGTTATAGATATGTTACAGTAGTACTGACTGAGATTGGAGGTTTAATTGTACCTGGCAAAGTACCTTGATATACCAAGACCTAGATCAGCCTCTGAAGAATTTATAAATGGACCAAGCAGATAAAGGTCACTGACAAGATGCATCATCGCTGCTGTCTTCAAGAACAGCTGCTCTCATCTACTTTAACAGAGGGAGTCAATCTAGAGTGAAAAACAAAGTGTCTTGCCACAGGTGGCACAATATATCTAGTGGTAGTTTTATGCTTTGCCGCTACCCATGAATTGGACGAGAGAAATTTTGCTGCAAAATGAAAAATTTGGGTACGTAGATAATTTTTTCAACAAGTTAAAAGTAATGTAAGAGAGTATTTTAAATTTCAGAGAAAATACTGTTCAGATAACGCGTCTGTTACCTGGAAGATGACCTACCCTGAGAGCAGTCTAATATTTTACATATAAAATATACCTTTCTAGACACACATGATTTACATGGGCTATTTCCAGGCTGATACACCTCCCAGAAGTACGAGTGAGAAGGTGATGACCATTTGGTGAACAGCTAGATGGGAAACAGCTCCCTGTTGTCAGGAGGAGCTCAAAGGAAGGAACAATGTGTGAAAGACACCAGAAGGATCTTGGGGAGTA
Organism: Tyto alba; assembly: GCF_018691265.1. Lineage (NCBI taxonomy): Eukaryota > Metazoa > Chordata > Aves > Strigiformes > Tytonidae > Tyto > Tyto alba. The sequence continues at coordinate 14,335,817 of NW_024881322.1, forward strand.
ATTTTAAGCAAGAAGACAGGGAACACAAATAAGGGAGAAGAGGGATATAGGCATAAGTGGAGATTACCATGGAAGCGTGAGAAAATTCCTCTGAGTATAGAAAAGCCTACGGAAGGATTTGAAGAGAAGAATGTGATTAGATGGGTGGGGGAGGAGGGTGATTTTTTTTTTTAAGCATCATAATTGGTACTATTGAGTGAAAAGGAAGGAAGGAAGGCAGGCAAAAGTAGTTAATCAATTCTAGAGTTGGCAGAATATAATATAAGGAATGGCAGTAGTTTTGAAAGAAAATGTTTAGAGGAAGCAAGATTTTTTTGGACCTAAACAGTCATCAAGGGAAGAACACAAAAATGTACAGGTGCTCCCATATCTGTAAATCACAGAGATTTCATTTAAAACTTACTGTACAGAAACAGCAGTTGTAGAAGATAATCAGACTAAAAGTTTTGAGCAACTAGTGAGCGATCAGCAGGATCTTTGTGTTCTCAGGACTGCTGCCATTTGTCCAGTGATCAAAATGGGAATTTCAAATGTGTAGTTTAGCCGCTTTTCCTACGGAAGAATATAACTTACCCTTCCTTAATGGTTTCTGAGGACCTAAGAATGATTTGTAGCCAACGTATTGAGCCTTTGCTAGAAGGAGTTTGTGTTACTCCCATGTGTTAGACAGCAGGATGTGCAAGAGTCAGACCGTGTTATGCTAGTGTATAACCCAGCCATGTAGCTGATTCTCCATAACCAGTCAAATCATCTGTGTTTTTAAGGGAGAAGGAGAAATGTGGCATTTAAAACACGTAGGAAAAAAAAAAAAAAAAGGATATCTGTCAAACCGTACTGAGAATATCCATGCTGTGTGTAGATCACTGAACTGCTCCACCTGCACTCGGCTGGCGGATGCTGCATTGTCCAAGGGCAACACACGGGAACCTTACACCAACACTCGCACGCACGCACAACCACGAAACCGTGGCGTGGTGCTGCTTGTAAAGGGATCCCTCAGCCGTCAGCACCTGACGAGGGCTGCAGCTTGTGATTAGCAGGGTCGCCCGGGTGGGGTGGTTTGAACAGCGCAACAGCCCTGAAACACATTTGTACGGTTAAAACAGCACCTCGGTGACAATGCACATAAATTTGAATCAGCTCACTTCATCTGAGCGAGGGACAAAGATAATACACTGGAAGGAGAGGGAGAGCGAGACAGAGAGGGCAAGGGAGCAAGAACTCTGTTTGCTGGAATAGGTATTAAATTTCAAGCCTCAAGAGGGAAGTGCGAAAACAAAGAAAACATAAGAAGTTGCAAAGGGTATGCCCTGGCAGTAAATCATCCCTAAATGACCAGCGCGCATGGGGAGGTACTCTTTAATCGCGCCCTTTAGCAGGTTGGCATCCTTACTAATCGATCGGAGGGTGGGGGGCGGTGGGGGGGCAGGCCCCTGCCGGGCCAGCACAGCCTGCCTGATCGCAGCACAGCTGCGTTTTCTCAAGACCTGCGTCGTTCTTGAGAACCGGAAAAAGTCCTTTTGAGCCCTGGGCTGATATGCTGTACCATCTTTTGTGCAGCTGTAATTTTGACAGGGGGAGCCAATTTGAACTTCTGTAATCCTCAGCCCCAGACACCTCCAACGCCTGAGACTGTGTGTGTGTTTTTTTTTCCAAAGGTTTTTCAGCTGCGCTCTTGAGAAAGTCACTCCATCCAAAGAAAGAGGGGGGGGCAGGGGGGGGAAGAAAAAAACATCTGTCTGACTTTGTCCAGGAGATTGTTTCTATAGCTGTAACATTTTGAAAAGCAGAAAAAAAAAAAAAAAGTTATTTTTCCAAGCCTGCCTACCCGTATTTTTCATTTTTTATATCCTCCTCTGTGATGGACATCATTTCCTGCCCCTCCTTTTTTTAACCACTGTTGACAAAAAAAAAAAAAAAAAATAGGACAAGGGGAAAAATAAACCTAAGGAACTGATTGAAACTTGACTTAGAATTGCACAATGATCTTAAATTTTCCCAAGACTTATATTTTGGGAGGGAGCTGTTTTATGAATGGATATAAGGCTGACACATGAAACGCGTGGGATCTGTCTGAGTGCCTTGTCTGGGTCAGCTGTGACATCTGGCTCTTACGAATCTGGCTTATTGTGACTCACTAATACACAAATAGTAATCCTTGATAGTATCCACTTGTGATGCTCTGCGAGTGCTGTCACAAACAACGTCAAATGCCAGAGAATGGCCTGAATTCTGGCCCCCGGGGCTGTGGCGGGCGGTGGGCGGGTCGGGGGGCTCCCCGTGGCACTGTTGGGCACACGGGGGGATGGCAGCTCACCGGTCCGTGGGCTTCCCTTCGCGTCGGCTGCAGCGGCCGTCGATGGAGAGGTTTGTGGCACGGCTCCTGCCTGGTACTCCTTGTCCCCAAAGCTGTTAACAACAGCAAACCTTTCAACCTCTCCGCCCCCCTCTCCCAGCCCATAGCTGTGTGCGGGCAAGGTGAGCAGCTCACTCCATGGACTCCATCAGCTGTGGTGAGGTTTGGTACCAGAGGGAATTTTGTATCGAGACCTTGATCTCCGGGTGGCATTGGTGCAACAAGGGTCATAGTCATGGTAGCAGAAAGTGTGCAGATTAACGCGGCCCTCCTGATGCCTGTGACACTGCCTAGACTGGCTTAAACAACCTATCACAGGGTGGTAAGGCACCCCATGTTGTGATACAGTTCAGGATAAAATACAGCTAGAATTGCAGGAAGGAGTCAACAAGAGGGGAATTCACCTCATTTAACAGCAGCTTTTTTTTTTTTTTTTCCTGAGCTGTTTCTGAAACTAAGGGACTCATGAATTCATAGTGGTTGAAAAGGTGAGGCAATAGCATGTATGAAGTCTGGCTTGTGTTTCCTGCACCTCTTCTAGCTGGGGGGGAGTCTTTAGGATGGGCTAGGTGCTAGCTTTGGCTGTTTGGCTGTGGAAAGCTCCATAACTGGTTTTCTGAAGTGCTGTGTAATGAATTAAGTACTTTAACTTTTGAAATCTGCTATTTTGAAAGAGGTTTCAAATGGACTAACTGCATACAGAGCAGTGACCATAGTGGGGGAAAGAAGCAATGTGCCGAGGGACCATGCTGACCCTAGCTTGTTCTGGATGCCAGGAATATCAAGTACAAGCTCAGTGTCTAGGCACAAGATGATTTAATCCCTAGTGGCAGAAAAACGGGGATCAGCATTACCTTTACTTTTGCACAGGGGTGAATTTCAAGAGGGTAGGATTCAGCATTGCTGTTGTCAGGTCCTCTCTTCCTGCAGCTATTGTGGGAGCAGTATATGCACTATAAAGGCTGATGTCCTAAATGTTTAAGGTATTTTGGTGTTACTGCTTGTGCCTGGTGGGAGATGAGGAATTCTTTTTGGGAACGCACTCTGAAGACTGCAGAACCATCCTTTGGTGGCCACAAGAGTAATTCTGGATCTGCCAGGTCTCCTCCAGAGGTTGCATTTTTATTCTTTCCTTAGTGATGGCTTGAACCTGCATAAAAACTGAGGTCTGTGGTGAGCTGTGGGCCCCACATAGCTGCCTGGAGCCCCTGTAGCCTCTCCTCACTCCTCAAGGATAGTGCATGGTAAAGGAGTCAGCTGCATTGCAACAGTGAATATTTTTATTTTTTTCTGTCATTTTTGTTGTAGCAAGTGAGGATTATTTGAGGATTATAGCTATCTGGGGAAAACTCTGCTCTAAGTAATTTTTGATATGAAGAGGGATAGGCAGTTGTGTTTTTGCCTGTGGCTAGAATTCACACATTGTCTCTGTAAAGTTTTAGAGTGGATAGAAGGCAGTGATTTATTAATGGTTTTGTATTATAGTACTACCTAAGATACCTAGTAATAGGTGAAGGCTCCTGCAGTCCTGCATGTTAATTGTGCTAAGCAGCATGCAAACACATAACAAAATGCAGCACTGAAATACTGACCTTTCAGAATGCAAGACAAGAGTCTTGTGCTTCAAGGGGATGAGTGATAAATTTTGAAACAGGAGAAGAAATGTGTTTCAAAAGCTTTTTTATTGTTGTTTTGTTTCCTTAAATTTCCCCACACATGAACAAAATCAATCCAGAAGAGCCAAGAAACCTGTAATGGATGAAATGTTTTACACATATGTGATGGAAAACTCTGCTCTGCTAAGTCAAAAAGCAGCTTCTGAAGAACTTAATGTGGCTAGAAAGTCACAGGTGCCTGACCCTTCTGGCCCTGTTACATCACTGCTGCATATGCTTGGACTTCTTTCACCACTTTTTCAAACCTGCCATATGGAGAGATCATATTCTGCTAACCCGAATCTTCCAGAACACTTTGCGGGACCTCGTGCCAGAGAAGATTCCCCACATCTCACTCTTTTATCCTTACACAGGAGCATTAACAAACTAAACATCTCTCATTTCAACTTCCTCCCAGCCCCACTTTTTTGGCTCGTGGATTATATCTCTTTTCAGCAGCTGTTTTTCAGCTGACATTTAAACTAAGCTCACATCCTTAAGGTTGATTTCTAATGTTTCCTTGGAAAAAAAGAAAAGAACATGCACACACACACATACAGGCACAGACACACACCCTTACCGTATGAATTCACCGCCGAACCCAAATACCTCTGAATACACGGTTATACCTGCTTTTGGAGACTGCTGGCGTTTATGGTGGGTAACAAACCATTCACCAGAGAAATACCTAGCTCGAGGGACCAATAACGGGCTATACGTAAGGCTTTTGCACCTCTAAGATGCTGGTTTAAATCCAGCTCAGGTCTGTAGTGACTGTAAAAGTTTATTACCACGCGATAGCTGTTTGGTGGTCCTCAACCAGCGAACAGGTGTCCGGCTCATAAAAGGGAGCAGAGGAAGAGCACTGTGGTTAACGGACTGGGCTCAAGCACCAGATTTCTTGGTCCCCTTCCCAGGTCTGCCGCAGATTGTATAGCCATAGGCGAGTCCTCTGTAAATGGTGATAATATCCACGTGCCTCACGGGAGCGGTGTGAGGATATGTTCATTAATATTGCTGAGATGCTCGAATGCGTTGGGAACAAGGAGCTTGGTAGAACTAGAAAAGCAGCTATGCTGTACTGGCAACGCCAGGGAGAGGCCGTGAGATGGGCAGGTGTAATAAATGGTCTGCAAATGAGCTGTACACTCACAAATGACCTGTACACGCTCAGCGTCTGGATGTAACATCTTTAAATGCGAGATGAATTACTACCCCCAGGTGATTTGTCCTGTGGATAAACAAATAGGAAGCTGATGGTACAGCTTATGTGCACTTTTTGAAAGGGTGGTAGTGCTTGGTAAAATGACTCTGAGTTCCCTGGCCAGCTATAAGCAGAATATATCAACCTCCAACCCTGTCCTTTTGGTATACCTCTGCAAACGATAACAGGCTGCTGCTAGGTAAGGAGGAAACTTGACTGCTATGGACCGAGGAGAATCCTACCCAAGGTACTGCCTGAAGAAAGTCCTGCTCTGTGTTTTGAGGACTAAAGCTTTGTTATCACCTCAGCTCTGCGTGAGGAGGAGCAGAATGGGACCTGCCTTCAGGAGCCCCCTGGGTCACATTTCTTCTGCTTCCCCCAGGGTTCAGAAGAGGGGACAGGATTCACAATTTGCAGAGCACCAGAGAGTCCCTGCTCTTTTCCCAGCTGTGAGAGCAGGAGCATGTAGAAGCCAGTATTACCTCTCCCTTTGCAAACTGGTGCTTACCTCTGTGTGTCAAGGCCCTTCATTAGAGTACAAACACACTGGTGGTAATGAGGAGGAAGGGGGGAGGAGGCTCCTGCTGCCAAGAACACTCTGTAGCGGAAAAGTTATGTTCCACAGAGGATGGAGTATTGGGGTTGCCCTTACAGCTCTTAGGGAATGCAGAAGGTATTTTTTGAAGCTTGAGATATTTTTGTTAGGGCTTTGAATCCCAAATTTCAATTGCTATGTAATGGCCTATCCCTGCTAACTTCTGAGCACCTGGGCACCAGTCTGGTTGCTCTGCTAGTCCTGTTGAAGTTAACAAAGTGATCCATGTGAGTGAAAGGTAGGGTTATCTTTACAGAATTGGGCTGGGAGTTAATTCTGCTGCCTCATATAGTGGTTTTGAAGCTTTGTCTTACCTTGTTTTATCTCGAGCATTTTGCTAAAGGCACATCAAATGTTTGGGAGGGCTTTTTTTTTTTTTTTTTTTGGTGGCAACAGAAGCAGAAGAGCAAATGTTGTGGTTTGACATTTGAGAGAAAAGGAGCTAATTATTGTTACCCGAATTAGCTTCGGTCAAGAGTAAACTTAAAATGTGGAGCCACACGGAGAAGCGTTTCGTTTACATTAGCGAGCAGTTACCAAAGTTGTTTGGTTGATTCACCGGGGCGGTTCCGGTGAGCGCCAGCCCATCTGTGCGAGCGAGCCCAACGCAACCTGATCCTTCAAACCGAAAATCCTCCTCCTGTGCCTGCATTTCAGACAGGCGTGCTGAATTACTTCTGCGCTCTTCTGGACTTCTTAGAGTACTTGCTTCACCGTATTTGGAAAACCTCTAACTGGCACATCTACACCTCTGTGAATAACATATTTTCCAGTGCACTGGAGGTCTTGACACCTCGATGTTTTAAATGAAACAGGTTGGGAAAAAGAGACACAGAATGGAATATTAATTAATATTCTGCTACAAAAATTACCTTTCAATATACTAGGGGAAAATTGATTTTCAGTTAAAAAAATCAACTTTAACTTTATAATTGTCAGGAAAATATTGAAACAAATATTCAGCAGCTAAGAACTTAAAATGGTTTGCTGGTTTGTTTTTCTTTTTTTTTTTAATGCTTATGAAAGTATTTTAATTAGTGAAACACTTTAATACAGACAAATCTGCCTTTTTCTCTGAAAAAGATTTTGTCTGAAGAGTATTGCCTAGCTCTGACTGTGAATGCAGTCTTTCTCTTTCAGCAATGCTGAGTTGCTTTAGGTTGGGGAGTATATTTTGCATTGGAAACTCAGGACACAAGTTTACACTTATTGATTAATAGCAAAGTAAAAAGGAAACTGCTGATATGTTCCTAAAAGAAGTGATCATATATTAAACCAGAGTGTGATTCAGAGACTTCCTCTTGATCTTTTGGCAAAATGTTGGACCTGAATACTCCATGCTCTTGAGAATATGAGTTCACTATTCTTATTGGAACATTGTGCCAGCTTAACAATGCTTAGTGTCACTTGCATGAATAAGTAAAATTACTGTATGTCATCTTGGATTTCCTTAAGCTGTAAAAATTAATCATGGCATTAAGTGTTTTCAGGACTTGAACTTTTAATATTATTTCCAGTGATCGTAGCACTTGGGGGGAGGGAGGTAAGGAGCGTGAGAGAGAACTGAAAAATCATATGTTGAAAATTTTATTATTCGAGGGGAAAGTATCAGGTAAAACCGTTGCTAGGAACGACCGGTGGAAAAATGTGTTGAGATGTGGGTGAATGTTGCCAACCCCCTGTTCCAAACTGCTTCTGTGCTGTGTAGCCTTGCTCTGGCCCTACAAAAGTCTCCAAGATTACACCAGTTTTGAGTTGTATTTCTGGAACAGCGATCTGCCCTTTTGCTGTTCATAACCAAATGTTTCCTTTATCCAATAACCACCATTTTTGTACCTTTCTGAACTTTGCAGTGTTAGAAGATTTGGATTGGGCCATGGAAGTTAGGAGCTAAGTGCATATTTCCTGCAAAGTTTGAGGTGCTTTGGTACGATTTTTGTTCAGCCTGTTCTCTAGATATAAATTTAATGTACCTAAGGGATTAACAATTCTCCTGCCCTTCTCCAAAAACATGATCAAATGTTGGTAGAGGGTGGAAGTGATGAAGCAGGAGAGAGGAAAAAAAAGAAAAGCACATTTATTCCTGATAGTTATGGACTCCAAACAGAATTATACTTTAGGGATTTCACTGATATTGTGTTGTTGTTCCTGATCTGTGTTCTTTCTTGGAATAATTATGTTTATTATTCAGTTGCTTTTTATATGATAAAGCCCATGAAGTCCCTGAGCAGGATCTTACTGCCATGACAGTTACAGCTTTGTGGAGTCCTACCCTTTTCTCTTGTTCTCAGCTTTGGTCAAGAAGACTCATCCATTGCCCCAACCATGACCTTGACACACTGTCAGCTAGGGCAGGGCTAATACCACTGGCCCACCATAATATTATTTATTTATAAAGTTAATTAACTATAAAGTTCATGACTTTCCTGGTTATTTTCTCATCCAAAATATTGAGTATGATCTATGCCAAATATATAGGAAATAAATGAAAGCCAGAAAGCCATCCAAAAGCCATTACTAGACCTAACAAAAATCATGTTGTTCTTCCAACTGCTGGGATAATGCAGGAACTATATCTGTTTAGAAAGCCATTTCCATTTATTTTTTCCATCCAAATGTAGGGGGACAGAAGGTATGCAGTCGTTCTGTGTTGTCTTGTCCACTGGCTAATTATAAACTGTTGAAAGCTGCTTATTCATAAAGATTAGGCTGCTCCCAACCTCCCCCATCATTGTAAACATCCTAGTGGAAATCATCAATGTGTGTAACGATCATATAGTACTTTTGTTGTGAGACTGACTTAAAACTTTGGTCACCAATTAGTAAGGTTGCTAGCTCTCCCAATTTTTTAAGTGCTAATTTTTAGACTCATGGGATAATAGGAAACCTCTGAAAAAGAGAACAATATCTCACTTGTAAATGAAAGAAAAGCTCAAAACCCTAAATCTTAATCATTAAAAAGGCAAAAGGTGAAAACTGTCAACTCTCAGTTATTGACAGAGATTAGCTAGGTTTTTCTGCATGTACAGAGTCCAGCAAGGTTGAGTGCCTCTCACATGTAGCCATGCTATTTTCAGGGACAGAAAACATCCCAAAGTAGTGTAGTATTTTTTAATAGTTTTTTTCCATTACAATGTGGAGCTTGCGTTAATAAACAGGACTGGAACAAGGGGGTAGTGTCAGGAGGCACGGTGCTTTCTGCAGATTGGCTGTCTGCATGCCTGCCCCGGGACTACAATCTAAGTTGTGAAGCCACTGGGATATATCTGCATTCTGCTCCCCTGTGGCTTGAAATACAGACATAGGTGCTAGCAAGGGTCCACGCCTCTCTGGTCCTGCAGGGATCAGCTTGGAGGTCAACTGGGGAGATTTCAAGCCAGGTGAAGCCAATGTGGATGGACCTGACTTGATGCATGGAAGACCTTAGAGTGTGTCTTCACAACCCTCCATTGCATTTCCCATATCAGGAAGCTTTTCCTCTTAGCCAGAGTATAACAGCTACCCTTGGTTGTTACTGGCCAAAATAAGAATTTCCCATGAAAAGATGTAATAGCAGCAGGCATACATTAGAAAGGTTTCATGATTTTGATGCATGAGGTTGACATCAGCACTCCTCTTGTTCTCAGTTTTGATGAGTTAAATCAACAAGAAAGTTGCACATGATAATGATTAATATTAATCTGTGCACTTTGTGAACATTAATTCATTAAGACTTTTGTTGACTGGTTGACATTTAACTCTGTGAAACAGATAGGAAAATACAGAGTCAAAAATTGAAGTAGAATGTGTAATATTGGGTTCATTGAATGTGTGAGAATTAGAATACAGGAGCTAGCTATTACTTTGTTTTGTTTTGTTTTGTTTTTGTCTGCAGTGATTCAATGACTTAATACAGACCACAAGAATGCCTTTCCAATTTGCCAAAGATCTGGGAGAAATCCTCTGACCTGAGCAGGAATATTGGGCTTGACAGAGAAATTTCCAAAGATGGTTTTAAGTTCTGTTACATGGGAAATCAGACTGGCTGATCACACTGCCTGCTTCTGATCTGAAAATACATAAACTTTCAAGAAATGGCCAAATGAATACCTTCTTAGAGAAGAAGAAAAAAATAATCTGATTAAAGGAGTATTGCTGGCTGAATATGTTTAGAGATACTTGCCATATTTTCATAAAAGCAGGTCTGACACCAAAGAAAATAACAGTGTACTCTTGGTGCAAATAAGTTGTTCAAACGTTCTCATTTGGAAAATGCTGAATTACTACAGGGCAAAAAGGGTTCTAAGACTGAGGTACTTTCAGGATTCAGAAGCTGTAAGTTTGGGTTAATACTCTTCTCCTTTTACAAGGTTCTTTGAGGGGAAGTACTTCTGTCAGGGAGCTGGTGGTGCAGGTATGTACTGGAGTAGCGGGGAGGTGACCCACAACTGCTGCTCCTAGAGAACGTTGTAGCCATCCTATATCCCTATTGCCTTTGCTTTTACTTCATTAATTTCAGCTGGAAACGATTCCAGGCCAGGTCTTTCTTCCTGTGCATAATCTGAACAGGCTGTAATCTCAGCTGAGCCTTGTAGGTGCTAATACTTCAGCAATTCTGAGGTTTTTGAGGGCAGACAGGGCTATTAGATGGTCTAATCTGACAGTATATTCACACTGGCCATAGGATTTTGGAATGGCTTCAGGAAATAAACTCTTGGATAAAGAGCAGCTGGCTCAAGTTGAACGCAGGCAAGACCAAAGCAATGCTAGTCAGAAATGGGGAATGCTTTGAAGAGTGGGCCAAGGCACTGTCTCCACCTTCCATTTATTGAAGACATATGGCCTCCATTTATCAAAGTTGTGCAAAGCCTCTGGGTCCTGCATGGCTTCGATGGCCAGGTAGCATTGCTTTCTAAAGATTTCACAGCTATCTGGGAAGCGCCCCTTCCTTCCTCCCAGGCAGTGATAACTTGAGAGCAGAAGTACACGGCTCTGGGTTCTTGGAACTCATTTGATCTGGATGTACTTTATCTGACTAAAAATGATGCTCACATCCAGGATCAGGTTAATGCAGCTACCCAGTGGTGTGTAAAATGTAGATGTTGCTGCCTTCTTTTTCTATGGTGTATGCTACCCCAGGCATATCAATTCAAGTCTTCTCCTGATGCTTGGTGAGCTTCTGCTGTCAATTGCAGTACTGAGAGTGGTTAGTGAATCAACACCACCTAATCAAATCCAAATTTTGATGCAGGAACCATTATGACAATAGTACTCCTACTGACTGAAGCAGAACACACCGCCCATAAGAAAGCATGTGAGAACCGGATACGAGACTTTCTTAATCAGAGAATGTGGAATCGTCTTACAGAGAAGATCAGACAAACCCCGAGTCTGACTGATCTTCAGGAAAGAGGCAGTCTTTTTTTCCATCTGTCATACTCATGGTTCAAACAGCTTTTTATTCCTTAACATTTAGCAGTGCTTCATTTGATATTTATTCTGCACTGGGATTTTTTGCAATTTCAAATGAAATTTTTAAACAAAAATTACCTTGAATGGAAAAGCATGAACAATCAGACTTGAAATTTTTACTCCTTTCAAACTTTTAATTCTCAAATAATAATAGAAATATTAACAACAAGAAAGTATTAGACCATATTTGATATTAAAATATTTGTGGTATTTGTACTTTTTCAATGTAGTAAGGGGGAAAATGTCCCTTGAGAAACAGAATGGCAATTTTAAATGCCTTTGTGAAGGGCATAAAGAAGGTATAAGGCTTGAGGTTATGTCTTTCCCTAAATCACAGAATCATAGAATCATTTAGGTTGGAAAGGAACTTTAAGATCATCTAGTCCAACTGTTAACCTAACATTGCCAAGCCCACCACTAGACCATGTCCTTAAATGCCACGTCTACACGTCTTTTAAATGCCTCCAGGGATGGTGACTCAACCACTTCCCTGGGCAGCCTATTCCAGTGCTTGACAACCCTTTCAGTGAAAAAATATTTCCTAATATCCAATCTAGACCTCCCCTGCTCAACATGAGGCTATTTCTTCTTGTCCTGTTACTTGGGAGAAGAGACTGAGACCCATCTCACTAAAACCTCCTCTCAGATAGTTGTAACAGAACTAGAAGGTCTCCCCTGAGCCTCCTTTTCTCCACGCTAAACAACCCCAGTTCCCTCAGCTGCTCCTCATAGGACTTGTGCTCCAGACCCTTCACCAGCTTGGTTGCCCTTCTCTGGACATGTTCCAGCACCTCAGTGTATTTTTTGTAGTGAGGGCCCCAAAACTGAACCCAGTATTTGAGGTGCGGCTTCACCAGTGCCAAGTACAGGGGGTCAGTCATTTCCCTAGTCCTGCTGGCCACACGATATCTGACACAAGCCAGGATGCTGTTGGCCTTCTTGGCCACCTGGGCACACCACTGGCTCATATTCAGCTGGCTGTCAACCAATGCCCCCGGGTCCTTTTCCTTTGGGCAGCTTTCCAGCCACTCTGCCCCAAGCCTGTAGTGTTGTGTGGGGTTGTTGTGACCCAAGTGCAGGACCCGGCACTAAGCCTCATTGAACCTCATGCAATTGGCCTTGTCCCATCGATCCAGCCTGTCCAGATCCCTCTGTAGAGCCTCCCTACTCTCAAACAGATCAACACTCCCACCCAACTTGGTGTTATCTGCAAACTTACTGAGGGTGCGCTCGATCCCCGCATACGGATTGTTGATAAAGATATTAAACAGAACTGGCACCAGTGCTGAGCCTTGGGCAACAAGCCATGCCGTGTCCAAGCCATGAGCAGCCAGTTACTCTGTGAGAATGCTGGGGGAAACAGTGTTAAAGGCTTCACTAAAGTCCAGGTAGACAACATCCACAGCCTTTCCCTCATCCACTAAGCGGGCCGCCTTGTCGTAGAAGGAGATCAGGTTAGTCAGGCAGGACCCGTCTTTCATAAACCCGTGCTGACTGGGCTGATCACCTGGTTGTCCTGTACGTGCTGTGTGATGGCGCTCAGGATGAGCTGCTCCATAACCTTCCCTGGCACTGAGGTCAGGCTGACAGGCCTGCAGTTCCCCAGATCCTCCTTCCGGCCCTTCTTGTAGATGAGTGTCACATCTGCTAACTTCTAGTCAACTGGGAGCTCTCCAGTTAGCCAGGACTGCTGATAAATGATGGAAAGTGGCCTGGTGAGCGCTTCCGCCAGCTCCCTCAGCACCCTTGGGTGGATCCCATCCAGCTCCATGAACTTGTGTGTGTCTAAGTGGTGTAGCAGGTTGCTCACCATTTCCCCTTGGATTATGGGGGCTTCATTCTGCTCCTCATCCCTGTCTTCCAGCTTGGGGGCTGGGTACCCCGAGAACAACTGGTCTTACTGTTAAAGCCTGAGGCAAAGAAGGCATTAAATATCTCAGCCTTTTCCTCATCCTTTGTTGCTGTGTTTTCTGCCACATCCAATAAATAATGGAGATTCTCTTAGCCCTTCTTTTGTTGATAATTTATTTATAGAAACATTTTTTATTGTCTTTTATGGCAGCAGCCAGATTAAGTTCTAGCTAGTCTTTGGCCCTTCTATTTTTCTCCTTGCATAACCTCATGACATCCTTGTAATCCTCCTGAGTTGCCTTCCCCTTCTTCCAAAATCATAAACTAAGTAAGGGGGAATCTGTTTTCCTTCAATTTTAGGCATATGTGATGAATTTAAATGAAATACATAGTATTATATTAAAAAAGATAACACAATGTGTCATAATCAAGATTGTCCAGATTGGATTGGAGATTTATGACTTTTTTTCATATGCACATTTTTTCTGTGGGCTGTAATCGTCCCTCACCTATTCTGCTTGTTACTCACACATTTCTTCAAGGGTCTGTTATGAGAAATCTGGAGTAAGTTGAGTGCAAGAAGAGATGATTTAGGATTCTTCTGGTATCTCCAGCATTTCAGGTAGAAAGCTGAAAGTGTTAATTTAAAAATATGGATCTTGATTTCCAAAGCTAGCTGGAGATCTGGCATCTGTGAAATGCTTCAGATTTTACAAGCACATTGATTGTCCTCAAGATAAATTTCTCCAAGCCAAGTACAAGATAGAGGCAAACCCTCCTCTTTTCCTATTTTCTGGATAAATACCAAGGCATTATGGCCTTGCCATATACTTCTTTCAAAGCTACCTTTACTTGATGAGAGAAGGCTGTGCAGGTGTTGGAGTGGAAGATAGGGTCAGATTAGACCTTAACAATAGTAATTCTTGGCCTCAGCAGCATCCCACAGGGGCAAATGATACAAGAACGTACAGAAATTAGACTGATATTCAATCCTGAGTTGGGTGAAGTCCTAAACTTCTTCCTCACAGAGAAGGAATAAGTACTTTTATTCTGTCTCCATACCAGTTGGAATTATTATTCTGATTGGTATGAAGAATTATTAATTATCTGGACCAGTTGTTCAGCTATGACAACAGCAGTGGAAAGGCATAACAACAGTATATAAAATCCAGCTTTCCTTTTCTGCAATAGTTGTTACTTTGGGAAATTTCCCCAAAGATGCCAAAAGTATGGAGGAAAGCGCTGGATGGAGAAGAGCAATCTTAATTCTTTCTACCCTAGGAAGCTCTTGAGCTGTGAGAAGCAACTCTTTCTTTGCAGAGAAAAGAATATGTAACCATAAAAGAATGAAATTAAGACTATGTAGAAAAAATTGGAGCTGCGTTGATTTGTTATTTTTTTTCCGTTGGGTTTAAGGACGTGGAAAGCCACCTGTCTCCTGGGTGCAGGGTCAGCAGGGGGTGCACTCTTTCTTCAGGACATGGGTGAGAATTTCCTGCCCTAGAGAGAGACGGAAGGGCTTGGTACCTATGGTGAGGCACCACCCTCAGTGACTTGTACTTGTGGGAGAGAATTAATCACCATAGACTGTGTCCTTAGCTCTTTACTGAGGTTTTGTTCAATCCTCCTCAGTCTAAGCAAGGTCCAAGTAAGAAAGTGAGTCAGGGATGGGTGCTCTGTTGCTCGTATCTGAGTAATACCAATATAATCACTTCATTAGAGAGGAGGTGGTGTTTTGAAAGAGGTATCATTGAAATGTACTTATGGATAGAACCAGATTCCTAGCTTTGCTTCCATCACCAAGGACAGGTCTCCTAGTAATAGGAGAGGATTTTTGTGTTATATAAGGAGCACAGTCTTTGTGATTGAATCCCCATGAGACAAAGCGACACATGAGAGGTGTGTGCAGCAGTGTCGGGGACATACTTCCCTTCAGCTGAGGAAATCTTCCCTCCCAATTGTTAGGGAGGGCACAAGGATAGAAATAACCGATGGGGACTTTCCTTTACTCAGGCTGTCAAGACTTCATCAAAGTAGCACCACAGCAAGGAATATAGCCATACGATAACCAGAAAATAGCACAGAACACAGTCATATACAATTAGGAAATTATATAACTTGCTTTGCAGGGGACCAGAGTAGGGAGCTAGGACTTTATTTTGCTCTTCTGTGGTCTCTCACAATCCTTGTGCAAGTCTTTCATTTGAGACTCACTTTTCTAAGAGCAGCTCTGACTAATGTGAGGTGCTTGTTAGGGGATGACCCCAAGAATGGTTTAGTGATGATCCATCCAGTGTTGCCTCCCCCTGGTTCACTGCATCCTCTGGAGGCTATGAGAGGGATGTGGTATAGATCTGGCTCTGCACATGCTGGTTGCAACCTGCAGCGTATCAGATAGCGGAGCCACTCATGTGGTGGAGCAAAATGGGTCCTTTAAGGGGTTTTCAGGTTAATTTGGGTTTCTGTAGTGGTGCAGAGGCACTGAAAGTAAGAAAAGGCTGTAGCACATTAATCCAACCTCACGGTTGGATTTAATGTGTTACTCTTGTTTTTGGACTTAGGTGTCTCGAGATACAACTAAAAGTTGCGGGTTCCAACATCATTTTGGTGTGAGGTAATCAGGCAGGAAGATTGTATATGGGAGCAAGGAACAAAGGAGGGATCTTACCATTGCCGTGCAGATCTTGAAAGCACACAGAGTATGGGATTTGGCTCATATGACTCTGCCATTATACCAAGGGATTAAGAAGATTCTATTCTTCCTGAAATAGTTACAAATACGAGCGGGCATTTGACAAAATAAACTGTTACTAACTCTCTTCAGAAACACTTGCAGAAAAATTTTGCTATAATGGAAAATCCATATTTTGGAACATAAAGTTGCTTCTTCATTAATTTTTGTTTTTATCATTGCTGTTACGGATTGCTACATTGTGACTCTCAAGTAGTCCTCGATCTATTCCAAGGTCTAAAAGGGAGAAGGAAAAACCTATAAAATGTATTGGCCCTTTACATAAAAAAAAGAGTTCCTATGGTGCAGCTGAGGTCAGGAAGTAGTTGATCATAGCAGGAGTCTGGACCCATGCCCTACTATATCTGAAACAAGTCTGGTTGGAGAGAGGGAGAGGATGTTACCTCTGGACTGGAGTAATTGACACCTGAACCATATAAGAGGATTTTCATTCTAATCCAGGGATGAATATTAGGAAAACAACATCTTTGCAGGAGAGGAGCTCAGTGAATTCCTGTGCCGAAGAGAGCAGTAAAATTTCATGCTGAAAACGGAGGGACAGTTTTGCTGAACTATGAATCTTTGTTCCCTGCAATAATACCATTTGGCATGTTCTTCCACTTAATATATGAAACATATTAAGAGAAGGAGAAAAAAGCTCAGCAAACTTAACAAATTTCCATTTCCAAGAGACGGAGCAGCCTATGACCTGGCAGGGTGCCACTGTATGACGCAGGGCTTTGTGGAAACCGAGTTGCAACGGTGAACGACTTGAAACAGAGTGCTGAGCTGTCAGATAAGTCACAGTTGGTGAATGTTAACTTCTATTTGTTATGTTTTGAAGACAAATACCATACCCACGTACCAGACAGGGCAGGGTTAGACTGCGGGGGTGAAGAAGGGAGGAAGGCAGACCAGAGGAAGGAAGATATCCTTTGTAAATAAATAGAAATGTCAGTCTTCCCCGTTTACTTAGGCTGCATTGCTCATGACCCTGTTATACTAGCAGCCAGCGAGGCGAGTCAGTGAAAGACCATTTCTGTCTTCCCAATTGCCATAGGGTGCAAGTTGTGTTAAATAAGACTTACATTTTAATATATTTATTAATGAAACTTTGAGTCACAGTCAACCCCATGTGAAACCCCATGAAAAACCTTTGGCCCTATCCTGTTACATGTTCTTTGCAGATACTATGTATAATTTTAGCTCTCTAAACTACAACAATTGCCCGTTACTATTTTATTGTGGTTAATGTTTACATTGCAGTGGTGCACAGTGTTTTCAGTCAGAAAACACTCTTTTGCAATTAGTATATATAATAACAAACAGGAACTTGTGGAATTATAATATGGGGTTCCATTTATATTTAGGTGCACCAGAAATTCTGTGGTGATTGCCATGTTATAAATAAAACAAGTATTTGCAGACTTTACACATTTTACTCAGTACAGCTTGTCAGAGCAATTTTGTCTACATTTCCAATGGAAAATAATAATTGTTATTGAGAATGGTGCCCCCCCAACCCTTAAGTGCATAAAAAAGACAAGAGTTTTCAAAATGATTGAAGAAATGTCTAAAAAGAAATAATAAAAACCAAATTTGCAGTTATGAATGAACAATTTTAAGAAAATGTTTGTGTCTTCCTACTTTCACTTTTGTGACTGGCCGTGCTAATGAAAATAGAGGAAAAAGAACAAGACGGTTCCTCTATTTTATTCTTGGAGGTTTTACCTAACAGGGCTTGTATTCCAAATAGGTGCATTATTAAAGCAACACAGGAGTGTTTTATAGATGCACTATTATAGAAGTAAGGCAGAAAGAAAGCTTATTTCTAGGCATTGGCTGGTATAGTCTGTTACAAGCAGTAGCATACTGTAAGCTCTCTGATGCTGTTCCAAAAGGTCCTAATACACCGTGTCAGCAACAATGGATACAATTGGGCCAACTGTATTGCAGCTCCTTTCTCGTGCTTCTGGCAAGTAACAGGATTTCCTAGGACTTGAATCTGGTTCTGAGCCATTGCTCTTCCAGCCAACTGTCTAAGCGGCTTCTGAAGGAGTTGAAGGCATCTGGCTCTGGCGTTCAGTGGACACAGAGTAATGTCCCCTGTAACTCTGCCAAGCAGAGGTGACCCGTCACACTTATATCAGGGATTCCTCTTGCATTTTCTGCAAGTTTGGTAGCCTCAAATTTTCCTGCTCTACTCCAGACTCTACTCTGAGCTGTTCAGCAAGATGGGGGGGTGATTTGTTAGCGAGCAAAGAGCATATTGCCCTCCCCACCACAGACAGCAGTTGTCTGCCTTACCATTCCAATGAGCAAGCTATGGAAGTGTTTTCAATTCAGGGTTTGTATTTAATTATGTGCGTGAAAGCTAGCCAGTGTGTATGAACGTGTTACACAGCGTGTATTTATCTTGCCTTGCTCATTTACACTGAGTTGATATTGGCTGGTTCAACCTATGGGGAAGCACACTGTTTTTTGGACCTTCAGTCAGAATCAAGTGCTTCACTTCTAAACAGTGGCACGCTCTTGCTTGGTCCCTTTGGGGTCTTTGGTCAAGTGCAGTTAGGTGAGCCCTGTGCCCAATTGCATGTTAAAGTATTTGAGCTGTCAGAAGCAAGTAACCTTTCCCTCCTGATTTGGCCAGAATGGCACCTTCCTTCTCTCCCCAAGGGCAGTCAGAGACGTCTCTTTGCTCATCTCTTCTTTATCCAGCCAACCAGACAAAGATGACAGCAACAAGACCTCCTTTTCTCCTTCCCCAGTGCCTCCCACAAGTAGTAGATGTGTGTTGATAAGATCCTGTGGAGAGATTGTTACAGTAGTTAACTCTCTGTTGATATATACAGGGCAATTCACATCTTTCAGCACTGCTATTTCAGCCCATTCACAGATTTAGTCAGGCTTGTTACATTGGCTACATCTGGTCCTGTTTTCCAAATTTTCTCTTTAATCGCCATAGGCTTGAAGCCCAGGTGCTTTAAGTGTGTTTTTTGTTTGCCCACTTACTTTTTGGTTTTGTTTTAATAGAAGTTGAATGTCTGATGTCTTCACATGGCTTTAAGTGTGGTAGCTGTAGGCACAGGTTTGGTGTTCTTTTATCTCACTCTTATTCTACAAATAATTTGATACAGTAATTGCCTGTGGTCCGTGGTTTCATTTTGGAGTGGAGCTGGCAATAGATGGTAGAGATTCACAATCAGAGCTTGACTTTGAAGTATCAAAGTGTGTCGAGATGGCATGGTGCTTTCTAGATGTATCAGATGTGCTCCGTTTACCACCACTCTGCCTGCCACACTTATGCCAGTTTAGAGATCCCCCTCTTAATGAATAATCTGCTTGGACATGGTCTATAGCCTCTTGAGCAATTATTTTAGCCATTGCCATTGCGGTCTCAATTTGGCTAGAAATAACTATAGTTTTCTGTAAAGTTAGTTCTGGTTCAAGCAGTAATTGCTCACATAGCCATGGTACAGCTGCTCTCTCCACAGGCATATGCCTGTGCTAGTATGTATTAAATTCTGTAGGTTAGCATTTTTAGTATTGGGTTCCTCCATTTTTTGAAAATGATGGAATATGTTAAGGAGGAGTTCTTCATATTCAGTTTCAATAACTAGCTGAAAGCAGGAGCAAAAGTCAAAAGCGTAAGACCTATTCAAAACCCAGACTACAGTGGGCATTGTTAGAGAGTTGGGCTTCTTGGTATTTGGGCATTTGTTCTCTGGAGTAGCAAGACTATATTTCTGGGAAGTTTAAAACACATTTTGTAGATAAATTATTATTTTTAATACTGGCAGTCTTGAACAGGTTCAGAATCCTAGTGTGATGCGCACAGTAGAAACACACACGAGACCCTGTACAAAAGTGCATGGCATCAAAAAAGACCTGATTGGTTAAGTAGGTTACTGGAAAAAGAAGGTGAAGTAACAAAAGCTGTATGAGGTTTCAGCATAGACTAGCCATGTTCACAATTTGTAAGAGTCAGATAGAGTAATTTCTGTAGTCCCACCATTCTCAGCTCACTCTGAGGAAGAACATTGAAACAAGTGTTATGGAGAAGAGGCAGCATGTATGTTTGATGGCAAAGTCTAGGACTGCAAAACAAGCTGCTTTACTCTAAGACCTTCTAGCTAACAGCTAAGGTTTTATCCCAGAATGCCAAAAAAGCAAGTTGTGGTATCAGCTAACAAATGTCCAAGGTAATACTTTACCTAACGTGGTGGGAGGAATCTGGGGATCTTCTGGGAGGGCTGACAAGGAACAGTGTGACCATGTAACAGGGACTTCGGAAAAAGTGTAGTAGTGAGTCTCAGTTGATATATTTCAAAAAGGCATCCAGAAATCTGGGTGGTTATCTGAGCTAAACTGAACCTTTTAAGGTTAACCCATCATTAATAAGTTCATTCCCAGGATTAATGGCCACGCAATACAGTATGTGCGTGTTTAGTGAAGCCACAAATAAATTATGAAGGTTAATAAGTGTTTCTCTGAATAAGGAGAATTGCTCCTCAGGGAACCACAAAATATGCTATTAAGACCTTAACAAAATAGGCGGCCTCTACCATTTTGAGATTGTGGCTTGTTTTGTTAAATAAGGCAGTAATTGTTTTTGTTTTAATAGTGTGACTGGCCAGGTATTCCTGCTTGAGCACTTTCTCTGTTTCACAGGGTGAGAAGGTCAGATCCAGCCTTTTAAAATTTGATTTGGAAAATAGAACCAAGGTGGGGAAAAAGTCAAACAGAATGGGGTTATGTGTGGAGTTACGGGTCTACAGGAACAGTCACTAACCAGGTCCTGTGTGCCCAAGTCGGCGACAGACTTCACCAGGTTGCCAGACTTCGCCCTTCAAATGTACGTGAATGCACAAATGAATTAGTGCTGTGGATTTTCCATTCAAATAGATGGGGTTGACCTTTGCATGGCCACTAGCTAGTATGTCATTTCAGGAGCTCTTATTTGAAATATCTAATGATGATACTTCAACATAACAGCCTTTAAGCATCATACTCATGTTATATGAATTGACAAACGGTATCACTGGGAGGACAGCACTGTATTTGATTAGCACTGTGATGCAGGGAGGAAGATGGATCAGAGAGAAAAACCTATAAGGACAGCAGAAATAAGTCAATACAGAGAGTGACAAGGAAATAAAAATATCAATAAATAAGCAAGAGCTGTTTAGGCAGTTATTCTAGTGCTTCTGGGAGACCTTTGGGATCAATTTTCAGAATATATATCCAGCAGAGATAAACTGGCCATGCCAGCTTGAGTTCTGTGCTCTCACAGTAAGCTTCAGACTGTCACTGATTGTAACTCGAAATGTTTTCTTGAAGGACACATGGGCTCTTTTCCAGCAGACTCCTCTGAAGCAATGAAAATTAAATGACCACTGATTTTCAGAGATTCACAAATCAACATTGCCATAAATACTACTCTCTCTTCATCTGAGCTACAGCTGCACAGTAAAGAGGAACTTTGTAGAGCTTCTGTTGTTCAGTCTCACATGGCATGAAGCTTTTATGACTCCACAGTTTCTTAGAACATGACAGAAAAAACCCAACCCACCAATCTTTGGTTAGCGTAATGAATTTCAGACGAGCTGGTCCAAAAATGGACCCTGTGGTCATCATGTAAAAGTCAACGTTTTCCAAGGGTGATGACATTTTGTTATCATAATATTTCCTTAGGGTTAAAAGAGGAAGTAAATGCCCCATCTCAGATACCACTGCGTGATAACTGTTGGCATATATTCACCAATGTAAGTAGTTCCTGATGTTAGATAATTTGGTACTGAAACTAGGTGAAAGGAGGTGGCTTCAGCTGAGTTTTGCTGCAAATTTCTGGTTCTAAAGCTAGTAACAAACCTCAAGGCATGAAAATAAAGGCAGAATGACCTCAGCCCAATTCAGATGCTGTACATGAACATTCTGTGGGCAGAATTTGAAATTTCTCTCTTGATCTGGGTCCAAACGCTGCAGCTAGAATCTACTCTAATAAAACCAAAGAAGAAGCTTGCATAAACACCTTCAAACAGAACCTGCCAATTTCTGTAGAGCTCTGCTGACAAGCAGTTATTTTTCCTGTGTTAATATCGTTGGAGGAAAGTATTTGAACAAGAAAATAAACAAAAATGCACATTGACTTGAAGTTGAGTGGAAGAATGAGGATGGCTGAAGTCAGTGGGAGTTTTGCCATGGATTTTACTGGAGCCTGGGACTTCATGTGTTCTGTTTCCCTCTAAATGCTTGCAGACAACTGAGATGCTGAATATTGAAACCAATCTCCAGGTGTCAGTTAGTGTCAAGAAAATGTGTGTGTCTGTGTGTGTGTTTGCAAGTGAGTGTGCATGCACATGCTTCTTATTAAGATATCCTTTTTCTGTTTCAAATTTAACTTGATTTCTTTAACATGAGGACTAGGTCAACATGGCACTGACAGAGGCATGGGGACAGAACAATGTGAGCTACTCCTGAGCTAGTTCCAGTGTGCATTCATTCTGATTGGAAACTGCCTTGACTTCTACCCTTGGCTTCCTCACAAATATTAGGGGCTGATCATGTCAAATCTCCAGGTGTTACTTTGTCATGCTTGCACACAGAGATCACCTTCCTCATTTCCCTTCAGTAGGAAACTGTAATGAATTATTTTGTCTAGTGCTGAAAGGTTTAATGTACATATTTACTTCACCCCACAAAGGGAAATTGGCTTTTTTTTTTTTTTTTTTTTTTTTTTAAGAGAGCTGAATGTCAGCTGTATCAATTTTGATTTCCCTCTTTAGGAAGAAGCAACAAGTAGTGCATGCAGTAAGGAATCAGATATTGTGATGGATAATAAGTGAAGTTTTTGAAGAAGGTAAACATCAATTGCTCACCGTGTGAAACTTTTTGAGAAAAAAAAAAAGAAAAGAAAGAGGGCACTGGTGGGGAAATGGAAAATTTCTGAAACTGGTGGTTGTTATTGGTGGAAGATCAGAGAAACCAACTAAAGACTGGTTCTGAAGAGAAGAGCCGTGACATTTCTTAGTGGAAGCCAGCCAGATAAATTAGTGGAATATGAAAAAGTCCCAAGAAAGATTGAGACTAAGTGTTTTTAGCTGGTGAGTAAGGTATGTTGCTTGGTACTTTTCAAGGATGTAGCACTGAGAAGAGGTTCACTATGGGTTGTTTGTGCACAGTAAGCCGGTGAGATCTATAGGTGCTTTCTCTGTAAGGGGAAGAGTGTGGGTATGTATCCCAAAGTTGAAGAAAAGTGTGGAACACTCAGTGAATTTAAAGAGATGCTTGTAATCCTAGTGGGGGGTCCAGGTATTATTTAGTGACTTGAAAAAGCTGGGTAAACTTTTGAAAACATCTTCCAAAGTGCCTTCTTGGCTAGTCTCAGCTGCTTAGCTCACCATGCAGCTTCTTAATTTCCCTCCACTATCCAAAAGCAATTGCATGCCTGGCTTGGAGATCCTTAAACTATGAGAGTTTCAGTGACTACCAGTATATTTCTTCATGCTAAGTCATTGTTTGGTTTGCCTTCAGCAAATACTGCCACTTCTGTTTAGAAAGAAGAATGTGGTACTGAACCTATAAGCAAACAGTATACGTGGGAATAATAGATAATTACTATGTCAAAGTAAACTATGATCTAGTCAGGATGGAAAATCCACTTCTGGCCACTGCTGTAGTGAAAGATGACATTAAGAACAGATAACTCTATAATGGAAACTGCTGGGAATTGCTTTATTTTAAATGGCAAGCACTTGCTTAAACATAACAATGAGCAAACGAAATAGTTTGTTGAGACTTGACTCTCTGTTAATTGTATACCATAGAGTAGCAGGTGTCTAAGCATGTAATGATTTGTTTAATCTGTATTTCTGAGTTGCTCTGAGGCTGCCAAGAACAAATACTCAGTACTGGAAATTAAATCTTAAGAAATAATTTGGAAAAGGCAATTAGCTGGTAGGTTTGGCTGAGTTGTAAAAAGTGATTTGTGAGAATCTTCCTAAGCAAGAAGATGCTCAGTCAAGGCCCAGGTCTATCTGGAACTGCAAGGATGAGCTGCTTGTACCTATATACTACAGGCTTGATTTCACTAAAGCAGAAGAGCATCAGCTTTTCATGTGTAGCAATATATTTTATAAATTTACACATATACTTATATTTTCTCCTAATCCAGTGGTTTTTAAAGGTACAAGTGGGTCTGAGGCATTTGGGAGGGGAATGTCTAAAATATCTTTAAAGGGAGAGATATATAACATCACCCGGTGTGCTTTTTTTCTGAGAATATGTATTTGGTTTTTTCTGTTAAGTACCTGCTTATTCTCCTCCTTGATACAGCCTTGTAGAGTCCAGATCACAACTGAATGAAATGTGATAGGAGATAAAATATGTAATAAAGGTGGATTGATAATGAAACATTTGATAAGATTGCTTTTGTCTCTTGTTTCAGAGAAGGCTTTACTAGTGATTTATAATTTCCCCAAACTTCTTTATTCCTCTGTGATGCATCAGTGCCAGCTGTTAGTGGGATTGGATCGATATATGAAATCATGTAGATAACCCAAAATGACACAGTTGCTGCAATATACAGAGAAAACGATGAATACATTTATACTACAGTATTTTCTCTGAGGGAAAACCTGCTTACTTAAGTGATAAAAAAAGCATTTTTAAAACTTATTCTATAAAGATATATTAAGGAAAAAAGATACATACCATTTCAAGGACTTAACACAAAGATCTGTGGGTTTTTTTTTGTTGGGTCCATCATTTCCTTTTGATAGTACTTTAGGTAAGCATAAGGGGTAATTTGTTGTGAAAAAGTGGAAAATCGAGTTTTGGTTGCATTTCTTATATATTTTAATTGTGTCTTTCTTAGGATGTTTTCTTTCAAGGATGGCTTATTATAGTAGCAGTTTGTAAATGTACTTTGTTTAGGGAAGATAAAATCATTCAAACAGTACACAATACAGTCAAAATACATCAATTCCAATTTAGCTTTACACAGAGCAGGATCACACAGAGCAGCATCAGAGAAATGAAAGTGAAGCCTTATAAATGTAGGAGATAAACCTTTGTCTTCACTTTTCCAAAGCAAGAACCACATCCTGTGGGGTGCTCACCATCTGCTGCCCTAATCAATATAGCTGAGAGTTGGCTTTTCTCGATAGGTTTGTTCTTCTAGCCAGCAACTATCCAGCTATAAGAAAGTATCATTGTTTGGCGTGAGGAGGGAAAAAGAATTATATCTTTTATGGGAAATCTAAATCATCTTGTCATCATATAACTCAAAGATGGCCAAGTATGTTTTCCCTCAAATTTGTTTAAACAAACAAATGTAATTCTTAGGTTTGGGCCTTGGAAGCCAAGTTTCCGTCCAATGTGAATTTAGAACATAAAGATTTGTTTGTGATGGAAACAATGCCAGACACTTCTGCATAGCAGCGTAATGGAGCGCCGCTAGAATGTAGCTTATAAAACCGGATTCGGGAAAACAGAGCTACTCTGTCTAATTTGGCCTGCGCCGTGTGATTACAATAGCATAATTGTGCAGCTTGGAAGCCTTTCCCTCTCTGCTGAAACGAAGCAGTATTCAAACACGTGTGAGAGCATTTCTTCGACAAAAGGCCAGGGCTGAAGCCTCTGCATATCCTTCCAGCCCTCCTCCGCGACGTGACCTCCTCGTGCCGCTGCGACTTCCCGCGGTGACTGCGAGCTGTCACCTGCACGTGGCTCTTGGGGCATCATGGTCACCTGGTACAACCACACCGTTCTGTTAGGGCAGCAATTTTTTTCTAGCAGTTTGTAGAATTAAATTCCCCTGAATGGGAGTGTTTGCTTTTCTCCTGCGTTAGACAGTGATGCTTCCTTAGCGAAGATAATTTGTACATTCAGCTTGTGTTGATATTTAGGGGGTGTGCAGAGGTACTCACTGAGTAGGAAGCACTCACAATTTGGATTATTTTGGAGCCTAGTCCAAAGGTTTTTGGAAAGGATTTCTACTATTTGAAAGGAGCTGAGATCCATTTCCTACACAAGGTGTGCGTATACAGTAATCTTGTTCCAGCAACAAAACTATGAAAGCAAAGAACGAAAAAAATCTTCCAGTATTTCAATATTTACCACTTCATGTTCAGTGCCTCTGAATGTTTCATCTGCTTCTGTGATCAGTAATACGGCACTTTATATGTGACTGTCAAAAAAAAATAAAGATTAGAATGGATTTTAGTGAAAAAAGGAGAAATTCAGTGAGTACTTCTTGTAAGAAGGAGAAGTGTAATGTTTTTTTCAGTGGTGCATCATTTGTAAGTAAAAGCTATAGTATTTTTATTCTGAAAGCAAAATTATCTCCTTATAACACTATATTTTAGGTATTGACCTTTGAGTAAAACAAAAATATTAACTGAGGCTCAAAATATTCCTCTGCTTCATCCCAGACCAAAGTTTCCTTTTCTCATTGTTTGGGGAAAATATGAGGAAAATTTATTTGTTTATTCTTTTTTATAGGACATGAGAGACGATGGGAACTAAATGTATTAAAATATATTTGTACATACTGTTATATGAAAAGTGTGCTAGTTACCACTTTTAGAAGCCAGCACATAGTTATAGGCACTTAAATAGAGAAAAGATAATTTTGGGTTATCTTTGGGTTGTTGGTTTCAAAATGCCGGCTCCTGTGGAAACTGAACTAAATGTTGCTCAAATAGTTGTGTGGGAGACTTCTCTGAACACCCTTTGAATGCTCTTGTAACTCCAAGTTAATATTTATGCTAAATATATAAAGAGCTAGCAAAAAGAAATTGATAGTTACTTTTTTTAAAGAGGAGCTCCATTCTGAAAGCTTGTTTCCTTCTGAAAAACAGTCCATCTACTTTTATAATATTTTGAGAGCACGCAGTTCAGTAGTTTTTGATATGCATAGTATCAAGGTCATGGCAGTCAGAGCAAAGATTTTTAGCCCAACACTGCAATCCAGATCTTGCTGTATGTTCAGATATTCCTTTAATTACAATGATTAATGGAACGTTAAGCTTTTTTCCACTATGGACTCCGGTCAAGAAAAAACTTAAAAATACAAAAATTAGTTTTTTTTTTTTTTTCTGGTAGAAACTGGGAAGAGTAGCATTGGTGGCAGAATCTCATTGCCTATTTTGAAGGTCAAAATAAAGCTCAAATAGATTAATAGATTTCAGACATCTCATTGCCAGACTCTGTAGTGGGGGGTAAAGTCTCAGCCTCCACTACAGAGAGTCACCCATCATTCACAAATAGAAGAGAAATTTAAATTCTGTAGTATGTAGTAAATTTGCCATTAATTGTAGTGGAAGCTGGAGAGAGACCCGTGAGTTTATTCTCTGTGTCTTAGTAATTTCTTATTGAGCAAATTTAGCATCCACCTTGATCGGCGTTACTTCTGACTCAGTACAGAGTAAGACCTACTGGATATCCTGCTGATAGACTTTCTCAAGATGTTTTAGATTCTGTACCTGGTAAATCTTTGAGATGCATGGATCACCTTGGTCCTCCCATTCCAGTGGGTAACAGTCTCCTGAGGAAAGGCAGACTAAATTTTCCTCTGTGTGTGTGTATGTGTGTCCATGCACTAGTTTTTTCCCATGTCCCATACCTAATGGCACTACTGAGTATGACCGTCAGCAACCGCAGCTCCTTGCTTTGGCACGGCTTGCACACTGCTGTGATCCGTATCACAGTTTGGAAGCTTGGGAACAACTGCATCTCTCTTAGAAAGAGATCTGAGCCATGTCCAAAGACAGAAAACGGTGAAGAATCACTTGCTCCAGTGGTGACAAGACTTTCTTGTTAAATGTTTGTACATATTTCCACTCTAAATTTGTCTAACCAGCTTCAACCTTTGGACCATACTTTCTCCCTTCTCCTCCTCCCTTCTGAATTTAAAATTTCTAAAATGAAGTCTGCTGTTAGGCAGACTATGAGGATGCTTCTTTGAGTGATTTTAGGGCAACAAGGGAAATAAGATCTGAAACCATAGACTAATCTTGGCATCTCATTTGGCCAGTGCCAACTGGAAATTGGACCGCAGGTCTTGAATTATGCCTTTAAGTCCTGAAATGAGGTCTGCTCAGACGAACCATGCTGACTTCAGTGAAGCCAGGGCAGACGTATGAGCCTTCCTGAGCAAAGATCTTTGCAATTTCACAACTGAAGTTAAAACCCACAGATTTCAAGGGGTGTCCAAATATGGTAAAATAAACAGAGAAATACTTCCCTTTTCATCGTCCGAGAGCTGCCATTCACAACACTAACACAAAGTTAGTTTAGTCAATTCCAGGAAGTTTCTTACTATTCCGAAGAACAGAAAAATCCACCATAATAAGAGTTGTAGCTATCTTATGTGACTGCTGTTACTACCCTGGAGGTAAACAGGAAGGGGATCCGATACACTTAAAATAACCAAGATAGTTTAAAGGGGGGATGTGTGATTCTTCCTGTCTGTGAGACAGAGTTAATCACTGCAAGTAGCTGGCAGTCTGTGTTTTCTTACGGAGAAACCCCTCTGTGTCATTTCACAGTACGCACTTCGGTGGCTGATTTCCTTCGATGACACAAGACGTACTTTCCTTTCTTCATCATCCTGGGACATCATGGGGTTTTCCTGCTCTCTGATAAGAATATTTTTTTTTTTTTCCAATTCCTCTTAGCAAAAATGACTAGATAATGTGGTCAAACAAGGAGATACCCTGCAGTTCCTATGATGACATACCTCCCTGATGGTGACTCACCTGGTGATACAAGTCTTTCTGTTGATATTTCTATTAATGATAAAATAAGCATCTGGTAAAAAAATTACTTCATTGGTTGTATGTGATTTGTGTTCTCAGCTCTTTCAAGAACTCCAATTATTTAGCGTTAGGAAATAATACACTAGGATTAGAGGTGACCTGCACTGTGGAAAATTATTAGAGTTCACCTGTAGCCTGTGTAGAGTATCGAGGTTATTTGAACTGAACTAGATGTAAGCCAGAGTGTTTGAATTCTACTCTGTATCCAACTCCAGATCTCAGCAGGCTGGGGAATGCATGTTTCCCATACTGATTCAGATCTACCTTGCAAAAGTGTAAAAGGAGAACGCTTATCAACAGGCGGTACAGTTGCAAACAGATGAAAACCCTGATTTGTTTCATTTTGTTTGTTCTTTAATGCATCTTCCCGGAGTATCCGTGCCATTATACCTAAGGCTGTTGTAAATGAGGGTGGAAACAAGCCTGAATAACACTGTCGTTTAGAGCTCCGTTTTATTAAACAGATATTAGTGAATGTAAAACAACTCGCAACATTTGCATTACTATTTAATGGAAGATACAGCGGGGGCATATGCATTAGGACCCTGTGAAAATCAGGCCAGATAACTGGAAGGCCATGTAAAAGCTTTAGTCTAAATTTCATAGATTTTAATAAATGTAAATGTAGGTGTTCTCGTGACAGCTTTTCTTTGTCTTCCCTTTCTGTTATTCTGTTTTGCCAGTGTCCACCACCATGTATCACCTCAGATATCCAGATGACATAGGTCACCTTCTCTTTCCCTGGTAACTTCAATCTCATTATAACCATGAAATGTATCATTGGCAGATGAGTGTGGAACTGACCAGTACAGTTCCTGGACATGGATATTCAGGTGGAAGATTTAGCTACAGGTAAAACCAGAGGATATAACTCAGAGTTTTCATAGGAAGAATCAACGTCAGTGCTCTTAAATATGAGTATTATTTAGTAAAAATTCAGTTTTCTAGCTGGGCTAAACCACTGTAAATCTTCCAGACTTTCTCTAGCACTGGTCAGTGCCTATCTACCTTCAGAAATCTTTTGATATTCTTGACTACCTATTGACTCCTTTAATATACTGTACAGAGAATAACTACAGAGACATACAGCATATGCATAGACATTAGGATTTGGAAACTAAAGATTCATGAAAAGGAGCTCTTGTTTTCTCCATTTCCTAGGGACTAACAGAATTACATTGCTCTGGACTAAGGTTTTATTGGATTTGATGCTCAGCTCTGAGATATTAAACATCTGTATGAATTTCTCATGCCTTTTCAAGATGAAATCATCAGTTTCCAAATCCCATAATGACCAGAGTTGTTGTTAGATTATCTAAATTATGGGAGCAGTGAGAATTCATTGCATATCACTTCTTTGTCGACTTTGAGGTGACAGAGGCTGGGCAATCCTGCGATTGCAGATTTTCTCGGAGGGGAGCTGACATCAGTCAGTGGTGGAGCAGGCCAGGCTGTGGGGAAGGACCATTGCCAACCAGCAATGCTCAGTGTATCCTCATAATCTATGGACCCTGCTATATATATGCCTTGCCTATGTGCCTAGCTACAGCCATAGTCAACATAGATGGTCTTGTTGCTTAGACATTATATTCTTGTGACCAGATGGCACATGTTCATGCTCCTTGTTTGTAAGCTGAATGATCAAAATAGTGATGCAACCTCATGACACCGCTGTGCTGACTCTTCTCCATGTGTCTTCTCCAGCATGTGGGGCCTGAGGTGTCTCCCTTTGTATAAACTGTTATGGTTTTGTCATTTGGGTGGCAAAAAGTGCTACCAAAAGAAAAATTTATTCTAAACTGTACTTTTACATCTCTAGAGAACTTCTGGATAATAAACACTAGAGGTTTGATTCCCAACTACATTGTGGTCATAAAGATCAGGAAATTTGAAAAAAAAAAAAAAAAACAAAACCAAACCAAAAGCCAAAAACCAAAAAAACAAAATAGAAAATCTCTAACACTGTGTCAGAGGGTCTGTCATCTGCCTGGAAATCCTGGGTTCTTGGATTAGACTCAAAACAATAATCAGATTTTCTCACCAAAGTAGCAGATGTGCTATAAGGATGGCCTGTTATTCCTGCATCTCTGCTCCCAGGTCTTGTGAAGATTGCAGCTAAATTGGCCAGTGTAAGTCTGCAGATAAGATGTAGATCCATTAACAGAAATGTCAGTTTACTATAAAGAAGGCTCTTGTGAAATTTCCTACTGGATACAGGGAGGTGACAAAAACACAGTGAAACATCCTGAGATTCCCCATCTACTTTTGCAGTTCCAGGAGGATTGAACAAGCAGCTAGAAACCAAAGCCTTAACTGAGCCAAAGCAAATAAAACTTTTTTGAGGTACCTCTCGTATTAGTTACAAAGACACTTAAAACCTTGCAGAGACAGATGTGCTGCTGCTGGAAAAATAGAAAAGCGAAAACTGACTTAGAAGCGTGGAGTTCTTCACAGGGGACTGGATGCTTTGAGCTACTAGAGTAGGTGGTTTTTCACAACGTTTAAAAGCAGAAGGGATAAGATGGAAATTATAAAAATAAGACAGAAGAACAACAAGTGAATCATTAAGAAGTCAATATTAGCCCAAGATTACAGCCTCACCTCTTTACTTTGTACTGGTCAGCTCCTGTGAGCAAAGCTAATAACCAAACTAATAACTAAGAAAGCCAGAAATACTGTTGAGCCATGAGTCGTTATCAAACAGCACTTATCAGGATGGTTCACAGTCATTTCACTGATACTGGACAAAAACACGGGCATGGCAACTTTTCCTACTCACTGACTATTAGTCACATCTTGGTTAAACTGAAACATCATTTTAAATATTACAGAAATGTGGCACTTTGCTCAAATAAGGCATCTGTTCCAGCAAAATGTTATGTTTTGAACATTAAAAAAAAAAAAAGTTTTCTGTTTTTAAAAAAAGCATGTGGACATGAAGATGAGTCAGTTGGTTTGAGTGGTTA
The DNA here is from genome assembly GCF_018691265.1 of Tyto alba. Classification (NCBI taxonomy): domain Eukaryota; kingdom Metazoa; phylum Chordata; class Aves; order Strigiformes; family Tytonidae; genus Tyto; species Tyto alba. The sequence goes on from NW_024881322.1 coordinate 14,367,447, forward strand.
CTGTATGTGAAGTTATTTTGAATCATGTAAAAATTAAAAATACTTTGAAAAAAATCGCTTTCCTGAAATATTTCTTTAATGTTTTTCTTTGCCTTTGTTTTATTTTTATCTTTCCATTTTACCAACCACTCAGTGAGGGAGAAAATAGCAAACTTTTACAACTCAAAAAGATCAGGAGATTACAAACGTAGTCATGTAGTTGTGGGATTCTGAATGGAGAGTACAGATGAAACATCAGCCGCAACCAAACTCCCCTTAGAGTGTTAAGACATGCCAGTTAAAAGTTTAGGTTTTCTGTAAACACTAGGATTATGTCTATGACCTTGATAATTTGACAATTCTTAAAATAAGTGGAACTCAGGGGATATTCAAAACCTTATAAAACAGAGTATTCTGAGCAGTGATATTCCCAAAAGCTGTCTAGAACAGAATAGGGACAGTGAAAGCTGAGGGAATATTTAAATCCAAGGAGCTTCTAAGACCTTTGTAAGACTTTCCAGGGAGGTAGGGCTGTATTTGTCAATTTGCCTAAACATCTTCACTCCATATGTTTTCACATTTTGCTCATAAGCTTTTAATGCATTTTACATTAAACAGTCATCGAATAAAAAGAAAATTATCCCGGGATAATTTCAGGAAGCAGTTTTCCTCCTCCCGGTGGTGTGTTCTGCCCATCGGGCTACAGAGCTGGTGTCTTGCCTGCGGGAAATAGCCCTGCCAGGGGCACTGTGCCATGGCCCAAGGGTTATAGCATCTTGGAGCAAGGCAAGGCAGAGGTTTTAGCCCTTTTAGGCTGAGAGAAAGCAACACTTAGGTCAAGGACTGCCAAGAGATGTGCTGGAGCTTATGGGGTTCACAGAGAAGGTGCCTGCCCTGCAGCACAAGCAGAGGCACCTGCCTTGCCCCGTCAGCAGCACCCGAAACCTTGGGCTATCCTCAAAGCACACAGGGCGGATTCACCGACAGGCACAACCATCCCTGTATGCTCAGGTTTTTCCCCAGCGGGTATTAGTGAAACTTTATTTGGAGAAATTATACTTCAGCATCTGTGATGGAAACAGCCCTCTGAAGAATGGTTTTGTGATTACAGTTGTGGTGCTCCTGAAATTACCCGATTGCCTACCCTGGCAGCAAGGTCCTGCCGGCCAGTGAAATGTGAGCCAGGCAAAGTAGTAGTGTAAGGGCAATTCAGAGCTTTTGGGGTTTGGCATCGGTGCTGTGCTGACACTGTTATGTGTAGGCACCTATGCTGGTGCAATGAATGTTGATACAGTACAGGAGACAGTAATGGCCAGTTTTTTTGGCCTGAATTCCTCAGCTGAAAGTGGAAGTGGGAGGAGAAATTTTTTAAGAGGCGGGAAAAAAATTAAAAGTGCTTCTGCTGTTCATCCCTGCTGCATTTGTGGATAAGCTATGGATCAGAATGGGCTGGGACAGTGAATCTCTCACAGGCTGAAAGAAAATAAATTAAAATGGAAAAAATACTCCCTGGCCAGTTCAGATGAATTCTGAAAAGTATTGTTTTGGCATAAAACTTACAGACCTTTTCTAGAAAATAAAGTAAGAGGACACTGCAGCTAAGGCCTCTCACAATAGTACATTCTGACATATGTCCCCTCTCTCTCTTCACCCCTGTTGCCTGCACTACCAAAAACCTGTTACAAAGCAAGAGATTCACCTAGATGCAACAGCAACAAAAAGAAGCCATGTACCTCTGTGGTAGGGAGGACCAGAGACTGCTATAGAGAAGCTCTTTATTCTGGAGCTGCATGTAAATGCTGTCCTCACCTGCATCAAGAATACTTAAGACTGTTTATCTGACTTTTCTGTCTATATAAAGCCAAGACGAAAAGTAAAACAACCCCACAACCAAGGTGGTTTTGCAGCGGCCAGTGTGAGCGTGGTGCTACTGCATGTGAGTCAAGGAGTATCAAGTGGAAGGAACCAAAACCCTACCACTTGCTGGTCCAGACAATTTAAATGCAGGCAAAGCAATGCAACAGAGCTGTTGCCTGCTGTGGTTGATGATGAGCAGTGCCCTTCAGCTTGGGCTCACTTTGCTTCAACCCCTGAGCTGTCTTCTCCTGCTGCGCACCGACCAGCAGAGAAGGGTAAGGCCCTGGTTGTGATTTAATTGAGGCTGAAGTAAGTTATTTTCTACAATGTGCTGATTTAAAGCTGACCTTCTGAAGCCTTTTGGAGTTAGTGAAATCTGGTCTGGAAATGTCACGGTAATATACTGAACACTCTACTTCTGATTAATTCGTGCCTACTGTAAGAGTGGTTGGGAAACTCCTTTATTTTAAAAATGTAAGCTTGAACTGAATGCTAAATCTTCATTCAAAATGAATAGTCTGAGGAAAAAGCATGCAGTTATCTTCAGGATGCTTTAAATGTATTTTGTAGCATTCGATTTATTCTGTTTTGACTCTCAAACATGATTCTATCTATATATATAACATTACTATGAAAGTCAATATGCAATGTTTCCCCCTAAATTTTTGGTTTTAGAGTGGATGCAGTTCTATAAATTGGTTTGCTTTTAATAAAACTGATTTTTTGCTGATGGGAAAAGTTAATAAGGACCCTTTAACCAGCTTTACATAGAGTGTATTTTCTCATACTGTTTTGATGCCTTGTCTTCTAAAATTGACATAAAACAGAAAACTCAGAATTACACAAACATGAAAGTAATGCTGAGTTTGTTGATTTGTGCTGAAGTCACACGATGCCCCTTTTTTATCCATTTTTCTTTCTATGGAAACTGTCAGTGCATTTGCCTGAAGTGTGGTTATATCATACTGTTGTATTCCAGATCATTTTGGACACCGTAGAAAAACCCTGGTTAGAGGGAGTATGTGAAACGTCTGGACTTTTGAAAGGGTCAAGCATGCGATGTATGTGCTTCATTAGTCCAAATGTAGGCTGCCTTCTGCATTCATAAAGCAATACTTTTTGCAGTACATGAGTTATGGAAAAACAGATCATGATTCATGAAAAAAATCCTACTTGCACACAGTTGGATGATCATCTTACTGGTACTTGCTTTTTTTTCTAAGCACGAGTTTGGGTGTGGGTGCGCAGTGGCATGTGGATAGGGGAAGGGGGGACTGTGTGTGCATGTGAGTTTATATATGGAATTAATATATGGATTGGGATATTCTTTTTAAGTCTGTAAAGTGTGCGTGCTGCTTTTATTCATTAGCACCTACAAAGGACTAATTGCCATCAGGCATGTAGGTGGAATTTTTGGCAGTGAGCAAGAAACGCAATAGGTTTGATGACAACCAATGATCTGCCAAAGCCTTGACAGAAGAAGCAGCTAGTTTTGCTGTCACTCACCCACCCCTTTAAATTCAAATGCAGATGCTTCCAGGGGGTGTGTGGCACCCATCCAAGTCAGCGTTTGAAACGGAGGGCTCCTAATACTGTATATACAGACAGTGCTGTAGCTGCGGCTGCTGCGTAAGGCTTGAGGTGAGAGGGAAACGTGAAAGCTGAAATTGAGACAGGAGGATACGGGCTGCTCTGCCTTTCCTGCAGTAATGACAATGGGGTGACAAGGACCCAACCTGGTGCAAGGGGTAGCTGCCTTGTGGTGCCCAGCAGGACCTCTTACTGGGGAAGCGGAGGATGAGAACTGACTTTGGGCTTGTAAACCCCATGAGAGCTGTCACAGGAAATCCGGGATTTACAAGGCTGCCTTTGCTGTGCCACGATACGTGGCCCGTGTGGTACCACTGCAGATGAGTGACTGCGGCGGGTCTCCGGCACCGTCAGGATTGGGCTCGTATCTGCCGCTGCAGGACCCGGGGCACTGGCAACCCAGGGGACCAGAAAGGGCCCATCTGACCTTTGGGCGTGACACTTTTGCCCTCCTGCCTGTTAGCTCTAGTTCTTCAGCTGGAAATTAAAGCTCTTGCAGAAACTCTCTGAGAAGTCCAGCATAATAAAAGTGGTGTGGCTAGAAACTGCCAGTATGTTAAGTACCTGTGCTGCTGAAAGCAGCACGTCAGCTGTGGCTGAAAACTGGCCTGTATGGTATCTGTAAAATGGCTGTCTGTCATATCGTAAGGCACTACAGGATGCCCACATAACGAACATTACATAAATAATGACAATTTTTCTCTCCATCAAAAAACCCCAAACTAATCCATTTGAAGGAAAACCAAGAAAAAAAAAAAAAAAATAGATGATATACTGCTCTCCATTAGTCTTTGCTTTTGCAGTATTAAGCTCCATGTCTTTCATTTTGCTTGGAAAATGTGATTGTGTTCCTTACGATTAATATGTTTAGGTCTACAGCTGCATTCTAAACACATATGATGCATAAAATGGGCCAGTGTTAGCATTGGTTTTGACTTGCATAGGTCTAAACATCCTCTTATGTCAGGAGTCGAAGAAGTTTGTCTAATACATGACAAAGAACCATCTTTACAGCATTTTGGGGGTTATTCTAAGAATAAATGTAATCCTTTAGCTAGTTGTGTAAAGCAGATATTAACTGTCTCTGAGAGGGCCTACAGTGATGTGTTTGAGGCGAAGGACATGGGTCTTTTGAGTCTGGCTCAAGTTCTCTTTATATCCCAGAGTCAAAAGGTTCCTCCGCTGGGCTTCCGTACTGCACGCCTCTCCTATCACCTCAGACGACCTACTTCTTCCCCCCATTCCCCCTCCCCAAGAGGAGGGAGAGGTGCTAATTCTGTTGGAATGTGGCATTTATCACCTGTCAAGTTCCAGGGGGATTAGTAAGGTTGCTACTTCATACCATATTTGTTTCAATATAGTCCATATTCTTTGATTCATACTCATAACCTTTTGTACAGTTTAGAGTTAGCTGTAAGAAATCAGTACAGAAGTACATGAACTCTGAATAGTTGATCATGTAAAATAAATAAATAAATATCCCCCCCAAAAGATAAGGGGGTGAGATGAGGCAGTGAAAAAGACATGACTGAAAGTAGGTTACATGTTTTTTTGAAAAAAAAAAAAAAAAAAAAAAAGTTATACATAAATTCACATCTTGAACTGGTTGCTGTAGTGTAGAAGTCTTTCCATAAAATAATATTGTATCTTAAGTCTTTCATAGGGCTGTTGTGAGACTAATAAATGCTTGCTAATCACTTTGACAGCTTAAAAAAAGGTGCTATGAAAGTAATAGTTATTTCTGCTCTGCTTTTTTTATTTTCCATATTAGAATTGTGATCAGGAATTGGAACATCTACTTTTATCAAATGGTGGGTGGTATCTACTTCAGTTCTTATGCCTATTTCTCCAAGTCACAAACTGACATTGGAATAACAAATAAAGAAGAAACGTAACTGGGTGGTCCTATAGTTCATTTCTCATAATGTCGCAAGAATTCCTCATTCAAATAAAAATAATGCTTCGTTTACTGCACATATAATTAGTATCCTTAGGCAACAAGTTCTGCAAATTAGTGAGACAGAGATGTTGGGGCCAAAATCAGTCATGTTATCACATTTCATGAGGGTCCCTATCAAATAATTTAGTACTGGTCTTCCTGGTGATCAGTACCATTTTCTATACTAGAAGTTATATGGTAAATTTATTTAAGGAGGAGGAAACCTGATTTGTTGGGGTCTGATGGTCTGTGGAGCCTTCAAAAAGGTAGTTTATGTCTTTATACATGCCCTTTTCCTTATATTCATTCTTTGATTTTCAGTAAAAGACAGCTTTATAAACACAGAACTACTTGCAGAACTACATCTTCATGGCCTCCTCTGGCCCCGCTCGAGCAGCTCCGTGTCCTTCTGCTGTTGGGGGCCCCCGAGCTGGCCCCAGCACTGCAGGGGGGTCTCCCCAGAGCGGAGCAGAGGGGGAGAATCCCCTCCCTGGCCCTGCTGCCCCCCCTGCTCTGGCTGCAGCCCAGGGCACGGGTGGGTTCTGGGCTGCGAGCGCACGGGGCTGCCTCACGGGCAGTTTTCCCCCCACCAGCCCCCCCAGTCCCTCTCCTCGGGGCTGCTCTCCAGCCACCCCTCGCCCAGCCGGGGTTTGTGCTGGGGATTGCCCCGACCCACGGGCAGGACCTTGCCCTTGGCCTTGCTGAACTCCATGAGGTTTGCCCGGGCCCCCCTCTCCAGCCTGCCCAGGTCCCTCTGGATGCCATCCCTGCCCTCAGTGTGTCCCCCCACCACAGAGCTCGGGGTCGTGGGTGAACTTGCTGGGGGTGCATCGATCCCACTGTCCATGTCACCAACAAAGATGTTAAACAGCGCCAGGCCCAACACCGACCCCTGAGGAACACTGCTTGTCACTGCTCTCCACAAGAGCTTCTTCCCTATGGCAAAGTCATCTCAACTTGGTATACTGTTGGAGTTTTATGTCCTCCTCTAGAAAATGGCATGCTTTCTCTAAAGGAAGTCACTTGATGAGAGAAGACACCCAGCTAACAGGGACATGGAAGTGCTTTGGTACTGCAGCTTTTCTCCTACAACTTGTTTCTCCACGTAAATGTTGCCAAAGTATTTAATTGAACCTATTTCTTATTTGTTACACAAGTGTTGCTTTTTTTTTTCCCAAGTCCAGAGTGACTACATTATCTTGTGATGCTTGTGGATGTTAAGCCACTTACGCTTGTAGGTGGAATTAAAATTGCTTTAGTTATAAAGGCAAGGCTTCAGCCTGAGCATGGTACTGCAGAGAGATGGAGATATGTAACCTTTCCTTTCCTTTTGGGTGGATTACAGTCCTTCAGATAATATTTGTAATTGACTTTTCAACTAATGATTGATTAAATAATGCTTATAATCTGCATATTGGCCAAATATGCCAGGAGTTTGGGGCCCTTCATGCAAATACTCTGTTTCCCTGGTGATCTTCCTCTCAAGAACTTGTGAGATGTTGCTGTTGGTGAAGTAACCTTGACTACAGCTCCTTTTTTTTTCTCTTGTGTAGTAATTTTGGCTAGTGGATTTGCATGAATGGGCCTTTCCTAGCCTGGTCTTGTCCACTTGTTCTCTTTCTGAAGAGAAGTTCGGTGGAGCAGTAGGATCCATGTAACACTAAATTCCTTCTTGAAACTTCAGAAGTTCTTGTCCTTCTCCCTTTGAATTGGAAATGCAGTAATTAGACCTGAGGTAATCCCTGCAGCTCTCATGATGCATGGTCTGTGGCAGGATGTGTCCAACATTAAAAACTATATATTATCCCTTGCTTAGAATTAACATACCTGGATCACCTCATAAAAATTCTCAATAAAGAATGTTGTACAGCCACTATAAATAGATATTTAGAGAAAACTTTGCTGGAAATTCAGCCAAATACTCCCTGGCTACTCCAAGTGCATATGGAAAACATTGATCACCATTGTCTCTGTAACTGTTTCGAACGTATTTGAAGCCTGTCATCATGTCTGTGCTCCCCTGTCTCCTCCAGAGTAAACAAGACTAGTTCCTTCATCCTTTTCTCATGCTAGCAATTTTTCTGGTCTCACAAATTTGCCTGGATTGATCCTACAGCACGGTGCTGAAAACTTGCCTCAATTCTACATTTGAGGCTGAACCAGAACTGAGCAGAGCAGCATAATTGTTCTTAAAAGCCAAAATATTTGAACCTAAATCAGTTTGTTCAGATATTTCGATGCTGTCAGTTGTGTACCAGTGTAGGTTCAAGTCGATTGGATCAATAAAAATATCTTTTTAATTTGAGGTAACTAAACAATTAAACAGAGGTAAGAACTTTAATGTTTAATTCAAAGAAATTATGAACCATGGCTACTTGGGTCTTTCTGAGGTTGAATGAAACAGGAGGATGTACTCTATTTCCAAAGACAGAATGAGATGCAAAAATGAAATATCCTGATACACAGTTTTCGATTCCTAAAGGAACTGGACTCCACTAGTTGCTGTGTTCTCTATTTGGCATTTGTTATAAATGGACACTGTAATTTGCCAGACATTAAACACATCTGAGCATATCCACAAGCTAATTTGATGAAACAGCTGTGTGCATATGCATATAGCAAACCATGGAAGGAATTTTTACTACAAAAGATAAGAGCAACTCTGTAGATTGTCTTTATTATATTTTTTCAAAGTATTGAAGTGTTCTTGAAAGGAAAAAAGAGGAACAGAAGTGAAATAGATGTTTATTTTTCAGGCTGTTTAATAAAAGAGCAGGGTTTTCCAGTTGTACAAAGAACTGCTTGATAAAAAGTGTGTCTGTTGATCAACTAATTTAATGCCTGAGGAGAGTCAGCATTAGTTTACAGTATTATTTACAAGGAAATGATTTGCAGAATGTCAGGTTTCTGTTCTCTTTTGAAAGTGCAGAAACAACTTTTCAAACTTGAACGCCCAAATTTACACTTCTAAGTGTAAATCTAAATGTTGAGATCTTAAATCTTGAGAGGTGATGGGTTTTGGTGGTTTGGGTTTTCAGTTGGGTTTTGGTGTGTGTTTTTGTTTGGTTGTTTTGGGGGGTTTGGGTGTGTTATGGGGGTTTTTTTGTTTGTTTTTTGCTTTTTTGGCAAGCTAAGACAACCAGTGCCTTGATTGTGGATGTTAGTTGAGGCTGTATGTTCTTTTTATGTTATTACACAAGATCCCTTTTAAAAGTGTCTGAGAGTGGATTTCTTTCTGCCAGATTTGAAAACTGAGTGCTAAGCTACAAAATAGTAGGAACTGTTTTAAAAACTTCATTTACATGTACAGTGTTTGTTCTGGCAAGTTCAGCATTCTCACACAAGCAAAGGATACAACACAGTATCTCAATCTTAACATCATCTTAATTCAGGGAAGTGCTGAAGTACGTGCCTACCATTAGGCATATACTTATACAAGTGTCTCTCCTGGGGAGGTATGCTGTCCTGAATTCAGGCCTACAAAAATATCTTAAGTAAATAAATAAAATATGTTGGTTTGTTTTGTTTTTAAAAAAAGTGAGCACCATTTTATATTCTGTTGCTTCTATTTATGTGGAACAGCACATTGTAAGAAGCTGATTTGGTTTACTAAAGTTTTTGAGGAGTGTGGCATTAATCAATGTGAAGCTGGCCAGATAGAAAAATCATCAGTAACTTTGTGACAAGTGGCTTCAGGTGGAACGGGGGCATCACAAAAGTGTGTGGGCTTTAGGTTTATTGTCTCATCAAAAAAATCATGTTATCTACCATTGTTTCACCTGTTGCTCATTAAAATTACCTTAGTGCTTTGATAACCCATTGAGCATCAAGTCCTCCTTTTGTGGCTGTTATAGCTTTTAGGAGTTTAATTATATCATCAGCCTGTGGTCCTATTCTGTTCCATGTGAAGACTGGGAAGGGTGTTTGGTACTGATTTCTTCACATTGAAATCTTTTTGAGGAGCAATGTAGGGTTTCTATTACCATATTTATTTGTTTTTTCACTCACAGGGGGAAAAATACCAGTGAAGACAAGAGATTTTTTGTGTTGGCATGGCTTTATCACGGTTGTGCACATGATCTATTTCCATTAGAATGTGACAGGAAAGGAGGGTTTTGTTGTTGCACTTATTTTGTGGCCATGGAGAAGAGACTTTGTGCTTCTCTTGACCTCATACAGTTTTAAAAATGGTGCTGCAGAGATATCAAGCAGGTTTCTTTAGTTACATAAAGAACTCTGGGAGTGAAAAATATCTTTAAAGAGAAGAGAGAAGACCATGGCTGACAGCCCAGTTATATTCCATACCAAAAAATGTGTATCAGTTGAACAGATTTCTTTTTGTTTTGCATTTGTCCTTAAAAGTTGTTATTATTCCACATCTCTCTTTCTATGAATCATTCATTAATGTTAAACAAATTCTCAAGAGTGAGCAAATATTACTCACCTCTTTCCTGATACAGGTAGCTGCGTGGGTGGACAGGTAGAGGCAGGTTAGACTGTAGACATTATATTTTCAGCATATCCTTTTAGCTGACTAGAGTTTTCCTTCTAATCCTTGGAACAGATCAACTGCACCAAGCTGGGGTAGAAACATTATCCAGACATTTACCGCATGACTCAAAAATAATAGTAATAGGAAAAAGAAAATCCCATTCAAAATAGGCAACTTGTTTCGCATGGGGTAGTACACATTTCATGTGGAAGACTTACCTGGGTATAGGCCTGCATGATTATGCTGGATTTCTCACACCCCACATAAGAGGATAAAAGCATCAGAAAGTGAAAAGGCATTTTTCATCCCTCCCTTCCAAAAGGCAAAGCACAACTGTGCTTGTTTTAACAAACAATACTACAACCAATGTAGTTTAGAGGTGCTAAGTGTCCAACTGGAAAAAGTATTACCTTTGAATAAGAAGGAACTCAGACAGTATGTCATCCTTCATTTCTGATGCAACTCTCCCAGAATCTCAGCCTGCTGTTAATACTCTTTCTCATTATGTCTGTCTTGTCCTCCAACTGCTGTTCTCCAACAAAGTTATTTACAACAAACTCAGTCCTGTGGTGTGGGCTTTTTTAGTCAAATTCTCTTCTAGACTTAAATCCTTTTTGTCCTTTCCTTGCTGTATCTGTTTTGTGTGACTTTGTGCCATATTTCTGTATTGTAAAGCTGGAACATCTAATTAAGATGCTCCAGCTCAGTTACTCGAACAAAAATTTCATGGACATCTATCATAGAATCATAGAATCTTCTGGCTTGGAAGGGACCTTAAAGATCATCCAGTTCCAACCCCCCTGTTATGGGCAAGGACACCTTCCACTTAAAACAGTTTGTTCAAATCCTCGTCCGACCTGGCCTTGGACACTTCCAGGGAGGGGGCAGCCACAATTTCCCTGGACAACACGTTCCACTGCCTCACTACCCTCACAGGGAAGAATTTCTTCCTCATATCTAATCTAAATCTACCCTCTTTCATCTTAAAACCATTACTTTCATCCCATCCCCACCCCCTGACCCAGAGTCCCCCCCCCTCTTCCCTGCCCCCCCTTTAAGCCCTGGGAGGCCGCTCGAAGGGCTCCCCGGAGCCTTCTCTTCTCCAGGCTGAACCCCCCAACTCTCTCAGCCCGGCCCCCCAGGGGAGCTGCTCCAGCCCCCCCAGCATCTCCGTGGCCTCCTCTGGCCCCGCTCGAGCAGCTCCGTGTCCTTCTGCTGTTGGAGGCCCCCGAGCTGGCCCCAGCACTGCAGGGGGGTCTCCCCAGAGCGGAGCAGAGGGGGACAATCCCCTCCCTGGCCCTGCTGCCCCCCCTGCTCTGGCTGCAGCCCAGGGCACGGGGGGGTTCTGGGCTGCGAGCGCACGGGGCTGCCTCACGGGCAGTTTTCCCCCCACCAGCCCCCCCAGTCCCTCTCCTCGGGGCTGCTCTCCAGCCGCTCCTCGCCCAGCCGGGGTTTGTGCTGGGGATTGCCCCGACCCACGGGCAGGACCTTGCCCTTGGCCTTGCTGAACTCCATGAGGTTTGCCCGGGCCCCCCTCTCCAGCCTGCCCAGGTCCCTCTGGATGCCATCCCTGCCCTCAGTGTGTCCCCCCACCACAGAGCTCGGGGTCGTGGGTGAACTTGCTGGGGGTGCATCGATGCCACTGTCCATGTCACCAACAAAGATGTTAAACAGCGCCAGGCCCAACACTGACCCCTGAGGAATGCTACTCATCCTGTGTTTTGGGAGAGTTCAGACTACATTAGCTCAGCCTTCCAAAATGATCAAATGCAGTGGCAAAAATTATACTGGGGTTTATGTTCTGGCTTCAAAGTTCTTTGAGATGTCAGGACTGTAAAGATACGTTGATTAGCCTAATAGCTGCTCCTTAAGTGGTGGCAGACAGGGACAGAAGGTCATCTGCTGTATGGGGGGTGTATGGTTTGGGAAAACTAGTCTGCTGTCGCCCTCAGAATGTTCTTGAGTAGCAAATGTCTTCATTTTCCTACTGATTTCTTCTCTGAAAGAGTTTTTTGGATGCTTTTGGGTGAGATGTGCCACACTTTAAAATAACTGGTATTTACTAGCATGTCTAATAATCAAAGCATTACTCAAATGTTCCTTGTACACCATTTGTTATAGTGGCTATGCAGAACACTTCTGGATTTGTTTGTGCTAACCTCTTTATTTACTCCATCTGACAAAATCCTGATATAACCTACAGTCAGAATCATTTTAAGACTTGATTACCTCTTAACATGTCCTTTCTAGCTTCAGACTTTGGTTGAGGCCTCATTGAAGATAAGATATTAGCAATAAGCCTGTCTTGCTGCACTTGCATCAGTTCACACATAACATGTTAACCCTATGCTGACTATGGGTAGAAACCGTAACTGGCTGAAGTCAATATAACTTTCCATTTAAAAATTAATGGGATGATGGTGAAGCTCCAGATTTCTTATGGTTGCAGTCCTGGTGAGTAAATTGTACACAAAACACATGAGAGTTCTCAAGTTATCCCTCTTTGCTTTTATAAATGTAGTTGATGTTACATAAATGGACTCAGTAGTTCACGCTGAATTACTGTGTCAAAACAATATCAGCAATGCCAAATCTTGACATATTGTTGGAAGACAATGCTTTCTTCCCAAAGGCATTCATATAACTATTCCAAAAGGAAAGGGTAACAAAGCTATCCTGGAAATCCTGATTTTTTGTTGTGTTATAAACTATAAATACATATATAAAAATACATATAAACTATCTTAAATTAATCATGAAGTAATTAATAACTTCAAAATTATTTACAATTCATTGGGTGATGGGATGGGGAAAAAATCATGTCAAAGATGGTTCTTGATTATTCTCCTTCTATATATAGTGTAGTTCTCAGCAGTAATGAATATATTAACTGAACAAATGAAACCTTGATTACTCTCTGAAGTATTCTGACAGCATACTCCATGACTTCCTCTGTGGGGAAAGTAGCCACTCAACCACCAACCAGTAGCTAGATCCACTTATATATGGAGATACTTGTAAACCAGCTTTTTTTGGTGTGCTTTGCTTTGTTTTTGTTGTAAGTACATCATTGCTGGTATTAAAATTTAATATAGTTTATACAATAAAAACATTGTGTAATTTTTTTTAAATGTGGTGCAGCTTTGATTGCATTTCATGTGGTTTAACATGTTTAGAGAATTATTTTAAGAAGTTTTACCATTTTAATTAAATGCAGACATTTATAAATGTTTCATGTCTGAAAGTTGTGTTTGGCTGATGCAGGGTCTGAAACTAAATCAGCCTGGTTATGCCTTATTAATGAACAAAATTTCATATTTATAGTATTCTGACTTTTTGTGTAAGGTTTTACCACTCGGTGATAGGGAATATGTTCTCGGCAATGCCTGCAGTGACTGTAGCTGCCAGCTGTAGCCCACCTCTTCCCGGAGAGTCATGAAATGAGCTGTTGCAGCATGAAAGTTCAGCCTCTCTGCTGGAGAAACCTCCCTGTGAGCTGTTCAGAGTCACTCTTGCTGGCACGACTGCCTCGGCACTACTGTCTGCGTGGCTCATGGAGGAGCCAGATGGGCCGGCTCTCGGGTTTGGCTGTTAGCCATTTGGGAAGTTGAGGAGAAATCTATGGTCTTTAAGGTGTCACTTATGTGCAGCGGAGGCCAGCGGCGGTTTTGCCTGATGTAACCACCGTGGTGACAGACGTGCAACAGTCTAGAGAAGGTAGAAATAGTGGTAATGGAGGCCACTGCTAGAAAGTTTTGTGAGGCTCTGCAGTGTGGTCGCTGGAGGATTTTTGTTGTCTTTACAACTGGCAGTGGGTTTTAAAGCCGGTTCAAGATTTATTTGTGTTCTTGCTCTGGAGGTCTCTGAGCACCACCCAGCTGGGATACCTGTGTGAAATCCTGAAAAATACCAATGCCCAGTGCAGACACTGCTCCAGGAGCACTGTTACTCACAGGAGAGGAGGTATCCTGTCTCTCTCTGCTGGTTAGATGAGGAAAAGATGAAGATTTCCTCTCAGGTCTGAGGCCGAATGGGGGTGGGGGAAAGTGTACGTGATGGCTTCTGGGTTTGCCTTTGTAAAGTTCATAATTCTGTAATGAGTAAGTAGATATATCCCCAAAGCAAACAGCACTTCTTAGGACCAAGTTCTGAGTTACACCTCCATGAGCTTTGTGGGTTGTTTTGTTTTGGAGCTTTTCCTTGTTTTTTATTCTCCCCAAGGTGTTAGCTCACTGAAGACATTTTCAGTAGTTGATAGATGGTTGTTTTCTTTGATTAACTGGAGTAGTGAAACAGTCTGTGAGGAAAACCTCCAGGATTGATTGAAGTTTTAATTGAAAAGGCAGAGAAAACACTTTCACATCCTCTTTTCCTCTTTTTTTTTTTTTTTTTCTTTTTAAATTTTTATTCTTTCCTGAATGTACTGGGAACTTGCCATGTTCTGGGTCAGGAAAAAGACCACAACCAGTTTATTATTATTTTTCTTTTTAATGAAGCTGATTTCTTTTCCCAGTATATGCACTCTGCAGTCCACTGGTTTGGACAGGAAAATCTGTCCTTGTTAAGACAAATCCTGAATAAAACAGACCTGTTAGCCCATATCCAAAAATATTCTATGTTTTTGTTTTGGGTTCTGCTGGAAATGCTTCATTAACTTTGCCTCAGGACACTAATTAACAAACTGGCCATTAATTGCTGGTAATAAGGAACTTGTCAGCAGTCATTGTTTCCTTAAACTGCCTAAATTCAAGAGGACAAGTTTAGAAGAAAGCACCTCTCTGAAAGATCCTTGTCTTTCCTCCCAAACAAGAGAAACTCCCACTAAGTGAATGAAAAGGACCTTGGGACTATTTATTGTCATATACTGTTAGTTTCTGAAGACACAGGGTTTCGTCTAGAAATGACCAGTAATATGATGCTAGAATAAGCTGTTTCTTTGATAATGCTTCTTGCCTTTGACTGGAAACAAACCTCACTAAAAATAGGCATGAGAGAGAGTGATTTCATTCTCAAGGATTGAAGCGGTAGCCGTGTATGTATTCCTTGCCTGTCTTCACTTATCTTGTTCTTGTAATAAATGGAATGACGACAGATACATGTAGTGACATTACAGGCAGCAATAACAATTGATACCATTTACTCTGCGGGCAAAAAGTTGGGCTGAAATTGGCACAGGTATCTTAGGCCCCAGGGCATCTGGGGAGAGGCTACAGTGCTCAGAGTTAGGGGTGGAAAAGTATTCCACTAAACAAAGATGATAGTAATGTTTGGGGAATTCACAGACAACTTTGGTGTTCCTGTATTCTAGAAGGATACAATGCTTCTATTTTCATAGTTTCTGATCTTTGAAAAAGATGTGAAAAAGGATACGAGCCCAGATAGAATTCTTTGATTCTAGAAGAGTTAGCAATGAGCTGTTACGTGGACATTGGGGAAAAAAAAAAAAAAAAAAAAAAAAAAAATTATTTAAAATAAAAAGAAACCCAGAACTCTTGAGAACAACAGTGTGCTTTCTGCTAACATTTTGCTTTTCTTATGCTGAGCTAAGGATGCCAGTTTCTTATTTGATTAACGATAAGAGACCCAAGTGACTATCCCTTTTTTCATCTATCAGGTAACCTTTATTCATTTTTCTTTTTCTCAGATTTAAAATATCTTTTTAAACATTTGGTGTTTGGGGAATTTTATCTTGACATTCCTGTGAGAAGGGGTATACTTGGATGATCTACTATGGTGTCTTTGTCTTTATTTTAATATCCCAAATTATTGTGGGAATCTTGAGATTACTTAGACATATATTGGTGTTTGGATTATAAAAGTTTGTCAAATTAATTTTGGTTATTGCAAAATGGATCAATGGAGGAATAAACTTTGCTAGCATTTGAAATTCAAATGCATAAATGTGTAGAGAAGTGGTGTTCCACACCCAAACTGAAAACGTTTTTTGAAGACTCACAGATCTTAATTCAAGAAAATCAGTAACATAATTTTAATTAGATGTAACCCCTTTTTTACTTTCCTCTCTCTCCAATAACCTTGTGAAGCTTGGAGGAAAAAAATTACTTTTTTGACAAGAGAAAACAATGTATAAATTCACATCTCTTTGTCCCAAATTGTTGTCTTCTAGGAAGTATTTTGGTATTACAGGGAAGATTGTATTTTGGGAGTTTGAATAGATTTTTGATCAGTTTATGAATCTTTTTAACTTTTGCCTTTAATTAAAGGTTCACAGGGGAAAAAAGCATCAAGAAACAATAGCTTCCCAAAATTAGACATACATAAAAGAAAATAAAAACAACAGAAAACAGAAAAGTTTAATGAGACAGCATGTCAAAAAAGATTTAGTGACCTTATGGTGCTGAAATCTAGACATATTAATAAACCTGATAGATTCTTTCTAAAGGACTGAGTTTTCATCTCTGTTAAGCCAGATTTGTTTAAATGAATGTGATGAGTTGGCCCTGGCTGGACACCAGGTGCCCACCAAAGCTGCTTTCACTCTCCTCCTCAGCTGTACAGGGGGAGAGAAAATATAACAAAAGGCTCGTGGGTCGAGATAAGGACAGGGAGATCATTCCCCAATTACCATCATGGGCAAAACAGACTTGACTTGGGAAAATTAATTTAATTTATTGCCAATCAAAATCAGAGTAGGGTAATGAGAAATAAAACCAAATCTTAAAACATCTTTCCCTCACCCCTCCCTTCCTCCCAGGCTCAACTTCACTCCTGATTTCTCCACTTCCTCCCCTGGAGTGGCACAGAGGGAAAAGGGATGGGGGTTGCGGTCAGTTCATCACACGCCTCTGCCTCTCCTTCCTCCTCACACTCTTCTTCTGCTCCAGCACGGGGTCCCTCCCACAGGACACAGTCCTTCACGAATTTTTCCAACGTGAGTCCTTCCTCCCTCCCACGGGGTTCATCCTTCAGGAACAGACAACGTGGGTCCCCCCCGGGCTCACAGCTCCTGCCACCAAACCTGCTCCAGCGTGGGGTCCTCTCTCCACGGGGTCCTGGCCTCCTTTGGGCAGCCCCCTGCTCTAGCATGGGGTCCTGCCTGGGATGCAGGTGGGCATCTGCTCCACTGCGAACCTCCATGGGTGCAGAACAACCTGCCTCACCATGGGCTTCACCACGGGCTGCAGGGGAATCTCTGCTCTGGCTCCTGAAACACCTCCTTCCCCTCCTTCTTCACTGATTTTTGGTGTCTGCAGAGTTGTTTCTCTCACATATTTTCACTCCTCTCTCCAGCTGCAGTTGCCATAGCAGTTCTTTTCCCTTTCTTAAACATGTTATCCCAGAGGTGCTACCACCATTGCTGATGGGCTCAACCTTGGCCAGCAGTGGGTCCATCTTGGAGTCAGCTGGCATTGGCTCTGTCGATATGAAGGAAGCTTCTAGCAGCTTCTCACAGAAGCCACCCCTGGAGCTGCCTCACTATCAAAACCTTGCCATGCAAACCCAGTAATATGAGCAATGAGAAGCAGCAGTCACTTTCCAGAGCCCGATTCATGTATTTTAATAACTGCAGCAATGAAAGGAAGATGCAGTGACAACATTTCCCCATGTTGTTTATGATAATCAGGCCTACCTAATTCAGTGAGGTTTTAAGCTTGCTGAGGAGGCACAGCACAAGATGAAAATAATGTTCTTGGGTTAAACTCTTAAAGGTAAAACTGACTGGAAATATATTTTGAAAGAAACCATCAAGGTTCTCTGTCGAGTTTGTCATTTCTATCAGTGATCAGGAGGAGAATACAGAACATACCACATTAAATTTGCAGATATTGTTGAGAAGGACAGGGAGCCTATATTGTAGAACTTGATTTCAGAATGATGAAAGGCTGTTGTGGTGATTATTGTAGCTTACAAGCCAAACACGAGTCAAATATACATTGCTGTTGCGGGGGCAGAAGGGAAAGTGTATGAGGATACTTGAGAGGAAGTGTATCTTGGAAGAGGTATGAAGAAATTTTGTACTATACTACACATGTTGTGGCAAGACTCGAGCTGGAGGATGGTACTGAGTTATGAAGTCTACTGTCCAAGAATGGTGGGATCCAGTGGAGAGGAGACAGTGGGCAACACTCAGATGACTTAAGACATTCCTAGTGATGGACTATTGCTTTGATTTGGGATTGCTCAATCTGAAGCAGAGAAGACTGAGTAAGGATACAACGGTAGTCTTCAAATATTTGGAAGACTGCTGCTAACTGCAAATATTTATTTTTTTTTTTAATATGCCTACATAAGGAGAAATAATGGGCTTATACTGCACAGAGAAATATAAAGGTGAGATGTTAGGAAAATTTTTCTAATAGTAAGGATACTGGTGAGTTGCCACAGATTGGTGGAAACTTCATATTGTCCATAGGCATTGTGGATGCATTTTCACAGTCATGTTGGATGAACATCTGTGATAAAGGAATAAGAACTGTTGACTTTGAGTTACGGTGGATTCATGTGTTTACTGTGGACTGGATCAGGGACTGCGAGAGCTCTTAGGATCTCTTCCATCCCTACAGTGGTTCTGTGTAGTTAAATACCATGCTAAACCCAGTCAACTGGGAAGAAAATTATTTCTTTATTGGACTTAGAGCTCATGCTGGGTTTCTGTAGTGTGGGTTTTTTTCTGGTAGTGGGGGAGAGTGCTACAGCAGTGCCCTCGGCTCCAAGTGGGACCTGCCTCTGGCCAGGACTGAGTCAATCAAATGTGCCTCTGCGATAACTTATTTAAGAAGGGCAACTTCTGAGGTGACTTGTGAGAAGGATGGATGCCCAGGTCAGCAGAAGGAAGGAGAAGGATGTGTGGGAGGTGCTCCGGAGCCATGGAGGTCAGTGGTAGAGTGGAAGCCAACCTGAATCCTGTGGAGAAGGCCATGCCAGGACAGGCATCTGTGCTTAGAGGAGGCCAGGACCCTGAGGGGAGAAGTGGTACCCGCTGTTGTGGTTTGGAGCTGGGAGGACTGCAACACATCGGGGGGAGCCATGGCAGAGCAGTGTGGGAATGGCTGTGGCCTGTGGGGAGGACTCACACAGGAGAAGGTTTGTGGAGAACTGTCTGCAGTGAGAGGGCAGTCCTGTGGGGTAGGGGAGGAATGTGTGGTGCTCACCCCCCGTCCCGAGCAGGAGGGAGCGGTGAGCTGGCTGTAACCCCCATCCCTGCCCCCTGCACTGCTGGGGGAGGAGGGGGGAGAGATGGGGAGCAGAGCTGAGCCCGGGGAGAAGAGAGGGGTGAGGGAGGTGGTTTTGTTTGTGGTAGAGCTTCTCACTGTCCTAACCTTGTCTGTTAAGTGTTGTCTTTGTTAGGATTTGAATTAAAGTGATATTTTCTTTTTTCATCCCCTAACGAGTCTATCTTCTGCCTGTAACCATAATGGGTGAGTGACTCCTCTCAATCCTTAGATAGATTTCTTGAGCTGATTCCTGCTTCTATATCCTTCCCCCGCCCATCTCTGTGATGGGGGAGGGAGTGAGCGAGCGGCTGTGTGGTGTTTTGTTGTTGGCTGGGCCTAAACAACTACAGAGCTTTAAAAACAAACAAAACACCAAAACACCTATCCGTGAGATGAGGAGTCCAGGAGGACACACACTTAAAGACAGAAAAGAAAGGTACTGAAATGTAGTTATAGTGGTGTCAGCCATTGTATTATATTGTATTTTAATAGGACAGCAACTTGGGGAGGACAAAGTAAGGGTTTATGTTGCAGGAGTACCCTTGAGCCCCTTTCTGGAGTTGGGATTCTAGTAAGGATTATACAAAGATATATCAAAGAGCTGATTGTGCCTCCAGAAGTTTAAAATCTAGATGAATGAGATGAAAGAACGTGAGGATGAAGCAGGTTGGTAGAACTGGGTAGTAGGAGGATGAGCTGATTTACAGAAGAAAAACTATCACCCAATGCATGTCTCTTCTTGGCTACGTAGTTGCTGGCTGGCAGTGTTTGGTAGGCCTCATGGCAGAAGCAAGCCTCGAGGTAGGATGAAATCCAAACTAAATAGAGCTTTATTTTGAGCTAAACATACTCTAATCTTATTAAATGTTTAGGGGAATTTGGGGGAATTTTAGAGGGATGAGTGAGGGAGAAGTGGGTAAAGCTCAGTATCTGGGTGAGTTCCTGAAGAAACTTCTTTCTACTGTAGAAAAGGGAGCAAGGGGTGGGGACTGAATTCCTTATTGTGCTGGATGCGATGGCACCACCTTCAGTGTTTGTCAGTAAGGGGCATAGATGTGCCCATGCAGTTCCTGTCCTCCCTGAGAAGGCTTGTTTTTTAAAGATGGAGTTTGAGGTGTGCACTGTTTAAAGTTAATCCACCTCCTTTCTCAAGTACAATTAAAGAAGCCAATGGCTTGAGTGCTGAGATGACCTTCAGCACCTTTTGGTGTTAGAACTGATTCTTGCTGATTCCAAGTTCAGCCTTGGGAAAGTAGCCTGTTTTTTTTTTTTTTTTTTTTTTCCTTCCCTTTTCATCTTTCTAAAATAACATTTATTTACTTACAAGAGAAGGACTCGGAAGATTGATGAATTACCTTGTAGGGTTTTGAAATGAAGTGCTGGTCATTGTTGTCAATAAAACTATGAAAACCTGTACCTAAGTATTATATAAATAACAAACATTAATTTGTTGAAACATTTTAGGAGTATATGTGGGGAACAGTATTTTTCTTTCTACTTTTAGAATTTTCTTTATTTGCATTTCATTTTATTTGTGTTTTTCTTTGGGCTATTTAAGAATCCTTGGGAGTTAAACATGACAGGTTGTATGTGAAAAGAAGAATTGCATTGGAATATGATTTACCACATTTTTCCCATGCCACGAGCATATGAATTCCTGCTTACATAAGAAAGTATTTGAACATAAAAAGCAATAATTTGGAATCAGATTGTGCAGGATGAATCATGAGACAAAATCTCATTAGAGATCCAAAAAAATATTCTGGCGTTCCTGCCAGAGTGTTTTCATAAAACATTTTTTTCTGAAAAGGAATTACTCAGAAGGTAATAATTTACAAAAAAAAAAAAAATAAAAGGCAAACAAAAATTGCAATCTGATTTCACACTATAATATCTTACTTATTGTTCCAAGGAAAAGCGTATATATTATTTGAAAAAAAAAAAAAAAAACAAACCCAAACCAAAACTCTGTTTACCTTTTGCCTGGTATAGATTACTACCAAGGCCCCTTCTGTTCCACAATTAAAGAAAAAAGCCTGCTGTCTTAGAATCCCCCTTATTTTGTTTATTTGCT
This sequence comes from Tyto alba, assembly GCF_018691265.1. Lineage (NCBI taxonomy): Eukaryota > Metazoa > Chordata > Aves > Strigiformes > Tytonidae > Tyto > Tyto alba. Next base: position 14,388,554 of record NW_024881322.1, read on the forward strand.
ATTTATATAATTATTTGGTAGTGGAATAAAGTAATCTACAGTCTTCATGCTGATTTTTTTTTTTTTTTAAATACCTGGGTCCTTCATGTTTAGTGGGAACATCATAGGCTGCAAGTTTTCAGCTTGTTTTCTCTCTCCTGTTGTGCTCCTGTGATGAAAGCATCAACCTGCTTTCACCTTTCATTCATCTTCTGTGGGAAATGCTGCCTGAAGGTTCCATTCCTAGATTACTCTCACCAGGATCACAGTGGAGGCCCAGGATAGCAAGGAAAACACTGCAGAAGAGCCCCTATAAGCCTCTGATGGTGCTCTTGCTGAAACTGGAGTGTGCCAAAAATGAAAGTGGCTATTTTTCTGATAAAAGAAAATACTTCTTTCTTTTCCTATCCTTTCAGCATGAGAATGGAGATGTCAAATTTAAAATGCCTTGTATGCAAAATATTAAAAAATGGTGCTGCTTTAGAAATTCTGCAACATAAAGCCATAAACTGGTAAGTCTGTGGCAGTTTTGAGCTGAGTGATTGTGACAAAAATGGTAACTTCAAATCTTCATGGGATCTGCCTTTTAAGTTATCCCAAAGGGTAGTTCCCTGCAACTGGAAATATGCTAGAGCCTCAGTTTATGTATAAGATTTGACAGATTTTCCAGTTAAAAAATAAAAATTTTAAAAGTTTCGTCAGAACATTCAACTTTACATTTTAAAATCAGTTTTGTAAATTCAAAGCAATTATCCATTTGTCAACTTTGGACTATTTAGATTTTAAAAGAAAAAAAAAAAGTCTCACAGTTGACTCTTTGTTCTTAAAAACTGATAATGTTTCGATAGTCCCAGTTGGAATACGCAGGCCTTTTTCTTACTTGTGGGAAAGGTCTGATACTTAAATTTTTCAGTACAACTTTTTGAGATCGTAAACATTCTAGAAACACAGGAAATCTGTTTTCCACTCCTACATGCAGAAGCACAAACTCGTGGTCATACAACACATTATTTATTGAAAAAAGGCACTGGATTAGTATGGTATTGTTTCACCAGCATATGTACAGGTAGCTACCTGAAATTAGGTAGCTAACTGTTAGTATCTTAGAACTAGGAGCTAAGAAAAGGCTACTGTTCTCTTAGCAAACATACCAGGTCATCAACTTAAATGGCAGTCCCTGTGGTTCACCTTTCTATAGGGGTGCTACATGTGGAAGACATTAGAAAGCTCCTAAACCTAAGTGTGCTCACAGGTCCTTTCAGTTCCTCTTGCGTGGTTTGTTTCTGTTTTTTTTTTTGGTTTTTAGGGAGTGGTGGTGTGCAGTGAGCCTACTGATCTTCAGGTTTTTTATTTTTGTTGCACTGTCCATGAACATACCTCCTAGTGTATTCCCCCAAATAACTTTTGGATCCACTGTCTGATTTCAGACAAGTTTGATAGAGGAGTTAAGGTGGTGGGAAGAGCAGAGACACTGTCAATGCCCCCACGAGGGAAAGGGCAGCAGTATGAGCTTTCCCACAGTACACATCAGAAAATTCGCAGGGCACAGAAGCCATCACAAACACTAAAATTGCTGGGGGGGGGGTGGGGCAGAAGATATCAGAGTTTACATCTTCCTAAGCAGCTATTTGAACTTTCCACAAGAAAGAAATGTGTAGGAAATGAGGTTTCATTATCTCTAGCGCTTGTAAACTACTTGTTTCAACCCTTCCTTCTTCTTTCTCTGCCCCTCCAGTCTCCTGTGAAGTAAAACAAAACCTGTCTGCAAGCAAGCTGGCTCCAGAGTGACCTGTCAGGAGCAGGGATGCAATGCAGGGAAGAGTGGACATGCTGCGATGCAGCGAGGGGCTGACATCCAGCCTGGCCGGGACACCGAGCTGGCTGTGAGCCCCTTCGTGCCAGCGGGCAGCCTCGAGCCGAGGAAGCGGCCTGGGAACGGCTGTATCTGCTTCTAGGTACATTTTCTTCATTTGAGAGATTGTGTTATGAAGCCAGAGGGAGTGCTTCAGGCAGAATATATAAATTAACTGGTTACTGAACTGTGTAGGAGGGACTGAAGTGCTGGGGAGAGAAGCGAACAATAAAACCTCCATGTGTGCGCTGCAGAGAGGCGTTCGGGCTGCCCAGGTCAAACCTCATGCGCTATTTCCAGCAGACAAAGGTGGTGGCCTAGAAGAGCTCTGGAGGTTGAACCGCTGAAAATAGAAACCTGGCTCGGAACACTGTTTTTCAACAATAGTGTTAATGTAAGATTTCCAGCTGACATGGGTGGAAGATTCAGGACGTGAATCCAAAGACACTCTCAAACTATCCCAGAGTTTGGAACTGGAGTTTGGCTACAAGTCCATTACAAAAAAGCAAGTTTGTAGAACTCAAATCCAGTTCAAGCTATCAAGTGTCCTCAAAATTTAGGGGTATTTGGATCAAGCATTTTGGTTATGGTCCATCTGTAATTTTCACCAAATGTACTAAAATGTTTCTAAAACTTCTAAATCCCCTTTTGCTCCTACTTTTCTTTCCCGACTGTATTTTCTTTCTTATTCTTGTCTGTTTAAAAACGTCAGCCAGGGTTTTAACAGGGACTTTTATTACTTTGGAATGCTCTTAGTTTTGTCATCTGCTTCTCTCTCTTTTTTTTTTTTTTTCTTCCCCCCCCCTCTCTTGCCCCCCGCCCCCTCCCCCGCAATCTGTTTGACAAATTTATTCTGTTCTGCAATTGCTGTTTCAAGGAATAAGCAGCAGTAGCTTTTAGTCACCTCTACAATCCATTACACTCTCTACTCATAACCAGACGCAGTAAAAATATTGTTTGTGCTCCATGCTACCAAAAAGTCTGTGGGTTTTTAAATTTTGAAATATCCAAGTGCATTCACATAGAAGCTAGGGTCATCTCGGACAGTTTCTCTTGAGAATATTGTAGCTCCGATAGTAATATGGATGAATGATATGAAAAATATTCTGACAAAAGTAGTCTGAAGCATGGCAAGTGAGATTTTCAGCAGTACTTAGTAGCTTGCCCTGGTGTGCGTGTAAATTGTGTGTTTATAATGGAGCTTAGTTCATTAATTGATAGTTTTATTACCTATAAAAGCCATGAATCACCTCGGCTAGAGGGTTAGAAAAATACTAGTCTCTTTAATCCAGTATATATATTTTTAGTAGCAGTCTCAGCAGTGTGAAGATACAGGTTACTGTAGTGAAGACAGTAGGAATTTCAGATGATACATTGCTGTAGCTTTTACACAATGGCTCTGAATGCAAAAAGCAGTAGAGAAACATGTATATTCTCTTTCAGACTTGTCCATAGGTAACAGAAAGGGTGTCTGAACAATGCTGACTTCATGGGCACAACTGTAGCTATTAGAAGTAAAAATGGGCTGAAACTGCTTTTATTTGTCCATACAATGACAAATTCTTTATTAATGTATTAATGTGTATATGTAGTGGACTCTTTCTCCTGACACTGGGCAAAACACATGCAATATTTCTTATCAAGGTGTTGAGATAGACCTCTTTTTTAAATTTAAATATACCATCTTTAACTCTAGACGCTAGAAAAAGTTCCAAGTTGGTTCTTTGTCACAAATAAAGTGGTGACTGTTAAAATTTAAACAAATTACAAATTAAAAAAATGAAGGAGTTAAGAAACGAGGATAAATATGTATATTTGTGGTCGTAATATCAATTTTTGCTTGTAATAACTTATTAGTACAGTCCCTTATTAGCATAAAAATTTTGGTTATGTTTGTACAGTGCTTAGCACAATCATTCAGATTTGCTTGAGGTCTTCCAAGCTCACTGGTGTAAAATATGTGCAGAAACCTTTCTTCTGCTTTCAGAGGATATTAACAAGTTTGTATAGTCAAGTACTCAGATGGTAGGAAGTGCCATTCTGTAAGGCTGTCAGCATGAGCTTAGATCAGTCCCTTATGTATCTATATTGATAAAGACTTACTTAATCACACAGTCACAGGCTTCTCTTTTTCTGCATAATCTTTGCATTATTCATGCCACAGGATGGATAATATTATTGGAGTTTCCAGTTAATCACAATTAATTTTTTTTGTTGTTGTTCATAGTTGTTTCTTGCATTCAGGTTGTGCTTCAAATATTGAATTGTTAATTTCCTCAAAAATGTTGTTGGCTTGTTTGTTTTAAAATAATTCTTATCAGTGCATTTTCAAATTGTTTCAAGAACTCCTTTTCTAACCACACGAGTGAAACAAAGGAAGTGTTATCTCTGGTTTGCATGCTGGAAACTGATGTGCAGAGAGATTAAGCTAAATGTATTCATTCATTTTAGAGAAATCTGAGACTCTCAGGACCTGATTTCTTTTCCAAGTACTATGAATTACCTTGATCTATGCAATGCAGGATAGCTGCAGTCATATGTGACCAGCACTTACGTAATTCAAAAATCAGCAGTCAGGTTAGGCATCCAGAAAATGAGTTAAGCAGAACTTGTGACTATTCCTGACAAGCTACATATAAAGGGCTTACCTGACATTTCAAAGGCCGTAATTTGAGTGCTTTTTTCATGGGGATCACAAAAAGCATATCCTTGGTTCTATAAGAAGAAAAGTTATTAAACTTCTATCTTATCAAATATGACCTAAACAATTTCTTTCTGCTCCCTCTTAAAAATCACACTCTTGAAAATAGCCAAGTGCTTCTTACTGAAATGAACAACAATATATAACTCAATGCACAAAGGAAAATAGTAAACAAATCAAGCAATTGTAGTTTGTCAGAGTCAGAAGCAAAAGAAGACAGGACTGTGCAAGATGCTGCAGGGAACAGCTGTTAATACAAGCAGATCTGACTGCAGTGCCTGCAATAATAGACTAATCTCAGAAGTTGCCTATCTCAGTAGCAATAATGAGAGCAAAAAGATCAGTAGATTATACTTCAAATATAAAGAGAGACAGGAGGGATTTTACACCTTTCTCTTTTTCCCTGTGTTCAAATAAGAATGATCAGATTGACCACTGAGATGGCTCCTGCATTTTTGTGTAGGCCTGCAGAACTTCCCACCAGCTGATAATTGATCTGCTCACAGGGATTTTAGCATTATGCACAGGGCCATTTGGGGATGGCAGGTCAGCGGGTTGATTCCTTGAAGGCTACCAAAAGGAAAAATTTGCCTCAGGTCTGGGAAGTTTGCTAGGAAAAAAATCAACATGGGAATATACCACATTTACTTGCTCCCTGTTACTTTCACATCACATAGTCTTTACTCCCAAATGCAATGAGCTGTGAGGGTTGGCAGATAGAAAGAAACAAAATGTCAAGCCCCAAACAAAGCTGGATTCTTTCCTCTTCCTATCTCACCTGGCATGACAGGAGTTCCCCAGGCTGGCTTGCACCAGGGCTTGTAAAGAGCCTGTGCCTGAGAGCCTGCACAAGTGCACGGCATTGAAACGTGGGAACCAAATCCAGCTGTGGGCAGACAGATTCAAATCTGGCTTATTCTCTTTTTTCCTGCTTAGAAATTTGGGGAGGCAAAAGAGACGTTAACTCAGGCGTGCCATTTCCACCTGCAGGCCTAAAGGTCACCTGAGAAGTGGACCTGATGCAGTTTCAATTCTTGGGTTTAAGTATTTTAATTGACTTTGACAGGAAACGAGAAGGGGGAAGGCAGGTATTCCTGTTGCCTAGACTCTTGTTCCAGTGGGGAACTGAGCTGATGAACTTGCTGGTTTCCCCCCTCACACCTCTCGGCAGACATTCGGCCAGCAAGGACAGAGTTTTGCCAGCTTTGGCAATGTTCTCCATGTCTCTCTGCGTGTTTAGTTACAAACTTAGCTGAAAACCTACTGTCAAGAACTTTACCATGGAACACTGGATTTCTAATGGGATGACAGTTTTGGAAGAAAATACACATTTTTCTATGGGCAAGCTAGCATATTAGCTGAAAAAGCTGCTTTCTAAAAGTCTGGGATTTGAGAACAGTGGCATCTTTAGAAAAGGCTGTCTAGCAACAAACTAATCTATGCTCTTAATCCAAAGGGAAAAAATATGTAATTAAGCAGTCATTTGAAGAAACTACAGAGTTTTGGCTTGCTGAAGAGAAAGATCTAAGAATTAATTTTTATCATTTAGAAGAGTTAGTTTGAAGCTAGAATTACTCTTGTCTAAAGTTCTGAACTAGAAAGCCTTTAACAATATGAAGAACTTCAAGTATGTAATGTCAGGGTTTTAATTACCTCTTACAAATTAATCTAAGTTCACCATGCAAATAAATAAAAAAGAAAGCAGGTCCCACAAAAGACAATAATCCTTCTTTCTTTTTGTCTTCTTTTAATTCAGTGTGAACTCTTATGCTGTTATGACTGCCATTGTCTAGGAATTGTAAAAGGATTTTTCTACAGGTTTCACAGATGATGATAATGCCATGGTGTTATCAGAATTCTTGGAGTTGTTCAAGTTCCTCAGCTCTCTAAGTTTTTAAACATGTATTTAATGTAACAGGAGGCACAGAAACAGCATCCTGTTTAAAGTACTGAAGAAAGACAGCAATGTAGTCGTCTTTGGTACCAGTAGGTCATTTAAGTAGCACCATGTTGTTATACAGTGACAACACAAAATAACACAGCTGAAATTTATGTTACTGCATGATCTGTTTTGTGGCATGTTTTCTACAGCATGTAGTTACTGAGGTGGTCTCTTCAGGCTCAGTTTTACCATCTACAGTTTGGTTTGTGGTGCTAGATGTGAGTTTGCTAGTGCCTTTCAGAGAATGGAGAAGCGATTTGATGCTGTTTAAATCCACTGGGTCATCCTTGGGTATTTCTAAGCTTTCACCCTCTGGAGTCTGTGGTGTCTGCCTGGAGTTTCTCAACAGCAGCTAACATGCTCTGCCTCCAAAGTGGACCAATATTGCTTTTACCTCCTTTGAAGAGGGTTGGATCTCAGCTTCTATAAAGACCTGATATTATCCCTTAGCTGAGGTATCTTCACGCTCCCAGCCCCTGCATTGTGGCCAGGTTTGAGGTTCAGCTGCATACAAGGGTGTGGGATGTACGTTGCAAGTGTCTTACTTTGGAATGTCTTAAGTTGGAAAGGGCCCCAAGATAACATTTTTTTTCTTTAAGTTAAATATATATTTTCTTCATACAGAGCAAATGCAACAACCTGTGATTAATGAGCAGCTTTTCACAAGAATTAATATAATTCCAAAGCTCTAATCATTAAGCATAATCATTAAGGAATGTCTGAATAAACAAACAAATAAAGCCAGCTTTATTCTATTTCTCTAACATCTATGATTCAAAATGCCTGACTCTACATGTTTTCAGTGGATTTTGGCGGGTGTAGGGTTACCTGTGGTCATGATACATGGTGATTAAAAAAAATTATAAAATTAGAAATAAATAAAAAAAGAAGTAGGGCATGTGGGTACGGTGTCACCTGCATTTAATGCTCTCAGGAAAGAGGAAAGTATGACAAGCTTCTGGGGACTTTGTAAAAGCTCTTGTCAACTGTGGCATACAACATAGGAAGTCAAAAAAGGGGGAAAACCCCCCCAGAATGTGAGCTTTAACTGAAAGCTTTATCACACCGGTCGAGGCTAAAAATGCATAGTCAACCTTAACTCTTCAAGTTTTCTTCCCAGTGCTTGCTTTTACATTAAAGATGTTATTTGTTAGCTCTATTCACTTCTGCTTTTTAATACACAGTCGTAATAGTCGGCTGCTACAGTCCCTACCCTGCTATGTAGGCTACCGAATGTGTGTGTTTACTAATGTAAGCAAACCTAATGAAGCTGACAGGACACTGATTTATCATAGTGATCAGCTTGATATTTTCATTCTCCTTGCACATGGGGAGGCACTGCCAGCACAACATCAGCTGCTGACAAGTTAATCCCTGCCTGCACCCCTTTGCTAAGTGCAAAACTGCCCCTTCTATACCTAACCCCATCCCGAAACAAGATTTCTTGTAAAGCGGGCTCACGCTGTGATTCATTTTGTGGTGGGGTCACAGCATGACTCACGCTTCCCCAGTCCCACTGTGGTCATCTCAGACTGAGGAGTGAGGGAACACATGTGGTTAGAGAAGGGAAGAGGAGCCAAGAGGTCCATCTGTCCTGACAGTGGACGAGGTGTGTGAGCTTCTGGAAAACATGTCTCCGCCTTGTGCTTCACCAAGCTCGAGGAGAGAGTGAACGTGCAGTGTCCAAAATCCACATGCTGAACCACCTGAGCTGGGCTGTTTTGGATAAGGACATTGTACAAAAGCAGCAACATAAAGTTAATTTCCCCTTGGAAATTTTTTGACACTTGGAATAGGAGGTTGTTGGGCATATTAGACAGGTAAAACCCCAGGTTTACACTTATAGGGTGGTCTTCTAATAGTAGATGGTTGTTATCTGTGACAGATGTTTTGTGGTTTAAAAGCTGGTTTAAATGGAGACTCCAGAAGATGTCACTGGCAAAAGGACCCAGATTTGCCAAGGTGCTTAGTGTTGTTGCCTGATCATTTCCAGGTGGATCTGATTCACCATGAACACAAAAAGAGCTGGTAAAAATGGTTCAGGTTTGCTCAATACTCTGATAAATTAAAGATTACTGTGTTGGTGAAGGGCTGTATCAGGACCTAGGAAATAGTTCCTCATAGGGATGAGGAAAAAAAATAAATCCCTCCTATTCATAACTCTTCCTTTGAACTTTTGATGATGCAGTTAAAGTGAGACCCTCTATTCAGCAACTCTTAGTTCAGAATTGGCAAGAAAAAGCACACAGTCTCTTTCACTTATTCCTGGACTGTTTCACTGTTCCGTACTTTAAGTCTCTGTAAGAAATTATTTGGTTTCCATTCATACTCTATCATAACTCATAGTTCGAGGTTTTTAAAAATAATTCTCCTGGCCAAGTGCAGACTGCTAACTCTTACGTAATGCTCCACTGACGTAGCAGTGAGATTTTTTTCCAGCATTGCTGAATGGGTCATTGTTAATGTTTCGGGGACCATTTGCATTTTGTACCGCGACCCTTGAATAGCTAGGTTATAATACTAGGAATACTACCTCAATATGCCGTCTTCATATTCCACAAGTTTAACTTATTTTTTAAGTTGAATGTCTACTCGAGCTGGTTTATAAGTAATCCTTCATGATTTTTTTTCCATGAATCACTGGAACGAGCCCCAACTTGGTACGAATGATCTACCCGTTGCTTGCTTACAAAGACATCATTGGCACTGTCTCAGCAGTTATGCTCAAGGGTTTAGCTGGAACATTTTGCCACACTCAAAAAAACCTGGCTGCCAGGGGTTTGACACTTGTTAGCCAGTATTTTTGGAAGGTACTGAGTAACTAAGAATGATCTAGTCTCATTACAGCCTCTAATGATTCCTTAATCTGCCAGCTATGACAACCTGTATGTATTTCTGGGCCTTTCCAGTTTTCTTTATGAAAATTTTACTCTTGAGGGGTTCTTCAGCTTGACTTTAGAAAAATCTAGGTTCAGGTAAGCTTTATTCTTCCTGTCATAACTGATCTCTCAGTTTACAACTTGCACTCTACCTCAGAAGATCTATGACTAGTCATTTTCATTCTTATTTCTTTCATTTTTCTTTTGTGAGTATTTTTTTACAAATGAAATGAAAGTCAAATTTCTCACTTTACTTCAAATCCATTTTTTTTTCCTGTAAGGGACTTACCTACCCTTTACATTCAAGGAAACCAAATGTCAAGATAAGTGAAAGACCACATGAATAGTAGCTGTGAAAATCTCAGCAGCCAAAGTCAAGACAAGTTTTTTGCTTGTCTGGACAACCCTTGTTTGCCTATGCTGGACTACTTTTCTTTTTTCACTAATTGACTTCAATTACCTGAGTGCCAATTTACGCAAGGCAATTAACACATCTCTAAAAGCTAGTCTGGGTAGATTAATTTCAGGATAAGAATTCTTGTGCTCCAAATAATTGAGGTCCGAGAAAATAAGCTTGAGTGTCTTGGAAATATCTAGTCTGTCTTAAAAACAAAATAAAATTAAAAAAAAGGAGTTGATCAGCATTAATTTAAAACTTTCATGAAGAAAAGTACGTTAAAAAACCACCACAATCTCAGTCCCCTTAACGTGTCTCATGCTAAACTAAGGCTTTGTAGTTGGAGTAGGGGAAGAAAGAAAGCTCAAAATTCATAAAATTCACTGAATTGTAACTGCAGTTAGATAAAAAAAACCTGGTTACAGTCAGTATAGCATTGTATAGGCCTACTGGGAGGGCCCATCATTGGTGCATGAGAAGGTCTTTGACATCAGTTCTATGCTATTGAGACTTATGAAGGGACATCTAGCTGTTTGCTGGGGCTAAGTTCTGTCCTGTGTGGTGCAAGCTCAAGACATCTTGTGAAGCAGGGCAAAAGAGAAAAATACTTTTTTTTTTTTTTTTTTTTTCTTAATACAATTGGCAAAGCAAGATCATTCCATACAGGAGGAAGAAGTTTCATGTTTAAAGAAGCTGGAAAGCTCTACTGCTATTGTGTTATAAAACTTGAAAGGGCTGGTGGGAGTTTGGGAAGCAGAAAGGGACAAGAGGAGAAACAGGCAGAAAATATGGTTAAGAGATCACAGACTATGCCCAGTTTACTGACTTATTTTCTGTAGCTTTATGAATTAAAACCTCACTGGGAAAAGTATGTGGGCATCTGTGTGGCTTCAGCTACATAATCTTCTACTGTCAACAGTGAGAGAGAATAGAAAAAATGAGCAATATAATCCAAGCCCTGAAAGGAGAAGTTGCTGATTATATGGTGACTTATACCAAGTTTATCCTACATTAACACCCTAAACAGGCCATTACCTTGAGGGGACAAGAAGCAAGGACTCAACTATTTTGGTTTGGGATCCATTATTACTATTGGTTGTCTAATTTCACAAATGGAAGTGCTTTCTGAGGTCTTGAAAACCTCATTTATGTGTCAGGGTCAAGAATTTCAGCCTTAAGCACCTGAGGTTAGTCCCTAAGTCCCTGTCAAGGAGCTAGGTTTTCAAAAGTGCTTGTCAGCCTTTGTTCCCAAAGCTGGAACTCAGGACTCTATATTTTCCTGTAGCAACAAGTGTAGGTACTCCATATTTAAAAATCTGAGTTTTGAAATTAAGCTGAAAACTGTTTTAAAAGCACTGCTTATTCCAAAAGCACTGCCTCAATGCAGTGCTATGATTTTCGGGAAATAACGTCACATTATCTACCCAGAGAAGAAAGCACTCTACAATATCCCTGGCATCATCAGCCTAAATTTGGGATGATATTCTGGCACTTCTCGTAACTGCTGTGGGTGGGTATCACAGTCACTTTCCAACCACAAGATGCTGTATCTGCTGGCCAGGCCTCGTGCACCAGCGGAGCAGTGTGGTGAGCCTGCATTGCTCATGTCTGCACTGTGCTTGGCACGCTGGTTACGCGGAGGGCAGCTGCCTCCAGTCTCTTTACTCCCTTTGTTAAGTAACTGCTGAATCCAATATAAAAAACAAACAAACAAAAGTGTGTGTGTGTGGGGGAAAGCTAGCTGAGAGAACTGTGTGAAGCAGCAGCCCTCTGGACTCAATTCTGGTTTTATCGTGATTGTTCATAGTGACAAGGCTGCAGTTTGTCCATTTAGTTTGCATTCAGGGAAGGATATTCAGCAAAGGACCTTTCCTTCTGTGTTATTGACATCCATGACAATTTAAGGCTGAGCTATGGAACTGAACTTTCCTTTACAAAAGCAGATTAAAACCAGTAAATGGCTTAGTCAGCAAACCACAGCTACTTGTTCCACAAAGAGGAGTTGAGTACAATTCAAGCAAGCTAACCACAGCCTTGGACACCTGATCATATGAGTCCAGGAAATGTAAAAATCAATGTTCCAAAACAGAAGAATCGAGCTGTGATCAATGGAGCACTGTTCAGACTTTGGCTCATCTATGCCTGAAAATCGTATCTAAAGAACTCTCATGCTTTTAAATGGAGAAACAGAAGATGCACTGTAGAAGAGAGGCCCATGGGCAGTTTTCTGTGTCCATCAGAGGAAATATACCTGCAATTGCTTTGCTCTGGATACCAGTTAACACGAGCTACTGGTTCCATCCATGCTGTCTGTATGTTAGGGGCTTTTTGGACTTGGGCTTCTTTGACAGGATCCTTTTATGGTACCTAAATTTGTGTGATTTTTTTTTGAGCTATGGGTGTTTTACTTCACATCATTATATCAAGCAATCAGTAGGCAGGTTTGTCAGAAGGATGTCACAACACTTTCATTAAACTCAGTCTGAGGCTGTTCAGACTTCATGAATATCTGTTTCTCTCTGGGTCAGTTCTGGTGCTTAATCCTGGCTTTAGCAAAGCAGATCTTTTGCCAGGTCCCTTGTACCTGTTCTTGTAATGACAGAGGTAGCTTTTCTTTTTGTTTGAGATGTCAGTGAAAATTCTGCTCTGAGTCTACAGCATAAAAAAGAAGCCAAAGCTTTATTAAAACTGATTCCTCCCCTCCTCCATCTTTTCCCCCTTACAGAAAGGAAGCATCCTTCTGCTGCTTGATTGACGTTGCTGTTCTGGAGGGCAGCCCACACTGCTTGAACATGATCCTCGCAGTGCGGGGATGCACGCTAGATTTCTTCCCAGTTATGCAACATACTGGTTATGTGCCAAAACAGAATAATCGTCATTCACAGGGCCACAGAGGAAAACACCAGTGGTGTGCGGGCTAAACTGGGGGGCATAGGGAGGCAATTCAGGGCGGTCACTAGGTCTCTGTGGAACACCCAGAGGATGCCCAGGTGGGCTAATGGAGACACTGGCTGAGCCCAGCCCTTCTTGCTTCCTTCCACTGGGTTTCTTTTTTCTACTACTCTCCTCTCCTTGAAATGAGTGGAAATGACTTTACAGGTTAGGTGCCAAAGGCCATTTTTTTGCTTTCTCTTGTATCCTGTACAACCTGCTCAGGCTGTAAGGTGCTGTTGGTAGAGTTTTTTGTTTGTTTCTTTCTTTCCTTGGGTAACTAATTGACTAACAACATTTTAGGTATTGACATTTAAGAACTATAAACACATCAGTAAAATGAACAACACATTTTGGGGCCATAAACATCAAAGTACAACCTACAGAAGGATTGAATTATTTCCCTTTCTCAACAACCTTCCAGTGATGGAGCTTGAAAGTTCATTGAAGCCAAAAGAAGTTGTTCTCTCAGAGGTTGGGGATAGTCCCTCTGAATCAGGCAGGGCAGTATAGGAGCAGATTGCTCTTGATCTGAAGAACAAATGGTGGTGGTCATTCAGAAATCACTTAGATACATTCTGCCTAGAAATCACTTACACCCATTAAGCTAAATTCCTACAACAGATCTGGGCCTTTTGCTGTAGCCAGAGGAAGAAGGGGGCTGGAAAGCAGTTGCAATGGCCCCATCATAGAAAAACTCCCTGGTGGCACAAACATGTTGGCTTCCAGCACTGTACCTCCTGCCTCCCTTTTGTACTCCTCATCACTGGGGGTGTATCAGGGTCTAGGGTAGAGGACAAAGGGCAGGGAACAGCCAAGAACCTCTCTACCCACTCAAAATCAGGGTGTAATTTAGAACTGTCTGTCAATAGCTAGGCAGGTGTTGACTCCAATTGCAAGCAAATTTAATAACATCTCTACTACTCCCTTCCCTTCTCTGCATGGGTCTGCATGCTTGCTCCTTTTTTTTTTTTTTTATTTTTCTTTATAATAGTTTTTATCCTAGACCAGGATCCACTGGCTTCAAGGCAGTTGTGCTGATGATTGGAGCAAGGGTAAAAGAGGAGAAGATCAGGCCTTGGTGTGTCTGTTTATCTTGTTAAGTTGTGGACTGTGTGATTTGAATTCTCCCAGTCCTTGCAATGGCGTGGGAGCACCTTCCTGATGAAAAAGATTTAGAAAAAACAGTCTGTAGGGAAATGAGCAGACTGCTATTGAGAAACTCAGCAGCTCCCAAGAAGTTTTTTATTATTTATGCCACTGTTTGGAAATATGCTCTAGAATAATGATAAGGATAAAGGCATCTCTAACGTTAGATAAGCAAGATATTTTTTACTTTCCATGTATGCAAGTAAGACTAGTAAGACTGATAAAAGAATGCTTATGGGAAATCCAGAAAAGTTCAAGAGAAACTTTTTGAACAAAGGCTCAAATTACAGTCTTAAAGAATTTTTGTAGCTGGAGAAAATGTCTTGTTTGGTTATTACAGGTGAGATTTTGTGGGATCTTTTTTCTTCTCCTGAAAAAGGAGCAAGAAGGCTGTAGTTTTTTAAATACCCAAATGAAAGGAGCAAATTGAATGTGTGTGTCATAGTGTCAACTATCTTGTGCCCCAGATAATGTCACTGATACCACCATTAGGCCTCTCATCAGGTGATTTTGCGTTTGTCAAATATCTGCATTATTTTGTTGTTAAATGGCACAGGATAAGGAAGACTGACATAGATCACTAGATTTCTTAGAGAGACAGTTTTACTGATATTCTTTGATCACAAAATGAATTGTGTTGTGTGTTCTCTAACCTTGAATCAAAAAGCTAGGATCCTTCTTCTAAACACACTGTCCTGGGTTGAGTGAATGGTGGAGTTTTTTGGTGGCAGGGGAGGGGGCTATTGGGGCGGCCCCCTGTGAGAAGCTTCTCGAAGCTCCCCCATCTCCAAGCCAGCTCCACTTCTGTTTGGGAAATTGAGCCAATCAGCTGCGCCTCTGCGATAACGTATTTAAGAAGGGACGTGGTGAGGAGCAGTGGGACTTGTGAGGAGGAATTGCTGCAGCTACATGAAGACCAAGGTCAGTGGAGGAACGGAGGAAGAAAGGAGGGGGGAGGTGTGCCGGAGCAGAGACCCCCCTGTATCCTGTGGGGAGACGGCAGGGTGTCCCCCCCCGCCACCCATGAAGATCTACGGTGGAGCAGACATTGATTTATGGCCTGTGGCTCCTGCTCAGATAATCAAGGTTCTGTGCCCAAAGAAGGCCGGGGTCTCATGGGAAAAGGCAGCCCCACTGCTGTAATTCAGCACTGGGAGGATTGCAGCATGCGGGGGAGTCCCACGCTGGAGCAGCTCGGGAAGGGCTGCAGCCGTGGGAGGGAATCCAGTCAGAGGAAGTTAGTGACCCATGACGGAGCAGTGTGGGGAACGCTGCGGCCCATGGGCGGAACTCATGTCAGAGAAGGTTTGTGGAGGACTGTCTCCTGTGAGAGGGGGACCATGATGGAGCAGGAGGAACAAGTTCCGGACACTCCCCTCACCGAACATGAAGGACGTGGCAGCACTGACTGCACCCCCCATTCCCTGCCCCTGCGCCGCTGGGGGAGGAAGGAGAGATATCGGGAGCAGAGCTGAGCCCGGGAAGAAGGGAGGGGTGGGGGGAAGGTGTTCTCAAGATGTGGCAATGCTTCTCACTGTCTTACTCTGTTATGTGTTGTTAGTGTCTGTAATAAATATATGTTCTTTTTTTTCTTCCCCTAACGAGTCTGCCTTTTGCTCGTGATCATAAAGGGGGATTTTTCCCCATCCCAGTCCTATCTCGAACCCCAAGCCTGGCTCTCTGTCCCTTCTCATTGCCGGAGGGGAAGGGAGAGAGAGGTGCTGCATTGTGGTTGGCTGCCAACCAGGCCTAAACCACGACACACACACAAAAAAGGAACTCCATTTTAATTACAACTTTGCAACCAGCACTGCCATGATGTTAAGTAAGGCCCTATGGTGTTTCTCTATGAAACCAAGGTTAAAAATATTCACACCCTTTCCAGTATTCATTTGGGTTAGCTACATACATCCATGACAGTATGAAGACTAAGTTTTCTTGACCTTGATATGAAAGTCAAGCATGGATTTACCCAAGGAAAACTTGGAACTGTTTCCTCTGCAATCCCTTTCCTGCTAGGTCATTGAAAAGTTGTCATCCTAGCTGCTGTTTGATACCATGGTTTGCTCTAGCTCCACTAGCACCATCTAATGATCTCTCATTGTGTGTGTGCCCCCATCCACACTGTGGCTTACATCCGGCCCCTGAAAAAAAGATGAGTGTTGTCAGCTCCTTCAGCCTTCTTTCTATAAGAGCTCTTTCTATGAGAGTTCTACGAGAGACAGCAGGTTTATGCTGTCAGCTTGGTCACTTTCTTGTTGTGAGGCATGCTCTTTAAAGAGCAGGACGACATAATGCAATTGTAGAAGCAAAAATATCTTCTGGGTTTTTTGATACTTGGCTATTTTTCTTTTAGAAATTAGAGAAGTAGTTTGATTATTGTCATTCCATATCCTACATGTCATGTCTCAACACTGAGGAATGAGAAAGCTTTTATTTCCTACTGATCTCTCTTGAGAAAATATCTTCCTTCATCTTCTATTTTTCCTAATGAGATGGTGTCAAAAGTAAGTTATTTTTGGTCTTTGAAGGCTTGGAGATAATAAAAATACACTTTCTGTTTCAGGAACAGAATTCAGTAACTATACACTGATATGCTCTTCTTGCTTATCTGGCCTGCCCAAAGACAGATGTTCTGGGATTTCTTCTGCTTTTCTGGGATTTGCTTCATTGCTAAGAAAGATATGGTTCACCCAAGATGGCCTGCTGGATCAGGAAAGTTTACATTCTTTTCCCACAAAGTTGCCAGAGGGAAATCAGACAGATAGCTGTAAACATTCAAACTTTTGTGAAATTGAGCATTTGCTTCCCACAGAAAGGGAAATTTCAGAGCAACTGTTCCTGATCTCTTGCTACCTTCATTTCTTTTCAACTTTGGTCTGAAACAAAGAGTTTATTTTTGTTCCCCTGATGTTATCCAGCCATGGATGGATATCAACCACTATCAGAGCTGATGATGTACGTTTCATGGCAGTTTGTTCCCATTGAAGATACGTTGCTGTTTCTGCTTTCTTGAGGAGATAGTGACTCTTCCCCTGCTTTCACACACTTGCTGGTACAGACTGGACAGTAGCCGAAGGAAGAACCCTGCTGTCCATATTCAATGCATGGATAAGACCATGCCTTTTAGTCTCTTGGTCATTGTAGGGAGTAGAGGGAGGTTGTCACTAGCTGAACTCAGTTGATATCCAGTGGTGTTCTGAACCCTGACAACGTGAGGGATTCACTGTGCCTTAACACCAACCACTTCCAAACAAGAAAGTAATACTTGTTGGTTTTGTTTTCAAATGTGTCCAATTATATTACTTCTCCTGGAACTTCAGTGTATTGTTGTACCTGTTGCTTTTTGCCCATCTGACAGCTTTGTGGAGCTGGAAGATAACACTATTCATGTTGGAAGGAGCCATAATATAATTCCTGTGTTTCTAGAGGAAAGGAAAAATAGCCCATTCTGGCAGTGAGGTACAAGGGCTTGGCAGACCACGAACATATTCAATCAGTTCCCCAACTCAGCTGGAGGCAATCCCAGAAATCCAAACTTTCTGGGATGCGTGAACATCCTTGTTGCTCTGCAGTAACCCTTCATCTTACATTCTTATCTTTTTACCCCATCTGGCTTTCTCTACACAACTCCTGGATTCCTCATTTATTTCTTCTGTGTTGCTCAGTTTTTAAAGTTACATTTTCTTCTTCTTGTTCTTTCTTCCATACTTGTTCTCCAAGTCCCATCTATGGCAATGGGAGCCCGTGCACAGTCCGCTCTGTCCTGTCTGCTAAACTGCCTGGTGGCTTCTGGTGAGTGAAATATGAACTTTATTTCCTGAGCTTTATGCTGATGGATTGATGCCACAACACAGAACTGAAATGTCATTTCTGCTGTCTCCATTCTTTCTTCTAAATTTAGGTAGTATATATTTATTTCTTCACTTTCTAATGGAAAGTAATTTCCTGGTAAAATACATGAAAAATTCTTGTTCACACTCCTAACTTGTTTCATTCAGGGAGCAGAGAAACTCACTCTGTCCTCAGAATCCCAAGTTGTATTGGAAGGTTTCACTTACAGTTCAAGTATCCTCCTTATTCAGACTGCTGTGAATAACTCTATGTATTGTATGGTTTTGCTTGCTTTAGTTTAGGGAAACGACCTGACTAGAGATTTGTGATTTTTGATTTATCTTTAACTAAGAGGAAAGAATTGTTAGTTTGTCTTGAACTATAATGAAAACTCTTCCCTAGTTTGTATTCACATTCCTTTTATGCATAGATCAATGATTTCTCACTTCTATCAGGAGGCCCATGGCAATTACAAGTACAAGGAGTCTTCCCTGCCTTGCCATCTGATTTTTCTCATATGTGTTACAGTTTCTTCTCTGGAAACCCATACCATATAACAGAAGGTGGAAAGAAGGAATCTTTTTCATAGAGCTCAAGAATTCATGTCTTCCTCTTCTTATCACTGTTGCCATTAGCATTTGCAATTGTTATAAAGGCTTAAGAAAACGGTGTGTGTGTATTTTGTTTTTTGGTTTTAAAATTTTTTACTGTGAATGGTGTTTGTTTTGCTGATGGTCCAGTTTTGAAATTCAAGGGTCAGTTGGAGCTACTGTTTCAGATGCTTTAGGTACAACTAGAAAAAAAATAGACTGTTTAGGTTTGTATCTAACACATTTTTTTGGTTTTGTGTTTGGTTTTGGTTTGAGTTTTTTTGGTGTAGAATTTGCATATATGGGGAAAAGTAAATTGGCAGTAAGGCAGAAAATGCCATTGTGATAGTGTATCTGTATCTAGGTTGGCAGAAACAAATAATATCTCATGCTGGTACTGTTGTGACACTGGGACAAAACTTTTGCTGAATTTAATTTAAATTGTTTTGGGGAGCAGAGAAACAGCTGGCAAAACAGCTAAAGCTCATATCTTGTATTATGTAAATCCCTGCTCTATTAGATCAAGTCTTTGGATAATGTTAAGTGTTAATTATTTAACATTATTAACATTATTAACATTGAGAAAAGAGACACTGGATTTCAAAGCGAGTGAAGAATTAAAAAACACCTTTTGTTACATTCATTGGAATGTTTATGTGAGCTACTCGGATGGAAATGGCTGAAACAAATGTCTCTCACTTTCCAAAATCTGCTTGGACTTGGTTATTCTCTTGCTGAGCAAAGAAACAAAGATTATGTTGGAAAAGATAGAGAAAAGCAAATTCTGTTGCTTGTTCTTTCCTGAATCTATTGAAAGAAATAGTATTTGCCAACACAGGTCTTCCAGATGTGTATGTCTGAATCCTATCAGAGGTGATAATTATAGAACAGTGAAGGACTAGAGTTATTAAACTGTCTTTGCTTGGTATATTTTCTGACATATCAACTTTACATCTATGATGGTATTCCTTTCCTACCAAGCAGTGTTTATAGGTAGATTTGATCATAACTCCCACGTCCTCAGCCTTCTTGAGTTAAGTTGGTCCTAAGCTACTTCGGCCAACTTCCAGTTTTCACATGTTTTAGGGCCTGGAGTGAAATACCCAGCAGCAATTTAGATTCAGATCAGGTATAATGCAGACTAACCTATTGTTTCAGAGACACTTTATGTTATTCACTGCCCAAATACAAAATTAGTAAGCCCTGTGTCAGGTAGCCTTTAATATTTTCTGGTTTATTTTGATAGAAAGATAACCTTTCTATTCCAAGTATCTACCTAGCTGTGAAATGAAAAACCTTCTGGAGGTGACCCTCTGGGGCAGAAGGCCTCCCAGAGGCTGCTTTACCCACAGAAGGCCTTTTCTTGATGTATATGTTCAGAGTCATAGATGTAGGTTGAAAGGGCCCTCTGGAGGTCATCTGGTTCAACCCTCTATCTCAAGCAGGGTCACCTAGAGCAAGCTGCCCAGGGCTGTTTCCATATGGGTTTTCAATGTTTCTACAGATAGAGACTCCACCACCTCCCTTGGCAACCTGGACCAGTGCTCAGTCACAGTAACAGTGAAAAAGGGTTCCTGATGTTCAGACAGAGCCTCCTGTCTTTCAGTTTATGTGCATTGCCTCTTCTCTTGACACTGGACGTCACTGAAAAAAAGAATTGTTCTGTCTTCTTATGAGGTACACTGCTAGTTACTGATCTCCAGCTAGGCTTCATACCACTGATCACCACCCTCTGGGCCTGGATGTTCAGACAATTTTTCAGTCCAACTTACTGTCTGCTCATCTAGTCTATACTTCATCAGCTTCCATATAAGGATCTTACAGGAGACAGTGTCAAAAGCTCTCCTGATGTCAGGCTAGACAATATCAACTGCTGTCTCCTCATCTGCCAAGCTAGTCAATTCATTGAGGAAGGTTATCAGGTCAGTCAAGTATGACTTGCTCTTTGGGAATCCATGCTGGCTACTCCTAATACCTTCTTGTCCTTCATGTGCCTGAAAATAGTTTCCAGCATTAGTTATTCCAAGATTTACCAGGGATTGAGGTGAGGCTGAACAGCCTATAGTCCCCTGGGTCCCCTTTCTTGCCCTTTTTGAAAACAGAAGTGACATTTGCTTTCTTCCAGTCATCAGGCACTTGTCCCAGTGGCCATGATTGTTCAAAGATGATCAGGAGTTTCCCTGGAATATCTACCAGCATCCTCCGCACTGGTGGATGTATCACATGAAGGTTCGTGGATTTATATATATCCAATTCACTTAAGCATTCTGTGACCTGTTCCTTATCCACCAAGGGTACATCTTGCTGTTCCAGACTTTCCCCCTGTTCTCTAGGACCTGGGATCCCTGGCTGTAAAGTCTTTGGTGAAGACTGAGACAAAGAAGGCAAAGAACCTCAACTTTTTCCAAGTCCTGTGTCACCAGGATCCCTGCCCCATTCAGCAACAGGCCCACATTTTCTCTAGTCTTTCTTTTATTAGTTGTGGACTCATAGATACCCTTCTTGTTGCCTTTTATGTCCCTTGCCCAATTCCAATTCCACTTCAGGTGGTCTTTGTCTTTCCTAACACAGTCTCTGCATGCTTGGCCACTGTCTCTATATACTCCCAGGTTGCTTGTGCCTACTTCCACCTTCTGTATACTTCCTTTTTAAGTCTGAACTTTGCCAGGAACATCTTGTTTATCCATGCAGGCCTCCTGGTGTTTCTGTCAGGCTTGCTTCTCATTGGGATGGACCACTCTTGAGCTTGGAGGAGGTTATCCTTGAATATCAATAAGCATTCTTGGACCCATCTTCCTTCCAGGGCCTTATGCCATGGGACTCTTTCAAGTGGATCACTGAGGAGGCCAAAGTCTACTCTCTTGTTGACTGACTACGTAATGACTAAGCCAGGGTATATGCAAGTGGTCAGTCTCAGGGCTGGCTTTCATTTTGGCTGTGCTAGGCTAATCCAGCCTGCTTTGAAGCAGGATTTTAGGACTCCTACATACTGCTCCACCTTTCTGCCTTGAAATGAAGGGCCTGATTGTCGTGGTTTAGGCCTGATTGGCGGCCAACCACAATGCATCACCTCTCTCTCCCTTCCCCTCCGGCAATGAGAAGGGACAGAGAGCCAGGCATGGGGTTCAAGATAGGACTGGGATGGGGAAAAATCCCCCTTTTATGATCACGAGCAAAAGGCAGACTCGTTAGGGGAAGGAAAAAAAAGAACATACATTTATTACAGACACTAACAACACATAACAGAGTAAGACAGTGAGAAGCATTGCCACATCTTGAGAACACCTTCCCCCCACCCCTCCCTTCTTCCCGAGCTCAGCTCTGCTCCAGATATCTCTACCTCCTCCCCCAGTGGTGCAGGGGCAGGGAATGGGGGGTGCAGTCAGCGCTGCCACGTCCTTCATGTTCGGTGAGGGGAGTGTCCGGAACCTGTTCCTCCTGCTCCATCGTGGTCCTCCTCTCACAGGAGACAGTCCTCCACAAACCTTCTCTGACATGAGTTCCGCCCATGGGCCGCAGTGTTCCCCACACTGCTCCGTCGTGGGTCACTAACTTCCTCCGACTGGATTCCTTCCCACGGCTGCAGCCCTTCCCGAGCTGCTCTGGCATGGGACTCCCCTGCATGCTGCAATCCTCCCAGTGCTGAATTACAGCAGCGGGGCTGCCTTTTCCCATGAGACCCCGGCCTTCTTTGGGCACAGAACCTTGATTATCTGAGCAGGAGCCACAGGCCATAAATCAATGTCTGCTCCACCGCAGATCTTCATGGGTGGTGGGGGGGGCCGCCCTGCCGTCTCCCCACAGGATACAGGGGGGTCCCTCTCCGGCACACCTCCCCCCTCCTTTCTTCCTCCGTTCCTCCACTGACCTTGGTGTTCATGCAGCTGCAGCAATTCCTCCTCACAAGTCCCACTGCCCGTCACCACGTCCCTTCTTAGATACGTTATCGCAGAGGCGCAGCCGATTGGCTCAATTTCCCAAACAGAAATGGAGCTGGCTTGGAGATGGGGGAGCTTCGAGAAGCTTCTCACAGGGGGCCGCCCCAATAGCCCCCTCCCCTGCCACCAAAAAACTCCACCACTCACTCAACCCAGGACACTGATCCAGCATGAGGTTGTCCCAGCTGCTGTCTCCTGATGCTGCTCAGGTCACACAAGGACATGGAGTCACACAGGGACACTGGCTAGAGTAGATCCGTGGCTCTGTGAATTAACCAGTTGTTTGGACTGACCTGTATGTGCTGGATGAAGTCAAGAAGAAGAAAGAGGAAAGGAGCAGTCGGGTAGTGGTATAAGTAATCCCTTACACAGGTATTGGCAATCCCAATGTCAAATGAAATACAACTGATACCTTAAAGTTGTGGGTCTTGGCTCTTTCTCCCTGTCCCCTTTTGTTTGACTTGATGACTCACGTTCATTAATTTAGAAATACCACCTCTTTCTTTTCTGAATCACCCCGCTATAACTTTTTAATTGTCATAAGGCTGTCTGGGCCTTGCTCACAAATTAGATTCAAATTGGTTTTCTTTTCATTTTTTTCCAAGTTTCTTCTGAAACAGAAGTAATGAAAGTCATCTTATGTGGTCTGTTTTCCTGGCACTTTAACAGAAGGACAGAAATAGCGGAAATCTGAGAAGAAGAATCTTTTCATAAGTATTTGCTCATATATAGAGATACTTACGTAGTTTGTTATGTTAGAAAATACACTAAGTAAAGGTACTAGGACTCCTGCTAACTTTACTTCTTCACTTTTCTAGTAGTTACTCTCAATGATAGGGTTCAGATTTTAGATCTAAAAGTGAAGATTAGCTCAAAGATTGTTAACTTTATTCTATTTTAGAAATTTCAGAGAGAACTCTGACTTCTGTCTTCATTTTATACTCAAAAGATTTGGTTAATCTGAATAATATTCCTATTCTCATCCAAACTTTTGGGGGTTTACCTGAAACTAACATCTGTTCCTTCAAAGTTCATCATTCATAGCAGAGCTGGGAGGTAATGTCTCTTTTTTACTGGAAATCTCTACAATATTATCAACAGCATAAGGTTATGATTAAGAAAATCAATTCAGTATTAAATCTGGATTTCTTGGCTTTAGTGGTTTAAGACACACACAAAAATTCTGTCTGATTCAGACAGAAAATTTTCATTGATCTAAATTAAATGACCCAGAGAATTAGTTTTCAGAGAAAAGAACAGAGTTTTGTTAGTGTGAGACCTTCCAAAGCTTTGAAAATATGGGTGAAAATTTTATTTCAACTTGGCACTGTATGTGAAGCTGGATTCTACTTTCTGCAATACATTCAAAGCCATAGGGTACTGATAAAATGAACTGTAAGTGATTTTCTGGGATTTACTGAAAACACAACTTCCTACTCCATAGAGTAGGAACTATTCCAGAAAGCTCTGTTAATAATAGTTAATAACAAAGAGGCTGGAAGTGCTGAATTCAGACCTCTTCCAGGACATCACCAAATTTCAGTTGCTCTGAACCATCTTGCCCTGGCTTGGCAAAATCTAGGCTTCCCATGAGTGAAGACTGCAGCGAACAAGTAGACCTGAATTTTTCTCCTTTGGCCTACTGTCCTTTAACAATGTACGGGAGTGGACACTGTCTAACTCAATTATTTGTGACCTGGGACAGAATTAATTCAATTCCACAATGGCAGAGAACCAAGTGTTAGAGACCAATGAACCATTATTCCCACTGAAAAAATACTCTTGTGTAGTATTATTATTTGAGGAGGGACAGTGCCTGATTTTGTGCTGTGTAGCAAGGAGTCTGGTGTGAATTTGGTCTGGATTCATTCAACTGATGTTGGCAAACTGCAGAAGTTGTTGCCATTTGAGTCTTATTAAGTGAAATGTAAAGGGCAGTTAGTTTTGTACACAGGCTTCAAAATCTGGTTTGTTTGCTTTTAAGGATCCACATGGGTTGTTTCAGGGTAAAGAGAATCTCTTCCTGAGATGGCATATATATGTGTGTATATATATATATATGTATATATATATATATATATATAAAAATACATTGATTGTGGAAAAACACTAACAGCTGTAAAAATTGAATGGATTTTAAGCACCATATGAGCTAGCTGTGGGAGAAATTTTCTACCAAATGTGAATGGTATTACATTAGGAAAAAATAACACTGAACATGTTAACCATAATAAGCTCACCATTGATTATTACAGCATGTTTCATTTTAAATAGCAAGTGGCATAGGAGAAGTGAAACAAACCAGTAGGAACACATCTAGGTCATTAAATGTTTTTTTCATCCTGTCAGATTAATGCAAAATGGTGGATGATCAAGAATCAGGTGGGTTTTCATCATTAAATTCAAAATTACAGTCATATCAGAGGAAATTTTTATCATCTGCTAAACAAATGAAAATAAGTGGCAGGTTTTCTGTCTTTTTAAAAGTGTACTTGCCCATTTTTGTGTATTTTGGTGGAAGAGTTTGAACTGCTTCTTGATGCTGTTTGTTTGAGGCTGAAAACCAATGCAGACATTAATGACAGAAGCTGTTAGTCTTGGAGGCTCCTTAGCTAAGGAGAAAGTGAAAGGTATGTGTGATACATGGCAGGCCTCCCTGGGGGCACATTGTTGTGCACAAGACTCCCAGTTCTACAGTTTAACAACCTGAACACAATCCTAGATCTGCCCATTCAGAAAAGCGTTTTAAGCATGTATTAAGCTGTCATTGACTTCATATATGGAACTGGATGTTTTGCCAAGTAGAAGCAGACTGTTTGAAGCAGAGCTAAGTATTTGATCCTGTATTCATGAAATCATCACTAACTGTCCTTCTGAATTCATTAGTATAGAAGTTAGTTCTAAAATATGCATTAACAAGGGCATGAGCGCATTTATAATCTTTATCTAAGGAAAGGGTTTTTTTTTGTGCTACTTCTGCAAAGTGCTTCTCCAAGAAGATGTTATCCTTCTCATACATGAGCTTAAAACTAGTGGTTAACCCTCAACATGCGGACATTGAAATGTGAGTATTAAGAGCTGATAAATGTGAGTGTCATCATTAGTTGCTTTGAATTTTCTCTTTGCGCAACGTTTCGAGAACTTTCTGAACTATCAAATGGCTTGTGCTTTGGCTGAATAAGACCACCCACTACTGCAGTATGGTAGCTGCAAAGAGAATTTAGTGGAACTTGTTGCATACCAGTAAAAAGTAAACCAAATATTAGTGACATCCTCTTAGGAGACAATGCATTTAATTTGTGAAATATTTTCACCATTAGAACATAATAATAATAGTAATAATAATAATAATAATAACAACAACAACAACAAACTTCAGAAGTCTTAGATTCTTAAAGTAACCCAATCCCACTGCATTGGGCAGTGTGAGAGTTAGTGATTATGTGGTTTGACCCTCATATGGTACATCAATCATGGCAATGTTCCTTCCCTTTGCATCCAAGTAAAACCACTACTTCCCACGCAACATGTCATTACCATCACAATAGGATCTGCTTGGTAATAGCATTTGGAAGGGATCCTTCACTTTAAAGCACTGTTTGAAATCAAAGCTCTCTTCCTGTTGCAACTTAGCTTTAAAACAGACTTCTAGTGATCCTGGCAAATACAATGCTCTTTTTCTTTACCCTCCTCAGTTCTGATTCCATTCATTGCCTTTTGGCTACTTTTTTTTTTTTTTTTTCTTCTAATGGAAAACCAGAAAAGAGGTTTTCCAGATCTTGAAATAATATTAAATTCTAAATTTCAGAGGGGAGAAAAAAGAATTTTCCAATTGACATTTGCCTGTGTGATTTTGAAACCTCCATAGTATGTCCTTTAATTGGAACCATTCAATAAACTGCAACAATCTCCAACCTTTGTTCAAATGACTAACTCAAAAAAGAATTAAATCATAAAATGCTACTTTTTGTAGGATTTGACAGAAGTAAGCTGAAAAAGGGAAAAATTCAGAAAACGCACTAACTCAACCTATTGCGGTAAGCAGTAGCAAATGGTATTCACTTAGTCTTCACTGTTTGCCAACAAATTGGTCAAGGATTCCATTTTTTTTCCCTTAATTTTAAATACTGAGACATTAATTGCTAATATTTGTGCCCTCACACATATTCAAAGGCTAACGTTGCAAAAGAAGATAGTTTATTCTTATGTTTTGATCTCTTAGTATACATTGCTGCTGGGTTTTGGCTATTATCTAACCAAGAGTATTAGGAATGCATGCAGCACTGTGTTATGTGGGAGGTCCACATAACATAATGGAAAAAGTTATCTTTCTTAATTAAAAAGGATAAATATTTCCTTCCTTTCTTATGTGACAGCTGTTCTCCTAAGAAGGAAAAAATCCCCATTGGGCTTTTGGGACAACCTAGCTGGAGGGAATAATTTGTCTAATAGGAGGGAGAGGGCCTGCCTGAGGACATGCAAGTTGTGTCATGATTAAAGCTGTGTCAGCCTGATTCCCAGCTGGAGTGGATGCTGCAGGTCAGGGCCCTCTTCTGACAATATCCAACCCCTGTGCTTTCACCTAAAGCTTCCCCACCAAATTGTCTGCTGGAGCAGAGGAGAGAGAGATGTCTTATTAGAAGTTGCTGTTAATTTTCACAGCTATGTATTAGAACTACATAATCAGTTTATGAATGGAATGTGAATTTGTCTGGTCACCTGTCACTGGCCTGTCTTCTCCACTTAGTGGTTACTGAATTTTAATGCTGTGGGGTTTTTTTCTGGAGTCCTTCATAGTGTTACCCAGGTTAGTGAGAGCTACAGAAGACTAATTAGGGTTGGCGAAAGCACAGACTTCTATACTTAGTCCCATAACTAGAAAAGATGCACGCCATGACAAGATGTACCTGCAGAGTAAAAAGGATTGGAGCAGAAAAGCCATATCAGGTTGTATTTATACCTATAGTCAGTGCTTTTTGCTACTTCTTTCCTTCCATAAGTATGCATTCTTGGGCCTGTCTCCATCATGGAGTACCATTTTTCTTTTTTCTTTTTCCTTTTCCTTTTTTCTGGTATTTCTGGACAGCAAAACATGTGTGTGTGTATGTGACATGAATAAGGACTGAAGAGAAGGCAACAGCACTATCTTTAGAACTGATTTTTTTTGTCATTCCTGACAGGTATGCTGATTTCTTTCTTCAGTTCTAGGCTGGTGTTTTCTGTAACCAAACAATCCTGAATAGAACTACTGCATGACTACAATTTCATATTTAAAGTCATTATGATTTTCTATCTAGTAAGGAGGATTGCTATACATTTCATGACTATTATCCAAAGTTATTTGAACTTTTTGAGATAATTATCTCCTCTAACAAAGAAATTAAAAGGGAGCTTACTTAGGAATTTCTTTTTAGCTATGAATGTCTTTTTGATGCCAGAAAGCCTTTCTATGACTACAAGCATGAAGCATAAGAATAGGAGAGTACTTCCTGAGGTCTCTCTAAGATCATCATATGTTATGGGCTTCTATGGTTCCACATGACTTTGGGGATCTAGTGGTAGAAGTTCTCTGACAGCCTCTGGTGAAGAGGCAGGGAAGGCTGACCAGATTTAAACAGATTAATTCATACGCATGTTCATTGCAGCACAGACTGGGATCTGCCTGGATGGAGAGCAGCTCTGTGGAAAGGGACCTGGGGGGTCTAGTGGACAACAAGCTCAAAGTGAGTGAACAATGAGCTGCTGCGGCAAAGAAAGTCAACGTGGTGCTGGGTCGCATCAATAAGGGTTTCGCCAGCAGAGATAAAGAAGTCATTACCCCACTCTACTCAGTGTTTGTCAGGCCACACCTGGAATACTGTGTGCAGTTTCAGTCCCTGCTGTACAAAAAAGCTGTGGACAGGCTGGAGAGGGTCCAGAGAAGGGCCACAAAGATGATCAAAGGACTGAGAAGCCTGCTGCATGAGGAAAGGATGAGAGAACTCAGTTTGTTCAGCTTTGAGAAGAGAAGGCTTAAAGGAGACCTTATCACCATGTTCCAGTATTTAGAGTGGCTACAGCAAAGGTGAAGACTCCCTTTTTACAAGGAGTCGCACGGAAGAGACATGGTGTAATGGGTGCAAGTTACTCCCGGGGAGATTCTGATTGGACACAAAAGGAAAATTTTTCCCAATGAGAACAATCAGCCATTGGAAAAATCTCCCCAGAAAAGTGGTTGATCCCCCAACGTTAGACACTTTGAAGATTCAGCTGGACCGGGTGCTGGGCCACCTTATCTCAACTGTGCTTTTGCCAGAAAGGTTGGACTGGATGATACTCGAAGTCCCTTCCTACTGGGTGTATTGTGATTCTTTTTTGGGGTGTTTCTATTGCCAGTTAAGTTTTAATTGTTATATATATAATTACATTCTTCTGTCAAAGCACATGGGCAGCCCACTTGTTCCTAATGGATGGGGGTCCATCAAGCTATTCATTATGGCCTACAGCCTGAAGTGAAGGATCTTTTGGCAAAGAAAGGAGGTTGAGAGAGATTTCTGGGTGAAAGAGAAAGGCTATGTTTAAGAACTCCCCGTTGTTGCCAGGTTGCTGTACAGAAGCTGTATGTCATATCCTTTCAGAAAGGGCTGACAGCACTGTGGAGGGGAAAGTGGAAACTTGTAGTCTGCAAACTCATGGACTGAGAAGGCCAAGAAGCAAAGTGGGAAAAGCAGGTGGCAGTGAGGTGAAGCAGTTAATGAATCCGACTAGTGGGAATGTCAGCACTATTACTGGCAGCAAGTTAATGGGCAGCCTAGTTAGTGGGTGCTGATGGAGGATGTGCTTAATGGAGTGACTCTTGGGGCTGTCTGACAGAAAACACAGTGTAAACCCATAACGGTGGTGGACTCAGCCCTCAGGGGAGCTGCTCTAAGGGATTACCCATAAAGAGCTTCAGGAGCAAAGCACACTCTCTGTAAAGCTGTGAGAGGGTGTAGCACTCGGAAAAAGAGGATGTGCTGTTAGGGGTGTGAGATGAATCTGCCCATTCATTGCAGTCTTGGATATGAAATGGGGAGTGCTGCAGCTGGACAAGGAGCTATTTCAGCAGGTTTAGTACAGAGGCTATTGCTAACATGTTCTGGGGGAAAGATAGTGTTGCCTATGGGATTGTTTAGGATTTCCTAATCCATTTCCAAAATGTTTTTCTCCTCTTCCAGTACATTTTTTATTTAAAACCATTTGTTTGACTTACTGCTTATAAGTGGGGAAGTATGGCTCATTGAATACCTTAGCAATATAATTTGATTGCCAGACTGCTAGATAATGGCTTGAGGGTTTTATTTTGAACCTTTCAAAACTCTATTGCTATTGCCACAGCCCTGCTGCTTGCTAATCAGCATCTGGCAGAAAGGTTAGGTTTGTGAAATGGCAGGTCAGTAGTGGAGGGTGAGTTGGGTAGTTTGCACCTCTTGCTATTTTTCATGAAATTTGCCTTGCATGGACAGTTTGGCAAGGAAAAAATAACTGACATGAAAAGGGGGTGAGCAGGGAGGTGATAGTCTGCTGTTAGTGCTAAGTTAATTGGAGTTTTTAGGGCAAGGCTGACTGAAGAATTGTGGAAGGATCTGACAAGACTGAATGACTGGTCAATAAAATGGCAGATTAAATTCAGTGTAGACAGAAATAAAGTGATACACAGATCAGAGAAAAAAAATAATCCCATCTTTACCTCAGTTTAAGGACACTGGGCTGGTCAGATCTTTGGTCTAACGTGATAAATCTCTTGGACGTCTTTTTCCCTATGTCTGACAATAGTAGTTCTACAAAGGCTGTCCATTTATACTCTGTAAACCATGGGAATTCACAGCAATTTTTAAAAAGAAGGAAAAAAAAAAAAAAAAGGTGTGTGAACCTGGGTCCATAAAGTGTCTTGCAGACTTCAGTACAGTATCACAGAAAAACTCATGCAAATCAATCTCTCCTTGCAGAACCTATTCTTGGTCTCTTCTGTGTAAGCATCTTTGCGGGAGAGGGAAACTGGGGCTGGGGGTGGCTTTTCCATGTCATTTGTCTTAGCATCTGTCTATAGGAAGTTATACAATTCTTCTTTCTCCTTCATTCAGAGGAGAGAGAGATACTGCTGTTTAAACCCCAGTGAATAAAACACAGTGGGTTAAACCACAGTGGGTTAAACCTGTGGGATACAGACTACTTAGTTGTCTTCAGGTTTTTGCTTTTAAGTAAGAGTACTTGTGTACAACTGAGGTAGGGATAGAGTCATGTCTCTCTGAACAGGCTAGAAGTCAATCCAAAAGCCATGTAGTTCTCTTGGTTTAGGAGGTTTTTAAGCTGAGAGTCAGAGTACAGTAGCTAACCCAGAGAGTACCACTTACACTGGCTTGATTGGCCTGCTCAGAGAGGAGTTTGTACAGTCCGTGCTCCTCCGTGCTTATATTTTAGGCCTCTCAGTTTAGCCTGGGTTGAAAAATTTGGGCTAAATTCTACACTCCTAAAATGAGCACTCCAAACATTTCAAATGTCCAGTCTTGAGTGCCATTTCCTTTCTCTAGGGAATGTTGTGATCCTAGATACAAAGCTTAGCACAGGCATCAATATGTCAGTCCACTACAGTTAAGAACATATCTTTTATCTTGAAAAAATATTTTATAGCATTCTTAAAAACAGCAATTAATTCTACAGGATAGAATGCTTTATGATTTATCGCAGTCAGGAAGTGCTACATAACTTAATATATGACAGAATTTTCCAGCCACTTTGGTGCAGTTGGCTACAATGCTTTATAACCACTTGCGGGATATGGTAATTTGCTTCCACAGTTCTCTTATATAGTTATGATTTTTTTTTTCTTAAGTTCACCTGCTGTTTCTTTTTTGAGAGGAGTGATGGGAATTTCATTATGTGGTAAACCAAAATTAATTTAGCATTTAATCTAAAGTAATAACTGTTCCTTTGTAACATAACCTTTCACTGGTGCCTTCATAATAGATATAATAGATAACCAATTTGTATCTGATGTAGACAAACAGAAAAAAATGTTGACAAGTGGAAATGTGTTTCTAATTGTAGTGAGAGTTTGAATTGGCTTCAAGTTCTAATGTTTATGCAATGTAAATTATTAGGGAGACTAGGGCATTGCCAGTAGCTGAACTTTCTGTTACTGGATGAAAACTTAGCTATAGCACACAGTGAGCTGAATCTTTCCTGTATGCACATGCACAGATACACACAGAACTACTGGGATAAAGTAGACTCTGAACCTAGAAAGTCAGTCTAGATACCGTTAAAGAGATGTTGGAGGAAGCAATGCATGAGAAGGTCACACTTCTTGTGGCTTGTTTCTACTTTTTCCAGGGAGTGCTCTGCCTTTCAAATTGCACCAATACATGTGTTTGTGGGATGAGCCTGCATATGCATCACCAAAAGTTTTCACGTTAAAAGACATTATCCACCATTTCAGTGAGCTTTAGATGTAGGACAGAAGAAGGCACAGAGCAAATGATTTGTGCAGTGTATCACAGGCAATAAAATTCTGCATGTTTCTCCTGAATTGAGTACTATGACAACAAGAAAATCCTCGTACTGAATCACATGTAAATGTTAAACTAAATTTTAAGCGATTTGGTACACTACAGAAATGTTTCAGGCAGTGAAAGGACAGTTTTGTAGATAGAGTATATGAGGTTTATGCTCTGAAAATCACTGAGTATTCAGTGTTATCCTGAAGAGTCTGTCTGATTTCTGCCTGAAAATCAGAGAAGGAAATGTTCATCTCAGAGATATCTTGTGAGGTCTAATTATTATTTTCTGCAGAATCCTTTCCTGTTTGTGGCAGAGGACATACCAGGTAGGAAGCTAATTGTTTTTGAAATGTATAACTTTTGCCCCAAGTCATGAATTCAGCTCCTACAGATACTGACTCCTCAGAGACTTGAGTCTGATCAGAGAGATGATCAAATAAGATTGGCTCAAAGGGTTTTCATGGATATATTTGAAGAATTATTATTTTTTTAAAGTTATATTTAATTAACATCTACTAAATCCATTTACTTCATTGTATTTATTTTCTTTGTACATGTATCTGAATGATTTCTAGTTTGCAGTTGTATGTATTTCCTATGATTGTCTTTTTAAGACTGCAACTTTTTGTTACTGCTTCTGAGCAGATGCTTCATTTTGGAAGGGTTTCTCTAGCAAAAAGGAGAAATACTGGCTGAATTTAAGCATAATTTGTTCTTGAAAGGACTTACAGTTCACAAGCAATGCTGTTGCTGAAAAATAATTCCAATATAACAAACGTAACTGAACTTCCTATGTTGGGAGATTCTTGCAAAGTTGCTAACCTATTGCTATTCTATGATAAAGTAGCAGAAAATTTTTAAAAATTATTGTAAGATATAGATTTTGAAGTTTGACTGTGAAGGAGAAATAGGTAGTTGAATTCTGCTGTTAGTGGCAGCAAATCATGTTAGGAATAGCAGCTGGAAAGGACAAAAGGAAGTCTCAAAAAGAAGTATAACCAGTAAGGTGAAAAGTCTTTGGTGTACTCTAATGAATACTGGTATGTATGCCATCATACATAGATCCATTCTGAATACCAATTTTGAGAGGATCAATGTTTGCTGACTGTCAACCCAGCACAGCAGATTGAGCTCACGGGAAGAGATCTAGTTTTCTACAAGACTCTCCTGGATACATTACTGTGTATGTATATGTAATTGCCCAGCTTTGCAGAGCTCACTGTGCACCACTCGGTTTTACCTGGCCAGCTCTTGTCATGGGTGGTGGCAATATATTCCTGTTTCTGCCAAGTCTTGCTAAACCCTTTGCAGTTGAAGGAAACAGAGTTATCAGTTCATGGCTATGCTGAATGTCTGTTAGGAATTCTTCTCTGCTAAGCACAGATAATACCTAAATACCCCGTTTCTCATTCTTGCACATAATCACAAATAAGAAGACTTTTTAACCTGTAATTTACTAGCTATAGGACTGATAGAGGCAAAGCAAACTTTTTATTGTTATTTCAAATTAAGGAGTGCAGGTAATACAGAATGTAAAAAAATAAATAAACAAAAACCTGAAACTATTGTAATGAATGTTGTTATACTCCCATGTGTGCATGTGGTGATATCAGCATCGTTTAAAAATATACAATTATTTATTTGAGCTGTATTAAAGAGGGATGAATTGAGAAAGTACTTTTAGGATTGGCTGTTTGGATTTTAATGCATTGTCCATTAAAATTTCATTTTGCTTTTACCTCTGCCACTCTAAAAGTGGGCAATTTTGTGCAAATCAATTTATCACTTGGAGTCTACAATCTCCATTTTGACAATGGAGGTAACATTGTTTTATTCCCAGCTTTAGTCTACTATTTTTTTTTTTTTTAATGTTTTGGTTTTATTTGCCTCTTATGGGACATAATCCTTTCTTGCAGTGTGAATATTGCAGAACTTGCACAAAGATTCTAATGAAGATTGACACCTCTAGGTATTAATGCAATATTAAAAATAAACACTAATTATTTGGATCTTTCTCATCCCCTTTCTACTTCAGTGGATCTTTCTTTAATGGGCTTGCTTGCAATTTAAAGGGCTAAATAATGCAACAGAGTTTTGCCTTCTGGAATTTAGTCTGGTTTTCTCTTCTATGTTTCTTGCTGTGGTGTTAAGGCAGCTTGTCAAGAGAAGGTACAATAAAGTGGTAGATATTTGTACTTAGATATAAGACTTTCAGGATGGTATTCAAGCCCCTTTGAATTCAGTGAGAATTCAATGGCAATGCTCTCTTATTGCAGTGAGGATTTCATTCTTCTTTCTGGTCTTACAGAAAAGTTCCTGGATTCCAGAAAAGAACTTTACTTCTGTTAAATGTTTCAGCGGTGTTTCTCTCAATCCAGCAGCAGTGAAATCCATAATTTTTCAGTTTGATATGAGGCTGAGTAAATGCTCAGAAAAGAATCAAAATTTGACCTTCCAGTTCAGTTGTGACAAGGAAAGATATTTGAAAAAATCATTCAGGAAGGATAAGGGGAAAAAAAATCTCAGATGTATCATAGATGTATTTTTTCTTAATTTATAACAGTCCACAATAATTTTACATTTTAAATATTCTTTTCTTGTTCAAGAATATTTAGTGAGAACATGTGCAGTTTTGGCTGCTTGTTGAGAGATAATTCACTGAGATGAATTATTTTTGTTTTGTAGTGACATCACTGCTCATAAAATAGGGGATTAATATGTATTATCTAGCCAAAATCAAGCTTTTGTGAATGATTTTTCCTTGTTTGGAGAGGGAGGGAGCCCCTGCTTCTGTAGCATTTTCCGAGTAATTTGCTTTTCATGTTACATCTGGCAGCAGGAAGACCTACAAGAACTATCAACCACAGTTAGCAAAAAGCCATCAAGTTCCTCCTGTGTTCTTCACAACTGTGGTAAAAATCAGTCATTAAATAGATTTCCAGTCAACAGGAGGATCATCTGATCAGATCTTGTATCCTCCTTTCAAGCCTGAGAGTAACCCAAGGGATCCCCTGTCCCCGTACTTGATTTGCCACTTACCATTGCCAAGGCATCAACCATGACCTTTGTAGGATATAGAAAGCTGTTGGTAAGTTCTTTGGGCTAAGACTAGGTGTATCGTTATCAGAATATCTAATATAAGGTTATATCCTATACATACATGTGTGTGCATGTTCATATGTACACATAAATCAAATATAAATCCACGGAAGTTCACATAGTCGTGTATACTTTTGCTATCTTGTTATTGTGTGTACCTTTAGTTTTAGTAAGGCAAACAGTTGATATTAAGTATTCAAACTGATAGTTTTCTGTCACAAAGTGGCTAGAGGGGAAGGTGAGGAACTTTGTTCCTACCAGCAAGTAACAGCTAAATTCAGATTTTAATTCAGCTTCAAGCTTAGAAAAAGAGAGGAGAGAAGCAAGGATGTTTTCACGTGCGTCAAACTTTTAAGTTAAGGTCTCCTACACTTGCTTTATGCAAGCACTAAATAACTCTGTATTTTATAAATTAAGTAGGTGGACATGATGATAAGAAATTATTAACTGGCAGTTGGCAGGTGTACCTTATAAAGTGATGGAGAAGTACAGTCAATATAAGTCTTCTGCTGAATTTCACAACTCAAGCACGTAGGTGTGCACACGGACAAAATTAGTCTTTAAGTAGAAAAGTAGTAAGAGAATATAATGTTATAAAATGTGCTGGCTGTTCAACTTGCTTCCAGTTCCCTTTTATTCTCTGGGTTGGAAAGCAAAATTGTGTCCACCCTTTGAAAAGTTTATGATCAATGAATCACACAAACAAAACAAGTGGGACAAGGGCAAAGATACAGTTAAGATTTTTCAGTACTTGATCAGTTATGTGATACTTACTGTGATAATTCATGGTGACAAAACACAAGTGACGCTTTAGCTTTCAGGCAGCTGGAAGACAGTCTGAGGTGATGCCCTTCTTGCAGAGCAGCCACTGTGGGAAAAAAATGATAGAGATGAAAGAGAAACATAAATGTGTATTTTTGCATGTTTCCTTGGTTTTCTTGCCCTAACAGAAAGAAAGAAAAAAGTGTGTGTTATACCTGGGAATGTTCAACCATGAAAGTGGTTGCTTCTAGAGACTTCTGGACCGAAAAAAATTTTGGTAGCTTTGAATATAAGCTGCAGTGAAGGGGTAGTGTTTTGGTTGTTTTTTAACCTGAGCAATTACAGAGCACAGTAAGAAGAAAATAAACCTTCTCTTCCTATTGCTCTTAGGACCTTTTTTAATTTTTGCTTTCTATTTGATGCAGTACTGATTTGTTTTCAGTTTTTTAGCCAGACTAAAGAAGGGGTTTGATTCAAATTAACTTCGGTGGATTTTTTTTTTTTTTTTTCTAAACAGGGCTGGGGCTTAAAAGGGAAATGAGAAAGAAGCAAAATGTTTTATTTTCTCAAGCCCTTAAATTCTTTTTAATCAAACTAGCTATTTTCTAAACAAAGATGTCATTTCAAAATT
This sequence comes from Tyto alba, assembly GCF_018691265.1. NCBI lineage: Eukaryota > Metazoa > Chordata > Aves > Strigiformes > Tytonidae > Tyto > Tyto alba. The sequence continues at coordinate 14,424,756 of NW_024881322.1, forward strand.
AAAACAGGTGAGTTAATCTAAAAAAATTTTAAGCTTTTCTGACATTAAAAAATCCACAATAATAAATTTACTACAATCACAATAAAACTTTTATAGTAATAAAACTACTTTTTTTTTTTTTTTTTTTTTTTTTTTTTTCAGCAAAACATATAATAAAGCCATCAAAACCTGCTCTAATTCTGTTTGGTTTTAGTTTCAACTTCTGGCTGACACCACCTCTTTTTTGCTAATCTCACTGTTGTTAAAAAGTTTCCTTGCTCTTTCATTTTCTCCCTTTTACCATTCTTTCCTCTTTGAGGTCTTTTTTCCACGATGCTTCTTGATATACAAGTTCTCAAAGAATAATCAATGAAGGTATTAAAGTGACCATAGTGTCTGTCAACACGTGAGAGCCGCACAACAGATACAGCTCTGTGTTAGGTTCCTCCTTCAGCTCGACCCATCCATGAGCTGCAGTGAGAAAAATATGAGGACTCAGAAAGGACTGCAGGAGGGTCGCTTGTAGGGTAAACCAAAGGAGCAAGTTAGTGAGCAAGTAGTATCTTTCTTGAAATGCTCACAGTCGCATTGTTTCCATTGTATTCAGCAGAGTACTGGCGTCTTTGTCTTCTGTACAATATAACATTGTCCTCTCCCACCGTATCAAGTTTACACCCTGCCAGGCAGCACAGAGCTGTCACGCATCCTCTTCCTTCATAAGCAGAAGAGGGTGGAGGTACATATTTCTGGTTTCTGTCTGGAAAGATTTCCATGCTAATATATCTGTTATTTTGAGAAAATCCAAATCTAACCGGTTCTAAGAGATGACCCCTCATAATAGTCTCTTTTCCCCATGTTTTCTCTTGAGCTGTGCTACTCTACCTCAGGACTTCACTGGGCTGCACTCCTAACGATAGTTAGGCCTGAGTCTAGCAAAGGCTTCCTGGGATATTCTTCACTCTGTGAGGCTTGATGTGTGCAAGAAGGTCACATGAAAATAGCTGGACTTCAGCTATGGTGTGAAGAAGAGCTTCAGTGCAGAGCCAAAGCAACAGACTTCAAGGAAAGATTACCCCTCATCGCCTTTTATTTTTTTTTTTTTTTTTCCTTCCCCTCTCCTATGTACAAGAGCCTAATTCAGACACTGGAAACATGGCAGTAGAGTTCATAAACTATAGAAATTACACCCCTCATTTCCTGTCTCTTTTCTAGTTTGTAGAAAGTCTGTAAATTATGATAACATCACATCTATGAAAAATAAAAATGCTTTCAACATTAAAGGAAATATAATAAAAGATCAAGATATGATTATGGATTTATTTTTGTTGTTTTTTTTTTTAATGGTAAAGATGGTGTAAAATGGGGCTGCAACATTATGCCTGTTTCTTTTTAAAATTCAGCATAACCCACCCAGCAAGTTCTATTGAATTTTGGGATCTATTTATGTATTTTTCAATTTTGGACCTCCTGGCTGTTTCAGGACCTTATACTTAAGTTTCTGTTTATTAATAGCTTGGTCTTAATTTACAATATTATTGGATTGTTGCAGTCAAAAACTCCATTGTTTTGATTAGGATGGATGTGGGGATCAAAAATCAGCCTTAGGAGAGAAACTAGAGAGCTTGTTGTTTAGCCTCATAAACTGAAGGCTGGAGGGAAATGTGTAATAGATCTGTATAAATTCATAGCAGAGATGAATGCTAGGGTCAGAGAATGGGTGTTGAAGCTAAAGGACACCAGTTCGGAAAAAAAGATATTAGCTCTCTAAATTTAGGCTGGAAAATGCTCCTCTGATGGTAAGAACATTCTTCGAATAGTGTTCTGGAATTGCCTTTTAATGTCAGCAAGACTCAAGCAAAACCCAAATCACAAGTATAAAGTCTGAATGACTTTCTGAATGGGATTATATAATCACCTTGCACTTGCAGAGGTCTGCTTTGGATGCACTATCTTTTCTTGTGTTTTTTTGTTTGTTTGTTTGGTTTTTTTTTTAATAAAAAATGTTAAAGTTTTAAAATGAGGAACTTGAAACATTTTTCTTTATGGTATTCAGAGATTTATGTAAGAATTATATGAATGAAAATTTTTGCTGAAAGAAAGCATTGTTTGGAGTTTGTTTCTGTCATGGGGTAAAATGAATCTTGATTGTATGATGTGCTCTATATTGCTACATTCTTGTGAGATACCCCTAGATATAACTGGTAAGCCATTGAAGGACATACTTACAAAATACAAAGGACATTTATGTCCTTTTCAATGCCTCATATACTTTATTCAAAAACAGACTCTCGTTATGACACAATCTCCTAGATGTGTTGTAATGATATGTGGTTTGTGGTCGTAGTTTAGTAGCTTTGGATTGCTGCCCGAGGTGCAATGAAACAGTTTAGGTGTCACAAATGCTACCCTGTTTCCGAACAAAGATTGGCTTCCTTTGTGTCTCACCTTGAAACCTTTGGAGATATGACCTTTTTGTACTTGTTTATTTCAGGTGATGATTTTTCAGCCACACCACATAATTTAACATTGGATTTGCTTTTTCCTTTTCAGTAGTAAAGTCTGATACTCCATGCCTTGCCTGATAGTCCATTATTTCTGAGTCAGACATCTGGGTTTCTCTGGACTCGGTTGCACTGTCTTTTTTTCCAGCTTCTTATATGTAAGAGTTCATGTTCAGAGGTCCTTGTTGTATGCAAAGCTTGATTAGCCTGCACAAAATTTTATTTCTTATGGTTTTTGCTGCTCCATTAGCTCCACTGAAGTTGCATTGTTTTATGTAAGCTGTAAAATCTGGCCTGTAAAACTCCATGTGAATGTATTTTGAAAGTCAGGTTTCCTGAATTTAGAAGAATAAATGAAAATTTGCCACTCTTGACAGTGCAAAGCTGTTGAAAAGAAGCGTTTGTAGGAGTTTATGCCTGGGTCAGGGGAGAGTTTAAGTAATGTACAGATGGTAGCTATGGAAACGATATCTGAATTTGTCTAGGTGGTCATGAGGAAGGTAAATAATGAACAAACTGTACCAAATAAATGTACAAGCTGTGCTGAACTGAGGTGAAACAAATTCACTAAGGAAGACACAGAACTAGAGGTTTACTGGCAGCTGCACTCTTGTTTCTGTTCAGTGTGTGTGCAGTGAATATAATCTTAGCCAAGGGTTGGGTTGCACATCTGCCTTGAACCTAATGCTACAGGCTCCAATATAAACGTAAAAAAACCCATGAAAATATCTGTTTCATGCCTTCCAGAGTAGCACTCAAAGTCCATTGCTCTCTGGAGTGGTTTTACTAAGTACAACTGCCCTTGCTTACGAAGTTTTTAGCTTTCAGTTTACTCTGGCTCAGCTCTGAGGTGGTGGTTACTAGTGATTTTATATGTGTGAGTTTAGGTAAATGGAGCTGGATTAAAAGATTTCAGGCTGGCCTCTCTTTCTCTATTTATCTGCTTCATGCTACTTTCACAAAAAGACGTCAACTGAGAAATCCCATTGCAAACCTTGCCTCATACTACCATCAGAGTTTTATGTGAGGTGTCAGGATGACATGAGTTTCAAGGGCTAAAACAATACGAAGTATAATGAGATGATACTACTAACCCAACCTTTAAACTTTTCCATTTAGCTTTAATTGGAGAAATGAATTAGGGTTCAATATTAAGCTTTTGACTATTTATATTTAACTGCTTTTTCCATTATTGCATAGTCAGATGTGGAGGGGATTGATCAGTAGGATTCTGTAAATACTTTGATTACCATACCTTGCTTGATCAACTAATTAATCAAAATAGTTGATAAACTATTTCAAAGGCTTTAGTTTGGGGGTATGTGGGGTATTTGTCTCATTGAGTCAGAAAACTATGATGTTTAGCTAGTGTTAACAAAAATGTGCTGTTTATAGAATGAAGCATTTTCTTTCCACAGCTGTAAATTATTCAGATAATTTGAGATAGACACACACACACACACACAAAAAGCTGCTTTATGTTGGTGATTGGGATACTTTACCCAGGAAGTGGCATCACATGAGCTACTGTGTCTGGTTTGGTACTTGTGCATGCTTACATGTTTCTACAATCTGCAGAAGAACGAGTAAGACAGATTTAAATCCCCATGTAATCATTAGATTATTCAGTTAGCTGTCCTGGAGTTTTGTTAGCAAACAAAAACTGCCTATATTTCATTGTAGGTGACTGGCTAAAAGCCACTTTCCTCCATTTACAAGTGATAATCTTTAAAAAAGATTATCGTCCATCTTTGTGTGTGGTAGTGATGGATGAGCAGGGGTGATTGACAGGAAACATCCCCAAAAAAATAAAATCAAAGTTATTTCTGAAGAAATCACTTTTATTAGTTGGGATTTGTGAGTTTCAAGCTAAACTACATTTCATGGAGATGTTCTGGTTTATAAATATTTTGCCCAGCTCTCATCTGTGTGGAGGTCAAAGAACACCCTAATGTTGTTCATTCAATCGTAATCCTGCACACATAAGTATATAGAATTGTCTTGCTATATAGATGGCCAAATCAGCCTACTAAAAAAATGTTCTCCTATGTGCAGTTATTCTCTAACAGTAATATTTCCTGGATGAACTCTGAGAAAGTAGAAATCTGTGAAGAGAAAATTTTATAGTTCACTGGTAATCATAACAGCAGAGCTCTTGTTCCAAGAATGGGGGCCTAATTACCTTCTGAAATTCCAAAAATCAGACTCACTATAGTATATTTTACATCATGTGCTTAAGTTATTTTAAAATATGAGTAATTTCAATCGTTTTTAATAAAAGCTTTTTGCATGGCACTTTAGGAAATCTGTATATAAGTGGGTTTACAGAATCACTTTCTTGGCATTTATTCAGAGGGATGCAAATCCTGTTTAACTGGAAGCTATATAGAGATGTCATAAATGCACAGCCATAATTTAATTAACTGTTTGTTGTTTGGGTTTTTTTTTTAGAAACATCTTTAAAATAAAATAAAATTCTGTGCATCTTTTTTGTGGTAATTTTAATTAAGGTTGATTTACAATCCATGGACAAAAGCCTGTTTATATTAGTCTTCAAAAGTTTGATCAATTTGAATTACTGTTCTCCATTTAAAAACAAAATCGATTAAAAAAAAAATCCTTAATTTTTGTTGTTTTCACTCATGAAAGGATTGAGAAATGATTAAAAGAGTCCAATAGTAGTGGTGGAGACAATAACAAAAAAAAAAAAAAGTCAAGATAAATTACTGAATATTGTGACAAGTTTCATTGCTTGAAGTGCTTCAAAAACAATCACTCTCTCAAGGGTCTGATTCTGGTGCCATTCAAGCTGATGGAAGTTCTTCAATAAATTAAATGAAAAACAGCACAGAGACAAGTTAAAACGAACTTGGTAGCTGGAGAGATGTTTTATATTCTGCCTCAGCAGAGATTAAACCTGTTGCCTACTGAGAGAAATTTTCTTCATTTACTTACTAAAACGACTTGAAGGTTAAGGTAAAGGCAAGGACATCGCTCACCAGGGGGTGCAGGGGGATGGGGCACGGGGGGCTGTGGTCAGCCCACAGCAGCTCCTCTCCGCTTCCCCCCGCCCCGGCACGGCCTCCCCACGGGCCGAGCTCCCTCGGGGGACACCCACTCGCCCCGGCCGGGTCCGGGGGGGCCGCTGGAGCCGGGGGCAGCCCCGGCCTCTCCTCTCCTCACAGAGACCCCACAGCCCCCGGCCAGAACCCGGGCACCCGCGCCTTGCGCGCTCATCAAGAAACTTGCGAGCGACACCCTGCAGACACATAACAGAAAGTCATGTTGCTCCCTCAGGTAATTTCCTACTCCCATTTCTCTCTTTCCATCCCCTTTCCTTTCCCTCATGTTCACTGATCTGACCCTGCCAGGCTAACAGCACCATCCTTCCACGCGCCATTTGAAAACGTTTGGTTAATTCTATCTTGTGAGCTCTTCCCTTCCTCTTGGTAGCTTTTAATACAGCTTCCAAAGAGCGGTTTCTGGTACATGTGGTTTTCCCTGAAATGTCTAAAATAACAGCAGGTTTTCCAATCTCTATAATTTCTGTAATATTTTTCTTCTTAGTGAGTTTTTCTACTGCAAAGGCTGTTGTCTTACAGGAATATTCTCTTACTGGCTTTTGAGAGTGCTGAGGGAAATGTGCAACAGCAACACTGTGACTCTTATAGATCCACCATGGTCTGGTAATCTCTCTCACATTTCTTCACTTGTTTCAGAGGGGTTTCCTAAATTGACAGATGCTGAATTGCTGTATGTGCTGTAGCAAAATGGAGGAGCACAGCTGCCTCAGTAGTTCTTTGGCCTGCTTGCATGGAATGTGAAGTGGTATCATTGATTTGTTTCAAAGCTGACATGGTGAAATATCAATTTTTATAGGTATTTTCTTGCTGTAAATGGTAGAGAGATTTTATAATAATTGTGACAATTGCCATGAGGAAAATCTAGACAAATATTATTGATTGGAAAAATAAACCTGAAGGTGCAGTTTTGTTTTGGGGAGGCCTTTGGGAAGGTGGTTCACCTGTTTCTAATGACAGCATACCCCCACCACCAGTACCTTGGCCTGAGGATTTTGATGTTTGTCAGTGGAAATCTGCTGCTGCTTCCTGCACTGTGGCATGCGAGTAATATTTTGTGTGGGTGGTTGCACCAAGTGTTAAGGAGACACAGAAATATTAAGCATGTATTAAAACACCCTGTATAAGCAGGCTAGCAGTGATAAGTATATGGATTTATAATTAAGTGGTGCTTGTCGTGGTGAAGGAAATTTTAGATATTTCAGTATTTGTATTAAACTTATCAGAGGTTTCAGACTTTATGGCAATGATGGCAGATCTGTGCACATGGTTGTGTACAATGCTGGCTTCTATACTGTAAGGTTTTGGGGCCAAAGAGTCTTTGCTAATGATCTTATCTAAGGTTTAGGCAAGGACATGCATTGATCTTAATGAGATTCATCCAACGTATTATCAGAATGAGGTTCTGAAGTATTTTTCTCCTTAGGATACCTTCCGTGATACATATTGAAGAGCAGGAGGTAAATAACTGGATAATGGGGAGGAGAGGACAACAGAACATATTTGTTAACAAACACCATTAGGAGTTTCAAAAGGCCTTTAAAAGCATGCTTCCTCCTCTCAGAGGCACAGAAAAGAAACCAAGTAGTCATGATGTGAATAACAAAATGTTATTTTTTAATCTGCAAACGATAGGGTCACCTAAAAAAGAAAAAAAAAAAAATAAAGTGATCGGTCTTCATCCCACTAAAAAGCTACAATAAGAAGAACCCAAGTTGCCTTTGAAATATATTGCTTTTGTGCACTGACAAGGGGCTTGAGCAACGGTTTGTATGACAAAATTTCAAGATGTTACGAATGGTCTGTCTATGCTGTAATGTAAATGTTGAAGTACCTGTGTTAGCTTAAAAGCAGCACTGGAACACTTTAGCCATGATAAACTGGCAGCTTGTCAACACCAGTGATTTTTCACTCCTATGTTCCTCAGTCAGAAACAATCAGGGAAGGTAGTTGGCTATGGGATTCTCACAGAGTGGGACAGCCCATGTTGAGACCTTTGTTGAAACAGGTGAGCTTCTCCTGGTACCCCAGCTTGGTCCTTTGAATGCAACTGGGATGTCTCCCTGTCACAGTGAAAATTATGTACAAAAGAATTTCAGGGGATTTCTGGGCACCGTGACTTGGAACAAAAAAGAATCAGTCAGGAAAAGAAAAACACACCAAAACCCAACAAACCCCACTTTTTCCAAGTTTTATACATTTAAAAGATGAGGATCCAAACCCCATCAGATATTTATGTGCCTTACAAGAGTATACAAAGGTAAAATAGGAAGTTAGAAAAAAGCTTTGAAAGTGATCATTATCACTGTATCACTTCTTATGGTTAGAGGAGAACCCAGCCCTTACTGTCTGAGGTCAGGAGGAAACTTTTCAAGGTTGGGGCAGCTCATCTTATGGCCATCTACTGAGTAGATTTTGCTGCACCCCTTCCTGAATCAGCAGGGACAGCCTACTGTTGAAGAGAGGCTATCAGGGCACATGAACCATTGGTCTCATCCAGTGTGGAAGTTCTTTTTTCCATGAAGTTCAAACCAGGGAACCTGAAAGAATTGTGGTTTGGGGAGCTCAAGCTGAGGTAGAAATAAGGACTGGTACTGCAGAGGGATTCTTCTGTTTCATACAATTAGCTTCTGGACTGATAAATGTATGCTAAGATGTTTGGGTTTGTTGGTGTTTTGTTTGGGATTTGGGGGCTTTTTTTTTTTTTTTTTTTGGTTGGTTGTTGGAGTTTTTTAAAATCTTTTCCTGTATGTTACTTCTCACTGCTACCTATATATCTAATTTTTATTTTTTTTTTAATGAAGAAAATTTTATTAGTAATTTGCTATGCTAACTATAGAACTTTAATATACCTTCAAGATAAGGCAGTAACGAGGTCCCATGTAAATCAGATACAGCTGTTTCCTAAATCCAGTCAGTCTTGCTTTCTTGTTTTCTAGTAATTACCTCCTCTACAAGAAATACTGTATTCCTGTATTGCGCCCCTGAGTATATTAAGTGTTTCTAATGGCTTGCCTGCTGCTGAGACCTTTTAGTTTTTGCATAGTTTTTTAAAAACATCTTTCTTTCATCTAAACAGATAATTTGGGGATTGCACTTTACTTCGCATCATCAGTATTCCCACTGGTTTAATAAAGTTTTTGGTGTATATATTCTTTGTCTCCCTTGATGTCTGCCTATGGAGTTTTGAGATCAGGGATTGCTCATACTCTGGAATCTCGTTGGTCAAAATCTGAGATGTCCAAAGTTGGCATTCTGACTGACTGTAATTTTCCCATGTCTTTTCCTTCTGCTTCTGGGAGATGTGTGTCTCTTTCTGTCATTTAATCTCTGGGTTTTTTGAGGAATTAGTCAAAGAATTAATGTAATGTTGATATATTACCCAATCTCTGTCAGAGGCCTTCTTGTCTCCAGCTGCAGCATAGTTCCAGAGGTTTGGTTTTTTTAATGTCCTCCATCTCTGAAAAGGTGGGGTTTAATTTGTATATTTATTCTGTGTCACTTAAGCCTGTTATATAATATCATTTGCAAGGTCACCTTGTCCTATTTCTGGCCCCAATACACTTAAGCACATATTTATCTTTAGGTGACTAAGTATTCTTATTGTCTCTGACATTATTTTGCAGCCTTCCTGTGAAGAAGTATCTACTTGGATAAAATCTGGTTTATGTGGCAGATTCAGTGATATGCTGCCTTCCCCTTGCAAATATAGAGCCTCTGTCATGCTTTGCATAAAGCACAAAGTTAAGTACCTTTTTTCATAAAAGCTCTTTTTTCACATGGTCTGGTTCATTCTGAGTAGAACAGATAAGTGGGTCAAACCATAAAGAAAACAGATTGAAGGTCTGATGGGGACATACCTCTGCTTGCAGTGGTAACCTCTTGTCTCATTTGCCACTCAGTTGTTTCACACTGTGCACTCCATGTCGCTCTGTTCATTTGGTGTGATTTTTTTTTCTTCTCTTTTTCTTTCTAAAGCTTTCATCTCAAGGATAATATTGGCATTACGTTGAAAGTGAGGTATATTGTGCAATTTCAGATGTATGAACTTCACATAAGATTTCCAGGTTCCATGTCATAGCTTTCTCTTGAGTTTACTCACATGCCACAGTCAGTCCTATATAGGAATTTTTGAAAATGGAGGAAAAATTCCTGAATCTATTAATCACCCTTTTCCATGCCTTTTGGGGTGTAATGGTTGCTGCTTTCCATACTGTAGGGGTGGAAAAGCAGTTCCTGCGCTTTTCCTCAACTGATTCTTCATTGAAAAGATGACCAAAAAAACCCCCCAAATATTGTAAGACTAATTTGTTTAAAAAGACTTACAGCCCCTGCACCACTTAAATATTAGTTTTTCACCAAACATGTTGTAGGTCAAAGATGTTTATGCAATATGTCTCCCTATCCTATCTTCCTAAAATGGTAAAGCATGAAACAAACCCATTCTGAATGAAGGTGGATGGCAAAATATCATTTGCATTTATAGCGTAACTATTTTTAGGATTTCCTATTAGCTTATGGGCTTTAATGTACCTTCACAGGCTGGTGAAAGAAACATTACTAGCTGCATTATTTTCCAGATAAGCAAAGGCATGAAAAGGCATATGCTAACATCTTTTACAATGTAAAAGTAGGATATTCTGCAAATGCCTGGGTTAAGATATCTGGTTGTCTTGTACTTCTCAGTATAAGTGTGTTTGGTTTTGCCATTCAATTCTGGTAGCGCTGCAGGTAACTGTTCCAAAGCTGTAAAAGTCTACAGAAAGTGCAAGGGAAGAAGAAACTGGCCGCATAAGGGGAAGAAAAGAATGTGTCAAGTTTTTTTCATTATATTATACTGGTTTGAATAATAGTGATACTTCACTGAAACAATTTGAAATTCAAAATTTCATTACGAGAAATAAATGTTTTGCTACTACAGCATTATATGTCCTGATGACATAACAGTTACTACCAATTCCTAATAAACAGTGACTTGTTTATGACATGTATTGAGCCTTTAATACATGTTTTAAAATGGGTAAATGGGGTGCCAGATGTATTTGTAAACCTCTCAGAAAAATTTCCATGAGCCTACAGAATATGCAGCTCCCATCATGGCACTTGAACACCTTTTGGAGATTCTAATTATAGATCACAAATAAAAATATTCCATATTGATTTATGCACATTTCCAGAATTCAGGACATTGCAAGAATGTTGTGTCACTTGGAGTGATACAGAATGCCAACTGTATTTATTTGCTGAGAGCCCTCCTTGCCAGGCTGTCAGTAATGCCCTGTTGTATGTTCTGCATTTTGTGTTCCAGAGTTCACACTCTGTGTTCATTGTTCTAGGTCATGAAATCTGGACATAATGTGGGCAAAATAAATTTTGCATACTTTTATTACCCCTTGGTGATTCTCAGATAGAAGAACAAGTTAATTTAGTTGAAAGACACAACCAGTTCAGTACAACTGAAAACAAAATTGTGCTTCCTTGCTTGTGCCACAATTCAGTCTTTGTTTCTGATACAGGATAAAGGTGAGCCTTTAACAGATTTGAATGAGTATTAGTACAAAGCTTAGCATAAAACCTGCCCTAAGTATATCTCTGATAAGACACCATCTGGGCTTCAGTAAACACACAAGTATAAGTAGCATAAATTAGTGTTTGAAACTTCTGAAGTAATTATTTCCTTCATCCTCTTGTTAAATAACTTGGCTGTGGATGGTCTGTCAGCTTAAATGATAGCACAAAAGGTCCTACAGCTACAAAACAAACTATTTTGGCTTGCTTCTTGGGTGGCTGCTTATTGTTTTACAAGACAATGGGAATTGTCATAGTGTTTTGGATTATTTTCATAAATTTATTGAATATTTATTGTCAGGATTACTCCAGTTTTGTATTTGGAAGCTTGATACTACTTACATCTTAAAGAAGTCCTCTGGTACTTTTCCAGTTTTCCGTGACTTTTCCTAACCACTTGCTTTCAAAATCCTTTTAATTTTTATTTGCGAACTGAGTAAACAATCTGGAAGTCATTGATAGACAATAAAAATGGCACCCCACAATGACATTTAAAAAAAAAATATAAAAGGGGGCGACAGACACTATTATCTTGTCTACATTTGACATACTTTCCTAAAATTTCCCACAATTACTGGCTCAATTTCAGCTCTACTGGTGGTAGAAAATGTAGAAATGTTAGTCAACAGGGCACTGATGTGAGCTGGTGTTTTGGATCATCCATTGTTATTTATTGCTATTTATTACTTGTGTATTACAGTTTCTAGGATCCAGAGTCATGGATGAGTATCCCATTGAGCTAGGCACCAGGCCAGTTCTAGAGAGCAAGACTGTCCCTGCCACACTGGGTTAAAACATGAAAGTTAAAGTTCTGGTGAGCCATCAACATTGGAAAGTCTTTTTGGTAGCAGAAAAGCAGAGGCAAACCAATACAGCTCCAAGGAAATTCAAATGCTATCTTGTGCTTTTACAACAGCTTCCATAGGGAGATTGTGCTTCCTTTACCATTATAAGAGCAAGTCATTTCTTGATGTTTGATTGTACTCACTACAATATAAGTACTTTAGAAAAAAATATAAAAATTGCGGTGGGGAAAGGAGAAATGGACACTCATCATGCAAGACTGAGTAGAGGACGTAGATTTTGTTCCTTACTGTCAGATGCAGCAATCACTTGTCTTTCCTGTATTTACATGTAGGTTACTGGAGAGCATTAGAAAATAAGTTGCAAGTAGGTTTTATCTTCCTTGTGAAAATTTATTTTATACAAATATATCACTATGTATGCTGCCATATTCTATAATTTGGCAGAAGTTCATCCCTAAGCAGAGGTGACTAGATTCAGTAGACAAATAACAGGTAAGGAACTGTAGAAGTACTTGTTGAACTGTAAATGTTATTATGTTCACAGTAGCACAGAATCTGCTATTTCTGGAGAAATAAACATCTTTTGACTGATCTGAGCTCAAGCTGCAGCCTTAAAATTTGTTGCTTGCTCTGATTGGTTTTGACCAGAGAAAGTTATTCCAGTATATTTTTTCAGATGAGCCTTTGTTTCAGAAGAAGGTATTTAATTGCTCTTTTAGAACAGGCACATGTATCAGAATAAGCATGTTTTTACCTCTGTAGCTTCTTCCTATGGGGAAAAGGCACTGTATTTCCTGTGTTTTCAGGAATAGATGAGGTTTCAATAACTACAAGATGACAATAATTGGTGGACATGTTGAAGTACTGCATTGTCTATGCACTTGGCTGGTAACAAACTGTGGTGTGCTGAATTAAGTTAGTACAGCATAAGATATTAGCCTAGAGCATCTTATGCTGAATTAAGTTAGTTCTTGATAATTCCTGAAGTGTTTCTTCTTCAGCATTGCATGCAACATTGCTGGGAATTCACCACGTTGTGTAATGGGATTAGCATTTATTTATGGATTTCATTCATTGGAACTGAAGTAATTTCCTAAAGGCATTTTTTGAATGCTTTATTATTATTATTATATCAACTTTCCATAGTATCATCATGATATTTTTTGGTAGGGAGGTGGCAAGTATGCAGGCATTTCAAAAAAAGACATGAACTTGGAGCCCAACTGGTAGACTTAAACTTGTAATTTTTGCACATTGCCAGTCTGCCTTAGATATTGATATTTTTTGGTATTAATTATAATGGATAGACAAACTGCTTTTGTTTAATTTCCAAATGCTTCATAATAAGTTTAGACAAAAGAGAGGAAAGGCTCTTGTTGGATGTCTTGAGAGTAGGACAGTGATTGGGATGTTCAAATGATCCCTGTAGAAGTGACATTTAGAAATTCTGAATGGGTAGAGGTTACAGGGATGTAGTTGCCCTGTCTCACTATCCTTAGCAAATCTTTCATATTTAGGCAAGCTCTCCACTGTCTTTTGGTAAGAAGTATTCTCCCCTTTTGTTTTCTCCTGTGCCACCCAGAACTAGAATCCAGCTTGCCCATTTTTAATATTTTTTTTTTCTTTTAACAGCTCTGGAATTTTTATTCTATTAGATCATGCTTCTGTGGGACAACACCTACAGAGAGATGAAACTACTTCTTTCTCTTCTTTACAGACCACTTTGATTTAATATTTCCATTGTGTAGCTTATTTAACATGTTTCTGACTATAGATTTTATTTGTTACAGCCTTCTAAGAATACCATTAGTAAAACCTCATGCATCATACTATGAGAAATATTGATTTCATAGTAATCTCACTGAGATTATATCTGGTTTTGCTAAAAGATTATTGAGTAAGGGCTGTTGTTACAGATGCCAAAATTGGAATGGAGACTGCTAGGTGAAGACCTACTTTGCTCCCTCCCAAATCCAGATGGTTGAAGACGCACAGCTACCAAGTCCTCGTGATCATTCTTCCTGCTTACAACTTTCCAGTACAACAGGTTGCGTGGCAGGAAAACAACTATGCAGCTGCATGCCCCATCTCGTCCACATGATGAATGTAAGAAGAGATGACAAAAATAAACCCTGGCTCAATCAAATGACATTAGCAATTGCAGAGAAAAGACTTAAGAGTTTAGTAATCCATTAATGGGGGTGTTTAACATTTCTTGGCTAGAAATGAGACTTTTTAGAGCTACAAGGAATGAGCGTTAACCCTGCTTTAAAACAGGTATAGGAAAAAACCTAATATGAAAACTTTTAGAAACTGATCCAGGAAGCCAGGTATAATTATGCTTGCCTTTAGTGATGAAGCATTTTAAAGACAGGTCAAATTCCTTCCTCGAGTAAATTGCATTAGCGGTCACAAAACATCTGGAAAAATATGGTATGTCTAGAAACACCCTGAATGGCCTGTTTTCAGAAGGCTTGTCTGTATAACATATTTTGATGTTTTCTTCTGTGTGTGTCTTTGCTTTTTGTTTGTTTGTTTGTTTATTTGTTTGTTTCCAAAGCAGGTGGACTAGGAGAGGAGATATAAAAAGGTATTTGAAAGAGTACAGTCTATTTATGCATATAGTATTAATTGCCAGAAAAAGAGAACCATTTTGAATGGAGAAATGAAATCTTATGTGCTTCCAGGTAATTTGTAATGGGAAAGGGTATATAGTGTGGATAGGCTAAAGGAAAAGAATTCTGAAGATCTACATTGTATATTTTACATCGAATGATTTACATTTTGCAGATGGACCATGTAGATCAACTTGGAAGTTTTTTTTTAACTGGGAAATTCTTGTTCACAATTCATGAAGCGGTTGTTTTGCTTCCTTTAGGGAGAATGTGAGTGAAGTCCTTTAAAATTATAATGGAATATTTGCCTTAGCTTTACTACAGAAGTCAACTCAAAACAAGATGTTTTTGGGTCAGAGTGGAACATACATGTATTATTTTACATAACATCTCATGATTTACATTGTTCTTTTATTAGAGTATTGGACCTAAAGCCTTGCACCTGAAATTACCTTTGTTATGTTTTGTAGTGAAAATCACTTTGTGATGTTAATTTGTCATGGCTAAAGTTGTGTATTATAAATGCACTGTTTATATTGGCTTACTATTGTGTTTTCATTGGTCATTTGATGAGAAAAGTGGTCAGAGTTTGGCTGTTGCAGCAAAATTGTGAACTGTCCAAGAATTAGTTAGACACTAGGAAGTCAAAGATTTCCAAATCCAGCTTTGAAAGAGGGTATCAACTTTTTCAAGGAATTAAGTGCTTGCATATTGAACGGATTATTGAGTATGGGCTCACAGACTCCTCACTTGCTCAATAGGTTGTCTCATACTTACTTATTTTTTGACCTGATACTATGTGGTGGAAAGAAGTAGGTTTATCTGCATAACTTCCTATGCTGGAGTTTCAGTTCCACCGTGGTAAATATCCAGGATAGAGTTTAGCATTAACCAGCTCCTTTCAAACCATTATTCTGAATTGGAGTGTAACTTCCCTTTTCATGTTGATATGCAACCTTGTCCCCTGCCACTCCAGGTCAGGTAACTGGAATTTTTAAAAATTATGCTGAATGCTGCGGGTTCAGTAATGTTTGATTTTTGTTGCTTAAGAGTGTAAAGGAAATGTTAGGAGAGGAAGCTTCAATTTAAGATTTCCAGATATGCCTCTTGCAAGCATTGCCAGGACTATTGTTAGAGCTGTCTGCCTCTTGTTATATTTTGTCGTGGTTTGGGCCTGGTTGGCAGCCAACCACAATGCAGCAGCTCTCTCTCCCTTCCCCTCCGGCAATGGGAAGGGACAGAGAGCCAGGCTTGGGGTTCGAGATAGGACTGGGATGGGGAAAAATTCCCCTTTATGATCACGAGCAAAAGGCAGACTCATTAGGGGAAGAAAAAAAAGAACATACATTTATTACAGACACTAACAACACATAACAGAGTAGGACAGTGAGAAGCATTGCCACATCTTGAGAACACCTTCCCCCCACCCCTCCCTTCTTCCCGGGCTCAGCTCTGCTCCCGATATCTCTGCCTCCTCCCCCAGTGGCGCAGGGGCAGGGAATGGGGGGTGCAGTCAGCACTGCCACTTCCTTCATGTTCGGTGAGGGGAGTGTCCGGAACTTGTTCCTCCTGCTCCATCGTGGTCCCCCTCTCACAGGAGACAGTCCTCCACAAACCTTCTCTGACATGAGTTCTGCCCATGGGCCGCAGCGTTCCCCACACTGCTCCGTCATGGGTCACTAACTTCCTCCGACTGGATTCCCTCCCACGGCTGCAGCCCTTCCCGAGCTGCTCCGGCGTGGGACTCCCCCGCATGCTGCAATCCTCCCAGTGCTGAATTACAGCAGCGGGGCTGCCTTTTCCCATGAGACCCCGGCCTTCTTCGGGCACAGAACCTTGATTATCTGAGCAGGAGCCACAGGCCATAAATCAATGTCTGCTCCACCGCAGATCTTCATGGGTGACAGGGGGGGCTGCCCTGCCGTCTCCCCACAGGATACAGGGGGGTCTCTGCTCCGGCACACCTCCCCCCTCCTCTCTTCCTCCGTTCCTCCACTGACCTTGGTGTTCATGCAGCTGCAGCAATTCCTCCTCACAAGTCCCACTGCTCGTCACCACGTCCCTTCTTAAATACGTTATCGCAGAGGCGCAGCCGATTGGCTCAATTTCCCAAACAGAAGTGGAGCTGACATGGAGCTGGGGGAGCTTCGAGAAGCTTCTCACAGGGGGCCGCCCCAATAGCCCCCTCCCCTGCCACCAAAAAACTCCACCACTCACTCAACCCAGGACATATTTGTACCTCTGCAAGTCCAAGAATAAAGAACAAATGTGGCATATAAAAATTGTATTGAAGTGTATTTAGATGAGAAATTATGCTTCTTTAGAAATGGTGAATTTGGATAGGCATGACACCCTTTAAGTCAATTTAGGGCATAAAACAGGTACAAGGTCAGAGGCAAGCTGAGGAATGTGTTTCAATCAATGAAATAAAGTGTTTCCTCACATGCAATGTTTCTTGGTAAATATGAAATCTTTTAGAAACATGGTGGTGTAAAAGAATAGTCATGGACCACATGCTGTAATCAAGTGACTGCTGGTCCCTTTAGCCTGAGTGTATAGTTTGTTGGCAGTAGTATTGAAATATCTCTGCTTTATTGTCTTGTCACTATTAAATAATAGTTTCAGATATTTAAGGCTCCACTCCATGTCTTACAGGGACAAGAAATAGCCATCTATTTTGTGTTGAATGTCCCTTTTCTTTCGTTCATTTTGCTGTATTACTTTTATTAGTTTCTTTGCAAATAGGTATATTTCAGGATATACTTTATTGCCCCTTAAAATGGAGACAGAAACCACAGCACCATCTTCACTGTAAGCAAAACTCTTTTCACATCTATCAAGTGTCTGAACAGACAAAAGAGCTTTGATCACTTTCAGTCTCTTTTAACAAGGGACTTGTTTTAATTATAGAATGCTTTAGCTATTACTACACATTTGCCTGGCACAGTTGGCATATGACATCATTTTACAAAAGCTTGGGTTTCTTTAGAGCATTCCAGCCTTAGGCTGCTGTTCTTAGAACTAAAGAAGGAGCATTATTTTTCCACCAACTGAAGAAGGTATCTTTAAATTAGAGCCAATAAAAATAAGATGATAATCCAGAACCATTCCCAAGTAAAGACCACAAAGCAGCAGTCACTTAATGAAGACTTATTCATAGTCACCACTCCAGTATTTCCGGTGACCTCATGACAATACCAAAAATTTTCCCATTCCCTCATGCAGCAAAAAATAGGATAGAATTTCTGGTAATCCCCCCACCAGTTTTCACTTAATAAAATTGTATTATTCTCTAGAGTAATAAATGTTGGGGAATGTTTTTTCTTTCCTTATATATGTTGTATACAATGTATATTATAGATCAAATGCCATGTAAGGTCAGTATAAGGTAAGAAGAAACTGTCAGATCTGTCAATTAATAATGAAAACAGTAAATAATCTTTGATGTATGAGTTTGACTACATCACAATACACGTAACTTGTCTATAGAGTACTAATATTTGCTGTTGCTGATACCTATCAGCAGTTTATTTCTTGAAGTAGAGAAAGATATAATGAAATATATTACATTTTAGTGATTCTTTGGTAGAGCAGAATATGAAGACTATTCTCAACATCATTCATGTAACCAGTGTAAATTCTATACCTATATCAGCATTTGGGCTTGTTTATTATTGTCTTCATTCAGCTTTATGACTTAAGTCAGGATTACTTTTTTTCCTCTAATGAGATGTAAACCATTCATTTTTTTTTTTCACACAGCACAGTATGTTTAAAACTTAGCATAATGTAGCTACAATATTATGACAGTGGCTGTCTGAAGTTAAAGTTTTATAAAAAGCTCATAAGTTCATTGAGTGATTTCTCAGAAATAAAGACTGCTGAACTAAAATTTTACAGCTTGGTGTTTGTCCAGTTTCAGCCTTTTCCTGTATTTTCGGGGAGTGAGTTTGGTTTAAGATGTTTCAGCATCATCAGCACAGAGTACTGCTTATAGTTAAAACTATCAAATATATAAATCCTTCACTGAATCTTGGTATTTCTGCATTCTTGTAAGACTCAGTTCTGATTTGATTGACTACAGAAGTGTAGGATCAGAGAGGGAGAAATGGTAATCTAGGCGTAGGATTTTTTAAGAACATTGTAAATATTTCGGTCATATTTTTGCATAAATACAAATTTCTTCCCCAGTTGCAAACCAGAAGGATTTTATTTAGGATTAGTTCATATTTTCAGCAGTATATATCCTATTCCAGAATGTTGTGTGTTGCGTGTGTGCATCACTATACAGAAGCCCTTTGGTGACCTGTAAGATAAGTTTATCCTTTTACTAACTTCAATGTAAGTTGGGCCATATTTGCAATGTATGGCAAATCCAATAACGATTAGTATGCTTGGGGTATATTTATGTGAATTTTCTCTAGAAACCTTGTCAGTTTGCCATCTGGTGATTGTTCTCATGGTAAGTCTCAGCAATTATTTAGTGTATTAGCTGGTATTACTAAGTATTTGACATAAGAAGTCTTGTTTTCTCAGAATAATTAACAAAATACTCTGATCTGACTTGAATAAATTTCTAAAATCTTAATATATCAAATTATATATCCTTTATTCTGATGGCTTTTGAGCCAATCTTTGTCACACATGACTGTACTTACTGGTGTAAAGAAGTCTTTGTGTTACTGTGTTTTTAATGTACAGAATTCAAAAAACTACCACCATTTACCTATACTAAACAAATTACAGAAGTTATAGCTTATGATTTAATAAATCAGTGCATAGGTTGTACATTATCACCCCAGGCACTGGAGTTGGCATCAAAAGTCCAAAACCTCATTAAATTGGATGAGTGTGAATGCTATTCAATACCATTTTACATTTGGCAGTTTTAGCCTTCTGTTTTTACAAGGTTGAATAACATTTTGTTTTCTTAAGCTTTGGATTTACATGCCTTCAGAAAGAGAACCTCATTTTCTATTTTAGAAAAATTATCTCTGCAATGTCTACAGGGAGCATCTACATGACAAAATTAAACAGTGGAACTGTAGTCATCTTTATCACACTAATCCTTCCCCAGAGATTGGACTGTATTTATTCTAGTGTCTGAAGTCTTTCAGCATATTTAACATGAGCAGATTCATATTATCCTTAATTATGCTATTTAAACCCTGTTCAATTTAATGCTCAGATAAGTCATGTTCTTCAGGAGCCATTTATATGTTCAGGGTGAGAATTTAGTAGGATAACGTCATTCGCAGTCATAGTAGCTCTGATTTAGCTCTATTAGCGTGACATATCGAGACCTCATTAAATTTCTCTGTTACCAGGGATGCCAGCCTTGTCAGTTGGTGAAAGTTGCACACTGTAACCAGCTGTGTTTTCAATTTAGGGAGGCCTTAGGACAGGCATGAGACATAAACGTGAGCCTCCACTCCTTGGGTTCACGTCATAGCTCTGAACAGTTGGTGGAGGGTTGATGGTGATGACATTTTGGGAGGGCTACCTGCATTTCAGGAGGCTGTTCCTTATATTCTAAGGTGTTGATAGGTCTTTATTCCTCCAGCAAATCTGATACAGTGTTGGAGCCCAGCTGCTGTGTTTTTCACATACATAACAGGATTTTAAAATACTTTTTCAAAAAATAATCATTCAAAAAGCAACTTTGTGCTCTAAGAAGTATTATTAATGCATAGGTAGCATTTGTAAACATGAAGTCTTTGATTATATAGATATAAAATAAGTTTTGTGTCCAATATAATTTTATTCTGCTGATTCTGGAATGGCATAAGGACTGTGCAAGCATTCGTCCTGAGTTAACCACTTCCCCTATTTCCCCTGAGAAGCAGCAGTGCAGGCCTGGAGGGGAATGAGAAGAAAAAGAAAAGAAATTGTTTGGGGACTATTTAGGGTACATTTGTAGAGGTTCTGGGCTAATCCAAATGGACACTAATTGCCCTGCAATCTTCAGCTGTGTTCTCTTCATGCAGTTTTACAAGAAATAAAATTGGGGGGGAGGGGGAGGGGTGGGGGGAGGAAGGACTGGAGAGGGAAGAGAATACAAAAAACTATGAACCACATTTCTGTGTTTCTCTTGAGCTCCCTGCCGTTCCTTTGGGTTGGCACACGTCCTCTGTCGCTCTTGCTTTTTGTAACTGCTCTTCTTCCTGGAGGATGAGTAGCCGGAGTAGGCTTTGCTGCTTTTCATTAGCACCCGCCCTGGAATGCCTTTGAACGCTGGCAGGGTATTTTCACAGGGGGACTGTGAGGAAGAGGGGCAGCGGGGCTCCCAGCCTAGTCCATCACTTCTTAGAGACTCCAAAGTGCACCCCCTCGCAGGTGTTGGTTTTATTTTGCACGGAGAAGGAACCAAACCAGAGATTTTGTGAAATGTGACAAAAATATTCGTGTATGAAACTGACTCAAAAATGCTGATTTTTTTCAAAGTTGCTCTTAATGGAAGCATACATTTCAAAAATGCTGAGCTGGAAAATGTTCCTCCTCTCTGTGAGGGCATCTCAAGTTTTGATCTGAGAGAAGTAGCTAGTGGAATAGAAAGGTAGCTGGTGCAACGCGAGAGGTAAGTGTAAGAATATGGGAAGTTCAAATCTCACATCTGCAAGGTATCAGGTGAGTCCTCACACTGTTATGCCATTGGCTTTCCTTGGGTGGAACTATTCCACTTCATAGAAAAAATAAAAAATTTAGTAATGGAACATGTATAACAAGGTGGAATGATATTTGCCTGGGAATAGAAAATCTGATGTAAGACTCTTTCCAACATCTTTCCATCACTTTTTTTTTTTTTTTCTTTACCTTAGTAGAGTTGAGAGTAGAGGGAATCCTGAGCCAGCACTGATTTAGGCTGGTATGCACACCAGATGCAGTGTGATTGCTACTCACAAACACCATCTCGATTCTCTCTCCTGGTTAGCTAGTGTGATGCTGCTTTTGCAGTGAAAATACCTGCTTTTCGGCCCATGACAATGCCGTTGTACAGATTCTGGTTATAGATCTCATGTGGTTCATAGCATGGTCTCTGCAAAACTCTACTTTACAAAGTGAAGATCTGCCCTTAAAGAACTGAGTCTCATCAGATGTATCATGCCCCCCTTCTTTATAGGTCTTTCACACCTCATGGAAATGCTTCTTTAATTAGCATTTAGCCTTCATTTTCAACAAAATGACGTTTAGAGCATGATTCTCTTCCTCTTTCTTTCTTCTGGAGGAACTTATGATTTTTCTTGCATATGCAAGAAACCTGAAAGCATAATAAAAGCAAATCTGTCTTCTTTCAGATTGAAGAATGCAAATATGTGTTGAAACTTTTGCTTATCTTTACAGCATTAGTATGACTACCTTCATCCAGTGGTAGACCACGCTTCTTTTTTTAGTCACTGTCTTTGGTTTGCTAATGAACCAAGATGTTCTCCAGTTCTTACCATGTAATTGTGGGGCTTTTTGCTAATAATTATAGAATTTTAGGGTTAAAAGGGAGCACAAGAGATCACCTAGTTCATCACCCTGCCTCAAGGCAACATGAGCTAATCCTGACAGATGTTTGTCTAACCTGTTCCAAAACTTTACAGTTATTCTTTAAGGCCCCCAGGCAATCTATTACAGAGCTTCACTATCCTTACTCTTGGGTATTTTTTGCTAATGTTTAAAAAACCTTATTTTCTGCCATTAAGCTCATCACTTCTTGTCACTATGGATATGGGAAGCAGATTGCTAGCTTGTCCTTTGCAGTAGTCTCTTTTCTGTAGCTTAAAAATTATATCATGTCTCTCCTGTTTTACTCTGCTTGATAGAGCTCCAGTTCTTTCAGTCTTCCCTTGCTGTTGGTGTTTTCTACCATGACAGATCATGTATATTTCTATCCTGTGTACCTGTAAACTCTTTTTAGACAATTCCTGCATTTCCTTTCTTTTTTTTTTTTTCTTTTCATTAGCTAAGAATATGTTCTACCTATCAGTTTGACTGCATTCTTCTCTACTAGAAAATCAGTTCTTCTAAAACTCTTGTTCATCTGTGATCTACCGTTGCAATGATAGATAACAACAATACAGAGTGAGCTTATGTTGATACAGTACTTTTTGTGTTAAGAGGTTATGCTGGAGGCAGTGAGGAATACTTAGTTGTCACTCCTTCCTCAACATTTACTTAAGAACAGTGTTGGAGATCAGATACCGAACTAGGTGATGTTACCAAGAATGTCTGTATGCTCTAATAATCCATATTTTTACAGTGATGATTCAGTGCTGAGTATATGAAACTTCTAGGGTATGTTTCTCAAGGCTTTAAAAATCAGTGCAAGAATTGGGCATGTTAAAAGGCCTACTGAATGTTTATTTTATATTAAGCTTATAAACAGAAATCTGCACTATTGGCTGTCTTGCTGATGGTCAAGTATCGTTTGGTTTTCAGCAGAAGAGTGAGCAAATGCTGTGGGTCAGGGGAAACCCCTGGCAGACAACCTCTATGGAAATAATTTTATCCCATCTTAAAATAGAGGGACTTGTGGCTGTTGCATATGCATCCATGGAAGCTAGGCATTTATAAATATCAGAGGGACTGTGAATGACTTGCAGTATTTGGTAAAATCTTTAACAAGCATTAAGCCTAGGCATAGTCTTAAATTTCTGTGACTGTCTCTCCAAAAATGTGTCTCTTGGGGAAAATGGCGTTTTGGTTTTGATTCTTAAATTCAGAGTGAAGAGTTCAGTTATTTGTGTAAGACTGTTATTAAGTCATTGTATCTTAAGAGTTAAATGATTTAAAGTACTTTGCTACAGCAGGACTTTTATTTGCACCAACCCTATCTTCCTTGAAAACAGAAACATTCAAACTGGGAACCCAGCTTCTGAGCAAATGTTCCTCAATACAGAAAATTCTGTTTTTGCTATTACTGCACGTTAAAAAAAAAAAAAAAAAAAAAAAAAGTTGGTGTTTTTTTTTTTGTTTTTCTTGTTTGCTTTTTTGAGAATTCATATATTATCATATTCAGGTCTCTGCCATAGTCCCCACTTATTTCTTGAATGCTCTGTTTGAAGATATGTGCACCTTGTCTAAAAAGCCAGCTGGGATGCCACAAATAGTGTCTGTTCTATTTATGACTGCAAAGTAATTACAATGGAATTTAAAGACTTGGTTTATAGATCTAAGACGAGGATCTTCTGTGTACACTAAAAGGATGAATCCTTTCCAGACCACTTCTTATTTGGCTGAAGATGAACTTGAGGAAGCATTTTGGAGTGTCAGCCAAGGCTGCTTTTAGAAAGACCTGGGTGGGATTCATACTGTTGATATCCAAATAAAAAGAGGCCCTGATTTTAATCTCTGCATGGTTACTTTATTGTAGTTATGAAACCATGAATTAACTTTAAAGCTTTCAGGGATGAAAGGAGACATATAAGCAAGTGCCTGTTATCTTTTTTAGATTCATGGGAAAATATTTTAACCAGTGTCCTAGTGGCTTTCTCTTGTGGACTTGTCTTTTGTTTATTCTGTTTCTGTGTGGTATGTGTTTTAGTTTCTTTCCTATGAGAGCAAGAAACTGTGTGTGAGAGAGAAATATGTACGAGAACAGGAAAAGAAGATGGGCACTGGTTTGGGGGGGAGAGAGGGGCTAATCTGCTGTACTTAAACTAAAATGTAGTAAGTATTCTCTGCTTAAGGTAAAGCTGAATATAGCTCTTCCTGGTAAATGTTACTGAAAGTTGGTAGGTCTTTCTCAGCTAAAGAGCTGTTTTCAGAACTCAGTACAGAGTAACAATATCAAATCACAAGGAATATAGATATAATAATATGAGGAATTATAGATATAATCATTATGAGGAATAAGTTTTAGATTGTCTAGAAATCTTTTAGAGTTGACATCCTGTTGTCTCTCCAGTCTCTTTAGACATCTTGGCACCCCCTCTCCCCATCCAGAAATCAGATGAATGTCAGGGCATAATTTGTAGGAAAAATATACATATTCTGCATACAATTTTAACAATGAAAAATGAATGAAGGTAAATTTGGGACAGGAAAGAATACATCTAGAGTGTGTGAGACAAAGAAAAAAAGTGCATTTTCTAAGCACTGATTTAAATGATTTTGAAATAAAGCTGTCTCTTTGCCTTCAAACTAAGACATATTTTGTCATCAAGACAAAAGATATTTGGCTGCATGACTGCATTCCCAAGCAAAGGTTTATATTTTTGTACCTAAAGAATAAGATATGCTGATATTCTCAAACATATAGTGACAGTTTCTTTCTGGTTTGCTTCTTGTGATAAAGTCAAATGTGCTTCCCAGGATCACTGGAAGGCAAAACTGGACTCATCTACTGATAATAACTTTAGTTAATGAGTCATGGCCAATAAGGTACAGGCAGTATAGAAAAGAGCAGTGAGACCACTTTGAATTTAGCCACTGAGTGAACATGCAGTAAAAAACAGTCTTGCTTCTCCTCACCAGCATGGAAAATCAGATGCTTCAAAGTCCATTCTACATTCTTTTCATTATGAAGTTATAATTCTTGAGCAGACCTGCATGATAATGATGTTACTAAAAAATGTCATCTGGAAATGAAATTCTTTGCTTAATTTAGCTCTCTTCATGGATGAAGCATGAACGACATTTTCTTCTTTCTTCCATCTGCTGTACCCTGTGTTTCATCTTTCCTTTTTTTTCTACAATGTTATTTTACAGCTGTAATGAATGTATTAAGGTTCCTATATATAGTTAAACTTGTGCTCCTAGCACAGTTAGAATCAGACAGGGCAAATACCAAATTAAAACAAGGTTGGTGTGCCAAAAAGGTGGACAAAGTGGAGTGATGCTGTTGTCCTTGGCAGTCTGCTGAGTAGATACTGTCAGTGTCACTTGAGGGGGAGAGGGGACAGGGGATGAGCAAAAAAAGACCACCTACTGCATGTTTTTCTGCACTGGGATTATACAGTTATTCTAGTCCCTGTGCCAAAAGTGACAGACCTTGAATGCGTGTGTGGATTTTTTAGTGGTTACATATAGCTGCAGTGCATGTTGGCAAACAGAATTGACACCATATTTGTAGGGAAGAAAACAATTGTTTACATAGTTAGTCTGAGTCTAGCAACTACTTGTGTTCATGCTGAACATCTCTGCATTCCCAGCCTACAACATTTTGCCTTTTCTCCCCTTCTCAAAGAAGAAAAAGAACAACCAAACTCTAGATATTTTAGTGAGTTTCTACAAATATTATTGCAACTGTGTTGGCAGGAGTGAGAACTGCTCTTTGGGTCAAAGGCTGCTAGTAAAACAAATACAGTTATGCCACTCAGACTGCCTATCAGTTACGGGAGCACTGTTGATTTTTTTTTTTTTTTTTTTTTTTTTTTTGCAGGGACAGGGGAGGAGAGGTAAACAACGTGGACACAACAAGATTAATACATCCAAACGTTGGAAATTATTTATAACTCTGTAGGATGTAAAAATTTCTGGAATAAAACACACTTGCATATCTGCCATGTAAAACTTGTTCTTGTCTACATATTAGTAGGAATTTAAGAGCTTTCAAACTCGTTATACCTTTTCCTCCTCCTAAATGCATGTGGAAGGACTCAGCTCCAATATCCTGCTCTTTCGGCATGGGCAAAATGCCTGGTGAAATCAGCAAACCCATAAACTGGACTTTTAAAGTGTAACAAGATCTGAATATAGGAAGTACAACCATCATCCCTATTTGAGAGAAAAAAAATTGCCCTTAAAAGCTTAGCTGAGGCTAAATCATCATTTACTTAATTCAGTTGACATTATTTAATGTTGGCAGGAGTATGTGTGTATGTACCACTGCCCTTCTAGTCAATGGAAGATGTCATAACCATTCGAGTGATTTATCAGTTTATAATTGTTATGCTCTGTAGTATCTGGAGGCCAAGAGGAAGATAGTAGAGATTCTGCTTTGGCTCAGATTTTCCCAGTGGAAACATCCTACAAAATGGTAGTAAGAATGAAATCAATGTTTTACTCTGGAAACCTAATAGTACTATCTCATCCAAAAGCCTATATAATTTCTGGCCATAATTATAATACTTTGTTCTGTAGGCTGTGACACAGAATTGCTCTTACTATGGGATGATTGAGAAAAACAAACTGCAAAAGTTTTAGGCAAGGGTATCATTCTCCATTAAATTCAATAGTATTCTTCCAAAATGATCCAAATAAATAGCATCCAAAATTAGCACAGGCTTCAAGATTAGGTTTTACAAAGGCAACTGTACTACTATAATCCATCTCTACCAAAGAAGAGATTAGGCAAGAAGAATAGGACTAATCTAAAACAATCTCTGCTCAATCTACCAAACCACATGCACAAAAGCCCAGGATTAGGTGGGCTTACTCCCTGGCAGAGATGTTTCTGCATGCTTTCCATTTTATTCCAAAACTGCTGCAGAATGCTCAAAGACTTCATTAATTTAAAGCTCTTAAATCCACCTGCAGTTCCTTGGGTTGTAAATATTAACTTCCAACTATGAACAGTGTTAACAGATTGAGGTCTGCCTGAGTCTGCAGATGGCCTGAATCAGATCTGAGAGCTGCTTCCTTCCTGACACTTTGAAAAAATGATGATGCACATCATTGTTCCCATTATTAATTGTTTCCATAACTGCCCTTTTAGCAATTGGTTTGCATACTTCACCAGGAATTCAAATGATCTGAATTTCTGCCATCTGGTCATACATATCGTTAGCCCTCTCAACTTTTGCATTCTTAGCACAAAAATCTGCACTGTGCATTTAGATCTTTTCCTTTTGTGCATTTTCTTCAGTAGAAATGGATGTGAAGAATTACGGTAACAGTTACCCTTACAAAATAAAATGTTAAATTTTCAGTCAGTATATTTTTTGGAGGTTATTTGAACAATTACCAGAAAATCTTAGAGTTTAGTGGAGATGACTAGCCTATCATAAGAGCATTTTATAGCTTTTTTTTTTTTTATTGAATACTCATTCCATACCAAGAATTGCTTAGTGTACAAGGCTATTTAAAGGGTAAACATTGTAAAAGAAAAGAAACTGTGGGGCCGCTGGGGACAAGTTACATAAAAACTTGAGCCAAGCAGGTAGCAAGTTGAATTTCATAAGAAATAAAACAGAAAGTTGAACTGGGTTTTCTAAATAAATGTGAATATGAATATGATTCCAGTAGTCAGAGAAATAAAACTAAATTTTTGTATATGGCTCAGCACAGCTTCGTTTTTCTGTTTAGCAGAACATGCTGAGCATTTGCCTCTCTCTGGCGATGAGCCATACCAGGATATGGATGTGCTGCATGTAATCAGGATCCATCAGTACTGCGCTGTTTTTTCTACCCGATGTACGTTCTATAAGGTGTAGGTACAGCTTTTGCACTGTCAGAGGAAACCTGTGGTTTTAACAAAACTAGCAAATTGGTTTCAAAAACACAGCTTCAAAATATGGACAGTTCCACTGTTCTCATGTCTCGGAAGGAAGCTCTGTGGCAGAGGGTTTAATATACGGTCTCGGGTTGTTTTGTTACACAGTGAGTCTAATGCCCTGCTTTAACTCAGCTGTACTTGGACAGGGAAAAAAAGGGGCAAGAGTAGCTCTGAGCCAGTTTTTGACCCCTCTAAAGTCTGGGGATGTTCTTAGATGTTCTCTTTTTCATGAGAAAGAAAATCAGCCTCAGGACCTCATTGGCCATTGCTGTGAAGGAAGTGGAGTGCAGCAGTGGTCAAGAAATTTGCTCCCTTGTCCTGCGTGGGGAAATTTATACAAGTGATCTGGAGTTACCCTTATTACCTTTATGAATATTTTGGGAAGATCTTGAGTAATTATTTTTGGGCAGGCACATTGTCTTTTAACTTGTTCTTCTGATGCTTGCATACCGTAAAAGGGCTGGGGCATTCAAAGCAGAATTAGGCCCAACACATACTGGGACCTATGTAACATACTAAGTATACATACTTCCATGCATAAAATAGGAGATTCTCCTGACAGAATAAGTCTAGATTCTAAAGGAATAGATTTCCTTGCACCTATGCATAGACTATATTTAAATCATGTATCTATTTTTGCTGTATGGATTTTATATCCTGTGTTCCATCACTTTCATTTAAATGCCAGTATAGAAACTGCAATATGGGAGGCCACCAGGTCCACCTAAGCAGCGAAGAGTTAAGAAACTAAGACAGTCAAAATGTGGAGGAAGATGTAAAGACATGTTACAGTCTGATGAAGATTACCAGACCACCACAGAAAAGCCTCAAAGCATCCTTCAGACCTCAGAAAAAAATGCACTAAAAAGTTACCATGGGAACAACCAATTTAATGAACCAATAAAAACAGACAGCTATCTACACCTCAACCAAATTATACAAACAAACAATAAAAACAGAACCGTAAATCAGCTGAACTCTATAACTAAGCAGGAAGTGGAAAAACTAAAATATTAAACACAGGAATAAAGAGAGGGGAGAAACCCAACAATCCAATGCTAACTAAGATGTAAAAGAAAATACAAATGGTGTATAGAAAACAAAATTAAACATCACCACAAGGCAAATGTAAAACTAAGTAAATGCTTCTATTTAGATAAATGTTAGTATGTTTTTGTGATTTCTACTAGTTTCTTTACTGTACCATCAGTGGATTTTTCAACATCATAGGCAGCCTGCTTCATCAACTGTACTGAAATCAGCGTGTTATGATGATTTAATGAGAACAGCTTTTGTCCAACATACTGGTATTAATAAAGAATATGCTGGATATTGTTATCCTGTCTCCTATCTGAAAATATAGAAGACACAGGATTTTGATTTAAGGGATGTCAATCTATACCTCCTCAGATATTCAGGTCCCTTTAGACTCAGACTTCTCCAGTATTTACCTCCCTATTGTTAATAGTGAGCTATATGAAACTACAAAGTGGTGTTATAAGGTGACATTTATTTGACAAAGCATAATTAACTTAGAAGGAATTTAGTATCTATTACTACTATCAAGGCCCAGTTTTTGAAGGGGGTAGAAAGAACAATTCACGAGGAGGAAAGGCTATTAACGTGTAGCTGGAATAATTTTTAAGGAAGAACTCAGATGCAATAAAAAGACAAGTGAGACTAGGCCCCCTAAGATTAATTTGTACGTTGAAAGTAGCTTGGAAGTGTTCTGTCTTCCTCAATCAAATGGTTTCATTTGCTTAAGATTTATGGATATAATGTCAATAAAAATTTATACTCTAAAAAAAGAAAAAAACTAAAACCAAAGCAACCCCCAAAACTTAGCATGCTTCAGTGTGTTGGAAGCATCCTTTCTATTTTACTTACAAGATAAAATTTAATTTCTCAAATTACTGGAGTCCATTAAGGAAGAACAAGGCTGTGTGGTCCAAAATCTCAAAGGGATTCTGTTTTATGTTCGGGAAGCAGTTTGTTCATGTTCTCCCAGACAAATATCTGTTACTTAGCCATTAAATCAAAGATGAACCCATGCTGCCAAATAGATTTGCATTCAAACCATTAGAGAATTTTAGGTTGTTCCCTTCCAGAGCTTTGATTTGTGCCCATTTCTTACTTAATGTGAGGCTTTTAAACTTCCAATAGCTTTATTAGCATTAGTTAACAGATGAAACTGTGAACACTGAAGTGGGGGAAATGGTGCATTTTTGTTTGAAAGTTTCTATTAATTTTCTTTGGCCAGCCTTTGAATTTGCCTCTTTCCACTTTTTGGCAAGGTCATGGTTCTCACAAATATTTGAACAAACAATTGAATTTGCATATGAGAGAACTTATAACGGAAGTGGTATTTTTACATTCTTTTGACTCAGTGCTGACAAGTAACTAACAAAACACACATTGTACATTTGTACATTGTACTAGTAGAAGAGAACTGTCTGCACTTAAAAGTTGCAAACACCTCTGTTAAGTGAACTTGAGCAACTGAACTTGTTCCTGATCATTATTCTTGAGGAAGGAGAGAACATGTTCTTCAGATAAATAATTTATTAAAAATAGATTTTGATTCTCTTGATCTCTATTTTGAAAATGAGAAACCACACCCCTAGCTGACAAAAAACCAAAATCCTTCCCTTGTTTGAAGGCAATCAACAGTTTAAAATCTACCCAATCACATCAAGTCAGAGAAGTTAGTTATTTGCTTCAGATACCAATTAGTGTCTGTGCCACAGTTGGGAATACATCTCAACATTTGTTGGGATCCCATCCTATGATAACATTCAGGGTTACTCCAAGCAGATCAAGGCCTCCCAGAATAGCCATTGAATATGAGGATCTGTGCAGAAACTGAGATTTAACAGCAAACTAAGTTATAACAATGCTATAATATTAGCAGCTTGATGCAAACTAGTCATGTTTCTATTATAGAGGTATCACTACTGAGATTTATCATAGGAGAGATTGCTGAGAAAAAAACACATCTTCCCCACTCCAGCCCCTTAGGTATTTTGAGATTTCTAGCAGACATAACAAGTATTTTAAGTGTCTTGCTCATGGTTTCTAACTTTTGTTATGTGCTCTCTCCTACTGATGCTCTGTCTTGGTCTGGACACTGCCCATGCACGGAGCTCCCAATTTTTGACATGATGAAGTTGGTTGCATACCTAGGTTGCATGAGAGTTAGGAAAGGTCACAGATGAAGTGTTCTGTGTTTCCAGTCATCTCTTTGTAAAGTGCCTAAAGCAGGTGATTTTATCGCTGTGTTTACTGTATCTCCTTATATAATCAAGGACCATTTTCCTAAGGAAAGCCCAAGTTAGTTTTCTTTGAGACAGCTGTTTCTCCATCAAACAAGCCTGATGCTCTAGTATCTAGTTTGCTAGTAGTTTTTTTACTCTGTCTGCCATCAGTTGCGAATCTTACTTCCCATGCCCCTCTTTCACCCCTCTAACATCTGTAACCTACTAGTGGAGCACCATGGTCAGTTTAGGAGAAGCTTTCTCCAGAAATTTAATAGAATCAAATTAATTGAGAGTTGTCTGAAGCAGTAGAAGAAGAATTTTTCCCATGGGTAAAGTTGCATCGGTATACGCTATGAAGCTACCTCTCTATGCAAAGTAAGCACGTTTTGTCAGGAGATTAGTGACTTTAGTCTTTCCCAATATGCTACCAGTATTTTATCTGAAAAATGTGGTGTAATAATAGAAAAAAGTAAATGGGTAATCAGTGAAGATCTGTTTGTTTTACTGCTTACTGCATGGTTGCTAAGGAATGACTTAGAAGATGGGGGCCAGGTTTGTGAAATTAAAGTTCTTTATCCATCACAGATTTTGTTCCCTGTGTGAGTCTGCGTCAGTAGCACATAGTGAAACTCAAAGTTATTCTAGTCTCCTTTATTACATGTGCGCTGACTGCTACTGAAAAACTTGCACAATTTTAAAACACATGCTACACTATAGAATCTCAAAAATTAATGAAATTGTTTGGAGAATCTTTATTTTTTTATGAAGAAACCCCCCGAACAACCCAAGCCAAACACCCTGGATTTGTTCCTTTTTATTTGTTTACAAGGGTATGATTGTGAAACATTACTAATAAACTTTTATTAACAATAATAGACGACAGCTGTGGGTAACATGGACAAAAAGCCTGTTCAAAGATTCATTCCTAGGTTGCATGTCATGTTTAAAGCTATAAAGTATAATGACCTTTACAGAGATCTAAGTCTCTTCTTTTTTTTTTCCCCCAAAGAGATGTTTGAGGTTATACGTGAACTGAACACACTGAGTGAAGTTTCAGTTTCTACCAGAAGTTAATTAACAGAGAAGTTGAGAATGATAGTGCCATAGGGGAATAAGGGGGACAAGCCAGGTGGATAGGCAGGTGGCCACATGCACTTTTCCTCATGCACCACCCAGGAGGTTCGCTGGCTACCAGAGCATCCTGCCCCTTCCACAGGTCTATGTAATGAACCTGCCATAGGTGGGTTTCACTCTGTGTGCTGTGGTTGTGTGGCTGGCATGGAGCAACACTTTGCAGTTAGTCAGCTGTGCTTCATCACTCAGAACTCACTTATGCCTGCACAGAAGCATGGCTAATGTGACAGCTTTGATGCTCTTAGTCCTGTGGAAAGTGTTCTTCTAGGCTGACTTCACTGAGCTGATGTAAGCCTGCCAAAGGATAGCCTCATCATCTAGATGCACATTCCTGTATCTCCAAGTGTTGTCCCAGGCCTTGATAACACTTCCCATCTATAAAGAATCTTTTCTGAAACATGCGGCAGAAGTAGTATGTGTTCTCCCAAAGGTATGTACTATGTGTTTTGCTTTCCTTTAAACTGGTGGTTATTCAGAAAATTGTTCTTTCTGAAGATTGGCCTCTCATTGTCCTCAAATCTGTTTAGAAGTTCCTTAAGTATAAAGCAGCACACTGATCTGTGAAGGAGAAAAAATGTTTGGAACGGGCTATCAGAGCACTGCCACAAATACAGAAAAGTATATTCTATTTGTTTACCATTGGCCTGGTGTCCTGTCTGGAGAGGGCAGGCAGTCTTCCTACAACTCACACTTGTATCTGAAACTTCTAGGTTGTCTTGTCCTCTTCTGCAATGTGAAACAAGACGCGTAGCATAGACCATATAACGCAATGTTGCTTACCACTACTTGCTATTGTAAAAATCAGAGGTAATTCTTCCATGCTTTTCTCAGTCTTGTGATGGATCATGGATTTGTTATGGATTGTTTCAACCATAAGGTTCCAAAATTCAGATAAACTCATTATATGAAAGTCTCCTGAGAAATAAGTAAAAATTGTGATGAAAGCAAAATATTTTTCTCAGAGTTTTTCCTGAATTAATTGTTGTATAAGTCATTTAATGTTCTCTGGGGAGATTTTTGCATAACTTCTTTTTCTACAAAATCTAAAATTGGTTGAGTAGAAGCCATGACTGAATGAAGATCCTTCTTGTCAAGTTTTATTAACCTGGTGAAGTAAGATTTCCCCCTCTGCTGTCTTTCCCGAATGCTACAGCATCATTGATTTTGTCTGTAACTGGAAGCTCATCCTAAGCGAAGATAGGCTTCTTGAGGAATGTATTCAAACCCCACACTGTTGACAGCTGTGCTGAAACTGAGCAGATGTGGAAAAGGCTAGTTCCAGTGCTGACTTGTACTTTCACAATCTTTGGTCAATACTTCTACCATCTATGCTCTTAGGCAGCATTGTCCTGTCCTGCATTGGTCCATAAATAGCCTTTAACTGAGCAGAGAACCAGCACAGGTGGGGTTCATCATCAAAAGTACCTAGTATTTCACCACCTGTCTTGCATTCAGCATTTTTTGGACTTCCTGGCAAATTTTTCTGTAAGCCACCTTCCCAGAAATTCCTTCTGTAGTTACTCAATACAGTGCCAGTGTAATAAACATCCAATTTCTATTTGTACTGAAGTTAAATGCCCCTGATTGCCATGATTCCTGTCCTGGTATTGCTGCATGTACCGAGTCACTGGTCTGCATAAAAGTGCTGAAGAGAATCAGAGGGAGTTTGCCCTTCTCTGCTTAGACTGGCATCATCAAATGTTTCAGCAATGATATCTTAGCAGCCGGGTTTGGAGGGCTGCAGCTCAGGATGAGGAAAGGAGCTATTTTAGGTGGTATTACTCCACTGCAGAGACAGAGATTGTGGATAAGCACATATATTAATAAGGGTTGAATTTTGGAAGACACCAGATACTGCAGTGATGAGTGCCATACAAGTACCTAGATAAACTATTTTCTGGTCAGCTGCCAATATAACATCAAATGAAATATGAAGTTAACAGCTTGTATTGCATGGTGGCCATGACCATTTCACTCTGGGGAGGAAAAACTGGTAACACTGTGCTATCAGCAACTTTTACTATAGCCTAATATAAATCCAGGTCTTTATAATGATGGTATCTGGCTACCAGAAAAATTATGAGATGGCATTTAATAGAACGAGGTTAAGAGAGGAGTCAGTGACGAGTACAGGTTAATCAGTAAATAGAGTGAGCAACATGCGTTTAAATACAGCAATACACTGTCTGTATAGAAGCATCTTCTGATCAATAGCAGTCTTTGCCATTGGTTTTGGATCAGACTGATAAAGCACTGCAGTTCATATATAAGCAAACAGATGGGTACAGAAATAAGTTTTCAGAATCATATAAGTAATTAAGCTAACTAGTCTATCTTTGGTACAGAGGTAAAATGACAATGCAGCACCCTTATCTCTGGTTTTGGTCATAATATTGTGCATATATGTTTGTAGTTCCTTTCTCTGCCTCTCTCTCTCTCTCTCTTTGGTAACATTGTCCAGATCTTCTCTGCCTCCTGTGGGGCCTCACATTAGGGTATCATATTTTTTCCTATCTGGTGGCCTGCGGTTTGTCCATTCCTCTATCACTTGAGTGTTTCTATTTTGGTGCCAACTTATAACATCCCAGACTTCAGATCAAGGGTTTCTAACAGAGAGATTGTGCCATAGACCTGCTTCATTCCCATTTGTGATCATAAAAACTACCCCTTTTGTTCACAGAAGGCTCCTGTGACAACTGTAGGAACTGTTACATTGGAAAATCATACAAGAAAACTATTTTAGTGGGTTGCAATGTTTTCATTTAGTGTAGTAAATGATTTATTCCTCACTTCATCTTCTCGTTTCTTATGACTGAAGATAAGGAGGGCTTAAACCACATAACCAGTCAGTGCTCTGAGGCCACCATAAAATGCTCCACAAACTAGCATGTGACATTTCTTTTAAATGCTGCAGAAGCTAAGTAAAGGTATGGTGAGCACTGACTCGTAGGCCTGAGGGTGTGTTGCAATATATACCTTGGGAAGGGGTTGCTGGTGATGAAGATACATGTTCCAAAAGGAAAATGGGAGGTGATGAGGAGGCAGGATGGGGACAAGTAACTTCAAAGACAATAAAAAGTTAATGTTGGTAGGTGACCATAGACTTACCTTTAACACTGTATGTTATAAAAGTCACACTTCAAACAAAATGAAAGCATGAAGGAAGCATAACCTATGAAATACACAGCTCTTAAAAAGAGCAAAAGAAATTATATTCAGAATTCTCTGTATACACCTATATAACCTTTTACTTAGTGCCTTGGATATTACTGTAATTTTGTTAATGTAGGGAATGAGTGAGGAAAAGAAGGGTGCAAAATCAACAGAGCGGGGTCGGATAATGTTGTCATACTGGTTATTTGTATTTTTGTGCTCTTCCATGCAACTACCGTGCTTCTGTTAAAAAGAGAGTGCCTCTCTATTGTGCAAACATGTTAGGAAGTTGAACTGTCCCTTGGGGCACTGAAGTTACCTTTGACATGAACATGATCACCCAGGGATTAAGGGAAACCTGCAGGATTCGAGCTCTGTGGCAGAGAGCAACAGAGGTGGGGGCTCTACCCCTGAAATAAAGGTCGTGCTGGAGCAGATGTAGACCCATCCGCTCAGTGCCAGCAGGGACCTATTCTTTTAGTCTGAGAAGTGCTGTGAGCTGGCAGCTCACCCTAGTCCACCCACATTTGTAAGAGGAGAGAAAATGCTGACATGATGGCATATCATTCTCAGTGACTAGCCATGTAGTTTTGGCAGGTCTGCTGGTCAGGAGAAAATCCATCCGAATTTTCTCGCTTTTTGCCTCAAGGCTGCATTCACCTTGTCTGTGGCAGCAGTGCCCACACTCACATGCAAGTTCTGCATTGACGCGGTGCATGCTAATTGCTCGCAGGCTGCTGTAGCGGCCCGGCCCCTGTGTAGTGCAGCAGTTACATCCATGCTGCCCACAGGAGAAGTATCTGAGCATACGCAGGATCCTCCTGTGTGCTCGAGTTCCCTTGTCACAGGAGGATTTTATTTAACGCAACTTATATGGAAAGAAGTTTAAATTTTATTTAAAGAAAACTAGAATTAAAACTCCAGTTTTCCCAGTCTCTTGTTTGTCTGCTGACTCCCTACTTTAGTCAATGGCAAAAGGAGAGGGGAAAAAGGATAGGGGAAAGTAAAAAAATGTTAAAGATTAAGGACAAAGAAAGGCAGACAATGAAGGCAGAAAACAACTCCTTCAAGAACATGAAAAATACCCATTTTTCTTTTTCTTTTTTTTTTTTTTTTTCAAAATATAAAAAGTAAATATTAATATTACTTTTTCAAATACACAAAAAAAGGAGTCTACAGAAAACAACTCCTTCAAGAACATGAAAAATGCCCATTTTTGGTTTTCTTTTTCAAAATATAAAAGGTAAATATTAATATTACTTTTTCAAACACACACAAAAAAGGAGTCTATTACAAGCTTTATGCTGGAATTCTGATATATAATATTTCTTTATTTCAGATTACCAAATTGCATTTATATATTTTATTTTTCACATGGCAGGATGGTTTCATAGTTTTTTCCAGTTTTAAGCTACAACGGTTTTGGTCTTACTGCATCACTTTCTAAAGCTTTGTCATTTAACCTCTGCTATTGTATTCCTCAAAAGCAATTCTGCTAGAGTGAATAGATGACACCATAAGCAAGAAACCACTGTTCTAAGTGTTTTGTTAAAAAAAAGAAAGGAACAAAACCCCAAACCATAAAAGTGATTTCACTGACAAATCCCACTTTCTAGTGTATTTTAAATCAATTATTAATTAAAATCGAGATAGCAGAAATATTACAGACATCTACAAGATGTGGAGTTCAGCTCTGTGTCTCATATTGAAATATTTTCTTGAGAATAATAATGTCTTCTTTTCTGACTATGAACCATCTAAGATTTATGATGCCCCCAGTTTTTAATTTCTGTGGTTTTATGTGTTTGGATTTTGTAAATAATGATGTAGTAGGTAACTATAACATCGTCCCCTAGCAACTCTTAACAAGTTTTTGAAACAAAGCTTCTCAGTTTTGTGACATATATGTAATCCATCTCAATTCTCTTGAGTAATTTGGGATAAATATGACATGTAGATATTCAGATCTGGATTGTCTGTTGTGGCACTAGAAAGAAATATTCAAATACATATAGAAATATATTAAATGGTTGACTCACTTGTTCTAAGCATTACATTCAGGCTTTA
This sequence comes from Tyto alba, assembly GCF_018691265.1. Taxonomy (NCBI): domain Eukaryota; kingdom Metazoa; phylum Chordata; class Aves; order Strigiformes; family Tytonidae; genus Tyto; species Tyto alba. The sequence goes on from NW_024881322.1 coordinate 14,462,339, forward strand.
CAGGACCCAAAGAGTTGTAAGACATTTTACTAGGTAACATTTACCAACTGCAATATGTAGTTTAACTGTCATCCCAGTCTATGGCTCTAGATAATTTAAATTGTTCATGATTATACAGTTTTACATTGGTGAATGTACTTGGCTATCTACACCGTATCTCTCTATCTCTAGCAGGAGACTTGGTCACCCCCCCCATCTTTATGCATGAGTTAAGTGAGCTTGAAAAGCTTACAGATATTTCAGATGATCATGTTGGCTGGTGCTGCCATAGTTCTGGGGTCCAAGGTGAGAATGCAAGGAAAGAAGGAAAAAAAATGCCTCACAGTTCCTCGGGGAATTTACTCATTTTACACTGCTCAGGGAACCAAGGCCTGCCCTAACAAGGCAACCAGAATTTCTCCTAGTGGAAATGGAATAAATCCAATGGAGTCATCTATATGCTCCACACTTTCCTCACCCAGGCGTGTAGGAGTTGTGTCTGGGCAGACTGGGTACAGTTTCATTCTGTTCCAGAATTAGGAGAGCAGATGGGTGACTTAGAGTCATATTTCCCTCCCATCTCTGATCCTGTACTGAATCCAGATCAACATCTCTGTTTTCCATCTCATCACCCTCATTCCCTTCTTCTAGCCAGGCTAATTCTTTTATTTCCTTCCCAGCCTCCTCACGGAGTTGTTGTCTTATTTTAACAAGAAGCTGTTACCAAAAGTTTCCTCTAGGCATTGTGATAAAGGACGAGTGTTGGTCCAAAGTTAGAAGGAGGTATGGAGTACCTTCCCCCCTCTTCCCCTGATCATATTCAAGGAGAATGGATGCAAGCTTGTGCTAAAAACAGAATTTACCTGTTTGTAATCTATTTTAAAGGGTGGGGAGATGGCTTGCTAGAGTAATCTTGTACCCCAGGGATGATAATATTATCTTAACATGGGAGAGGTGTTCATTTGAACTGGGAATTCTGCTTTCAGTGTGCCTGCATTATTTTCTTTTTAAGAGTCCCCTCTAAAAATCATCACTGCTGTTGCTTTTCTGAACTCCTTTGAAGCGTGGGCAGGTTTCTGGCTGTAATGGCTTTGATTCCAGATTATTCTTCATGAGGAACCCAAAAATATTTCGGTGTTCATATGGCTTTTTTTTTGTCTATTTCCGCCTTTTTGAAACACATTTTTCAACCTTTTGATGCTAAAGTGGTATGGGGAGAGCTGAGGTTGTTTTATTCTTCACTGTAGCTCTTCAATCCATAAAGCATATGCAAAACCTAAGGGAAAAAATGGAAATACAGAGTCAACCAGTTATCTGTGCTTTATCAGTGGAGGCTGTTCATTGCATGTTCCTACTGAGTGCTTGTTTTTGTCTACATTTACCTGGGTCATTTTTTAAAAATGTAAATCAGTCTTGTTACTATGCTATCTAAGTTCCCATCAAATCTATTTAAATCAGGTGCACTACAGGGCAACTCTTTCCTTGGAGGGGCTATAGAAACCAAATCTGTTAAGAACTAGGTTAAATTTAGTATTAAAATTATGACTAAACAGTTTAGCAAGCAATCAAAAGTTGCAGTGAGACTCCTCACAGGCACTCCAGCATTCACTAACTTCTTTTGCATGCAAAGTAACCTGTGCCATGGAGCAAGTCCTATATAAATGCAACTGCAATTTAATGGTTATGTGTTGCATAAGAGTGTGTACTTGTACTATCAAAACTGGCTTTTACAGCCTTAAGCACGGTCCTTAAAAATAAGGTTAAGCAAGGTTATACTATCTGTGATATTGATGCTGCTGTTTTCCTCTGGATGTTAAGTAGTATCTCTTGCCCCTTAGATTTCATTCCTCTATCAACCTCACTATGTGGTAGTTTATTGTTTCTGAGCCCTGTTGTGTCTAACACACTTTGATGCATGACCACTACCCTGAACTTCCCTTTTAAGGACTCTGATGTCAAGGGTGTATCAAACATGCCTTGTGTCACAGGGGAACGCCAGCGCTGTATGAAGTAGAGCCAACAGAATGTAGAAAGGGTCCCACTGACAGAAATCAGGGCTCTTTCCCCAGCCCCCAACCCTGCTTATTTAGTCTAGCAGAATACAAGAGCGTATGCACAGACAAACTGGCGTCCCATTACATTCCTCCAGGGTAAATAATTTATCAGGACTGATGCTGATTAAGTATAAATGCGGAGAGTGTCAGGAGTCCAGGTGACACAGTTGTGTGTGCTGGCTTTTGCTTCCAAGGAGTGCAGGTCACATTTCACCCTTCATATCCACATCCTCTTTTGGGGAATGTTTGTGGCACGCTTGTGCCCTTTTTTTTTTTTTTTTTTTCCTTTTGGGACAGCACTCTTTTAGAAGAAACAAAAATATATTAGCTCAGGCTACAGTGTCATAGCACACATTTAGTCCTATAACATGTATTCATTAGATTACATTTCGTTGAATCTTCAAACCACTGATTTTATCCAATCCTCTTTATAAATTTCTCTGTTTCGGTCCTGCCTCCTGAATCCATTTTATTCCTGAATTTATATCTGTCTGTTTTAAAAATGTTTCATTTTAGTTTTTGCCTTGACACCATAGGCTTTAATCAAGTTAAATGTTGTGGGTTGTGTACGTATACCTGTCATCGGATGTCAGTCCTCACTGAAGGGCATAGTTGTCATATTGGCACTAAGGCAGGCCTTGGGACTCCAGTAGCTCTCAGGACATCTAAAAGCTAGATTTTGTAATGCCTGAGGTCGTGATGTGGATGCAGTCAGCGCATCCAAGCCTCCTTTCAAAATGGATCGCAGCCAAATGATTCATTTGGCTCTTGCACGGCTGAGGTGGGAAATGCCAACTGCTCTTTAAAATTCTAGGCCTAAAACACTGCACATTGATACAGAACATGCCTGAGCTCTGCTGATAGCAGCTATTTAGAAGATCCTTGTCAAAAGTGTATCCACTACAGAGAGGGCAAAAAGGTCAGGATAGGAAATTGGAGGAGTGCTCCCCTCTACCGAGAGGTTCCTCCACAGAGAGCACAAACTTCAGCAGAAGCTTGAGATTCTAGTGGGTGTCCAGAGAGACGAGAGTTTTGACTACATGTGGATCAACAGGGACCTCAGCTGGAATGCACAGCTGGGGAAAAGGAGGGGAAGGATGTTAAATCTCTTCAGAGCTCTGCTGATCAAGGAGCTACAACCCAGTGCTGGCAGGCTCACTTTTGACATCCTTCATGTCATGGTTTGGGTCATCCTTAAGTCCCTGCTGTGGGCAGGAAGGAAAGTGCCTTTCATACACTGGAGTATTCTCTGCTGTACAGAGACTTTGGATGGAGGGATGAACACAGGGATTTTTAATAGGTGATATTTGCAAGGTGATGTGCCAGAAAACACATAAATCTCAGATTATCTGTCCCTTTTTAAAAGCAAGAAAACTAACTGGAGAAAACACATGCAATCTAGTATGGAAAAAACTGATAGGACCATCAAAGACTTCCCCAACACAATATTTTTGTGTCCACCAAAAAATGACTACCTGGGCTTTCAAATGTAAACTGTATCCCAAAATCAGATATCAAAAACAGCTCAGCATTTCCTTACAGAAAAAGAGGCACCCTCTTCCTTATACTCACGGTCCAGTCATGCTCAAAGTACATGCCTCTTGGTGTCCAAGACACTGATCTTTTGAGTTACCTTCCTCTATTTCCCATATAGCTCCGTATAAATGCATTAGCAAGAAATCCAGTGAAATGTGCAGAAGTAACTTCCAGACTCATGGAAGAGAAGACAGTTGTCTTCTGGCATAGAATATTTAGAGTAAAGCAAAACAAAGTCTGTAAACTAGCTAACTGAAAGTCTACCAATTGTTAGCAGAAAAAAACAAAACAAAACAAAACAAAACAAAACAAAACAAAACAAAACAAAACAAAAAAAACAAACCACTTTAGTTAGTTAACTAATATAAGGCTAGTCATAGAATACAGATACGTGATTCCTGCACTGAATTGATTGTATTAACAATTATTTTTAATCAGACTGTATCTGGTCTGTTCCATTTTTTTGTTGTGTTAAACTGTGTTGACAGCTATGCTAGGGAAAGTATTCCAATGCACTCAGTAGATGGGGAAAGACATAAAAGCTTCCCAAAGAATAACGGACAAAATCCTTTAAATAAATATAGAATTGAGCTTAAAACCACAAAAATTTGTTGGAGCTAGTCTTGACTTTTCCCAAATATTAGGCATATTTGAATCTAAAGTCCTGATCCTTCTCTGTTTAGAAGAATTGACTCTGAAAAAAAAAAAAATCATCTTAGAAATTTAAAATTTTCAAAATGTGTTGATGAAAACATATTTTTTTTAATTTAACTTTTTAATTCAAATATAATTTTACTTTAGTTTCTTTGAATCTGAATGCCAAAATAGTATTTTATATTAACAGCAACATTTTTGTTTGAAATTCCTGCAGTAAGCATTATTTTTTTGTCTGAACATTTTTTCCCCATGAGTATTGTTGATGCCATGCAAGCTGTTAGTCCTTTTTGCAGGACAATCTTACAATGCTAATAATTTTATTCAGCCACTGAATTACACAACTTCTGGGCTTTACTGTCAGTTCCCCTAATTCAGGTTTTCTGGCTTCGTGGGATTTGATTAATCAAAATCGTTATTTTAAGTTTATGGTGAAATGTCTGTTAAGTCTGGCAAGCGTTGTAGCCTAAGTGAAGGGTAATGCTATCTAAACTTAGAAGACCGTAAGAATTAACATCTCGATGAAGGAAAAAATAGACTCAGAACTTGCTTCTGAAATATTTCTTCGTTTTTGTGTTTATATATAGCAGTCATGTTCATCACAGACAATTTAGAGGATGGGGAGAATACTGGCTCCGCTGTACATGTCTCCTTGACAAGGTGAATAAGAGAGTGTCATTTCAAGCTAGTTGTGAAGAGAGTGTGGAGCCCTCTTGGAAGTGGTACAAGGAAAGTCTGCGTGCTGCACAGGAGTCAGTCTTCTTTGGAAACCTTTTATTAGTACCAAGCAATAAACTAGCTAGTGTGTGTTCAACATCATGAGCTACAGCTTGAGTGTTCCTCCCCCTGCTCGGAGACTTGCCAGTAGGAGTAACAGTTTTAAGCAGTAGACGGCTGTGGAGCCGTTCGGGCCTGATCCTGCAAGGTCTGTTGTCGAACACGGCCTGTTACTCATCTCATGTAATGCGCAGTGTAAGTCAGTTGGGTTGATGCAGACAACTTACCTGATTTACCCTTTCTGTGGGTGGGAGAAGTGAGCACTGAGCACCTTGCCAATGAGATGCCGCAACCGTCTTGTGTTTCCGAGCACTTTGCTATAGCTTGTAGCCGGTTAAATCAGCCTCTGTCAATAGTCACCCACTGACAGTGTATGCCATTGACATTCTGTCAGAAGCCAATTCTGAGGCCTGCTCCTTGTGAAGGTCTTGTAATGCAAAACCAGAGCTGTGTTGAATTCAGTATTTGGAATGTTTTGGGGGAAAAAAAAATCGAGAAAACCATGACTCATTCTAAGACAGCCATAAAATACAGCAGTGCCAGAATCATAAACTGTTGTCCATGAATGTATCACCCATCTATTAGAGACAGACTTCTGCCAACAGCTCTGCCAATAAGAGACAGACTTTTGCCAATCATTTTTTAAGGTGGAACATGCTGGTATTTATCGCAAAACTAAAGTCTGCCACTGGAAAGACATCTGGCATCTTTTCAGATTATTCCTTCCTTCTTTCTCAGCAGCTCTAGGTACTGTGCTGTGGAGAAGTAGCCTTCTTGAATATGCCTTGTGGACATTAGGATCAATAAAGAAAACACAGACAACAGAGTTTCCAAAGTTTCCCAGAGGTCAGCACTGAAGTGGGACCACTGGCAAAGAGGCAGCATAAAAGAATAAAGCCATGCTTCAGAAAATGGCATGTCTTGACATCCCTCATACAGGATGTTCTGATAAATCCAGAAAAATAAACTTATCACTTAGCTGTCCCCTCTACTGCCTGAAAATCAGTAGATTCATAGAACCAGCTCTCTAGTTGAATCATGCTAGTTGCAAGCAGAAACTTGTATTTTGCTGAGGTGGGTACAAAATATTAGCAATTTAATGACTGAATGGGATAGATTGTTTTAAAGTGTGTGATGTGTGTTCGTGCAAAAGAAGGAAAAAAAATGCACATTCTCCCCCAACCTGTGATAGTTTGTATGAGGCATGCTGGGGAATGAAGACTATGATCATTTAGAACAGCTTAAACTCAACCATATTTTCACAGTGCTTGTGTTGTTTATCATAGTCTCTTAGAAAATATGGTAATGCTGAGAATAACAAGTGATAACTGTAGGAGGGACAAAAAGCAAGTCTGAGAGCGGATGTAAGGATTCCCAGTTTCTTAACTTTACGGATGACATAATTGCTGTCACCACAATCCATCGATGCAAAGAGGCTGGAAGCAAGCTGGCAGAAATACAATTTTTTCAGTGACTTGACTGGTGGAGTCATTTATTTAACTGTCCTTTTGAGCAATGTTAGGACTCATATAGGTTCCCCATAGAGCACATACTGTATATCCTCCCTATAAAATATGATGAAGCGCAGATCTTTTTGAGCACATTAGCAACCAGATCCAAAACAAGAGAGCTATAATTTTACAGTTACTGTGCACAATCCACTCCGCTTCCCCCCTCCCCCCCCCCCCCCAATCCCTTTTTTGGCTGTTACTTTTTAAAGCATGAAATATATCCTGTAGTGCAATCCTTCCTGAAAGAATATATTATCAGTGCTTCTGTGTAGTGGATGGAACTGTCTAAAGATTTCTGTTATATTTCTCATTTTTCCAGTCTTTTTCAAACTTTTTTGAGAACAAGACAAACCAAAATCACTTGAAGTGGGAAAAGGAAAAGGAGAGTCCAGAATTAAGAGCACTATATAATAAGATATAAGTGACTAATAGGACCTTCAGTGGTTTAAACAATTCTAACAGGATGCTGCCTACAGTGCTTTTGATGCAAGGAAATAGAAGGCTGAAAATACTTTAATTGCCAAGGCCAAGATTATTCACTGCTATTGACCATGATTCAGGACCACCTAAGGAAAGTGAAAGTGGAAGTTATGATGACTGATGTCTCAAGTGCATGATGAGAGAAATATTAAATGAGATGTGGTGCTGTAATCTTATTATATCACCACTATCATGGCTTAGAGAATTGCACGCTCTACGACAGTGAAGTATTTTTATACTAAATCTGTGGGATTGACAGGGCAGCAAAACAGACTTTTTAAAATTTTCTTTTTACACAGTTATCCGGGGGTGGGGGGGGGTGGGGTGGGGGGTGGGAGTGGGGGGCGGGGCTGGAAATTGTGGCAGATAGGCAAGAAAAATATAAAAGGAAAAAAGTTACCTCTCTCGTACTATGTAAGAGTGCTTATGCTCCTGTAAGCAACCTGAGAAAATGGGAAGAGCTGCTTTGCTATGGGATCTCCAGAGACTGCCAGTTCCATTTTCACTAACAGAGTTTTCCAGAGGTCATAAGCAAATCAATGGGTTTTTAAGTAAGCAAGTATTAAAAGAGTTTTGTCTGAAGCTTGCTGCCTTAGACAGAACCTGTCTCCTTTGGCTGGGATTGTGATTCCATTTTCTTGGCAGCAAGTAGGAAGACCGTAGAGCTTGTGGAGCACAGGGAAACTACTGCCTTATTCCAAAACAAGCTGCAGAGATGGTATGGCAAAGCTATAACTTCTCCTGTCCCCTAGAGAAACTGATTGTTGAACAGACCTGACACTGATGCATCTGGGAAAGGAGTCTGACAGGAGGCCCACATAAAAATATGCAGTATTTGATGTTTGAAATGACAGGTGGCCATCTGACTGAAGGCCCTCTTTGTCACAGGCCATGGGGACAATGTCTCACACACTTCAGTTGTTAAAATTTCAAAAACAAGCCATGTGGTTTTAGTCAGGAGATATTCTGATCCGTTGAGTGAATTACAAAGGACGATCCAGTAGGAATTGGCCTGAAATTCACTCATCTATCATTCAGTATGTAACATGTTTTTTGCATTATGATTCATGCTGTCATTGCAATTGCTGTAACTATCAACTGATAGCTGACAGTGGGAGCCAACCTAAATCTCAGGGTAAACAGGGAGGGTAAATATTACTTTCAGAGGAGTTGTGCCTGCTTCTCTCCATCAATTAATTTAATTAGCTCCATGAAATGCCATGCACCGTTCTTTGTTGTGTTGTTGAGGGAAGATGGGGATTTTAAAGGATGTGTGTCTTTCTTCCTGCTATGTGGCATAAATTAACAAAAGTCCTGTGATACTGGTGGGAAAATGGGCTCCTAGAGTGAAATCCTGGTCGGTGCTAGGAGCTCTGCTTCTATGAGGGAAGCCTTGCTCCCTGACTTCCCGAACTAGCAACTGAAGTATGAACAAACTTCGAAGTTGACAGTAAGGATAATCAGTTACACGTAAAAGATACTGAATCTTTGCATTTCTACGGAACAAACTGAGATAACTGCTGTAACGTGAAAGGTGAAATGACACTTCTCAAACGTCCACTATCTGAACATCATCGCTATACAACAGTGCTTACTGTGTTTTCTTACTGTGCTCCCTTTTTGCACACAAAAGCCCTGTTCGCTGTGGGAAGAATTTTTGAAAGCCCAAAGAATGCGGGATCGGGTAGAAGTTAGGCATGGACATACTGGCTGTGCTTTCAGAACATGATATATCATTCCCTTGCTAGTTTCTTGTAATTCCTGGCTCAGAGAGTACACTTTATTCAGAGAAAGCAGTGTAGCTCGTGTATGTCGTTGGGACATAGCCCAGATGTGTGTTGGGGACATGCAGTGTGCAGCACTGTTATTTGTTCTCTGAGTGCTTGTATGTCATGGAACTGCCCATATATAATTCATATGTAAGTGAAAGCCACTTTCCTGAGCTCCCTTGTTGATTCATAGGGTCTTTTTAACTTTGTAGAAGCTTGCAGTGGCAAAGGGCAAAGGTAGTTAGATATGCCCTTGTCTTTCCTGTAGGTTGCATTTGTTTGAATTCCAGTTCCTAATCTGACATAGTGTTCTCAGAGCCATATCTTTTAAAACTTTCCAGTAATATTAATAGGCAATGTGGCTAACCTGTGTCAATTTTACATAGCAAAGAATTTTCTTAGCTGAACTTTTAAGTATGTACTTACATACAGCACCATTTTCTATCACTTATCACTGTAGCATATTTGATGTATAAGAATGATGTCTCTTATTCCTCCCACTGCTACCTTTCATTCTTTGCCAATCTACATAATGATTTTGGAGGATGAATGAAGAAGCTCTGTCTGGGCTCTTAATGAAAGCTCCCTTTTTATCTTATCTTCCACCTTCAAAGTAACTTTCTGATAATTTTGTTTGTTAGAGAGGGTAAACTGTTTGCTTCAGCTCTGGTTTAATTATGATACTGACCTGTAAGAAAAATTTCATGGAAAAGGATGCCTGGTCAGTGCCAGAGCTGGAAAAATATTCCTGCATTTCTACAATTATTTAGAACTTGCAACTGACTTCACCCTTTGGGATTGCTTTGTATATATAATCTAGGAAGAAGTTTGTTGGCCGAATATTTGCAGAAAGAGTGAAGTTTGGACTTGAAATAATTCCCATCAATTCAGGTTTTAAATAGCTAATCTTATTTGGGGCTTTCTGCTTATTTTTTGTTTTCCTGTTTGTAGAGTAGGGCATAAGAAAACCAGTCACAAAAGAGTACCCTCCTGTGCTGGGTGCAAACATGCAAGAAGATGATGGTCCCTGCCACTGCAAGTCTAAATTTAAACCTTCTGCCTGGATGTCTCTGAGCATGTGCCCTTTTTCACTCAGAAATCTCACTGAAAGGGAAAGGTTTTGGACGTTTATCCAGGGTGTATGAATGCCCCAGATGCAGTGGGTGTGATCAGTCCATGGGGCATGTGGAGAATGCAGGCAGGTACAGGCTGGTGGTCTGCACTTGTCCAGTAAACTGGGCTCAAATCACTGATGCAGGGCATCAGTGTCAGGTATTTGGGAGGTGCTGTGCATGCATGACTAAATGAAAAAATAAACATCCCAACCTATGGAGTTGCAGTCTCAGGGCCACAGTCTAAGACACCACAGCAACAACTGAAGCACAGAGAGTGACTTGCAGCAGGCAGTTCAGAAAGAATCTACATCTAGCCAAATGGCAAAATTTATTCATGAGCTGAGAGAAAATATAGCGCTTTGAGACTTATTTGAACCCTATTCAGAGGATTGAAGTGATGCATATGCCTTATGCTGGTCCTCCACAGAGGAATGAAATTCATCCAGTGTGAATAGTTTTGAATAGAGAATGAATATTTAAACCACATGGAGACAACTGATGAATAGAAAAAGAGGATAAATTATCAAATTAATTAATATTAGTAGTGAGTGCTTACAAATACTGCTCATCAAGGACTAGACCTTTTGTTGCTCTGACTGGGTGGGCCCTTGCTGGTTTGAATTATCTTTGCAAGAAAACAATCATCAAAGAAGGCAAAACATATTTTAAGAAACCCTTTTAATACAGTGTAGCTCTGAACAAAATATATTATTGTTTAATACAGCTATCATAGGCACAATTCTGAATATATAAAAGTTAGCTTCTTGGCATGAAAAGAGAACCATATCCTAATCCAATATATTGCTTTTACCTACTATGAGGATTTTTAGTCAAATGTAAAGTATTTGTTTGTAACAACCTGGAACATAGCTGGACCATAAAAGTGGAAGAGAGAGCAGCAAGCCAAACACTAGTGCTTGAATTTTGTGAAGAAGTACTGAATAACATATTTATTTAGTTTTTATCAATACTATAAAACATAAAATTAACTCTTAAATGTAAATCAAAGAGAAAAAAATGTAGAAGTTCTACACAGTAGTCTAGAACATGTTGATGCTCTTGTGACTACTCCTTCTGAATATTGTGCAACCCCCCCAATTTTAATAATTTTCAACTTCTCTAAAATATGATAGTCTCACTTTTAAATTTTGAGATTTTGTGTAATGCCTGAAGTCACTAAAGAAGAGGTCTTAGGGGTTTTTAAAATAATTTCTAAATATTTTTAAATTTGCGGGTGAAAATCTTCAAAGTATGTTTGTACTTTAGGAACAAAACATACATAATTTTTGATTCATAAAAAACACTTCTGCGGTGTACTATTCAGCCATTCACTCTAATAATTTACATTTCAAGAATTATGTTGTTCTATTGAAAAACTTTTTGCACTTTCAATTTGTGAATTTTTACATTGTAACAAAGATTTTGAAGTATCTAAGTGCCCTCAGATCATTAGAACACTGGATAAAAAGGAAGCCTGCAATCTTTGGTTTTATGAACCGCACCCGGAAAAAAAGTATTTCCAGATGGAACTATTATGTTTATTTGACTTAATTTTTCACTAAATAAGTTATTCACTCCCTGTCCCTGTCTCCTCTCTAGTTTTCCCCTCTTTAGTTGTAGTCTATCCTCCTTAACTGACACCTTGTAGAGTGTAATTTTATTTTAACACGGTGCTTAACTGATCCTGATGTGCTCTGTACTAACATCAGAGTTTTTTGTCATGTCTCTTACTGGCCCAGGTTTATTCCCACTGAAGTCACCGATTCCCCCCACCCCAGGTCGATGGTAGTAGTCAGGCCATTACCAAATGAGGTCAGAAAATCTGATGTCTCTCTTAACTGTACGCTGTTAGAATAGTGGTTCTGTCCTTGATGTGTCCTAAAGTAGTCATATTTCTGTTTAGTACAAACTAAAACTCTAGTTGATGTATTCACCTATGCTTTCTCCCCAGGCTCAGGCCAGTTGGCTGAAAAGATATCTTGCTCTAGCCTCTTAATAGCTTTATTTTTCCAAACCAATTTCCTTTCAGCTAGTTTTTGGGCTTTAATACAAGCCTTGGTTTCAATATGCAACAGTGTCATCGTGTTAGCTATTGGCATCATTAGCACTTTGGATTTCTTTGTAATAGTATTGCATTCTATGGAAAACATATCTTCTCAGCTGCAGAAGAGACTCTGACCTGTGAACTGGAAAAAAGTCCACATGCTGTGGTCTGAAGGATAGAGATTACAAATACTGCAAATAGATGGGTCAGAGATAAGAAAAGAGCTCTGAAGCAGCTGTAGCCCCTCCAATAGTCTGGAAGGTGAAGCAGAGCTGGAGGCTGGAAATATCTGAAAGAACAAACAAGGGAGGGAAAGTCATTTAACCTTCCCAGGGAAGGAAGCATAGGAGCTAGCAGAGAATTAACAGCTAGTGTATGGATCCAAAAAATCCTGAAGGGACCAGAGTACATACGAGGAGGATCAAGAGCCAGGAGTGGAAGCGAAGGTTAGAGACCTCTCCCCAGTTTGCCTCCCAGTGGCTCACCGCAGGCTCCTCTCCTGCCTCCCAGCTCAGGGCTGTGACTGCATCGGGCCCCCTCTCAGGGACCCTTCACAGGGCCCTTTTCTTTCACCTGCTTCTGTTTTGTTCTTTTTCATCCGAGTTACTGACTTCATACTTCAAAATTTACTTTTAATCATCCCACAATTTTTTTGCATTTAACTTCTGTATGTCTTGAGTCACGTGCTTGTTTGGCTCTTCTTCCTTTATTGGAAAAGGCAGTGTTGCATAGTAGGTCTCTGATAAGCTGATAGCCATGTGCCCTGAGTCAGCGATGCGATATTAATCAACCTATGTTATGCAACGATTACGTGTATCAGTAGAGCATGAGTCACTCTTCCGCAAATAGTGCAGACTTTTACCTGGATGTTACCTTAGAGCTTTCTGTCATTTTATTTTCTTGTTTGGGTTTTTGTTGGTTCTTGTTTTGACATTACGTTGTGAGACTCCATCAGATTTACCTTTTAATATTAGTCCAAATTATTCTGTTCCTTGGGAAAGTAAAAAATACAAGCTTATACAGCTGAACTTTCAAATGTTCATGATGCAACAGATAAAATTTTCTCAAATAGTTATAGAAGTCATATTTTCTTGTAAATTGCATCATGACTGCTTTGAAATCTAGTGGAAATAATTAAGAAGTGGCAAGAGCATTTGTTGCAAGCCCATCTTTAACATATTAAAATCACTCCTGAAACAATACTGGCTATGGACAAAAGGTAGTGTTTCAAGAAGAAAACAGAAGAAAATAAAGAGTTGGCCTGCCACTCCCAACACATGCTGGCACAACATTTTTGTAGATTGCCCCATCTAGAAATCACCAGAATGTAAAATAGGCACTTGTTTTATTTTCCACATTTGAATTAGCTAGGTGATATTGGAGCCCCCTTTGTTAAAAATGACTCTCTCAGATACAAAGTAGACTCAACAAAAAGGTGAATGCAACTTTGGGCATCACTAATTCATACATCAATTTACTGCTAGTGGATATGGGGAGATATGGTACCCGTAGCTTTTTCTCTGGAGTTTACAGTTAGTATAGGAACATACGTATGAACACATGCAGCAAGAAGGCTTTTTTTTCCTGTGTGCAGAGCAGACGCACTTTCCCAATGCAATGTGCTGCAATCCTTGTTCAGAGGTGTAGGGCTCCCATAGATTTATCACTGGAAGACAGTCTATGGCACTGAAAAACAGAAAAAGAAAAAATCCCTTCCAGCCTAACAGCAAATCTATTCTTAATGATTTTTCTATTATGATCAGTAGCTAGTGAGGTCTCTTCGTGGCTGATTTAACTAACTCCTTGTGAGGTTCTGACAAGGTGGGAAAAAATATTTATAGATCTGGAATACTAACTGTGGGCAATAGTTTAATATTGAATTCCCAACAGCAGAGGCATAAAGGTCTATAACTCACAAGTGGTGAAACCAGAAGTACAGTAAATTACAGAAATCCTATTACATCTGAGTAGGAATGTACTTTATTAGCAGCTCCCATAAATTTTTGGACTCAGTCTCTTATTGTTTTAAATACATTAACTAATTTTTACTTTTTTTTTGTACATGCTTTTATGTATTGGGCTAGTCTTGAAGACAATGTAAGGAAAAGAAATTAGCTATGCCATGGTGAGGCATATCACTCCCTGCATTAGGGCTTGATTTTTTTTGCGTTTTACAGAAGAAAGATTACCTGTTTTCTCATCTCATGCTGAGTTGTTAGGGTTTTTTTGTTTGTTTGTGGAGTTGCTTTCTTTGCTTTTTCCCTATGGGGGCATGAGATCATAGATATCCAATCCACACTAAGGAATTTAACTCCTTTACTTAAGGAGGGTTTCCACTGCTAAGGGGAATCTGTAGATTAGGAAAACCCTTGAGTTACCGAGAGGGAAGACACTTTTGTCTTAATACAGCCACCTACTCTCTAACTGCACCTTTATCTCTTTACACAATGCTGTTTTGAAGACATGAACAAGATCTACAGTTGTGATCCTGTTGTTGCCTTTAGGAGCAATAGGTACACTTGCATGCCTGGATGGGGTGGCCACTCCCTATAGATGCAGACCTGCTGTGTTTCCAGTCATATGAAGTGTTTCCAGAAGTATAATTTAAAGTTAATTCAGTTCCAGGTCTGGGCTGAAGTTTACACTTGTCTTCTTTTCTAAAACAATACTTCAACCCATATTTAAATCTGCAGATACATATAATATTTTTGATGTTTTAAGTTTGGGGTTTTTTGTTTTTGTTTTTGTTTTTGTTTTTTTTTTTTTTAAAAAAAAAGAAAATGAAGAAGAAAAATCATGCTGGAATCTTAGGTTTTGTGATTAAAAGCAGCCATCCCCTTCTTTCCCTCTCCTCCCCCCTCCTTGGTCAATAGTTTTGGGTCCTACGTAAGTGCAACAGACATGACTGATTTAGACAGGAAAATATGTGGAATGTTTGCTCTATAATTTACTTTAAAACAAAAATAAAGTGCCAAAAATAATAGTATAATACCAAAGATGATTATCTTTTCAAAGGGATATACTTTCACAGTAATTACTGCATGTGTAAAAACAAAAGGGATTTTTCACAGAACAAACTGGCTGATAGTTTAACATATCCCACACATAACGATTCCTCTGAAATCTTAAAGAATGCAGTGTAGACTCCTCTGAAATCTTAAGGAATACAGTATAGGTAACATTAAACTGCTGAAAACATGCATGTGAACTTTACTGAGGTAAATATGGAGAGTCCATCTCATATCATCTTACAGGTTTGAGTTATATTGGTGATTCTGACTGTAAACGATCATATATTACTGTGAACATGATTTTAATTTGACATGCTACTCATTGTAATTACATCCAACTGAAAACAAAGAAACTTACATGTCAGGTACATAATGGAATATATTACAGTTTCCATAATAGACTCCTGTACCTAATGTAAGAGTTTTATAAGTTCCTTATGACTATTTTATCTTTGATATACTGCTATGGTAATCCCCCAGTAATGGGATAAACACAGATAGGATCTTATAGTCATGAAATATGGCTCTCCAATAACCATTTATAGGAAATTAATCACATTAGCAGACAGGACCATATTTCATTATCTTCTGCATGTATTCAGTTGGGTAGAATCTAGATGGAAACTTTAGAATGCTAAAAGGCAAAAAAACCCCAAACCAAAACACACAAGACCCCAACCAACCAAAAAAAATTAACACACACCCCCACCCCAAATGAATGCAGGAAGAATAATCACTACTCAGACTGCTACTGACACGAAAGGACTTCATGAGTCCACAAGATGAGATAGACTGCACATATGAATAGCTGCATTATGGAAAATCAGGGCTTATTTTCTGTTACAGAGTATAACTTGAATAGAGCTTGTACTACATAATCAAGTTCATAATTAAGATGGACTGAGACATACGGAAGAAGAGATTCGGATCTGGCGGAGACAGGTGAGTGGGATGGAGAAAACTGGGGAAGGTGAGACTGAGGAAAGATAGCAAGTTGGAAAAAAAGATAACAGTGCTCCCCTGAAGGTACAATTCAACCTAAAGGAATTCTGTTTCTCCAGAAATGATGTCCAGGGCTTGTTGTCATTGTGGGCAGTGTTAAATGTAATCCGATGCTGTATAAATCAGATGTGGGTCCAGATTTGAGTACAGATCTGTATACATATTTTCCTACAACATAAGAGGAGTCGGTGACTGAGTTTCAAACTACAATATCTCAGGACTCCAGTTTTTATTGTCCTTTCTCAGCAGTGGAGAATTTTGTGCTACTATTCCCCATGTATAGTAGTATGCAACCAAAATCAATGTCAATTTTTTTCAGTATTATATTTTTTAAAATTTCTTTCTATACACTAAATATGTGGAAACTCTAGTTTCCTCCAGTAAAGTAACTGAACATCTTTTTTTATTTTAAGTACTACCATGCTGTAAATATTTTAAGACATCTGCTGATATTTCAGCCAGTTGTACCTGGTAATTTGAGAATGAAGCATGTGAGAACCACAGTGCGATTTTGAATAAAATCAAAAACTTACTACTTCATAGTGTTTCATATGAATTAAGCTGTGAAGAAAACAGTATTTTTCACTGATACAGTCAAAGTAGGTAAGCTTATTTTTTTGTTTTGTATTTTTTTGCTTTGCTAAAACAGATAAGTACCTTGCTAATTATTATCAGATCTCCTCTGCCTTGCCTAATTCCTTTATTTAATAAGTGAAATGTGCTTAGTAGTAGATTCTTAGATGTATATCTGTTGTTCTTAACTTCATTGTCCTCATGTCAGGAAGTAAGCAAAATACTAAAAGTGACTGTTGGTGAGAACAGTGTTAGTAGCAGGACCCAGCCTTGGAAGCCCTTTTGTGGGCCTTTTGCATTACTAAATACAGGTTCCCTATTAACTGTTTCTCTGAAACAAAGACATCTTTTTAGATATTTCCTACTGTTTGATAGTTTTTAAATTTGTCTGAGTTGAGGAAAAGATAGAATTATTGGTGGTGACAGTAGGCATATCCTAACCTAAAAAAAATTCCCCCCCTCAAAAATACGCATATGAGAATTGTAAGAAATTAGCATTGTTTGTTTATTCTTTAGATTCCATGTTTCTACAAAAATTATCTATTTTTCAAGAAGGCATAAAATTTGTACTGTGCAGGTAAATATACAGAGGCTCGACAGAAAATCTTTAACTTCCTCTGTATTTGAGAATTGCTTAGTAACATTCTTATTTGGTTTCCATTGCTACTTGAGATTTTGGACTGCTGTACAGAATCTGGAAACGTGTTTTTCTCAGTTAGGAATACGCAACTGTCACAAGAATAAATATATTCATATCTTACATGAAGGAATTGGTGAAGTATTTTCTGTAACTATTTTTACTTTGATATTTTCTTCTATAATAAGTTTGCTGACAAGTTATTTTTCCTCACAGGAGTAGTAGACTCAGGGAAATTAGAGATGGAAAAAGACCTATTAGATCTTCTTGTCAATTTTCCTGCCAACACAGGATTGTTCCTTGCAAAGAGTTCTTTTCAGTATTTCTGTCTGCTGAGCCATATGAAAAGAGTCAGAGTATACATTTTCTGATGTAATAGCAGCGAGCAAGGAGGAGCTGCTATTTAAATTATTTTGGGCGGCAAGGATGGTCAGAACAAGCTGGAAAGAAATTCAGGGCAGTTCTTTACAATGTAAAGAATATTTAATGGTGAAGTAGGAGTAAAGACTGAGGTTTTTATTAACTATCACAAATTACCCACTTTGGGTAATGGTATTTGATTGTTTTTATTTGCAAAATGTACTTGTTGCAAGATTCTGTCTGCATGTACAAAATGTACACATTAGGCCTCATTCCTCTGGTCATTGCTCACAAAAACTGACCTTACTGAGGAATGTAGTACCACAGATTGCATTGAGGCTAGTCATAGGAGTAGGAACTCTTTGTACAAATAATAATTTTCAGCAATGATTGTATTAGCTGTGGGGAAAAAAAAAAAAAAAAAAAGTGTTATTGAGATCTGGGTAGCAAACATATTTTCTGTTCTGGGAAACTTTTCATATAATCAGAAATGTTCCTGTTGCATAGGGGGGGTGGGAAACAACTTTAAAAGTTTTCCATCTTGCAAAGAGAGTGTGGGTGTACTTGTGCACTAGCACAAACACGCAGTCCAGCCAACACCCCTGTGCTTGGGGCACAGATCCTGCTCAGTGCTATCTTTCAGCAGCCTCCTGAAGGCCCTCCCAGGCTCCTCTTTGTAGCTATGGAATCTCTTCCATGGCACTTAATTATTTTTTTACGAGAAGCAGGGCAGCTGCAGTGAGAGCAAGTGCCCCCAGTATGGCTCAATTTTAAGAGTCCTATGCAGGATGTGAGCAACTACCTGAAAAGGAGCTCTGAAGCTGGGTCTTGCATCCCCAGCGAGCACTGTAACCACCTGCGAGCTGCTGGCTTTCCTTGCTCCTCACAGTTTCACGCTGGGACTCCAAGGCTGTTTTTTCTTAGAAAATCTCATGAGAACTGATATGTTCTCACAGTGTGCTTCAGCTTCAATGAATTTACTCCATTTTTTCCATTAAAATCCCTTACACTGAAACATTTGCCACTAGCTGTATTTCTCCAGACTGCCAACCCATAATATCTTATGTTAATAAAACAAAAAAAAAAAAAAACAACATTTTCTAAAACTGAAAGCAACCTACGTAATACTATTTTGAATACAGAAACTGGACTGTTTAAAAAGGCAAATTCTACAACACTGAGAGGCATCAAAATTACTAAGCAGGTCTTTCCTGCAGTTGTCTCTTTCCTCAGGTGGTATTTCTGAGTATTACAGTATGTCAGTTTATATGATTTATTAGGAGGAAAAGGAATATTAACTTTGCAGTGACTAGCTGTGCTCTCCTTGCAAGAAGCACCGAAATGGTGAACCTGGCTGCTGCAGATATAGTTGTCTCTGAATGGATTTCCACAGCAATGTTATAGCTAAACACATCATAACAGATTTTTTTCCTTACATATTTACCGAGGATACCTCTAAAACAGATTAGGGAAAAATACATGTATCAAACCGAAACCAATTGCTGCGCTTCTTCACTATTGTAACCCCATTCCTGAGTGGAAAAGCCTCTAGTTGCACCCTGCTTACCACCTGCTATATAAATACAGTACTGCTTTTCTTTGCTGACTTTATTTACTCAAGAAGACCAAAGCAATATGACATCATTAATGTTATCATTTTTTCAAGTCCTTTTAATAACATACTTACCTTTTTATTACTGGTTATGTTTGTTAGTATTAGCTTCTATGGTTTGCAATGGATGTTACATCATGATCTGCACCGTGACATAGCTCCTTTTGTTTGTCAGGGGGTGGTTTTGTTTTGTTTTCATGATTTTTAAGTACATGACAACATTGATGATAATATAAAATTCAGAATGAAGTTCTGTCCAAGTTCCAGACGAATGAGTATCAAAAGACACAGTGTACAAAATATATTTTAATCTTTGTCTAAAAGTAGTGGCTGGCTTGGTATGTAAAAAATTCAGGAAACAGTGCAAATATTTAATATATTACTGCTTGGGTATAGCATGTCTCAGAATTGATACCTTATAAAGAAGATTGTTGAAAAGCAGGAATGACTAAGTTTTGCCTATGGCTTTAGCAATAAGGATATTTTTATATATATTTTTTTAAGCTTTTACTCAGGGCTTTTAACAACTTGGTATTTTGAAAGCAGTTTCAAATTCTTGCTCTTGTCTTGAAATGCTCCTTTATCAACAGATATGCATTATCTGCCTCTGGCTGCATATATATTATTTAGTTGCTTTGCCTCTGGGATCTCTTAAAAAGCTGTCTGAAGAAATACAGCTAGAAAAGTAGCTTCTTTGATTGTTTCACTGGTTGGTTTTTAATGCTTTTCACCTGCAGGGTCATTCTGAATTCAGTGGGAATTTCTTATCCTTTCATGGAGAAGTGGGAGCTGGTTCATTCTAAATAGCAGTGCTTGAACATGTGCATACACACACTCTGGACATAATTGCATTGCCTTCAGCAGTTTAGAGTACTGGATAACAGAATAAATTGGTAACATGGATTTCGATAAAGGGGAAAAAGCTAAGATTTGGTGAAAGGAAAATGGGGGTAAAGGCAGCTCTGGGCCTGGTGAGTTAAAAGTGCTAGATCCTGCCATACTAACATTACAGATTTTATTACTGTTTTTCTAGCTAACAAACACACACAAAATGAAAAAAAAGGAGGATCTCATAGTGCAAAGTGGAATGTCATGCAAGAAAAGAAGTGGAGGCTCCAAGGGTCCCACCCAGACAGGCAGACTTTGAGGCAGCAATGGTAATACAGTTATGAAAAAGAAAGTGGAAGGTCTGTGTTCACTGAAAGAAGCATTACTAGAAGAAATGGTCATATACAGTGCCACACAGCACATGCTAGTTTTGTCCTGGTTGTGAAGCTACATAAACAGCTGTAAAGTGTTTTTCCACCGTGTTTGAGAGAGATGGCTCAGAACCAGAACAAGGGCAGGAAAAGAAAGTGTCTTTTTCCAGTCTGAAAAAGAGAATACTAAGCAGAAATGACTAAAAATTAATGCAGTGGGTAAATGAAGTGGAAAACAAAGAACTGTGCAAGATTGAGATGGGCCAGAAAATATAACATTATTGATTTAACATAAATGTAGGCAGGAAATTAAGACAAGTTTCCTGACCACTGCAGCACTGAGGGTCTTCCAGTGGGAGAGAAGGTGGAGCTACAAAAGTTTGTTAACATACTGTTGTGGTTTAGGCCTGGTTGGCAGCCAACCACAATGCAGCACCTCTCTCTCCCTTCCCCTCCGGCAATGGGAAGGGACAGAGAGCCAGGCTTGGGGTTCGAGATAGGACTGGGATGGGAAAAAATTCCCCATTATGATCATGAGCAAAAGGCAGACTCGTTAGGGGAAGAAAAAAAAAGAACATACATTTATTACAGACACTAACAACACATAACAGAGTAGGACAGTGAGAAGCATTGCCACATCTTGAGAACACCTTCCCCCCACCCCTCCCTTCTTCCCGAGCTCAGCTCTGCTCCCGATATCTCTACCTCCTCCCCCAGGGGCGCAGGGGCAGGGAATGGGGGGTGCAGTCAGCGCTGCCATGTCCTTCATGTTCGGTGAGGGGAGTGTCCGGAACTTGTTCCTCCTGCTCCATCGTGGTCCCCCTCTCACAGGAGACAGTCCTCCACAAACTTTCTCCAACTTGAATTCCTCCCACAGACCGCAGCGTTCCCCACACTGCTCTGTCATGGGTCACTAACTTCCTCCGACTGGATTCCCTCCCACGGCTGCAGCCCTTCCCGAGCTGCTCCGGCGTGGGACTCCCCCGCATGCTGCAATCCTCCCAGTGCTGAATTACAGCAGTGGGGCTGCCTTTTCCCATGAGACCCCGGTCTTCTTTGGGCACAGAACCTTGATCATGCAATCAGAAGCCACAGGCCGTAAATCAATGTCTGCTCCACCGTAGATCTCCATGGGTGGCAGGGGGGGGCCGCCCTGCCGTCTCCCCACAGGATACAGGGGGGTCTCTGCTCCGGCACACCTCCCCCCTCCTTTCTTCCTCCGTTCCTCCACTGACCTTGGTGTTCATGCAGCTGCAGCAATTCCTCCTCACAAGTCCCACTGCACGTCACCATGTTCCTTCTTAAATACGTTATCGCAGAGGCGCAGCTGATTGGCTCAATTTCCCAAACAGAAATGGAGCTGACTTGGAGCTGGGGGAGCTTTGAGAAGCTTCTCACAGGGGGCCGCCCCGATAGCCCCCTCCCCTGCCACCAAAACACTCCACCCTTCACTCAACCCAGGACACATACCTCTGGGAGTAGGGGACTAGACATGATGGTGAAGGAAATTACTTTCCACCTTACATTCCCCTCCTTAACTCCTGTAAGAGGAGAATAAGGCAGAATTGCTGTGGATAGCAGGGACCTCTTGAGATCATCTGTTCCGACTCCTCTGCTCAAACAGGGTCACTTAGACCAAGTCACCCAGGACTGGGTCCAGTCAGGTTTTGCATGTCTCCACAGATGTCGACACCACTACTTCCCTGGGCAACCACTGCCAGTGCTTGGTCAGCCTCACTGTAGAAACCATGTTTCCTGATGTTCAGACGGCATCTCCTGTGCCTCAGTGTGTCCCCATTGACCCTGCTTCTGCCACTGGACACTGCTGAAAAAAGCCTGCCTCTGTCTTTTTTGTGCCCTCCCTCCAAGTATTTATATACATTGATAACATCTCCCTGAGCCTTCTCTTCTGCATAGTCCCAGCCCTCTCAACCCTTCTTATATGAGAGATGCTCCAGTCTGTTATCCATCTTTGTGGGCTGGACCCTCTCCAGTATGTCCATATATCTCCCGTACTGTGGAGCCCAGAACTGGATCCAGCACTCCAGATGAGGTTTCACCAGTGCTGAGCAGATGGAAAGGAGCACCTTCCTTGACTTGCTGGTAATGTTTTTCTTACACAGCCCAAGATGCACTTGGACTTCTTTGCTGCCAGGTTGCATCAGCCTGCGTAGATATCTTGTTATCCACCATGACCCCAAGGTTGTTCTCAGCAAAGCTGCTTTCCAGCTGGTCCTCCTGCAGTGTCTATAGGCTCCTGGGGTTATTTCTTCCCAGATGCAGAACCTCTCAGCATTTTTGTTTGATAAACTTCATAAGAGTCCTCTCAACCCACTTCTCCAGCTTGTTCAGGTCCTTCTGAGAATCACAGCACAACCACCTAGTGTGTCAGCCACTCCTCCCGGTTTTGTATCGTCTGTGAAACTGCTGAGGGTGTACTCTGTCCCAGTCTCCAGGTCATTAATGAAGATATTCAGCAGTATTGACCCCAGTGTCAACCCCTGGGGTACACCACTAGTGACTTGCCTCCAAGTGGACTTCATGCCACTAATCACAACCCTCTGAGCCTAACCATTGAGCTGGTTTTTAATCCACCTCTCTGTCCACTTATTTAACCTGTATCTTATCAGCTTTATTATGGGAGAGAGTGTCAAAGGCTTTACTGAAGTCCAGGTAGACAACATCCACTGCTGCCCCCTCATCCACCAAGCTGCCCAACTTGTTATAGAAGGCTATGAGGTTGATCAAGCATGACTTCCCCTTAAAAAAATCCATGTTGACTACTCCCAATCACTTTATTGCCTTTCATGTATTTGGGAATGCTTTCCAGGAGGATTTTCACCACTTTTCCAGGGACTGAGGTGAAGCTGACCAGCCTTTAGTTCTCTGAATCTTCCTTCTTTCTCTTCTTGCAGATAGAAGTGATACTTAATCTCTTTCAGTCTTCAGGGACCTCTGCTGCCTCCATGATTATTAAAAGATAATTGAGTGGTCTTGCAATGATATTGGCCAGCTCCCTCAGCACTCATGGGTGCAACCTTTCAGGCCCCATGGGTTTATGTATGCCCAGTTTAAGTGCTCCCTAATCTGATCCTCCTCCATTGAGGCTAAGTCTTCCTTGCTCCAGGCTTTCCCCTTGATCTCAGGGGCAGAGGAGGGAGAAATGTCAATATTGCAGTACTGTCTCCATCACCTTTGCTGGATTTTGCACAGGAGTTCCCCACCAGAGCTGATGCTTAACAAGTGATGAGGAAAAGGTGTGGGATTAAAGCAGGGGCTTGATAAATATTTGTTATCATTTCTCCTCCATCAAAGAATGCTATTGCACTCTGTTCTGGTTAAAGTTGGTTAAGATGTGTTGTCTTCATCCGCTCAAAGTGATATCTAGAGTAACAGTGAGAGAAGCAAGGCAGGTATAGCCATACTATGTAAAGGATATGCCTGAAAGGTAGAAAACATATGTACCTGGTAGAACATCTGTGCAAGTGGAACAGGCCAGGGGAAACTCCACCAAGGGACATTTAAAAGTTTCTTGTCAAACATGTATATTACTTCCAGGCTTTGTGTAGACTGACTCCAGCTCTTTAAAATCTGACCCAAATACATGTTTGTGTAAGATGAAAAGATTATTGGGAGCTGTTTTATATTTCAGAACACAGTTTTGGGGATTGCATGTGGATGGTTGTGATTCATGATCTTACATCGTTTCAAGCTTGGCAGTGTTGTAGCAGTAGACCTTGAATTTTCTGTTGATCATTTATCATATTTAAGATGTGTACCTCAAAGTTCTATACTTAAATTAGTGGGACCCCTATTCAATTTAAAGCTTAGAACAGAAAGGAAAAAAAAAAAAAAAAAGGTTTTGTACAAGTTTCCCCCCCTGAAAATTTCTAGAGCATGTAAAAAGCAGAAGTTGTCTAGTAGTGACATTGTTGTGGTCCAGATGTTTCTGAGATGTAAAACAGCCTCTGTTGAAACAGCACAGCGGTAGTGCCCAACCTGAATTACATGTAGAGTTTAGGTTGACAGCATGGAGTTTAGTTGAGTCATTCAGGGCCAAATCCTGCTTTTCTTGCTAATGCAGGTGGTTCCTGTGACTTCAGTGTGACTGTTCATGTTACTGAGGTAAATTATAAAACTGATCTTTTGAAGATAATTCTTTCTAACAAGAGGTAGTTTTTTAAAAGCATATTGCTAGATTTTAGCCCAACACTTTACTTATATTTGTGAAGTCCTATTGACACTGCATTTGTGAGATTAACGTATTTACACTAACAAAAGCTGCGTGAGCTGGGTTTGATTGCTAAAATTTGCTTCAAGATCACCTCCTTTCTTTTCAGGGGATTTGCAGATTCAGAATTAAAATGAAAATGCCTGGTGACCAAGAGCTTACTTGACTACTTAATTAAAATATAAGCATTTTTAGCTTTTTAGCAAGTTTGAATTTTACCTACGTTTCAATCAGTAGGAGTGGTTCCTTACTTTATTCTTAAATCATCTTGTAAATAACACATTCACCTCAAAGCTCTAGAATCTAAAGTGCAGTTCTGATGATAACCTATTTCCAGACTGAAAAGACAAACTGAATGCTTGAGTATATGATATGCTGAGAAAGCTAAGTAAAGGTGATTTCTTGTAAATTGCTTGGTTCAAGGTGAATACACTGTACTGTGACCTTATCGCTGTTTTGTACCCAGCACTTCAGAGCAGCACCCATTTTAACCGTCTTGCAACCTCACACACTGCACTCTGAGATCCAGAGAAAAGTTTTCTTAAGGTACCATTGCAATGTTGGGTCAGGTATTTAGTTTCCAGAAAACTTCTGAGAGGAAGACCTGCTGATAACTTACCCAAACAAGTTGGATAGGTATTCCCTTACCATTTTCCTAGTAAGTGTGTTTACAAGGTCAGGTTTCTAGCAGAGAAAAGGAAGTTTATCTGGTGTTGATAGTACAGTAGGTTTTTACAGGGAGGTATTGGATTTCAGTATTCCCCTTTCCACCTGCATTATCTTTTACAGATACCAAATGACAATCATTTGCTGACATTTTACTGAAGACTGAGTGAAAGAGTAAACAGCTGAGGGGAAAAATCCTTGCCTAGAGCAGCCAAAGTGGAACGGAGAGAAAAAATGCTCTCTTGGCGAGTTGCTAAAAAACAAATATGAAAATCATTCTTGCAATTGAGTGTTTTCCCCGATAATTAAAAAATGTAAACAATTGCAATTTTACCTCATAGCTCATCCTCTGATCCCAATCTTCTTTTCTTTCACTTGTTCGGTCTTTTGCTGTCATTGTTGCAGCCTTATCATATCTCAGGGTCTTATGAGAGAATATTTTCTTGACTGTGCAGAGGTCTTTCTAGCCTGACAAGGCCAGCTTAAAAGGCCCTGAAATACAAAGGCATCATCGAGGGTGCAAAAGTCTTCCAGAAGATAAACTTTTAAATTCTGTTTTTGTTTTGTTCTGCTACTTTACTTTACCATGGCAAGATGCCTAGACTCTTTATTTTTGCTAAATGTGCAAGTAAACCTAACTTGGCATTTGCAGGCTCTCTTAAATTTTGGGCTCTATTTGTCGGCTGCTAGACACCTTACCAGAGCAATGAACTGAGAGACAAATAGAGTGAAACTGCAAATGCTGGCTACAGAGGGAAGCATTTATCCCATCACAACAGTCCTTTGTTTTTCTTGAATTTGGGCTGGGTATCTGGTTAAATGTCTGGATATACTGGTCATGGACACCTGACTTTCTCAAGGACAAAACTTGGTGACATGCAAAGGTGTGCTTAAAGCTCTGGCTTGATGAAATAGCAAGGCTGTGGCTGGCTGCTGCTAGTTAAATCTGTGAAATCCATAGACTAAACTCTAGTTAAAAAAAGCTGTCTCTCATAAGACTACTACATCCCTTCTTCCAGTCCTATAGAAACTAACATACCCTATACACTGTACTGTATCTTGATATATACAGTAACAGTAGGGCTGACTTCTAAGAGCAGCTTCATGAAAAGGTGCATTGTATTTTAGAAGTCAGAAGTTAGTGCTGAAGATTTAGTCAGAGTAGCCAGGGGATAGAGGTCATCTTCATCGTTCTCAATACTCCCCCTCCCCCCAAAGGCAAAACAGCACAACTGAAAAAGTTGTGCACCACCTGTTTTTTATATTAATATCACTCTTCGTGCCGTTCTGTAGCTGTGAGCCCGCAGAGGTCCGCGCAGCTCACTGACGCCTGAGGCCCAGCACCGCTGCAGAGGTTTGGCTCTCCCGCTCCACCGAGCGGAATCTGCAGTCAGCAAAGGCGCCTGCAGTGTCCTGCTGCCTCGCTTTCCTGGGAAACAGGGAGATTCCTGTGCAGGAGGGTAGAGGGGACTTTGCTGTGAGGTGCTGGGTTATGCTGCTAGACAGCGCAGTGGAGACAGCGATCCCTGATTCGGGGGGGGGGGGGGGGGGGGGGCGGGCAGAAGATCCCCAAGCATTGCAGCCCTCTGACAAGCATGGTACAGCCACACTGGGCAGTGAAGCCTGCTCCATTCTGCTACCCATGGTGTTACTACAAGGCCAAGTATCTCTGTTCTCCAGGATTTAAGTTTTTGCCATATCACTGTCCGGTTTGTTATTTGAGGTGACTCCCAGGATTGCAGAAAGGAATACTTTCCTGCCTGTGATGTTTGCTATTGATTTTGGATGTTGTATCATCTCCCTTTCCCACCGTTCCTGCTGCTCATCCAAAAATGTTTCTTGGGGGAGAAGGGAGATCCAGTAAGAAGACAATTTGTTCTGTAAACTGTTTCACTGTTTTGCCCTAGCTGCCCACAGCAATATCCTGGCTCCCTTCCCCTGTATGCCTGCTGGGCTCTCTCACAGTATATCCAATTTCCTTTGCACACACCCAGAGCTGACCCGTGTGCATCTCCCTTTCCTTCCCCCATCTCTTCAGCATCCTTGAGTGCTTCCCAGCTGGGTGCGAGGCACCGGGTGCTGCAGGGTCCTCTGCTCGGCGAATCACGGGTGCAGAAGGGCACGCAGGAAAATGTCACTGGGAGCTGCTGCGGGTGTCCCTGCTGTGGAGGCACGACCAGACTCTCGTCCTGCTCTCCTTCCACCCTCAGCTTTCCAGACAGTTACGGGAACCTGGTATCTTTGCGAGTCCTACCTTCCCCCACCTCTGTCAGAGATAGTTCAGACCAGCATACAGGTTCAAAACCGTGAGGAGAGGCAGATGGACAGAGAGCATAATCATTCAAGCTTATTCCTCCGCAAAACTCAAGCTTGCAATGCCAAATTTGCAGAGGAACTGGTCTTATGTTTTTGGGTAAGAGGTTAGGTTAACCATTAATGGGGGAGCCAGGGTTCATGTTCTTCCACCCAAGTTACTCCTCTCAGCTGCGCGCGTTGTCTCTGCCTCTTAGGGCCTGTTCTCAGCCGATGGCAGGCAGCAACGCCACGCCGAGCCCCTTCGCCTTGAAGGAACACATGGGGCTGCACTAGGGTTCCCCTTGGCCCCTTTCCAATTTCATTTCTGCAAAACTGGACACCTATGAAATTTCCATTACATCAATATAGTAGTTGTTGCAGCAAAACACAGATCATTCAGCAGTGTTACAGAATTTGTTTGCATTGCCTTTTTTTTCTTTCTTTCTTTTTTTTTTTTTTTCTTTTTTTTTTTTTTTTTTTTGGTTGAAAAAATAAGCAAGCTGCATGGAAAGGGTGAACATATACCCAGGAAATAGTTTGCTGATAACATAGGAGCCTTCATGTCTGCTGGGTGGTGCCCTAAGTTTTCTTAACAAAGAAGTGAGTGTTAGTTCTTCAAATAAAAGTTACTTTTTGCACTCACGTAACTGAGGCTGAGAATTTCCAAGATGAAAAACTTGGCTTTTTATTTATTTTTCATTTTTTTTTAAATGGGGCATAATTTGAGTGGGATCTCCTCTCCCTCCTGCAAACCTCTACCCCCCACATTGCCCTCCCCACCTTATGAGGATTACAGTATCCCAAAAACTCTTTAGCACTGTGAGCAAAGGAAACAGAAATGGCTTTGCATTATGAACTGAACAGAGATTAAGTTATTGGCGGCCTTGAAATAGCTCTTTCTCAACTTCCATTCCCATGAGGTTATCCACATAAAGTTGCTGTTTAGTACAGGGTCAGCGTGATGAAATTTATTTGTTGAGTCTCTTCGGTGCCAAAGCTTTTGCCAACAATCTGATCTACCTGATAGTGGTACTATTTCAGAAATGTCCCGTCAGTAAAAGAAATACAGTGTCTGTGAAGTTTCAAAGACAGCAGTTATAAGTGGGATCAGAGCAAAGAAATAAAACCAAAAATGCCTCTCCTTTTAATAAAATAAATACATATAATAATTACTTAGACCATTTACAAGCCATAGAAAAGTAGAAAATATTATTTTTTCATTTCACATGCCACCCCTGCCCCTAGCATGTGGAATCTTTTTTATATGGCTCCATCAGTGTACTGTATTAGATGTGCTTCTGTCAACTGTTATTAAAAAAATTACCTGGTTGCTGGCTCTTTCAGATAAAAATTGATAGCACCAGATTAAATTGCAGCGGGGAGGGTACAGGACCAATGGGTTAAGGCATCATGAACCGTGGATTTTGCACATGGTGTCAGTTTTGTTTCCTTTTGTTTTACAACATTTAAAGACCTCTTTGCCCAAACATTAGCTATACCAAAAAACCCACAGTACAGTATATCTACATAAATTATACATAAAATAAAGGCTTAGGAGATGAAGTCTTGCCGTTTTAAGTACAGATGTTGTAAAACTATATATGCTTTTACTTTGTCTCCAGAGGAAGGGAGGGTTGTCTTTCATTTTATTTTTCAAAACCTTTAATTACCAACATCAAATGAAATGATGATAATCTCCTCTTTGTTTAGTCATCTGTGAAATGAGTTTATGGCAATGGTTTCCTCTAAGTCAGTACCACATCAAAACCCTGGTGTGTATGGGAGTAGTGAGACCGTGTTAACTACGGGCAATTCAGTTTCCCATTTTGAATTTTATAAGGAATATTTACACAGGTATAGAGGTACCAGGAGAAGCTTTTCACTCATCAGCCTACCTTTACCTTCCTACCAAATAACATGAAACATTGGGAAGAGTCCATCATACCCCTGCCCATTTCTGCAGCTTGACATGGATCACCTCAAGATGACTGAAAACCACCTTTACAGTAGCCTCACCACTCTGACCTCTCCCGTCCTACTCTAAGGACTAATGTGTTTTGACCATTAGGCCTTCTGCTTACATGTAAGTATTAACCAAAACCATTAAAAAAAAAAAGAAAAAAGAAAAAAAAAGACATCAACAAATTGCTTTTGTGTTCTCAGATTCATGAAATATGGCATTTGCAATGCAAAGGCCTGTTTTCATTTGTTGTATTGCAAAATAAATGTCTGGCAGGAAGCAAAGTTACATGTCTGTGGTTTCAAATCTCTACCTGCCCAGTGTGGTACACTGGCTAATAGCATTGGGACAGCTTCTTGGCCACCTCGGCTGGTCAGTGTGCTCTAAACTCTATGGAAGGGAGTGTTTTACCTGTCAGTCCACCTCTGCACCAAGGGCTGCTTCTTCACAACTGCCTGCTGCAGTCAGGCTGCTGCAGCAATCCTGCAAGACAGAGCCGCTGTCCTGTGGGACTCTCACAGCATTAGCAGGGAAAAGAATTGTATTTACTGAAGCTTAGGGTTACCCCTCATTTCGTGAGCATGGGTCTTTCCTGAAAGACATGCCTTTCCCTTTTTCCCTCTGGCCCTCTGGCTTTGGCTACAGGGGATTTTCTTGCATCTGAAGGTCTCAGCGTGGGCTTGGAGTTTTTTTTGTTCTGAGATGGTGTTTGCTAAAGATAATACAAAACACATTAAACTACCAGTACTTTATGCCTCACTTCTTAGAAAGGGCAACTGTATGGCAGGGCTTCATCTAGGCACTAGTTTGAGGAAAGCAGACTCATGAAGGCAGTAAAATCACAGGGATGAGTTGCTGCCAGTCCATATTGAATGGCCTTGGTCTTGGGTAGCCATGTGTCCAGCTGCTGGTGCATCCAGTCCTAGTAAGTGTCTTGAGATATTTCTGCCCTGATTCTTTCTTCACCCACAGGATGGCAAAATTTGGTGTTGCCTACACGGCTGAGAAGCTTGCAGCTGCCCTTTTGTAAGGCTGCACATGTTCAGGCAGCAGATTTTGAAAATAAGGTGGAGAATGTGTGTCAAGTTCCTGCACGGTGTACTGTAACTTTGTTTAAGACTGGTTAGGGTTGAAGGTGGGCCTCATAGTCATGGTTCATGCCAGGACTGTTTGTCATAATAGCAGTGCAAGGAACAAGTACAGTGCTGTCAGTATTATTTCAGGAATTTAATCAAGGGCCATATGCTGACTCAGTCACAAGTGGATGATATGTATGTCTTCTCAGTTCTACTCTCACACAAATTGTTCTCACTCCCTCTTTCCACCTATTTTACCCTATATTCCTTTTATATGCTATCCATTGTGCTTTGATTATATTCTAAATTATTTTTTCCTTCTGTAATGTCTCGATTGTCCCATTTTTTGTATATTCTTTTGATTGTAATTAGAAACGGATAACACTTTATTCAAACTAGTGATGTCAGAGGGTTTGAAAAATGTGTGTGATGAATTAATTCACACATCCCTTATTCAAAGAAAGACATGTCAAGTTCCAGAATTTAAAAAAAAAATAATCAGGATTTCAGGAATTTTCAGGATTTCAAATTTCTGTTTTTTGCTAGTTTAACATCAGAGTAAGACAGCAATAAGTGATTATAAAGCCTCTGTTATTCAGTCTCAGAATGGACACAGGTAGTTCAACTACATGTCCTCCAACCCTTCACCCCTTTGTCTTAATGACAGACTGCTTGCTATTTTCTCCTAAAGCTTTATTTAACCTATTGTGTGTTAGGTTTCCCGTGCCAAATCCTCTAGGCCTATTTTCATAATTTACATGATAAGATAAACAGTATTTGTCTGTGGAGGAAGGTTAAATTGCCTGCCACTTGCTTTATGTCTTATCTGTTTCTTCAAATAAGATAGAGGCAGATTCAGCAGATGAATAATATCAGAAATTTGTTATTGTGGAATGCATATTGCTGGAGTTTTAAAACAAATAAACATAAAATAATCTTGAGTGAAGGCTACTGATTTTAACTGTTTAGTTCACTGACTTCTACTGTGTTTTTTGTAAGGGCTTCTGCAAAGAGGCGCCCGTTGCCCAGCATCCTGGGCTCATGCTGAGCCAGTGCCGCAGTGCACCGTAAGGTGAAGCGTGCCTGAGGGGGTAGGGGCTCCCCTGGGAGCACTCTGGCCCACCCTGGGTGTTGAAACCCGGGGAAACAGCAATAGACCTGTGGCAGCCCCGGGCAATGTAGGGGGAAAGGCGACCTTTTCTGTAGCTTGGCTTCAAAGACAGCCCAGGCACAAGCAAGCTGGCACCACGAGACCAAGCAGGCTTGGGGATTCACAGCCATCCCACCCGCAGAGGCAGGAGGTCAGAGGCTGCTGCTTCCCAGACCTGCTCTGGCTTGTCAGATTCCTCCAAGGCTGACAGAGAGCAGCCACGGTCTCGCTACGGGGACGGAGGTCCAGGCAGCACCAGTGCCACCTTAGAGAGCTGGGCAGAGGGGCCATGCCACGTCTGAGAGTCCGAAAGATGGGCTGAGATGGGTGTCAGTCAGATTGGTCTTTGCTGAATTTGGTTGTGTTCATATTTCGTAAAGGTGGAAAGGCAGAGACAGTGTAAACCACCAGATGGATAAGCATTAGTATTAAACAGCATCTATAGAGCTGGAGTATGTTTCTCAATAGAGATATAAACTCTAAGAAGCTGCAGCCCTCCGGAAGGGAAAGTTCAAGGTCAAAGACAATTTGTTATTTCATACTTCAGTGCACTTTTATGGGCAGCAAACCAGCATGGAGAACTGTGTCACTAATATGCAAAAGTGCAATAAGCTGGAAAATCAGATGTAGGTAGCTCTTAACTGTATGTGCTTTCCCCCTCCACCCCGCCATGCTCAAGCACCTCCCTAGAACGGTATTACATTTAAAAAAGTCTTGTTGAATACTGCAAGTCCAGGTATTGTGGTGTAGTGACGTTTCTCCTTGGAACGGGCTAAAGAGTTTTGTAACCAGTACGAAAGAAGCACATGGAATTTTGTATTCACAAGACAGTATATATCATTGTTTGGATTTTTCCATCTTCATAAAACTGATAAGCAGAATTAGTTCAGGAGGATATTGTGCACTTTTCCCATTGAAAGGTTTGACGTGAGTCCTAGGGGGAAGAGAAAATTGGGCAATGGGACTGGATGAGAATTTGAAAACTAGAAAGTAACATGTTGGGATATTCAAGTCAGAACCAAACAAATGGTAGTTACCAACTCCATGTACAGCAATGAAGGGCTAAATTTCATTAAAAACAAAACAAAACAAAAAACCCCCATGCAGCTGTCTGTTGATAATTGATCATTTCAAGACTGTAGTTTCAAAATATTTAAGAGAGCTTTGCCCTTGTCCTGGCAAAAGTCAGGTTTTTACTTTGTTAGTATATATCTCACACTGATTTATTGCATTGCAACTGCTGTAGCTTGGCATGTATGTAGCTGAAGGCCATGTTTAGAATTATAGTGTTTAAATGTTTCTGTTTTAATTAATTTTGTGTTAAAATCATTTAGTGCTAGTTGGTCTGGATGCCTCTGCAAAAGGCAACTTCATTTGTCTGTGTGATATTTCCTGGTAAAAGAATGGTTAGATAAATAAACAAAACAAAACAAAACCAAAACAAAAAAAAAAAAGTGCCAAACACCAGCCAAGTTTTTATACTGGCATTCTTTTCTAAGTTCTCATCATCTTCAGACATCCCCTCAAGCCGTGCCATGGTACTGTTGATTTTGTATTATGAGAACAAGTGCCTGGAGGTGCTGCAGATACCATAGCTGGATTAAGGAAGCCTGCAAATTGTGGCAGCAATTTCCATTAAAAGTTTTTTAATTACCACATGGATCATGCCAAGAAACTATTGCAAAATATGGATAGTTTGATTTGTTTCGTGTCTCCAGGGTGTGTTGTAAAATGGGATTCTGGGATTATTACCTTTAAAAAAAGAGTAACTGTGACAGACAGACTAACCCAAGATGCTTGCAGTGCCAGTGGTATTCTACTAGGCCAAGAAAAATGGCTGGTGGGCCATTAAAACAGTCTCTTGTATTTTATTTTAGCAGATAGAGGAACTTTGTTCTCATTTGCCAATTTCCTTCTCCTGCAGAAGGCCCTTATTGGAATATTTGCTATAGCAAGCTGCAACCGTCTTCTGGCGTGTCCCATGTTTCACTGTCTCACTTTATAAGAAAAATAGAATACATGACACTTTTAAGGGGAGATAGTCTTCACCCTGAACCAAAGACTGAAGAAACTTGCATATCAGCAGGGAGACAGCTGAGATTTCCCAGAAACCAAACCCTGTATATTGTCTCCTCCTCCACTATATTGTGGTAGGCAAATACAGCTGGGAAGCTGAGATATTTTCTAAATTGCATCTTTAAAACTTTTATTGTTCAAAACAGGACTTCACGGAGACATCTGCCTCTCTTACCATTCAATGACTCATGGCTCTGTGTTGTTTTGGTTTTTTTTCAGTGTGAGAATTTTGATTTATCAAGATTTTTGACCCTGTCGCAGAACATTCAAAATGCCAGGGATGTAAGTTTAAGGATTATTTTGTCAGGGTTTTGTCATTTAGCCACAGGTTTGGGTCCTGTTAAAAGATTTTAAATGCTTCACATCTGCTGTGCCACAGCAGAGTAAAACAGAACCATGTCTGGAATATAAAGTGCGGTTATGGTCAGAAAAGTGACTATGTGAAAACGGCATGTTCTTAGTCAACAGATCTTTTCCCTATGTGTATTACCACTTTCATCTGCATGTTTCATTTGCAAGAGTAAGTCTATCATTACTTTTCAATCTTTTTGCCAGTGGAGCACCAGCAGGGCTATGGGGAGCAAACTGTATGCTATCCTGTCTCTCATGGCTTAAATAGAGTTGTTAGTGAAATCCCAGTTGCAAAATCTTTGTTACTGGTGATGGACAGGAGGATGCATGAGCCAGCCTAACTTCCAGAGACATGGCTGACAGCGTAATACTGGTTAACCTTGCTTCTGTCTCCGTTCCCCCCCCCACGCCTAAAAAGAAACAAAACAAAACAAATCCCAGCCCAAAACCAAGCACACGCACCATCTTTTTGGTTTCAAACTGAATACATTTGATCTGGAAGTCATTGAGAAACAGTAAACATGAAACCCTACTGTGACATATTTACGGAGTGATATATTCAGAAGATGACCGCACTTAAATAAAATAAGTTCAAAGACCAGTAATCAAAAACAACTATGGTTAGTCCCTCTTCTGAAAAAAAAAAAAAAAAAAAAAAGATAGCTGAAACTAGCACTTCTGAGGTTGGATGGATACTGGTATAGTAATGGTACTGAACAGATGATAAGCTGGTACAACCGAGTATGAAGTAGAAAAATTAGCTTTAAAAGAACAGAAAACTTAGATGAACAAAAAAGCCTGAAGCAAAATTTATCTGTTGGCTTTCATTGTTCATGTTATTACTGTCCTAAGAAAACTAAGCAGAGAGCCTCTCCTCTTTTCTTCTCGTTGGGCTGCTTTAAGGGTTTGTAGCACAGTAGTGAACAAATCATAGTGCTATAATTCAACCCTAGAGCTTTCCACTGCTGCAAATGGCCAGCCCAGCTGAAGTTACAAACTCATTTTTCATAAGGCATTTTTCTCATCTGCATACTTCTGAACCACTCTGTCTCACCGGGTGGGGTGAGTGGGTATACATTTCTGCAATCCCAAAGGTAAGTAGATGTGCTCTGGTTTGGGCTGTCTGCAATTACCGATGGCAGGTAAGGATTTAGACCCTTGCATTCTTGCGAACTGTGATCTGTATCAGAGGTGACATGTAGGAGGGTGAAAATTGTATCTCTGGAAATTTCCAAGTGAATTTCCACATGTGGAAGGGCTGGAAGAAGCTGTAAATTGGAGAAACTTACATTCACTTAAGCCCTTTTAAACTTTCTTCTAAATCCATTTCTACATCCTATTAGGTGATAAAATTTGAAAGTCTCTTTCCTATGCTGACATGCTAGTAGTTTATCAGCTAGTGTATTTTGAAGTGAGTAGAGAAGGAGGAAGAGACTAACTAGCAATTTTGATTAATAACTTTCATCTTTCTTGCTTTAGAAATTATTACTCTTCATCTGCCATGTATTCTTTCCTACAATATTTCACTTGCACTTGTTCTGTTTTCTTCCTGGGATGGGAGTCTCAGTGGAAAGTACTATGTCATGTAAATAATATACACATGACAGTCTATTATTTTGTATGGTTATTAATCCCTGTGGAGTTGAGAGCTTTCTGGTTTGCCTTAATGTAAAATCCATAAGCGTGTTCCCATACAGAAAAACTTTCAAACTTGTATTTCATTAAGCTTAGAAAAAATCCTTCCTGAGATTGCCTGAGAAATATTAAGAATCTTAAAAACCTGCTGATAAATTTTGAGATGCAGATTAAGATTCAGACAGGTTTCACTTTTTATCTCTGTATACAGTACTCACAGATATTTTAAAAGAATTTTAAACCCTACTGTTTCTAAGTTTGGTGTGTGTTAATGAAGGCTTGAAAAAATCAGTTTTAATTAAAAATGGCACCAAAACAGTTGTCCCTCTCAGGAACAGGGAAATATCAAGGTAGGGAGTTGGAATCAAGCCATCATGGAGTACAAAAGAGGTGTTCTCAAGGCCTCGTATCTCCACATAAATAATGCCTAGTTCCTACCTCCTTTACCATGTATCCTTATAAAATTCTTCACAAAGCTGCTAAGTTAGAAATGTATGTGTGTGTGTGTATAGTCAGAGTTTATCTGGGCTTGGGATTTTCCCGAGAAGAGCTCTAAATCATACCTATTTTTACTGTACAACCAGAGAATCAGATTTTTCAAAACATTGTAATTAGGCAAAATCAAAATGAAATGGCACTGATAAATTCACTTTCCTGGAGACTCTTTCCACTCCAGGTTTCTACTTTCTAGCTGCTTCTAGAAAATCTTGCTGTTCTAAAATGGAAAAGAGCTTTTTTTTCTTTTTCTTATGATGGAATTTTCCTGTTCTTCCTGTACTTCCTCTCCCTTTATTTTTAAAATGGCTGAACTGTTCAAGCTAAAAAAATAATTTAAAAGTAATCACCTGCAGCCAGAGGCTCAGAAAATATAATCCTAAGTGATAGCTGTTTGAGAAATCTGTCATTGTCTGAAAGCAAGAGCTGTGCTATTGATTTCTGTTATCATTCTTGAAGCAGTTCCCTTTTCTGCAGGATCTATACTTTAAGAATCATGAAGTTTGTAGCAACCATTATTGGATAAGTTAGACAATATCTCCCTAAAAGAAATAATGTGGGAGAAGTAGAACGAGAAGCCTGTAAAGCAGAAAACTAAACAGCCCATTTAATGATCACTCAAAAAACCTAAATGACTTGCATAAGGTTGAACAGGGAGAACCAGTAAATATGCAGCATGTGCAGCATCTTTACTTCAAATACATCTGACATCCTATAACCTCTTAATAATTCTTTTGCAAGCAAATAGGTGATTGTTAGGGGACCTGGATTCCCCTCTGTCTCTCCCGTCCCATGCATCCCCAAGCCCTGTGTTCCCTGCAACTAGGGAGGAACGGTCAAAGGGGTGCAAAACCTGGGGTTGTCCCTTTGGAGCTCAGCAGCCTCATTCCATTAAGCCCAAAGAAGCAGTTAATTTAGACAGTGAAATAGGCATGAGAGAATCACACCAACTCTCCTACTGCCTTACAGTCTCTCCCTGAGACAGTGGCAGTCTCTTTTGCCATGTTCTCCTGTGCCTGACATACAGGTAAACCAGCTCAGGGCTATTGTAACATCAGGACTTGTCAGGCTGCCCTGAACACATTCAGAAATCTCTTCAATACCACATCTACACCATGCTGAAGCCAGCTTAAGAAAATAAGCTGGGAAGCTGAGCACTAAACACATCGTCAAGAGTGCAGAACCAGAGGACAAATGCCTGAGTGCAAGGACCGTCCCAGAAATAACAGTGAGAAAGCCACGTCCAAGCTGCTGGTAGCGGTCTTTCTAAACACTGGACTTCACATCCCTGAGTTTCACAAAGATCACACAGTAGCCAACACCACAGTAAATCTTAAAGACCAAATAAATGTGTGGTTTACCTCCCAAGGTCTCTCCCCTAGTCTTATTATCACCAACAATGGGGCCAGTGTTATGAAAACAGTCAATGTTGGCTGAGCCACTTGAATGCCATTAAGAAAAATGTCTCCCTCCCTGGATTACAACATAAAACATTTGGAGGATTTGACTATTTATTTATTTTTATTAAAATTTTCGTAAAATTATAAGTGGCGCTTACAGTAGCAGTAGCTCCTATGTGATAAGATTTAAGCCATTACCTGTGAACAAACAAGAAGAAGATTTAAAAATTTTTAGAAGAGTATGTGCAGTTCTTGTCAATTGGGCTTTTACTTTTTTTCTTTTTTTCCACACTTTGACCTCTCTGATGATGAGGAAGATAGTGTTGAGAATACTGGCATAACACCTACTCTAATGTAAGTGTACATGTCCTGCCCATGGACATGTATTCACATTTCTATTGGCAGAAACAGTATGAATTCTGCATTGACCTTCTGGAATTTTGCAATTTTCTTCTTAGCAGCAGCATGAGATCTTCAGGAAAGCCCTGCTGGGGAATATTTTTCCCTGGTCTTCCCTTCTTTTTGTACTTCTGACACCATCTGGTAAATTGGATTTTGGTATTTTTACGTAGCCACTTCTCTCATACTCTCGCTTCATACTCTCAATTTTTTCATTCCAACATTCCCATACTCAGTGCTCTCCAATGCTCATGCAAGCAGACTGGAATTATTCTTTTTTATTGGGTTACTAAGCACACCACTGAGGATGTTTACCAAGGAAGGAAAGCCTGACATGAACCTAATAGATGAATAGAGAACTGGTCCCAGATTTTTTAAGAGTCTGGAGGGGTTTATATTCCAGAATTTCATCTCTGGTGAACAATGTACTGAGCTTTAATTGATTCCTGCACAGTGTCTTTGACTGATGAAAGGGACACTTCCCAAAGAAAAGCAGCCATCAAAAGTTTTACATGTGTATGCGCAAACGGCCTTGGAACGACTGCAGAGAGACTTCAGATCCTGCCCCAATTCCATGCTGAACTCCAATTAACTGTTTTACCAAATCCCATCTCTCATGATAATCATGACATCAGTCAGCTACACCCTGATTAATATTCCTTACCTCAAACTGTATCTGAAACAGGTTTTGAGTAATACAGGGAAAATGTCCAGTTTCATTCTCAAGTCATATTGAAATCTTTTATTAGTGAGTGAAAATAAATTCACAGAAAGGTAACTTTTAGGGTTGCAGTGGATACATTCTTATTGAACTAGATAAAAAGAAATTACGTCTTATTCATGCTTCTTTCCTTTTTTTTTTTTTTTTTTTAGATGAAAAACAAAGGCTTAATAAGTGTATTTCATCTCTGTTATATTATAGCTAGGTACCTGTAAGACTGTGGTCTGAGTAACATGTATTACAGCATCTTCTGATCCACCCCCTCACTGCTTTAGATTTCTAATTTTTATTTTAATTTGCTTACCCTTGTAAGGAGACAAGAATTAAGTACAAGACTGTCTGTACCCGTTAGTCTTCAGATCTCTCTGCTTCCTGCTCTCCCCCATCCTTCACCCTTCCTGACAGACTTTTGGTCACTTAACTCTTGGTCATATCTGGCCAGGCTTGGCAGGAAACCAGACATCTCAAGGATGGGGCCGTCTGTGCAGGTTTCTGAGCATGATCAGCTCAGCTGGGTAGGGAGCCCTGAAGGAAGGCGCAGGGAGGATGAGGCAGGAGGAGCAGGTGGTGTGGCCTCTGTCTGGCAAAGCTTTCGGACCCTGGTACCGCTCCAGACAGGTGCCAGATCATGTCATCTCTGATGGATAAGAGACACCATCTAAGGTCTCAGCAACAAAATGAGAGGGAAGTGGGCTAATGCAAGGGGAAAATCTTCAGGGGACGGAAGGTACACGTCAGTCAGACCCAGGTTTCATTAGTCCAGCCGTACGAGAATGACTTTAAAGTATCTCTCAAATTGACATGGGTCCTAACTACTTCAAAGAACTTTTTTTATTTATTTTTTCCCCAAGATATTCAATTGCTAGTTTTATCTTTGTGCACAGATATCTTTCTTCTGATTACTTTTCCTTTCCCCATATGAAGGTTATTAAGGTAATCAAGTACTTTTCCTCAGTAGTTCCATCCCAGAGGCATGTATTTTGCTGTCACCAAGAAAAACAGTAGAATTCAAACCAGATCAAGTTCTTCAGGATTACATTTTCAAAAAGATAATA
This sequence comes from Tyto alba, assembly GCF_018691265.1. Lineage (NCBI taxonomy): Eukaryota > Metazoa > Chordata > Aves > Strigiformes > Tytonidae > Tyto > Tyto alba. Next base: position 14,502,162 of record NW_024881322.1, read on the forward strand.
TGCTTTTGATTCTAAGAATGAAACACACATGCCAAAATGATGCTTTAAAAGCAGCTAGTGTAAGGTTTAGGAAATGGGTCAAGTTGACAACTTGGGAAAATAACGTAAGCTGTAAGCAGGCAGTTTTCACCATGTTGACATACCAGTGCTTCTCAGTGAGTGAAAATCAAAGAGGTAGCACATCCACTGTGATTCAAGCAAATTCTCCCCTTTCTGGTAATATCACCAAGAAGAAACAAAATAAATTTATGTAGCACAATTAGCCTTGTGATGTCAGGAGTGCTGTAATATGTCATCTCAGGAACAATGTGGTTTCCTATCTTCATAGCAGGCAGTCAGCAATTACCACTTGACTATTATTTTTGATCACTAAAATGGATTCAAACACAATCCCTACAGACAGAAGTCTCGACAATGGATTCTGCTAATACTTTGTTAATTTTTCTATGCCTTTATTTTTCAAACCTATAATAAAGTGAAGATATTTTCATCCAGGACAAATTTTCATGGTGCCATTACACTTAAATTAATGATTTTACACTCTGGACATGAGAAAGTTATTGTCAGTTGTGAACCTGTGTCTCATACTGATGAGCAGTTATTCACCCAATGTTAGTATACCAGAATGGCTGGACCTGATGGAGTAATGTGTAAAAAGTCAAGACTCTAGTGTTCACTTTACTGCAGAAATTTGTTTCTTCAACTGAACTTCCTGTCATTTCTAGTAATGATAAAATGGTGAATTTTTTCTTCTTTCCTTTTTGGCAGAAGTCTTAATGATTTTCAGTGCTTGTACGATATGAAGTATTTTATGCAGTGAAAAAAATTTTTTTAAGTACCTCAAACTGCATCTTTCATCTATTTCCTAATTTAGCCATGGTACAAGTTACTTAACTTGTAAAAAAAGAAACTCCCTATCTACAAGTGACTTTTTTTTGCTAACTAATTTTACTAATTTTAAGATTCAGTTCTGACTATACTTAAAAAATCTCAGTGTTCCAAATAGCTACCAGAAATCAGCCTAAGTTGTAAAAAGAGACTGGTTATGTAAAGATGGGTCATACTTGGGGTACCCAGTTCAAAGCATTCTCAAAGAAGCAGGGTTTTTGGAAGGTATTGTCCCTTAGAATTTTTATTTCCTCTACAAATGAAGCATAATACACTAGCTGCTTTTGAAAATTTATGTTTCCAGTTGCAGCTAGAAGCAGACTTCCCAAAAAGTTCATGAAGAGCTGGTACTTGTGAGATGCATTTTGCTGGATGCTGTATCATCAGGATGTTCTATCTCCTCATAAGCATCTGAATTTTGGGACTTTTTTTCAAAGTTAGTTATGAATTCCAAGCTTTTGACTTTTTTTTTTTTAAGTCTTTTTCTGAGGTGATGAAAGACTAGATTGTATTTTACTGCAAGAAAAAAAAATGTATCATTCATAAGATAGTTACTTTCAGAGTAGGTATGTCATCCTAACTGCTGAAGCCCTATTTTAATGTAGTGGAGTGCTGGTTTATTCTGTGCGGCATGGTTGTACGGTGTTTATTCAATCCCTGTGTCCACATGAGTTTGACGCTAATCAGCTGTAATTGCATAATTTACAGATGATTACTGAGAAATCCTCTACTGGTCTAGCAAAGACCTTCTGCATTGCTGGGCCCTGTAGTTTCAGGCCATCATTCTTGCGGTCCTCAGTCTTTCACAATCCCATCAGTTCGGCAAATGCCCAAAACGTATTTAGTCATGAACTCATTACTGATACAACAGGCAACACAGTGCATGAAACACCATGCTGCCCACAGCATTCCTAAATAATATGTTCTGGAATGCTTATCTTAAATTCCATCTTATTATTACTTTGGCACATTTAAATAAGTGGACTTGTCAACAAATAACAATCAGAAGCAACGGGCAACGTTTCATTCAAGTTATGTCATTGCCTTCCAGATTTCATCGTCCATATGTGAAAAGCATTCCATTCTCGGGAAATAAGAAACATGGGGAAAAAATAGTGCATTTTTATTAGTATTTGAAAGCAATTCATGTGTTTGATGACTAAAGGAGGCAGTGATACCAATCTAACACAGCAGCACTATGGTAGCCAAGACCAGCAGCTTCTACCCCATACATCACCAGTGAGTCACTGCCTGATCTTATCCAAATTGCCGCTTGCCACCAGGAGAATCCTTTGGCCCCAATTTGTGTGCAAAACTAGTGAGAGGTGGCCATCCAGAATTTCAGAGGCAGAAATTAAGAAGCACTCATAAAAAGTATGTTTATCATGTCTCTGTGCTTCCTTGCATTTTTTGTAAAGTATAGAAAACAATCCTTACTTATGTAAGTGCTTTGAAACCTGCTTTGTTCATTGGAAGTTACTGAAAGTGCGTGTTCATAATAAGGACCAGTGTGCTCTTCAAATACACTGCTAAACAAGTAGACTACTGAAGGAGGGCTAAATTTCCTTGTGTGTGAAAAGCAGCAGAAATGTATCTTGCAAACTGTGATCATGACATTTTTATATGGTTTAGAGATTTAAAGATTTTGGTGAGATTAACGGTCTAAGATTTAAAGTGAGCCTTCACAATATTTCATGGTTTAGGAAGCAGCTATTCCAGTCATAGGATCTGTGTGTGGGGGAAGAGTGTGGGAAGGGAGGGGTGTGTGCACAACCAAGGGCCTTCTGAAAAGAGCAAGAAGAGCTCTTTCTTGGTTTACACACTTTTAAAGAATACAGTGTTGGTTTAGGGGGATTGTTTTTAAATAGATATAAAACCTCCTACTCTGGGCACTGGGAAAGGCACATAGAAGAGTTAAATGTGACACTGAACATGGCATGGCAAAAGAGAAGGCATGAGTGGGTGGTAGATAAGACAGAGGCAATACTGCTGATTGTGTGTGATGTGAAGTGTCATCAGTTATAAGATAAATAAATAAAATGGGTACTCTGTGAGCCATCCCTCTTTTTCTGTCACTAGGAGTTATCTCCAAATGCAAAAATATTAGAAGCAGGAACTATTCTGGTATATCCAGATAGACATTATATCCTGATACATCCAAATACACTCTCCCAAAATAAAAAAATAGCGTAATTAAATATTTTATTGTTAGCATGGTCCTAATCATATGCAGAGAGACAATTGCTTGCTTTGTCTTGGATTTTAAGTGTTCCTGCATTGCTGTACTTCCCTTATTGGAGACCGCTTCTAAGTGATACCAATTTTGCTGCACTGAATCTCTATTTATGGCCAGTCCACTGCTGAAAGGAAGATTGACGTTTTCAGCTATGCTGGGTATTTCCCATTGTAACAGCCTACTGTTTCCATAGAAATCCTTCAAAGTGTTTTAATAGAATGTGAGTAAAAAAGGAGTTTTGTTGACACATTTATTCTGCCAGGTTTTTAACAATCTGATTAATGTCTCCTCAATATTCACTTATTTTAAAAAAACAAAAACAAAAATGCAGAAAACATACATGTCGTTTCCACAGCACTTTCATCGTCCATTTCCAGGATCCCTGAATTAATTTATCCCTTCTCTTTTTTAACTCCCCACCACCCTTCACCCTATCATCATTCTGTCCCTGAAAGCCCTTTTCTACATAAAATTAGCACTAGCAAATCTACAGTGGTGACAGAAAGCCCTTAAATCAGACACTGAGCATTTTGTGATTCATCAGAAACTCTCCATGCCTCTGAATCGAGTTAGTTACTAAATGGTCGCTGCGTTATGGGCAGAGCGAGATGTGAGTAACCCATGCCACGCATTGTCAGAACTTCTGGAGCCCGCTGGAGATACCCACGTTGAGCTGAATACATTTTGTTTTAAGGGGGTGTTGATTTAAATGTTGGATGATTCACTGCCTCCTGCTGTCTCCTGCAGTGTGGGCATAATACTCGTACTTTTGAATGCAGTGCTTTTTAATCACTTTCATTTAATGTCCATCCTCCTCCTCTTTGCCACCGCACGATACCAGTTACCTTGTGAAATGTTCTAGCTACTCCGTTTCAGACTCACTCCTTATCAGGATCGAAAGTTGTAATCCAACCTTCCTAGGAGTCATAATTCTAGCTTTCAGCATCTTTGCTATTCCTGCACGATATTATTACATATAGCCGTGTGAATCCTTCTCATGCCTCGCCTGCATTTGCTCGGTTCACACAAAAAAGGATTAGTTGTCTGTTTTTGTTAAGTATGAACAGAAATATATAATGCTGGTAATTACATGTATTAACTTGTTTTATAATTAAGTTTTATGATATCTGGAAATAAGGTTTTGGTGGGTCTGATGACGACGAGTAGACTTCTTTAAAGTGATCAGCTGACCTATTTGTTCATGACAGCAATGAAATTTATGAGTGTTTGTTCATAAACATGAAAGACAATTTGAGTTCTTCTAGCACAGAGTGAGTGGGTTCTTGTTTTTTTTACTCATTATGTAATTTGAACGGTTTCAAGCCAGTAACCTGCTAAGCAGAAATCCCTTGATCTGCCAGGCCCTACGATGCCCCCCAGACAGTGAAGCAGGAGGACATCACTTAACTAAGCGTGTATCTGTTTATCTTTCTTAAACAAAATGCTTTTCTCATTTCTCACTGCCTCCAATCATTGTGCATTTTACACAAACCAGTTTCTGGGTGTCTCAGTGTAGGCATTTAGTGTCTGTTTAGACGTCTCCTGTAAGTCCTGGGTCATATACGTCAGCATTCTGTAAATGTCTCAGACAACAGGGTGCATCTAAAATGACACTAGATGCCTATACTTAAGCACCCGAATCCCATCCCTTATTACTTTTTAACCAGCACAAAGCTTCCCTCACTAAACACTTTATAAATTAGATAAATATAGGGCTCCTCCACTGCATCTTCAAATGACTTGTGGTATGGAGCTACCTCTGGTACTTGGATTCCATTTCCACTGGAGTGAATAAGACCCTTTTTATAGCATGCACGTCACTGGATCACAAATGCTTTGGATCCTGAACACTTCTTTCACTATCCTGTATTATTTTCAATGTTATCAGAACGAATTGGTGTAATTAGAACATAAACCCTTCTGGCTGCAGAGATTGGCTTCTGCCTATCAGTTGCTAAATTCTGTTCAGTGTGTGTCAGAGACCAAAACTGCAGCTGACACCGAGCGACGAGGAGTGTTCTGTGCACTTCCCTGGAAAGACAGGATTCTAATGTCTTTCTATCATTTGAATAAGATGTAATTATTGCCAGGGGACTTCCACAACGGTAACAAGCCTATCAGATATCACACAGTCATTGTCTAAATAGCACCTTCATGGCACACATTTAGGGTTTTCTCCATATGGCTTGTTCTGGGGACCCAGCAACAGTGAGTAAATGTATGGACAGCTTTTTAGCTGCAGGTAAACTAAACAAATAGATTTATGAGGAAACTAAGTGAGAGAAAGCACAAAGCAGGGAAGCCTAGAAAAACCTTGTGAGTAGAAAGTCCATGGAGGAGGCTGACAGCAGATGCAGTTCTGGAGAAAGACCAGTGCATTGTGGCTTCTTAGCAAGCCAGTCCAGCAAATCTATGCAGCCATTACATTAAGAAAACTGTGGAACAAATTAACGAGTGAAAGATACACTATTGCACCTCCGTTCCTGTTATCGTTGCACATTTAAATACATAACAACACAATCTTGTCTTGTATGTGAAGCCAAGCATACAGCCTTTTAAAGCTATGATATCTCAAAAAATGCTCAATGAATGGCAAGCAAGTGAATGGTATAGTATAGTATGGGTGGTTATGAGAGCTTTCAAAAACCCATTTAGGGTCTTCTGAGTTGTCTTACAGTTATTCTGCTGCTAAAATTCTTTGCTTAGGGGATAGAAACAGCTCATTAAATGAAATGCAGCTTCTTCAAGATGTGACAGAACATAATGAAGTTAATAGTGATTTGGATTAAGGAAATTTTGATACTGATATTTTTGCTCTGACTGTTGGCATATATTGAATGACTGGATAATTCCTTTGCAATGAATAATGGATCATTTTGTCTAGCATACTGTAACATTATGCAAATTCATCACGCCCAGCAGCAGTACAAACTTTGCTATTCCCTCTTGATACATTTGGCCTGTGCTGAAATAGGGAATGTTGAATTCAGAGAAGAGGGAAGAGGGTTGTCCAGGGTTGCAGGTTTTTGTAACAGCTTTGCCATTAAGAGCTTGTCTAAATACAGAAGTTATATGACTTTTTGTCAGATTTTCTGCATTCAGTCAAATCAGCATGGTGTGCAAGTTCTGCCTGCCTTTTGTTGTTTAAGCAAAATTAAGCTCATGTTTAGCATCAATGCACAAAGTTGCTTCAGCTGAACTACAAGCACAATTGTAGTTACACAAGTCTAATGACTCCTAGCACACTCTGTGAATCTGAATATGCCATGAAACTTGCTATGCCTTGGTTCGTATTGCTGCAGAATTCATACTATAATGCTTACCAGTGGCATGATTACTGAAAAGCGTTTTTATATTGTCAAATGAAAACACCAAATAGCAATGTGGAGGATTCTTGAATTGTACAAAAATACTGGGAGCAGAGAGCATATTGATTTATCTGTGTTGCCTGGGGAAATACGATTTTGCACAATTTCAAATGATCTCTCCAGAAATGAATAGAAAGGAAAAAAGCCTGTCCCCAAGAAGCCTGCAGATGAAGGCTGTAATTTGGAAGCTCTGAGGAATGTCACTAGTGAGTATACTGTGAAAGTGCAAAATTTTCAGGCCTCTTCTCTCCTATTCACAGTGGGGAAACTCATGCTCAGTGGTAGCTATTCCCCACAGAAAGGGAGAAGAATGGATTCGGCCACTAACTGGGATAATTAGATCCTTCCGTACACTATTTTATTGACTTACACATTTGAGTGACCACATAAATAAGTTTTGCCAAATAAGAAAAAATGACTTTGCCTGTGAATTTGATGGTTAGCTAAACCATGCTGACTTCAGGCTAAAAGCAGAGTATACATTTTCCTATGTGGATGTCCCGGGTTGAGTGAATGGTGGAGTTTTTTTGGTGGCAGGGGAGGGGGCTATCGGGGCAGCCCCCTGTGAGAAGCTTCTCGAAGCTCCCCCAGCTCCAAGTCAGCTCCACTTCTGTTTGGGAAATTGAGCCAATCGGCTGCGCCTCTGCGATAACGTATTTAAGAAGGGACGTGGTGACGGGCAGTGGGACTTGTGAGGAGGAGTTGCTGCAGCTGCATGAACACCAAGGTCAGTGGAGGAACGGAGGAAGAAAGGAGGGGGGAGGTGTGCCGGAGCAGAGACCCCCCTGGATCCTGTGGGGAGACGGCAGGGCGGCCCCCCCTGCCACCCATGGAGATCTATGGTGGAGCAGACATTGATTTATGCCCTGTTGCTCCTGCTCGGATAATCAAGGTTCTGTGCCCAAAGAAGGCCAGGGTCTCATGGGAAAAGGCAGCCCCGCTGCTGTAATTCAGCACTGGGAGGATTGCAGCATGCCGGCGAGTCCCACGCCGGAGCAGCTCGGGAAGGGCTGCAGCCGTGGGAGGGAATCCAGTCGGAGGAAGTTAGTGACCCATGACGGAGCAGTGTGGGGAACGCTGCGGCCCATGGGAGGAACTCATGTCGGAGAAAGTTTGTGGAGGACTGTCTCCTGTGAGAGGGGGACCACGATGGAGCAGGAGGAACAAGTTCTGGACACTCCCCTCACCGAAGATAAGGGAAGTGGCAGCGTTGACTGCACCCCCCATTCCCTGCCCCTGCGCCGCTGGGGGAGGAGGTAGAGATATCGGGAGCAGAGCTGAGCCCGGGAAGAAGGGAGGGGTGGGGGGAAGGTGTTCTCAAAATGTGGCAATGCTTCTCACTGTCCTACTCTGTTATGTGTTGTTAGTGTCTGTAATAAATGTATGTTCTTTTTTTTCTTCCCCTAACGAGTCTGCCGTTTGCTCGTGATCATAAGGGGGAATTTTTGCCCATCCCAGTCCTATCTCGAACCCCAAGCCTGGCTCTCTGTCCCTTCTCATTGCCGGAGGGGAAGGGAGAGAGAGGTGCTGCATTGTGGTTGGCTGCCAACCAGGCCTAAACCACGACAGTGGAGCATCACAAATATCTCTGAGGGTCTCTCATGGAACAACTGCTATCTGGGGTGCACAGCACCCTGCCACCCAAATCCAAGTATGCCCTGGAGGTGCCGCAGCTTCAAATCAGGCAGATAGGTGTGTTAAGTATGTCATCTTTTACAGTGCTGAGAAAGCTGATTCTGCAGCTCTGTTAGCTAAGTTGAAAACTCAGCAGCTCTGAGGAATATAAGGAAAAAAAAAAAATAATAATCTGGGGAGAGAAGAACAGAAGATGGAGCAAGATGGAAGCTGGGCAATTGTACTGTTTTCTGAAGGAGAGGATACTTGTGTTTGCACAGAACAGGTAGATAGTTCATTTGGAAATTCATCATTCTCTAATTTCTTCTCAAACAGCACAGTAAGAGCTCAATTACATATTCACAGATGTAAGTTCACTGGAAGGGATGGCGAGAAGCGCATAAGGAGATTTCTGTTCCTAGGAAACCATAGCTGTAGAGAGGTACCCGTCCTTGTGCTACCAGTGTTTTCTTCAAGGAGTGGCAAGTACTGCCAGGGGTTTACTGGGTGGTTGGGGACCAAGGTCCTTGCTGCTAGGAGCTAAGTGGAAAGAAAGGGTTTGGGAATAGGCCAGTAAACTTTGTTCTGGAAATAACACTTAAATGAGAGCTGTTCATTGACATGTAGGCTCTCCTGACTCTCTGGGAATCTCTGGGTGTCTCTTCCTACGCTGGGCAGCGCTAGAAGGGCTTCTGGGGAGGTGGAAAAGGCTGTCTCTTCAAAGTGTCATCCTGCAACCCGAGAGGGCACTACCTCTTCAGAGACCCTACTTGAAAGTATCTCTCAAGGGATTTACAGTTTTCAGATGCTGTTGCTCACAGGATGAGTTTAACTCCACTCTTCAGCACTGCTCTGCCTTTTACTAGGTAGGATTAAGCCCTTATCAAGCTTTATGTACTACAATGGGCCAAGACTATTTTAGGAATCTTTTCCCTTGTGTCACATCCCAGGCTCCACACAAGCCTCAGTCTGGGCGCAGGAACTGCTCATCTGTAGCTTTTTCTGACTGCAAACCAGTTTCATGCTCTTAACACTTGTTATTGTCTCTTTTCCCTTCTAAGATTGCTATAACCTAGTACTAAACGTTACTATAAACAGTTATATTAAATAGGTCTAGCATAAAGAGCAGCACGTGCTACAGCAGATTATATTCTCCACATTTATTGTATGTTACTGCAGATACATTAGCTTTATGCTATTAGTACCAAATACATATGTGTTTTACTTGCACCTCCCTTTTTGCTTTGCTTGCCCTGAAGTGGATGATTTATGTGTTTTTAAATAGTTGGTGTAAACAAATGCAGTACATGAGACCTTTTGCAGTACTTGTGAAACCCCTCCCAAGTCCATCTGTCCTTTGCAATTGTTCCAAGCCACAGAAAGGGGTGTGTGTGCATGTGCTTGTGTATGTGGATATAACTATATATAGCGACACTTAATAATCAGGTCTATAGTTTTCCCATTAAATTGTACTGGAAACATCTCAGTTGTAGTTTCAACACATGATTTTTTTTTTTTTACCTTTTCACTTAAAAGTTAAAATTGAAACAAGAAGGTATCATGCAAAGTTTCACAGTTTTCCGAAGAAATCTGAAGTGGATGTCATAAGGGAATGGACTGCTTCTTGAAATGCATTAATTTATGAGAAGGACATGAGAATAAACAAGGACTGCAAATGGGGCAGTACATCCTTTTTCTTTTGCAGTAATTCCTCATGTAAAAGTACCAGAACAAATTTCTTCTTAATGCCCCAATCTTCCCCTCCTCCCCCTCCAGATCAGCCCCCCCACCCCAGCAAAAATGCATAAAGGAAGGTTTTTAGGTATGTGTAATTCAACAAGTGAGCAAACTTCCCTTTATAGTGTGACAGTTAGACTTGTTTGGAAAACAAGGAAAACTTTTATTGAGATGTTTCCTGGTTCCTTTCTGAAATTCATAATTTAAATAGCAAAGCCTCTTCAATATGTCAAATATTTGAATTAGAGAGTTGTAACTGTGATGAAATGTTTATTGAAAATGCGGGCCTTTTGCCCACTGAAATGGAACTGCTGATGAAAAGCATTGCCACTTTTTCCATCAGATCTAATGCCATTTTATTTAAAATTAAATGAAACAGCAAATTCATGACTATTTGATGGATTGTTAAACTTTGTTTAATAGGTTGTCTCAACTGGTTAGGATTTTGAAGTTTGGGGTTTTTTTCTTGTGTGTGTGTGTTTTCAGTATGATGATTGTAAACCCCTGTTTAGGCCATGCTTTAATACAGCTAGTGCCATTTTGAGGAGGCAATCTGAGCTCCATTTAAATTAATACACATTTTGTCATTGCTGGGGATGAGACAGCAGGCCTAAATAAATTCTTCCACAAGTTACACTGTCCCAAAGGTGTTGTTTAATGTCCCTGTGTGATACTATAGCATTATTGGTTATTTACCACTGAAGGAGTGCCATTTCAGTACTTATAGGTGAATTCATTTGCAGTTTTACTTCCTGTATGTTCAAAGATGTGATGTGCCAGGTCCATGTGAGCCATTGTTATTGATAATAATTTAAGACAACTCCACTAAAATATTCCAATGTGTTTGTGGAGAGAGAATCTTGACATTTCTTTATGTCTAAATAGCATGCAATGAATGACAATCACTTTTCCCTCAACATAAATGATGGAAGTGCAAATAACAATGTTGGGAATTGTTTTAGTTGAGTATTTACAGTCTCTTCTTCTGCAAATCTCCTGTTAATGTGATTTCAGTGAAGCTTCTTGTTTCTGTTTTCCTCACATAATACTGTAGTTGAATGAAGCTTGGAAATGCAGAGGGATCTTTATAAGAATTGTATAAATAACTAAGGAGGTGAGGAGACGAATGGGAAAGAATTCTTTAAAATCTCCAAAAGGGAAAAAAAAATCCATGTTCAGTGTGATTTTTAAGGTGAAGTATTCATCCGTTCTTAATTTATCCACACTAATACAACCTTCCCTATTCAGCTCATCATCTCCCGATGAATAATACATGAATAAATATTGTTACCTATATACTCTGTGAATGCAAAAGTAGTTTATAATTCTCGAGAAAGATTTTATTAATAGTACAGTGTTAACCACCTTAGTCTGAGTCATAATTAATTGTTACTGTATATTTGTGAAACCTGAGGAAATGAAGACAAGAGGAGGCAGAAGACAAGGGAAAAAAAAAAAAACAAAACAAAAAAACAAAAAAAAAAAAAAAACAAAAAACAAAAAAAACAACCACCCTGGAGTTAGTTGCAGTAAAAGAATAAATTCTTTTTAGTCTGAGCAGGAAGCTGGTATTACTTGTTAATGTAGTCATTCTTTAAAATAGTCTTTCAGATGATTCAGTTAGAAATCTTCATTGTGCTCTAGCTATTAACATAAACCACTTGAATTTCTGGATGGAAGTCCAGTGGAAAGAGAGTTATAATATCCAAAAGCCTCTGGAATGGCAGGCTAAGTTTTCCATTGATTGGTGTCAACTCTCATATTCCCTTTTAGGTTTTAAAATATAATATTAAGGAGGGGTTGAGCAGTGGGCAAGTTTGGCATATTACCCATTTGTTGCTTCACAACCTGTTAAAGAGAAATATATCACTTAGTTTAAAAAAGAATAAAAACAAAAATCTAATGAGTAACATTAAGTTGTGTGATAGATGCCCCATTAACCTTGTGCTTCACTCTATCTCCAAAAAGCCTGCCTAGAAAGGTGGCACGACAGATCATTAACAGGACCAGGACTGAAACCTGAATATGCAAAATATCACTCAAAGTCCCTGTATTCTTTCATCAGTGTGCAAACTTTGTGGGTGATAAAATCCAGGGGAGCCCTGGCAGCAAAGAAGAGGGAATTCTCCTCTGAGTATATCTGCATGGGTTGTGCAGGGGAAAAATCCTGGTAAACAGTGGAAAGCACCAGTAAATAAATACAAATGTAATGCTCTGAACTCTTCTGAACCCTGACAGTGGCAGTTCATTCCCAAAGAATACCTATTTGTCATTCCACCCACTGCTGTGCTATAGCCGACACTGAAAACATATTAGGAAAGTGTATGTAATGTTCAAGGCATCTTCAGGCTCTTTCAGATGTAGGAAAATCCAGACTGGGTTGCTCAACCACCTTTTCTACCAAAACACCAGCTGGAGAGGAGCTCCTAATTGTTTGGAACTCAGTGTGCTAGTATGAGCTTGAACAGATGAAGACTACACCGAGCCAAATTGCCCTTTCACACCACCTTTACGCTGGTATAACATCACCGGCTTAAACACCACTAAGCGACAGATTAGTGGGTCTGCATATCCGCATGTAGTCTGCAGAGGGAAATGAAAACTTTGTCTTTGAAGTGATCTGCAGGAATTGTTGTGGACAGGGGAAGGAAGAGGAAACACAAAATACAAGGTGCTCAAAAACAAACAACAGCAAGCAGTTCGCAGGAGAGGATGAAGGGCTGCTCCTGGCGGGGACAGAGATCCCGTGTTGAGAGACGTCTGCGCATGGTGTGCTTCTCTTACTGCCATGCCTGTAGTATGCAGCAAACACAGGAAAACACTGTCAGTATTTGCGATCAGTGATTTATCATTCCCGTACTGTGTCATGTCCAGGTTAAGCTGCATGTGAGCTGAACATGCATACCGTAAGTAATAACGTTCATCCAGGAAGCTGCAGAGGTTTTGGCAGCCACTTCAAAATTAACAGATACTTGGAGGTTTAAGGGGTAGGGACTCATCGTGTTCTCTGTGAGAGCAGCACTCCACCCTACTATCTCTTGATGTGAATTGATTCTTGTGAGAATTTTCATGAAATCTATTCAAGGAAATAGGAATTTAAAAAATGAATCTTTCATGAATTGCAATGCTGCTGGTTTCACTTTTCCTTTAGCTCACTCTAGAATGGAATTGGCTGGATTGTACTACTTCGCTATTTAGACTCATATAGCTCTAGGCAAAATCTCAGGCAGAAAATATATCATCCATGAAGACACTGATAATAATGTTGTTAACATGACATATCAGTCTTTATATTTTCAGCAAGAAAAGCTAACAGAGTCAGATCACTTCATTAGCAGAACACAACTGTGAGCCTCTGAAGTGTAAATTAAATCTCTCCTTGCTGTCTTTATCTGGCTCTCAGAGCTACAGAGGGAGTGTTATCAAACCATTTCTTTACACTGCAGAGTAGCAGTACACTTTGGAATATCTCCAGCAGATGCTGAAATGAGCCCTTTGGGGGTGACTCTCCTCAGTTCTTGCTGTTTTCCTCTTAGTGACACGGAGTCAGAAGAGGGGACTGTGCATGGGCAAAGTTTGGTTTGCCTCCATGCTAAAGCCTTCAAGCTCCCTGAGAAGAAGTCCTGTCCTCTAAGATGCCTGAGAATGAAAACCCTAGTTCAATCGAGCTGCTTGTTAGGTCCCTACCCCATCAGTGGGAAGCTAAAAGAATAGGCAACAAACAGTAGACTATAGTATTTTCAGGCACTGTAAACAGCTAAGTAAAAATTCAGCAATCTGTAATTTAGAATATAATCTCAGCACTAGAACCTTGCTAGCATTATTCAGTATACTTGCTGATTTACATGGAAACAGTATAGACAATGCACTAAATACACTATTCAGCGCTTAGAGTTTCACCTGTGGAGAACTTACAGGCCCTATGTATGCCAAGAAAAAATGTTACACATAGGACTACAAGGAAGCTTGTATTATCAAAGAGGCAATAGCATGTCATCTATTTCAGTTTGTAGAACTGACATTTTTAATAAAAGATGTCAGTTTAATTTAGAGCTTAAGCAGAGGACATAGGCAAATATTTTCCAATTCATTAGGCCACAGGCCCAAAGCATGGAAATAAATTCTTCTGATGAGTCCTGTCACCACACTGTAATTCCAACACTGCCATTTTCTGAAATTAAGCAGACCCATGCCACCCTTTGCTCTACTAATGTCGCTCCAAATGTTTCCCAGGAGTTTCCCAGGGCTGGTGGTAAGGCTGCATCGTAGTGGGAGCCATTACACAGGAGGCGCATGGGGAATGCGAGGGGTGTTTTGCCCTGAGTAACTGGTTTAAGATAAGTTATGAGCTCATGAATTGGGAAAACAAGCTATTTTCAGTTCATGCTCTCTGCCAGATTCTCTTCTTGATGCCCACTCATAAAAACAGAATTAATCTGCTTTTGTAGCACTGGAACAAGAGCATGGTTCAAGAATCTGAATATAAGCTGTGGAAATGGCCTCAATGTAAGGATGAGGAAAGAAGGACAACACAAAATGAGTCCTGCAGCTTCTGTGTGTTTAGGAGGGAGGAGTTCTATCATGTGCTGCCTGTTGGAGGGGTTTCCCTTCTTTATTGTGCCAATTGGCAATCCTCTCTCTTACTGAAACTTCTGTGTCAGTTTTCAATATTACTACCAAAAATCAGTTGGCTGTTGTAATCCTTTTGTTTATATAATTGTGACCCACTGTAGAACAAAAGATTCACGTCATCTGCAGAAGTATGCCAGTTTGTAGAAAGTGCATGGAGTTGGATTTTTTGTTATTGTTGACATTTTCCTTTCAGCCATTCATATTTATAAAGGAGCAGAATCTCTTGGTGCAGCTTGCCTGGTGATTGCATTCAGATTAGACATTTAGAAACAACTATTGCTAAGCACTATTGTTAACGGTAGTTTAAGGTTGTCTCGTGTGGTGTGAACTGGCCACAGGTGTGGGCACATACCTTCTGCATTTTCCTTCTGTTTTTATGAAACAATATATTGTGAATTGGAGAACACTTTGTTTAGCATAAATTGTGCAACAAACGGCTAGCCTAAGTGAGATGGAGTATACAGCTTAACCACAAAGATTAAAAATATTTTCTCTGTTTTTCAGATCTGGCTAATACTTACACAATGAATGGTGTCTTTGTTTCAGCCTCTTGGAGATACAATGTCTGCATGCAGGTATTTGGGAAAATGCCCCCACTCTCCTGAGACCCCACCTGGAGTATGCATCCAGTTCTGGGCTCCCCAGCACAAGAGAGACATGGACCTTTTAGGGTGGCTCCAGAGGAGGGCCACAAAAATGGTCAGAGGGCTGGGATAAAGGCTGAAAGAGTTGTGGTTGTTCAGCCTCGAGAAGTCTCCAGGGAGACCATACTGGGGGTGTTTTCAAAATATAAAGGGGGCTTATAAGAAAGATGGAGAGAGAATTTTTACCAAGGCTTTTAGTGACAGGACAATGGACAGTGGGTTCAAACTGAAAGAGGGTAGGTTTAAGCTGGACATAAAGAAGGAATCTTTTTACAGTGAGGATGGTGAGGCGCTGGCCCAGGGTGCCCAGAGAAGCTGTGGCTGCCCCCTCCCTGGAAGGGTTCAAGGTCAAGTTGGACAGGGCTTTGAGCAACCTGGTCTAGTGATAAATGTACCTTCTCATGGCAGGGAGGTTGGACTGGATCATCTTTAAAGGTCCCTTCCACACAATCCATTCCATGATTCTATGAAAATTACACTTTCATTTATTTCTGCCAAGGTACTGGGTCTAAAGGGAAAACCATGCGATCCAAAACTGGGCACAGTTGTCCTCCCTTCTGCTGCCCAGCTGCATTGGCCTCAGTGTGAGTTCAGTCATCTTCTACTAATGTTGATAGAAATGGTCTTTATTTCATATTAAGAGGGAAACTTTAATAAAGTGGAAGTAAGACATTATTATGCAACAATGGAAGTGTCCTGGAGAGGGAATTTGGAATTAATCTTCCAGTGGGTTTATACTATGTCTATAAAAAATAGCACTCTATACACAAATTTTTCAGTTACTTTATTTAATAACTAATAAGAAGATTTTGCAAAAATATGAAAATTTGACTGTATATTTCTTGTAATTGTCTCCTACTCTTATGTGTAAAAGTATTGTTTCCCACTACCTTTTAATGAAAACAACTCGGATCTGGCTGCTGATCAAAATTTTCAGATCAATACTGTTAAATATTAAGCTCATATTTCTTCCTAAAGTGATAGAAGTTCTTTCTTTATTTCACCTGAGGGAGTTTTTTTTTTAAAGATTTGTCACAAGTTTTTAAATTTGTTCTATGATTTTAGTGCCGTGATAATGGAAACATAAGTAACATGGCTGTGCTTCCAGTAGTTGCCAGTGCTATGTTAAATAATACAGTTACTTTACTCATAACTACTTTAACTTCTCTTCTGGCATAGATCTAAATAGCACTACACCCCTAGATCCTTTAGAAAGTATTGAAAATACAATAAATAGGATTGTGTTAGCTAGCCCACAGTAGAATAGTCACGGAGTTTTACATTACTCAATCTAATATTATTATTATTTACTTGTTGATACAGAAACAATTCCCTATGGCTCCTGGTTAGCAGGATTCTTATGTGGTTGCCTAATGCTTGTCATTGATTCTCATTAAAATCAGGGAAAGAATGCAAATGCTTAAAGCTCTATACTTTTTCCTGACTCAGACTTATACACCTTAAAGCAGTGGAACTATTTTCACTGACACTGGTAAGAACTAGATAGAAATACATGGTACAATAATAACTGTATTTTTCCCATAAGTGGTATGTAGGGAACCCATACTTGTCTTGACTGTGTGTATGTGAACTGAACATGACTGTATTTTTTTGTTCTATTCAACACTTTTGTACAAGGGTTGGTTTAGTTGTGCTAATATATTTTTTGTGGGAACACTTTCAAGGAAGAAGATCTCCTTTAATAGTTCCCTCTTAGAGCAGTAAATAGGTACTTCTGACTTGGAGCAAGGAATGTCTGGTTTGGTTGGTTATATTTTTCTATCCCCTGGCCAACGTACAACCTCAAATATGCATATGCTTTATGTATAGTGATTAGGGTTTACTTAGTAGAAAGCATGAGTTATATATTCAGTTTTGCCACAAAATACAAGTCCTTTCTTTCAAAGGAATGTCTGCATTTCTGCTATGCCTATCTGGTTAAAGGGCACATGATTTCCTGTAATTTACATGTTTTGTTGTGGGTTTTTTCCTTCATTTTTCTGTGATAGTTTGTAGAGAATTTTTTTCTATTTTCTAATTTTAAGTGCTTCCCGGGATAAACTAATGGGATGCAAGAAGGAAGTCTGTCTTATTCAGTAGCCAAAAATAACCATAATTGTAAGTTTGTGGAAGGGCATCTTACTGGTCTGGGTCTGGATCTGGATTTGTAATTGTTGTTGATGTGGTGGTATCTCCTGCAGCACCAGGCAAGTCAGTGGAATGGGGCAGGTGGTGTATGTAGCTAAATGCCTTCACGTTTATCATGTCTTGCATGAGGTTTTTTATATCAAGACACAGGACGAATGGATCATTAGGAGTTTGGCAAGAGTGTTCTGTGGGAAGAGTAGCCTAGAAGGAATACCACTGTAATAAGCACAGCATAAAATCTGAAGATAAGCAGAAGAGAGAGCTTACAATGGCAAGACACACTATTTGTATCAGCTTAAACTCCTGAACTCATAGTTTGGATAACTGAGTGCAATAGTTGTTATCTGTCTGGGATCTGCTTGGGTCACTGAAATCTTGTACCCACAGTCTGTGTGCAGACAGAATTGTCATTGCTTTCCATCTAATAGACAGCAGAAAGGAAATTTTAGGCCATCGTCATTTAGCTTGCTTTATCATCTTCACTGAGGTGACTTCCCAATATATGAACTGGTTGATCATTTCAAATCCTTTTTAACCTCCTCTCACTGTCACTGATAATGAAGAAGTGATTCAGTCATATTGAGGACTTTATCGTCAAATGTTTTGCATATTTTGAAGTAATTTCTCAGCTCTACTTTTATCTCTTTAGTCGAGCAGTATAGAGGGACCCAACTCAGATATCTGCTAGGAAACATCTGCTGGATGTTACAGAACTTAACTGCAGATCCTCCCTCTATCCCCTAAGTGCCCATGCACGTACCCCCCATCAGCCTCCACCAAATATCTGCCCCTGCCACAGTCTGTCAGCACATATGCATTCCAGTATTTCTGTTAGCAATGTACTGTTTAAGCATTCTTTTAATGGGTGGCTTATGGCATTCTTATGCAAGTCAATGTACGTCTGTGATTCTAAGGAAAGACATTGCTTAGTTTGGGCTTATTTTTCTCAGAATATTCCTAATAAATTCTGGTTAAGACCTTCATTAGGAATTGCTTCCTTATTCAGGAAATCTCACATTATGCTGACATAAGTGTTGTTTTGTTTGGGTCTGGGATTTTTTGGGGTGGTTTTTGTTTGGGTTTTTTTGGTTTTTTTTTTTTTTTTTTTAGTTTTTTAGTTACATATTACTTATGGTGAGCGTTGTTGCTCTGTTATCACACAGAGAACAGTTTACAAGAGTGAATGCTATCAGTCCCAATATTTACAACAACCTGCTTCTCAAGTACTTGTTCATTCAGTTTTAAGGTTACATGGTCAGAACATGAAGTATAATACTGTTGGGCTGAATATCATATCTACTGAACTGCTGGTTATTCTAAATATTTAGGAAGTACATGTCTATGTGTTCTCTAGATCTCTGCTTCTTCTCTCTCCTGCCTCTTCTCTCTTTCTACAGCCACCAACTTGCCTCTCCTAGTTTTGTTTTTTGATTAATCATTTATCTCAAAAGCCTAAGTTTGGATTCCCATTTTTTCCTTCTTTTTTTTTTTTTTTTTTTTTTTTTTGACTTAAATTCTGTGCTTTGGACACAGACATTCTATTTATAGCCATCTACATAAGTTCATATTTTTTAATGAAACCCATCTTGCACAGCTACACAGTAGTAGCCAGCATTTATGACATTTTGACTTACTGAGATCATGAACAGTAACAAAGGTAGAAGAAGAATCACAGTCCCAATGAAAACAACTGGAAATAGGAGCGAAAATGTGCGACAAACTGAACAACTGACTGTCCCTCCCCATCCCCTGCCCCTGACCTGAGTGTCAGGAGAGGCAGAGCTAACTCCAAACTGCAGATGAACAAATAATCTGTGGAAGATAAAAAGCAGACCTTTGAAGTTACAAAATATAACTTATGTTCTCTTGTTTTCATTTTCTGGCTGTCTTGGAGGCAATTCTCCTCTTAGTTCATTGGAAATGGCTAGTCTGCATATTTTGGTATATGAATTACTGGCAACTATGTCTTGTGTAGTTATTTAACTGGAGAAAAAGGTTAACTGAGTAATTGAATGTAATAAAATGCTGCAGTAATAGTAAACACAGTGGTCCATAGGCCCAAGCTAAGAGGAAGAATTGTCCTTAGAAAGCAGTTTTACAGGGTTGGCATGGAAGTGTGGTCTGGCAAATACTGACTGGGCTCTGCTTCTCATGTTCAGAGGAGGAGAAACAATGAAGCATCATGTTATCTGGTATGAAAATTCTATAGTCCAATTTAAATTTGAATAGTATTATCCTAGTGAACAGAAGTCAGGTCAGGTCAATTTGAGACCAAAAAGTGTTTCACAAGCCCACCTCAAAATGTTAAAGCTGCCTTTGCCCTCACAAGGGTATTTTGAGGATTAATGTCCTGTCAGCACTTTGAAAATGTAAAGTGCTAAGTATATATTATTATAACCCTTTCCATTTATTACTTTTATTGATGGTCTCGTGGTTTCCATGACGCTATGTTGATTTGCACGGGATTTTCCTGCAGTGTGCATTTCATCTCATGAAGAGTAAAAAAACAAATAGTTCTTTTTAGGCCTTGTGCCTTGTTGGATATCCTCCAGTTACTGGGGGACTTGTTTATGACCCACTATCTCTGCGCCGTGAAAGCCTTACTGCAATACATTATGCAGCTGTTTGTTTTCAACTTTGTTTTCTCAACTGTATAAGCCTCTGCTGCTACTGAGACCAGTGTGCTGCTCCTAACTGACTCCTAAGGGGTGCCTGAGTGAAAAGCAGACTCGTACCACCCACTGAACTCCCCATGTTTTTTACAGTAGGTGCCTTTTTCTGATAGCTGCTCCAGTGTGTTCAAGGATTGGGGCTGAAGCCAAGCTTGTCAATCACTGGCAATCAGGGAATATCTGGCTTGTTGAAGTTCAATCCAGTTTTTTCTGCCTCTTCTGGCACTGGCATTACAGCCAGACCTCCTGGTGGCCAAGCTTTTCTGAAGAAAATTCCAAACTTTATTTCAAAATTTTAGATTTACAGTTTGGCTCTGTAACATGTCTGTCTAATTCCCAGCCAAGTCCCCAGGCGGCATTTACTTTTGGAGCAGTTTGCCTCCTCAGCTCTGCTTTCCTGCAGACTTCAGGGATCAAGTTAGTCCAAGAAAAGCCAAAGGCGTATGAAACCACGTGTGCCTTTTGCTTCCTCCTCTGTTGAGAGTCTCAGCAGGGAGGTTGGCCCCGATCTGTCAACAGCATTCCCTCGGCCGGCAGCCTCAGCCAGGTGGGTTTTCCTTGGCCCCCATCTCCTCTTAAGAAAAGACAAAGAAGGTTGGAAGCCACGGCTGCAGGACAGCCAGCCCCCCTCTTACACAGATGGGCATGTGGCAGGGCACAAGCGCAGCAGGTAGTGCCCAAATGCATGGAGGAACTGCCACACAAGGCAGACACCAAAGCTAGCTAAGTCTGTGGTGTTGTCACACCTCTGACATCTTTAGGGCCTGCACCAGCTGCCATGCCTTTAACCATACATCTCCCCATCTTTTCCCTCAGTGGTCCAGGGTGCACAGGAGGAGACAAGTCAGAACGTGTTGCAAATGGTCTTGGAGCTGCCACCTCTCATAACCTTTCACGTCCCTCGCTGAATCGTATGTCAGGCTGACACCTCCAGGGGAAACACAGACTCACCTTTCTTCTGTGAAATAAAGGGGGGGTTGTATCTCATAGGACAGCAGACTAATGTAGGTTGGAAGGGACCTCAGAGGGTCATCTAGTCTGTTCTGCACAAATCCAAGCTAGGTCTGGTTGCTCAAGACTGCTTCCAGGTGAGTTTTGAATATCCCCAAAGATTCCTCTGCCTCTGTGGGTATCTGGTCCACGCTGCACCACTTCATGGTAAAGAATTCTTTTCTTATATCTGGGCCAAATTTCTGTGGCTGGGTTGTGCAACTGTTGTCTCTTCTTCTTTTACTGTGTGTCTCTGAGAAGAATCTGACTTAATCTTCTCTATAATCACCCATTAGTTAGCATTCAGCCCTGTGGAGCATGCAATACGGGTTCTCTGCCAAAAATCTATCCTCAACATTTTTCTAGAGCATTTTCTTAGCTTAATTTTGCTCTCTCGTTCAACCTAATGAGAATAGAGTGCAGAGAGAAGAGAGGTGAGAGAGGGGGAAAAAGCTAATGATGCAATCAACAATGTTTTGTTTAGCACCTTTGTGGAATAAAGCAGAAGTGATCAATACTAAAACAGCAAGACCCCAAGTATGATGATTCCTGTAGACAGACAGCTCTCCAGTTCTGTCAAAGCAATTCCTTCTCTTAGTGGGAGAAAGCCCAACTGTCCAAACTGGAGAAAAGAGTAAAATATTCTAGCTTCTTAAAATGCTCATAAAAAAAATTCAAACAGTCAAAGGCCTGAACTTTATGCAACTCAGCTTAGAAGCTCATAGGTGCTTGTTCCGCATAGGGAAGAACAGCAGGGTTTTCCTGACACACCTAAAAGATGAAATACATCTACTTTATGTGCACAGTAGCTGCTCTATGCCCGAGCTGTTACTCCAGAATGCTATGGACTTGTACCCATATTTTTGGTCCCGGCTTGCTGTCATAACTACTTGCAATAACTTGTCTCCCTCCTTCTGTGGAGGCTGTGATGTGGAGAGGGAAACAAGTCCAGGCATGGGGAAAAAGTATGGGCAAAAAGGAGTGTCTTTGGCAGAGCGTTTTTGGTATCAAAAGGCGAGGGAAGTCAGTAGGGCAATGACTGCTTGGGACACAATTCATTAAGATCTTTGGGCACTGCCCCTTCCACAGAGATCAGGTGTCCCATCAAGACACTCAGAATGTCTGACATGGTTCTCATCCAAGTCAGATGACTACAGTCAGCTTTATCTCCAAGAGGAACTGTCCTGCTCCTGATGGAGAATGTGTCCTATCTCTGAGTGCACTGTCTGCTGAGAGAGAAGATAAACACCAAGACATGCACAGAAGAATTGCATGCAGAGGTGGCTCTCTTACATAGCTTTGCTGGCTGCTGACTGACCTCTTTGGCTATCAGGATAGTTAACAAGAAGCATCATGCAACCTGTCTGCATCTTGTGACCTCAGATACAAGTTGTTAAACGATACGAAGTACAGGAAGTTTCCTGGACTATGTGTTCACAGTCCATGTTTTCTGCTGCTCCTCAAGGTAATGCTGAAATAGGGAAGAAACCCAGAAGCAATGTTGTTTATGCCATGCTGTCTCTGGGGCTGAGACTCTCAGGCCAGGTGAACAAAACAGAAGTGCCTTTAACCTCAGAAGTGCCAAAGAAGAGAAAAGGACCCATATTCCCCCCAGGACCAGACAGATTTAAAATTAATGTGCAAATGAAGTAATTATTGCTCTATGGATCCCAATAGAAAACAGGAAAAATAAAGAAGTTGTGGGGTTTGGGGTGTTTTGTTTTGTTTTGTTTTTGTTTTGTGGATGATTCTGAGGCCATTGTTTAACTAATATGTTATATTGGTGAAATCAAACCAGTGGGATGAATTCTCCGTGAACAAACATGAATGCTCAAACAGGAGGCTCAAGTCTCTTTCAAGAAAAGGATATTATCTACAACTTATAACATTAAAACTGATATCCTTAGGGTATTGTTCATGTGTATCAAATCCTACATTGTCACAAAACAGAGCATTCAACCTTCTTTACTACCTATGGTAAACCTTGCAGTGGACAGCACTGTATTCCATGTGCTATAGGAACACCTTCTCTAACAAGACTCTGCCATGTACTTTCAATTCTGACACCCAGTCTTCATAACTGTCATAGTGTTCATTCATAAACTACAGGAGAAATATTTCTTGAACTTATTTAAATATCCAAGTTCAGTGTTTTACAGTATTATGGATTTTGGGATCCATAGTACTAGAGACATATCCCACAACTTGAGATGTGCTAGGTAGTCAGCTGACCATCAGCACATTAAACACTTTTAACATCACAATCTGTTCAAGATTATTTCATATTTTTTATATTGTTTTTTTTTTCTTTTTTTCCCCACCTCCATAGATTTTCATATGATCTACCTTGCTCGTATACCCACATATAAAAGCTTTTTTCCACCCTTCCACATATTTAGAGATGTGCGAGAATCCAATTGTTAAGAACTGTACATCTTAGCACAAAGTACAATAAAGATATTTATCCATGCATATTTTAGCATTTTGTTTTTCTAAGAAATAAGGCTCTCAAAGACTTTTCACTGGAAACGAGTATAATCCTAAATAGAAAGAAACATTGATGTCCAAGGATTGAAGTTTGTTCTGGAGCAGAAGTAGGTCTTCGTGTTTTCTCCTCATGTTGCTGAAGTATAGTTAACATGATTCATGGTCTGGGAAAATACATCTGAGTTAGCCCAACTGTGCAGATTTTATCAACTAGAGGGAACGTCGGGAGGCAGGGGATGCTCTGGTGTCAATGTCCTGGAAGGTCAAATTTTGTGCCTATGCATCTAGCAGGTTGAAAAAAATCCTATGGAATGGTCTTCTATGTTGTGTTACTTAATTGCAATACATTTTCAGCTGATCAGAGATTAATTTTCCTGTATTCTTGCTTTGCAGAGAGGCTGAGATCTCATTTATGTTGCTCCAAGTCACTCAGAAATGGTCATTCTAACCATCTAAACTCTTTGTATTTATTTCTGTAAAATATGTCTCTGCTAAATGTTAATAAAAGTGTTGGGTCTTTGAAAAAGTTTACACACATTCTTGACTTTAAATGGAATAGAAGTCTTTAAATGGGCCCAATTTCTGTGTATTCTCGGGTTCTTGCAGTATCAGAGGAGTGACTGTAGGTTTCTGTCCTACCCCTTAAGCAGAGAATAAAACAAAATGGTAACTTGAAAACAGACCTTTTGCTTTGTGGACTGTGTAAAAAGCATTGGATTCAGAGAATGAGTGTGACATATAACAAATTTGAGGGAGATTATAAAATCATCATATCCAATGCAACTTAGTTTGCTATTTGTTTCTCAACAGAATCCAGGCAGTGCACCATGACTGTCAAACCTAGATGATAAAATAAATGGCATTACAGGGAAGGGGTAACAGTTGCCATTATTTCTGCTTTCACTATATTTGTCCAATCTCTGGAGAATGATCAAATCTCCTTCCAAATAGTAAAATCTTTTGAACAAAATAGCTTCAATATATATGCGTGTGTATGCCAAGATAGATCAAGTGCTTTATGAAAGAGAGGCAGAAGTTCAATATATCTTTCCTTTTACCTTACACATTGGAATGGCCCCAAGGTATAGGATCATAGAAATGGAAAAGACCTATTAAATTATGCATTTCCTTGCCAGTGAAAGTGTACTCTCAGTATATAGTATTTTCCATCTCAGGCTATTAGGCATCTATCCCTTCACTTGAGGACTCTATTCCACAGCACAATAAAATCAGTGTTGGGAATCTTCCTTACTGCTCAACCTAAAAATGGATTTGTTCATTTATATTGCCTCACTCACACCTGTAAGTCATCCTTTTCTGTCCTTCTTCCTTGAGAGTTCAACTGCCAGCTTCTTGTAAATTGTCATCATATATACTCCAACCTCTGTAAAGTCAACCAAGTGCAAAAGGAAAGCGGGAAATCTGTTTTTAAGCTGAACTTATGGACAAACTGGTACTTTTACTATAGGTGAAATATTTTTCTCGTATTTCCTTTCACAAAATTTCTCAACTGTATCAGTTCATAGCTCTTTAGCCCAATTGCTATCTTTCTCACTGTCTTCCCAAACACTCAGATGACTCAGAGATGAGAAGGGTAATTTCATCAGTAGAGTTCTACTGATTGAATTTATTTCAATAGGGTTGCATATTTGACTTTAGAAATTACTCAGGAGGTGTCTTTCTTTCATGGAAGTGTGCTACCTCGTTTAACATCAGCTCCACTTCCTCTGTTCATGGAAATAGAATCAACTTAGCAAGCAGAAGCCATAGTGATCAGGTTGGGTGCTGAGATGGAAGTTCTCCCACAACTCCATATAGCATATGTAGTTTCATGGGCTTTATAACCTGTCTGTCAAATGGTGCCTTCAATCAGTGTCTTATTCTTTCTTTTCATACTTGAATTTAATCTATCTGAATCTTTCCCTTAAGCTCTTCATGGTAGGTAAAAAGGGTTGTATGCAAATGGTTAAAAAAGGCATTTGAAAAGTGCAAAGAAGATAGAGGCAGACACTTTAAATCCCCTTGTTGGAGAAGGGCTGTGTAATTAATTTTTTTTTTTTTTTTTTTAAAAAAAAAAAGGAAGCCACCACTGGTTTCTATGAGAATTTGTGGGATGGCTGCCCATTGTTAAATTAAGTTCATCCATTCATTTCCAAGTATTTTCACTGGACTACTTGCTCTACTTTTTGCAATGGATACCAGCCAGGTTAAGGATTTACAGCCTTCTATGGCTACTCTTGCCAACACATAGATCTTGAGAAGGTGCTCAGTGTGTATAAAGAAGCTTTAAAATAAAACATGTTTGCTGTAGGCATTCACCGCTCTCTTTTCTTTCTCTCCTTTCTCTCTCTCTCTGCCCCTCCACCATCTTAATTTGTCTATGAACTTGGCTTCTTTGTTCTTTCATGAGTAATATTACCATCTGTGACATTACATATCAAGATAGCAATGCAACATATTAAGCACAGGAAAACCCGGAATGTTTGAGCTCATCCAAGCATTTGTTGCTTAAAGCTCCAGCATTACTTGTAGCCACCTGAAGCATCACAAAGTTTCTAAAAGCACACTGCAATAAATCAGCAGGTTTCTGTGTTGTTATTGAAATTGAGATATAAGATCTTACTGGAGCTGCCTTCTTGAAAACAATCTCGACAACTTACAGTTTTATTTCTCACTAAGGGCTCATAAAGAGAGCTTTCACTTTTATGTTATTAGCCTAACTACCAGCTAGGGCAGTTCACTTTGGGAACTCCCCCAACTCACTTTTGTCGAGATCTCATATTCTACAAGGGAAGAACCACTCCCAGATCAGACCCGTGACCATGGCCTGTGTGAACTATGCTCTTGTGCAGCAGGGGTCCAGCAGCCAGGCAGGACCGTAAGCAAGTGCCTGTCTCTGCCAGCTTCTGCCTTTCCAAGGATGGGGAAGGGGCAGCAGGTGTGGAAAGAAATGCATCGAGAACAAAAAAATCTTGAAATGGACACGTCCCAGGATGCAAGATCAAAATCAGAATGGAGGTCTCTCCTCCTCTGGCTTCTTGTATAGTTCTAGACAGATCCAAATCTTGTTTACCTAATAGGGATTGCATTAACCACCAAGATCTGATATTCTGAGAGACAGTTCTTTCCCTCCCCCGATTCTTCAGACAATGAGTTGCTTCACTGTTTATCTCAAAACGTGTACTCATCTGCAGACATCAACCTGTCCAGCTTTTCTCTGCATTAATAATTTTCAGCTTCAGGTTCTAGTACTTGCATGTAGAATATAATAGTGAATAACTGTATGCTTGACACTGTCTTATTTGCATTATTGCATTCTACTTTTTAAAAGAAAAGGCCTATATCTATAGCACAGTAATAATAAAAATTCATGGCAAGGCTAGCAGTGTTTGTGCACATCAATATTTGATGTCTGTTACCTCCTTCCCAGTTTATCCAAATGGCCCACTAGCACAAGTGAGCTGGGAGCAAGCTTCCTCCCCTTGTCAGCTCCACCTCTAGCACCCACAGCTCCTCAGGGCTGAGGAGTTTTTGAATCTGCTCCTCACAGTGCCATGCAGTTGGGTTGAGCTTATGCAGAAGTGGTGATGGAAGAGGGAACAACCATCAGCTGTAATTAAAGTGGCTCCAAAGCTGTAGTTTTTTCTCTGTTTACAGACTAGATGGGGAGTGAAAAAGGAAGATTTGACATTTACATTAACTTAACTGACTTTGATTAGACCCTAGGCTAGGCAAGCAGAGAGGTGCATTGTCCTTGTCCCTTATTTAGGACAAGTTGTAAAGTAACCCTGCTAAAACACCTTTACTGTGTTTTGAGATACAAAATATGTGTGGGCATGTGTATTACAACACAATATTTCTATATTATTTTTAATTGTCATATGTCTGGACGTTTACAAGTCTTTCCTCTCTTACATGACAAATATTCTACTAGTTTCCTATTGAAAAAAAGCAAATAAATATAGTTATTGTTTTTTTCTAAGTCAGAGAAATGAGAGAAATACTACACAAGACAGTTATAAAAAGAACTGTGGTAATATTATTAGGATTTGTTAATTTCATTAGGCATGATGGTAGGCTTAGAAAAACATGATAGTGTTATTCAGAGAAAGGAAGAGGTGAGCTGGAGAAAGGAGGAAACTGGAAGAAAAAAGGAAAGACTAGGCAGCAGGGAAAGGGAAAAGGTGTCTGCTTCAACAGAAATCTCCTCAGCTTTTGTCCCAGGCCTGCAATCAACCTTGCAGGGCCAAAATGTTTGCTACTGGTGGTGCCACTGGCCTGTGTTTTACGTGTGCACTGGGTCATTTATGACCACTGAGTTGACACGATACGTGGTATGTGGTTTATCACTATTGTGGGTAATTGATCTTCCTCTAAAAAGGAATTTAAGGATAACCAGTGTGCACACTGGACAAACACGTGTGCAGACTCACACGTGTGCTCAGAGTGCACGCAGAACACTATATATGAAAATCTGTTTGCACAGAGACGGACGGAGGTGCAGGTGTTGACCCAAGTAGGGCTACGTTTTCAATCGGTAGCACACATGTGGTTGTCTATTGCATGCACGTGTGCTGAAATATGTGTGTAACTCACTGCAGTTCTCTGCGTTACCATAAGAGAGACCGGGCGATACAGAAAGTGTACTCAGTATTCAGTTTGTTTATGTTATTCAGATCCTCTCAGTTGTAGCTGACGGCTTTAAACCTTTAGTGTAAGGATTACAGTGATGGGGGTTCTACTGATGGTATAGTATGGATGGCACAGTACGGATGGCATACTATGGATGACTGAAAGAGACACACGGTTAACTTCTGGTGTCCACCTCTGTGACCCAAACACACCTTTGGGCACAGGCCACCGACAGCAGCTCCTGTTTCCGTGCTGCGGTTCGGGATGGGGCCGGTGGGACCCCCGTCAGCTGAGACCTTCGCCAGGAGGTGGGGCTGGGCGCTGGGCTCGAACCCCACTGCTCCAGCACTCCTCCAGCGAGTTCCCCCCCCGCGGACTTGGGAGCGGGGCAGGGGAGGGAGGCAGGGGAGGCAGGGGAGGCAGGGGAGGCTCTCCCCTTCGCTGTGCTTGCTCCTGGCTCCGAGCGCCTATGGGGAGATGGGGCTGGGGAAGGCAGGTGCTGTTCCCACGACCAGAGCCTGGCTCCCAGGGGTGGAAAGCGGGGGTCAGGAAGTTAGCAAAGGTCGGCCAAGTCCCGCTGGCTCTTCCTAATCCTCTTTTCCACCCACAGCCCCTTGAAACTCCCCTGATTCCTCCCAGTGCTGTGTCTGGGGGAGTTGCTCTACTGCTGCAGAATTGAATTTATTTTGCTCGCTTCCAAACTATGCTCCTGCAGAGCCTCAAGTCAGCTTTGTTTCAGCTGGTGTCGAGCAACACACAGGAGAGATGCAGCTCTATTACACTGGTTTGTTTTTCTTTTCTTTTCCTTTTTTTTTTTTTTTTTTTTTAACCTTTTTTTGTTTTTATTATTTTGACAGGAAATCTTGCTCCTTTTTCTCTTGCATAAGTATGAGGTAACCCTGTGAAAACAAATATGGTTACTTGTTGTTTACGTGTGTAAAACTGAAAGGACAGTTTTGCTGATCAAGTTAGTTCTTGCTAATCTGAAGACTAAAGTTGTATAAAGAATGCATTTATTTGTATTTGTATGCTAGCCAAACCAAAAAATCAACAACAATGAAAACATTTCTTTTGGTCCACCCAGAATTAAAATTTGTCAGTTTTCTTGCCAAACAGCAACACACAAATTTGAAAGAAATGTCATTTCAGGTCAGAAGACATTTCATTTAGGCTTTTTAACATTCATTAAAACTGAATATAGGTAAATTTCAAAAGAGACCCTTATTGCAAAATGAGAAGTGGAAAGTTTCTGTTTTGAAAACATCAATATGATCCTTCTTGACATTTCAAAATGTCTCTTTTGACCCAAGAATTTAATTGTGCTCTAATAAAGATTGTCCCATGTAAGGAAATGAGAGCAAGCTTTTTGATACTGATGATGCTTCTTTACAGAGGACTGGAAAGGTTAAAAAGCGGTTAACTAGCAATCTTATTCAATATAGCTGGAGAAGATACTTTTTGTTTCTGGCTTTATACAAACCATCCAGGCAATAAACCAAATTAAAATATATAGACTATAGTGTCAAGGGAAAGTTTTATCCAAACAAAATTTGAATAAAATCATGCATCTCACTAAGTTAAAAAATCAAATAAACAAATAATTTTGCACATATGTAATGGTCTCAACATTTTGTCATTTCTCTTCCTCTTTTAAAACAATAAGACCCAAATGTGGATAAAATCATCTTACTCTTCCCACTCAAAGTGAACAACTTTTTCCAACTTCTTATGCTGAAAAAATGTGTTTCTTAGGAATTAATGATTAAAACTATATAGAATAAGTGTTTTAGTGCTCTAGTTAAGTAAAAATAAACAACTGCATTAGCTAATCTGAGTTCAAATAAACAGATGCATAAGCTGGGCTATTTCAAAGCAATGCAGAACTGAACAGAGACCGTTAACACACAAAACACTTCATAAGGTTCAGAGATGGTTAACCTCTTCAAAACAAAATGTGCCTAGATCTTTTATGGCTGCACTGAAGGAGTGAGGAATAACACCCCTATGTAGTGGCAAGCTGTAACTGCAGATTTGCTGAGCACGTATGCTGCTACAGAAGGCCGTTCACATGAACTTAATTTTAAAGATGAAGCGACCAAAAAATATGGCCTCATTTATTGCTCACCGCAGCCAGCAAAGCTGACCAGACACAGTGGTGCCCAATGCTCTTCCGAGTCTTGGCAAAAAAATCTAAAATTTTGGGAGCTTTAGCTCCCATGGGGCAGAGAAAGCGCCTTTGAGATACTGCCCAAATTTTGTGACACGATATTGATCCCTGTTTATTCAGCTCTGTGTTTCAATGATTCATGGCTCATGATAAAAACTTTCGTGGTTTGTAGGAAAATCTTGGCTACCACCTGCGCAGCTTGCTAACAGAGGTGGAAAACTCAAAATCTGTGCTTTGGTGCTTTGTAGATTTTAAAACAGATCTCTCCAGATTGTCCCAAGTCTATGGACTGTTTCCACAACAAAAAAACAGCCACAGAAAATGAGCTTCATATTCCAGTGAATTTATTTCAAAATAAGTGTGTGTGTGTGTGTGTGTGTGTGTGTGTGTGTGTTAAATTCGAGCCATATGAAGTAGCAAAGGACTAAAAGAGTTGTATATAGGTGTCAGAACACACAAGAAATAAAAGGGCCTCATTAGGTGCAACAGTGCTGATATCCAGACAGGAGACAAAAGGCCTGCCAAAGTCTTCATTCAAGCATTGTTTTGCAAATGTTTAAAATTCAAATCAGCATGGATTATTTTTATGAATTTTTGATTCACTCAGCTTTCTTCATAGCTCTATAAAATAATTCAGTATCATTGTCCAATTTTTCAAATTTTAGTTTACTGAGGGAAAGGGGGAGACATTTAACACTTTCTGAAAAGCAGCCAAACAAGAATTTGTTCCTCAGGAGTCCACCCCAGGTTTTACACATACTACAGTACACGCCAGGAGAGGATTTTGGTGTTTTAGCCAGCACTATGTGATTACATATAGGAGTGTAGACATGATCAATAAGGTTTCTAGTTACAGAGGTCACTATTAAAACCTTTACAATTGCCATTTGCACGTAATTAACATTACCACACGGTTTACAGTATTCCCCACACTATGAGTGCTGCTGTAAAGATAATGAGGTAAAAGTTAGAATTGTAAAGATTTTAATTTGTGTATTCCTTAATATGGAGTCTCAATGCTGTGATTTAAGGAACTCCCAATAACTGCAAAAGCAGCAGGGGGCTTTGCATGGGAGAGGAAGAAGAATAATATTTCTTTTAAGAGCTCCTTAAAACTTTGTCCCACTTACAAAATCCTCTATAGTCTGTACTATTATAGCCTAAGTAATCTATACTATAACTCTAAATTTCCATATGGTAATTACATTTTTTTTTTGCTCTTACAGAAATGTCTGTTTCTTCTGTTAGAAGAATTCCACTTGGAAATTCCAATTTCGGGATTCAATAAAAATAGCTGTAAGAACTCCTGATGTTTCTGAGGTCAGACCTTTTAAGCAGGTTTTCACATTTGCCAGTTTTTACAGCCCATTTTAAAAATATGTGCTAGTGTCAGAGAAGCCCAGCTGCGCTGAAATGATAAACATGACTAGGGATGCTTCAGACTGTGGGTGACCTCTTCAAAACACAGGAATGAGGCTTGACTTTCCAGGCAAGGGGAGAGCAGCACTTCTGGCACCCCAGGGACCTCCTGCATTGTTTTAGGTGGGCGCTCCCCTGCTCCCAAAATGTGGGCCCAAGGAATGGCCGCACCACACTAGGAAGCCCTGAGCTACCTCAGCTGAGATGTGGTATCTCTGTGTCACCCCATGGTCTGCAGTGTAGACAAGTCCTGAGTGTCTCTGAGCTGTATAAACATAACCACAAACTAAACAGTTCCATTGTTCAATACAGATTTCCACTGTGCTTGGAAACTGAATCATAAATGCCTTTTCATAAAAGCATCCTAAGGGTAATGGATGCCTAAAATACATCAGATCCATTATCAAGGAGTAGATTATCCCAGCTGAATACACAGTATCAGAGTTTCCTGATTTGTGTATAATCTACATTCTTAACATTTTCCTGGAGTGCTGTTGGTTTGGGTTAGTAGGACTTACTGTACTCTCGGTGTTGAAAGATGAATAGGCCTATCAACTGAACAGCATAATAAATTTGTTAGGCTGCGCATGTCATGCTCCACCTCTCCCTCGTTCTTCATCATGTATAATGTAGCCTAATGCAATATGACAGCTGTTAGCAGAAAAACGGTGCAGCAGCCATAAAAATGTGATTTATGTCTTATTACTGAAGCAGCTAAAATTAAGAAGCTGGTGTTTGGGAGGGCAGCAAACAAGTGAAATGTGAAACACAGTATATATATATATATATATATATTCATGAAACATAGGAAGCTGTGAAATGCTTAGACTGACAGTGAAATTCTCCCTGGGTATCCACCGCAAGGTCAAACTAATAAAGGAAGTAATTGGTGGTGATGGTTGTGGATGTTCAGAATTGCCTACATGTCACAGCTGCTTATGCTGGAGTATCAGAAGCATGTTAAATGCATCTCCTGACATGAACCCAAAGATCCTTACAACTAAACAACATAAGAAAGCCTAATTTAAGGTGGCAGCTGGCAGAAAGAACAACATATCAAGCAGGAAAGTTGTTCTTAGCAGTCACAATGTGGAGAGGAAACAGTGGGATGGGAGAAATAACGTGGGCCTCATTCCCCGCTTCATTTTTCTGCTGGTGTAAATCCACCAGTTTAAGGCTACAGTCATGGATTAGGGATTTCTCCCTGGATGCTGAAACTGTGAGCATCAGAGAATATTCTGTATTCGGTTTATAACATACCTTATGTGAGCAAATGTGATCGTGTAACATCTTGTCAGTTTTGCCACTGAACGATTTAACACATTAATCTAAGACACGGTGAATTATAACCACCATGTCAGATCACTCCTTGGTTTCGGTTCAACATACACTGTGTATATATACTATAAACACACATATGTCTATGTACGTATATACTCAGGCTGCTGCTAAGTGTGGTGTTTTTGGTTCAGTGGGTGGCACTCTTCCTTCTGAGCCAGTACTAAACTAGTTCTTCCCCCCGTGTTGCTTAATGAATAGTGGAATATGGTCAGGTCAGAGAGGTTAATAGCCCTACTTTTGTTAAAAGTGCCAGGGGATCTTTCTTAGCAAGCAGTGAGAACCTCACAGTAAATACCACCTGAAAGACAGCCTGGGACCTGCTCAGAGTCACAGATTGGGGTGCTGCTGTAATGTAGAAATAGGGGGAACCATGGTACATATTTAAGTGACTGAGTTGTCCTGCCCCCATAGATAACTACCAGATGCAGTGAAACTTTGCTTATGGGCAGTTACAAAATAATAACCAAGGGTGGCATGGCTGGAAAATACTAGAGCTTTGGCATTTTGCTTTAAGTAAATATCAGAGAAGCAGCTTTCACCTGGTAGTGTGTAGTCACGTTGTAAATAATCCAGGATGGGGATCTCTCAGACCTTTTGCTGTCTTACTCTGGGTGCAGTAAAGTACTGAATGTGTTAGAGCAAGTGAGACCTGTGGCAAAAATGGCCACATTTTGTGGAGTTGCTAGAGGCCTTGCCTTGGACAACAATTCCCTTCCTTTCAGGGAAGGGCTATGGAAGTCCTGGTTCCAATGCATTAGGTGTCCTGAGTGACCTTCTAGCCCCTGGGTAGCCAGGATAGAGATTATTTTAACAGGATGCTTTATGTTTGGAGCATATCCGTGACAAACTGAAACAGTTAGGACTCTATTTTGTGAAGCACTGTTGAGCTTTTTCTCTTTGCACTCAGTGTGGCTAGAAGCTGCACACTGGCAGATATACGGGCCCCTGTGAGATGACAGCCACTGAAACTTAGCCATCAAAGAAGTTTGTGTGACTACAGGATTAGTTACTGGTTTTGCAAATGCCAGCAGTACCTTAATATTGCATTGGAGAGGTATTTGTAACCACAGAGCACTTCTATACCTAACTCCATAGAGACCTAGTAGGTTACTGCTACCACACTGAAATTTTCAATCACAACTCAAACCACATCCAGGTCCACAGCTAACCATTTCCCAAGGGCATCAATGACACATCATCCTCCAACATATTGCTGACCAGTTTCTTCAGGTTTCAGCCTCATGCATGGCTCCTCTCCCCTCCTCAGCCTTTCTGCCCACTACACAAGGAAACCCTTTTGCATGTGCAGAGGAGCCAGATCTCTTCTAGCCCACTGGTGGTGACTTCAAGAAGCTTCTCACAGGGGCCACCCCTATAGCCCCCTCCCCTGATACCAAAAAACCCCACCACTCACTCAAACCCATGACAGTTAGTCAATATTGAAATAATATAGTTACATTTGTCATAGACACTGTTCACTCACTCCTGCAAACACCTGAAAAGTGTGATAGTTTCAGATGTCCAAACTAGATGTTCAGACTAATTCCAAGCACACAGCAGTTTGTCAGACAAGAAGATCTTACACTGGTACGGTCTGCTACCTGAATAGATTTCAGAAACTGAGCACTAACTTTGTTAGGAATCACTTCAGCTGTCATTGCTTAGGGGTATTCAAGGTGAAATGAGGCAACTTTTAAATAGCGCAAAGTAAGATTGCGTAATAATTTAGGTCAAAAGTGAATAACGTGTCACATAACTGAGATGTTAGATGAGCAGAATATTGTGAATGCAAAACAGCAAATACCATGCACCACTGTCACCATTCTATATCCCTTTAGGCTAACCATTTCTTGCAGTCTGAGAAAAGAAAAATGTTAGCATTGCTGTCAGAAAGTTTCTGCAAAGAGAAAGTTTGATGGCAAAGGAAGTTCTGTATTTTGATGGGTGGCATTTAAAATATGTTTAGAGAAACAAGGTACAGTGAGCATAAATATATTGGAAAGCTGAAGAACTTCATCTCGTGAAGTGTATTAGCTTCAATAACTGCAATAGAAATAAGTGATTCCTGCCCACTACAGAAAGATTTTTTTGCTCAGTTATGAAAGGGCATGTGATATCAGAAACTGGAACAGTGCAGGCAAACTGAAGCAGTCTCTACTCCCTTGTTTGACTTTCCTCTTTGGAATGGCTGTGCAGCACACATGGATCAAAGCAAAGGGTCGTGTGCGTGGCTGCAGTCTCTACCATTTCTTCTTCTATGCCAAATCCTACAAAAGTGTTCCAAAACCAGGTAAATTTTGCCAAATACTCCTAATCCTAAGGAATTCTGATTAGCTGAATTTGTTATTCTATACAATGGTTTTATTGAACCATCATTTTTTAATTTATTTGTTATGTGTTATGTATCAGCTTGGCCAAGTATGCTGCAAAAAAAGGAGTATGTTTCTACCTGTTTTCTACCTTTCAGTGACAATCTATGCTTTGGTTCTGTGCCCTTCCAGCTTTGCATGAATCACTAAAGCACCAAATCCTTTACTTTTCAACAACTACCTTAGCAGATGCAAGGCTTCCTTTGAGGGAAACATCATAGCCACCTTCTTTACAAAAACAAGGCATAGGGCCACGTGTAATTTTGCGTATAAACGAATAAATATGAAGTTTATATGCAGCTTCAGTTTCAGATTGGAGTTGTTATGCTGGTCTTCAAAAGCTGTCTTGTTTTTCTTGCTGTATCTTACAATACTCTTCTTACCTCCTGCCTCTTTACTCTCTTGCCTGATAACTGTACAGACAAGCATTGTCACGATCAGCCTGAGAAGTAGCTTTACATGCTCCTTCCACCCCAGAGATTTCTCTGATAAGACCCTGAACATCCTTGCAGCAATTCAAAATTAGGGAACTTGTTCAACAGACAGAACTGAGTTGTAGTGCCTCTATTCTCTGCTGGCTGAAAGCACCTGGGCTTAGGTCCAGACACCAGAAAGCTTTTTGGGGAGCATTGTGCCTGTGCTTATGTACCTTTTTTCTTTATGTCTCTGTTTTTTTTCTGACTGTCTTCAAGTGCTCCATAATGAAGGATAATTCTGCCTTTGTTTATTCCAGAGTCTGCTAGGTCCTGATTTCAGTTATGCTTGCCTACATCAGAAATAATCCTAATGCAGTATCTCCAAATCTCCTCCGGTGTCCCTGAGATCAAGTCTGACTCACTTCTTCTATACCTAGTCTTTAAAATCAAATCTGTTCTTTTTCTCTTTAAAACTGTCATTATGTTCTACTGTACTTTAAAGTGTAGTATTACTTTGAAAAAAAAGAGCGTAAAAATGACATCTCAGGGTTCTATATTTGTCTGACAGTTGTTTCTGTTGCAGAAGTGCTCATTTTATAAGTTAAAAAGCTGTCTTTCCCAACACATGCAAAATGCACAGGGTGTTACGATTCAAGCTATTGACATATCATCACCAGATTCTGCAACCAGTGTAGGCCATCTTACACTGTAAAGCCTTTATCTGCTTGTAACACCCTGTCTTCTTCAAATCATGCCCTTGGTGACACTGTCAGGCCTTTTGCCTTGCATGAGCAAATTAGAGGTCAAAAGGATCACATTATGCAAGGAAAAGGTAAACCGCAGAATAAAATGCAGCTCAGGCTTTGTGTTAGAATGGCAGGAATGATGAGTATTAATAACAGTAAAACTTTACTTCTCTTAACAAACACAGACCCACTTGAGGTCTTTCTTTGGGGGTCAGGTTTGAGGCATAGCACTTTTAGCAGAGAGATCTGGTCACCATTCTGCTAAACGTACCAGGAAAGCCTTAATTTGATCTCAAAGGCATGTCTAAGAAATTTAAAGCAGTACCTCTCAGTTTTGCAGAAGTGGTGATCTGTTCAGCTGCTTTGGCAGGGAAAGTGTTGCTAAGGGTGCACAGGCAGCAGTCCGCCAGGGAAGGGGTTAATAGAAAATGGTGGATGTAGCATATTATGGCACCAAGCAAACTTCCACATCTCTTTGCAGTCAAAGGTCTGTCTTTCATTTTCTTTTATAAAATGTATCAAACAATTTGGCATTAAAAGTACAACTTTTGTCATATTGAAAATAACAACGTGTTATAAGACAAAGGAACAAAGGCTGGAAGTTGAGGGAAATTAAAAAAAGGGAAGAAAGAAAGGAAAAATGAAGATGTGAAACAGTTGTGTTGAGTTTGGGAAAAAAACCCAAAACCTTCATCTTTCCCCTCCCTCCTTGTCTTTTTTTTTTTTTTTTTTTTTTTTTTAATATGCTTGAAAATGCAACATTTGGAAAAATCTACATGTGTCTAAATTTAGGCTCTGTGTTACTTTACTCTGCATTTCTTTATCACACTTTAGTCATCCATATATCATTTTGTAGTGTATGTGGCAGGCTGATGCATGTCTTATTTTATAAATATTTATTACCCACTGGTATGTTCCTATCTTTGAAGTTACATCCACTTCTTCATTTCAGTCTATGTTCCCTCCTTTTCCCTATTAAAAAAAACCTCTTGTCAAACAATTTTGTTTATGTGGAAATAGTATGAAGACTAGTTTAATTTTGGGTTTAGTCTCATCTTTGTTTTAGCTTGCTGCACTTCCCCTCCTCCCCACCCTCCTTCCTTTTCTTTTTAGATAGTATAGGCCAGAAATAATCATGTAAAAACAATTTCTGTTGCTGTTGCATGAATGCAGCAAGGCAAACCTGGCCATTCATTAGCTGTTTTGCCCATCGGTCTGTCTCCCCAGGGATGTGTATGCTTTGTGCAACTGGAACAGCGAGGAGGACTTGAACTTGAGCTTGAAGGAAATAGTGACTGGCCTTTGAAGAAAGCTCAGAGATAATCATCACAGGCTGTTGCTGCCCAACAGTGAGGATAATACAGTTTTGTGATTTAAGAGGAAGGGATCTTAAAAACATGGATTGAAAAAACCCAACCACTGGCTGCATCAGAAGGATAACCAAGCTGCCAGATTTACTGCAGCATAACTATATTTTTCAGTTGTGGTGTTGAGCGAATTCTCTCTGATACACAGGATCAGTGTCTGCTTATTATCCTCCATGTTGCTCTACCAGAGAGAGTGTGGTAAAAGTTTTACTGAGGTAAAAGTGACATACGTGATAGAGAATCAGTAATGAACTTTTCTAATCAGAAACACGATGACCTAAAAATTGTGTTTTATTTTTCCTCCCTCTGCCTGTCCCTCTAAGGAAACTGTATGAGAAGCATTTGAATCAGCTGGACTTTCTCAGCCTGGAGGAGAGAAGGCAAAAGTGGAGCCTTTTTTGCTGCCTTCAGCTACCTAGTTTCTGTTTTACCCTGAAGTCTGACATTCTCTTCCAATACCCCAAACCTTGTCTACATTTACCAGCTATACCAGCTGGTCTAATAAGCAACAAACCTTGTCTTGCCTAGTAATCCCTAATGTTCAGCTTGCCTTTCTTACTGATGATGAGCATTTAGCTGACTCTGTTCTTTGTAGTGCTCAAGTCCCTTTCCCAAGGGGCAGTTCACTTCTACGTGTGTGAAGTCAGGATGGTTTTCTCCTACGTGTCCTGTGTTACCTCTGTTACTTTACAGTTATCAGTATTGATTTTCAACTGCTCTTGCATTATTTTGTGCAGTTCTTCTGTAATTCCGTGCCACCAGTCATTGCCTTGGCTATTTTGATTAACTTACTATTGTCAGAAGACTTTGTCATCTGACTTTTTCTCCACTTCTAGATTTTTATGCTCATAGCACAGAGGCTAATGCAGATCCAGACACTAATGTCATCTCTCCATTTATTTCATATCTTTTAATTAAAACTATTAGTGTGTGCTGCCTTCTTTGTCCCATGATGGGTTAGTTTCTTTAGGAAGTTAGTGGGGGTTTTTATAAATTCCTCCTGAATAAGCCAAGCTGACTGTATCAGCATGTTTTCCGTTCCATGAACTTGCTGATTCCTTCAAAAAATGAAACAGGCTTTCTACCTACAAAGCACACACTACATTTATCTTACTTGACCTTTTAATTCATTCTTAGATATTATGGATTTTGCAGGGTACTCAGCTTCTTCTCTAACCCTCTGTAATATGTTTTTAAAATTAACTTACTGACATTTCTGTTCTTTTCTATTTTTCTCACGCAAATATGTCTTTATGCTGCTGACCTATCCAACAGGCTTTTGGGGTCTTTTTCAGTACTATGCCTCTAATACAGTATTGTGCTGGGTTTCTGTGGTGGGGTTTATGGTAGCGGGGCAGGGGGTTACAGCGGTGGCCCCTGTGAGAAGCTTCTCGAAGCTCCCCCGGCTCCAAGTCGGACCCACCTCTGGCTAAGGCCGAGCCGATTAGCACCGGTGGCTGTGCCTCTGTGAGAACATATTTAAGAAGGGGAACCTGGGAGGGGGTTGGGATTGCTGAGGAGGAGTTATGAGGACACCTATGTGAACACCGAGGTCAGTGGGAAGAAGGAGAAGGACATGGGGAAGATGCACCGGAGCAAAGACCCTTGTGTCCTGTGGTGAGATGGCAGGGCCACCCCGCTGCCACCCATGGAGGTCTGTGGTGGAGTGGAAGCCAACCTGAAGCCTGTGGAGGAGCCCACGCCAGGACAGGCGCCTGCGCTTAGAGGAGGCCAGGACTCTGAGGGGAGAAGTGGCTCCCACTGTTGTTGTTCAGCGCTGGGAGGGCTGGAACACGCAGGGGGGACACACACTGGAGCAGGTCAGGAAGGGCTGCCTCCTATGAGAAGGACTCACTGCGGAGAAGGTTCGTGGAGGAGTGTCTCCAGTGAGTGGGGGGCCACATGGAGCAGGGCAGGAATGTGCAGCGCTCACCCCCCGTCCCGAGCAGGAGGGAGCAGCGAGCTGACTGTAACCCCCATCCCTGCCCCTGAGCTGCTGGGGGAGGAGGGGGAGAGATGGGGAGCAGAGCTGAGCCCGGGGAGAAGAGAGGGGTGAGGGAGGTGGTTTTGGATGAGGTGGCGCTTCTCACCGCCCCACTCTGTTAACTGTTGTCTTTGTTAGGGTTTGAATTAAAATGATGGTTCTTGTTTTTCTTCCCCTATAGAGTCTGTCTTTTGCCCGTGACTGTAGTGAGCAAGACATCCCGCCCTGTCCTTACCTCAAATCCTGAGCCATTTTGTTTCATTTTCTCCTTGCCATTCCTGAGAGGGGAAGGGGTGAGTGAACAGCTGCGTGGTGCTCCGTTGCTCTCTGTGCTCAAACCACAACAAGTATCCTTAAGTAGTCCGCAAGCTGCTTTGAAATATTTTACCCTTCCAGCTGCCCCTTTTAGTTTCTTGAAGTTTGCATAGGTCTTTGCAGTTTCCCTTTCTGAAAATGAACTCTGCTGTAGTGGAGGTAGGTAGATAGAAAGATAGACAAGTACAACTTACCTTCTTGCAGTAACAAACCTCAGCTTGGTAAAGTTACTGTTTCAAAACAATATTTTGAGAATAGATTCTTGAGCCAGGTTCTGCATGGCAGTTTGCTTCTTCTCTTGTGGATTCCCTGCATAGCTAATCCCTGAAATGGTCAGTCCTGACAGCAAAAAATTTAATTGCTCCTTCATCACTTGATGTCACAGTTTCTGCATGGGAGTAATTGAAACCACTCCCCTGTTGCTGCATTTCCTCTCCCTGCAGACCCTCTGCCCTCCCCAGGTGCTGCAGACCCTCCCCTCTCCGTACCTGTGCTGGGTCATTGTCAGGGCAGCTCTAGCACTGGCCTTCTCCTGTTTGGACTTGGAGTTTCTATTCGTAGAGAATGTCTCCTATTTGTTGACATAATTAACTTACTTATCTGATCTCTCTCCTTCCTGCCCAGACATGTGGGGGTGGCATAAAGCTCCTGTGCCTGAGAGTATTTTCTTAGGCTATGGAAATATGAATGGAGAAGCAAAGCCTGAAGCCTAAACCTAGACCCAATTTCGCCACAAAAGCTGTGTACCAGGCTGTCCACTGCAAGCGTG
The DNA here is from genome assembly GCF_018691265.1 of Tyto alba. Classification (NCBI taxonomy): domain Eukaryota; kingdom Metazoa; phylum Chordata; class Aves; order Strigiformes; family Tytonidae; genus Tyto; species Tyto alba. The sequence continues at coordinate 14,543,103 of NW_024881322.1, forward strand.
AGAAAGGAGTAGGACTTGCACGAAAAGGTATGCATTCGAAAGCATGACAAATTTAAACCTGATTCATACCAAGGTAACTTGCCAGTGCTGAGACTGGCCTGAATTGCTTCTGAGGGTTGTGTCATGTGCTAGCAATTTCAAAAAATTGAAATAGTGCACTTTGTCACTTGTTAACCAATCTGTCTGCCCAATCTTTAGATAGATTTGAGGCCTGTGTACACTCTCAGCGTGGCAAAAGCAGTGAGTGTCTGATTCCTGAAAGTGGTGCCGTGTCTTCATCCTGCATTGCACCACTGCCGAGGCTGTCATGACCCTGGGAAGGGCTGTGTCAGTGAAGTAGAAGATGCACAGCTCAGCTGAGAACTAAGATTTAGACCTCTGAATGGGTTCCTTATGTAGAAAGACCCAGTGAAATTGCATTCTGTAACTGGAGGTTTTTTTACCTCTACCCTGATTTAGGTTATCTTCACATTTTTCAAAGGCATTCAGTTCTGATCACTCTCATATGCAGTACATTAAAGTGCCCACGTCATCTACAGTCTTACTCTTTGCTCTTTTTTACTTGGTGATCTTTCTTGAAAAATAGGACTTAATTTTACTTTCAGTTAAGCCATCCAGGTCTATAATACCCTGCTGACTTCATTAAGATCAAGCCCAGGCCTATAAACTGCATCCTAATGCATTCATAAGAGGCATTCTTGTGTGTGCATAAGTTGTGGAGGAGCAGTCTGCTCAAGAGCCCCTCTAGGGACCTCTACTAGTATCTCTTGCCAACTTTCCTCTGAATGTTTTTCTTGTTTGAATAAAGCTGCTATGTTGGTTTTGTCTGCTGTTATATGAAATTCTGGAGGCCATAACTCTGGTGATATACATTTCTATCTTCTCAGAAACAGAGTCACTTTCTCATGCAATAGCAACTGGATGAGTCAGACATTAAATAATTGTTATGCTGCTTCCTGATGTGGTGTGGTAATGTGTAGTGAATTTGCCACTGGGTCCATAAGCTGCAGTGTCACTGTTCAAAGACAAAATAAACTCAATCCCTCTCCCAGTCCTCATAAGACAAAGATACGTAGATAGTGTCTACTCATGTGGCCCTTTCTCCCAAGTCTTCCACTTTGGGTTCTTGGAGTTGCTGGCTGTTGAAGGGGAACGGGAAACCTCACTGCTCACTTAACTCTGTCCTGCAGAGAAGATTTGGGATGCTCTAGCAGCTGATGCTTTTATGCACTATTTTTCCAGTCAATGCAATTCTAGCAAAGCTAATGAGAAGCAATAGTAGACAGGAGAGATGTGATCAAACAGTGACAATGTGCAATATAGCTCTTTTGAAACCATGAAATGCCCAGAGGTTACAGAAGCTGGACAACAGGTATTTGCAAGCCATGGATTTGATCCCTGTGCTATATTTCTATCAGCAGCATAAGGGAGGACAGTCACTTTGAGCCCTAGGCAGTACTGGAAATCAGTCTGTGGTGGTATTTCAGAGAGACAGACAAACTTAAGTAAGAAAGGGATCACTGAGGGCAGCCACTGAGACTACCAAAACACAGACTCTGTTAGCCCTGTGACAAGCACGGAAAGAATCATGATATACACTGAAACTAGCCCAGTGACTCAACAGCCTGAGCAGCAGTGTGAAGATGTTTCTTTAAGGTAGGAAATGCACACTGAGTAGACACTATCTGTGTATCTGTTTTGCAAAATCATTTGGTGTTACCTGCCTTGGTCTGTATATTATTAGCTTGGTCTAATTTGTTTAGGACAGGTTTTATTCAGTTTTAGCCAATCATTCTGCTTGTGCAAAAGGCAGCTCTTAGTTCTCCACCGTTCTTTTCATATGGGGCATTTCAACAAGTCTGTACAATAGCAACAGTTCTCAGTAGCATTCTTAACATGAAAAGAAAATCAAATGGCTGGAGAAAATGGAAAAAATCTGGATTACACCATCCAGTACTACACTTTATGCCATGCCAGAGAAAGGATAACTCCCTGATTTACACCTGAAGTGTAAGCTTAATTTATACCAGGTTAATACAAAAGCAGTTGGAATCAAGTAGCCCTTATGATTTTATTCTCTTAGAGCAACTTCCAAATCCAGTTGGATTTGTCCTTGCTGGCAATAATAATAGTGATCATAAGAGAGGAAAGAAAGCAAATATTCAATCATGTCTTAATTATATTTGAAACAAAGGCTTTCTCTAGCTCTGATTGCATTGATTTGTTGAAAGCTTATTTTCAGTAAGAGGAAAGCAATTCACTTCTCCAGCCTTTGTAGAAAGGCTTTCAGTGCCTGATTATTAAAAGGCCTGCTTATAGCTGTGGTGGCCTATGCTTGAGCACTGTGCAAATAATCCATTTAAAGATCAACCTCAACATTCTTGTTCCCTGATTCTCACCCCGCTGGAATGTAGCAGGAGTCCATTTATCATCATAGGAATGCAATGGCTGGTGAAAACCCTTCATAAATTTGCTTTACTTTCAAATATGAGGGTGTTCAGATAATTTCTCGCTCAGACCAGGGATCAGCTGTCTGTGATCAGGCCTCTTGGATCACTTCATCTGACTACTAATCGATTTATAAACTAGCACATGCGAACTGAAAGCCTTGCAATTTTGTCTCGGTAACATAAATTTTACTTTTATCTGTGCAAGCATCTAATTCTGGATAATTCAAGGGAATCGTGGTGATGGTAGTTGAAGACCTAACAGCCTGCAGGCAAAGGGAAGTCACAGTTGGCTTTAGCTTTTGTACTCAGTGCATTTCACAAGGAGAAGTGAACAACCTAAAATTCCATTACATGTAGGGCCATGAATTTGAATGTCCATTTAGCACAGTCACACCGAAAAGAAAGGCATCACACTGTTCAGTCCAAAGAAGCACCCGCATGTTTCACCTTTACGGTTAATTTTTTTCTGCTATTTCCCCAGCTCCTGTGAATTTCCCACCCAGGAATGCATATTAAAGGGACGATTACACAATGCTTGGTGAAACTCCCTTTATTTATTTCACTTGTGTTGTTGCTGCTGTTGTATAAGAAAGAGCAAAATAACAAAAAGAACAAAGTAAAATAAAATAGTAGCTGACCCAAACATTTTTAACATGCTGAAATCCCATTCCAAATGCAAAGACTCTTTCTCTTCCTTCCTTCCTTTCTTTTCCTTCTTTCTTTTCCTTCTTTCTCTTTCTTTTTCTTTTTTTTCTTTCTTTCTTTTTCTTTCTTTCTTTCTTTCTTTCTTTCTTTCTTTCTTTCTTTCTTTCTTTCTTTCTTTCTTTCTTTCTTTCTTTCTTTCTTTCTTTCTTTCTTTCTTTCTTTCTTTCTTTCTTTCTTTCTTTCTTTCTTTCTTTCTTTCTTTCTTTCTTTCTTTCTTTCTTTCTTTCTTTCTTTCTTTCTTTCTTTCTTTCTTTTATTTTCTTTCTTTCTTTCTTTTCTTTCCTTTCTTTCCTTTCTTTATCTTTTATTTTCTTTCTCTTTTCTTTCTCTTTTCTTTTCTTTCTCTTTTCTTTTCTTTCTGCTTTTTCTTTGCATTGATTTGCACAAGCATTTTCTTTGTGAGCCAAATACATCTCTGGTATAACTTCACAGAAGTCACTGGACTTACACCAGAGGTGGTTTTGGTCCTCGGTCCTGGGTAAATACAGTAGGAATAAATTGGTCACGCAGGCAGAGTGTCTGGCAATAAGTGCACTGAGTGGTCCTGGCAAACCAATAGGAAAGATCTAAAATAAAAATCCCAAACAGGTCTTTTATTTAACATAGGGCCTAGAAATCTACTGGGAGCTGCTGAATACTGCCCACTAACTGTACAAAGTATAGGTAGCATGCCTTCCAAATATCAAAATACCAGACGGAATGCCGTGAAAATAAATAACTTCTAATATAAACAAATGAGAACATATCAAACTGTTACCTCTTTAAACATAATGTAAATAAAAAAAATACCAGTCCTTCTACACAATAAATATTAAGAAACCATTGACATAGTTGAAATGTACTCATATAAATTAACAACTTTAATTACATTAGCCAAACAGACATTGGTTAAAGCACTGCATGTAGTATGCAAAATAATAATAATAACAATAATAATAATAATATCAACAACAAAACACAGAATGATAAAAACAAAATAGGTTTCATAATATCTTGGCTTTCATAATTTATATATATGTATATACATATATATATAGTTGTGTGTGTATCTATATACTGTAGATATATATATAATATGTATATATACATACATATATATATCTTTAACCCATCGTCAATGTACTGTTTTTGAAAGTATTTAAATACAAAGAAACCCACTGAGAATTAACACAGATTCACTATATCTCAAAAAATAAATAGCTATATAACCCAGAAGTGTTGTTTGTTTTTGCCCATGAAAATGTTGCTTATAGTTGCTCTTGAAAGGCCAAATTATGATTTTATTTGCTCGGACTGAAAACCTTTTTACTCCACATACAATGCAGGGAGAGCAGATGGGGAGTAAAGCTTTTTTCGGTGTAAGGAAAGTGATTAGCATCTGATTCTTATACTGATGCACACTATTGACATGAGGTTTAACTTAAAGAACTTAATCATTTCCATCACATCTCTTCTGCCTACATTCCAGAAATAGATTTTGTTCACTTTATTGATGCTGACTGGCAACTTTCTAGGAAAGGAGACCCTCTGAAATCAACAGCATTGCTTACAGCGTAAGGCACTATTCCACACGAATAACTATAGTCCATAAAAATTCTCATTTTGCACATAGACTTTACAGATGCCTGAACTTCTCTGCCTCAGATATTGCTGCTAGCCTCTACATGGCCTTGTGGTGTCACAGTTAAATGAACTTGATGACTTAAATCTCAACTAAATACAAAAAAAAAAAAAAAAAAAAAAAAAAAAAAAGGAGGTATATATAACAGAGTCCTGTTTTGCAATGATTTGTAAGAGACTGTTTCTACTGAAGTCAATGACAAAACTCCCATTTCATTCAGTTCTAGTTTTGGGCCCTAGATCGGTATTCTGCTGTGACATGAGTGCAGAATAATTATAAGCATCTGTAAGCACTTCCTTTTGCTAAACCCCCAAGAATACAAATACATTCAGCCCTCCCAAAGAAACAACTTAACGTGCACTTCTGCCACTTGGTTAGGCCTTGTAGCCAGTGAGCATCTGTCATGGCGAGGGGGAAAGACAACTAAATGTGGTCAACTGTGAAGCAGGAAGGTTGTGGACGTACTAAACAAGTACCTTTCGGTGATTAAATGTATACTGAAAATACATTTTCAATATAAACAGGAAGTAGGTTATGTGGAAAGGAATGTGTTAGTAGTTAAAAGCCTCTTTTTTTGGGGGGGATAGTCATACCTGGAAGGAGAAGTAATTTTTGAGACTGCATGCCCTTGAACTGTTTAAATATGGTAACAATTTCTAATGCTATTTTAAGTACATGCAGATTTAATTAAATCAAATTATCAGGGATTGGGTGTTTTGCTGGAATCAGTCAGTCTTGATTAACATCCCAATTTCTTATTTTATTTTATCATATAGTTTTTCATTTCCCCTACTTTAAATAACTCTGACCACAAATCAAAACCCCATGACTGAATTTAGAGATTGGAGGGAGAAACCTTTAAAATTTGTGACTAGTATACACACACAAATGAAAGCCAAAAAGCGGGGCTAAGCAACAGTTACTTCTTGATTTGAAAACCTTTTTCTGGTTTTGGTGTATCTATTATGAAACATGGTCACCACATCTAAAATCCTATTTTCTTTCCTCACTTGGAAGTTGTCTCAGGCTAGTTTTCCAAGGCCAGTCACCATGGACCACATAAAATCTGGTATCAAACTCAGCATCAGACTTCTTTTTAAAGGCTATTTCTATTTTGGCCAGGAAAACTGTGAGCCCAAACTTAATTTGCTTGCAGCCAAATGGGAGTTTTGCCATTGTCATGTAGGGGAAGGTGCTAGGATTTCAGGTCTCCAATGCTCTCTAACTAAAAACACTTGAGAATAATTTTTACCAACGGGAGCTGTCTCACCTGCCACTACATTCAGAGATCAACCATGATGTAAGCAGCCTGGTATAAATAATTTAATTAAATAATTTTGGATATGGTGCCATTCATTCAAAATCCTTTCTCTCCCTTCACACTGCCCACAGCAATAGGAACCTGTGATTCACCCTGGCTTACCTTTACTCATGAAAGTAGTTTTACTACTTGTGTGAGGAGACCAGTAGACATCAAAGAGCCTGTTGACATGAGTAAGGATTCTGGGATAATATGCATTCAATTTTAAGGCCAAGGCTAAACCCCAGTGAAATAAAAAGTACTCTCCTCAGCAACTCTCACAGACTGTGTCCCTGCTCCTGCTTTTCCAGAGCCTGGTTCAACTGCTAGAAAAATCAACAGTAATTCTGCCACTTGCTTCAAATGAAGCAGGGTCAGGAACTTGGTTTGTTTAAGTTATAAAGATAAATTAGTTGTGCATCTTTTATTTTATTTTTTTTTTTAATTTCCTACTAGCATTCTGTATCCCTCCCTTTCTCGAGGAAGAAAACACAAAAAAACCCAACAAACTTCTGCAAATATTTTAAATCAGAAAGCCTTGATATTTTACAGAATACTTTAGTGACAAATTTAGTGTTTACCCAATCGTTATAATTTTTTTAATTTTTTTTTTTTTGCAAATTGCAAACAAGTCTGTAAAAAATGCATTGTATAAAAAGTACATAAATGTATAATCCATTAGCTGTACTATGCAATCTAAATACTGTGGAATAAATTAGATAGAAAACTTATCTATAAGCATGTATGTTGATATCTATTCAACGGAGGAAAGGGCTTTTTTTTTCTTTTCTTTCTTTTTTCTTTTTTTTTCCTCTTTTTTTTTTTTTAAACCTCTATTGATACGTACAAATACAGACATGCGCCCATGCGCACATACATACGCACACAGAGAACACCCACACACACATGCACACACAAACAGTTTTGGCTTAAAAAAAATGAAGGCCCTGATTACACTGTTTAAACATGGTTCTCACCATGAAGGTGCTAACACGCTATCCCTAGCCAATGTGACCGGGTTAAATTGTGCTACCTATTTTCTTTTTTTTTTTTTTTTTTTTTTTTTTTTTTTTAATTTTTTCCTTTTTTTTTTTTACAGACTGTGCTCTCAGCAAGGTGGGGAGCCACAGTAGTGCTTCTTTCCGTGAGAGGCATTTGTTTTGAAGCCTGTCCCGTCAGAAGGCAGCTAACAGGGGCTTGGTCCTGCAAACCTGTGAAAGTCTGAAGCTTCAGGCTCAGGGTTATCAAACTCAGTGTAAACAGGGCCTAAAGGTTCCTCCCCCTACCCAAAGACAAATGTTGTAACTTTAACATTCTTTTAAATATGACAGCGATAGAATTAAAAAAAAAAAAAAAAAAACAAAAAAACAAACAAACCAAAACAACTATCTACCTATGCCCTACAGGTTGGACCCTTCAGGTTAGGTGTTGACACTGAAAATTAGGTTTTACAGATAACGCACAAACCCATGAAGAGTTGTCATGCTAGAGGGTGGTGGTTGAGACAGTCAGCCTTTTGACGAAGACTGCATTTCAAACAGAAATCCTACCACAACTGCCATTTTCTGTACATTTGCAGGGGGGCGATGGTGGGCAGGGCCCAAAGCTGCTTTCAATTTTACATCGAGACTTTCCAAGTGTACACCAGCACTTCGGGTTTCTTTCACACAAATGCCATTTTGAATATGTGGCCTCCCACTTGGTAGCAACAAACAAACAATCTTTTAACATACTGTGCTTTGCACACAAACATTCATTGTTTTAAGAACATTAAAGTGAAGCCAGAAGTGCTTATACCTTGTGTATACATACATATATACATACAGAAATATATACATATATATATATGTATATCCTTTGTATAAAGTTGTTTCCCAACAATGCACAGTTGCTGTGCATCGGGGACAAGTCGTAGTGTTGTACATGCAGAAGAGTACAATTCTGCTTAGATGGACCTCGGATCTGAGCACCTTGGATCCAAATCCCAGGGCTTTTCTGGGCTTATTCAAATGACATTTTTCTGTTGAGGGCACTATTTCAGTTGAACTGGTTAACAGATATTCTAGCCTGAATGTAATCAACCCACTGACCCTTGATTCAAACCCTAACTTATTACAGGTGAATGGTACCAACCACAAACAGACTTTTTAGAGGCTCGCACAAATGTCTTTGGTGTATGTGTCTATTCATTTTAAGGTACAAAATAATAATAATTATTATAATAATAAAAATAGCTATTTTGTGTGCTGTAGCAGTTCTTGTATAGCTCACAATAAGTGCAGCTCTCAACCCCTCCCACACCCAACCACCCTCCCTTGCAAATATTTGTTAAATAAGGATTAGACAGGTCAGACACCATTGTAGTGCAAATAGTAAACGATTAAAAATTTTTTTTTACAAAATATAGAAATGTTTGGCTCCAGTAACTGGACAAACATGTTCCTTTCAAGTATCTCTCACTGAAGATTTTTTTTTAAAACAAGTTACTTCCATTTAAAAAAAAAGTCTTTCTGTTTTTTTTTTTTTTTTTTCTTTCTCTTGCAGGTAAACAGTTTCAAACCAACTAGGTTGCATAGTTCTAATGTTGTAAGCACCTTTACAAAATGTAACTTTTATTCTTTCATTTGTTCTTTTTTTTTATTCTGTTTTTTTTCTTCAATTTTCTTTTTTCCTTTTTTCTTTCTTTTTTTTTCTTTTTTTTGTAAATGTAGTGCAGAAGATGAAGGTGTATACACCTGCACAATATTGTCCCTTTACCAATGTTAAGTATATGCATGTGTATAGTGTCTGTATGTATAGAGATATGTATATAAATACATAGCCATATATATATACACACAAACACTACACACCTATTCAGTTCCTCGGTAAATCCGGGGGGAAAGTGCCAGTGAATGTAGTGTTCATACACATGGCTTTTCAAGGAATTTCCATGACATTTTGGACTTAGTCCAAATTGCTGCAGGTTAGATGAGCTGCTACCACGGCTTGAACTGGTGGGTAACCAAGGGAGGGAACATAACTCCCCTAGTAATAACTAATGCTTCTTAGTATACTATGAAATAAGATAAGGAGCATACTGAAAGGAAGGGGAAGTCCCCAACCCATACCGCCATTCAGATGTATCTCATTCAAGCCCTGGTTCATGAGGCTTTCTTCCTTTTTATAGCTGCAGTCTTTTCTGATCCTCTGTAAGTCTTTTTTTTTTTTTTTTTTTAAAAAAACTTTTCCTCTCTCTTTTGTTTTTGCTTTTTTTTTTTTTTTTCATTCAAAAAAGGTTATACCATGTCCGGTCTTTCCTCTTCTTGGGCTTTTGATACATTTTCTTCTCAACTAAACGAGAAGGGTCTTGCGCACGCATGCGTCTATGAACAGCCACACTCCTCCACAATCATATTCTGTATGTCTTTCTTAATGATGTTCTGGCCATCGTCGTAGTAGAGCATGGACATGGGCCGCAGCTTGGTGGGCACGCAACATGATTTGAGGTTGGCAAAGGGGCTATGGCCCCGCATGCGGTAATGGTTGATGACAGTGGAGTGGAAAGATAACGATGAACCAGATGTGCCTGCTATATGGCTAGGGCACTCTCCTTCGCAGTAGTTGGCGTGATAACCTGTAGGTGCAATGATCCAGTCACTCCATCCTATGTCCTTGAAGCTGACAAAGAACTGCTTCTTGCAGCAGATGTTGACTTTGCCATCACACTCCAGGCCTCGTCTCCGCCGCCTGTGCTGGCGGTCCTCTGAGTGCCGGGCAAGCATCATCAGGAAGGGCCGATGCGATTGCTCCTTCTCCTCTTCTCCTGTGAATTCTCCAGCTTCCTTTTCTTTCCCTTCCCCGTCATCTTCCTTTTTCTTCTTCTTGCCCAGTAGTACCAGACTGGCCCCAGTCTCTTGGCACAGGTCACAGGCAATCCGCACATCCAAAGAGCTCTTGCCTTGGTCCAGGAGTCTTTGGACGCTGCTGGAGACAGGAAAGATGTGCCAAGTGCTCTTACGGGTGTCCACTGCCTTTTCTGAAATCAAAGTCTCACTCCTTTCACCTTTCAGCCCACCGTCCTCCATATCTTCTTCTCCTTCAGAGTTGCCTTTTGGCTGCCTCTGCTGCTGGAACAGGCGGATGGTGACTTTTGTCCTGCTCCGGTTGGCCTTGGAGACCTTCAGGAAGAGCCACACTTCAGCATGCTCCACCACCGATAACTCACTGCCTTCCTTGGAAATCTCAAAGTGCAACATTTTCTTCGCTGTGCCTGATTTGGTAAATGGAAATAGATAGGAAGAACTTGTTAGTATGGCTGCTTGCATTCTGTTAAAGAGAATTCTGTTACTGTCGCCACAGGCATGAAGTTCCCTAGCTTTCCTACTTGGCTTTTTAAATTTTTATGATTCTTCTAACCTTCCTTCACCTCGTCCCCTCCTCAGTTTGTCTTCTGTGAAAATTCTCTTTAGAAAAGCGTTTCTTTGCCTGCTGTTTTCCAGTATCATATTTTAACCAAAGTACTTTGTTATAGTAATGATATAGTCATTTACGTAAAGCATCTCATGGCAAATTGCCATCCATAACTAAGAGTTCATTTGCCTAAGCTGTCTTTGTGATCACTGTTAGCTGAAAGGCAAAAATGCTTTTGTGACGATAGTCCATGACTATACGTACCATACGCATACAAATCTGTGCCTAATAGCTAAAGTTAGGAAGTGAGTCCCAGACCTGCCAATTCTTTGGCAATACTTTGGAAATTATGTGGGAATTAGGTCTGCCCTTTCTCCCTCCATAAAATGCCATTCTTCATCGGCATCTTAAAATGAGTTGTAAATGTCAATTGTTTCAAAAACAAAGAAATACTAAAATATGAGCCTCAGCTTTGAGAGGTTTGCAGAGTTATATTGTAAAGAATTGCAGAACTGCAGCAGGCAGGCTCTTCATTCTATGAGTTGTTAGCTGTAGATCCTGTTCTTAATTTAACACACTGTACTCGCTGTGATTATAGTAATGGTGAATACACTGAGAAATGAGCTAAAGAACTGTATAATTATGGGGATGGTTCTCTGGCATAATTGTATCAACTTGCTGAGATGTCATGATGATGATTATGATGGTGAGGGGGTGTTTCTCTGATACAGAGCTCATATCCTTGGCAGAAGTTGGAATGAATAATAAGGGCTGTTTAATGATTTGATCACTAGAGCATGAAAAAGTTAAGAGAGAATGAATTAGCTGGAGGGTGGCGGCAGTATTATTTTTTTAAGAGAGTTTCTTTCTATTTTCTTGACAAAAGAAAAAGCCATGTTGGCATCTTTTGTTCTTTCTCATCATGGAAGCCAGAATGGACTGGGGTCACAGATTCAAAATGCAGCGTTATCTGACCTTAGTGAGACAGAAACAGTATTCAAAATTATCAATTTATCATTGATATTATTCTTGAGCTGCCCATGGTTGTTGATCTGATTAACTACGAAGTGGTTCCGCTTGTCTGGGAACCAGAACTTTGCACCCTCAAAAGGTCAAGTGGTGATCAAAGCTGAGGTGGTTGGACACACACAGGGAAAACTGCTCTCAGGGCAGCAAGGCTCTCCTCCTTGCGTCCCATTGCCACTAAACTCCACTAGTATATGCCCCCTGACCATCTCCCTGATCCCCGGTTCTCAGGTGAGACAGAAGTGGGGCAAAACCACAAGTGACATCTAACCCGTATTCACTTGCAAATTCAAGAGTTCCTGGTTTCTACTGTAGGCAGACTGTGATGCCTTTTGAGCTACCTGTTGCTTTCCTTCTTTGTGAAGTCCTGGCACTGACACATTCAGCTTTCCCTGGTGGCAATCCCAGGTCAAAGAGACAGATGTTTCTGAATTACAGTGGCCAAAGGGCACAGCGTTTTGTTTTTGTTTTGCCTCTAAGAGAGAGTGTGAAATTGTAGACTTTAACTGTCACTGAGATAGGGAAACACATGGTTTGTGTTAACTGATTCTCACAGACTTTGCTGATGCCAGTCTCCAACGTGAGTTACATTAATTTCTCAGGGAGATACATGAACCAGCGGGACTGTGCCTTAGAAAAGGAAGTGGCTTACAGAAGAGGCAGAGCAAGTTGACCAGTACGGTGGGGCATGGTGGAGTTACCGTTTTTCTATTATTTTTAAAATAAAATTCATTCAATAATAACTGAAAGTTCATTAGTCAGCTCTTACCAGCTAACACCATTTTCTTCCATTCTGAAAATGAAAACTATGGCAAAGCTGCTGGCTGCGTTGGAGCAGAGGGCAGGTGACAGGCATTAATCCCACTCCTACTTGGGTTTCAGGGCATGAGGAGATGTACAGTGGCATTCCTCCAGTCCAGAGGAAGTCTGGTCCAAAAGGCTGGTTGCCTTGTATGTAGGGATGTTATAAAGAGTGTTCTCTACAAGTATGAATACTTCTAAGGCCTGCGAGGACCATCCATCCAGCCTGCGGCTTCATTCTCTCGACTCTCTTCTAAAGCAAGTTTCTAACTTTAGCTTATCCCTTTCCCTGGCACAGTCCTGATAAACCCTTTCTGAAGTGAACCTGAAGGCAAGTGACCTGTCAGGAGTGGGTTGCTGCCTCCAAGACTCTCCATCCAATTCCTTCTGCTTGCTGTCCCTACCTAAGAACACTTTAGGGGAAAAAAAAAAAAAAAAAGATGGTTTAGATAAAGCTGCAGAAAGCGTTATGGCACCAGCAGTCTCTTCCCAGCTGCTCTTTCCCCAGAGCCCACAGACTGGTGCGGGGAATAGGCATTTACTGCTGGGAAGTGCAAAACTTATTCTGTGTCTCTGAGGTACCAAGCTGGGCACAGAGAGCAGTTCTGGTGCTAGGAGGGATCTTGTGCAGCAGTAGATCAGCTGTGCTGGATGTGAGCATGGAAAACTGCCCCAGCCGTGTGCTCTGAGGACAGCAGCTGGGGTGTGCAGGCCTGGCTCAGCAGGGGCAGAAGCTGTATGGCCCATCTGATCAGAAAAGCCAGAAGGCCCTGCCTTGCAGAATAACCTAACCCTGTTAAGTGCTAATGCATGATATTTCCTATTCTGTTATTTCTATGCTGGTGGGAGTTGAAAATAGTTATGAAGTGACATATCTCCAACAGTAAATATTCATATTACCTTATGCACTGGCCAGAAGTGTAGCGATGCAACCAGTCTTTTTGACAGATACTACATGAAAGAAACAGGGCCTCAAGAACTCTGTTAAATAGTTGTTGATATGCTCCTGCATGTGTGAAAGTGGAATTCTTCCTCATTACAAAAAAATATTAGACTAGTTCGGTGAAAGTACCCGAGTACTTGCTTTTTCTTCACTTGAGGGAAGTCAGTTTGAGTAAGGTAGTATAAGATATGTCCTTATACAGGGATAACAGCCTGCCTGTAGGTTGTTAGCTACAATAACAGCCTCTCTGGATGTGGTTAGGTACATTTTCACACACGAATGGTCAATTCAGATTCTAAAGAAAAAAGATGCAGGAAGCTTATATAAGCCCAATATTTCTGGATGAAACAAAATCCTAAATCCTCAAACCTGCATAGCTAATAAAAGGTTTTATAGCAATTTAAAAAACTGTTCCCTTTCACAGATCTTTTTAGGAGGAGACTGGGAATGGTACAAAGTTGGGGATAAAAAGCATGCTTTCACGTTAGGAAAAAACGAAGCTTTTCTGAATTCTCTCCACATTCACAACTAGTTTGTTACGATCACACAGCACAAACGGTATGAATCCTGCAGTCTTTACGAGGTCGCTATGCTCAGAGAAGCTCATTTTGAAACCAGAGTTTGGCCTGTGCTAAAACTGAATTGCGATCTCTGGATCTGGCTTATTATGATTATACATTCATTTTATAACAGGATCTTTATTTCAAAAATGTTCGGTGCTATGATAAAATAATTTTTTCAAGTGTTCCGAGACAAAAAAAAAAAAAAAAAAAATCACTGTATTTCATTTTCTCCAAATATTGCTCAGGGATTTAGCAGTCCTTCCTTTTTGGTCTGAATTAATGACCAGGTACAAAGCTTTGGAAATATATACTGTTCATCTGACTGAGAGTAAAAAGGAGACCTTCCTGAAAGTTGGGGATGGTATCACTTCCATAATTACACTTTGTTTATCCTCTTGTCCTGCCTTTTCATCTGCCACGGCTGATTTACAAGGGTCTTTTTTCCATTTCTAATCATCCTGCTCCTCCTGCCTGACTCCTGTGGAAAGACCCACAGCCCAACAGTGGTAATGCCTTCATCGCTTCCATGCTCATATAAACGGCGATGTCAACAGCCTGGATTGTTATCATAGCAGAAAGCAGCTGAAAAAGGAGACGAGGGATTACTTTGGGCCCCCTTTGATTGCTTTTCCTCATCTCCCCCTCCCAGAGCCTTGGAGAGGCCACCTCTCTGCTTTACTGCAAAGTCCCTTCCAGGAAGAGGGCTGCGTGGCCGAGGGAGCAGCCTAGCAGCGCGAGTGACACCGGCAAATGCTGCGAGAAACGGTTAAAAACACAAGCCTTAAGAAGGAGCGCATATATGGTAAAAGGTTTAGTGGAAGGAGTTACTGAATGGAAAGAAAGGGTAGCATCAGCGTATACAGCACGACAGCTTTGCTCGTATCTGTTTTCCTCTTCAGCGGCGCCCGCGCACCTTTCTGGGGGGAAGCCCGCGCGCGCGCGCGGCGGGGCGGCTGCGCAGGCACCCTCCTCCCCACCGCCCGACGGGCCGTCGAGGCCTCGGGGCGGCGGCCGCGCGCTCGGCAGGGGCTTCCGCCCAGCACGTGGCGAGGGGTGCGGCGCCGGCGGGGCCCTCGCGGGCCCTGGGCACGGCGGGGCCGGGTGCAGGCCTGCGTGGCGTCACTCGGGCCACAGCCCGCTCCCCCGCAGCGGCGCGGGGCCGTCCCGCGCCGGCTTTGGCGAGGAGGTCGAAGATCATCCACTTGCAGTCTGCAGCGGGATTCAGTATCAAGCCCTGTCAGTTCAAGCTATATACACACACTAGGTAGGGTCTAAGCTATGCAGTTGAAAGGACCTGTTATTGAGTAAAATGCTAAGATACTTAAAATTACTTTTGGGGGGTTTGTTTGCTTTTGGTTTGGTTTTGTCTTTTGTTTTTTGTGTTTTTTTTTTTTTTTGTTTTTTTTTTTTGTTTTTTTGTTTTTTTGTTTGTTTGGTTTTTTTTTTTAAACCATCTGCTGTTAAACGTTTAAGACTGGGTTTTTTTTTTTCATAACGCAAGTGATTATCCTTTCTGACATTATCAATGTGACTTGTTCTTATTTTCTCTGAATACACCAAATTTTCCTTTGAAAAAGGCTCACTGTGTAAGAAGGTGCTGTTACTTTAAATTTCCATGCCTCGCCGCTGCTTAATTTTGAACCGTTTTTATGTTATACTGTAAGTGAACTGTTTTTCCATACAAAGCAAGCTTTTTTTTCCTATTTTAGTTGCTAACTTTACTACTGCCTATGTTTAGATTTGGGGGAATTTGTACTGCGTGCCAATCTGTAATTACATTCAAAAGCATCCTTCTCTTCACTTCTCATTTCCGTTCCCCAGGAGACAGAAAAAAATAGGTTACTAGAAAGGTTCCTCTAAAGAGGGTGAAGAGAAGAGCATGGTTATTGAGAGATAATTGCTCAAAATGTTTACTAATGAGTGACCACTAGATTTAGATGAATTGTTCAGTGTAGACTTTATTCAGTGAATTTAGCACTGTTATCATCCGGCAATTATCCCCTGATTATTACAAATGTCTTATTACCACTATTAGACAGTGGCCATTTCTGTGAATGCATTTCAGCCTATGGATCACTGGCAAACGATTTATTCTAACTATTCGTCACCCCTCGTATGTGACTGGTCATCCAGGTTGTGTACTTTCGTTCCTGCTCCCGGACTGCCTGACTGCTGCCTCTTACAAAGGGAGGAGCAATTGTGACACAAATAACAAATAACTTATCTTTATGTTCACATACCCGTTGCTGCCAGCAAAAGGAGTTTTTTGTTGAAAGAAAAAATAAACCAAAAAAGAAAACCAGGAAAAAGAACTATTCCCCAAGCATTCGTGGAGGAAAAAGCAGCAGCAACCTTATTTAAATACCTTTTCTTGAAAAGTTAACCCAAAGGGGCATTGACAAGGTCATTCAGAATGTGAAATAATTCAGTTCTGGTGAACCTTGACTCTCCTCTGCTATTTTGTTAGGAGGGAAGTACTTTACATCCACAGGCTAGAGTTCTTTCCAAATTGAAAGCCCTTCCCCCACATGGCTTTAAATATTTAGAAACAAAAAAGGTGTTTGTTTGGTTGAAGTTTTTTCTTACTTGATTTTTGCATTTATGTCTGAAATAGCTCAAGCAAAGTTTAGGGTCACTTGCACCAATAACGTATTTCAAGGTAAAAACAATACCAAGTCTTTGTCTTTCATAAAAGAGAGAGTAATTTTTTGGTACGTATTTGTGATAATTTGTTTTAAAGTCTAAAATTAAGTGGATCGGAAGCTGCCAGTCTGTTTTCATTAAAATATTTAATTTCTGTTCACTAAGGCCCAAATCTCAAGCCCACTGAAATGAATAACAGAACTTCCAATTGCTTCCAGTAGACTAAGCTTCAATCCTAAATCGATCTTGCATAGCTCTGTTGCATTAAATGATATTGCTTTTTCATACCCATACAGACATATCTAGATAGAAGAACTCCTCAGCATGAATCATTTACACATATGCAGCGTAGATACATCCTGCACAGAGGAGAGCACATGAATGCACGTACTTAATTGCAGGAATCTCTTCATTTTATAACAGTGCAGGTACAGCTACACAGGGATGTAAGTGTGCCAGCCTCGGCATAGCCGTATGTATGGACATAGGTGTGCTTATACACATATACAGGCAAATGCATAATCAGATATTCCCAACGGCATTTGCATACAAAACTGTGTGCATGACTACACACAGAGATGGACACATGCAGTACTTTCTGTCTCTCTCAGGTATCTTTTCCTAAACCAGTTCCCACCTTCTCAGATTCGCCTGTGCTTTCTCAAGTTGTTCTCAAACCAACCAACCTCCCTGTTCCAATTAAACAGATTAATGCAGAATAGCTTTCTTCTTCTGGAAGTAACTTGCTTTCATTTGCTAAACTTGAAATCTTTGATATAGTATGCCAAAGGGGGAAAAAAAAAACCAAACAAACAAACAAAAAAAAAACAAACAAGGGGAAATATGCTTGTTTTCTAAAAGCCAAGGAGACTGCATTAAAAAAAAAAAAAAAAAAAGATGTGAGAAAATCAGCTCAGATGATGATTCACAGTCACATTTCTCAGTATCTTTTAAAAAATAATAATGATAATTTCTGATGTCTCTAGATTTCCAGAGCTTCTAGCATCCATTAGTTTATCTTTTCCCCCTTTGCCTTTGCCTGTTTCCTTCCTGAATGATTTTACTTTCAGTCTTCCACTCCAGTGAATCTCTGCCTTTTAAATAAACTAAAAGAGAGAAACAAGAGCTCCACTCAGAGAAGCTACAGATAAGCATAAAGATCTCTGGGATTCAGGATCCAATTAGGTAAAATAGGAGTTTGCAGGAAGGTTGCCTTGTGTGGAGCAAAAAGCCTTTGGAGTGTGCCCTCTCGTGGCCATTCTTTATTCAGCACGGATACCTGTACCGTTAAATACTTTTGCTTTCGACAGAAAAATGATGAAATGATTTAAAGAGGCATAAGCGACCCATTCTTTTTTTCCCCTCGAACTGTCAGCCTGGCTGTATAGGAGTAGGTATATTCCTAGGAAAAGGTGTGAGTGGGTACACACCTTTATCTGCACATGAAAGCAGGCATCACCCAATCAAGTCAGTTCACCTTGAATTCAGTATGAAGTGATACAAAAATGTAGAAGTGGTCTAAATAGCCGTCACGCTTCTCATTTTTTGCTGACTATAAGCCTTTGGATTTCAGTACTTCCATCCAGTAATTCCTATCACCTTCTTGGGGGCCGATGTTAGCAACCCATTTCATTGGTAGTTTAGTTGCCAGGATCAAATTCACTTGGCAAAATCCCGGGTCTGCCTAATAAGCTATCTAGTTAAAATAATGAAAGAGTTAGGAGCCAACTGTATTTTATGAGCATTGGGTATCTCATTTATAGAAACTATTGGATTTGCTTGTCACAAAATTATATGACCCCTCTCCTCAAAAGTCTATTTTTAAGACCTTGAAGTAATCCACAGAGCTCTGGCACAGCTACCCTTCGTAGCAGAACTAATTGAGGTTAGTAATCTTAGTTTGATATGCAAGTAGAAAATCATTTTCATGTTTTACTTGTAAGAGTGCCAAAGGACAGTAGGGTGCATTTGTAAACTTTTGCCCAATACTCACGGTCATTAGTTTTGCAAAGATCTGCCTGGATTTGTTAGCTGTGAAAAGTACCTGCCAACTATTTTGCTGGTTTCCTGGACATAACTACACCTGTGCTTCAGACAAGTTCACTGCATTTAGCTTCCCCTGTAATTGTATGAAGCCTGTGCTCGCTTGAATTTTGGTCTATTTTAGAAAATAGCAGACTCAAGCCAGAGCCACGTGCACAGGGCACTGTTTGTTCATTCACTCCGTTTCATTGTATGTCTGAGAATACAGCTGATGAAAGATGGAAATACTACATTTCTATGAAGGCAAGTAGTAAATGTGGCTTCTGAAAGGTAAGGGGAATGGCTGGTTTATGTCAAGTCATACCCAAAGGAACAAAAATCCTAAAGTCTTATTTCTCTTCCATAGACCTTTATTTGATACAATGTGAGATGTTTCCATTCATTTTCATTGATTTCCTATTGCCCTCTTTTGAGGCAGAGTGAGTTTCACATTAAAAGCAGGAAGAACATTAACCTGACTGTGAAAGGAACACGTTTATTCTCCTGCTTGGTGCTTTAAACTTATCCATACTCTTCCCAGTTCCCACAGTGAAAAGTGGGGACTGTCCATGTGGCTATATTCTATTCCTGACTTCCTAACTCATACATCCTATATGACATGCTACTTGCCTTTTTGCCTCACTTTCCTCAACAGGAAAAATAATTCTGCTTTAATATTTGACGCTCGGTACTGCTGGTGTGAGTGGAAGAGATCCCAGGTAGAGTTTATTTAAATTGTTGCAGCATTGGCACCTGTAAAGCGTGGTAGATCCTCTGATGCTAGCAAGACACCAAATATGAATGGCTATAGATGAAAAATATGTTTTAGCAGTCCAAAGTTGCTCCACAGAGTAGTTATAAATTCTATTATAAGCCCAAACCCTAGAGCTCAGTTTCTAGGTTGCAACTTGCTCCTCCCTCCTCCCAGATCAAAGCCTAGCAGGTATGGGAAAAAGGGCTGGAGCAGCCCTCCTGCCTTGGCTTCCAGGATGGGCTTAGCGTGAAGATGGAGAGCAGCAGCAGGGAAGAAAAGGGATGGGAACACGGCAGATGCCCCCGTCCCTCTGCTGCGTAACTCCATAGCATAAGTCTTCTGAAATTAATTTGGCTAGCAGTGGTAGGACAGCGCTCTGTAAATCAAACTAAGTGACGTGTTAGCGTTGGGTAGTTTGTGGTGGGGGGGATCAGTGCCTGGACTATTGGCCAGTGTGTGGGCAATGGCACGATCTTCACTGCTCACGTGAGCCCGAGAGCCAATGGCTTTAGGAGCTGCCGTTGGAGGGTGTCGTACTGAGTAGGCATATATCAAATTCCAAATTCCTTTGTGTCAGAGCTCAGGAGAGACAATAATGTGTTTACAAATGATTGGGACTCACACAGGGAAGAGAAACCACTGCTCATGTCATATGTGTTTCACTGTGCCTAGCGCGAGCTGCTGAAAACCAGGTGGGCAATCCGACTCATAGATAGCTTAGAGATTTCCCTGCTTTTAAAAACTCATTCCTAAACTAACGTTGAGCTGCCCCTGCTTTTAGTGACCGCTGGCGTTGACACCTTCTGCCTGCTTTCTAAAGTGGAGGGGATGGAAAAACTGAAAAGCCTGAGCTTTTGCACTGAAAGAACTGATAGTGTGTATATTGACAAGGACTCTAAAGCCAAAGGCTCCTTGTACAGCTGGAAATCGGACAGCCAGCAGGAACGTCTGCTCTTAAAAGCATGCACAATTCTTGTGCATGGTTTCCCTGCAAACAGAACATCTGAGTCAACAGGTTTTCAGGACTGGAAACTCTGAGTGTTGTCTTAATTGTTTATACTGCTGCAGCAAACTTTTAAACAAAAATGCTCGGAGTTCCTTTGCATACTTTGCCTACCATATGCTGTACCAAACAAAACAATGACATTCTTTTAAAACCGTCTTGGCAACAGAAAAAATGCTTTGGCTAGACAGCATCATAAAAAGTTGCTGTTAGTTAGATGATAGAGTTATTGCAAGATACTGTTATTGATGTGTGTATAAACATACTCACATACACTAACAGATATGCATGCACTACATATAAATTGAAATAAAACGGGTTCTGGCCCTATTCATGTAGGAACAAGGCAGTAAAGTGCAACTTTAGAGCTGTTTCCTATAGGCAGTGGATGTGAGTCCTAAGCCATTACTTAGTACATATCTATATTCTGAGCTCTTACTGTATAGGAATTAGGGAAAACAAAACTGTGAGAGTTCAAAATACACCCTACCAAGGTTGCATTTGTTTTGGCAGGAGAGCTTTAGGAACAGAATCTCTTTTTCCAGTATGCAGAAGTCTGCATTACAAATTGGATCAGCTACAGCAACTTGTCCGGTTCTATTGAAGTCATCTGACTGTCCCTGCAACTCTTTATTGCCGAAGATGCTGTGTTAAATTAAAAAAAAAAAAAAAAAAAAAAAAAAAAAAAAGCAACAAACACACAAAAAAGCCCTCTGACTTCGAAAAGTTAAAGCTGCTTCATCTGATTTTATAACTTCCACTATAATTTTTACATGAAAGGGTTGTTTCTTAAGTAGTTTGCAGCTCACTTTCTGTCTCAATAAACTCCCTAAAAGGCTTCAGCCCTTTTTCTTTCACCATCAGCTCTGCAATCCAGTACTTTACTGCAAGTACTCTGGCTTCACAGGCAGTTTGGAGGACCCCGCTGCAGCCTGACTTTCTGCTCAAGATTGGTTAGAGAGCTTCCTCCCTGTGTGGCTGTCTGTGCTTAGCAAGTGTAATCTGTAGCCAAGTCAGAAAAATCAAATTCCTTCAGAGTCCTGTCCCCCCCATCCCATTCCTCCTTCTCCCTTCCCCCAAGTCTCATCCTACAACCTTGCAGAAAACATTACTGCTGAGGAGAAGAAGTTAATTGCAGTTCTGGCACAAAGGACATTTTACAGTTTTGGTTTTCAAGCACTCACCTGATTCCGCAAAAGTGATGATCTCTGAGGTTTGCTCCACAACTTCATTCATTTCGGCTCTTCTTCCAACATCATCCTCTATTTCCACATAACCATCCTCTCCCACCTTTCCCACATGGAGTTTTTTGATGGCATTTAAAAGTGCTGCCTTGGGCACCGGCTGGGTGATATTAGGTCTGTCCCTCAAGTGCAACATGTTCAGTATGTGCTTCTTTACTGCTTCCACCATCTCAGGCTGTGAGCTGGGCACATCCTTTGAGAGCGTGGCAAGGGCACATGATGGACAGTCAGTGACTGAACTGTGCCCCTCGGATCCTGGGGTTGGGGAACTCCTCACTATAATCCAGCAAAGCACCAACAAAAATCCTCTCTTCCAAAGCAAAGGCATCCTGGCAGCAAAAGTTGTTGTGATTCCCTTTTTAAAAGGCCCTGCTTTTCCTCCCCCTTCACGCACAGTTTTTTTTGGGGCTGGTTTGGTTTGTTTGTTTGTTTGTTTGTTTTTCCTTCTCTTCAGCAAATTCTCTGGAACAAGAACCAAAAGTTTTCTGTGAAGTTTTGTTTGCAGGTTCCCTCTCTGAATGCAATAAGTGCTGTAGATGTTTGTGGCTGTCAGGGAGAAGAGTTCTGACTCTGTCTCAGAGTAGGAGAGAGACACAGAGAGAGGGGGAGAGAGAGAGAGGACGGATTGGCCTAAAGTGAGTGAGTGAATGAGAGAGGGAGGGAGTTTTGTCTGTGAGTAAAGGCTATGATTAGGAAGGGGGAGGAACAGGCAGGCTGGCTTCCTTATGCTCATTGCTCCCCTAACACACACCTCTCTTCAAATATCACTACTCGTGGTTTCTTCCCTCCCCCCTTTCTAAAATCTCTTTTCATTCCTGTAAATTTACTCTTTTTTTCTTTTTCTTTTTCCTCCCCCCCCCTCCATTTGGCCCTCCTGGCTCCCCCCCACTGTCATTTCCCCCCACACCCCCTTTTATTTCCCCCCCCCCTTTTTTTTTTTTTTTTGTTTGTTTTGTTTTATTCCTTCAACAGTATCACTGGCTTAACTAAACAGAGGAAACATGAATGAATGAAAAGAGTGAAGCCTTTTATTAACGAGCACCTTGCTCTTGGTCCTGCCTGGTATTGTTAGGGAGAGCAGGAGATGTTAAATAGCTTGTGAATGAGATGGAGATGAGGGCAGGGGCTCTGAATATTTTGGGCAGAACATTATTCTGCCTTGAGTAGAAGAGAAAAGATCTTTTCTGCTCACTTCTAAATGCTGGAGGTTATCAACACTGGCAAGAGATCTGACGGGAGCAAAATAACACTGTTGTTTGGAGGGCTATATAATACATGATACACTCTCCAGCTGCAATCTGCAGTCGGGCACTGAAAGCCTAAGCAGGAGTTGGTACGGCACATATCTGTGACACGCAAAGGTAGTGCCCTCGCACCAGAAATATCCCTACTTCTATGCTAGTCTGTGCCTAGAAGTTCTCAGGCAGATATATTTAGGTTTGGGGTTAATCAAGTAACGTCTGAAAAATGCTTTGAAGGTGAAAAGTGTTACATGTCATCTGGCCAAATCATACTCACTCCTGACTCAGGCAAATCCCTCATCGATGCCAATAATAATTCTGTCTGAGTGAAGGCTGAGTAAGATCTTCTACATTTGGCCCATTGTTATTAGAAGGCTCTTTTTGTTTCATTCATTTAAACCACGCAGGGCAATCATAATATTAGAATAAGACTTTGGGAACGAAAAGCGATCTAAAGCACTACTAGGAGCCAGAGTTTCAACCAGTGTTGGTAGACCCTTGCCAGTTTATGCCCACGAGGGTTTTGCTCTGCAGGGAAAAGGCATTCTCTGTGTCACTGCCATGGCTTCATGTTGCCTGTATATTCTGTAGCCTCTCCGTTCTGGTCCTTACCTATCAAGGGTGAAGTTAGCAAACTCCCTCACACTGGAACTTGAGAATGGAAAATGAGAAAACTACAGCTGATAGACTCTAACTTTTGAGGTTCTTTCCCTCCGGGCTTTAACTTGTTCAAATATTCTTAGAATATCTTCTGCTTTTTTAGTGTTTACCCTCTTTCTTCTCCTTCCCTGAATTCTCTCTCTCATACACAGCTGCCTTCTCAGGTGTGCTTACCTCCTACCCAGTAAATATTCCACTTTCACTATATTAGCATCAACCATTGTATTTTAGTGGAAAGCAGTAATTTATAAATATAAGCATTGTAAGGTCTCTAATTTCCATGAGATGACTACAGGCACATGGGCTGAGAGACAGGGAAGGAATTATAGTTAGAGTAAATGAAACATACAGAAGTAATTGAACAATCAACCAAAGTTTTACAAATGTTATATATTGCAAGTCCTTTTCAATTAAGCTCTTTTATAAGTCTTTCACTGTTATAAGGCATCCACAGTACACCCTCATCTGTGTTTTACTGACCTCAGTTGCTATACTGTTATATACTGTTACACTTACGGGTCTGTCAGCATTATAAACCCTGCAGCCATTCTTATAAACACATCTTTGTAACACAAACCTCGCTATAATACATCAAATTTCTTGGATCTTGTGAACAGCCCAAAGTCTGTTGTAATTATACGAAGTCTGAAAGTCAGCTTGAAATAGAACTAAAAGTTTAATTGGATGAAAAAATAATTTCGGATGAAAATATGCATTCATGATTAGATGTACTAACAGATGACATAATTAAAGGGGTTATTTATAGTTCTAATATAGCACCTATCCCAACAGTGTCTGATGAAAAGTAAGGGATAGGCATAAATCAATATAAAATACAGATAAGTATATTTGGGTTCTTCCTGTGAGGTATACATTGCTTGCCATATATAACAGGTACACTTATCACAGACAATCTCTATTACATATAGGTATAGCATATTTTACTTGCATACCATGAGGATGACAGATTTAACATTAAAGCATAACTTTCTAAAAACCACTGCTTTCTAAAAGCGAGTCTGCTGATACTGCTGATATATAGTTAATTTGTACTTACATACACACATACATCTATACATGTACAAAAATACATAGTGTTTGAATAAATATAGAAATGGTGGTTCAGACTCCTTCTATAAAATTACCTGAGCTGCAGAGCTCTGTTATATGCATTCATTCGATATAGCCCTAGCAGTATGCAACAGCATGCACAGGAATTAAAAGTTTCAATTTTAAAAGGAAAAAGCTGATTTAAAGTTTTACCTCTCTAGTCCTGACTCTCAGAAGGAGACTGCTGTATTGTGCATTAAGAACTGCTGAAGTTCCTCTTTGTGGTATTTATAATGCGAAGCTTTATACTGTACTTCTCATGTGTACACTCACATATAATGTCTGTCAAAAGTAAGTGGGCCGGATCACTGTGCTGGATTGGTTAATCCTGTTACATCAGCAATTGACTGTTTTTCCTGTATGAGACATACTTCTGGTAATTATCTAATGGAAACTCCTAATTGTCTAGCATGACAAAATATCGTGGATTCAACTTGTAGTGGTGATCTCTGTATCCATTTAAAGACTAGAACTTAAAATCAGACTGAAAGCAAACATTATGAGTCAGGAAGACACACTCCAACTTGTTTTATTGCATAGCTAGATATAGATAGTATTAGATGTAGATATCACTGATTTAGTTCAAATACAGTACTTGCCAGATACTTAATTACTAGTTTGCAAATTGTTTTCTTCTTCTTTCATACTTAAGGATATACCAGATAATCTATTCGCAAATTTGGATTCTTTTCAGATTCAGGAAGATGCATTTGGTAAAGAATCCTTTTGCTGTGGATGATTTTTTTTAATTCAATCTTTGTATAAATATGTCCTTCTGTTAACTTAGGGATCCCTTTAAAGCTTTCAAAAAAATGAATCATATTGCTCTTGTCCAAGTCTGCTGGCTTCTTGACGTGCAGATTGCATCACACTATTAAAAATTGTTTAGACATCTAAAAATAAGTTACAATGAATGACAGGTCACATTTTTTTACAAGTGTGATATTAACACATGTGGAATAAAATAAAATGCAATTTTCATTTCAGTTTACACTAATGAGAATCAGAAATAACTGTATGCCAATTAGGCAGTACAAAAGTAATATATATAAGGTCAAAAGTAAATCCAAAATCCATCTCCTTTCTTAAACACACATAATAGCTGGCTTTATGTGGTACCGTTTATGACAAATGGCATGATCATGCAGTCTTTACTCATTCAAAACACCCACTGATTACCAGAAAATCCCCATCCTTCAGATTTTTTTTTTGGCCTGAATCGTACTTATAATTGTATTTTTATGTCCTGTTGGTAATGTAAGTTTAATCTGTCTTGGAATATGGCTGATCTGGATCAGGGAAGAAAGATTTTAAATTTTCAATTTGCAGTGATACCAGGGAGTCCTTATAGCAGCATCGATTCCAACTGGTGTGTGTGTGCTGTGTTCACATGACAGCTTTGGTAGAATGAGCAAAATATCAGGAGTTAATGGGAAACATATGACCAGATAGGTTGTTTTGTTTTCCAGGTTTAATATGCATATAATAAGTTTTCAGGCTGTAACATGCCGTGGATTGAAGCCTCTCGAAACAGGTTTCAGTAGCTTTCCTGCAATCTGACATTGGTGGTTCCAGTTGTTACAAAGAACAGCTTTTTTTTTTCCCTTTTTTCCATTTGTTTGTTTGTTTGTTTTGGTTGGTTGGTTGGTTTGTTTTTTTTTTTTTTTTAATTCAGGGACAGTGAGAGACATGCTTGAAGAAACTGATAATGAGCGTGCATCTACCTAGATACTTTCAGGACCGCATTTTTAACGGAGATCCTAAAACTGAGTTTTGGCAAAGGACTTTTCCAGCATGGAATTCTGTTTTTCTCAGGACCAAACTGAATTTGATTTTAACTGGCATCCTAAAACTCTTTGAAATTAGTTACATACTGGTAGTGCAGTGACTGTTGTAATTTGGCAGCAGACATATGCTCAGCAAGAGATCTTGTATTGCTTTGGTTTTACAGAGAGTGGAAAAACTGCCCGGAAAGGAGCAGAGTTCTCCTCTCCCTGGGCCGGGTGCCGCGGGGTGCAAGGGCACCGCACCCCTCCGGCCACAGCACCCAGCCCCTCCCAGGCTTCTCCCACCGCGGCAGCGGGGCAGAGAGTTCCCAGCGTGAAACTGTGTGGTCTGGGACGAAACGAGAAGGCTACCGAGCGAGGCACAGCAAACACGTATGTGATTTATAGCACAGGATAACTTCTGAAAGGAGATTAGGAGAAGTGAAAAGCATTATTCATTTCGGAGCATGCTCCTTATTGCCTCAGGGAATTGGTGTATAGCTTTACCAAAGGCCTAATGAAAGCTTTACTCAGTGACTAATTTTTTTTCACACCTATTTCTCTCTTTATAAATATTTTTCTCCCCACCCCTCCACTTCTTTTCATTTTGTTGAACACAGCAACACCTGCTGGCAGTGGTCCGGGAGTACTGCTGGAAAGACCCACTGATCTAACTCTTCAGACCAGCTGCCATTAAGCACTGCCAAGCCATATTAATGAGCTGCCTCTATTTTTACCCCTTCCTGCCAGAAAGGGCAATTGCTCTTGGGAAAGACTGTAGCTTTTTTTTTTTTTTTTTTTTGGTTGGTTTTTTTTTCTTTCTTCTTTTTTTTTTTTTTTTTTTTTTTTTTTTTTTTTTTTTTTTTTTTCCTGGCAGCTTCAGAATCCAGATAATCATTGTTCATTTAGTGAAGTTGGGATGTCTAACTTAAATTCTGGTACCACTGATTGAGAACACATAAAACATCGGAGCAATGCTGAGCCTATCTTGCTGGCTTGCAGGCATATTTTAGTTCCCTGCTGGATCAAAAATAATAAAACGAATGGGACTGAGAAAGGTTAGTATTCCAGCAACCTGTCTCTTTTTTTTTCCTAATTGTGGATTTTATCTCACAAACCATTAAAAAAAAATGGCCCAAAGCCACTTCATAATTCACCTAGTGGAGATTGTGTGATTTGCTGGCTATTTTGGAATTGCAAATTGCACACAACAGTATTTGCGCGTCTCCATTCCTGCTTTGAAGAGCAGTCAATAGAAAACACATTGGCACAGATTTCTGCACAAATCAGCTGGAATGTCATTCTGTTGTACCTTATTTTACTGTAATAGCAGGAAAAGATATGCCAGAAACTTATATTTAGAAGTTTTATGTTTCTACTTTTATGTAAGTGGACCAATTAAGGCCAGTCTTGCTGTTGCTGCTAACTCTAATGCTTATGTGCTGTTTAGAGGGGCCAGCTATTTCAGTCATAATTAGTGAGCTGGTCAGAAAATAAAGTTCATCTGAGGATAAGAACTTGGTCTAGAGGGTGGGGTAAAGAATAGCTTTCAAGTTCTTGCCTTTCTTTTTTTTTTTAATATTAATGGATGACACTTCTTGCATGGGGGCAGGATAAGTATAAATGTTCTGTTTTAAGAGAATCTTACATAAAGTAAATCTGACTAACTGATGCAAATATATGAATTTTCTTCATAAACTATACCTATGTCTTCTGCCATGTCATTCATTGATCTTTTTTCTTGCCAACTTATGGAACACTGAGCTGTTTCTTTAACAGGGATATTTTTATGTCCGTGTTATTTTAGCATATGTGTTGCCATTTTACACTTAAAAATAAAAACCAGGCAATATGAATACATAAACCAGGTGACACAGATGATGTTATTAGTGTGATGTGATATGACACAAATGTGTTCTATAATCAGAGCTTGTGCTCAACTTTGCATTTGGGGGAACAAAGAGAATTTTCTTGAATTTGTAGAGAGTATGGAGTTAAGTTATAATTGTAGGGGATAGTCCAAAGACTTAAAGTTGTTCCCACAGCTTGTCATTTGACGGGCAATTTTTCAGTATGTTACCAGGAAAGTTTTTTCTTCAGAAACAGCTCTGCAATGTGTAAAATGTCTTGAGTGATGCTGTCTTCAAAGATATTTCCAGAGGTTATGGTTAGAGTCACATCAGTGATTCAATCCACACAGGGAGGAACCCCCAGATGAGAGATCCTGTTTGGCTCCAAGTAGGGTGAAAAATTTCTGGCTAAAGTTGGAGCAGCATTTAACATTTATAGGTGAATTAGAGCTATTACTGAAAGGTAGATTCCACTAAATTAATTTCCATGCTGTTGAAAACTTCGACTGTTGCCCAAAACAGACATCAATATAATTCCTTATGTAATTGTACTTCAATCAGTGGAGTTTTATCAAGAATATATTTGGGCCAGCTGCAAAACAACAGGGAAGGGTTTTATTTCTCTGACAAGCCCTGAATTCTCTGTTCTGTGTTCCTTTTACTATGGTTAGTCAAATCACAGCACACACAACGGTGTAAGTACAGACTTGTTATCTTTTAGCTCTTAGGGCCAAATCTCGATGCCACTGAAGTTAGTGCTGACTGGGGCAGCAGAAGTCAGTTGAATCAAGCTTTGATTCTGAAGGTTAATATTAACCATGGGTGGATGGGAAAAGAAACAAGAAATCAGGTTTTAGATAAAACCCATTCAGATTATTCACTGATGTATTTCCCAAAGTAATATTGCCTGTGGATTTTAGAAAGATTTACATCTCTGTTTGAAAGAGGAGGGCTGGACCCTTAGTTAATATAAGTTGGGGTAGTCCTCCTGACTTCAGAAACCGGGTTACATCAGTAGGAGATCTGACCTAATGTTTTTTTTTTTTTTTTTTATTTAACTTCTATGTATTAATTCCTGGGTTTTGTCTTTTCCTTTTACAAACAGACCCCAGCTTTTGTACTGTAAGAAAGGCCCAATTTCATATTGTTTTAGCTCCCTCAATGATGGGGATACATTTTGCCTATTATGTTTTGATTACTTCTAAATCTGCTGACGTGTGGGAGGAAACTGAATGGAGCTCGTAAGCTTGCCGCTTTCATTGAGCTGAACTCAGCAAGAGGTTACTCTGGCAGGTCTTCCAAGGTAGTCAGCATACACAGGCCATTGGGAAAAGCTGCCGTGTCACATAGCCACATCGACGGATATTCCCTGCGAGAGTGGCCAGCAGAGAACTGGCATTAAGTGAAATACTGAGGACACCAACAAGTGGCTTAAAAAGGATATGTTGATCTTGTGCATCGTTGCTGCTTTGTCCGTTGTGAATCCCCCGTGGAAAAGTAAATACATTCTGCAGTGAAAATGGTAAAGAGAAGCCTGACTGCTTATAGCCATTTAGTGAATAGAGTCTTAGCTGGGGACCCAGGAAATCTGGATTTTCTGGCTCTGCCCTCGACTGCTGAGAGCAAGTACCTCATCTCCCCATCTGTAAGCGGAAAGGATCAAGGAGCGTTCTGAGATCTGTGGGTCAGAAATGACAACAGCCCTTGCTGTTGTTTGGTTTCTTATGACCATTCAGGATCTGAGTGAAAGAAGCCATAAGGGGGGGCAGGGTGCAGGTGAGGGCACCGGCACCCGCTGAGCTTGTCTGACATCGGAAGCCAAGTGTCAGTGCCCTCCGTGCATTCTGCCTCTCCTTGGTACCACCCTGGCACCACCTTCCTCGATGTCCCTCAGTGCTGCTTTCTGAGGCACCACTGAGCTTCTAGGAGAGGTGGTTTCTAGCCCTGCATCACCCAGGAGGACTTGCTGGGGCTTTCCCAGCAGCGAGCGTGAACAGGTATCTGTGTCTTCACTGAAAATCTCAATACGGCATTTTTGCCATTAACCATCCAGTTCAGAAGCTCCTTGACTTGACATGATGTCCAGCTAAAGCACATAATGTGCAGGGAGCAACACCATGCTGTATTGGTACTGCCAGTACTGGTTTTCATGTTGGTTATTTAAAAATATGTTTGGACTCGTGTCCGGTAGAGACACATCTTACCTCTGAGGGATGGGTTGGGGTTCAGTGATTATTTTCAGGGAAACACAGGAAATTATAGAGTGCATTTCACATGTGGGGAGGTGAGGGGAGTAAATTAATCATCATTTGTTGATCTAGTGAAGATGCCCCCCTTCCTCACATATACACACTGCATTAACAAGCACTGGAAATGACCCTGCATTTTCAGGTTCAAATAATTTTGAGAATTTATTTCAGAATTTTCCTTCAAATCTGGGGTTATACCACTTGAGATTTGACTTGGTAGCACTGCGGTTAAACCTTTCAAAAAGATATGGGGTCCTCAAACATGAATTTAATTCAGTAATCTACTTCCATTAATTTTTCTCATGTGACTTCACATTTTATGGTTGAAATTTTACACTTGTACTTCAGTGCAGGTGGGAGGTGTAACACGTAGACAGCTAAATACCTACTTGCCTGGCATCTGTCTACAGACTACAACGTGCATGGACAATAAGGTTTAAGCCTGTTTATCACTGAGCACAAAATTGTACCTGCCAAGCTCAGAGGTCTTGTAGAAGTGCTTTTAAAATGAGCTTTATAACGCCCAGTAGCAGTTGGGGAAACAGAGGGTTGACAGGCAGCAGTGATGGCCAGGTGCCCAGAATATCAGTTCCTCTTCAATAACTTTTGTATGCCAACTATGAACTTATAAACAGTTATTTTCTTTATTCATTGTCTGCTTATTTGTGTCATGCCCTCATGATGACTCCTGCTAAAAGGGGTGACACAAGGTAGCTCAGAATAAAGTTTTTGTGTGCAAACAGGGCTCATCTGTGTGTCCATGCACACATTTTTTAATTGCTCCTTTGAAGCTGCCCGTTCAGGGACAGTAACCAAGCATCTAGGAAGTATAAAACCAACAAAGAAGTGCTCAGATGTTTCTCATGAAGCAGATTTTTTGGGGGGGGTTAGTTCTGGTTCTTTCCCCCCCTGCTTTAAACTGAATTTAGCTCTGTGATCAGAGCCAAATTGGCAGCTTTGAACAATAAAGTGATCTGCTTGCTCTCAGGAGAGGCGCAGCAGGAACAGCCCCAGGACAGCCTTCCTCACCCGTGTTCCTGGGTACGCAGAGGCTAGATCATGTCCTTGGTCCAACAAGTTCTTGGGACGCTCAGCTGAGCTGCCTGCAGTGATGTGCTTTGAGTGGGAGCGGGACTGAAAGAAGTGAATCCCTTCATACAAATCAGCAAAAAGCCAAACTGGAAGTGACACTAAGTGGGGGGCGGGGGGCGGGTTCCTGAGGGATATCTGCAGCCTAGGGAGGGAGGGGTCTTGCAGGTATCATTCAGAGTCTCCAAACTTCTAAATTTAATGCACAGTGGCAGTCCAAAATGCCAAAAAAATGTTGGGTGTTGTCAGGAAGAGTGTGAGAGCAAGACAGAGGGCACCATTTTGCCACTATAGAAAGCCCTGGTGCACTCAGAAGGTGCGTGTTGTGTGCAGTTCTGGTCTCCACATCTCAAGAAGGACATAGTAGAGTTAGAGAAGAGCCGCTAAAATGATTAAGGTTGTGGAGAAGCTGCTTAATAAGAGGAAATTGAAAGCCAGCTTGAAGAAGAGAAGGCTGAGAAGATATGCTTGGGGTTTAGAAAATCATGGAGGTGGCAGATAAGGTGAATACCAAACGGTTATCCACCAAATCCTGCAGTAGTAAGGGGAACTTGCTGAAACTAGTAGGGGAAGATTTAAAACAGATACAGCGCTTACACAATGGAGAGTGAGCTTCTGGGATTTGTTGCCACAGGAGGCTGTGGAGGCACACAGTATCAGAAGACTCAAAAAGGTCCTTAAAAAACTACCGGAGGGAATGGGCAGGGACATATCCTTTAACGTCCTTAATACAACAACTGGAGATGCTGGGGATTTTGAAGGGACAGGCCTGCGGAAAGCAGCCAGGCTCACATTCTCTCTCCAAATAGCATCTACTCTTGCCACTGCTGGAATGAGAAAAGGGGGTGAGATGCACCACCAGCGGGACCCTGTGGGGACTTTCTCATGTCTTTGTGTGGTAGCAACGCGCTCCTGTCTCCGTGCCATGGAAAGAACAAGAAAGCTCCCAAAGGTGATTCAGAGCAAGACCTAACTGTTCCTGCCCTGAATCACCCTCAGAAAAGCCTATCTCTCACCATCAATTTCAAAGGAAATCTACCCTAGACAAAAGTTAGGCTTGTGAATAACCACGTTAGTCACAACTGACACAGGTTGGGTTTGAATGGCTTCTCTAGAACTGAAGAAAGTGTCATATACAAAAAACTCAATCCAGACCCTTCACAGTCATTTTGGTGAGTGTTTTTAAGAGCAAAAACACTGTATCAGATTATTGGTTAGCTTTGATCACAGGCAATTGGAAACATTTCCTCAGCCAGTGCTGTTGAAGCAGTACGTCAAGCTCTGGTTAAGATGAAAAGTTAAGAAAACATCTTTTGTATATGTTAGACTGCTTTCTCATAGTCTCGAAGCTGAATCACTGGGAAAGACTGCCTCTGCTGTCTAGCTGCAAAGCTGTTCTGAATTGCCCAGGTATGGCCGGATGTCCTAACGTTTATGGGAAGCCTGCTGCATGTCACCATCTGGAAACGGAAACAGGCTGGGAGGCTGGAATTGCAAGGCAACTTCTGACTCAGAAAGAGGGGTGAAAGTCAGGAGGTGATTCTTTCACGTAAAGCTACCCCAGTACCTTCCTTTGAGCACTCCAGCTAGTAGAAGTGAAATAACTGCTTAAGTGACAGTTTGGTATTTCATTACCCGATCACTACATACAATTAGCTATTTAGACGTGCAGATAGAGACATATTTGGACATACATTACTAAAGTTACAGATGTCGTGGGACATCGTTAGGCATCTGCTGAAAATCTGGTCTATCCAGAAAAAAAAAAAAAAAAAGATTGTTCCCAAGCATATTCTGAGATTCAAGAATAGGCTAAAATACAGTAAGAACCGCACAAAATCTAAACTTGTCTTTTAAATGTGTTCTAACTGTTAAGAGACAAAATGGCTGATCACTGGTAGCATGAATACTTGGTATTCAGATAGTACATAGACCTTTTCAGAAACCAACTGATTAATCACCACTATATCCTTTGAAATAGATATGTGTCTTCTTTAACTTGGAAGACACGAGATGGGAGCTTGTTCACAGTGCTTACCAGGGCTACCAAAGAAGCCTGCAGTCAGGATGGAACTGGGATCCTGCCATGATTCCCAATGTTTTCTCCCTGCTTGCTAAAATATGTTGCTACCTACTTATGAACTGTAAAACAATTACAAGCTGCACAAAGCCTCCAACAGAAAATGTGTGGGATACAGTTATCTGGTCTGTGGTTGAAAATTTCAGCATCTGTAATATTCCTCAGCCCATCTTCTGGTTTAATTTCCATATATTACCATTGGGGCCATCATTCACTGATTCAATTTAGAAAATTCTTTTTGTTTCCCTCACAAGATGTCTTTGTGAAAATAGGAAGCGCAATGTTATTAGTGTTTGGACAAGTAAATTGTTAGCTTGCACGCTCTATCTTTTGTTTAATTAATGTTCAAAAAGGGCATTTGATTTGTCCCAGCTCAGAAAACTTTTTGGTAATGTAATGTCAAACCTCTGCAGCTCCAGATTAGAACTGTTTTCTTAGTGCTTACAGGACAGAGAAGTTGAAAGTAGTGTCATATGCCCTTTATATTATCAGTGTAAATGCTGACCACCTCACATGAAAAAGTTAACTTGATAGAAAGAGTCCAAAGTATCTGACCTTCTCTCAGGGCACCTCATAGTTATATTCAGGGCTGCACTACTCTACAGAGGTAAGAATACAGTTTACACTGGCAGTGTTTCACAAGACCATTTCAGTTCAGTTGGTAAATATTTCCAGGTGGCCAAGTCTAATTTTAGGGAGGGCAAATTTGCAAAGGTTAAATAGCAAGCAGGATTGCTATAAGTCTCTATCAATTTGAAAAAAAAGGAAATGTAATTAAACACAGCATTCTTCCAGAGATTAACCAGAGGCTTGGCGTTCTACATTCCATGTCTAACTTTTGTGTTCTTGCTGTTAAAATCCATGTTCCAAAGATGCATAAGTTCTTTTGTAAAGATATTCTGGAATTAGCAATGAAGAAAGAATTTATAATAATACCAGCAGATGAGGCAGAAAATGGGGATCATGCAGCTTTATGTTGGGAAGGCCACTGAGGTAGTTTTTGACCAGTTTTGAGTTTGTGCATGTGTGTGTGTGTGTTTAATGAAGAGAGAAGGGCAAGAGCTTGCTGTAGGCCAGCTGAAACATCTTGCAACTGCAATAAGAAGCAGAAGAGTTAAAATGGTGGCTCCTATTTATAAGTTCCACCAGAAGCGTCCTTCCAGTTTCAAGGGCCTTTTGTGCCGTCAGATGCTGTTAGCCCCTTGTTAGTCATTGCTGGAGAAAAAAACCTCAACAACACACAACTGAGTTTGGTCAGTTTGCTCAGCTGCTGTTGATGTCACCCCTTGCCCACTAAGAGTAAGTTACTGTAATAATCCTCCCCTTTTATTAATCATAACTTTGTAGAAAGCAAGAACTGGGTGACATCATTGTTGAAGAGGACTGGCTAACTCATGCTCAGCTTTAGTCAGCTTTGCTATAACATCTCTCACGTGTCATATGAAAATAATTACCAGCTCTCACTTTCCATGTCTGACCAATCATCCCCCTTTTTTCCTCTTTATGAGGCTACAGGCCTCTGCCTATTTCAAACACCTGCTGAAGGTGTAATCTATTTAGAGATGAAAGAGAATATCTTTAACTGGAAGCTGGGACATTCCAGGGGATCCTCATAGGGTGAAGTCACTTGCCATATAAAACATTAGCAGTATTTATTATAGTGAAAACATCATCTTCCATAGTATAACATATCAAAGCGCTTCAGATACAGGCTATCATCATGCTCTAAAAGTGATTTCAACATTGGTACATTCCACTGTGTATTTTCTGCTCTGCTTTTGTTTTGGATAACATAAAATGTTTGTCTGCTTGTACATCTATCTATGTAAAACGGCAAATAAGCCAAAATTGAAGGACAATGTTTTCATTGTTGATATTTTGAAGGATATTTAGTTATTTGATAAGAAGCCAATCTCTTTCTAGTCTTGATGAACTCTTGCCTAAGACCAAGGAAGAGATAGACTCTAACCTTCACTTTTAGCTCCACATTTCAGCCATTTTGAGGCCAAAAGATACCTTCTAACTTCAAGAGAAATGCAGCTGAGAAGAGGAATTTAGACAGCAAAGGAGGGTTATTTCATTAGAGCAAGCGATACAGGCAGGACTTTGAGATAGACAGCTTTCATCTGTTAAGGGTCAGGGAAAAGAGCAAAGAAGTAGCCATGACCGAATGAATGGGAAGTACTAGACAGACAGGTCAGACGTGCAGGTAGATGAATTTCAACAAAACACCTGGCAATCTGAGATGGATATTTCTACAGCTTTTGTTTTTTTTTTTTTTTTTTTCCATACTGCCTGTTAGAATGGGTACAATTCCTTTTGGACAGAATAGATTATGGTAGAGATTGGTCACAAATATATACCTTTCCTCTAAAGATATAATATATTTTCTCTTGCAATAAATAGAAAAACTCCTTTTGACTTCAGCTAAACTATAATAAGTCTTGGGTTGTGCTTGCTATGGTCAACAGTCATTTCTAGCCGTTCAACTTTGTGGTGTTTAAACTTATGTGAAATAATTGTGATGGTCTCTCTCCCTTTCCAAGGAGGCTGGGTAGGTCCTCAAGAAAACATCACAACATGATATAATTGCAGAATAATACATTTAACACCATATGATCCAGTCTCGCCTCCCACAAGATAAAAGATGTAGAATTTCACTAGTACTTTCATTCCAATCTCTCCAATGTGACCAAGTGCTGATTTTCACAAATACGTCCACTCTTGATAACAAAGATCCTAAGAACCAGGTTCAACAGCAGAAAAAGTTCCTAAATTATCATCAGAATCATTTGCTGAATCTGAATAAAACAATAGAGACAGATTCCTTGGTAAATTACTTGTGTGAATAATTGCTATTATTAGTGGGCAAGTGCACCTTCATTCCAGTTTTTGTTTTAATTTATCTAACATCAGCTTCCAGCCACTCTACACTGTCATGTGTTTGTCTGCTAGTTAGAGATGTTTTTACTGTCTGATACCTTCTTTTAGTATATAGGGACTTGGGAACCATCATTAAAATTACATCTTAACATTCTCTTTGGAAGGTTAGTTGTTTGAGCTTCAGATGTTTATCACTGATGAATAGACTTCCCAGGGTAAGTCATTCTTGTATTTTTCCTGAAACCTTTCTGATTTTATGTCCCTGCTTCAAAACCATTTTTTTTTTTTTTTTAAGTGTAGTTTCACAGACTGAGGAAATACCAGTTTCTTAGTTCCTTGCAATACAATACAAAGAGCTTCGCTCATTTACTTTATTTACTGTTAATTTTTTTCCCTGGGGTAAAATGCCACATCCCACTATTCTCTGTTGAAAGAAGTATTGCATTGCTCTCCACGGTACTAAAACATCTGTAATGCACTTGAGCAGAACTTATGACATTGGGTCAGCATGTAAGACAGGTCACCTACACAGATCACTGTCAACTGAGCACTCTGCATAAGTGATCTGCTATTATTACTATTACTGTGGCACCAAACTTTTATTACCTTTAGCCATCCCCAGTAGTGATTTAATATTATATTCCAGGTTAAGTATTCAGATTGCTATACTAAGTAACACTGAGACACTGGAAGGTTCAGTGGAATTAAAAGAAATTGCCCTATTCTATGCAGTTCCTCATGAATAGTTAAGTTTATCAATGAACTGTTAGTTAGGTATAACCCACTT
Source organism: Tyto alba (assembly GCF_018691265.1). NCBI lineage: Eukaryota > Metazoa > Chordata > Aves > Strigiformes > Tytonidae > Tyto > Tyto alba. Next base: position 14,580,285 of record NW_024881322.1, read on the forward strand.
AATGTCTCCTATGTTGATTTTACCACACTGATTCTACATTCTAAGTACTCACTGGTATTCCATGAAACTGTGCAGATTGGTATTAATGTTTTTGCTCCTTATTTTTTTTACTGAAGGAATCCAGAATCAGTTATTTTGCCCTGTTCAGTGTCAAAGTGCCTAATGTGTAATAACGAATCTCATCCTGTGTACCTGTTTTAAACTTAGGAAATGGTAGTTTGACTTAGCTGAATCTTGAAGAATCATATAGAGTGTAATGAAACCAAGTCTGTTTTACTAAAAATCTGAATTTTCTCTTTATTTTATATATATTAAAACCCAACACTCAGGTGATAAGAGAGCACTGAAGTCAGCTCCTATAAAATTGCTTGCAAAAATGCATTTGACATGGGAATGGTTAACATAAACACATTATGACAAACATCTGTAGTTATTGCTAAACCAGAAAGTAATCCATTATAAACCATGTATGAAGTCTCTCATTTTCTTTCTTACAGAAAAATACAGAAGTATTTATCATGAACATTCTCCCTTTTTCTGTTGTTATTGATGACAGAAAAATTCCAAATAGAATTTTAACTGATGTATTGCTGGTGTTCCTTTTCTGCCTGATTTATAAACTAGTTAGGACAAGAAGTACTTATTTTTGTAATTAACACCTATTGATCATGGAGTTTCATTAATACTTTTAGCTTCCCTTGTGAATTATTTGCATTCCTCTGTAATTTATATTCATTGAAATAGCATGCTGTTCAATATTTCAGCAGAATCTGTGGTTTTAATAGGTACGAAAGGCTTTAAGATAAAAAGAAAATCATATCGCTAAAGAATACCTATAAAATAAGGTGATTTAGAGAAATACACGTTACTGTAGATAAGGGCCACTTAACCTCACATCAACTGATCATGCTTAATCTTCTAGTCTACTTAGGTTAACCGTAAATTGCCATTATGTTTAAATGTCAATCCTTCTCAGGGCTGTCTGATTCATATTTAACATCATGGTGTTTTTCATATATACCATTTTGTCTAATTTTCTACTCCAATCTATCTTGAAATCTGCTCTAACCTTTAAAAAGAAGTTGTCCATGTCACGTTTGGACAGTGTTATGGGAAGAATGCAGGGAACTCGCACTGCTTCTGCCTGTAACATACTTGGTTCTGTGCATAAAGGGGATTTTGGACTCTAGGCCATTAATCTGGCACCTTTCATGAAATTAAATTCACAGCCAAAAAGTTTTAGTGTAAGAAATAAAGAATTCTGTATCCATTTCAAATCTCAAGGAAAATATAGGCAGTCAGAAGTTAATTGACCAGCTTAGAATTTGGCTGGAATTACTTAACTTGCTTATTCATAAAACTCAATATGCCTAGATTTGATAACTTGCCCCTGCATGACCTCACTTTGCATATTCACATGATAATATACTTGAATGTGTATTAGCATCATGCTGCAAAATATAATGTACCACCAAGAAATATTATACAACTTAAGTTGTAAGAAATTCTGTTTTCTCTAGTACTTACTTGATTGAGTTTCTGTATGTTTATATATGATTACATATATGTACATATATATATATATATACGCATGAATGAATAGGTGAGTGTGATTTTTTGTGTGTGTGAAGCCAAATGCTTCACTAGCCAAGTGTTAGGACATAACAGAAATGAGGTGAACTTTTCAAGCACGTCTACCTGGATTGTCCTGTGGGGTTTGGGGTGGCATGTCAGTTTATGCTTATTAAGCACAGTTTCTTTGGCCTGTGCGCGCACCGCAGATGTTACAGCTCATTCCTTCAGACCAAAGAGCACGGGCAGAGTTAGTGAGTCTGCCCCAATAGTGCTCTGCACCTTCCTAATGGTTGTGATTGTAGGGCAGAGCAGTAGGAAACACTGCATTGTAGCATTCAAGTAGATGAGGTGCACTGTTGATTTCTTAATTTCATTTAGTAATCTTATATAGTTACAGATGACTGAGACTGCCTTTTTTCACATTAAGGTGCACCAAGCCAGAACAGCAGCCATCAGTTTATAAGGTCTTGCTAAATGTTTTCTTGTCACTTTTCTTATGAAAGCCCCCTTGTCAAAGGCTTTGCATCTTCTTTCAGTTTCAGCCTGTGACAATTATTTAAGATTGTTTTTGAGGGAGTAGGCCTTGTGGAGTCCCTTGTCCTGAGATTCTTCTTTGAAAACAGGTTTCTGCTCTTCCTGAAACTAGTCCCTCGCTTTGTGCTACAAAGCAGAGACTGTGCAGTAGGAACACTGTGCCTCTCGGAGCTCACAGGGCAATCCAGGCTTTTATGATTCCTGACACCTCAGGCGGGGAAGTGCACAGACCACTGGAAAGACTTGATGCTGGTCACCATCCCTCGTGTCACTCAAGAAGGGGTCAAGGGACTTCTGAGTTTACTGGAGGCACTGATGCTAAGCATGGCTGTTGCCATGGGGCTGTGAGATCCACCAGCTGCACTCACGCCCCACGTATTTCCTCTCCCGCGGCTGCCATCAGATGTGGCATGTTTGGTACTGTGTAATAGTGAGATGTCTCTTCCACCTGCTAAACTGACCATTTCAGTTCCATCTCTTTCAGGGCAGAGTTCTCTAACTCCGGAGCACTTGTAATGCTTGCTGAGCTGGGTATTGCTCCTGACTGGATATTTGTTCTTGGATATTTCTTCTTTGCATCTAAGATTTAAAATCTCTTCTGGTGGCAGCTCAGACTGTCAGCAATATAAATATCATTGTAATCATCATCTTTGGCCTTTGTAGCTGCCTTTCAAAGGTTTTTTTTCTAGCAGTCCTTTGTTAGTCCTAACTATTCACAGGTCCCATTTTCAACCATCATTGTGTCATATTCTCCCGGAGTTCCCGAAGACTTTAATTAAAATGTCTTATTTTCCAGATTTTGTTCCTGAGAAAATCACTGGGAAAGAAGTTCTACTCATCATAGAGGAGAAGATTTGGAAATATCAAAAGTTCTCCATACTCTGTTCTGGGACATGACTGATCTTTAAAGCACAATTCCTTTTAAAGTTTCTACCAATTTCTGTTGTAGCACCATACAAAATATTTTACTGAAATACAAACTGTCTTACTTTTCTAGGAAATCACAGTTAATAAAAAGACAGATTTGTGGATGTTCTGGCACAAAGTACCTCTGACGAAACCCTGTCTCCTTTTTACCTGTTTACTACTCAGCTGCATGCCCTCAATTATTCTTTTCTTTAAAATAGTCCTGAGATCAGTCAAATGCCCTTTCTTGCCTGGATCACACTTCCCTCTGTTATCTCTGGCTGCCACATTCAAAATTTGCCAGTAATTCAGTGCTCCCACAGCTTGACAGATTTACTAACAGATTGTTACCAGGCTTACTGTTTAACAGACCAGGTTTTTTTTTTAAAAAAAAAAAAAAAAAAAAAAATGGGGTGGCAGTTACCTTGTGATTTGAGCATGCTTAACTGTTTCAGTTTTGTTTTTACTTCAGATGTGTCCATTAGAAGTTCTCATTTGCATTCACTCTATAAGCTTGTCCTTTATGCTCAACAGCTGCATCTTTGCTGAAAACTGAAGGAACACTCAGTTAATTTTTGGAGCCACATCTTGAGTCCTATCCCACCCTTTCTGCACAACAATAATTCTTGTTATTTTGTTATTTGCATTGAACAAAGGACCTTTTGCTGTTTGCTTTAAAAAAAGTCAGGAAATCCGTGAAGTTTGTGTGACTCAGTATAACTTTGGGCAATTTTCACTCTTTTTGACCTCCAAAATGCAGTTGTGTTCATGCATACTTAGTTCCTTTTCTATAAAAGTGTTTCTACATAATCCAAGTTCTCTTCTGGTATCCTTGTCCACTCAGTTAGACCTAGAGCCTTTGTCAGATGTCTTTTTGTCTTCTATGGAATACAAGTCCATGGTTAAAGAAAAGTAAGTTTTGCATCTACTGAAGTCCTCAAGAGTGGCAGAAAAGGATAAGGCATGAAAGCTGTTAGAATGTTGTAAAATTTCCTAAGATACAACAGAATAAAAAATCAAATTGATTGTCCTTCAAAAAAATAAAGAACTGGATAAAAAGTTCAGTTTATGGTATTTTCTATCTACTTCTACCATTTTTATTTTCTCTCAATGTCCATATTATTATTACTTGAGAATGTCATTTGAAAAATGTTTCAAACCCCATTTATCAAGTTCTGAATGATTGGCACTTCTACAGGAACAGAAATTGCAGGTACTTTTCCCATCTTTGTTTCCCAGTAAAGATATTCAGGAAAACTGCCCTTTTCTACTAAGCCTCAGTTTAGACCAATCAACATTTATGTCTGGAAAAACCTTGCATATGATCAAAAATCTTCCATCCAAATAATTTCATCTGAGTTTTATTCTGCAGAGCTGCATTATAATGCAGTGTCATATTAAGCCACTATCTTCTATCCCTTTCATTTGACAAGATGCAAGTTTATTATATGCACTAGTATCCTGATTCTGAAGGATTTAATGATACAAACTAAGGTATAAAAATGTAGCAATTTGCCTTCTGGCAGTCCCACCATTCTGTATTGTGTCCAGTTAAAGTGATACGGATGGGTCAGCGTTAGATGAAAGGTATCTGTGAATGGAGGAGGCTTATGAATAAGATGTTCTTTCTCTTGACAGAACATGCACCAGTATGTCAGAAGCTGAAAGGATTAATACTGGGAGAGAGATAATGTCTTTGGGAGATAAGCAAGGCCAAATTTCTGTCCAGCTGCAGTCATTAAGGTTCCCAGCTTAAAGGCACTTTCCACAAATGGTCCTCTTCAGAGTTGCCTCTTTGACCAGTTCTTACTTGACAGTTACACCCCAGTGATCTAACTTTCCATCACAATCCTACCTGCATAGTACCCATACCCAAAGCCTTTATTTACAGCAAAGGTGTGATATTTAGAAGTTGTCACCCTTCACTTCTGAGCTAACTGTACACAACTAGTGGGAAAAAGATGGTGAAGTCAGTGAAGTGCATAATGCTCAGTTTCATTTGTTACTGTAGAAGGATCAGCTGGCTTCAAAACTGTCTTAGTAACTTCCACAAGTCTGTGTGGCTTTCTAATATTTGTCTGCTTAGTTTCACCTTTTGCTCTTCAGACAAAAAAAAAAAAAGTATGTGCACCTCAGTGAAATTTAAAATGTGTCTGTTCTTTGCATGCTCCATAGATCATTGGTCAGCACAGTGCAGAAGTCCGTACATAGTATGAAGTCAACATGCCTTACTGAGGGTGAACTGACTGTGTCGTGCAATATAAGAAGGTTCTTTCCAGACCTTCTCAGTGGAAATTAGAAGTCTCCTGAGGATATCAGATTAGCAGATACAGCACTCTTCTTTTTACCATTGTTCAACTCCTAAATCATCTATAGCTCTTGCTTCTGGGCAGACCGTAATTTGTATCTTGAAACCGAAGACCGCTAACTCATAATTTGCACAACTTGACCATTTCTGATCAGGAAAGTCTTAAGTGTGAACTCGCACGGGGGCTGGATTATCTTTAGCCTCACAAGAAATAGTCCCTCTGGGTCACAGTTGAGGTCATTATGAGAGTGTTTTCTAAAGGGTTGTCAGTATTCGGAGCATATTGTTTGCTTGTTCTTGGAGGGATTTAACCCTGCAAAGTGATGAGCGCTTCTGATAGATACTGAGCACCATCAACTTTCATTTGGATTAAGATAAAACTGAGGACACTCAATCTGTCTTGAAAATGTTTAGCATTTCGTAAGACTGAACCTTGACCGATTTTTTTTTTTTTCACTTTACAGTCCCTAAAGCATCTTAAATTTAATTACAAAAATTCTGGTGAAGCAGAGGCAGAATTGACACTAGTACATGCCAGTGGTATTTAAAACTCTCTGGCAGTGGAGTATTGAATTGCTCAAACTGGGTTTAAATAGCTTTTTCTAAATCAGTAAAAAAAAAAAAAATTAAATTCCATTTAATGTAAATGTAATTAAAATGCACTTTTAATGCAAGACAGTGCATGTAGAAATTGTTGGATATCTCTCCTATACTTAGGGGGAAAAATAACATTGGGCTTAGCTCTTTTTAAAAATCTAGTGTAGGGCTTAACATTTCTCTATGCACTCCTTGAAATCAGAGATAACCAAATGATGAGATAAGTGGATAGCTCTTTTTTTGTTGTTTGTAATTCAGTGAAGGCCTCCCAGTGCATATTGCTGTTGGAGTTGATGAATAGCTCCTTTGGGATGCTGTAAGCTCCACTCAATGTATTTATGGAATACCTTCCATTTACATAGGCCACATTTGTCTTGATCAGACCATAAGGATCAGGAGAGAGAAAAAGAAGCAGTAGGCTTTTTTTTTTTTTTTCTTTCATTTCTGGACAGTTGTTTTATGCTCTGTTTTATGACTGTGGCAGACTGAAGCTGCTGGGATTCAGCCTGGCCTTAACCCTAGAAGATAACATCCTCCCAAACCCTAAAGTCATCCAGTTAAAGGGTCCATTAGCCATTACTTTTCCATTTGAGATGAAACGGTCACACTGTGTAAGAAGGCTTTCTGAGAATGAATAGGAAGAAGGGCCTTCTTTCAGCCAAGCCCGCAGAACAGCAGTGTTGATGCAGTCTTTCTCAGCTATACCTTCAACATAGCTTCAGATGCTTCTTTTATTTTCTTTACAAGGCCACTGGCAGCAGATCAGTATACTCCAGTGACACCCTTAAATCTTTGTAGTACATATTCAGGTCATGTGAGCTGGCCCAGGGTTTTGCTTCTCCTGTATGGGCTTCTCTGGCTTTTTCAGACCTGCTTGATGGCTGAAATACAGTGGCTGTAGTACTCCTAATGGGGGAAAATTAAAAGGAGATGAATTACAGGCAATAACACATGCTTCCATCATGAACTCCTCTCCTGTAAGTGAGTGGGAGGTGAATCTGATTCACACACTCCAAGCTAAATGGATTGCAAGTTTTGAGGTAAAGACAAAATCTTTTCCCTGGGTCAGAATAGTGGATGGTGGGATTTTGTTGGTTTTGACTTCTTACAGCAAAATTCATGTGTTATTTCTTAAAATCATTCTACCATAAAATGATGATAGCCCCCAGTAGTTTGATAGTGCTTGATGCTGTTCTTTCTATGGCACATTACAGTTCCGGATGCTCATTATTATTCATCATCTTTCTTAATCGTGTTACATAGGAACTGTTTTATGGCCTGTGACATGTGGAGTAGATGTTCTATGCACTGTTTGCAATTAAACATCTAATTCATAGTAGCCTACAGTGTGAGGAACGGCTCACAGATGGTTCCAGATGGTCCTTTCCAGTTCTGTGTTCTCACATTTCTATTACAGTGAAAGGGTAGCAGCAGCAAAAGGTAGCTGGCAGTCTCTCTAACTTCTCTTCTGTGGATTTACAATGCTCTGTGATCTCCATTTCTTTTGAAAGAAAGAAGGAAAAATATGTTACTTGAAATCAAATGCAGAAAGAGTGATATACAAGGTTAAAAAGAAATAGTATGAGAAATTATTTTGCCACAGTTGGTTAGAAGGTTCTCACTACTGTGTTTTTATCATTTGGCTTTGAATAGCAGTGCTTTGCTCCGGCTAGCAAACCAAGAGCTCCCCAAATGTTTTCATCCATCAAACAACACCTAAGAACAATGCATTGCCTCTTCTCTGGTATTAGTAGATTTAAATTGCATTACCCCGTGCATAGGAAAGTGGCAACATTTTCCAAAACTATACAGATGCATGTCTATATCTATGTCTTTATCTGTAACTATATATTTCTATTAACTTGCATATGAAATGCTCCATATCTTGCAAAACAGACATATGACGCTTTTGCTGCTGCGTAAATACTCCACACTAATATTCCCACATGCTTTACGTAACACACATGCACTCTACTCTGACACAGAGGAATGAAGCAACCTGATAGAAGGAAGCCTCAGACCAAGAGGGTGGGCGGTCACTGAAATGCAGAAGTGGGAGAACAACAGCTCTGCTACAGGAAAGGTCCCAGACCTTCTCTGCAACAAGGAACTCGTGCACAATTACCACAGCAATCCATCATGCTGAGCGTACAGCGCTTGCCCACATCGGACAGGCAGACACAAAATATATCCTAGTTAGCATGGCCAGGGTAGCACTGAAGAGCTCATTTTCCACATAGTGCGTAACACTGAGTTTCATGCTCCTTTGGTCATTAGTTACGGGGATATGGATCCAATTAAGCCCATATATGTTTGGAAGCTCCCACTTAGCTCCTCTCATATGTCTGTGTTTCTGCGACTTTGTAATTGTGACTCTTTGTGTTAGAGTTGGGGTTGAACAAATGTTTCAATGCAGAATTAGGGAGACACAAGGTGGACTTTGGATTCAGACCAGACTTTTGTAGCTCAGGCCCATCTCTGCTTGTGTGGCTGTTGATGGATGGTGGTGCTTACTGGTGTCGCGACAGGCGACTGCGTATCTAAGACTTTGAAACAAGAGAGCTGACGTGGCAATAGGACCAGCCTTGTGCTTTTGCTGGATCAGAATTTCCTTTTGATTGAAAGGCTCTGCTAGTGTCACTCCAGCATATTTTAAAACAAGAATTTCCTGTGTGCCAGCATGTAGAAGGAAAATCTCTAGCCAGGAGGTTAAAAGCTAGCCAACCTTGTGATTTATCAGTTTCAACCAGGCCAGCACCTCAAAGTTGAGAAGGAGAGGGTACATCTTGAGACAGTTGTCTCCTGACACTCCAGCAACGTATGGCAAAGGAGGGGCTGTTGTGCTTTGAAGATTAACTGATTTTTCCCTGAAGAGTGAATATTCTGGGACTTAATCTATGCCTGAGACTTGTTCCTCAAGGCATTTTAGAAAAGGTAAATTTGACCTGCTATGTATAAACTAATTTCCATTTTTAGTGTTTCAGCCTTCAGGAGAATGCAGCTGGAGATAAAACACTGGATTTTTGTCTCTATTTGAATAAGTAATGGGGAAAGAAGCTTTAATCTTACATCTTTTTTATGTTATGGATTTTATACACTGGGGTTTTTTTGTTTTCTCCTCAGTCTGTCGGGGTCTCAAAAGTAACCTTGACAAGAGATTTCTCTCACTCCTTCTGAGTGTGAATAATCCCAGTCATTTCTGTGCTGATGGTTTGGTTTTATTGTGGATTTCCTCGAGCCTAAGAAGCTTGAAATAGTAGCTTTTATCTTAAAATATTTAAACTTGATTGAGTCACAATAAGTCTGTAGCTGTCTGGATATGTAGATAGATATCTGTTCTTGGCACCTATGTGGCCTTCACTGATGCAGTCTTCAAGAATCTTGCAATCCTAGCAGGGTTTTACCCCACTGCCCTTGCCAGGCAGGAAAGTATTAGCTGTGTTTTGCGGATGGGAAACCAAAGCTTGGCACAGAGCAAGTGGCCTGTCCAGGGGCCCCCAAGAAGTCCAAGTGCAAGGTCACAGCAGCATCCATTAGGTCAAGCTTATCCTCGCACTACATTATCAAAGCAGTTGCAGGAACAAAGTAAAAGCAACATTATTTATTATATGTTAACCCACTTTTGAGTTCAATCTGGCCCCTCATAACACTGATAACGGTTTAAAAGTAAGTTTAAGCACGGATAATATTGCTCTTAAAAAATACACCTATGCAATCAAATCAAACTGATAGCTAAGGGCAAGTTCTCTTACCAGGCTGTAATAAAAGCAGGCTGATTAAGCCTCAGGGACTTCAGTAAACCAATTCTGCATTTATGGTGGTGGAATTTAAAAGAAGTGAGCCAGCAGACGCACACCAGTAAGCAACTGCAATGATAAAAAGTCACAATCCTTTGCCTGCTAGCATTGAAAGAAACTTCTTGATCACTTCAAATGAGACATTTTTCTAGTTGGCAAACAGCGTATTTTCCTATGGGGTGCATAGACATCATCAAGTTGTTGATGTTCATATGCACAGTGAATCCAGGAGTGTAACCCATATATAACTGAATGTAAACCATCCCATCCGCTGTTTACAGAGTTTGTAGAAGAAATATTAACCGGATAGTATAGAGAGGAGGGCAGGGATTTGCTGGGGATATCAGTTTAGAGGTCCCATTATGGCTGGCTCCACCTGCAACCTCTCCAGTCCTTGTATGATCTGGTCAACATTGACTCACCTGTCTATACCTTTTGCTTCTGCAGTGTGAAATGGGATCAAGGATCTGTACTTATTCAGCACTGAGAATCATAGCAACATTTGGTCTGGAAGAGACCTTTGGAATCCACTGCCCGACCTCCTGCGCAGAGCAAGGCCGGCTTTGCAGTCAGACCCGGCTTTGGGGTTAGGTCGGGGGGCCTGAGGGTGCCACCGCTTCTGCCTGGTACGTGAGACCTCATGCGTGAGGTCCTGGCTGAGGGGGAATTCCCCCAGGAATACACCAGGGTATGAAATAGCTCCCCTGCCCGAGTCATGTTCTTCAGTTCCTGCCGTGGGGAAGACACACGTTTCCCTTTAGCAAAGAATTTGGCCGGCACTGTAAGAAAGGAAAGCGAAAAGAGAAGCTGCTGCAAACAAACGGCGGCCGCCTCGCTCCAGCGCGCCGGTGACCCGCGCCCTGAGCACCTCGCTCCTGCCCGCAGCCGCCCCTCGGGGCGAGCCGGCCAGGCCCCGCGAGGCCGGCGCCTCGGCTCGGGGCGTTTAATTAACGACGGCGCCTCTAATCGGGGCGTTAATTAGCGGGGAGCGCTGATGAAGGCGCTTCCCGCCTTGGTTGGTGTCGGAGCGCCCTCTGCTGGCGCGGGCCGCCCGCCTGGCGCCTGCCCGGGGCGGGGCGGGGCGGGGGGGCGGGATGGAGAGGGGGGACGGGGACGGGGACGGGGACGGGGGGCTGGAACGGGGGGGATGAAGGGGGAGGACGAAGGTGTGGGGACAAAGGGTGGGGCACAGGTCAATTCGGGGGGCTGCCGCCTTTACCCTGCGCTTTGCTGCATGGGGGTGGAATCTCACACGGCGTGTAGGGGGCTGCTGAGGGCTCGAAACACAGCCTGGTCAAGTTTCCCAGATTGCCTCCTACCCCCACCCCTTCTCCCCCCGCAGAGAATCTTCCCTGGTTTAGCGATGTTGTTTCGGGTCCCGGAGAAAGGTTGAGTTGTCCTGCGTCTTCCCCTTCGCCAGCTTTTCTGAGGGTGTGTGGAGACGGGCATTAGCCTGGGCTTGCCCCTTAGTCCTGCTCTGTCCCTGTGGAGGAAGCATCATTTTGAGCTATTGCCCCTCACCTCTTCCAAACACCTGATTCTAACACTCTGTGTCGCTGCAGAGAGGCCCTGCACCAGGTAATCTGAGGAATTTCTTGCTGATTACATATTGGCATATATAGAAATTCTTCAGGAGCAGACTTATAATTGATTTCTTGTCTGAGAAGAAATAACTTGCATATCTCTCCTTTGACACCATTGACCATTATTAGAGGATGCGTAACTTACAAAGACACAGTAGCCAAAGTAATGATCTTATGGTGAAAGTAATGATCTGGCAGAACAGTCTGGGTGTAAGTATAATTTTCATTCATTTAAATACCTTCTGCTATGTTCAACGAGCTGTATGTAATTCAGTGGAGCCTTTTTTTTTTTTTTTTTTCCTTCAAGACATTCCAACAAAGGATTCTTCAGCCTCTTGTAAGGGGTGAGTTCCCACAAGATAGGAACAACTGTGTGAAGAACCACAGTCATTTGCCACAGGGACCAGCAAAGACTGAGAACATCAGGAAAAAGGAACAACTTCTATATAACTGTGGAAAAGTACCTGGGTGGCCAGAAAAGGGAATTGCTCTGTTCTTGGACACAGGTTGCTGTCACACATGCCAGATGTTCAAGGAAGCTGGGTTGAATGAGGCAGGAGGGTTCTTTGGAGCCAGAGCAGCCTTTAGCCTTGTTCAGCTCTCAGATCGAGTATTTAACATACAGTCTGCTACTATCTGGAGTCTGCTCCTGACTTTGTTTTGCTCACCCAAAGATCCAGGGAGAAGGCAGTAGTTGTGTAAGGCTGGAGATGCCATGTGGGATGCAAGGGAGTGGGAAAAAAAGCAAACCTTTGGCTTACAGGCCACGGAGTTGACATAGACTGAGGTTGTGGGCCAGCCACAATTGTCTTGGGACTGCTGTTCTCTTCTGCTGGCACGTCAGCTGCCTGCAACAATGTGCTGACTGAGCCTGCTTGTCTATTGTAGCGCTTATCCTACCACTCCTTTGCCCTGTAGAGTGTTTCTGTATTTCAGTTGTGGATCATAGCAGCTAGTCTTGGTTCTGTCCCTCTTCAGTCAAGGCAGGAACAGAAGCGAATGGGTTATCTTGTGAGCACAGATACCACCCTAGGGTGTGGGAATGTGCTCCTCGGGATCCTTGCTGCTTTTATCAACCCGTGAGTCTCTCTCCTGTATTTATGAAGTTCATGTCAGCACAGTAAGCTTTGGCTGTGGTATTTAATAGCCCAGGGGAGGGTCAGTCAGATAGCCCTCCTCTCCCAATAACAAGGCTACACAATGTGTGTTGCAGTGTTGTGGGTAGTACCCCACATACACTAGAAACCTGCAAAAGGGAGGAGTAGCATGTCTTCCTAGAAAGGGCAGTAAGGAGACGTTAGAGATGAGCGTGTTTTGTTCAGTGAGCTCTCTGCAAACAGAGATTTGTTAATGATGAGGAAGAAGCTTCCTTTGAGAAGGGTTCCAAAACGCTTGTGGGACTGGCAAGTACAGCTAGCAACCAAGATGCCTATGGGTAAAAATGTGTATCAAAAGAAAAAGAAGAAGAATAGCTTAGAAGAATTAAAGCTTTGGCTTCTCTTTCTGTGCTTCCTCAGGAAAGGATATAAACTAGCAGCAAAATGTTCTCAGCATCAGCAAAATCTCTAGTGCTGTCAGAAAGATCTGAGCTGAGTTAAACTTCTACAGATGCGAATTGAAGTTGTATCAAATCTGATGGCTCAAGGAACTGTGTGCCCTGAAATTCCACATGAAGCCATGCCCAGCAGCTCCCAGAATGCCCACCAGGACACAAGGTTCTACTTATGGTCCAAAACACAGGGGGTCATAAGCATTCTTCTTTCAAAAGTGATTTTCTTGCCATTGTAGCAAATATGGACAGTCTTATAATGACAGCATGGGATAAAGAAGTGTAACAGTGCATGTGGCCCCTTGAAGGACCTGTGGGAATAGCTGGTCCCGCTGTATAACAAAACAGTACCCAAATACTGGAAATTAGCCGAGAGCTACGATTCCCAGCTGACAGCCCAAAAGGAACAGAGAGGACTAGAGGCACCTCTTTTGGAGGGATAGGCTTTCAGAAGGGCTGAGGGACTAAGAGACTGTTGCTAAGTGAAAGAGTTTTTATTCCCCCCCTAGATTAATTTTAAAGGGCATTTCTGTCCAGCTTGCTCAAAAAAAGTTTATCACACAGCTATGGCTTTTGTTGTCCTTGGCTAACAGAAAGCAAAATCAACCTCAGCTGTGTACTCAAAAAGAAAATTGTGCTTAGCGTACATTTTCTCTCATCATCCCTCTGCTGTTCCTCTAACCTGCATTGGAGGAAGGTTATCTGGAAGTGACCTTAGATAATGTTGTTGTCTATTAAATACTTGACCTCCCTACCACATGTAGCAAGAATGATACTGGTTGCGATGGTGCTTTTCGTGGTGATTTCCATGTTTCAGGAATTGGACTGCAGTTGCTAAACTTGTTTTACTCAGATCAGGATACAGAAAGCAGATGGCAACAACTTCAAATCATTAGTGTAATATTTGACACCACATACTTTTTTTCTGTTTCATTGTCATAGCTGTTGCTTGTTGCAGCACCTGAGACTGATTTGTCATCAAAGGGAGACTTCGTAAGAGTGAGCAGGTGTTACCTGGAAAATCCCGAAAAAGAACCATGTCACAAGGGACAAGCCCGTTCCTCCTGGCATTTTGCCACTTCCACATGGAAAGCAGAGAATTTAAATCAAAACTTATTGAAACAAATGAAAGCTACAGTTCGGATCTCAGCATTTCTGTCTGAGTGTTTGGTAAAGATGCGAAAGGAACTTATTTCTATGAGCTGTTTCCTCCATTTCTAGTAAGCCCCAGTCTCTTGATAGTTGCCACCATCTCCTGAGATTCAGCTGGGTGAGTGAGACAGCCATGGGCATGAGAGTGCAAATGTGCCCATGGAGCTCTTCTCACGCCCTCTTGCCTGGTAGAGCTGTTCTTACTTGTTTTATAACAGCAAGTCTAGATCTCGGCAAAGCTCAGTGATGCATTATGCTTCTGCTAAAACAAGGATGAACTCCTTCCTATCTACCGAGCGGTACTTTAGTGCCTTCATCCCAGATGATCCCCCCTCTGTTGATGGCTAGCTGGGATGGCACTGGCGTCCCACACAGGTGGCTGGGACAGCCACAGCCACAGTCTGTGGTTGAGATCCTTACCCCATCGTGACATTTCTTCCTGACTTGAGACATCTTTGGTCTCTTCTCAGGTGGATAGTCTGGCTTGGAGTTGTGGCTGTGACCGTCAGGCTGGACGATGGTTTTCTGTGTGTCGCTCCTCACAGAAATTTTTTCCTTTGCTTTTGTTTATCACCACTCTAAATACACTATGTACTTCTGTATACATGACCTTCTGATCAGCAAGGCCCATATTCATACATTCAGTGGCATTGACACTGAAGAAGCCAGTTCTCTTCGGTGGTGCACTGTGAAGATCCAGCTGGATCCAGTCACACATCTTTACTGGCCGTTTGTGCTGGGTTTAAGAGAGTGAAGTTGCAGCGGGCTCTCTCAGCCATCTCGCTGCCCCGTGAATGTTTCGAGCAACTGATATACCTTGCTGGGTGTTCACTCAGTAACTCAAACTGCTGATGTCCTTCGCCTTGCACATCATGATTTGCTATGCATAAACATCGACACTGTACTAATTGTTTATTAGTTTTGGCTTCTCTTTGAATTTTAGAGTAGGAATCATATTCTAAGAAATAGGTTTTTAGGTCAAATTCTCTCTTGCTTTTCCCATAGTCTGTCATTTCATGAACTTGAATCAGTTTTTTTCCTTTGTGTTCTTTGGAACTATCATGTCTTTTATCTAAGCATATATCCCAGGCCATAAGAAAACTTGTATTGACTTTTCCTAACTTTTTTCAATACCTATGATACCGTGTTTTTCCTGAACTGCTGAAATAATCATATTTCTCCTTTTGACACTGCAAGGTTCTGATCATTATTTTCTCCCTAAAATGCCAAGATTGTGGGGATTTAAATGCTCTTTGCTTACTCTGTCCTTATAAAACAGTGGATTTTAGTTAACACAAAACTAGAGGGGAGAAATATGTGTGTCTCTGTGATAGTTTTCTGACTGTGGAATGAAAAGGAATGCGCATTATTTTTAGATGGTGTAGATCTGTTGATTGCATTGCTAAGCATATGACCCATCCTGAAGTCAAACTGTCTTCTGTATTTCTGTTCTAGTTGCAGCTGAAAAAAAAGTTTGTGAAATACATTTTCAGTTAGAATACAGTTAATTTATATAACTTCACTAGTATGCTACATCAATAAAGCTTGAAACAACTTGCCAAAATTCTATGTATCAATCCTGACATAATATTTGTGTTGCATTTAGGAGTAAAGAGTGGCTGCAGTTCTGTTGAGAGATGTTGGTATAAATGAATCATCAGCCTTCCTGCACTAAGTACCTGTTCCTTTAAGAGGTGCATAAACAAGAAAGTAGCTTGGTCAAACAAAAATATTTTAAAATAGGTGAACAGCATTCTTGGTGGCAGAAATATTTGTTTAGATCTATCTCTTAATGATACACAAATATTACTTCTAACAGGAATTTCTTCAGTAGGGTGCAGAAGATTCCTGTGTAACTTACTTCAGTTGAAGTCACCCCGATAGGTTAGTGAGAATTACCACCCTTCTCAGAGTGGTGTATTGCCTCAGCGTTTCTCCCAGTCACACCAGAGAGTGCTACAGGTTGCAGGGCAAGGAGTGGCAGTCAACGACTTGTGAGCATTTCAGGCATGGATTGCACGAGTCGCCTCATTTGCACGCCGGGATGCAAGCACCGGCCCAGGGACAGAGGACTGGGCAATTGTGACTGTAATATTCCCCAGAAAATGTAATGTCCAGAAAATATCCCGACAGGGATTGCTGAGCCCGGAGTCAGTGCGCTGCTATAGGAATGAGCTATGGGCATGGTATGGAGCATGCTGAAGCAAGGAGATGCCTCAGCTAGTAAAAAGAATTGCTGCTGTAAATCAACTCTTTCTGCTTGGCCTCAGTTCCTGGGTAGATGGTGTCTATTCAGCCAGATGTAAGTTCAGCGTTACATCTCTCTATTATGTGGAAAAACTGTCTGTGTCTTTCACGATGACCAAACCTCTTTTGTAAACTAAATCATCAGCCATTATAAATCCATCACTTACTTCATTCCTCAGGGATCGCTGGTACTGATTTTGAGAGTGTCTTAGGGGAAGATTAATACTGATTTAGCTCAGCAGACTTCATTTAAAATACCTTATAATTTCTGGGAATGTAAATGATTTTTTCCTGAGGGAGGTTCATCAATGAGTTTTTAAATGTATCTGCAGCAAGTTGGTCAGGATATATGAATGCTCTGTCTGATGCTGGGCAGATGGCACATGTATGTCGTTCCTCCTCTTCAGTAACATGCGCAACAAGTATTGCTATTTTCTTGACTGGTCTGCAAGAAGAGGTTTATGAATCAGTAGATATTTTTGGTATTAGGCTTCATCCATATTATCAAGATGATTTTTTTTATATTAGTGCGTAGTCAATGGAATTTCTTTTGGCAGATGGATCATTAGAATTATTGATTTGCACCTCTTTGTGTGGTATTTTTTTTCAAGATCACATAGACCTGAGGGTTGTTCTGGTTAGCCTCTCCATATGTGATCTATGACATCCACAGCAAGAATCTTTTTAAGTAATTTCAAAGCTGAGCAAATATTAATCCTAACATCAGAGGTACAGCTGTATTTCTGACCTAGAGGACCATTGTTTCATTAGGCCTGATTAACTACAGCACTATTCCAGTTTTGCTTTGGTGTGGATTTATATCAGTGTACAACTTCAGTAACGTGATAAATTAAAACCAGTGCGCCAAAACCTGATTCAGCTGAAGTCAATAGCAACAGTACTGCTGACCTCACGTAGCAGAATGACCTGTTTGAAAGCAGTTGCAATGTCCTCGTATCTCAACTTCCTCGTGGCTTTTTGTGACTGAAAGTGGAAATAAGCCAGAATATATTTTTTTTTCCTTAGCTGTCTGTACACTCTCAGCAACATGCTATTGTGCTGCCTTTGCAAAACACAGTGTATATCTGCTACAGTGTCTGGTTCAAAGGATACAGCTCTGCTGTTGTCTGTTTTGTTGTTCGCCCTGAATTCGCTAGGCCTACAAAAAGATTTGATTTACTACCCTACTGTTACCCAACTGTGGGACATTCTTGTGGCTTTAACTGTTTGACATATCCTTAAGAATGGGTTTTATTTGATTTTTAAAGCATAATTGATCAAATGAAGGGAAGTTTTACCCATATGCTTGACCCTTATTTAATGAATAGGAGCTTTCCCTGTTCTGTAAACCATTTGTTCTTATTGAGCTTGCTAGCTGGCTTTTCATACTTTAAAGTGTTTTTTTGATGTAACATTGGACTGTCCCATTTGATGGTGAGGATTTAACACCATTTACCTCAGTGCAGCTTTAAAAGTTTTACCAGCTGAGGATTTGGCCCTGATCTCTGCTGCTTTAATTTCATACAGGCTCTCTTCCAGCATCTCCGGTCAAGGTTAAATCAGCTTTTCACAGCAGTCAGAGAAAACATCATTGATTCATTCTATATTCTACATACGAGCCTTTATTTTACTCCTGTCTGTTCAGAGGTGTCTGTGTCAAGTGCCAAGCAGCTATCTAAACACTGGATATCTCCTTGTAATACAGTTACATGGTTCCCTTAAAATCATGTTTGAATTCCAAGTTTCAAGGCAGTAGCATGAATCAGTCTTACCACAGTGTCCATGGTGACAAATGAAAGACAAAGGTGGCAGATATATGACATAGTTCCTGAGATTACTTTGCTGCTTATGTGTGTTGTAACCTCTCCCATGTGGTCTTTATCCTTTTCTCGTGTGAAAGTGCTGTGTATGTACCAGCAGAAGGGCCATCATGTTAAGAAATGTCATTATGTACATCTGAGGAGCCTTCTCTGTGAGGAAAGAAAGGTGTATATATACAGTCACAATAAATTGTTCCTGTTTTCCTGTTTGAGTTCCTTCCAACTGTTGTGGACTTTGACTAGCCTGCTGGCTCCAGCCATGCTGGAATAAAATATCTGTCCCCTCAAAAAAGTCAAGAGTGCTGTGCTTCAGAGAGAGCACATCATATTTATTTAGGGAATAAGCATTCAGCTTAAATGTATTCTGCCTAGCTTCTGGGAACCTGCAGCTTCTGCTGGGCACCCTTATTAACTCACTGTGAAACTTCTGTCACCAATTTAATAGCATAACAATTCTCATTCTAGTATCATGGTACCTATATTTACAGCGCTCACACCATGTAATACACATCATCTTCAGAGGCATCCACTGAATATGGGAAACTCGGTTAACTCCAGCTGTTGTTATTGTTTTTAACCCAGTGAGCTTTTGGGAATTGTTCCCACTGCCTCTTATGTTGTGATAGGCAGTGCATAGTTTTGTATGACATCTCGATTTTACTATAACTAAGATCGAGTCCATAATGTAACAAAAGAAAGTTTGGATCTGACATATGAAAGATTAAAACAAAAAAAAAGAGGAGTGGAGAGAGAATGTTAAAGATTTTAGAGATTTTGTGATTCTTTGGCAATGGTGGTTATAGACCTGTTCTGCTTGGATCAACCTTGCATGAAAATGAGATTGGCCTTGTGCTTACCCCAGCTTGCCTTGACTGAAATGGATCTCCAGCTAACTCCCATTGGTAGATCCACAACAGGGAAATATTTGGATATCCTGCTAAACCATTTTTACAATTCCTTTGTGCCAGCAGACTGATTAAAAAAAAACAACCACCACAGCCTGGGCCAAGACCTGGACTTACTTTCCAGTTTCCCATATGAGAAACTTTATAGTATGTGAAAAATAGAGGGGACGCCTGCTTCTATACAAGTTATGTTAAAGTACTGCTGGCCTTATGTGAAAAACAAAATGTTCACTACTTCATCCAGGACCAGTTGAAAGGTTGTGCTTTCGTGTCCTGTTGCACAGTAGGAATGATAATCTGAGCACATCATTTTTGATTGCTGTTGCTTCATTTTCCACCTGCCTTAAAGCTGCTTTGCTGCATACCAGCATCTCAGCAAATGTCAATTCCCAGGGGCTGCATCTGCCAGTTTCCTGCCATAACCACCAAACCACACACGAAGGATTCCTCCCAGTAAGTGGTGTACTCATTTGGCCTTGGAAACACTGTCCTGTTGCACTGGATCATCTTTAGACGAAGTCACCCAAGTCACGAAGAATCAAAGACAAATTCCTAATGAAGTATATGTTGTCCCTCTGTTTAATTCTCATGGGCAGGTCAGGGATATATTGTCCCTATGCACAACAGCAAGGTAAGGAACTTTTTTTTTGCTGTTGCAACAGGAGAGATCATGACACTTGAAGGGCGGGGGGAAAACCTCGGATAAGACTCTTTTTAAACATCTTTAGCTTACGGTTCTGGGTTTTTTCTTCCTTTGCCAACCTGTTATTTTCTACATTGCCAAATTACATCTCAGACTGATCACAGTGGTTTCAAAATGCTGTATTCATACCTCTGCACGGGCACCTGGCCCTTGAAGTGGGGAGCTATGGTAGGTGGCCTCCAGCTTCCCCCAGTTACAGGTTTCAGACAGGAGGGCAGTTCTGCGAGGCTGAGCGGCTGTAGCTGATCCTGAATGAACAGAGTCAGCAGCAGGAAAAATTTTGTATGGCCAGTGTAGAGCTGGGCAGTCCCTCTACCAGAGCTGTTACCATACAGAGTATTAGCTGTACCTGCTAGATGAAATGTTTTGCCCTGACATCAATTTTCTAGTTCTTGTCCTAATAGCAATGTCCAGCCTGCAATTGTTTCCACTGCAGAATGCCTACGTTAAACCCACTTAATCAGACATAACCAGTAGAAATCTGAATAATGAAAGTCATTGGGGCGTCTGGAAGGAAAAATAATTTTCACGTATTAAAAAATAATTTTCAATGTATTTGCTGCTTTATGTTTTATTTCCATATCAAATCTCAATTTTCATGACATTTTACTCTGCAGCAAGGCATGGGGCAAATTTGTTCTGTGAATCTGAATACCCTCAGTTCACAAGTTCCTGAACTTTAGTTACTAGGAGTATCGAAGTCTGAGCCAAGCTGAATGGCAGCCCATTTTTGTAACGGTCAGAGCAAACCCCTTGATCTCAAACATTTTGGTTTATCCGAGAACCAATCGCTGGCCCAAGCTTCACAGCTTTAGCCCATCTCTCATAGTGACATCTAGCATGCTGCTTTTATCCAGAGGATGCTACTAAGAAACCACTTATATTGTCATTAATCGCAAGATGTGTTTTTAATTGTAACAGAAGCTAAGTGTTGCCAGGGGTAAATAGAAGATATCAGAAGGAATATTCTGGTAGACTTCGTTGTGGTTTTGCTAGACTCATCTTCAAGGCTCAGCTCCTCATCTCAACTCCAGGCAGAGGTTGCACAGCTGGTTCGTAGCAGAGAAGGGACACACTGCACTAGCTTGCTGCTGAGCAAAGAAAGTGGTTAACTTTGCATATGACTGCACTTCTGTCTCTGTGCAGTGTGCTCGTTGTTGAACTGGACAGCTATCATGGAAAGACCACTGATTTTCTTCCCATGTTCTTTAACTGTAGTCACATGTGGCCAAGCTAAACTCCCGCAGTGCAACTGTTTTTTCCTATTTACACGTTACTAAGAAACATCAGCTAAGGATATGTTATTACAAGTTTGGGAATGACCCCATTCTTGGCACAGGGCCAAGCCAAACATTTTATTTCGTTTGAAAAAGCAAAATGTGATAGAGTCAGTAGTTATAATTATGATTGGCAAGCAGAGGTGGAGTGCTACTATGAAACAGAGAGACGGGAAATTCCAATAATCCTAATTAATAAGCATAGTCATTAATTCCATCAGTGGGATTATAAAACAGAAATGACATTTTATCCTAAGAGCAGTTTGGCCAGGAAAGGGCACAGGAGACAAACTGTAGAAAAAGACTGATTATTTGATCAAGGCACCTTGATAAGATAAAGATGTTAACATTAAGATTTTTTTAAAAAGCTGGGTTTTGTTAGATTCATTAAGCTTCATGTCTATAATACAAAAAAAAAAAAAAAAAAAAGGAAAATTAAAAAACTGAAATATGATTTAAGTAGCAATGAAACAGACCTAGAGGGGGTAAAAAATGATGAAAGACTGTTATGAAATAGACAAAGAAGAATCTAAAAAACATTTAATTGTCCCTAAGCACAACACAGAACGCTTTCTCTTTGTCACACCAGTACTGTTGTAACCAATTTCTTAGTCCTCCCCTTCTGTTTACATATACAAGAGGGAATATGTTGCTTTCTCTTTGACAGTCTCTTGTTAGAACATATGAACCACAACATTCTAGTAACAAAATTACCCTGTTTTTGTGGTTGTCTCTGAAGAGGGACAGTAATTCAGAAATGACTATTTTCCTCTCTTTGTACTGGTTATTTCATTGTGGACTCTAAATGCTGGCATGAGACACACTGACTGCACTGGAGTAGAATTTGGAGGGGATGTTACTGGCGCACCCACTTGCACTGTTCTGCTTGAGAGTTTGTCAGTGTTTCAATTGCAAACCGCTCCTTGCAGAGATTTATAACTAGGTCATAAAAGTTCCCTCCCAGCTAAAATTTGCACTTCTTTTAAGTTTTATGACACAAGCACAAAATAGAAGTCTGATTTTTTCATGGGGTATATTTCATCATAATGCATCAAGATTTACGCACTTAAATCCCATTCTTGTTTGGGAGAGTTACACATCAGACTCCATCCGCATGTGTTGGCACAGGGATATAGGGGCAAATCATCACCTGGCTGTCCCTAACCTCAGTGAAGCCCACAGCGCAACGCCGATTTACACCAGCCAGTGTCCTTCATTTGCTGGCTGTGGCCAAATTGGTTGTGTCAGTCCTTCGATCAGCGTAATTTCAGTATACTTCCTACAGTAGTGGTGGAGGAGAGGGAGAATCCATTTTGATGTGCCTTATAAAGATGGAGTCAGAACAACACATAACAGATATTAGAGTCTAAAATATACTCTTTTTTTTCTTTTTTCTCTATCACAACTAGCAGCCTGAATCCAAACTAATTGGGGCTAATGATGTCCATTGGCCTCATTCTCTCTGTCAAGAACTATATAAAGCAACAACTGGAAAAGTGCTGAGTCCACAATATCTACAGCCACTTTTCACAGGAGGATCTCCACTGTTATGCCAGGTACAGGTTTTATTACGCACACTGAAAAATTGACATTTCATTTGTTTATGAGCTATATTTCATGTCAGACATAAGGATTTATGCACTATTTTCCTGTCTGTCACTATTTCTGGACAAAAGCTGTGCTGCAGTTCATGAGCACCATTTACATTGTATAGAGCTGGCTGTAAGAGAAGCATAGGGGCTCTTGTGTCAAAGGTCCACTTTCTCCCTGAAGCTTTAGCAGATCTATCAGAGATTTACATTTCTTTCCCAAGAGTACCAACAGTTCTTCCACAGCTACCCTGGACTCTTGGAAGATCTTCCCACTCAGCTGGAAGCCAGATCTTCAGGTAGTTGTGGTGAAAGCTGTGGGCTAGACAATTAAAGGATAGTGCAGTTGAAATGGTGCCAAATCCATCCTAAGTACAGGCTTTTTGTAAAAACACCACAAAAATACTTAGGCTGCCATTGCACATTACACTTTTCCTAATAACACTGTTGGTATTTTACCAATCCAGTTTTCAGGGATTTAGTTCCCTTTTGTAGACATAGCCACACTGTATTTCCTTAGCCAATAACTAGGGCCATGTGAAATACTCTCTGTCAAATCCCAAACCACCAAGCACCGGCCAGGTTTCAGTTTTCATTATGAACTCAAAATTCAGACCAGGATGGTCTGTTGAGGAAACGGTTTGTTAAGGTTCACAAACCTTGCAAACAAACTTTGGCCCTAGTTTGATTAACCCCATTTCTAACTGGCAGAGGCATGTTTGAAAACCAGGTTGAAGATGGCTTCTCCTGATGCATTTGCAATGCCTTTGGCTAAGCCAACCAGACAACCCAAGCCTCCACTTCGCCACCGCTGCTGAATAAAATTTGTAGCATGGTCTGGCACTCTTTACCTCTCAGGTGGTTAACCTATGTTGGAGCAGAGCACTGAAGGAGCCATTTCAAATTATTTTGAAACATGCCTCATTCTCAGTGCAGTCATGGAACTAGCTAATCAGAGCTGCATGGATATAGTGTTCAGGCTTTTTGGTTTCCATCCAAGGGTACGCAGAGCTCGAGGTATTAAGTTACTATTCAGTTAGTTATATATTTGGAACACAATGACAATTTAACTTCTAAATAAGCTGATTAGAAAATAAAACTCCCCTCACCCTCAAATTTAACACTCTGAAACAACTCTCACCATTAAAGCATTAAGTGTGCGGGGCGGGGTATGCATAATGGAGATACTTTTGCTTTTGTTTTTTGTCTCTCCTAGTCTTATATTCCTGAGACATTGTTTTATCACCAGATGAAAGCCTTGGCAGTGAAATATTGCCGTGTGGCTTACATTAGTGATAGTAATAGTCTGCTCCAGAATTACCCACCCAATATGCCTTTGAATTTGTTTGACTGAGTTGACCCGCCGAGGTCTCAGACATGGCTAATCTTTGTTCTCTGGCAGACTGTCTTCATTGGGACATGGCAGGGTCCTGCAGAAGCAGCATTCTGCTGGGTTAGTGTCATCTCACAGTTTGCAGAGCTTACAGTCGGTAGGTCTGTTACCTGCAGCACAGTGCATATTTAAACGAGTGCTGGGGCTTTTGTTTGTGTGTTTTGTTTTTTTTTTTTTTTTTTTCCCCTATGCATGCTAGCTTCAAAGCTGGGGTTCAAAATAGCTTCAAAATAGGCAGACTGTATGTGAAGGGAAACTCTAAGTCTTGGGAGAGGCACTAAATCCAGTATTGGTTGTGGCACTGTTGAAGCTAATTCTGGCTGGCAAGTATGAATGAGCCTGAGTAATGCTGCAGTCTGTCACCTCTCACCCTAGTTAGTGTGACAGCACTTTCAAGGCATCCCATGTAAAAATAAAACATATCTTTAAAAGTGTTAGAAACTGGTATGAGGTGACTTATTTGATTTGAAACTCGGAGTTATCAAAGAAACCAGTCCTCTGTCAGTTCAGCTGTATACACGGAGCAACAGTTGCTTCTAAGAGTGCTGTGGGTTTGTAAACTGTCCATGCAAAATATTTTCCTCTCTTTTTCTCCCAATACCTTAATCTTTCTATATATTTAGAAGATGTCCAACTTTCTGTTCTTGATGTTCTGTTCAAGTTTATTTCACTGTAATGAGTCACATAAGAGAAGTCAAAAATTTTTTTCCTGTGTGGCTGAGTGGTGATCTGTTTCCATCTTAGTGAAAGGGGAGAGAAAGAATGAGAAGACGTACTTAGAGAGGGAAGTAGAGGATTTGATGCACATATGTCTAACAACAAGAGTCATATTATCTGCAGACTGGGACATATATTGAACATAAAAGAAAAACATCTAAAATTGATTAAAAGAAATCTTTTGATCCTGAATGTATAAATTTATCTGTCAAAATCACTGCCACAAGATGTTATTGAGATTAAGAAGAAAATCTCTATCTGGGAAAAGGGACAATGTGTCAAGTGGAGAAATGGTGAGGAGAGAGCAGGAACCAGGAGAAAGAAGAGAAGTGACAGTGGATGAGAAGATGGGAGAACCTAGTGCTGTCTGGGAAATAAAAACAGGATTAGAAGATAGCTGGGCAGGGGAAGGAAGAGAGAGATGGAGAAGTGTGCTAAAGAGGAGTCTAGGTCATGAAACAGGGGAAAACTGGAGCTAACTGGCTGGGTGAAGATCTGAGGGCAAACAGCTGATGAGGAGGCAGATACAAAGTCTGTATATATCCTGTGCCTTGAAACATGGGAAAGGAAGATATGTCAACAAGGAAGGGCCAGGGGAAGTTGCCATAGAGCAGCAGGAATTAATAGATGAGGAGCTACAATGTAAAATGGGAATTAAGGCTGTCTGGACAATAAGACTAGGACTGGGAGAAGAAAAGGGGCTGTGTTTTAGCAAAAGACTTGTGCTGGGAGCAGCGAGTGGAAAGGTTTCACAAGGAAGATGAAATTTGGATCCTGAGGCAGCAGCAAGGAAGAGATTAATGAAGGCAAAGCTGTGTCAGAGAAGGTGAGACAGGAGAGGTAATGCTGACATGGGATAGACAGATAGCCGAGGAACATGGAATAGTACATGTGATATTTAGGTCCTCTTGCAGTTCCTCTGCTGTCAACAAAATCTGTTTAAATGCTAGCAGAGCGTGTGTCATCCCACTTCAGTGTTGCCAATGAAGAGGTCAACAACCTATTGCTCTAAGCTACTCCATTAAATTAAATTACTTAGACCTGTGTGGAAAATTCATATGGTTGACGGTGCAGTGCTTACAAGTAGTTACACGATGAAACTTCTGTTTTTTCACTTTTCTTTCAAAAAAACCACAAAAAAAACAAGCCAAATTGCACAGAAGAAAAAATACATATTGAGAATACTATTAAAGTTTCACTTAGGCACCAGGAAGTTTTAAAATTTCCAAAGCACTCTGAAATTTGCAATCATGTTACATTTCCTTGACCTATCCCATAAATTTACTCTCTGATTACCATCTTTAATTTCAGGTGTACTGTTTTTTGGGGTTTTGTTGGGTATTTTTCCTCCACAGGCCATTTACTCACTGACCTGCTTTGGGAGTGAATCAGGATTAAGCACTGGGGCAAGGTATTGTCTTTAATACTCTTTCTTCACTTGTTACAAAAACCTGAGAGATGTATAGTGATGCAACAAGGCGGCTGAAGGAAGAAAAAGAACAAGTCATACGGCTACAGTAGTTGAATACTGGCTCACACAGTTGGGTTCTTTCCCTTTCCCTTTACCATTCGGTCCCTGTGCCTTGCCAGGCATCACACTTTTCACAGGTGGTCACTAATTGTGTGTTCCTCATTTCTGGGGTCCTGACAGGAGACTCCAGGGTCTGGTTTGCAGAAGTGCTGAGCATTCACAGCTGCAACTGAAGTTAGTGGTACTTGTGTTTTAAACACATAAAGGACTATGTAACATTACATATTCTGAAGTATCCATATGATAAGTTTTAAGGGAACTGGTTAGTGAAGTCAATTGGCATGAAAAATACAAGGATTTGAATGCGGATGAAGTTTGGAATTTCTCAGGTCAAAGGTACAAAACTATCTGCAATTTGGATCCCAATAAGGTGGGTGGAAAAGACTTACCAAGAGGGCCCCAGCCCTAACTGGATGAATAACCATCTCGAAGGGAATATTAAGAGTAAGCAGGGAGCTTACAAGGAATGGAAAAAAGGATTGACCAGCAAGGAAAGCTATGTCTTGGATGTCAGGAAGTATACAGGAAAAGTGAGAACTGCCAGGAATCAGACTGTTGAACCTTGAAAAGAAAATTAAAGCAAGCAGCAAGTTCTTTGGTTCTAGAAACAGAAAGAGAACAAGAGAAGGAAGGAGATGAAATTGGAATGCTGTATGAATGCTGTAAGGGTATGGCAGGGATTTGATTCTCAAAGTGTAACCCAAAAAAGTGAGTAAATACTTTGCCTCAGTTTTCAAATAAGGGTGATGATTAGCAGGATGACAAACAGGAATGGGGATCTGGAGAAACCAAAATGAGGTGCAGAAAAATTCAAAATGCTTACTATGATCAAGTGAGGAGAGTGGATAATCTCCACTTCTGAATGCTGAAAGAACTGGCACATGAAATTGCAAGTCACAGGCAGAGTAATTTAATAAATCTGTAAAAGGGCTGGTGCCAGGTAACTAACAAGAGTAAATGACACATTACTATGAAATTATATTTAATATTTCTAGTAAATTGAAAGCACAAGTTCAGTGCTGCTGAAAGGGAGGAAATCTGATTTGGGGAATTTACTTGCCTTCTAGGCTCACGTCCCTAATATGCAACATTTTAGATTATATTTTGAAAATAAGGACAATTAGAAATGGTGGGGAAAATAATTAAATTGCAGCTGGGACATATCAAATTTTGTCATGCCAGGATAACCTGATATCTCTGTTCGATATTTGGTGGATTTCACTGATGTATACTTCACTGAAAATTTCTTGTCTATTATATGTGGGTAATATAAGTAGTTAAGAGGCAACAGACAGGGTTTAACACTGAAGCTTCAAGGTGGGTAAAAGGGTACGCAGGAATGTCTGGTACTGATAGGTGAAGGATGGCTAGCAAGAGAGCACAAGTAGATGTTTTCAAAGATGATTTTGGTCCTTAGCTACTTGAATATTTTCATTAATGATGCTGGCTAGGAATTAACTGTATGCTAATAAAATCTGCTCTTGACTTCAAGATGGGAAACACTGTCAAAAAAATGAGAGCTCCAAATATCATATACAAAGAATTGTATGACACTGAGGACTGGACTGTTTGTGAGGTCATGCACATGAAAAGCTAAAGCCAGAAATTTCTGCTCTAGGCTGAGAACTCATCAATTTTCCTATGCATGAGGAGCAAAAAGGCCTGGGGTTTTGGATTACATTGTGACAACTAACCTTCATGTCGCTTGAAGGAGTCCAGGAAGTAGCAAATGAAACCCTTAAAGTATGTCAATGATAACTTCAGTAAAGATATGGAAGAATTAATACTTTTTTACAAGGCACAGGTGAGATCCAAGAAGGATATACCATGTACAATTCTGGCCCTGTATGGAGAATAATGATGAATTTACTCTAGAACCTATGGCAGTCTTGTGGGAGAAAATAAAAACAGTTTTGCCTGCTTCGTCTGGTAGAAAAAGAGGCTGAGGCAGGAAATTGTTAATCTCTATAAATACATGTGAAGAGGTAGAGCTGGTTTGAAGGTATAGGGGCAGTGAGAAGGAGAATAATCAATACTGGATTTCAAGAAAAGTTCTCTAAGCTAAAGAAAATCAAGAGCAAAAGAAGGGACAGATAAGAATTACATGTGTATGCACTAGCCTGGGAAATGGGATGAGCTTTGTGAGTATCAGGCAGCCACTGAAAAGCTTCTGGTAGAAGAGAGATGAGCAAAAATGCTGTACCACATTTGCAGCTAGCATCCCTCCAGTGCGTACCAACTTACCTGTTGCTTTCTCTCCCTCTGACCGGCAGCAACCTGGATTTCTCCCTTCAATCTCCATGCAGGTTGCTACATGTTCCCTTTCAAATATGTTTGTTGTTGCCATGTCCTTTGTGCCAGTACTTGATGATTTTCTGAGGCCAGACATTACAAGCACATAAGTCACAGAAGAGACAAGGAATCTTGTCTTGCCAGCCCATTACAGCCTCATAAGTCTCACAGATGTTCAAATATACTGGTTTTGAAATGAAACTCCCACTATGCGGTTGAATTATTGCTGCTAGTGAAGGACCTGCCTCCACCCTATCTGGCTTCCCTTTATTGTTCGGTGGTGCTTTCATGGTTGGTTGCGTGACTGGTGTATCTTATTTCTAGTGATGGCTAAAGCTCAGCGTTTCCAAATCCTGGGCTTGGTTCCATTTGTCGTGACACAGGGACTTTCTGCACTTATTCCATAGTAATATTCATGTTTTTCTCTACCTCTGTCTTGCATTTGCCCACAACAATGCGCTGGGTTAAGCCTGAAGGTCCATCCCTAACCCTGTATCTCATTTCTGATGATGGCCAGGGCCAGATGACTGAAGAAGGCTGTGGGAAGAGGGCAAATATAGTGAGACTTCCTCAGAACACTCTTCAGGCTCCAGGAATTTGTGGCTCGGGTAATTCCTGTGCCAGAGATGGGGCCTTTGTTTTTAATAACTCTGATGGATTTTTCTTCTGTGAATTTGTCCATGAATTTTTAAATGCAAGTTAACTTGTGGTATCCCACAACATCCTGTGGCAAGGGGTTAGCTGGCTTTACTGTGAGTTAAGAAAGGGAAAAGCTACCTTTTTATTTGATTGAAAAATGCTTCCTGTTATTCATTTGATGCCCTCTGGCGTGTATACCAGAAGAAATAGCGTGTAGTGGTTCCTATTTACCATGCTTCCAACACTCACGATTTTAGACATCTATCACATTGTCCCTTAGGCTGAAGGGACTTAGTCTATTTAATCATTCCTTAGATGGAAGCTAGTCTGTAACTTCTGTCAGCCTTGGTATCCTGCTCCATACATTTACCAGATTTACTAATTGTTTGGGTGTAGTGGACAGTGGTTTCCTCCTATGGCAGTTTGTACTGGGATATCATGTCCAGCCAGTACTGAAAGGTGAACTGATAGCGCCCTTGAATTCCCAAGGGCTTAGTCAGATGGTGTTTTGGTTTTGAGCCTTTCATGTGGCTCTGTCCAGTGCTCAAAGCCGTGCTTTGAGCTGCCAGGTCTGCAGACTTCTTCAAGGTGCTCAACATTGTCCCTGTTCCTCCCTTACTTCTTTCTTCCACTCCCTTTTCCTTGCCAGTTCCTTTCCCTGTATGCATACATCCTCCCTGGCCTCCTGCAGACCCTTTCACACCATCTCAAGTGCCCCTGTCCCAAGTATAACAAACGTTAAAAAATAAATCTCTTCCTAACAACTAGCATTACAACTTCAAATGTTAGCAGATCAGAGCCTGTCTATTCTACCTCTCCCATGCCTTCTCAAACACTGCTTGCCAGCTCCTGGTCCATCATCACTTCCTACCCATTTCTCTGTATTTCTACTCCCAAATCCCTAGGGTGTCTCCTCCTTGCCGTCTCCTGCCCTTGCACCCCTTACCTATGCTAGCTTCCCCGGCACAGCCATCAAAACTGTTGCCCAAAGCCGCCTTCCTCGCGCTGATGATCTTGAACACCTCTCAGAAGAGGAAATGCAGTCCTAGCCATGCTGTCAACACAAGACCCACAGCTTATCCCCTCAGCCTCACTCAGCTCACCATTGCGCAGGGAAGGGAAGGTGTGGGAAGGAGTAGACAGCCATCTGGTAGCTGCATGCACATCGTAGACACAGCCTTTGGTCCTATTGCTTCCTCTCCCTGTGCCACTGCTGGCTCAGAGTGCCAGTCAGAGAAGGGGAAACTTCCAGGAAGGAAAAAAAGAAAGAGAAAGCAGGAAAAGGTGAGACAAAGTTGAGTTGCCTCTTTCCCTCCTCTTTCTTGCAATTGTCTTGAGGCCACACAAGGGAGCAACCCTCATCTGAGAGCTGCTGTCTCCTCTGCCCCACAGACTGAGGCACTTCAGGATATTCTTACTTTTTTCCAGGTCCGTTTGGGACCACCCCGGTGTGCCATCATTGTCTGAGCTAGAGCAGAGCTAGGAGGAAGGAGAACCCAGAAAACCAAAGGGCCATGCATGTAAATCAGTGGATTCCCCCTTTCATCTCCTGGTCTAGGCATTGCTTTTATCTCTCTCTTTTCAGGTCTGACCAGCATCTCTCAGAGATCAAGAGATGTCTGGCTTCATCCTGTCTGCATTCAAATACCTTACACTCCTAGTACTTGCTTGGGAATTGCTTCTGATTGTTATCATATGATTAACTGCATCGCCTGTTCTTGTTACCTTTGGCTACTGCAACAGGACTGTGGCAAACTACACGCCTGGTGCCTCTGAGTCCATCTCGTTAGTGACAGGTTTAGTTCTTATCAGAAAGCTTGGGTAGCTAGATTTGTGACAATAATATTGAGACTAATGATAAATGCCAAATGTGATGGCAAATAAATGACTGGCAATAGATCCAGTACCTCAAGCCACCGCTGATGTCAAGAACACTGAGCACTTTGGCCCAAAGCAATTTTGGTAGTAACCCCTCCACCTCGCTTTTCAGTGGAAGTTTTTTCAGCATTCTGCTACGTAGCACCCTCCCGCCTTGCTTTGCAGGCCTCCTCTTGGTTAGTAGACCACTGGCTTATTTTGTGCTGGTGTTTGGCTGTAATGGATACTGACATTTGTAAAACTACTGTTAGTGACTTTATCATGGCTAGATTTTGAGCTGCACATGCAAAGTAATTTCTGGCATCAGCTTTTCTTGTGTCTTCTTGAAATGTGGCTTTCCATGCTGGAGAATATTGAACGAAGTAATTATTCTTGTTCCTGTCTCATACTGAGAAAAAAAAATTCTGAGTAGTGGGCTGGCCTGTCAGTGACACCACACTTTGCACTCTAATATGTTTTTGTGTAGATGGGTGTGTTTGTTTCTTCCTGAAAATTGGCACTGAATAAGAACTAGTGAACTGATAAATTAATCCAGTCCTACATTACTTGCTTAACAATGTTGTATTTCCAACAGACTAGAAGTAAGTCTGATAAATTTGTTAAGCTAATATATGAATAGAAATCTTTTTTCGTGGTAGGTTAATTAAATGTAAAAGGCGCTTTAACATATGATTTGCTTGCTACCAGTCCAAATCTTTGCTGAGGCCAAAATTGGCATCTGTGCGAACCGCTTGCTACATTATTCCCATGGCCTAGTCATCCCTAACTGCCCTGAGCCACAAATCATTTGCTCATTCCTGTTCAAGCCATCAGTCTAGCCCTCTGGGCTTTGCAGAATCCAGCAATAAATCTAGCTCTGATGACCTAGATCTTCTGAACCCTAACCTTAAAATTAAGGTTAATAGTCCAAAGACCCCAAACAACAAGAGAATTAATCACAAGCCATTTGTCTCTGATAGACTTGCTTCTAGTCCTACAGGTCATGCAGTACCCAACAATAAAGCTATCTCTTTAGTCCTTGCTGTCCCAAAAGTAATCTGAACCCTAACCCTAACTTTTAACCTAACCTGAAACCCAATATCTGATCCTGAATTAAACACGAATGTTTAGTCTGTGGTACAATGAAGAATGTCATTGGTTAGCCTTGGTGTTGATGACATCATAAACTGAAAAATACTGGCTTACAGTTACCTGCTGTAGATTCCTGTGCTAGCCCATGGGCTCATGGCAGCCAGTCTGAACGACTAAGGTAATTTCTGCTGTTATTATGGTTAGAAATGCAACTGAAACTATCTGGCAGAAATGCTTAGTTTTGTGGCTATGATAAGTCGGCAGGTAATAATTAAGAGTAGGTCTGGGTATAGAAAATGAGGAACTGTTGAATTAGCATTACAACTGGATCATTTCCTCCTCAATGAGGCAAAGAAAAGATCTGAAGCCAGAATCTTCTAGTGCTGGAAACAAAGAAGAGACCTAGAGGCAGCATGGGCAGATGCTGCCATATTCTTCAGATCTGAAAATACTGACTTGAAAAATCTAATCTTAAATACCTAATTCTGACCTGATTCTTATTCCAGTACCTACACAGAAACAATCCTCTCCAGCCTTGCAAGTGGCAGAAAACTACAGTTTGTCTTCAAAACCCTAGACCTAATCAACCCTACCTCCAAGTGGCAAAGAATATTAAACTACATGCTCTTCCTGAGCTGTCCATCACCTTTTGCCTGGAGAACTTGCAGAATGAAGAAAATAAAATTTTCCCATAGTGTCTCCTGCTTGAAATCTTTCCCTATTCTGAATGCTACTGTTGCCTTAATGCTACTATAGAGTCCAAGAACAGGTAAAGACCCTTCTGGTACATTCTCTAGTGCTTGGTTTTTGAACATAGTAAATCTTCAGTCCTGTAATAGGACCTGCTAGGTAATAACAACCAGTCCATGCTTCTCTGAATGCTAAGTTTAACCCAGCAGTTTCCAGATGCTGGCAAGGGGAAAGGACATCTTCTGATTTGGATTTGAATATAAGTTGTTCCGAATGTTAGAATTTAGTTCAGGTTTATAAGTAGCTTCAGAAACTGGGAAATTCTGTGGCGTACTATACAGAGAAATTCTACTTACCCAAATCTTGCAAGCCCCAAAGGATTGTTAAGTTTGCAGAGGCTTATCATTTGTTTAAGCCTACTGTAAGTTGCAGGTCTTTCTTCAGGTTTTGGCGAGGCTTAGGACTGAGGAATCCTAGCTCTAACTTTATTACTGAAACTCACAGTTTCCAGTGAGGGAAGATGATGAGCAGAGACAAAAGTCTTACAATAAGCGTGACTCCAGCTGTGAGTCTCAGGCCTCTCCTTCTGGGTAGGGTTTAGACAGTGAAAACTGTGAAGCCAGATTTGTCCCTGAATCTTACAGACATTGAGAGGCTAAGATGTGGGAAGAAGTTAGTAGGGGAAAAGAAGTTATGACTAATTTCTTATCCCTCATCAGACGCGACTAGATTAAAATAGACTAGGACTAAACAACCTGCAACTCATGAGAACCATAAAATTAGTCATAAACTATTTGACCTGCAGGCTACTTACCTGGTCATGTTGGCAAGTTCTCAGAATAAGAAAAGTCCCTGAAGTTCTAGACTTCCTCTCCCCCATCTCACCTCTGCCCCGAAAGACAGGTTCCTGAAGTGCTGAAATTACTCATCAGTTATTTTTTTCCTGCTAGCTGTGTCCTTCATCTTACCTGTTATGACTTGCAAGGTACAAGCATAAAAATCGACAGAGACTTCCTCCCCCTCAGCTTCAACCCCGAAAGGGATATTTGTCTCCTTACAGAAAAAAAACATTAAATCATTTCTGTCAAAGGAACACATGAGACTGGTACAACTTGTAAGATTCAAGAGTAATATTGTTACTTCTTCTTTTTGGAAAGAGATTCTATCAGTATACCTAACCATATTCCTAACCATGATCTGAAACAGAAATCACAAACTATTAGAGAAAAAAAAAAAAAGTTAATTGTGAACTAATTCTTCCTGCTAACCACACCTCTCCATCTTTATCATGGCAAAACTCAGAAATAAACATCATTTTAGATTTCTTCTCTTCCTGTCCTACAAATCCTAAGCATCTGAAAGAGACGCCTACAGCTCAAGAGAAGTAACCTGAAGTTCAAAGGTTTGATATTAGAACTAGCTCTACTGGTTTTCTTTTCTTAAAACCTTATCCTAACTATAGTATTCATTCTAAGCTGAGTCAGAGGCTAGACAGAAAAAAAAAATCAAACATACACCCTTTTTCCACACTAACAACTACTTTCTTCATCCTTCTCTACCAGCACCTGCAAGATTCAGGCTTGTGTTTCATTCTAGATTTTCTTGTACTAAAGTGCAACCCTTGAGCTGACCCCAACCGTAGCCTGAAGGCTGTAAAATTAATCCAAGACAGTTTACAATACAAACACTTTGTACATATTTTACATTGCAAACTCACATTTTTAAGCTGTAGCCTTCACTTGCTCATTTGAAATGCCAAGATTCAGGAAGGAAAGTAGCTCCTTGCTTCTTAATCCCAACCCTTGCCAGCAACACGCCTGCTGTGCTGCTCCTCGGTGCCGCAGTGCCCCCGGGCAGCCCCGTGTGTGCTCTGGCAAGGCAGCAGGTGAGCAGCTGGGGAAGGAGGTGAAACAGGTGAAACAACCCATATGCACATGTCTGGCTAAGTAGAAATACCCACCAGGGTTGATCTTTGTAGGGAGACACACGTAGCTGGTGTCTGCAGCTGCTCCCTGAGCATACAATAAGTAGTAAAGATGTCCTTCCGAGCTAGCTCCTAGTTTCATCTGTTGAAGTTGTCATGGCCTTTTTTCAGGCAATGTCAAATTAACTCCTCCTCCAAGGCATGTCGCCTTATTCTCTTTATTGTCCTTTGTCATAAGACATAAGACACCCAAACACGTCAGTATTTCCCCTGTCTCCTGGTAGCAGGAGGTCTGGAAAGTCAATAAGCACTCCTTGGAGCTCTGGCCTGTGAAGTACACAGGGCCAGAGGTTGTCATGGCATGTCATGGTTGTCATGAGGGCCTTCCTCGGTCTCTACCTCAGGTCTCGGGGTGGTGTGAGGGGTGCCCAGAGGCTGTCCATGCTGGGGCATCCACTGCCTCCTGTCCCCAGCTGACCGTGGCATGCTGCTGGGAGCCCTGGCAGAGGAAGCATGCCAAAATCCATGCTGAGAACTGGGAGTGTTTCCTGCAGCATCTTAGCTACCAAGGCATGCCCTAATGTTGCTTGACAGCAGGTCAAAATCACCTGTTTCTGGCAGTTTCATGCTGTAGAAGTGTTTTCCAGTTTGAGGAACAATTTCATTTATCGATGTTTATGTAGCTTTAGAGACAAAAATTAATCTGTAACAATTTCCTCTGAAGCTGAAGGCATTGGTGGCATAGATTCCTTCTCGTTCCAGTCCTCTTCCTGACCCTGCAAGCCCTGATGGATGCATCAGAAATCCTACCTCTCCTGTTTCTTGTTAATGAATTCCAAAACAAACCTAGGCCTGTCCCCAAGATCAACCCCGAACCACATCTGATTCTGCCCCTGCAGACAGATCTCACGGGCAAAACAGAGCTCTTTCAGAATCTCCCTTCAAAACCTAGTCTTAACCACAGCTTAGCAGCTCCTAAATGTACAGACCTTCTGGTAATGATAGGCCTCATAGAATCTGATAACAGCATGTTGTCCTCTTATTTCAAATCAAATCCAACCTAACTCTTTCTTTCTTTTCAGAAAGCTGAAGAGCTCTAACCTAACCTAATTTGACGTTGAGTATTGACTTATGGATAAAAATGTAATAGAACTGGGCCATACAAGGGTCATATGTTAGACATCTCTGTTCTAGAAAGGAGACCATACAGGGATAGTACAATATGGGTTTATAAAATCTTTGGCAGAATGGAAATGATCAATGGTGATCATTTGTTCACTGTTCTTTTCAATACAAACCTAGGGTAATCACATGACATCAGAAAGAGGCACATTTCAAAATGCTGAGGAAGTTGGTTCTTTTCAGATTGTATAACCAAGGCACAGAATCCTTTGCTGGATGACCTGTGGATACTGTTTACATGTGCTCAAGGTAAAGTGAGGCTAGACAAGATCATGAAAATGAAATTCATTATTGAATATTGAGGGTGTATTATCAGGCTTACTCTGTTTTATACTCTAGGCATCTCCCTATGATTGTTCTCGGAGCCAGGTGGAGTGTTGGTTTGACTTTCTAAGGCCAATCCCATGTTCCTAAGTCCAAGACCTACATGGCTTTATCAAGTGTGACCGGTGACCTGAAACAGCCACAGATCCAGCCACAGCCACAGGGAAAAGCCACTCTCACCTGCCATCGAATCCATTTCCTAGCCAAGATGAGCTCACAGCCCAGGAGCAAATCAAACCGGCCGGTCCCTGCTCTCTCAAATCCTAACCCTGACCTTAACATGTCTGATGAGCCTAGGACACTAATTATAATCCATTTTTCTTTGAAAGCCATGCAATGAAGAATTGAACATAGCGTCTCAGACACTGTCACTCTGATGTTTAAGCTGGTACTGTAGGTGTAGCCAGAACTAAAGGTGTCTCTGAAATAATCTTTATCTTTTACCCTTCCTTACCCTGTTCCTGCAAGTCTTGAAGGATGTAGCAATAATGATGGTTTTTTTCATCTTCACTTTTCACATCTCTAATATCAACACTTGCCCAATGCTATACTGTAGCTTTTCGACCCCTTATCTCCCAAGCCATAAGCCTTTTGCCAGTACTGTCAGTGCAATCTTTCAACTAGCTCTGTGAGCATTGCAGGATCTGGCAATGAAATTGAGCTCTTCTTTTTCAAACCCTGATGCTGTCACCAACCTTAATACTAGTTTTCCCAATCTTTCCATAAATCCTGACACCCCCAGTGCTCTTCCAATCTCTTCATCTGCTGAAAGCTGTTCTTCCTTCTCAGCTGGCTGTATGTTGGGAGAGATTTCTTACGCTCTTTGCACTTGTATTCAGTGGCTGAGAATGTTAATTTCTGCCTTTCATGTTCTTCCCACAGTATGTACACTGAGCCATGATTTTCAGTCTGGCTGTGTCCTGAGTCATTGGCTTCTTTATCTTGCATCTATGTACTTGTTCTGCACAGTAATGGCTGTCACTGTTTTGATTTTTCCCTTGGACAGCTCCTGTGCTGCTGACATTTGTATGCCTTTCCCCAGGGTTGGAGATACTTCTCTTGATATTTTCTCCTGCAAACTGAAATCACATGCCTCACAAATGATGCTGTTTCTGATTAGAGAATCTTTTTTGTCTCTGGAGTTACATGTGGATACCAGAGCTCTCCATTGTGTAACTCACATATCCAAGTTACCCTCTTCTTCTTGATTCCAGGTTAAACCAAAATACTTTCCCCACCTCCATCCCAACCTCAATACCTGTCCACAGTCTCTTTCTGCCTAAAATCATGTACAGTTATCTATTATTCCTCTATTTATCATCCAAAGCACGGGGTTTGAGATAGAGACAAATCTTTGCCTTACTAATTCTTATGGTCAGTTCTGTATTCTGGATCCATTTTTCCTTTGTACTGTTTCAATGATTATGCAATACTATTTGTCTAGGAATCCAGCTTTCCTGTGGAGCAAGTCATATTGCTGCTATCCATAAATGTTGTCTTGTTCTCTTCTTAAACACGCATCCTTCTTCAGTGTGAGTGTCTCTCTCCCATCACTCTAGGTAATAAAATGGCAGGATTTCATTATCCTTCAATTAACGAGTCTCTTTATTATGAGAAGCCTGTTCACAGATGCTGCAAGTCAACTCCAGCTAGCAGTGTGACTACATAATGCAAACAGACTGGTGCCTCCTCCAGACTTTCTTCTCCTCTAGCTCACACTCCATGCACGTTGCTACATCTCTAAAGAAAGACTGAAGCAATCCACACAATTATTGGTATGGTTTCCACCCATTTCAGATGGTGTTAGGACCTCAGATAGGAGGATTTTGCTTACAAATTCCTTGTTTGTTGTTTGGCTTACATGGCTATATTCCCATT
This sequence comes from Tyto alba, assembly GCF_018691265.1. NCBI lineage: Eukaryota > Metazoa > Chordata > Aves > Strigiformes > Tytonidae > Tyto > Tyto alba. The sequence goes on from NW_024881322.1 coordinate 14,618,346, forward strand.
GTTAACTTAGCTCAGCAGAAGCCATTTTCAGCTAGTTTTTTCAGTGGCAAGATACCATTCAGCTGAGTTCTCTGATTCAGCTTGGGGCAAGGGAAAGGGGGGTAGAGGGGAAGATGAGGGGGCGGGAAGGGCAGGGGGAGAAGAAAGCAAAACAAGGTGGAGGTGGTAGAAGGTTTGTTTCTAGACTCTAGTCCTGACTCGGATTTAATTTCTGCTGACATCAGATCATTGATTCAAACACCACTACACCCAATTTGTACCAGTTCAAATAGAATTCAGACTAGCAGTCTCCAGCAAATACTTTCTGATAAACGCATCGATTACACCTTTCAGTTCCTTGGAAAGCAGCAGTACTGTAGTGATGTACTTGGCCTGGTGTTTATCTCAAGGGATTTTACTCAATTCACTGGTCCCTGAGCTGCATTGTTCTACAGAGGGAGGTTTGTTTCAGGCAATCTGTGCAGAGTTCATGCAATGTGCCCTCCAATCACTCCTTCTTCCAATCAGTTCCAGTGATTTGGCATTACTAAGAAGAGGTGGACATATTTTGTTTCATTTCAAACCCACTCACACACTTTTGAAATGAGGAACAGAACTCCAAAAGGATTAGATTTGTTTTCCTTTTAAAGGGGGCAAAATGCCAATTTGGGCTGCTGTGAAGAGGAGGAAGTCCTGAATTAACAATGTATGAGTTCCTAGCTGTGGCCAGACCCTCTTCCCCCTGGCTGAGTTAAAAAGAGGGGAAAAATCCCCTATTATCAGTGGATCCCACTTCTTACAACTGCACCCCACAACTTCTGGAAAGCTCTCCCATTCTTCTCGTTCTCCCAGGAAGCAGTTCTGCTGTGGATATAAATTTTAGTCCTCAATTTTATTCCTTCCTGGGTGGGAGAAGTAATGGCAGCTTGTCTTCTCTATAGCAAGTCAGTTGCTACATTTGTCTGCTTTGAGAGGTCTGTTTTCAGGACTCACTAACTCCTAGTAATTTCCTTTTTTGGGCTGGTAGAATCTGGAGCAGACCAAGGGCAGTGCAAGTGGGAAAACTTAAATAAAAGAATTAAGTCTAAACTGTCTGCTACTGCTGCTGCTGCTGCTGCCACTGCTGCCACTGCTGCTTGGGAATATAAACTGCCTGCGAGGTAAAGGGAGGCTGATTACAGCTCAAAGGAGTATGGATGCCAAAATACTCAGCTGCAGCTCTGGGCAAAATGTTTCTGGCCATTCCAGTAGTATGAAGCTTTCTTGTTAGGCTCTTTGGGAAAGCAGTGTCCTTAAAAAGAAGGGGCTTGGTTGTGTCAGAGCAAAGCCAGTCTGCATTTGTTTGTGGTGGCATATACCCTGAGTTTTGCTGTTTTACGGCACCTTGCCTTTGTGCCTTTGGATTTCAGAACGGGTGGCAAAGTCTTGTATGTAGCAGAGCAAGCTTGGTTTTCTTTCATATCCTCCTCTGTGAATAAAGAATAAAACATCCACTTGCAGAACCAGGCTACATTTTTTCACAGCAGATGAAAAGATGTTAGAAAGAGGAAGGCCTGCGTAGCTCCCCATGTGACAATTTACATGCCTTATTTTTTGCAGCTGTCCAAATTACCTCTTAAAACTCTGCATCGTTGCGATAGCCGTGCACACCATTTTCCCCCTCCCCTTTGGCTTCAGGTCGTTGCCTCTTGCCCCTGTGCAATGAAGCTGGGGCAGTAGCAGCGGGGTTTGCAGCTGGGGCCTGGGGTGAGCAGAGGTAAGGGTGGGTGAGGGCGAAGCTGCTGGCACGGTGGAGCTATCTGCCGAGACAGCTGGGTGTCTCTGGAGAGCAGTAACTCCCTGCTCCCAGCTGCCGCTGCTGCTGCCAGCACGACTTCTGTGCTTCTGCTCTTCGTTTTTTCTTTCTCTGCTTGGAGCTCAGAAAGCTGAGCAGCAGCTCAGAGGCTGCTTTGCTGATGGGCTTATAGGTAGTGGCAGAGTTTCTTGCAGATGTATGGTACAATCAGCAATGGAAGCCTCTCAAGTGGAGAAGTCATGACTCGGGGCAGCTTCTTTCAGAAGACATGGCACCTAGATTTTGGTTTAGTTTCTTTATCTTTTCTTTATTTTTCCTAAAAGAATGCAAAGATTCCTAGATAATAAGACAGTTGCAGTGGCTGAGACCTTGAGAAAGAAACACCAACTATCATTATGGTGCAATAAAAACTAAGAGGCTTGAAAACCTTGACGTTTGCCAGGCATTCTCCCCGCTCAGCTGAGGGAAAAGCACTCCCTCTGAGCTGCCTGGGTGTGTGTGAGGCCATGTACCAGCCTCAGTGTCCTGCAAGGTGACCACGATTTAAAGGTTGGAGTGGGACAGCGATACTTTCATTATCCTTCTTGTGGGACCTACATGGCTATTGCTGCTATTCCAACAGAAGCAGTGGAGTAGGACCAGAAAAAGGAGAGTTACGAGTTTTCCAATTCTCTCCGACTTTTTTTTTTTTTTTCCTAAGCCTGGGATTTTATAAAACTCTAACTCCAAAACACATTAAAAGCCTGAGCTGCTTACAAAACCTCCAGCTCCACAGGGTTTGCTTATCCCTAGTAATTATCACTTAATACTTGGCCCAGCACAGCTATCTTTCAGTCTTATAAGGATAAATGTATTTGTTTCACTGCTATCTGAGCTCTTTTTCACCATCAGATTGAAACCTATAGTTTATTATTCCTGGACAGAGGCCTACACACACTATGTGTTACTTCTGTACTTCCCTCAGTCAGTGGGAAATGTTTTAGTATTATTATCATTAAATATTTTGCCAGACGCTCTGGTCTTTCAGCTTTCACATAGATAGGGAGGGAAGGGATGTGTGGCTAAAGTGCAGGCTTAAGAGATGGGAGGCAGGAGGTTTTTTTCCTTATCTGTGCCAAACTGCTTAGAGACGAAATTCCTCTGGTAACAAGAAAGGCTGTAAGGCCCTTAACTAGCTACTATCTCCTCGTACTCAGGCTTCTCAACCCATCAAATTAAATGAAGCGTTTTGTGACCACAGGTGCATTTAGCAGTAAGGCTCAGGTTTAAATAATCTATGCAATACTTCTTTGCATCATTGTTTTTTGGTATGCATAGAACAGTACAGTCTTAGTTCATATTTTTAAAGAAGAAATTAAAGGACCCTCATTGCAAAAATCATCATTTCAATGGGTTTAGTACTTTCTCAGCCATTGTAATTTTTTTCTTATTGTTTATACATATTTAATCTAAAGAGTTAATCTGGAACAGTGAATAATAGAGATTAAATGCATAAGAGACTGATACCAACTTATTTAATAATACTGCAAAAATACGAACTAACGAGTAAATTTTAAGCTCACAACTTTGAAGGTTTTAAGGCTCTAGTTCAGAGTGGAAATGAGAAGCCCTAGGTGCTTTAATATCTAAGAAGCCTTTAATTTATGCAACACTTAACATTTTTTATTATATTAATATTATGTATCACAGCATGTTAGTCTAAGAAAGCGATGACAGAGCTGGGTGAGGCACAATATCGTGGCAATGTATATTTGCAGGAAGGAATACACGAATTTCAGACTTCAGAATCCTCCTGTGCCACCACGCTGCTCTCCTAATTTGTCATTCCTGGAAGCTTGTAATACTGTTTCTGAGAATTCCCTTAACCACTGCCTGAAAACAACATGTGCCAGTCATCTCATTTGGGTTGATGTGTCTGTAGTTTCACCAGATATCCCCCACTGTTCAAACGAGGAGGCTTACAGGCAGCACCAGTGCTGTCCTGCAGGCAAAAGAGCAAGAGGGAACATTAGGGAAGAGCTGAGTACACAGAGAATTGAGGATCCCTAACACCCACAGCAGTGGTCTTGCCGTGGAAAGAGGAGGGTTGGACTCACGCACCTCACTCAGAGGTTCACATCTCAAACTTTCTGTTGAACTGACTTTAGGTCCCCTGACCTCAGCCAGAGTTGCTCAACTTTGGAAATCAGGCCCCTTTAGGTACAACTGGAGCATATTGATTTCAGAGCTGCACTTGAGGAAATTCCAGTCTACTATATTACCCGTCCACCTGCACTCTGGGAGATGTAACTGGACCGGGAAAAAACGAGGGCTCGCAGTTTGGCAGAAGGACTGGATGCAGGTGGATGTGGAGGAGCCGCACTGCCAAATGCAATAGGATGCTGATCCCTTCCACCCACCCCAGGAGCCGCCTGCTTTTCCCCCAGCAGCAGAGGCCATAAGGACCACAGACTCACGCAGTGGCGAGCAAGTTAATAGTTCTCCTAATGGCCTATATGCGCTACATGCATCAAATGAAATGAGTATGAAAATGGTTCATTACCTGCCTGAGATCCAAGGTCAGGTTTTTCAAAGGAATTTAGGTACATAAAGTTGCAGGTGGACAGCTAGTAATGTTTACAAAAGCACTCGTGTGCCAGATTCCCATGGATTTCAGTATGGGTTAGACGCATGGAGATAGAGTGTTTTTAGGCATCCAAGTCCTTTGAGAGGTGAAGTATTTTGCATTTATGGCAGTGTCCTGCAGGGTGCATAAGGATTATTACTACAGAGCAGCTTGTGTGCTGTCAATCCAACATACTGGCTTACCCTGCGGTGACTTGTTCATCTTCCCATACCCAGCGGAACAAAATCTGTTGCGTACATCCCACGTATCTACCATCCAGGGAACAATGCCTATTTGTGTTCTGGAAGCCTTCTCTTGAGTTTACTTTTCTTATTAAGAAGGGAAAAAGATGGGGGTGGGGGGATGGGTGGTGGAGAGAGAGAGAAGCATCAGTGTCCAGCACACAGCACATTACCAGCTACACTGCCAATTAACGTGCCAGGATTCCCTCGCTCGCACATGTTATGTTGTTTTGATGTAACTAAACGACAGTTGCATTCAGCTGCTTCTTTCTATGGAAAAAACATCTTCAAAAGAGCAGATGAGCGTGACCCCATTTCTCATTTTGTTTCCTATTACTTTAATTGTATATATATACTGAACGTATCATCTATCGTGGAAAATTGCTTTCGTCTCTGTAACATCTGCAGGACACTACTATGGCAAAGACTAGTGCATCTGCTGATGCAGCTTTTGCTCTCCCCATTTGTTATTCCACTGCATATTCACAAATTTCAAACCTGTGCTCCTAAAGCTAGCCTGCTAAACCCACTGATTTCACTGGGAAGCGCAGGTGCTCAGTGACACAGCAGATCAGGCCATTTTTGTTTAGGTGTCTAAATATGCCTTTACTAGCTTAGACATTTGGACTCAATGTTTTTGCTCTGGGAGCATTAATCTTGCATCTCAAGTGTACACTAAATTCCAGTTTGCTTCCTCTGTCTCAGTCTGTTAAAAATTTGGTTCCATGTTTTTATTAATACCATTCAGCAGAGTTTTTTTTCTTTTCTTCAACCACACTGTCAACCCTCTACTTGCTCATTGGTGATCCCAGAATGATCTTCAAGTAATGTCCCGTGTATGCATACAATATTTGTTGTTAGAAGATGAATGTAATCCTGATGCTGAGGCCAATACTTATAATTTCTTTGCATGCCATCCTCTACTCCTTGTGATCCTTGTAAACCAGGGGAGACTGGTCTGACAGCAGGACTGGAAGGTTTGTGTGCTTAATACTGAGGCTAATTTATTCTGTGAGTGGCTCTGTTTAATCCCGTGACTGTCTGTGTGCAGCGCATGCATATCATCCCCGAATGCCTTGGTACACATGTTAACAATGGGAAAAGGACTTGGTGGAAGAATGTAACTTTCTAACTCAGCTGCTGCAGTTGGCAGAGGCCCTTCCTCCTTTAGTCCACAATTTGTCTTACTTGATCTTGTGACTGCCTGTGGAAATGTCCCAAATTGTTTTTCTTGCATTTTCACCTGCAGGACTTTAAATGAGAGACAGGAAAAACATTTCAGCAGTATTGAAATTAACGTTTTTCTAATTGCGTGCTTTCCTTTTTTTAACTGAATTTTTCAAAGCATTCGTTTAAAGATGAAAATACACTAGTTGGGAAAAAGAAGGAGGTAAGAAACTGCAGAGTTCCACATGCTGAGTTCTTTTTAATCCTATTTTTAGAGAAGTAAAGACAGTTTGCTTCCCTTCAAATGAGCTGTCAGTTTACTCTCCAAAGTGAGTGGAAGCCTTTCTGAGAGCCATAGAGACCCCGGGATATCTGCCAGGGACAAAGACATTCATGACAAGGTTCAATACCTGGTCTTTACTTCTTGCCTTTTTTTCTTTCGCTTGGTAGCATCACCACACCCCAAGGGGTGTGAGCACCTCATGAAGTCAGAGCCGAGATTAATATTTGGGCCTGGGCCTGCAAGCCACTTTCACCCACTCCTCCAAGTACGAGCAGTTTCTTCTCAGAGCCCCTTCGTTGCAGAACCTGCCCAGTGACAAGGCCCCTGCAAGATGATGCTTTAGAAACATCTCAGATTTCTGTGTGTATATGTGTGTGTGTGCATGTGTATGTCCTGGACAAAGCAGGGAGAGAATTTTGGTTTTTTGCTTCTCCTATTCTGCCACTGCAGAAAGGACCTCAGATGTCTGTAAGTACTTTTCAACCGGTTTATGTCAGCTCAATTGCTGAAGGCCATTTTTTTGCTATAGTAAAAATTTTATATATATATATATATATATATATATGTATATAACACATTATATATACTTATAAAATTAATCATGATCTACTCTGCCTTGCTTAAGTCACAGAAATCCCCGGGCAAAACAGAATGCAGGTTAGAGATAGTGAGAATGTTTCCAGAATCACTGAACCCTGTCTTGCAGCTCCCAGCTGAAAGACGTACTTGGAGCCAGCTCCTGAGGCACCATCCCTAACCGTGCATGTCTGTAAAGCCTTACAGCATTTTGAATCATAGAATCAAAGAATACCAGGTTGGAAGGGACCTTAAGGATCATCTGGTCCAACCTTTCTTGGCGAAAGCATGGTCTAGACAAGATGGCCCAGCACGCTGCTCAGATGGATCTTAAAAAAGCTGGATCTTAAAAAATCTGAATGTTGCCAATATTGTACCTTTGGTTAGATTAATTGAGTTCCTTTCAAAAAATAAGTGGCTTTAATTTTATAATATCTTGGACAAGTAATAATTTTGAGGGAATCTATTAAGGAATAAATCAGTTTTTGAAAAGAACCGAATCTGGACCGTATGTAAAGCTCATAATGATTTTTTTTTTTTTTTTTTAGACCGGATAGGTAATTTAGTTAAAATGTCTAGGTGCTCACATGCAACACATTCAAAAGACTCTGAGCCCTTTTCTAAGAGGCATGCAAGTTCCTAAGTTCCCAGGACTTTCCATGGGAATTAGGCTTGGTAGGTATTTTAAGAACAAAAAAAAAAAAACAAAACAAAAAAAAAAAAAAAAAAAAACAACCAACCAAACAGACAAACAAACAAAAACCAACACCACCACCAACAAAAAACAACAACAAAAATTGATGCTTCTAAGTCTCTTTTAGAGCTTTGCAAATGTTACAATTCCAATCAGCTCGGTCCATATCTTAAGCACAAAAGTTTATATTTTCACCTGGAAACTGGTGTTCTGTTCTTTTGGAGCAGGGTTAATAGATTTGCTGATTCCTTTTCTTTTTTAAAAACACAAACAAAATAACCTTACAACGGCTAATAACCCACTTCTTGGTAAAATGAACTAACACAGAAGTATTGTAAATTCACCATAAGTTACAGATAAGAGGGGAGAAGAAGCTTATGTTAGCGCAAATGTAAACATAGATTTAGTGTTTGTATGTATTTAAACCATTTACACATTTACGCCTCATTCCTGTGTGCAAACTAAGAGATTGATAAAATGTGCCTAAATCTTTGGAAATTGAATTGGAAGGGCTCTTGCAGATTTATTAAAAAAAAAACCCACCACCTCTCTAAGTTTTTCCATCCCTAGCTCTTAATACATCTGCCGGGTCAATCCTCTGTTGAAGTCAGTGGGAGTTTGCCACTGATTTCAATGGAAAAAGGGTTTGGTTCTTGAGCTGTAAATCCCCTGTTAAGAGAATCCTACTGATCGGTAATGACTCATTCAGAAACAGAACTTGTGTACTGTTTGAAAAAAGCCCTTTTCTGTATTTAGCACTGCTTAAAATGCATTATTTTAAAAGATGATAAAATAAATTAGCTCAGGAAATACAAATGAAAAGTTCCCTTTTTTCCTAAACCCAGCCTCTTCCTTTCTCTACCCAGCTCCTCCCCCCTCAAAAAAAGTGAAGTATACAATAATGCCAGTAATTATGTGCTATGTGATTTTTATTACTTTGCAATTTATTACAAATGTTTTTGTGGGTGGTACAAAGTATTTGAACAGGTTTTCAAACTAGTCAGAAATTTATTAAATATTGGTGATTGTTATTACAGGTTGTGTTTTATGATCTAAGGTTGATTTATACGTACAAAAACCAAAAGGCAATGCAGTGTAATTCCTTCAGCATTCTTCTTGTGGTAATGCTCCACAATGCACAGCAAGCCTCTCCGAGCTGAAGGGGCTCTACATAAACTGAAGAACAAAATGTGACCATTACTGAGGCAGAAACAAAAGCAAAAATATGCTGTGCGACCTGCTGCTTCCACTAACTTGGGTAAGGTTTGTGGATAGTCAGTGTTTCCACAGAGTTTTCTGCAAACTTTAGGAAACCTGAACTTCAGCTACTGGATTCAGAATGCTTTGCTAAACTAAATGTTGAAGATCACTTGAAAGTCACATGTAGAAATATCTTCCTAAGAAGTCGAATAATTGCTGTTATGATGTATGTCTGATTAAAAATCTGTATGATAGATTCAAGCAAAGGCACAAGGCACATCATGTATAACAGCTAGAATGTAAGGTTACTCAGATTATTTCATGACCCACACATTTTAAACTGTGCAGTAATGAGTAATCGTCAAAAAAGGACACATGGATGTATTTGCCCTGCAGATGTCCTGCAGATCTCAGGCTATCTAGCTGATTTTCTCAGCAGTGCTGGTAGACCCTCTATATCCTATCCCATTTCAAATACAGATCATAACATCAACCACACCATGCAAGGATACCCCATACATCTTCTCTCCTCATTTGTTTTATTTTCCCTATTGGTCACCCATCAGAAATGATTCCCATCCTGAATGGTTTGAGAACAGATAATAATGAACAGCAACTAACCACAGAAAATCTTAAATTTGAACAGGATGTTTTCAGATAAATAAGAAACATGCTTCTGCCTGGGAGGAAGAAAAAAAAAAAAAAAGGAAATTAAAATGCAATGGCTGTTTGTATACGTAAAGGTTTTCCTGACCTTTCTTTCCCCCTAGTTGTTAGAAAACTGTAGATTGCTGATAAATTTATAACTGGATATTTGTTCCACCCTACCTATAATGTAGGGAGAAGGGCATGGCTGTTGCATGCCCTGAGTTGGCATCACCTTTTCTTCACTAAGCCTGGCGCGACTGAGTTTATAGACAACTAACTTGCTGGCCCAGAGACTGGGCACTACTTTGTCTTCAGCTGCCAGAGGTAGTGGTGGTTGGGAAATGAGTCACATCTCCCTCTGCTTCTGTTGTTGAAGCAGAGGGGTTACCAAACTAATGAGCTGCAAGACTGTCTAGGTTTCTCAAATTGTAAGGTCCCAAAGAAAAAAAAAAAATGTATGGGCTTTGGGCCATCTCTATGTATTTGCATTGCAGCCAGCAGCAAAAGGTTTCTGCTTCATTTCAGCCTTCAAAACCCATGAGATTTCTTTTTTTTTTTTTTTTTTTTTTTTTTTTTTTAACATCCTCAAAAGCAATGCAGAAAGATTGGTAATCTTAAGCATAGAAGGAAGTGGTCCAAGTGACCCTCTGGACTGACAGGGGAGGGGAAAAATCCCACCAAGACATATATTCAAATCCATGGTGGGCTGCTGAAGAGAAGAATAGGCTAAATTTTGATCTGAATTTCATTCTGGCCTTGAAAGCATATCCTGTCTAAACCAAGCAAGGATCCACATGGATATTTTCTCTTCAGCCCTTTCCCTCCACCATGCTGTGCCTGTCAGCATAATCCCAAACCTTGCCTAAATTAAAACATGACACTGCACACACAGCTCTCCCCTAAGTAGCAGATGAGAGAAATGTCCTATAGCTTAAGCCACCTTTGGAAAGTCTAAAAGCTTTATATTGATGAAAAAAGAATTATCATGCTGAATGACAGCAGAGGCTTTCATTTATTCATTGGTTGTTGGAGATTTTGGTTGAAAAATTCTGTAAATTCTAAATCTTCGGTGAGAGTTTTAAGTCTCTGCTGAATCCATTAAAACACAAGGCTGTAGCAGAGAAGAACATCATTCCTTCTTTGAGCATTTAACTCCCATTTATATCAATGGAAATTAGATAATTCACACATCTGGTCCTTCGTCTAACATTTCCAACTGTGTCCTTGGGGTGCTGAACTTCAGACACTACAAAGGGCCTATTTTTAATGTTAGGCAAGTCACCTTCAGAAGTCTAGGTGCTGTTACATTGAATAAAATTTGGCACTCCAAAGTGGAAACACCTAAAGTCCCTAATTATTTTTAATCTATTTTGTATCTTCATTTGCTTTTCTGTAAATGCAGGCAAAACTATATGCAGCTTCTCTAGCTGTAATTGTATCTTCCATCTTTAATTTCAGATTTAGGGCACAATGATAAATATTCCTTTTCTTAACTTTGAAGAAGGTTTGATTTCCTCCACTATTCCTTCATCCATCCTAAAATGTCCCTCTTCATATTTGCTGTTCTCACTTTTCAGATGTATTACTAAAAATACATACATGCACATGTACACGAATAATTATTATTTAGGTGATTACATATAAGTGCTGTGCATTTTGCTTGATAATAGTAAAAACACATGTTAAAATACAGTTTTATTATGTAGTATTTGCAATGTCCATCTCAGCATCATTCTCTTTAAGTAATATGCGTATTTCAGTATATTTACTGAAATTAAAAGGCAGATAATTACTTTTCTCTAAAGAACCTGTTCTTCTGTGGGTAGTGAGACACTTGTTTTAATTTCTCACTGCAAATCATTCTTTCGAGTCTCTTGGTAGTTGAATTGGTTTTTGTCTAGAACACTTACAGGCAGTTAACTGGTTTCAGCAATAAATACAATAATTCAGATGATGTCAAAACCAGTGTGAAGATCCGCATGCTGATCTTGCAAGGCACTAAGTGCTCTGAGTGCAATCCAGAAAACACATTTATCTGTAGGCACACCCTTGTATCGTTTGTAGCCCATGACTGAAACTTTGAATCCAGCGAAATGGAAGTCAGATCTTCCTTTGAGCCCCCTTCACAATGCCAATCTTCAATCAGTACCCTCTGGGCACATTGCTGGAAGAGGGATTCTTACCAACAGTGACTTCTTGCTCTGGGACGTTACACCCCATGGCAGTGTCCTAGCAGGGAACCTTCTCCTGGAGCACTTTGTGTGTATTTGGGTCAGATAGCATGGATTTATTTTGTGACTTCCTGGACACATTCCTTGACATCATCTAGGCAGCTTGCTGGGTTGGCTCTGCCTCAGGAATATGCTCGGTGGCCATTCTAGGCACTGACTGTACGAAGCCACCGTGATGCTAAATCAGGACTAAGCATGCTGATCATCTTCTAAATTCTGGCCATTCACATGGACATTTTTTTTTTATTTTTTTTTTTTTAACGCAGAAAAGTGGAGAGAAAAGGGCCAAGGGCTCCTGGTGGGGTCATTGCAGAGGACAGCAGCTGGACATGGGTGAGTCCTAAGTGAAAGAGTGTGGAAAACAAGGATGGGTTCATCCCAGCCCTTGCACACAGAAGGTGTGACTAAGCCAGGACATTGCCCTTTTTCATAAGTCTATGATTTTCAAATCCTTTTAAGAGTGCCATGTCTGTGGTTCAGACATTCTTCTGCTTAAACTTTACTCCATGCTTTCCCATCATCTTGTCCTGGTGGGGGGGTTAAACTGGAAGTGTGGAAATGCTCCCTGAAGCCCCAGATGAGTTTCCCAGAAGTGTGTGTGAGCCCTGGGCAGCGTGGGGGGGGGGCTGGTTGCCCTGCAGCATTTCACCTCCCTGGAAAGGGGTCGGACGAGCTCTGGGGCCGTGGGGAGCACAAGGAGAGGCCCTTTGCCTCAGAAAGGGCTGGGTTTGAAGCAGGTGGGGCCCCATGGATTGTGCCCACTCACAGCAGACTGGTGACCTTACATGATGGGACTGAGCCAGGTTGTGACAGATGGTATCCCTGGATCTGAGACTGGGTCCTGGCTCTTGCTGTTTAGTTAATTAATTGGGAGGAACATGCAAATCAACTTGGTAAATTGTGAACACAGTAGAAACCCCTCTGGTTTTATAGATAGATTGAATCCTATGCTGGAGTAAAATGACAAGTATAACCTAAGTTACTGGTAGATTGTAGTGTTTTTCTCCTGACCTTTGTCGCTTGATTCACAGACATAATTCTGGAAGAACACTGCTAAAAGACCTATGAGCTGATGAGGTTTATTGAATAGACAGAACTTATGGAGTAGAGATATTCTTGCCACTAATATGTACCTCACTAGAATTTGTCTCTAGCAAGTCCTCATATTAAAACTCACTTGGTGGAGTATATTTTTCTACCGCAGATATAATCACTGAAGTGACGTATCTTGCATCACGTAGGCTGGAAATCTGATTTCTGAGGCTGATGCCCGAGATGTTTTACATAGTCAAGAAAAAAAGAAAAAGAGACAGAAATACCTACGCTCTGCCGTCATTGGCAGACATCCATGTGCCAGTGGGAGAAATGGGTAGATGGGGTTAGCTGCTGTGCTTTGGGGTGCAGGCTGCCACTGGGGGAAGGGCTGTGCTTATGGGATGCAAACTGGCATTTTGTGGATCCTCAGCAGTGCAGGAAACCGGGGATGGCAGGGCATGGGTGAGCATTGGCCATGAAGCCTTTTCTTGCAGGCACAGCCTCCACACCAGCAGCTCGTGGGGAGTCAGTCGTCCCAGCTAAAGCTCCAGAGGAATGTCCTCCCTTTGGTGAGCTTCCAGATAATACACACACTTTAAAGCATTTTTCTACCCCAGCAGTGCAACAAAAGGAGTTGCCAGTCTCAGGGCAAGAGCCCCATCCTCTCCAGTTAATTCTTTTGAGATGTGGGTGATGCCTCTGTGCCAAGACAGTCCATTTACCTCCATGGTGGCTTTTTCCAGCAGGTTTCCAGGAATGAGAAGAACAGCTGGAGAAACTGAATGTTATGCTTCACTGGTGGGGGGAAATTCTCTGTACTGCAATATTTGTACTCACTGCCTGTTGTGGTCACCAAGCACTGTCATCAAGGAGGTTTCAAGGGGCTGGTAAGGAAGTGGGATGTACTGAAGCTCTCACGCTTGAGCAATTCAAGTCCAGAAGGGTAATGCAGGGAGTATGTTTATCATGTAAACAGTGAACTGTCTGTAAAAAGGGAAGTTTTATGCAGCGATGGGGATGTGGGAAATGAGAAACCACAAATTAATGAGAAACCCTACCGAGGTTAAAGTAATTTAAGTAATTTACTGATTAATTTTGATTTCACTTTGTTTGGTCAGAGTGGAAGAGAGGGAAGACATAGCATTACATGATAAATCTTTTATTGACATGAGTTTGAGATTATTCATAAGTGAGATTAAACCACATCAGTACCAGTATTTTATGCTGTACTACTCTACCAGGTATTTTGAATGTTCCACCTGGACTGTCATTTCAGACAAAATTTTTGAAACCTTATTGGAAATTGTCACCTCTCTGTTTACCTGTACTTCCCCAGTAGGGTTCTCTGGTATTTATTCTTTAGGGGCATTTTGAAGAAATAAATAAGTCACTAAAAATACCACTGTAGTGATATTGTGACTAGAAGCAACCCAACTTTCCAGTGTGATTTCTTGGGACCTTCCAAGTATAATTACAGGCTTGTGTAGAAAAACAGGAATCTCCCCTTTGTATTCTGCCCATGCCTAGCCTTCAAGGTCATGCAGAAATTACTTCCCTCCAATATGAGGATTTAATCTGATTGCTCCTTTTTGACAAGGCAGTATTTCTGGGGACTATTTCTCCAATTTGAGGAATGGCTGAGAATGGTGGGATGGTAGCAGATAGCTTAATTTTTAGGAACGGACATGAGGCCCAATTATTAAAGGTTAGGGTATTTTTAGTGAACCTTCTGGAAATGCACAGTTGATGAAATTTATGAGAAATTGCCCATCACTGATTATATAGATACCAGAGTAACAACTTGTAGCCGAGAATAGTGCCATTTGAGATGAGGGAGAGGTTTTTCTACCAGGACTGGGACAAGGGTAGAAACTTATTTTGCAATGAAGTTCTCAGTTGTTTATTAAACCTTCTCCTGCCTGGAAAGTGCTCAGAAGGTTAGTGGTGACACTGGTGGTGGCAGAGAGAGCAAGGCTCAGGTCAGTGTCTCAAAAGCACAAAGGTATATTTGGCTCCAAAGCTCATTGCTTTGTCCCCCACATGTAGGAACACTTCCCACATTTCAGAGGTGGCAGGTGTTTTCAAATTATTAAAAAAAGAAGAAAAAAAAAAAAAAAAAAGAAAACCCACCACAAAATTGTTTCCTTTTTACTTTCCAAATGTGAAATTCTCAAATTAAAGTGACGTGTGCTACAACAAAGGCTGTGTTAAATGCTGGGTTAGTTACAGGATGAAGAACCATTATCTTATGAATCATCTAGCAAAAAATAGGTGCTTTATACCAAAGAAGAGAAACTAGGAACTTCCCCACTCTAGTTTCCAATGAGAAGCAGCATTGCGCTCTAATTCTGGCAGATTGCGAGATGCCAGACTGTCAGCATACCAATGTTGTTTGACACTGCTTGAGCAAACTGGCCTTCTCATCTGAAAAACTGGCCTTCATTCATCTTATTTTATTTTGAAGTGGTTTAAAAAATTCCAAGCTTCACTCCTGAATTTGCCAAGAGAAATTGGTGTTTTTTCCTAGATATTTGTATGAACGATTTCAAATATTAGGGACAAGAATCTCCTAAACTACTGGATGTTGCATCTGCATTCGGTACAGAGTTTCATATAAGCCTACTTCAATCTGCTTTACCTGCCATGTTTTCTCATTTCTTTCTCATCTTGGACCCTTCTTTGCTCATTATAAGAGCAGGATCTTTAAATAAAAACTTTATAGTATATCATCTATATAATTAAGCATAAAATATTGAGCACTATGGTTCTGAAGCATGACTTCCATGATCACAGCAGATTTCTGGAAAGACAACTTAGAAAATTTGTCAGACAACTTGATGCACTAATACAAATTCAAACAGGAGAGAAACTTCTGGCTATGGAGGATCTTGATGAGTTTCATGGACAAAGGAGAATCGGGAAAGAAACTTCCTTAGAAACACTTGCCTTGGTGAGAGGTAGGAATGTTTTCACATGGAGAACAGGAAAAATGGGAAAGTGTATAAACCAGCAACAATCTCAACTCTCCCAGTCTTCTGTAGATGAAGAGAATAACAACTACCACACTATTGTATAAGAAGTGTAGAGTCATGATGACAGAGCACAATTTGACACCAGATTTGCCATGCTACAGGCCATTTTATGGCCTTCTGATTGCACTGTGTCTTAGACAGCACTAATATGATGTTAGAGTATCTATGCTAAATTGAAAGTTAATCTGGCTGTTTCGTCTTCTGAAGGCAAATTCTTCACTTAAATGCTTGGCCTTCAAGATGAGAGCAAGGCTAAATCTTCATATGTCCAGGTACATTTATTTGCTCTCTTTATTCTAAAGCTGGCTGGAAATGAGGAATTC
Organism: Tyto alba; assembly: GCF_018691265.1. Taxonomy (NCBI): domain Eukaryota; kingdom Metazoa; phylum Chordata; class Aves; order Strigiformes; family Tytonidae; genus Tyto; species Tyto alba. Next base: position 14,634,156 of record NW_024881322.1, read on the forward strand.
AGGGCATATTTGGTTCACACATAATTGCCATGCATCCATTGCTTCTAGCATGCATCTGGCTTGCGTTTGACCAGCTCAATACATGGGAAAAAGAAAAGTTGTTCGTTGCATCTGTCCCTTTGGACTTGGCCCAGTTGCTTTTGCTTGTTGCAATGTAAGGTAATTTATGCAGTATTACTGTAAAAGAGAGGTTGAAAGAAATAATAAAAACTTGGGGCTGCTTCAGGAATGTTGGTCTTGTAGTGTGGTCATGTTGCCCAAATTATTAATTCCTTGAAGTTACGATATCACTATGATCTGAATGTACAAAGTTAATTTATTAACAAGGTAAAAGCATGTGAGAAAGAGACAGTATTCCCCTCCAGATTGCATCATATGAGAAAAAAAATAGCCATTTGGGAAATAATTGTCTCCTACACACAAGAAGTAACACACAAGAAATATCAGAGGGGAATTTTAAAAATGAAGTGCCTGCAAAGATTGAAAGTAAAACTTTTGAAACTATTCATAACTATAACAGATGAGACATGCCTACAATGTTGACAACTCCTATCAAACTCTACTTCCAAATATTTTTAACTTTTCAGGTGATACAAATGCGTGGGTCTCTTTCAGAGCATCAGAGTTCACAGTGTTTCATGTCTAGCAGTACAGTTCTAATTGTCTGTGTACAAGCCAAGAGAATAATTTCTGGATGTAAATCCAGTTTATGTCAAGGTCAGGTCTGTGTTCAAAGTAGTCTAAAGTTTCAGTTCATATTTGTTTACTGTGAAATCTTGCCAGACCTCTATTGTCCATTATGTCCTCTATGTCTTTTAACACAACCGTTCAGTGATGATGATTAATTCCCACAATTGCCTCTTGATCATGTTTTACCACCTAATTGAAAATAAAGTTGAGACACTTCTTTTCTTCTCATGATACTGATGGAGAAGTGGTATCCCTGGGACTCATAAAAATATTCCTATCTGTACCACATTTTATAACAGTAAAAATTCTGATGGAGAAAACCCATCTCCATGTTCCAGCTTCTCCCCGCTGATGATGCCTATTGTGCAGTGCTGTCATTATAATTACTGGGTCTTATTAACCTAAAAACTCTGATAATCCCTGTATCTGGAGTGAGAAAGAGCTAGATACTTCTTGAGATTTCTGAAAAGAAGTTCAGAAGATCTAAATGAAACATGAGTAAGTCAGCTAAAACTGCCAGGAGGCCTGCATGGATGAACAAGGAGCTCCTGGACAAACTCAAACACAAAAAGGAGGCCTACAGAGGGTAGAAGCAAGGACAGGTAGCCTGGGAGTGATACAGATAAATTGTCCAAGCCAGGGATCAGGTTAGGAAAGCCAAAGCCCTGATAGAATCAAATCTGTCCAGAAATGTCAAGGGCAACAAGAAAAGCTTCTATAGGTACGTTGGTGATAAAAGGAATACTAGGGAAAATGTGGGCCCTCTCTGGAAGGAAATGTGAGACCTTGTTGCCGAAGATATGGAGAAGGCTGAGATACTCAATGACTTTTCTCTTCACCAGCAAGTGCTCCACCCAAGTAGCAGAAGGCAAAGGTGGGGACTGGGAGAATGAAGAACCACCCACTGTAGGAGAAGATCAGGTTTGAGACCATCTGAGGAACCTGAAGGTTCACAAGTCCGTGGGACCTGGTGAGATGCATCCATGTGTTCTGAGAGAACTGGCAGATAGAGTGGCTAAGCCACTATCCATCATATTTGAGAAGTCATGGCAGTCTGGTAAAGTTCCTGATGACTGGAAAAGGGGAAACATAACCCCCGTTTTTAAAAAGGGAAAAAAGGAAGACCCGGGGAACTACAGGTGAGTCAGTCTCACCTCTGTGCTCAGCAAGATCATGGAGCAGATCCTCCTGGAAACTATGCTGAGGCACATGGAAAATAAGAAGGTGATTGGTGACAGCCAACATGACTTCACTAAGGGCAAATCATGCCTGACAAGTTTGGTGGCCTTCTGTGATGGGATTACGTTGTTGGTGGATAAGGGGAGAGCAACTGAAGTCATCTACCTGGACTTGTGCAAAGCATTTGGCACTGTCCTGCATGACATCCTTGTCTGAATTAGAGAGACACGGACTTGATGGATGAACCACTCGGGGGATAAGGAATTGGCTGGATGGTTGCACTCAAAGAATTGTGATTAACGGCTTGATGTCCGAGTGGAGAGCAATGATCAGGGACATTCCTCAGGGGTCGGTGTTGGGCCTGGCGCTGTTTAACATCTTTGTTGGTGACATGGACAGTGGGATCGATGCACCCCCAGCAAGTTCACCCACGACCCCGAGCTCTGTGGTGTGGGGAGATGCTGGAGGGAATGGATGTCATCCAGAGGGACCTGGTCAGGCTGGAGAGGTGGGCCTGGGCAAGGGCAAACCTCATGAATCTCAACAAGGCCAAGTGCAAGGTCCTGCCCATGGGTCAGGGCAATCCCAAGCACAAATCCAGTCTGGGAGAGGAGTGGATGGAGAGCAGCCCTGCAGAGAAGGACTTGGGAGTATGAGTGGATGGAAAACTGCCTGTGAGCCAGAAATGTGCACTGGCAGCCCAGAAAGCCAACCGTGCCCTGGGCTGCATCAAGAGAAGTGTGTCCAGCAGGTTGAGGGAGGGGATTATCCCCCTCTGCTCTGCTCTCATGAGACCCCAGTTGCAATAAATGGTCCAGAGGAGGCCACAAAGATGCTTGAGGGGCTGGAGCACCTCTCCTGTGGGGCCAGGCTGAGAGAGTTGGGGGGGTTCAGCCTGGAGAAGAGAAGGCTCCGGGGAGCCCTTCGAGCGGCCTCCCAGGACTTAAAGGGGGGGCAGGAAAGGGGGGGAGGGACTCTGGATCAGGGGTTGGGGATAGGATGAGGGGTAATGGTTTTAAACTGAAAAAGGGGAGATTTAGATTAGATCTAAGGCAGAAATTGTTCCCTGTGCGGGGGGTGAGGCGCTGGCCCAGGGTGCCCAGAGCAGCTGTGGCTGCCCCCTCCCTGGAAGGGTTCAAGGCCAGGTTGGACGGGGCTGGGAGCACCCTGGGCTGGGGGAAGGGGCCCTGCCCGGGGCAGGGGGGTGGGACTGGATGGTCTTTAAGGTCCCTTCCAACTCAAACCATTCTGTGATTCTATGATTTGGATCTGTTAAAATATATAACAATTTTTTTCATAAGGCAGGTCTTTTGGAAGCCCCTTGGTAAATGACCAGCAGGTCAGCAGTGTGATGGCTACAATACTAAAACCACACTTCTAGTGCTATTTCTACCACCAGGTCAAAGCATCTCAGTATTTCACCTGGTATCAAACTGGAAGCAGGCTGTTTCCATTAAGGGCTGTCTCAGAACTGAAAATTCACAGCTCCTGAATCCAACAGCATCACTCACCTTCAACATTTTGTGTGTGATTCCCTCACTACAGACTGCACTGCAGAAGTGCATTGAGTGGTGCTGTATGGGTGGATGTGTCTCCAGTAGTACCATTCATACAGTAGTTCTCAGCCTGAATAATCCATCAGAGTGAGGGCCTTTCGTTCTAGTTCAAGCGTTCCTGAAACCCAGAGGGGGTCTGATTTCTTGGGTCTAGTAGAGGTTTCTCACAAAAATAGAGGTATTTTTAAGATATCCAGAACCACAAATCCAGTCCCCACTGAATTTCAGTTTCCCTTGCAGATCATTATTGTTTTCACCACTTTATGGCAGTACTGGCCAAAATCAATCTTTTACAACTCCACTTCCTACTCATACTAAAAGAAAAAGGTTGGGGCATTTAATTAGAGCTATTTATATTTTCAAAATGAGGAAGGCATTCTGAAAAAGAAATTGTTTTTGCAGCCAATTTGGGGACCTTCAGTCTACAAAATCTGCTCTAGACACTTTCCCACCACCACTTTCTTTCCATTATTAGGAACTTACACCACGTTGTATTTAGCTTGGTATTTTGCCAAAAAATGTTCTTTAGGTCTCTATAGTACAAAATCTGACAGAAAGCATAACACAAGGAAAAAAAGGTATTTTTAAGTCCCTACTTTTTTCCATTTTCCCATCAGAAAAATTAAAAAAAAAATATTAGTTATATAAATCCATCTCTGTTCCAGTTTTTGCTCTGGTTATTTATACCTTTTAAATATGATCCTTGTAGAGAAGTCCAAAATTATTAAATCCATTCAGATAGTCCTTCAATCTATTCAGGAGCTGAGTGTACCTGGCACACTCACCGAGTATTTCCTTTTGGTTTCTGAGCTAGAAGTTAGACTTGAAGTAAATTATTTTCTGCTATGATAATGATGATACTACCAGACGTCCTGGGTGGAAAAGGCCAGGGAGGTTCCGATCCTGACTCACGTTCTGATATTGTCTCTTTCTTTTTTACCCTAGGAAAACTCAGCTCAGATTCCATCTGTGGTTTTCAGTAAGAATAGTGCTTTTCCCTTCTTCCCGCACAATTTTCCAGCCAGATTGACTGAACTACAGAAAGGTCAAATGACTTACTTGAAGGGTAAGCCATGAGTCAGTAGCACAGCTAACATTGAATCAAATCCTTTCCTGTCTTCCAGTCCAACCACTAGACAACACACAATTGCTTTCATTGACCAGACAGCTTTAATGAAGTCAGCATTAGCTGTGGTATATGCTAGCATGGGTCTCTGAACACTGTTGATATGCTGTAGTATGACCCTGTGAAAATCAGTCACCTTCTACCAGCAATTCATTTGGTATGTGGCCGACAGCAGACCTTGGGTCCCCCTCTTTGCATGCCTCGTGTCCTGTCTGTGCACATCGCTATTTGTACATGTAGGTCATGCAGCTGTGCTCCCATCTGCACTGGGAGTTGGTGTGTACAGTTCTATTCAAGGCCTGAACTACAGCCTTCCTGCTCAATCTTCGGGTCCTGGGACCTCCAAGAGGATTTCAGCTGCCCTTCCTTTGCAGTCAGGAAGAGGGAAGAGGGTTCATTATTCTGTTCTGTAGTAATGAGATTATGGTTTGGAAAATGTTCAGGAACTCTGGACAAGATAAACTCAACAATCTATTTTGACCTTAGACTCTACCAGTGTTTGGATTTAGCTGACTTATATGCATCTGCACATATTTTGCCAGATAGACGTCTGGAAATTTTTCAGAGACACCAGTGGAAGATATTGTAAAAGACAGAAAATACATCTGAAAAGGAGCTTGAGCAGGCATCTAATCAATCCTCATCTAAAGCAAGATGGGCTTTATCTACATCATTTCTAGCAGGTGACTCAACTACAGTCCTCTACCTCCCCAGGCAATCTGTGCTAGCACTTCACAACTCGGATTATTAGGTTAGGCATTAAGGGAACCTTTATTGCCCTACCTCATTGAAATGAGTGTGTCACTCATATATGACATAAAGCAATTAAAAAATAGAGCTCATCCAATGTGGAATGGCATGTATTACAAAGGCAGTGGTACAGAAGTAATGTGTCTTCAGCAGGAATTCCTTTTCTCTTATGGTACCTTTTCCAGTACAAAGAGTCTTTTTTCCCCCTCTTTTCATCAAATAATGCCTGGTTCTGCCTTTCTCCTAATAAGGCTCTATTTACAAAGATTTTCCAAATGTTATTCTACACAAGTGCCTGTGTATGTGAGGAAAAGGTAATAGGAAAAAGAAATAGTTTTCAAGTGACACTGAAGATTTGACTTTTCAAAGCCAGGAAATTAATATTGAATCATCTGACTGAATTTGCTGTGCGGTGCTGCAATGCTTTAACTCATACAGCACATAAGATAACCACTGTTCAGAGACCCTGTAGTAACTCAGCAAGATAGGATGAATGGAGGATGACGCTTCTCCTATAAATCATCAGGTCTATTGTGTATATGTGTAATAGGCAGGACTTGGGAAGTAGGGAGATATGGGACTGTTATGGAATACCAGAAGGAACTTTTTAACATGTTTCTTTTACTGATGATGGGTTGGCAGCTCAAAAAAAAAACCTCTAATATAAAGTCAACATATAAATCAGAAATGGAAAGAGCTACTATTAGATCATCTTTTCCATCCTCCTGTCACTGTGGAATTGTTCCCTACAGTGTGTTCTTGAGTGTTTTGTCCAGTCTTCTCTGAAATAACTTAAGCAACTGGGTTTCCATTGCTTGTCCTCGGAATCCTACCCCACACTGTAGTAGAACTTATTAATAGGAAATGTTACTCTAAAACATAAATTTTCCTGCTCTCAGTTTCATCTCATTAATTCCACTTATACTCCCTTCTCTGGTCCTAATCAATTCCTTTGCCTCTTAAGTGTTTATATCCTCCTAAGACTTATGGGGAATTATCATACCCCAATTAGATATCTTTCAGCCAAGATATGTGCAAAGCCCATTCCCTTCATTTTCCTTCAGCCCACATCTAAGCCTTGGATCATTTTTTCCCCTCTCTGAAGTCCCTTCAGTTTGTCATCGAGTTGCCCTCAATTTAAATTGAAGAGAGTTCTGGTCCCTACACTGCAGCCAGAGACACGGCGATCGGGTTTCCAGAACACCAGCAATCCCCAACTCACCACAAAGTCAGATGGAGAAGAGTGGCCACGGAGACCACTCAGGAAGAAGAAGAAAATAAAGGAGAGTGGCAGTTTTCATGGAAAGAGCAGCGTAAAATACCGGCAAAACAGCATAATCTGTGGCCCGGGGCGGGGAGAAGAGCCACAGCAAACCCTTGCAGGAGTGCTGGGAGCTGTGCTGCCCCACGTCAGTGGGGTATGGCACTGGTGGCTTACACCCTGGCTGGCAGCCCCCGGTAGTGCTGGTGGGGTAGAAATGTCCCCAGATCACTCCGCGCCCACCCCACCCCGGTCACGCCAGGCAGGGCTGGCGTCACCACCGCTTTGCTGGCACCGCTCACCATCCCGCGGTGTCCCGCGCCATGACCTCATGAGCAGCAGCAACCTGGGCGAGCGTGTGCTTTGCAGATGGACAAAGCCCACTCTGTGTACAGGTTTTTTCCCTGTGGCTGTAAAACTAAAGAGTGGGAGAGAAACCTGGGGTGTATCATAGTCTCCCGGTGGTCCACCCCCTCCGCCCAGCCCTGCAGACCATCCAAAACCTTGTCATTTTACCCCAGAAGGCAAGCAGGCCTGGGGTAGATCCAGAACGGATTACAACATAATCCAATTCACAGGGAGGGGTATTTCTGAAAGATGATTATATTTTTTTTTTTTTTTTCTGGCTGGCTGCCAAAAATAAATAAATGCTGTAAGTATAATGTAATGTTTTTAGAGGGCATGGTGATGGAAAGAGAAGGCTCGTTTCCATATCCACATTAGAGAGCGGGAGGGGGTAATTTGTTTTTCGCAGTAGTGTGCAAAGCAGTCTGAGGGTATGTAAAGTATAAATGCTGGTATTTCACCGTGGAATTTCAAACACAGTGTTAGTCTGAAGAAAGTAGTGTTTCGTTTCTAATCAGAACAATGTACTATGGGTGCTCGGTCTACATTTCAGCATCAAAAAGCCTCTGCCTGAACCTTTTGTGACCTTCAGAGAATTTTGCATAATGAGCTTGATTAAAGACACGGCACAATTTTAGCACCAGGGACCAAAAACCACAAATTACTGAGGATCTCATGTTTTGCAAAATAATACCATTCATGTGATTATTTGTTTTGCTCTAATCATTTTTGAAATATTATTCTATTGCTTCTACTTGAATTGCTGGTTGTAATAGATAGCCATTTCCCAAATAAAATGTAAGTCTCTACAAAAATGTTTCCATTGCATGAGAAACTGTTATTGGATTACTCTAATGTCATAGGGCTGAGTTTGATGTTTGTGTTAGGGATATGACTGAAAAAGGCCCACAGTACAAATACTTTTCAGCTATGTGTGCTGTCATTTCACTGGGCCTTCCTCAGGTTTTGTTTCACCATTTTGATTCGAGTGCGTTAATCTCAAATTTTCAGTGCAGCAAATCCACTAAAAACCAGACCCAGAACCTATGATAATACATATCTAGACTTTTGCATCCAGGGCACGTCAGGTCATCTTACAGAGAGCAGACTGGGGACCGCTTTCGTCAAGGAATCCACGAGATAATGTGAGGACTTGTAACAGAGGGATGTACTGCCCTAATGCTCCCTGGACCATGTAGGTGCCAACTGAGTACACAACACCTCCCCAAAGCATTGCCAGAATGGAGATACCTGTCCAGTGATATAAATAAAAGACAACAAGGCGACCCACCTACCTCCTGCGTGCTAAAATGGAGACTGCCTCGTTGTTTTCTCTCCACTCACACAAGAGGTAGTAATTTCCCACTGCCTGAGGGTGATGGAAAGAAAAATGCTCAGAATGTCCCAAGCGTCCCAGGCCCAGATGGGGAGCTCTTTTATAGGTTCCTCATCCTCTGCCAAACTCCATTTTTCCTCACCACTTTGGTATGGAGTGGCTGTGGGTCCCCGGCCACCCGCTTGCCTTTTCTAACAGGTTTCCTGACACACCCCCTGTCCCTCAAACAAAGAACAAAAGGAATCAGGCAAGTGCAGTTGGGTTCACACGATCTGTGTTCACGTGCCTGTGTAGCTGTGTAAAGCCAAGCCTACATCCTGCTCCTCTGTCTGGTTCCCAGTAGCTTCCAGACTGAAGAAAATGGTCAGCTACATTACGGAGCTTGCCCTCGTCCACACTGTACCTACAGCCCTCTCCGTCTGCTGGACTGCTGCACAGATTTATGCAACCCTCTGCTGTTAGCACACCCTCACTGCTGCAGAAGATCTCAGCTCGAGACCTTCATGTGTTAAAAGAAATTAAGGAAGTTGCAAAATCTGTTGGTACAATAATAACAGTGGGTGTTCTTACAGAAACCAGTATAAGCTGGTTGAGTGGCACATCTGGGATGGTTTTAAGAAGAAACTTGATTAATACCACAGATGACTGCTATTTAAAGCCACTCATTTTGGTGCATAGTTTGGGGGAGGTTCAATTTACCCCTAAGGAAAAAGTAGGAGTTAATACAGTGAGCCTACGTGTTCCACTGGACGCTATTGATCACTGGCAATTTAGCTTTGATATTTTAAAAGTGGGGAACTTGATTAGAATAAATATGAGGAAATTCCAGTGGGGCAAAAAGCGCAAGGAAAACAGCACCAAATCCTTCTCCCCCTTAGATCAGAGATTTAACCTGAAGATCAGGTGAGTTGATCTCATTTGGAAAGTAAAGCGAATGAGAAATAAAAGGTCAGTTATGATGTGTGGTTAACGAGGAATCTGCTGCAGCTCAGTCTACAAGGCTATCAAACAAACCACTTCACCCGAGGAAGGTGAGGTTTCGGTGAGAAATGAACTGGGCCACGACTGTAGATAAAGGTAGGAGAGGGCATGAGGATAAGTTCACAATGATAAATGCTGCTTATTGGATACCATGCATGACAGCTGAATGCTAGTGAAAAAGGATTTTGGAGCAGATAAATACATTTGCGTGTTGGTCCTTTGTTGTTCAAAGATTCCTGTTTCCAACACTCCACTTACAGGGACGTAAGGTATGATCAGGGTTGAAGGAACTTGGAAGAAACTCATGTTCAGTAAAGTAATGGGATACCAGAGTACTCATCCAAAGTAAGTGAAGTGTGAAATAATAGGTGGGATACTGACACTGATATATTTTCTAAGTAATTAGATATAGCTGTTATTAACCAGCAGTAGAAAGTCCACACAGTGACTATTTGTAATAGATCAAAGGAAGAAGCTGGAAACCTTTTAGTTCGAAGGGGTAGGCTTCACATGAATCCTTGGGAAAGTGAGGAGTCAGTTAGCAACAGTGTGAAGGACCATATATGCCGTGCACAGCTTACAAAGGGCCAAGGCCACGTAGACTCTACTAAGGCAATTCAGCTCTGCTCTTTGCCAGAGAGCCTGATCTGAGTATCTGTGTTCAGAAGATGAAGATGAGAGGTGAACCCTCCACAGCTCACTAATGCTTTTAAACAGCCCTATGATAATGCCTGTGTCTTTGCTGGTCGGTGGGAAGGTTCTTCTCTCGGTACAAGAGAGACTGAGATCAATGCAGCTTTTGGGATGAACAGATTTTAGGCAACACTCTGTTCAGCATACGGACTAGTTGCGGCACCATATGGAAGGTGATGATATTATAGCAGTAGATGTAATGGATCTGATTGTGATCTGGCTTGCACCAATTCTAGGCAGATGAAACTCCTTCAGCTTTAATGGACTTACCGCAGCTTCACACCAAATGAAGTGAAACGAATTTTGGGTACAATATATCTACATTAAGCAATGAGAGACTTGTGATTTGTGAGATATCTTTTTTAATTTCTCTTTTTTTTCTTTAACTGAAGTGCTAGCATGTGTGGGGAGACATTTTTTATTCTTATTAACAGTTGCCATTCTGTTTGTTGTAAGCTGCATGTGGGTTCCTGTGCAAGACAAAGACATGGCACTGCTCTGGCTGGGGAGCTTTGTGCCAGCTCTTCACTGAGGAACTTCACAGCAGTTTTGGACACATTTTTCTTCATTAGGAGTGGAGGGAAAAAAACAGAGCATGTGTGCACAGCAAAGGCAAACTTTCCGAACCTGGTTAATCTCACCGTACCCTTGCTGTGCAAAGCCTGGCTGCTGTAAATGAAATTGAGCTGGAGGAAGAAAAAGCAGAAGGAATAGAAGAAAAGAAACAAAGGAGAGAAGCAATGGAGAAGATGGGGAGGTAACAAGCTAGGGAGAGAAGAGCACCAAGCAACAGGCAGGGTATGGTAGGAGCGCTGTTCTTAGAAAAGAAGAAAGCAGAGGGAAAAATTTCTTTGCAGATAAAGAAGACCTAGAGATTTGGAGCTGTGCTGCCTTTCCTCGGTGTGAAAACTTGCTTCCTGACAATCCATTTCCCCCACTAGTCATCAGCTTTTCCTGAGAATGGGTGGCTGGAGCTACGGGCAAATGCTTTTCTAAAAGCAGAGCTCCCATTTTGGTTTATCAAGTATATACAATTGCCCCTCAGCTCCTGATCAGCACTCGGCTCTTCCTATAGCTGCATAAATTGATACTGAGCAGCAGGTCGCTTGCCTCTGGTGAGCAACCTTGCATTTGGAAGGACAGGGATGAAAATAGGAGGAGGTGAACAGGGTAGGGAAGATGGGAAGCAGCAGAGAAGGCCAGGGCTGAAGAAATCAGCAAGAAATTCATTCCATGGCCCTCCTCCTCTTCTAGCCTCCTGCTTGGCTGTGACTGGAACACATCTGATGTGTAGGCAGCACTCAGGGCCCAGGAATTTGTATGGCCTTGACATTCACAGGAATATGCCTTCTACAGTTGTTAGAGATGCTTTTGTCTTGTCAACATGGGAAATGGCCTGGGTAAATCCAAGCCTGGGAGGCAGTCACAGATTAGGGAAATTGTCTTTGGAGTTCTCTGTATGGGCCAATGTAAATTTGAAAAGGACAGTATGCTATTGTTTTACTTTTTTTGGCCACAGCTAAATAAAGAAAATATGTTGCAAATATAAGAGATATCTACTTTCAACTTTGCAGGCTTAAAAAGACTGATGATCTGGATAATAATCAAAGTTTGGGATTTCATTTTCCTGTAGGCTGCTTTGATGAAACATGAAGAAAAATTGCCTTTTAAATGTTGTCCTTTGTGCAGAAAGGCGTTGCTGATTCTTTCAGCTGATCTGCTGCCTTTCCAATTGCTAGCCGGTTATCAAGTCGAAGTCAAGAGGAGGTTGTGCCGCAAGAGGGTAGCGGAGGGGCGGGAAAGGCAGCCGGCGGGGTGACAGCACGTGATACCCACCTACCTGCACCACAACTCTCCGTGCCGCGGCAGGGGAGCCGAGCAAGGGTGACTCCGCTAGTGGAAGCCCAGGGCTTCGGCTGCACGGACAGGGAGTTGGGGGAGAGACGTGACGTGACCACAGGCGGCCGAGCAAGATGCACCGCGAGAGTGACTCCTCCGCCACCTCGTCTCTTCCTCTTTGCACGCACAGTCATTCTGCCCAAGTTTGCTGAGCCAGACCCAGGCCAGCCTACGGAAACGGCCCCGCGTCATTTCTTTTTCATGTGTATTGGTTGGACCGCATGACCTGTCAGAAAAGTCAGGAGAAGAGAAACTCACTGGCAGTGCATGAAGAGGGGGAAATGATTGTTGAACCAGTGAAGTCCCCGTGGCTCTTGGGGAACCCCTGAGGTGGAATTGCAGCACCAGGCATGTCATGTGAGTGCATTAGCCATCCTTGCAGTCACTCGGGTTGCCACTTCAGCTGTGCAATGCCGGGGGCCAGGGCACACACCTCTGCAGAGCTGTGGAAGGGAAAACACAGAATTTGTTCTGCTCTTAACTACAGCTGATGTCAATAGAGTCACAACTGACCCATGTGAAAGGAAAAGCTTTTTTGTTTTGGTTTTGAATGTTTAATCTGTTCCATAGTTCTATCACCAATAGCTTGCCTTTGAATATAGCGACAGTCCACATTAGACTTAGCCCAGAGCAATCCTTAATAATGTAATTTTTTCTAATATGTCAAGTGTTGCTAGGAAGCTACTCCTCAGTGAGGACTAGCTATGTGGAAGGTTTCAGCTCTTGGAGTTCAGCTGTTCTTAATTACCCACACAGATAAGTGTAGCCATTTATTTTCTTTGAACTGGAAAGGTTGCTTTTCTATTTTTAACCCCTGAAGACAGCTGAGTAATTCAAATGAAAGTCCTCAGTGCAGAAATAACTTTTTTTTTTTTTTTTTTTTTTTCACCCTATAAGGACCAAACCCAGTTTCTCATGAGCCAAGCTTTAACCCATACCTGCTCAGGTCACTTTGATTATGTTTGGGTCAGGTTATCATAGCTCGGCAATAACCGTAGTGTCTGAAACTCATCTGGCAGGGCATTGAGCAACATGACTTGCATTTGTCTTTTAAGAGAGAGTCCTTCCACAGCAGTGCTCACAGAGAGAGGCACTGCTTAGTAGGATTCTTCACTGAGTAAGATGCTACTCAACATGTATAAGGGTGACAAGATCTGGTCCAAAACAAACATGTATGATCAATATTCCGAAAGAGCTCAGCATGTTGCCATTAATGTCACAATGGGAAGAGACTACGTGCTAAGCACTTACAAAAATCTGGCCCTTGTTTGGATGTGAATGGGGTCTTGAGCTCTTCAGAAAATCTGGCTGCAATTGTGGGTGCTGAGTACTTAGGAAGCAGTGGTGGTCTTGAACGAGGGCTGCCATTACTCCCTGATTTACACCCTTGTCAGCCATTGATTTTCAGCAGAGTTACACCCTTCTGGAATTGGAGCAGCACAGCCAGGCTGCCGTCATTTATAAATCAGAGCACATATAGACAGCTTTATTTTATTATTTTATTTTATTTTATTTTATTTTATTTTATTTTATTTTATTTTATTTTATTTTATTTTATTTTATTTTATTTTATTTTATTTTATTTTATTTATTTTATTTTATTTTATTTTATTTTATTTTATTTTATTTTATTTTATTTTGAGAAAATGTTTTTGAAATATTACCCTTTTGCCTGAATCCGGGCTGCTCCTGATCGCCTGCCAGCTCCTAGATTAAATGTAAGTCATTACAGAATGTTTTCCTCACATGGGAAAGACTGGAGTGGCTCGGTGTTAGTTTTGCCCTCCAACATTAATTCTAATTACCTCAAAATGCAAACATGTTTGAGTTTCCAGCAGATGACATTATTTTCTCTTTGACATCAGACATCAAAGAAAGAAAAATAAACATGGGACAGTGACAGCATTAGGCCTCTAGTCATTTTTCAGAAGGTTTTTCATGTTCTGTTCCAGACTGGTTCTTCTTTAAGTCTTGTCTCGGATTTTAGGGAGGGGAAAGGTTTACAGACTCAGAGACTGATGGAGTCTTTTCCCTTCCAGTTCTCTTTAAATAAGAGGGGGGTGAGGGAAAGGAGAGAAACAGTCTGGTTTAGATCAGAGTTGGAGTCTTGGTTTTTAGAGACGCACACATACCCCAATACTTGGGTTATTTTCTTAATTTTATTTTTAGCTCTTCTTCTGAATGTTCATAGATGATACTGCCGCATTTAAAAATTGCAATAATTCAAAGGGAGCAGAAATCTGACAAATCTGGAATGTTTTTCCTGTGCCTAGCAAACACAAAAGCAGAGCTTCAGAACGGTGCAGATATTTGGTACTTTAGAGACATCGTTGTTCAGTCAGGTGTCACTGCTGCTGAAAGCTGATTTTACCAGATATTCCCTCTGCAGAGAACTGACCTTCCAGGCCTTTCAAGTCCACAGGATTTGAAAATGGACCAGCCAAGAGAGCTGTCTCTCCTTCTACGTGCCATGGTTTGGGATGCACTAGCTTTCGCTCCCGCAGCTTTCGGGAAGCCGTGGCACCGGCAGCTCTGGGCCAGCCTTCCCGCACCCGACACGGTGCTAGGATCCTCTGGCCGACTCGCCTGCCTGCACCCAGAGCCCACTTCTTTCCAGTTTTGTCCAGGCTTCTGGGGCAATGCTGGAGCTCACGCTGGAGCCTCTGTCTGCATCTGAGAAATGGAAATAACACCGTGGCTCAAGCTGACAGACAACATGGATTGAAGTAAAGGCTGGCTGATTCGAGACCCTGACTGGCTAGAAAGGCTATTGAAAAGTCTATACAAGAAATCAAATCATGGGAAAATTACGAAAGTCTCTTCACTGGGACTGGGATAACAAGACTATTGCAAGACATGGCTAAGGTGCACTGTTGCTGGCATTGCTGTGCAGGGAAGCATGGACAACACATCCATGCTACTTGCTCCTCACTTTCTGGAGCGCTAAAACTGACTCCCAAGCTTTTATAAAAGTCAGCTTGTGACGGACACAGCCTGCAGGATCTGGTGCCGTGGCTGTGCAGTGCCCCTGTTCAGCATTCTCCTTTCTTCCCACAATGGAAAAACAACTCCTTCCACTGCACGGGGCAAGGAGTAGGTTTTTTATAACACACACCCCCCTCATTTAAAAAGTGTAGAAACAGATTCATTTTCAGTTAATAAATAACAGGAAATAAATAAATAAGCGCTGCGCTCTGCAGTTGTTGCCTGCGGTGTGAGCTCTAGCGTTTTGAAGTGTTCTCGTTGGGACACCACAAATGTTTGTAATAAAGCTGACTGGCAAAATCTTGGGCCGGAGCCTCTGGGCTCCTCAGCCAGCTTCACAGCCATCCTCCCAGCCCGTTTTCCCTTGATGCGTGCCCAGAGCAGGCAGCAGATCCCCAGGGGCTCTGCAAGGGCTGTGGGCTGGGGTGGCTGGGCTGGTGGGCACCAGCCAGCCCACCTCAGGCTCCCTGGAGCACATTTATCCTCATGCTGAGGCAGCTGTGGATGGTGGAAAGATAACAGGGTGGAAAGATGCACTAAAATAATGTTTGCATCTCTCCTCTGTTCTTGCAGTGGACACAGCTGTAGCCTGGAGCCTGATGCTGTCAGACTGAAATTTTTCCAAGCGATTTTATTCAGGCACTTTGTGCAATACCTGGGGAAACCATTGTGACATTCCTTCTGCCAGGAAGCATTGTAAGAGGGAATATGGATTCCTTCGAAAAGGTGAAGAGAAAGTACTTGATTGAGGAACATGCTTTACCTTTCCAAAACTGCCTACAGTGACTCTGGGAGAGGTCTATCAGGAGACACCCTTTAGGGCTCTTTCTTAAAAGAGAGTACTGAAAACCTGCGTTACAAAAGTCAGTGTTTCCATTTGGGCACTCAGAAATGAATGTACTTAAAATCGAGCTTTGTACGGAAATTTGAACCAGCCTGAATACTAATATTGGCAACAGCTCTGCATGTTGGTAGAGCATACCAATCCTCTTTGGGCAGAATGTATCATTTGGGGTTATGTTTTCAAAATCAGATAACCAAATGTTCTTACAAATGGATTTGATTATTTTCTGTCTGTACAAGACCAGGTTTTTGTAAGGGAATGGACAACTGCCTGAGGAGAAATGGTGGTGGAGTACGTGAGTATCCTTTTTCACACACATCAGTGCATATTTGGTATATGAGGTGGTGCTTACACAGGTTTCCTTTGACTGTTCAGGCAGTTTTTAAAATGTGGCCTGTGGTGTTTCAGTTTCTTTGATGTTTTCAACTGAGATCTAGTTGTTTTAATATGTCCATTATATCTAATTCTCTGCTAAGGCCATCTGAAGGCTTCAGAGGAAGCCTGGATCATGTTTTTTTTTGTCCAACCTATTTTGACCATCTCTACTTTAAAAGAAAAGGGATCTGTATCCTCTGGTAAAATGACATTCACAATTTCATGTTTATGATGTGACAGATCCTCTTGATTCAGAAATGCACAGTCCTTCCTTTCTAGTTAGCAGAGAGTCTGTTAGCTGCTAGAAACATCGAGCCAATGAAGTCTGGATGAGTTGTTCTCATCTCTTCTGGATGCTGAGTGATGGATGATAGTCAGAGTTACATGCACACACTTAGAGACAGCCCGGTGCTTCACCCAAGGTCATAAAATGAGACCAGTGATACTGGAACAGGTTTACATCTTCAGTGAAGGCTGAACCAGATGCTGCTGGGACTCCACCTCAGGAACAAGCCCTACCCAAATCAGTTTGTGCTCAAGCAAGGTACTGGGCACCCTCAGCCCTTTGCTGGGATCACTGCACATATGGAGATTGCTCAATCATTCTGCAGGTCAAGTCCTCACTGAATTGTATTCCTAGCAATAATAGAAATGTACAAAGCTTACAAAATGATGTACATGTGTGATAAGTAGCAATGTGTCCATTTATATTGCGTGACTTGGTGGAAGACAGATTTTTCTTGTCCAACTTCAGAAGTGCTTAGGACAACAAGATATTCTCTGTGGGAGCCGTCTACTTTCCACGTGGAAAATGCATGATGGGGTTTTGGGTAGGAGTGGATATATTTTGCTGCTTTGAATTACTGTCTGTATGAGTCAAGCTATTTTTTGTCATGTCTGATCTCTGTGGTGCTGGCGAATGGTTATTTCTGTGTGGACAGTGCATTAAAGTTCCCGTTAATGGTCAGGTTCTCTTCAATGGCAGATTCTAATCTTTTAAAATTAAAATAAGTATTTTAAAAGAATTCCTCTGTTATTAATACCTGTTTGGCAGTTTCACTCTTTGTGAAGCATATGTCTGGATAGGAGTCAGAGCTGGTTTTGGAAGAAATGGCCTATAGCCATACCCTCTTGCTCTTTCTTTTAAATCTGGCTGTAGTACGTCTTTAAGCTTTGTGGAGTTTTTTTTTTCTCTCTCCCTGTTTCATGCCAGCAGAGGTGCTTTATACCTTCACTAAGAATGTCTAAAAAAAAGGTAAGGAATTTGGGAAACTGCAGATGTCCTTATCTCTGTTGCTGGTGTAGGTAGAATGAGTACCTGGGAGAAAAATATTGTTTTGCATGAGGTAACAGCTGCTGTTGCTGTAGGTACTGAGTGAGGCTGTGCTGCAGTCATTAATCTTGTACTCCTCCCGTAGCCTTTCAGTAATGAGAAATAAAGGCAAGAACATCACTGTTTGGGGATTAGAAATGGAGACTGTGTCATTCAAGAGGGAAGACCCAAAGTCATTACTGATAGTAGCTGAGCATCTTCTCAGGTGAAGCTTGGTCTTCTGAGCTAACACTGCTTAACTAGTAGTATCTCCTGCAGAGAAGTAGCGTCTAGGTGCTTTCAGTAGTTGCCCTGTTTTGGACAGGAGGTGACCTTCACATGCATGTTCATATTACCTGGGTTTTTTTGTACAAAATAACTATCCCTTGCTGAACCTACCAGCAGCCAGATCCTGATCACAACCGTATGAATGCCAGTACAGAGATCCCATCACAAGCTGGTTTATTATCCTGTCCGTTATCACTATGTAGCTAGTACACCGAGCAATGATTGCAACAAAAACATCAATATGATTTAGATATTTACAAGCATGATGTTTTATACTTGCTTGAAATTTTAAGATCCACTGGAAAGAAAAACATAGCTTCCAAGACCAAAAATATATGATAAACATGAGCAATGTGCTCTGTGCCACTCTGTACTACCAGTGTTTGGGTAGCAGTCGCTTGCTCCTATCTGACGGAGATTAAGCTGGCAATATAGAGGCACACCTACAGAAGTTCTTAGTAGCATGTTCGGTTCAAGATTAGCTCTTTGGGAAAGGCCACATAAGAAAGACAACAGGCAGTCAGGATATCCTAGTGATTTACCATGTGCTCTGTGGGAGGAAAGCAAGTACCTTGGATGCCTAGCAAGCCTATTGTGTGTGCAATGGTGATACACCATGCAAACTGGGCGGCTGTTTCACCCTGAGGTCCCCAGGAGAAACTGGTTAAGGTAGGTTCTGATTTCTAGCCACTGGACCATGTCACATGTCATGTAACATGTTTAGTGCTCCAGCTGTCCTACGGGACCTCTTGACAGCCTCGCTTCATAAGATACCTTTTGCACATGCCTTTCTCAGCCCACCTGTGAACTTCTGACTGTGCTGTGGGAAACACAGACCAACCTATGATGGAGTGATGGTGGACAAGGTATATGCTGCCAATGTCATCTGGACTTCTGTAAGGCCTTTGACACAGTGCCCCACAACATCCTTCTCTCTGATTTGGAGAGAGATGGATTTGATGGATGGACTATTAGGTGGATAAGGAATTGGCTGGATGGTCACATCCAGAGACTACTGGTCAATGGTTCAGGGTCTGGATGGAGATCAGTGACAAATGGGTGTCCCTCAGGGATTTGTACTGGGACCAGTATTGTTTAATATCTCCATCAGTTACATAGACAGTGGGATCAAGTGCACCCTCAGAAAATTTGCAGATGACACCAAGCTGAGTGGTGTGGTTGGCACACCTGAGAGACAGGATGCCCTTCACAGAGACCTGGACAAGCTCGAGACGTTGGGCCCATTTGAACTTCATGAAGTTCAACAAGGCCAAGTGCAAGGTCCTGCACCTGGGTCAAGACAATCCCGTGTATCAAGATAGACTGGGGGACAAAGGGATTGAGAGCAGCCCTGCATAGAGGGACTTGAGGGTAAAGGTTGATGAAAAGCTGGACGTGACCCAGGAATGTGATCTGACAGCCCAGAACCCACCCGTGCCCTGGGCTGCAGCCAGAGCAGGGGGGGCAGCAGGGCCAGGGAGGGGATTCTCCCCCTCTGCTCCGCTCTGGGGAGACCCCCCTGCAGTGCTGGGGCCAGCTCGGGGGCCCCCAACAGCAGAAGGACCCGGAGCTGCTCGAGCGGGGCCAGAGGAGGCCACGGAGATGCTGGGGGGGCTGGAGCAGCTCCCCTGGGGGGCCGGGCTGAGAGAGTTGGGGGGGTTCAGCCTGGAGAAGAGAAGGCTCCGGGGAGCCCTTCGAGCGGCCTCCCAGGGCTTAAAGGGGACTTAGAAGAAAGACGGGGACAGACTTTTTAGCAGGGCCTGTAGTGACAGGACAAGGGGAAATGGTTTTAAACTAAAAGAAGGTAGATTCAGACTATATATAAGGAAGACATTTTTTGTGATAAGGGTGGTGAAACACTGGAACAGGTTGCTCAGAGAGGTTGTAGATGCCCCCATCCCTGGAAACATTCAAACTTCTTGTTGTGGGAAGATCTCTGACTGCCCATGTCCAACTGATCAAATCCTCCTGAATAAGACACTGGGGAAGTACTGGAAAGGGATGCAGGAGCCACACTTCTTCCTGCCTGAAAGGAGGGTGCAGCTGCTTGGTGAGCCAAACACAGTAGTTTATCCGCCAACTTCGTACATCATGGCCAATAAGAAAGCAGAATTGTTAGCAGTCATGGCAGCTGCTTATCTTACTTTACACCTTTAAATTGGTATTTGGAGTGTAAAGAAGGTGAGGCCAAGGTTTGCTAAATTGGATAAAATAAAGTTTCTACAGCCACACTGTTAGGACTGTCTAATTCCTTTTGATTCCAGACGTGGAAATCAGAGCCTACTTCCATACCGTGTCACCAAAGCAGCCTGCTTTTCAAATATGATGATCACTAAATTGCCCAGTCGAAGCTAAGACCTGTCCATAAGATATCAACAAAAAGCTTCCTTGGTACATGTATGGTACCTGTTTGCTCATAGTTCCAGTCCTCCTCATAGCCTTCTTGTGGCACACGCATATTCCACATACATCTCAGTACAAAGTGTACATGCACTTCTAGCAGAGTCCAACATCCACAGCTTGAAACAGTGCTCATCTTCCAACCTGTCATTTAGTAAGAAACCAAAAAGACGTATTATCTTCTCAATATTACTGGGTTCAGCCTTGAACCATGGGAAGAAACCCTTCTCTGTGTAAATATTGGGATTGGGGCTGAGCCTGAGCAGACTCAATGGAAGAGAAAGAAGGACCCGTCTGTATTTCTGGGATGATAAAATGGTACCAGTGGGAAGTAGGATGTACTGATGACCTGATTGCTGGGAGAGGGGACAGCGTTTCGCTGAGGAGGCATGTTATAGTAAGAAGTTCAAGGAATCTGCTGTGATTCAACAGCTGGTTCAATCAAACCAGCTGAAACTGCCTTCAATACCATCCTGGACCAGATTTTTCAGAAGAATGCAGCAGCTTGGTAGCTAAGCCCTTTTGCAAAACATCTTGCCACTTATTGTCACAATAGAAGCTGCTGGATGCTGACCACTTCAGAGAAGCTGGACCAAATGCGAGATGCCAAGCACTTGAAACCCTGGCATTGAGCTCTGTGGAGAATTTGATCCATTATGTGCTGCTCCACTTCAAAGTGGGTAGCAGCTTGTGACAACGGTACAGCATCACAGCAAATGTCACTTTTTGTGCAAACATTTAACCAACAGAAAGCGGCTTTTTAGCGTGGTAGCGTGGTAGTAAATTTCACCCAAATTTCAATTTGCTTTGATTTTTTTTTTTTTTTTTTTTAGAATTTTCACTGAATGGAAAAGAAATACTGGGTTTGGGCCTTTCTGACAAAAATATTTACAAAATTTTTCAGGGTAGCTTGGGGTGCAGGAATGACAGAGGAAAGACGTTTTTCCTCACCAAGTCTTGTTTACTGTTTTTTGATACAGCAAAAAGGACATTATTAAGACAAGTTTAAAACCAGAGAAACAAAACCTATTGTAAGGTTTTCTGTTGTTTTCTGCACAGATTCATGTTTTAACTTTGGGAGAAAAGACACACACCTCAAAGGAAAGAGGAAGACAGTTTAGCACAGACTAAAAGCTGCAGTTCAGCTCTGCAATCTGGGTTCAGACCCATCTTCAGCTTTCAGTATAATCTTTCTTTGGATATTCTTTTTTTTTTTTTTTTAAATCAAAACCAGGAATTATACAGCTGTTGAGATAAGAATAATTAAGAACAATGCATTTCCTTTTAAAGCTCCTCAAAGGATAACCTCTAATAAGATGAATTGAGCGTCTCATTCAGGCCACACACAAATGATGGCTCATATTTAGTAACAACATTTTTTGGGGCAAAGATAAGCTAATTTTGCTCAAGAACAGAGGGTGGTCTTTAAGCCTTGCATTTGTCAAAGAAACAAGCACTTTTTTATCTATTTTGTATAATCTTCCACAGCTCAAGAGGCATAATGCAGGGGGAGGGAAATTCAGGCAATGTATTTATGTTGGAGCACAGGCCCGAGCATTTGAACAGAGCATAAAGTTAAAGAGACAATGGGCTAGATTGTGGAAACCTCGCTTGCACTCTGAGACTTTTATGTGCTGATGCTGTTGCTTCTGTAGGTACTCAGCCTTGCAAATGAGTGCTGGGTGATCTGTGATCGCAGTGCCACAGAACTCATCTGGATTTTTAAGGAAACTGAAAATCGGTTTCTCATAGCTACTTCTCAGTTGCTTTTCTTAACGCCCTTTTCTTTCTATGGAAAAGATCCACTACTGGTCAACACAGAGCAACAGCAACGGCACCACCGTGGAAGTGAGCCTGCAGGATGCCGGGGGATCCCTCTGGACCTCTGTTCCCTCCCCAAAGCTGCTGGGATCGGTGCTCTGTGGGTGCTTAGCGCTGGGTGGTCCTGCTCTCGCAGGATCCAGCGAGGCACAGCCAGAGAAGGAACTGGGACCCCCGTCTGGTACAGGGTGGCTCTTGTTCTGAATGCCCGCTACGAGAGTGGCGCACGGCTTGGCTTGCTCTCATGCGTGACTGCAGAGAAACGCGGCGAGGCCGCTCCTCAGTAGCCTTTGTGCAGGGTGTCGGGGAGCAGAGCACGATCTAGTGCCGGTTCTCCACGCTCGTGAAACCGGCCTCATTTGGAAGAGTTCATGGGGGAAAGTCTTAATACGGAGAAAAGGCAAGGCGTAGTGCAAAACATGCCACTGACAGGTTCTCCTCCTCCCCTCGAGACATTTCACCTGAAGAAAGAGAAGTACCAGCTGGAGTTATAAATGATTCCAGCTCCAAATTGCCAAATGCTTCCCCTCTCCCCTTTGTATCTGTTACAGATGCATCATCCACATATGAATGTTTCCTGGAATTTGGTTCCAGAGATTTGAGCCTGTGAAGTTTTGGGGCCAGACTTACTCAAGTGGAACTCCCAGGGAGCAGAAATTGCTTCTCTGTTTAAATCAAGAGGCTTATCAGGGAATGTTAAATGATTTTTTTACAGCTAAAAGTCAAAAGATCTGACCAGTCCTCTCCTTGCTATTTGCTGCATAGCTTTCAAATTAAAAATAAAAAAAAATCAAAACAAAACCAACAAAAAACCCCTCTTTCCAGTCCCTCTGGTCCTCCAGACAGCCAAGTCTGTTCCTGTCACCACCCTTCTAATTACTGGAAAGACCCCACTTGGCTGGAGAGATCAATGCAGGATTGTTTTACACCAGCCCAGATATTTTGCCTGCTTAGGCAGAATCTAAAAGAGTAATAGAGTGATCCATCAGCCAATCGAGCATTCAATCAAGCAGTGCTCTGCATTTATCCAGCATTTTTCACGAGCAGCGATTAAGCATTCATTGACTACAAGCATTAATTAGGTCTAATCACATGCCTGCAAATGAGGTGTTATGAAAACATGAAAACGAGTGCTGTGTTTTAAAATGGATTTTGGTGCTGAAGAAGGAGATAGGCATCTCATGGGATTCTCAGCAGCCCCTCATGAACAAAATTTATAAAGACAAGGTACTCATCACCCCCTGAGAATCAGGCCCCGCTGGTTCGTCCCAGGCAGGGCTGTCAAACATTAAAGCCTCTGATTTTCTTTTTTGCTGAACTCCAACCACTACTCCATATTACCCCATTATAATGAAAGAGAGCAAAGCGCAACAGGGGAGAGCAGGCAAATGAGCCGGAGGCCTGGCAGCACTGAGATCAGTGGCACAGCCGCCCTGGCCGAGGACCACACACTGCACGGGGAGCTGCCAGGGTCAGGAGAAACTCAAAGCAATTAGAGTTTTCCAGACTCCATAGGATTACCTGATGTGATTTTGCTGCCATTTTTAATCCACGGGTTGTTTCCCACCCCTGCCCTCCCTCATTTTTTTTTTTTTTTTAAGGCGATCCGATTTACACATATGCCTATATGTATATAATAGATTTTAGCTAAAGGCAAGCTCACCCCATTTTTGCCTTAGGCTGAACAGTAGCTTACAGAAGCTCTGTTAGCAACTCTATACCTGTCAGTGCTTTCTGTACCTACTGGGTTGGTACTGGATGCACACACAGCACGGCTATAAGACAACATCTAATTGCATAAATGGGCTTTTCTCTCCCAAGCCTGGTCCTGCCTTTCACAACCTCAACCTTCTTGTTTTTCACACCCCTCCATTCCACTCTAATTTCCATTGTTTTATCTCACCCAGCTCTTTCTGTCCCTCCCCTCAGCAGGACACAAAAAAAACAACAGGCAAAGCTTTCATTCTGCAGTGTTGCAAAATTGGGTGGGTTTGTAGGAAAATATCAAAAAACCGAAAAGGAAACCCAATCCTTTCTCCCAGCACCCATGGCTTGCTTCCAGGGCCGAGAGAAGAACAGGCTGCCAGGCTGCCTTTGCAAAGGCTAGCATGGGCACCTGGCTGCAGGGCTGCCGAACTGCTCCCGGGGAACAGCATGAATCGGGGTGAAGCCTGGACACCCCCCCCACCCCGCGGTGTGCACACGCTTAGCTTTATGCGCCCGGACAGTGCCATTTGAGTCTTTATGCCCCTTCTTCTGCTAAAAGTTAATCAAGGAGGTGGAGGGACATGGAGAGAGGTTGCACGAGTAAAGTCAGCGGGCACGTAAATCCCGCAGTAGCACGGTGGGGGTCACATCCCCATCCCCGTCGAGCCCGCTCCAACCTTCCTTCGTGGACGGGGGCGGAAAGTAGATGTGCAGACCGGCACTCGCTCCAAGGCTGTTGCTGGTGTTCGACGTGGTTTGCACTCAGCATAATTTACGTGCCCAGCTGCTTTTGCATGATGCAGCAATCCTTTGAGCACACAGATGGGAAGGCTCGCAGCCCTGGTGTCGCTCGTCCCTGCATATTCAGAAAGGCCTACTTTGAAGAATGTTGCTTTCGCCTTGACTCCTCTCTTGCCAGTGTAAATGAGGAGGAAGGTCAGGGGGTGTAGTGCCACCGTAAACCAGAACATACAGCCCAGTGTGGGGTGGGAAGGCAATCCCTCAACTGGGGTGATAATGATTAAGATGGGATATACTGCAATTAGGGTACCGGAAACGGAGCCTTTCGGCAGAGAGGGTGCTGCATTAGCTCCAGCATTAAAGTGGTTGCAGTATATGACAGTAATTTAAGAGGGAAGGGAAATCTGGGCACCAAATGGTACGGCAAAGAACCCTTTAAAGCCTGTGAGCTGTGATGATGTGCAAATGGCAGAACGCAGATGCTGACATCCTTACAGCATTTCAAGGAGGCCCAAAGCAGAAGGGGTCCAGATAAACTGCTGACCTCTTACTCCGGGAGGTGGTCCCTGCTGGACTCAGGGGTAAGGCGATGGGCAAAGCAGATCACGGAAGACCTTGCCAGTGCTGCTGCTATTGCTCAATGGCTGAAGTGTTTGGGAAATGCATGCTGTTTCTTGGCATGGTAAGTGAGGTGGCAGCATCTGACTCTCTGCTTTCCTCTGTCAGTGTTTAATGACTCCACAGGTCTCAGTAGAGTTGCCTCCGTGTAAAGCTGGCACATCAGCAAGCCAAAACCAGGCCTCAACATCTGTAAAGCTGGATAGGTTCACAAGAATTTAATTCCCTCTTAAGTATGTACAAATCACATGGGATGACACTGCCTAATTCCCTGCATTTCTACATAGCATGGTGCTGTCACTATTCACTGGGAAAGAATTTCATATTTGCATTTTCCCAAATGCGGTAATACTGACATTGCTCATCTCCTAACACTCAATAGCAATAACTTTTCTTTCTGTCTCTGGAGAATAAGGCCCAGATTTTCCATATTGCATCGTACTGTTTGTGAGGGTCCTTATCCTGGTTCTTTCACCTCTGCAGTGATGTGGAGAGTAAGGGGAGACTAACCACATCTAATCATATGAGCTTAAAAATCAGGAATAAAAACAAACCCAGATTTTTGCCTATGGCCCTCATAAAGCTGCAGGCCAAGCTGGAGTTCTGCCTGCAGATGTCTATTGGTAAGTGCCACCAAGTAAAACAGGCATTGGAGAGCAGATCAACATCATGTTATAGATGCCACTGCCTGCTCCAAAGCAGGGAGTACTACAGAGCCACTGGGGACTTGAGACTGTACAAATAACCTGGATTTCTTTCAAGAGTGACACTAGTATCTCTGCATGGATCCATGTTGAGCAGATGTACCACTGTAGTTGTCCAGGCTCCACAAAGGGTGATAGGTCTTGCTCTGAGGATGCAAGTAGGGTTTTCCCCTTGAAGAGACATTATAAGTTTTTAGTTTTTTACTTTGAAGGGTGAGTGTCCAGGCAGCCTCAGGAAAGTGATGGATGTGCAGGAAGTGTGAGAGACTTTGCTCTTTACCTAGATGACAGTCTAGCTCAAATGCAAGAACAGAATCGCATTTTAAACACCCTGAGTTCCAGTAGAGGACATGTCCCAGCCCCAAGCTGATGTCTGAGGTCCTGCCAGGTACCCCAGACGTGCCACATGCCCGTGCTAAGGCAGCTGGATCTACTTATGTGGCTATCACACTGCAAAGGCATTGCCTAGGTGTTGAAGAAACAAGTGGGTTACGTGAGGCATGACTAGATCATTTCAGGGCAAGTACATCTGTGATTTAAGGACCTGACCCTGCTCTGCTGGTTTCTCTGTCAGTGCAAGGAACGGTCTTAAAGGCCAATGTCTGACATTTGTCAATGAAGAGGTGACACTGGTACCCAGAAGAGACTTTTTGAAAGGTTTGTCTCACTAGAGGGTGACCAGGAGCTGCGCAGGTGTTACCCATCCATCCACCCACACTCAAGCTTGCCCAGTCCCCTCACCAGGATTCTCACACCCAGCAGGGCTGGTCTCAGCACTTAACCTGAAGGAGAATTTAAAGTTTCTTCCCAGCACAGAGACCCTGATCTGTCAGCACAGGCAGTGGCAGATTCATCTCCTGTGATGCTATCAGCCCAGCCTGTGTAAGGGCTGCGCCGCACCTACAGCACAAAATTCTGTACAAACGTGTTTGTGTAAGAAATCACACCTCCAGGCCTGTCTTTGCCACAGCGTGCTGGGGCCGTGCTTTATTTCCCCCAGGAGTAAAAGGCTGCGCTGGTCTGGAGCAGGGTCATTCCCAGCCATCAAGAGCAGTAGAGGAGGGAAAGTTGGCTGTGGTTTTTGCACTGGATCCAGCTCCCAGAGGCTGTGCAGAATCTGCACCGTTAAACAAAGCTAGGCTCATGAGCTACACTTGCGTTGCTATTGTCTTTGCTGCTGTTTTTGTTGTTAATACCTTGGCTGCTGCTATTATGTCTGGTGCTTTTAGCATGGCAGCCAAGAAAACAGCATTAACTGAACAACCTCAAGACAGCAGAGATTGCCAGGTTGAGAAACCCTCTGATGCTGGGAAACAAAGCGAGCGTCTCTCCCCACTTCAAGGCTGTGACCTGTGTTGGCTTTCCACCATGGAAAACCACACAGCCCTGTGGCTGAGTGACGACTGTGGTGAGTAGAAGTGTTAACAGCGGGTTCTTGGGCTTGATTATATTGTTTCATAAACCATACCTGCTGCAGGTGAGAGCATAGGCGTTGGACAAACAGGCTACTCATAAATACATAGCCTCCAGAACAGGGGAAAAACAGTTGGTGCATTGGGGGATTTTTTTAATTGCCCTGAATTATTCGCAATATCAGTGGTTTCCTGTGACATCAAGCTTCTGAACATTGCCTGATTGCCATAAACTGCAACCCATCCAATTTTCCATTCCCGGCTACGCCCAAGCCACAGCTCATCTGAAAAGCTGCTTCTGCAGAAGACGTGTACCGGCTGGCAGCCGAATTACTGATAGATGGGGGTGACACAGAGGCACCTGATACGGGGCACTCAGCACTGGCATGGATGGATCCATGTGATTTCTTACATTGAATTTCAAGAGAAATTATGGTAAAACAGCTAATGAGTCAAAGGGAGGAAGTGAGAGCAGAGGCTAACTAAGAGTGTGTGAAAGAGAGAGCTCTGTGGACGTCTCTGCCTGTGCCAAGAGCCGGGGAGAGTTTCTGTCAGCTGGTTGGGAAAGTCGAGCAGCTGGAGAGTAAACTACTGTCTTGCCTGCGTGTCTGTCTGTCCGCAAGCACCACTGCCCTCTTTTGGGTGGAATTAGACCCGTGCCTCTGCTTTACCCGCCGGCACATGCTCCTGTGTCGCCTGGGTGCAAGGAGGAGGGACTCCTCCCGCAACAGTGCTGGCGGTCGGGATGCTCCCACTCATGGGATGCTCCCACCTTCCCATGGGGAGAGCTGCGCAGCGGGGTGCCAGCACGGGGGGGGGGGGGCTGGTTGGCAGCACCGTGGCATTACAGATGTGGCACGTCAGCCTGACAGCTGTGGCAGGCTCCTCAGAGGGGCTCCAGCTCCTTGGGCGAGCCATGCCACCAAAGCTGCGGTCCCTTGAGGCCAGCGCTTCTCCCCATCTCCGGCACAGCTCTGTCCCGTCATCTGCCGTGCAAGAGGAACCGCAGAATGGCCGAGCAGCTTTTGGCTCCAGCCTCGCTGCAGGCAGGTAATTATTTCAGGTGTCGCACGCCGGTGCCAAGTTCTGCTTGAAAACAGTACGTCTGAGACCTTCACCACGGAGGTGTCGAAAGTCGTTCCGTCGGGGCAAGGCGCACGCTGAGCTCTCCTCCTTTGTCCAAGCGCTTTGCTGGAGGGCTCCTTCGCAGCTGCGGGGGCTGTTGTTAGCAGAGGCATAGATTCAGGATATGGTTTGACCTACTGGTTCAACATATTTGGTGGCCTGTGTCCAGCAACAGTCAGATCTTGGAGGAAACGTGTAGTGGTTCTATTTGTCTCCAACGAGAGAACACATCCCTTTGAGAGACAGCTCATGCCCCCAGAAGTATCTGATTACACCTAATTCAGCTTCCACAGCTATGAAATTTTATCGTGCCCGGTCACAATCTGACAAAGTCCTTACAGTGACCTAGCCCTAAAATTTGCCTTGATGAGTGACACTTTTTATAAGACCAATTGTTTCATTATGAAACTTCTGAGGTTGGAAAAAAAAAATCCCAAACAAATAAGAACATGCCACTATTAATAAGACCGTTGGTGCATTTTTACATATCCTCCTTGTAGCAATTGTGGCTGCGTGTAAAAGGCAAACATGCCTTGTGATCGTGAGAGTGGCTGAAAAACATGAGTCACACAGCCGAACCTTGTGACTTGGTAGAACTAAGGAGGTCTCCTTAAAGGCAATTTGTGGAAAAATTGGAGAGAAACACAATTTTTCAAGGTCAGCCAAAGGCTAATGAGCGCTCTTTCATAGTGCGATTGTATTGCCTGAATTTCTGTATTTCAAAGCCAGTCTAACTACTTTATTGCTGAAGCGCTGTAACTGAAGAGGCTGTAATAATATTGACAAGTAATCCTGCCAGAATCTGAGATGGTATTCGGCATAATATGAAACATTTTCTCCTTGCCTGGACGAGTACAGAACAAAGAGTTAAACAAATGTGTGGTTCCCCCGAGTACCACTTATCTTTCTTCCCGAAGGGCATGTGTACAGATGCTTTGTAGGTCGGGTTGTCAACAGCTGGGGCTTGTGGCCAGGTTCACATGTTCTCCACCTTTCTGCTTGTGAGCTGCAGGAGGCTCATCTCCAGGGGGACAGTTTTTCATAACTTAATTAGATTGGCGCCATTCATGCAGCTACAGTTTCAGGTTGGCTCAGCTTTACTTCTGCTCCAGCTCTCCAGTTCAGGGGATTACAGTAGCACTGAAATTGGTTCTGAACTAAACATTTGGCAACTTCCTCAGGTCAAGGAGGCAATTTGTGTTTCTGCTGTTGCTAAATTAGAAATAAATAAATAATCAATGTGTGGCCCTTAATGAGAGACTGAGAACGAGAGACAAAATGTTTTTGCTGATCTCCACTTTGTGTGTACATAGGAATATGTTGCTTTTTTTTTTTTTTTTTTTTTTCCCATGAATGAACAACTCCAGTCTAGTAAACCTCTTTAGTTGAAGGAGAGCAATCTCCAGTTGCATCCTCTTAGCACGGATTTACACCATGCTTATTTCAGTGTAGCTTTAATCAGCTGGGAATCTGGATGGGCCAACCAAAAATTAGCCAAAGAAGGAGTGTTCCTACTGGAGTTTTCAGTGGTTTAACTGTACCGGTTTAGAAGTGGGTCGCATCAAAATCACTGAGATTTTTAACGTGAGACAAAGCCCTTACCCTTGGTTGGATGTATGCTTCATACTACTAAAATGCAACTCAAGAAAAAGGAGATTTACAAGCAGTGAGTGTAGACTGGAGGAAAAGAAAGAGTGGGGCCACCTTTCTAAGAGCTACACGCAAACTGGGCACCTGCTGCCTGTGATGTGCAGATGTGCATTACAGAGAACAGCCTATGAGTATCTGGGCTCACTTCCACCCCCTGCGAGCCACAGAGACCCACAGCCCACCCCCCCGCCAAGGCTCCTCGACATGCCTCACACTGCACGTGGGCCCGTGGAGGTTTTCAGGTTTTACCTGGGCAGCCGGTAGCTGGAAAGCTGCAAGCCTGTGACTCCTTCACCAGCTTCAGTGTTGGATTGCAACCCATCCCTAGCAAGCAGTTTTAAAGAAGTCAGCTGATAAATGGCACTGCAAAAGGAGCCAGATGGAATAAATTAAAAGGCATCTGGCAAACCCTCTGTAAAGGAAGAAATTAGGTGTTTGCAGGGATGGAGGAAAATGACCTCTCCTAGTAGAGAGCTAATAAGAGCAAAAAAAAACCCTGTCTTTTCCCATCACTTCTGAAAGCAAAACAAAACACAGACAAATCCACAGTCCAGATTTTCTCACTTGGATATAAATAAATGCAATTAGACCTTGTTCTGTCCAACTCAAGATTTTTGGTGCAAAAATTCTTCCTGCTACAGTGCTTACAAGACTGGCTTCACCTATTTACTACAGGTACTCACCACTTCATGACTTTTCACTTTCCCTGTGATAGGAGCCATTTGTGAGCTAGAAGCAAACTGTGGAAGTCAGTTAGATGCCTGTCAAACATTTTATAAATGGATTCAAGCCTGTGCTTTTTTGTGACCTGTCTGGGGCAAGTGGTCTATTTTCAGGGTCTGAATTTTATAGGTCATTGCTGGATCTGCACAAATGGCCACATGCATCGGTTGCACCAGTGCCTGAATCCAGACCTTAAGAGAGAGCCTGTTGCACTGATTTGTCCGTAGAGGGTAGGTAGGACTTCCATGCTACCCAGTCGCTTACCTGACACACACCTGGTCTCCCTAGGATCCCTCGGTAATCGTGGCCAGGGGGAAGAGAGATGGGCCCCTCTGGAGGGCAATCCAAAGCAGACGCTTAGTTTAGGTGCACCAAATCATCCCCGGCAGGAGTTTTCATCTTTCTCCAGGAACCAGGGAGAGGCTGGAGAGACTGGCTGAGTGACTCGGCTGACTGCAGTTGGTGGTGTGAAATCTCTCCTCACCGAAGCCAACGAAAACATCAAGAAACAGAGCCATCCACGACCTCTCAAAGTAATTTATTCACCCTTATTCTTAACACTTGGCGCCAGCTCTCTCACTTGATCTGGTTTGAGTTCTCCTCCTTGAACTGTTGCGATGGCTTACTCTGCTAGACGGTGAAAGATTTAGTAGGGACCGTTTCTGTCCTTCACACAGAAATTGAGGAGCCTCTGAATCTTCGTTGTGATGACAGGAATAAACTCCTCTCTGAAAGTCTCTCACTCAGATGTAGTTTTGCCATTTATTGTGTGGCTTTCTGGCAGGTTTTTAACGCTCCTTTGGCAGCCATGGCTTGCAGCCGCAGCCAGCGCTCCAGGGCCAGAGAGCAAGGCTGCGGTGACCCGCTTCTTCTCCTCCACCCATCCTTCTCCTCCATCCCATCACCCGCTCCCAGCCCAGGGCAGCGGGATATCACCCCGGGGGCTTTTCACTTACCTACAGCCCAACCGTGTATTGCAGACTGCTATTTCTGAAACAGAGATCTTCGCAGGATGCCCCTGGAGAACCCTTTGGCACAACCAACAGGCAGAAGAAGACGCTGCAGAATTTAAAAAGTTATGTTTCCTAATGGACTGGAAGATAATTTGCCTTCTCATATTAAAAAACTCTTTGCCACTCCTTTCCAAGACGGTATTGTAGGTAACTATTTCAGCCTTTCTTGCATCAACATTACCAGTTTTACAAATTCTACCTTTACTAGATTATTTTTTGTTCTTAATGTATTTTTTAAACTCCTTGTTCTTCCTAAATATGGGGAAGGTAAATGTGTTCACCATTGAAGGACTGTTTCCATCAAGGCCCACGGCTTCCCTTGCTGCATTTCTTCATTTCACAATATGTCATCAATATTCTTTACTTTTTCTTCCCTCTTTGTTACCTATTTATTTATTAATTTCCAGTTGCTGCTGAATTTGGAATAGTTTTTACCTTAAGCTCCAAGCTTGACTGTGGAGGAAGGGGAACTGGCTATTTCTCTTTTATTTTTTTTATGCCTACCCAATTTTCATTCATTTTCCTTCTATTTAGATTTTTCGTCCTGGTGATTTGGCTTGTAGTTTTCAGAAACGTTCGGAAAACTCTTTAATACAACGGTTGGGTATATTAATCACTACTTGCAGATCTCCTCTCTTTGCCCATACAGAATGTAATCACACCACGATTAATTGTTCCAACACAGCCAGCCACTTTCAGCTCAGGAATCAATCAGCAGTTATCTGCCTTAATGAGGTCCATAGTAAAGTCATCTCCTTTTCTGTGCAATTGCTGTGTATTACCTGCTAGTTTTAGAGACTCTAGACTGTTTCACCTCTGTATCAGTGGGACCTCAGAAATATTTTTCTCAAACTCAAGTCACCTATAAGAACAAACACAGATTATTTTTTTTTTTCTTTCCCATGTAAGAGACAATTGATGAAGGAATAAATCAGACTTTTCTTTTCCTTGGCCAAGTGATTCTGAAAGGTCCCTGTATTCCTTCTTGGGTTTCTTCTATGACAGCAGTCACTCAAGTTCCAGATTCTCTGCTCTCCGTGAGTCCCTGGAAGGCGATGGCAGCTGGAACGTTTGTCTTATTGCTTCTTCCATTCCTGACGAGATTACAACATCCTCGTGTTGGAGGTTTTTCAGCCAGGCTAATGCCATTTTTTAAATCTCATTTTCCCTTGCCAGTTACCCCAACTCCCAGAATTTATATGTAAGCATTTGAAAAAAAATTGTTCATTCTTTGAGTTTGTTATCAGCTCAGCTTGATTAATTTTTGCTATGCCAAATGTTGGATTCCTCTTTATTTGCTAAATTTAAATCATTCACAAAATATGACTGGGAAGATCCAAGCCCTTTGGTCTGAGAAATGGGGCACCCTACCTGGTCTTCCTGGTGCAACAACACAAACACCACCAGCTTCCTACCAGCCAACACAGCCCCACTATTTTCTGCCATATTTAATGTCATGCTCAAGGAACCAGAAATCTGTCACTATTACATGAGTACTTTTTTTCTTCATCCCCACCCTGGCATTCCTGCACACTTCTATATGCAGAGGATGGATACCTTCGACACAAGTAGTTACAATCCTTTGATAATACAAGAATGTAAACATGACAGATGAAACTTTCTGAAGCTTTTCTGCTGTTTTTTTGATCTGCCTAAAGAACTTAAACAGCTTTGGTGCTGAATGGTAACAGCTAAGAGATTTATTAAAGTGTATTTCTGAATGAATAGCTTTGTACATCAAGCTTCTAAGCTGTTATGAAACTCCCAGTGAGCATCACCTTTCAATATTTTGACAAAAAAAAAAAAAAAATTCAGCCATACGGGCTTGGAGATTCCGATTAAGCTTCCTCCTAGCATGGTGATGCACATGTTGCTGCAATACATACAATTAAACTAATCCAGCTGTGGAATAAGATTTTGCCTTGGATTTATCTTTTAACAAATATTTCTAGCCAAATAAGGCTATAACTTAATTGCACGAGCTTCTAAGTGAAAGAAAAAAACACATACATGTTTTGTTTAAAAGTAGTATAACCAAGTATTTTACTGATTTTTAGATCTACATAGGCATTTCTATAGTTATTTGTAGTTTATAATCTCAACTGACATTGTTGTTGATTTTTTCTTTTACTAGTTAGCAGTTCCCTGCAGTTGTTTCCATGCAAACGATGCTCGATGTGAATAGGAAAATCCAACTTTAAAACTGTTCAGAAAGGGAAGCAAGAAAGTGTATCGTTCTTGTGGAGTCTGATTCTGTGAAAGTTTCACCAGCCACCTCTCAAAATTGTATGTTTCTAGTGAAGGATGTATTTTTTTTTTGTGAGTAATGGTTTTTCGTGTCTCCATTTTGTGCACTCAAGTTTGTGTGTTTATAAAGAACCTGATTTTCTGAAGGCATCTAATTTCTTGCACTTGGGCTGCTGTAAAGTGTTTCATGTTGAGTCCCATAGAACTGAAGCAATCAATAACTATTTGTCATTCCATTGCTTTTTTGTTCTTTGCCCCCATTAGGAGCATGTGAACAGTTTTGTTTTCCATTCTTGTCTGAAATGAAGCCAGATATCAAAATCTGGAAGTCCTTTGCAAGATAGGGCTTCCACTCTTCATGCAGCTCTCGGGTTACTTTATAGTGAGTGCCCAAGGTGAAGCTGTGAAAATAAAAGTACAAATGCTAGAAAATGAACTGTGCTTTTCATCGTTCTTGTGGTGTTGTAACCATTGGCAAGTCATGCCTCTAGATAGTGGATTTATAGTGATTTACCTTTGGCCTGGCTTTGGCCCCCTTTACCATAGTACCTGGTGATTGCCTGAGCACCTGGGCTCTCGAATGAATCATCCACACTGGCTTCGGAAGTAAACCTTCTCCGTGAAATAGCAGCAATATCCGGGCTGGCCATCGGTTTCTATTCTGTTCAGCCTCAGCTGATATATTTCATATGTTTTTGTAGCTGAAGCTGGGCCAGGACTTCTCTAGCTTTGACAGGAGGGCTAAATGAGAGCGGGGAATTTTATGTGCCTCTTCCCACAGCATTCCAGTAACCGTGCAGGAAGTCATTGATCAATGGGATTTAGGCAACGTGCACAAGAAAGGTACGTGTGTGTGGCCCGGTGGCCTTCGCAGAATTTGCTATGACGACACCACCCTCTGATTCAATAAACGGAGGGGTAAGGGACTAGGTGGTAAGCCACACACATCATGGTTATGATGCATCTCTGCAGCCGAGCAAATGCAGTGTCGTCTATTTTTAAAGCCCATTCTATAAGGCTGCATGATTCTTACTAACGCTATGGTTTAGATGTGGTGATAGCAGAGAGATTTTCCTGGAAAATTGCTTAACATGGTGTCACAAACAGAGGGCAAATTCCCTGACCTGGTGGCTCATCCTATCCTGGGAATAGGAATGGGATCTGACCTTTGGCAGATCACTTCGGTTTGTTTTACTGTCCTGATTTGTGCAGCTCCTCCATGCCATAACCCAGGAGAAGATCTGAAAAGCCATGCCATCTCTTCAGCAGGCTGCAAGGCATTCAGGCCACGCAGCAAAAGGAGGGTAAAAGAGCTGGTGTGCCTGCATGCTTGGGCCAGAGTTGTTAGCAGTAAAGTTTTTTTCAGGGTAGCTTTGCCCCGAATGAAGGCAAACTCATTCGTAGCACAGGTTTACTGACCATGCTGGAGCTGCATGGGAAGAGTATTTATCCTGTTGTCACACTGGATATGCTGTGGATATAGAGAGCCAGGAGAAAAAAAAAAAAAAAAAAAAACAAACAAAAAAAACCAACCAACCAAACAAACAAACCCCAAACTATTTATCCAATAAACATACGTAATTTGTCTGTAATTGCTTTAGGGCACTAAAATTGCCATGGAGAGGTCTTCCAGGCTTCTATCTGCCTACATTGCACCAGGAGCTGTTATACTGCAAAGGAAACCTCACCAGAGCAGCTCGTGCGTGTTAGCGTGGAAGGTGACCCTTTGGTGTCTCATCTTTCTTGTGCCTCGATTTCTCCATTTGGCCACGTTACGTGGCTCAGGGAAGGATGCAGCTGTGGCAGGGCGGACAGGGAAGGGGTTGATGTCAGTTCAGCAGCTCTGTCACTGCATGACTCGGAGAATAAGCTAATGAAGTAAACCTGTTTTCCTTCTCCTTCTCTTTCTTATCTGTGATTTTCCACATACAGAGGAAATGGAGAGGGGGAGGCAGTGAGAGGTTGTTATCATGCAGCGATGAGACAGGCTGTGGAGAAAAAGATGCTACTTCTTCAGCGATCCCAAATGTGCTCCCAAATCTCAGAAGAGCTGAGTGTTTCAGCTGAAAGAGTCAGCTATGAAATAATCTTTTCCCCGGACACTGAAATAGTTGTCATTATTGTACAGCATCAGCAGTCCATTGAGCTGAATGGGGGCAGCCCGTGCAGAGATAGTGTTTCAGTCTGTCCACCTGCAGCCCAGTAAATAATGGAGAGGATAGTTTACTGTTACAGAGGGATCGGAATTGCTTGGCTGAATGGTCACAATCCAAGAAAATGTGTTTTAATTTAGCTAAATGAAAAGTAATACATCTGGGAACAAAGTTTTCAAGCAGTACCTACAGGACAGGAGACTCTGCCTTGGAAAACAGGATTATGGGGTCATTGTGGTAACTACCTCCGCAATAGCTGCTGGTTCAATGGGGCTAAGATGGCTCAGCCGACTCTGGGAACCTAGAAACAAATAATGGGACTCGGGGATGGCAGAAGCATCGGCAGGAGCATCCCTGGGCTGCAGCACCCAGTGGGGTGTCCACGTCTTAGTGAGAACATGGAAACACCAGGGAGGACCACTGACATGGTGGCTGGGAAAAGAAAAGCCTTTTTCTTGTGGAAGGGTTAAAGCATGAAACCCAGTCAGCTTTTCTTAGGCAAGGCTTGGTGTGACAGTGTGACACTGCACCACAACACTGCAGTGAGGGGCTACTGAAGTCACTCCAATTCAGCTGTGACATGAGACCTTCCCTCCTGACTGTGGGTAATGCTGAGCAGGTGGGAGATGGGAAAATCACCTCAGGGGGTTACCCTAACAGACATGGCTGCCTCCGCCTCAAGAGAGAAACTCTCCAATGTGAATATGTAAAGTTTCATTTGGATTATCGTCCCTGAGCTCTCATTTCTGCCTCTTTTTGTCATGGTGGTGGAAAAAATATAAATAAATCTGCATTTCCCTCTATTTGCTCGTGGCTGTAGCTCTACACTGAGACAGTGACAGTGCCCAGCCTCCAGCTTTAGGGTTTTGGGCCACAACAGGCCAGAGGCTTTTCTTCTCCAGTAGAACACAGGCAGTGTGTTGTAGTGTATCACTGGCTTTTCTTCAGCCTTTTCTGAAGCAAGGGAACTAGATGGGGTAAATGCTTTGGAAGGTGTGAGCTGGTGCAGTTCATCTCTTTCCTCATGGGACCTGCCTGTGACAGTGACCTCCCTGGGGCCTTGTGAAGCTCAGGGGATGCCTGCCCTACCCTGCCCTGCTCTACCCTGCCCTGCCCTGCCCTACCCTGCCCTGCTCTACCCTGCCCTGCCCTGCACTGCCCTGCCCTGCCCTGCCCAGCCCTACCCCGCCCTGCCCTGCCCTGCCCCGCCCTGCCCTGCCCTGCCCCGCCCTGCCCCGCCCTGCCCTGCCCCGCCCTGCCCCGCCCCGCCCTGCCCTGCCCTGCCCTGCCCTGCCCTGCCCTGCCCTGCACTGCCCCGCCCTGCCCAGCCCTGCCCCACCCAGCCCTGCCCAGCCCTGCCCCACCCAGCCCTGCCCTGCCCTGCCCCGCCCTGCCCCACCCTGCCCTGCCCCGCCCTGCCCTGCCCCACCCAGCCCTGCCCAGCCCTGCCCCGCCCTGCCCTGCCCCACCCTGCCCCACCCTGCCCCACCCTGTCCTGCCCTGCCCTGCCCTGAACTGCCCTGCACTGCCCTGCCCAGCCCTGCCCTGCACTGCCCCACCCTGCCCCGCCCTGCCCTGCCCTGCCCCGCCCTGCCCCGCCCTGCCCCGCCCTGCCCTGCCCCGCCCTGCCCTGCCCCGCCCTGCCCTGCCCTGCCCCGCCCTGCCCTGCCCTGCACTGCAGGGTGGCCTGAAAATCACCTGCCAAAACCCCTTGGGTTCATTTTATGAGCCAGTTCCTGACTTTGGTGTCTTCTGGTCTTCAAGGAGCAGCTTCGCTTTCAGAGGATGGTTCTCCCTTCCTCTAGCTGGAGCCTTGCCTCGGACGCTGCTGGCCGGCCCCTGCAGCACAGGAACTCCTATCAGTTGTAACACGCTCGTCTTCAACTGGGGGAGTTGGGAGGTCAAAATGTGACATCGAAGAAAGCATCTAGTCATATCTAACCACGGGTCCAAAAAAAGTGTTTTTCTCTGTCGCTAAAAGACATGAGATCTTAAAATATGCAAAGAGGGGTTAAGGCCACCCAGACAATATTCCTGGGACAGAGTCCTACATTATTGCTGTTACCTTTGTTCTCTGTGTTGTCTCATTTAGTACTTCTGGAAGGCAAGGCAGCAGCTGACTTTCCCAACCTTCCTTAATGGCTTTCTTTCCCATCAAGGAGTGCAGAAAGATAATATGTTCTATGGCAGAATTTAAGTCTTTGCACATTGCTTTGTCCCGCCACAGCCACAGCCTGGCCTCACCTCCAGGGTTTGCACTACAGCTCGTGTTTGAACTTTTCCAGCTTTGGACCTCGGGTCTTGGATCTGCACTTTAGCAAGAGGAAGGCCAGATGAGATGAAGGCCTCTGACTCCCACTCCAGACCTTCCCAAACCGTGGGAGTGCTCCTCTTCTGCAGCTCTGCTCCGGGCCCTTCTCTAAATATAACCATAACGCAACAAAATAATGATGATGATAATAATAATAATAATAATAATAATAATAATAATAATAATAATAATAATAATAATAATAATAATAATAGAAACCAAGAAATAACTGCAACTTTCCATCTGACAGTGGTTGAATTATTACCACAGTTACATCACAGCTGAAACAGGTGCAAGGAAATAAGCCTCCCAAAAGTTTCTATTCAGGAGGGAAATGATTGAAGAAAGAGAGAAAGAGGGAAAGAGGAAGGCAGAGGTAAGGGTAGGAGCCAGGGGACAGAGCAGAAGTTGTTTCTCTTGGGATGTGGCCAACTTAGTAGCTGTCCAAACCCAGGAGATGTCTTGGATGCTTCTTCTGGTACTGTCTTTGCTTTTTCCATTTTCAGGCTGTTAGCAGAGAGCGTGATAACACCAGTATCGCGCTGCCCTCTGAATGCCCTATTGCCTGGGACCTCCACAGCCCGCTGAACCACGTTTAGGCCTGATGCAAGCAGACACACATCCTTCCAAGCAGATTTTGTGCAATTTTCAAGGAATCCTTCATGGACTCATCAGCTCAAGTAATTCTCTCTGCCCCAAAACTATGGGGAAGGGAAGCGATTACGAGCAAGCTCATGTTCCTCCAGCAGCTGCAGTCACTTTGGGTGGGATTCATCTGACTAAACATAGATGTCTCCATCTGAGCTAGTCACGCTAGGCTCCCTTTATGGGGGAGAATATGGGGAAATATAGGCGCAGCTATGAGTCATCCCCCTCCCCAGGTCGGTGTCTAGAACAGGTCAGGTAAATCTTGCCCGTTTCTCTTCTTTGCTTGTAAAAGGAGCTGCAACGAAGAGGCCAGGTGTAGCTCTGTAAAGTTAGACGAAGTCCATCCTTTATCCGGGGTCCAAACCAAATGATTCGATGTGGGCCTGAAGGGCCAAGCCGTGATGACGGCATCGCCCGCAAACGCCAGGGAAAGGCAGCAGAGTGGGGTAAATTGGAGCAAGGGGTGCTCACTGCCTGTGGCGGAGCTGTGAGCCGAGGGCACGAAACCGGGGAGCACTTCCCATGCTACGTGTGCGCCGGGGAGGCGTGGGGAAAGGAAGCACTGCGGTTGCCAGAAGCACCGACGGAGTTACTTCATGTCGTTATCTGATGAGAAAAGTAATGAGGCAAAAATGCTCTGAGCATGCCGTGAGCCAGCTCCTCTGTCGAGGGATTACTGCTGAGGACTCTCAAGGCCTTATGTGCACCCACGACCGTAACCCATGAGTAAGAGCATGAAGCACGCACACAAGGTAAATAAACGGTTAGAGGGAGCTGCTCCAAGTCAAATTCCTCCCCGTTTTTTTTTTTTTTTTTTTTCTCTTTTCCTTTCTCACCAGTGAGAGACAAACAAAAGCTCAAGTGATGTCATGGGGCAATGAATTTGGCAAGTTTCTTGCTGTGTGTCCCAGTACATGACAAACCCATTTACTGACATTATCTTTGCATTCGCCACGAGGTGAAATTATAGCAGAGCCCAGCGGCATGAAGCAGGGTGCAGAGGAAAGATAAGGCTTTTCAGACCTACTGCAACTGGTTCTGCTCAGTGCTAACCTAAAGCTAACGCGTGGGCCAAGTGCCAAACATCCATCTCCCTGCTGTAGGTCGTTGACTGACAGAGAGGAGCTGGTGCTGGAGGGGCCTTCAATTTTCCTCCCAGAAAAATCAGGAAAGTGAGTGAATTTGCTTAAAAATGGGCTAACAAAGCAAGCAAAATATGTGTGTGTGTGTGTGTGTATGCACGTGTTTGCACATGCACACGGTGTGCTTTGGAAAGACCTAAGGAGTGGAAGTCCACAGAAGCTGACGTGGGAATTTAGGAACTCTCATGCACTCAGGACTTGGGGTCCTCAGCCTCCGCAGTACATTGATGGATGATTTTGTGCTGGGATTTTTGAGAGATTCTCTTTCTCTAGCTGCTACACAGGACTGGGGTTCTGGTGCCTTTAAGCCTGCCAAAGGTTTTGGTATCAAGACAGCTCCTTGCTTTGTGCTTGGATATTTCTGGGAAAGCCGCTGGGAGGTAAGGAGAGGTATGTTCATTAAGTGCCCTCACTTGGAGCTAAAGGGCCGAGCACTGCTCCTGTTCCTTCACCTTGTTACAAGAAGCTCACTGGGACAAACAAAATGGTTAAAGGTGCGCGATGAGAAAACTGCCTGGTGATTGCATTACCCCCAGGGTGGGACAGCTGCTGGTCCCAGGTATGGAGGTCCAGCCCTGGGTGCATGCTGGTTTTTGTTCCCTCCCTCTGGCCACGGTCCCTGTCTGGAAAAATAACCTATTTGCTCCTCATTCATTAACACCCTGGCTGTGGGATTTGTGTGTTCAAGCCAAGCGGCACAATCTGACCTGCCCTGTAGGATCGAAACAAGCTGTCCTGGATAATCACTCCCCTCGCCAGAGGTGCAAGTGCATGGGGTGGGCTCCCCAGGGACCCTGCGTGCCTGCGCCCCGCGGCTGGATTGGCACCAATGCCTATTAATAGAAATAGAGGAAGAGATTAGGAGAGGAGAAAACCACAGCTCTCTCTTGGAGAGAACGCCTGGCCCGTGCTGCTGGCTCACCGCAGCGCATCACCCCAGTCGCTGCACACTTAGGATATGGCTTTTTTTGGCTGCAGGGAGCTGAGAGTCAACCCCACGCAGCTCAGCTCTCTGTGGCACCCGAGCGGTGTGTTTGCCTCACGCCGAGATGTCCAGCCTGTACGAATTTGCTCCAAGGGACATCCTCTTCTCCCTTGCTTTCAGCAGTTTGGTTAAGAAGCTTGAGGCTTTCCTGAAGGCGACGAGGGGCAACAGCTGAAACTGTGGATCTGCTTCCTCCGCTGAGAAACATATCCAGAAATGTTTCACTACTTCAGTCTGCTGAAGGAGAAAACTGGACCGGACCCCATGCAGCTCTGGGCTTGCGGGGCTTCGAGAGCAAAGCAGGTTATGTAGGCACTCTTGCTTTAAGAATTGATTTCCTAAGTGAACTGTCAACTCCCGGTGGCTAGAAAAATCTGCAAACAATTTCTCGTCACTGAACAAAGCAAATCTTTGTACTGTGCTGTAATAGTTCATTATTAAATAAAGGCTCCTTTGTTAGGCTATAAGAAATGGTGTGTACTCTGCCACGCTTCACGATGTGCCTTGGTGTGACTTTGCAATGCACATAAAATTGTATTTCATGTCCCGTGAAAAGATGACGTAGTGGGTTGTTTTAATTTTGGTAGGAAAAGCGCAGGGTGAAGCAAAGCTCATAGCACAGCTCTGATGATTGGATGTTACTGTTGATGCAGCTGATCCACAATCGCATGAGAGGACCCGGAGACTGGACTTTCTCTCGTTTGCAGCAGGGTAAATGAGGAACAACATGGGTGAAATTACTAGTGAGGAGAGTGAGGGAAAACTTTAACAGCTGCAATTCCTACAAACTGTGCTACTTGCTGGCCTGTCTTTTTGCAATTCCAGGCTTAAATGAGTCAAAACAGGAACCAAAGGGCGTCAGTGTTTTCCCATCCAGAAAAACAAATGCGTTTCCAGCTCCCTCCCTTCTTTCTCTTTGCTCTGCACCCAGCAAGCTCCCGGTAAGCTGACAGTTTTGGCCCTCCAGCTGCAGAGCCCTGCTACCCTGCTCAGCATCTGTTCGAGTCGCGGCAGCCGTGAGCCCTTTGCCTGAGCAGGAGGGTCAGACCTCGCTTCACATCTCCCTAATCCACACTGCCCAAAATGCTTCCCCCACCCCCAGCTTTGAGCCCTGGGATCCCCCTTTCCCTACGGGCACACGGGCCCTTAGTGTCTTCCTTTGCATTTCACTCACACGCACCTTTTAACCAAACTCATCAGGGCGTCGTGTAAGCTTGCAGCCCCCATAGTTTTTTTTCTCTTGCGATGTTTTTTTTGCACAGGTTTGGCTGTGCATGAGGAGGGCTGTGGTTTTCCTGCTCCTTCCTTCCCCCCATCACACCATCAGGGCCCTGGGAGACCCCCCCAGTGCTGGTGCTTCCCACGTAGCCAGGGCCCAAGCAGGCATTGGGCAGTGGTTTCTCCGAGCCCTGCTCACTTTCAGCTCTTGGCTGGGCTGCAAACGGGGCTTTTCCGATAAGCGTCCAGCCCAGGCTGAGGCTGCTGGCTCCCGTCGCCTGGGTGATTCATATGCCATCTAATAATAGCCGCTCCCGGCCATGCCAGCACAATAACTGTCCACGGAAAACTCCACACTGCTTTGGGGTGCCGGCCCATCAGCTTTCCCGAGCTGGTGCTTTGCCTTTGTGGCCGCAAACCGAGCTGCAGGCATGGCCGTGAGCGGTGCCGTGAGTCCTCCATCCCAGCTGGAATGCCAGCACCGGGCCAGTTTGGGAGCTGGTGGAAAGTGCTCCTCCTGCTAATTTACATAAAGCAGTTGCTCTTAATTACCTGCTCTGCTGGCCAGCAGCCAGCTCAGGTAGTTGCACTTCAGCCCAACTACCACCCCTAGACTTTCCAGGCGCAAAACCGTGTTTTTTCTTTATTTGACATCCCCCCCAAATGCTGTTTAGAGCATCTGCAAGAAGCTGTTACACGGCTGCCAAATTCATCTTGGCAGCAGAGCTGCTGCTGCTCCCGCTACTGCAAGGCAGCGGGAGGTTTGCTGGGGATGCCTCAGTCACTCGTTTGGCTGTTCCCACGAAGAAAGGGCAATGGCAGGGCAAAACGACACTCGTGCCCCCCCCCCCCAGCCCGGCTCCTGCACCACCTTCTCCAGCACTCCTGTGGGATTTACCCTGGCTGGTGTTTGACCACGTAGAGAAGGCGGCGGGGAGGTGGCGGTGGAAGCTGGAGAGGTCTCAGCCCTGGGAACGTGTGGCTTGTCAGGTGTCGGGTCTACATCTTGGGTGCG
The DNA here is from genome assembly GCF_018691265.1 of Tyto alba. Taxonomy (NCBI): domain Eukaryota; kingdom Metazoa; phylum Chordata; class Aves; order Strigiformes; family Tytonidae; genus Tyto; species Tyto alba. The sequence goes on from NW_024881322.1 coordinate 14,677,409, forward strand.
GAGCAGATGTGAGGCCGGGGCGGGGGGTGAGAGGCAGGTTACAGGCGCAGTCGGTTAGTTAAGGCTCATGCTTCACGCAAGGACAGCGATCCCTGTGGGGTGGGAGTGGGATGCCCAGGCCGGCTGTGGGTGGGTGGGTGGGTGGGTGGGGTGGGTGGGCAGCCCGGCCGTGCAGCCGGGACGGCACCGCACAGTGAGCCAGGACTCCCACAGCGTGGCAGCACTGAACTGCCGAGACAGGCTCGGGACCTCGGTCTCCACGATGGCTCCTTCCTCCGCTGCTTGGAGCTTCGCTGTGGCCCCGGGAGGGGGGTGAGGAGGGGAACAGCACACGGCGCTGCCAAGCCCTCGGAGGTGAGCCTCGAAGAGCGGATGAGGATGAAGCAGAAGCCAGAAGGCCGACTTAAAGTGATGGAGGCGAGGAGACGCGCGTGACGCCGAGCACTACGGCAGCGTGAGCCGGGCACCCCGGGCGGGAGGATGGAGGCAAGTGGAGCCCCTTCCCTCCTGCCACCAAACCCCGGGGCTGCGAGCTGGGCTGCCCACGCAAAACCTCCCGCCCAGGCACCCCAAGACCTTCGCTGACTTTAACTCGTGGGGACGGCGGCCGGGCTCCCCCGCCTTCCCGGCAGTCGTGGGGATGGTGCTGGGCTGCCACGCCACCCACGCGGAGGCCGGGGGGATTTTCCTGGGAGGCCGCTGGCTCGTCAGATCGCTTTTGCTATTTGTTTGCCTTGCTGGAAGGTTTTCCTTTCGTTCTTCCCCAGAGCTAGGATGGGGCTGGGGTTTTCCAGCCCTGGGAGCAGGGTGACACGGGTGAGCTCCCTGCAAATCCAGGCTCTGAGGTCCAGCTATGCCGGCACCAGCAGTGGTAAGGCAGCTGTGGCATTCACCTCCTGAGGACCTCAGATGCGCTTTTTTGGAGCCCTCCTGTATTGCAAAAAGCATCAAAACACTTCTCCACCTCTCCCGGGGAGGAGAAGGAAGAGCTGGCCCTGAGGCTGTCATACATGGCTGCAGCCTTCAAGGACGCCCCAGATCCAAAACTGGGCTGGCCCCACTTTTGCTAAGGGCATGTGGTGGTTCTAAAATGACTAAATGCCGTCTTTTCGCTTTGTTTTTCTTCCTCTAAATCCGATGTTTTCATTGCAGTGGACCAACACTTACCAGCAAAATGACTGTGACCAAATAGTCATGCTCAGCAAACACACCACAGTGGCACCAGCAAATCCAAGCAATGCCACCTTTTAGGGCATACTGGGAACAGCATTTGGGTTTTTGAGGCTCTTCATTTTTAAGTTTAGCTCAAGGTCAGCCAGACATGAGCTGACTTTCATATGCCCATACACATCGCTCTTAAAGCAAGGAAATTTGCATCCAAAACTAATGGAAACCCTGAAGTTTTCAGGACAATGTTGACCTCACCTGGTGTAGGAGCAGGGAGAAGACAGCCTGTTACTCTGCAGTCTGCTCTCCTGAAGGAAAATACTTTGTCTGAGAACACGCACAAAGGAATGAGGATTGAGTCCGGCAGTGCTCATATTTAACTTCGGGACTGTAGATTTTTTTCTGTGAGCTCCTTCGCAATGAAAAGTCCAAGGAGATTTTTGCGATTTCCTGGGATTTCTGCAAAATCGGGCGCATTGCGCCCACGTCTCGAAGTGCAGCCTGGCAGAGGGAGTTTGCACACAAGCTGCTGAAACTGCGGGAGGTGCTGAAGGCAGAGCTGAGGCCACCCCAGGCCCCAGCTGTGTTTCAAACAGAAGACGCAGAGACTGCGATCACAGATCCCAGTCGAAGTGGACATCTCACATCTCCGAAGAGTCCCTGGCTTCAGCATCAGCAGAGAGGTTGCTGGGTGGAGGAGGATTTCCCACTGCATTTTGCTGGCTGATGCTCCAGCCCTCTTGTTCTCTGCTGACACTCCGGATAAACCGGAGCCGGGCACTTTCCGGCATCCCATGCCAAGCAGAACTCAGGTGAAGAGCTGATTGAAACCCAAACTGTCTCAAGGGCACGAAGGTACGTAAGAAGCTCTAGACTGCACTCCACAGAGCTAAGAAAGGCATTGCTGCCCCCCTAACTGCATAGCTAGCTTTTGCACAGCTTCAAGCTTTTTCTGTAATTGGGAGGAAACAGCAGCAACCTCCAAGGGACCAGCCAAGGAGAGGGAAAACCAGCGTGCAGTATTGTTGGTTTCCCCCTTTTGCCACAGCCCAGCCTTGAGAAGAGGAGGAAAGGGCAGGGAGAGGCGTGCAGAAGAGGGGAAGGGCTGGACGTGGGGCAGGGGTAGGAGCTGTGCCAGCGGGCTTGCCGGCGCTGTGCCGGCCGCGGCGAGGCCGCGTGGTGGGCATGGGCTGGGGGGCACCGCACCGCGGACTTCAGAGTGACACGAATTCCTCAAGTTTAGCAATAAAAGAAACATGCGTGGTGTGACACCGTGTGTGTCCCCCCCCCCCCCCATAACAGTGCCCAAAGGAGAGCGCTTGCCAGCTGGGCAATGGTGTGGGGCCCCCCAGCCAAAGTCGGAGGAGTTTACTGAAAGCAATGGACCGGGGGCTGAAGTGGTCAGCAATGCCAGGAATGAGATGTATCTGCCCTTTCCCAGTACAAGCCATCTAGGCAGATAAAGAATTTGGCCAGTGAAAACTTTACCACCGCCCTTTGGCACTGTGGGGTGTGCTGCAGGTCTTCGAAGCAAAACTGCCTCAAGGCAAGATGGACGAATTGGGTTTTTCCTGTGGCTCGGGAGGGCTGGCTGCTCATGTCATGGACGTGGGAAGTCTTCCAGCAGTAAAGGTGCAGCAGGAGCCACGCTCGGGAGGAGGAAGCACACAGGTTTCCCACGTTCCTCCCGCAGGAGGTGCTGCCTGGAGCCACACGACCCTTTCTCAGCCCAGCCCTATAGGTGCCTCTGCTTTGGGGTCATCACTAAAGGTTTGCTGTAGGAACTTAAGTACTTCTGTGGCTCCACGCCTGAGCAGCTCCCTGCTCCCACTCCCTCTGCTGAGCGTGGGGCTGGCAGCGCCGGGGGCTCTGACAGTGGAGGATGCTCAGGTGCAGCAGGAGTGGGGTCGTTCAGCCCAGATAATTAGTGCTACTATTTCTGTCTCTGGCTTTTCTCGGTTCTTATCCATCGGGGGCTCTTTTCAGGCATTACAGAGCTTTCCACCCTCTTGTTTTCTTTTCTCTCTCCTCTGTTGTCTTCCAGATTTTTGCCACTGTTTCACGTTGCTGTCCAAGTTATTTGTCTCTTCTGTCTTGCTCCGGTCGTGGGAACATTAGTAATGTTTTCCTGCAGAGCAGGGTGGCTTGGAGACCGCCTCGCAGACCTGACAGCCATCCTAGTGCTGCTGGCAAGGGCTGGAGCCGCTCTGCCAGCCCCTGGGAACCGATCCCGCGTACGGCTCATCACCATCAGATCTACCCACCGCTGCTCTCTCCCGCCCGGGCCCAACCGCGCTGCCGCCGCTGCAGCCCATCCCGCTCGCTCCCGGCGCTCCTGCCGCAGCCTGCGGCTGTGGAGGGAAGCACCACTGGCGTGGGCCTCCCACCCACGAGTGACCGTGTTGGTCTGGCACGGGCTTAGCCAGCCGGGAGGGCGGCTGCTTCCCTGGCGAGGCGTGAAATGGGTCACGCCGTCCCCAGGACACGGGTGAAGCAGGGGACCAGGACTGCAGGGCAGCGTGGCATCAGCTGCGGGGGCTGTACCCCACGGGGCGGGGGGGAGGCAGACAAGGAGGTCTGCGTGCAGGCAGCCACAGGGTGCAGGGAGTCCCCTTAAATGCAGTCAGTTCTTCCTTCTCCCTTGCCCAAACCCGCTCCTTTTTTTTTTTCCTGGGAAAGGCACAGGGCCGGTGTGCAGCCACTGAGGGAAGATGGGTGGAGATGGTGGGAAAGACGAGGGGTAGAAACACAACGTGGTTATGTGCTTCTCAGGGTGGAAAGAAGCCCAGGTTACTAAATAGCAGGCAATTTGAGCATGAGCTATTAGCATCAGTTGTTTGTACTGGGAAGTGATGCCTAGGGGCTTCCATTGCACTAATCATGTAACAAAACAGCGTTCCTAACACAAATAACTTGTGTTTCAGCCTGCAGAGAGCAAGTCATCTCCTTCCCATCACACCCCTCTTTGAAAAAATAGTATGAAGATTGCACAGTCGAGCCCACAAAAATTGGGAAAGGAGAAAAATGACACCGGGCTGTCCTGTAGTGCCATCGTTTACGCCCAGCTGGGTAACACCATCAGCATCTTAGGCCCGCGCTGCCTGCTTTTCCCCTGTGGCTCCTCTGATTCATCCCCAAACCTGGCAGGTCTGGCCTCAGCATTATTAGTGATTTTTTTTTTTTTTTTGGCGTGTGTGTGTTGCTCTTGTGTTTGGGTGTAGTACCATCACATCACCTGTTTCAGATAGCGGGGGGTTGTGAGGGTGGGCTTTTTCCTGCCTTGCTGATGGGTGCTGTATTTCTCTGTTGTGATTTTTTTTTTTCCAGGCTTTCAGTTTTCTCGAGTATGTGCCCTTCTGAAGTAAGAAACCAATTTAATGAATTCAGTTAATTAGTTTACAACCTTGGCACCAAAGCACAGACTAAAGGTCAACTGCATCCGCTAATTTTGGATGCTACAAACCATGAACGCCCTGCTATAGCTTGTTTTTTTTTTTTTGTTTTGTTTTGTTTTCCTGAGGACTTGGCATTATTTTGGGTTTTGCCACAGGTCCTCCTGCCCCTGGCTGCAGCTTTGCACATGCAGCTCTTCACCAGCCCGATCTTGAGTCTGGCTAGAGGACCAGAGCTATGTCCTGCGGCCGCAGCCCTTCCCCTTGCTGCGCTCACACCTGCCGACGCCGCAGCCCGGGCGCCTGCCACCCTCGGCACCGCAAAGCACCACGGTGATCAACCAGGGCTTTGCTGCAGGGGGGGACCCCGCAGCATCTCCTGCCCACCCTGCCAGTCATCCTGAGGCAAGGACCCGCCGGTGGAGGAGACGCAACTGGAAAACGAGCACGCACGGGGGGGTTGTTAAAGCGGGGTGGGGAGGGGGGGGGTTGTGGCAGCACGGTGCAAGGAGCGGGTGCATGGGATCCCTTACGGGAGCAAGCGTGGGATGCTACTGACACTCGCTGAGCGTGATGCGCTGCACTCGTGGGCACGCCTTTCCCACGTTAGCATTTAAGAAGCGGGAGTCCCTCCCAGCCCGCTGCCCGTGGCTTTAGCCCTGTGTTCGCCTCGAAGCGCCTGGCAGGCGTGCTCGCTGGCCAGCGTGGATCCTGCTGCTGACACCCCTCACCCCCGCGGGCCCGCTCGTTTCCCCACCGCTCCATCGTGTCTTCGTCCCAGGCTTGGCCCGTCCCTGCTGCTGAGCTCCTCTTGGTGGGGGAAGCTGGGGGGAAGCCACTGAGCGTCCCCCCGCCGCCCCCCACGTCAGCTGTTGTTGGAGCACTGCCACTCTGGGTGGGTTTTGGGTTGCAGCATATGATACAAGGCACCGTGGCCACCATCAAGCTCCTTCTCCCCCATCAGACCACTCCCAGGCCTCTCCTGCCTCTCTGGCTTCCCAACTGGGCATGGTGTGCCTCTCCCTTCCCCCCTTTGCCCCTCCCAAACCTTTTGTCTGTGCTAAGTGACAAAAGCTTAATAATGGCTGGAGAGCAAACAGAAAAAAAAAAAAAAAAAAAAAAAAAACAACCCAAAGAAGCTAAAATGAGCAGATGACAATGTGCAAGGTTACCTCCCTTGGCCTCAGGAATATTTGCTCACCTATTTCGGGTGACCTGGGAAGGACTAAGGCAGAAGCTGGGCACTGACAGCTCAACAGAGCGGTCGGGGTCTTCCCGGGGTACGGGCGATGAAAACAAGAGGTCTTGAAATGAGAACAGCTCAGTCACCTTAAAGCTAAGCAGCGTTCCAACTGCTTTTTGCCACAACTTGACATCGCCCACGACTGCTCTACTCAACAAGAGCACCCAACCGAGAGCGCCCAGCTTTGAAGACAACTGCATCTAGTTCTTCTGCAGATCACGAATGTCCCACCAGAGTGGACGCCAATAAACTAACCCGGCCAGAGGCGCTTCTCCTCCTCCTTCCCGCGCCTCTCCAGGGGTGGCCAAGCCTTTGCAGGACACTGCATTTTTTTATTTATTTCTTCACCTGGCACCCCACAGCCACTTTTCTTCAGAGAGAAGGTAAATGCCACTTTGCTTCCCCATCGGTTTTTAAAATGTGAACAAAGTGAAGCAACAAGGCTGGGAAGCAGCGGCAGAAAAGCGAGCGACCGTGAGTGCGAGTGATTCATGCGCCGATTGCAACCAGGCTCCCCAGCTGAATGAAAAAATAACTCCCTCCCCCAAGGAGATATTTTAAAAGCTGAAAGCTAAGAACTTAAGTACAAAGGCTTTTGTGTTTTTATTGACATTGTAAGAAACATTTTTTTTTTTTCTTTGTTACAAAAGAGCTAAGTGGTTCTGAAAGCAGAAGTACAGTTTATATGTACACAGTGCTACAGACCCTTCAGATCAACCTAAGGCTCGAGAAACATCAGATCATAACTGCAGGTTTATCAAATGAAGACCACTAAGGCCCGTTACAGCCGAACACTATTCCTACCGTACGTAAATGTATTTACACATTTTCTTTCTTTTTTTTTTCTTTTTTTTTTTTTTTAAAAAAAAAAAAAAGGATTACAAGCTTTATTAAAAAAAACCCTAAAAAAAAAAAATTGAAAAAAAAAAAGAACACATTTTTATCTTACACATCTGCAGGACTGACAACAGTAACTGTTCCATAGGAGACATTCCACCAATCCAAGGACAATAACACATGAATACCAGAGGTTTACAAGACGTTTCGGACACTATTAACAGTGGTATGTGCTATTAGCTGAATGGCGAATACAGCCTCATCAGGAAAATTTGGCAACACATCTTGGTCCCTCTCTTTTACAGGATCAACACAAAATAAGGCACATACATTGTGAGAATAGAAACACTGCTGTTCAGGAGCAGGAGCCGTTGTGCAACGGGCGGGGGCGAGCTGGGCGGCCAGTTCATGCAGGGGTGGGGGCAGCAGTGGCCGGAGGCGAGCCAGCCGGCCGGCCGGCGTCTTAATTAACGCACGTACCATTTGGGGACATTCTCCGAGGAGAATGTGCCATGCAGGGGGCCATCATCCTCCCCAGCAAGGCCCCTCTGGGAGCCCAGCGGCTTCTCTGCGGACACCTTCCCTCCACCCGGCTGTACCTGATGGAGGAACTCCCACTGGTGACTTCCTGCTTCGTGGAAAGTAAAAGTGCCCGGCCGAGTGAGGCGCGTGTGCCCACAGCCAACAGTAACCGATCGGGAAGACCACCCCCTCCCCGAGCCATCAGAAGAAAAAGTGATTTAGACTCAGGCTGCAATGGAAATTCACAATATTTTCTGCATTTTTACGCCAGGGTGAGGGGTGGGTTTCCAACAAAAGCAAGCTTTGGCTCTGCAACTGGAAGAGCAGGAGCAGCGGGGTGTCGGTAAACGTGTGAGCAACGTCGGTGGGACTTTCCCCAGCCTGCCACACAGCGAGACGGAGGTCGACCAGTGAAATCTGGTGTCCAGCCTAACAGCATCGTGCTCGGAGAGCCCACTTTATCCTATCAAAACAAAACCAACACCCAAGTTAGCTGGGCTACGACGTATGCCTGCGCTCACGGGTACCCAAACAGGCTCTTTAGCATAAACCAGAAAAGCATGAAAAAAGACTGCAAGCTGAAAAGTGACACAGGAACGTAAGTGGTGAATACACTTAATGGGGAAAATGCTATACCATTCATGCAAACTTCCCGCGGGACACAGTGGAGTCTCTGGTTCTTCAACTTTGCCAAATCAAAATGGGATGCCTTGCTGGGGCATGTGGTTTCAGCCAAGACACACTGTTGGCCCAAGAAAGGGGTAAGTGAGTGATGAAGGTTTGTCAAATCCAGGAAGGCAAATTAGCTACTCAAACAAGTCCCTTTTAGCCTTGAGCAATAGGAATGGCTCCTTCTAAGCTCTGATGGATCACATCTGTTAATAGCTTCCCAGCTTCAATTGGACCAGCAAATACAATTATGGACTGGAAAATTGAGTTTAAAAAAATAGTTGTTTTTTTTTTTTTTTTTTTTTTAATGTATTGGCTCTATAACAATAAAAGGCTTCTCTCCCAAGCCACCTACTCCCACGCTGGTCATAAGTCTCCCCGCTGAAATTGTTTATAAACACGGAATTGACGGCTTAATAAACAGCCGGCGATCGGTTCCCGAGCACCCTCCAGCGCCGCCTTTCCTCGGGCACCCGCTGCCGTTTCTCTGCCGGGGTGCCAGCCGTGCCCCAGCGCTGCGACTGGCCACCGAGGCCCTGGGGAGGGGGGTCTGTGCCGGGCTGCCCCCCCCCCCGGGGCCACCAGGCTGTGACAGGGAGCAGCTTCGCCCTGCGGCACCCGGGGACTGCGAGGGGGGCGGCCGGGAGGGGGGAACCGAGAGCAGGACGGGGGAACGCGCCCACGTGAGATGGAAGAAACGCTTGCTAAGGATGTGGGGAAAGACTGGGTGATGCTAAAAGCTGAAGGGCATTGACATGTCTCTTGGCTTCCCACGCTCCAGCCCACGGTGCAAATCGCGTGCTGTGGCGCTAAGCCCAAATACGGCCCCAGCACCAGGTTCCCGGGACATTTTCCTACCGACTGACAGCATCCTCCTCTGATTCCAGCAGCTGTTAACAGATCAGCGTTATCCGGCGGCTTCACTGAGGTCGTATTCCTCCACATTCCTCAAACGCCATGTCCCGAATCAGCTGGTATTTCACCTTTTTTAACAGTGAAGGAAGCGCGTGCTATGGCCTTCTAGCCTATAGGAAGCATCTTCTGGTGCTACTCCTAATTTTGACTGGGCTCAAGTTTTATCTGTATTTCAAAAGTGACCACACTTCCCCTTCTCACTGCAGGTCTGCTCTAACAGCAGCTCCTTACAGACATCATGGCTGGACGTGCCTGCAGCACTCAGGTCCCAGAGCAGCACTTTACTATCGCGGTTCAACTGAGAAGTCTGCAAGGGCTGGACTTGCGTGCGGCTTCTAGGAGTGGGTGAACTGAACCCTCGGTCTTGTACCTGTTCTCTGTCCCCAGCCTGTTCACCCAGGAGCACGGCGTGTTCAGGGGTGCAGGCACGGAGCCCCGCGCAGCAAAAATCATGCGAGAAGAGCGACTGCTCATGAAGCAACTGCCGGTCACCCCTACCAGGGAGCAGCTTCACAGCCGCGGCGCTGTAGTTCCCGTTTCTGCTGGTGTCACTGAGCCTGGGCACTGGCCCGCTGGTTCGCTTTGAAATGAAATGCACGTTGGTGTCATCAAGAGAGAGCGGTTGGGTTGGTCTTTTTGAGTTTTGATCAGTTAGTTACCAGACATGCTTGCTGTTCTGCTTGTTTCTTTGCTATTTTTAATGGCAGTTCTAATGTCTTAATTTTGTAAAGCCTGGGTACAGTAGAAAAACAGTTAGGATTATCAGATTGCCTGCAATCACTTTGATTTATTTGGCTAGTCTGAGAACCGGGCCATTTGTTTTCTACTTGTTTTACAAGACATGACCATGCTGCTTTTGAAGCTGTAACCGTGTGTTATGTCAATGGGCATTTACTTATCTTAAAACACGCGATCCATCCACGAAGCTGTATGTGCTAAAAGGAATGTACAAGACAGTTCTGCCAGTAAAGGAATTCTTACTGCGAATAAGAACCTGTGGCTCAGCAAGTTACATCTCAACAATTTGCATTTAAAAAAAAAAAAAAAAAAAGTCCCCAGTATGGAATACTGCAGTTTTGTTATTTCACTGTATGAAATACTCTGTAAGACCCTGATCGTCTCTCCACAAATGTGGTTTGCAATGCAGGGATTATAGACTGCTCAAGTCACCAAACATGCCCGTCATTTTACTATCCACTCATTTAAAAAAAGAAGGCTGAAAAAGAGAATATTAAATACTGCAGAAGATGAGAGTTGGGCTAAGAAGAGCTTTCTGCTCCTCTCTTTCCTCTGAAATGGATTAAACACGACACAATCTCAGTATCATTATGCAATGCAGTGACAGTTGTCGGCGTGTGTGCTTACAAAAACCTTACACATTCACTAGGGATCGAAGGGCGGATGGTTTTACATTGCTTATTTGCTTGAACCTCTTAATTTCTTGCGCTCCACGACTCTGAAATGACAGCCGAGGGTACCAAGGCAGTGCATTTCTAAACTGGTTGTCCACCTCAGTGCGATGTATCCAATGCATCCAGAGAGGATTTCATCACCGTATGCTCACTTCACATTGTGCCTGGTTATTTTGTGCCTATAGGTTTAGGGGGAAAAGTTCCAACAGTTTTACAAGGTCTAGTCTTTTGAGTAACAGAAAATTGCAAAGTCATTTCATCAGACCTTTCTTTAAAAAAAAAAAAAAAAAAAAAAGGCAAAACAAAAACATGCACTTCACACGTTTACATTGGTTTACAATTGAAAAAAAAAAAAAAAAAAAGAAAAAGCATACAGACATTCAAAAGAGGGGAGACAGAGAGAGAAGAGAGAAAGGTGGGGAACGGGTGTAGCAATACTGATTCAAAACTGAAATGGAAGACAGTTTCTCCCTAGAACACTTTAGGGTTTTCAGAGTCCTTATTCCATAAAAGGAATATACTTGAAACACATCCCATTTAGGTGAGATGAGATTGCTAAAATACATACACAACTAAAAAATATGAGTCTTTTTTTTTTCCCCATCTGTTATCTCCTAAGGGTTTTCTGTTTGTTTTTTTTTTTCTTCTTTTTTTTTTTTTTCCTGTATATTTTTTGTTTTAATGTCTATTGCATAACAGCAAGAAACTTGCTTTCTTCTGCAAGTGAGGTCAACAAAGAGCTCATGTCCCCAATAGCCATGTTGGTTGTGCTTACGGGCATAGCTGGGAATGTAAGAGACGCTCGGGGAGTGGTGAGGCGTGAGGAATTGCGGGAGAGATTCTGAATGATACTCGGGCTCAGGGCTCCCGAAATCAAGCTGACATGGTCCCCATCATCTATGATAGCATCGAAATCAATCTGCACACCCTCTAAGCTGTTGCTGTCAATGCTGTCAACCGTGCTCGACACTTGGTTAGCCCCCGGGGAAAGAAGCTCAGATGAATTTGCAGTCGCAGTCCCCTGCAGCAGGCAGTTAGCTTCCGAACCAAAGAAAGAACCTGTTTTCATAGCTTGGTGGCTAAAGCCCATGGTTTGGTCATACAACTGACCAGAGTAATTCTGCGCGTTAGAGCAGAACTGCTGTGATTGACCTTGCATCTCCATCTTAATGGTGTTTACCCTGTACGTCTGGTTGCCATCACTTACGTGTCCTTGCTGTTGTGCCAGGCTGTTTCTCGACACGTTTTGCCGTCTGTTGCCGCTGTAATTAGCGCATGGCTGGTAACTTTTGGCCACCAACAAACCTGAGGGCTGGCTACCAATGGTGTGAGACACCGGCGGACAATTCTGCGGCCCTTGATACAGGCTGCTTTGTGAGGTAGGACTAACCTGCCCTAGCATCATCTGACCGGACTGATTGACTCCCTGGTAATGAACGCCCTCTCCGACTGGCTGGTTTTGCAAATAATCCTGTTCCATCATATCCCTGTTCTGCATCCCGTTTGCCATAGCGGTGGCTTGATCGCCGGATGCCATGGGATGGCCAAAATTTTGCTGGCTCCCACTCGCCGGCACGATGCTGCTTCTCAGCTTCTGCCCTTGAAGTGCCACGCCGCAGGAATTGTCCACTGCCCCAGCCATCACTGCCTGCCTGCCCACGCTTTCGCTGTAAGGCTTAGCGGGCGGCGTGCCGAGGGAACTACCGGCTCCGCTGCCGAGAACCGCGTTTGGCTGCAAGCCGTAGGAACCGCTGCCCTCCAGGAGGGTCCGATAGCCGTTCTGCTGGGCCACGCTGCTTCTCTCCGGGTTCTGCTGCTGAACCATCATGTTGTTGTACAGTCCGAAGGCCCGAGCCTGCTGCACCGTTGAGCGCTGACCGCATTTCAGTTTTGAAGGAGATAAGTCAGAACTTCCTGAGCTTACTTCATTCCACTGAATGGGCAGGTCACTCTTGTTCGGCTCGGAACCCGCCTGCTGACCGCTCGCTGGAAGGGCTTGGTCGAAGTTGCTGGGGTGATTGTTTCCTAACACCGAGCCGTGATGCATTTTGCTGCTGTCTAGGACGCTGTTCAACAAGTGGTCGTACATGCCCTGGTTCTGGGCGTTCAGATACTGAACGACGTCATCTGGCAGGAGATCCTCATCGTTCAGAGTGCCGCCCGCTTCCAGCGTGGCAGCCTCCAGGGCGACGTTCTCGCTGATGCTCGGGGGACAGGGGGAGCTGAAGCCGCGGCAGGCGCCACCCTCAGAACGGGTGTAGTTCTGAAGAACAAGGTTGCGCTTTTCCATGGACGGAGGCAAAGCAGGTGGGTTAAAGCTATTAAAACTGTTGAAACGCTGGACTCTAGGGACAGAGAGGCTGTCGGAGGCCATTCTTACCGGGTCACTGGCTCTCCTCGTCCCATTTCCTAGAGCGTCGTGAGACAGAAAATGCCTCCTGCTGTAACCATTTGCCCCACCGTCACTACATCTCCGAGGGGCATTCACTGGAGGCAGAGGAGACACCCCGGACTCCCTGCAGTCACCCAAGAGTGCCATCCTTGTTTTGAGGCTCATCCTCTCCATGTTAGGCAGTGGAGTTGGTGGGGGTCCACCAGTAGCTGCTGCATATTTAGCTTTCAGCCTGTACTGCTGGGCCGGGGTGAGGCTGAGAAGACTTGGCAGGTCATCACACTGGCTCGCTTCACTGGAGCGCCGGGAGGCATCCGTCGAGATGGGGTCGTAGGAGTCCGCAACGCTCATGTTCTGCGGTCTTCCCTCCGCCTGGGAGGCGTCGCTGGACCTCCGGCTGGAGAAGCAAGGTGAGATTCCAGAGGACCTGCGGCTGCTCAAGTAGGCTGAACTGATGGTGCTAGTATTGCTGTCCCTCCTGTTCAGCATGTTCAACACAGTGATGTCCGTACTTGAAAGTTCGTTCCTGTTCGGCAGAATAGTCATGGACCCTCCTACACTGCAGCTGCTGTTCGACTGGGTACCTGGAGGTAAAATTCAGAGTTAAGAGAACAGGCATCACCCAGAAACTGGTACAGAAAACACCCAGCAAAGAAGTAAGGGGTGTACAGAGAAAGAGCCTCCCCCGCTGCAGCCAATCACAGCAGTGCTCTTTCTTGAAAGAAATAGGGATTAAAAACTGCGTCCTTAGGTTAAAAGCTAATTTAGAGACTCAAGGGTAACATTTCAGTGTGAGTCCCAGCACAAAATTTATAGGCCGCAGCCACAAACTGTCATCAGCTGGTGTAGCGCTCCAGCCTGCAGTGCAGCTATGCTGACTGATGTGCCAAAAGGACACATTCGTGAGGGAGCTTTTTATAGGCAACATATAATTGAACAGGCATTTGCATGGAACGGCAAAATATACAAACTGGAGGCTATTCAAGGTCATTTCTAAGACTTTTTGAAATAACTCCTAACAACTGCAAAACATCTTTGCTGGTTTTCTCGGTTCGTTTTGTTTTTAAGCAAAGAGAATACATTTCTTAATTTTACATGGTTTCCTTCAAATGAATGGGTTTCAGAAAACCTGGGCTGTCACGGCTGGGTGGAGTGCAGGATCCTGTGGGCACGTTGCAGGCAGCGTAGAGGCAGCAGGGACATACGTTTTGGCACTGAGCAGCTCTTTGTACGAAAACAACAATGGACCTTCGGTTCAATCTCACCTTGCTCCCATTCACGCCTGTGTGCCCTCCGCAGCAGCAGTATCTGTACATATGATTACTGATAGGCGTGGAAACGGTTTACTCCAAGGGCAGCCCAACACATCTATGCAAAGGGTGCCTCACTGCTGCGGCCTCATCTGAAAGACTTCCATACTCTAAACTGCAAGGTATTTATTTCATCTGCCTTGCCTCAAAACAAGACAGGATTATGATGATCTCGGGTCCAAACCTTTATCTGTAGGGTGTATTTAAAATGTGATGCATGGTTGCCTTGCTGGCCCTTGTTCTCTAAAACATGGGACTATCAGACTGCTCCCAGGGTGGGTAGTAGTAATGAGGGGCTAAACAGAAAGTGATCAACCTACGAACCGTTCTCACAGCTGCTGAGTTTCACAGGCTGCACTACTCTTTTGCCAGGGTTGCAAGGCTGAGCTAGCAAGCAACAAATTTAAGGACAAAAAGTGTTATCACTCCTTCTATGTGCATCTCACCATTTCCTATGAGAGGCGGCAAGGTCGGGGCTTTGGAAGGTGGAACGGGGTTCAGTCTTGGAAGCATTCCATTAACTTGTTTCAACCTTTCTAATTTCACTTGCTCCATCCATTTGGTCCCTGTCATATTCCTCCTGGCCTGTAAGCCAAGTGCTGTGGTGGCTGTGGAAATGGTAGAGTCCATGATTGGGGTTTCATCGATGACACTGAGGTCTCCTACACTACCACCACCAGTCAGAGTAAGCTCGATCCCATTGTTGGAATAGTTGCTGATGGGGGACTGTTCGCTGCTGCATGTAGACTGACCACCAGGGCTTGGCTGAGATGTCTGCTGGAGTGAAGCAAGAAACAAAAGTACATGAGGATTAAGCAAACAATGTTAACAAGAGCACTTGCAGAAAAGGTGGATCCGTATGGAGCCAAAGAAAACCACATAGAATGAAAAGTTCAGCATTAAATGATGACAGTGATCATTCATTATGAGGCTTTCTAGATACTGATTTTAACTACAGCGAATGCCATTGCAAAACTCGAGCTTAAAATCCACTTTAATATCTTGCCGATAGTATACGTTATATCCACGAGACATTTATTTCAGTCATTCCCATAATTGCTTCTATCACTTCACGTCATTCGTGAGCATGTATGCATGGACGCTCTGGGTATGTGCTGTGGCCAACTGAACCTGCAACTCAATAAACCAAATCAGAATTCAGCCCTCTTACGAGGTCTAATTTACACTGCTAGGCTTGCAGCAAGCAAACAAACAAACAAGACTCCAACAACACTGGAATGTGGGGTTTTTTTAATTAGACTTGTGGCTGAAGAATGTAAGTATTTTCCAAGCTTAAGGCTCATTGTTACGAGCAGCGGTTGGCCTGAAATGTTGGCATGTAATGAAACAGGGACAAAGCATCAGTGCAAGAAATACTGTATTGTATCGTCAGCATCCTGCGGCCCTCGCAGCATTAGGGTATAACTTAGACCTCCTCTTAAACCTAACTTATGCCACCTCTGCTCTGAATCAAGAAGGTGACAATCTACTGAATCAAATCCTTTGTTTCATTGGAATTTAAGATTTTTAAATTTAAGAGTTTAAGTACACAGTACAGGCTGCTAACCTACGGGGATATAAAGCCGCCGCAATAGCTGCTTCTCTCTTAACAGAGTGTTCCCTGCTGCTCTAGCAGAATTCTTGCGGGGAAACACGGGCTTCATTTATTTTTTTAATATTCTTAAAGTTTTTGTAAAAGAATGGGAAAATTTCTCTGACAAACCGAAACACTCAGACAGATAGACTGACAGACAAAACAGACAGCAAGACAGACAGAAGTCTCTTGACATAATATCCCACTGCAGGTTGTGGCAGTGTGATCACAAATCAGTGGGGCATGCAGTATCATTTTGCTCCCAAGAACAGCTTCACGTAAGTATTTCACTTTTGGGGTTTCTGCTGTGCTTTTATATTTTTTTTTTACCTGCCAGTCTATGATTTTTATGCACATTTTACTGACAGATGCTAACTAGAATTTCTGAGGTAGCAGTGATGGCTCTCACTTTTAATATCAGCAGATTAAGACACAGATTCATGGCACTACTGCAGCTTCACATGCCCCTGAGGAGTCCATTAAGATGTAATAACTATTTTATTAATTCTAACTTGAACAACGATACCTAGAATTCATGAGGCCACACTGAGACGGTTCATTTCCAAATCCTGGCCATGCCAGATTTGGTGACCAGAATAGAGATAACAGATATTATACACAACAGAGTTTGTGCTTCTGGACAATAGCTCCATGCCATATGGAAGAAGAGTAATAATGGTCAGAAGCCTGTTCTTGTAGCCACGTGTCAAGATGACAGCGAGGTAGGTTACAGAAATAAGAACTGTATTTTGGGGAACGTACACTTCTAGCTATGCAATACAGAAAAAAATGGATGTATCATCTAGAAGGGAAGGCACAAAGACATTTCTGAAGACATTTCACCAATATAAGCCAGATTTTTCACATGTCAAGTGTTGCAAAATGCTCACAGCACATTACATTTGGGAATGAGTTTGATGGATTGCACATGACTAAATAAAGGAATGATTGAACAACAGGCAGAAGGCTAAAATAAAGACATAAATAATGTTGCAATAAGAAAAACAGCAGAAAAGTTAAAACGCCCTCACCTTATTACCCACTGTCCTTAGGAAGTTAGAACGAGACATTTAAGAGCATTAGACAGAAAAGACATTGGATTAGTTGAAAAACAGAAAATATATCTTAATTCACACAAGCAATGAAAAGCAGGACATACAGAATTGTTTTTAGAAGATATTTTTCAGTGAGCAATATTTAATAACACGTAAGCAATCAGCATTAATGCCCCTCTCCTGCAAATTTTGTTCATGTTAAAACCATCGACACTCAACATGCCCCAATAATGCTACAGATTTACCTGGCTAATCAAGAGGGGAATGGGGTTTGTTCCTTTTGTAATCTATGGTAGTTATCACTAAAGACAGCAGAGGATCTCCTTTAGACTTCAGCAAGAGTTAACTCCGGGCCCTTGCAAGTTTCTTAATTCAGGATTAATACTCCACAGTTTGAGCATAAGCTTTAGGCACAATATAGCTGTAACTGGTATTTCAGTGAGTAATCACTGTGAATTGCAGCGTGATTAACAATACCAGCAGAATTTGGAGGGCTCATATTTGTAGTCCCCAAGGGTTTGGTCCAGATGAATAGTAGACCCAGATGTAGAAGAGGATGGACTGACTGCCTTTGCTAGATTTAACCCTTGCGGAGAGGATGGATGGCACATGAAATGCAGCCAAATGACAGAACAACTTCTTTATTTAAGATAGCAGGTGAAAAAATGGAATAAGGTCCTTTCAACATTCAAGGCTATACTGGCTTAATGAAATACGTTAAAGTAAATCAGTAAAAAGAATTGCAGAGACTCATAATTCAACTCAGTTTAGTTAAATTGGAATTAGGCTAACTTGGTCAAGTTAATTTAAGTATCAGATTAACGTAAGAGGTCACATCACAGTAGAGATCAAATGTTATCAAAAGATCTCCTCCTGCTGTTTAATAAAGTCAATTTATTCTGCTTCAGTTTGATCCGTGACCTGACAACCTCAAGTCTCTAAAATCTGACTGTTTCCACAGCTTCTCCAAAAATTACCATCTTCAATATCATCATTTTAGTCCTTCGGACTTGTATTTTTTTGCATTCTGGTTCTGAGCCTGCTGGGTTCACATTCTCTAACTTTCTTCTGTAAACAGGAGAGTGGAAAAAAAATGCCTTTTTAAAATGAAAACTGTGATTTTCTCATAATATGCTGATTCCAAAAGACCGAGCTTTCAGAGAAACAATTATTGTGAGAGTTGCCAACACTGCACTTACTGCATATTGCACAGACTAGATGGAATCTTTTCATTTGCCGTTTCTTAGGCCTTAAGAGCATTTCACAATGTAAACGAAAAAGAAAACTTCACAAAACCTGACCTTGTGAGCTCAAGTTTACGGGCTCGAACATTTCATAAAGGGATTATGAACAGGTTGCAAGAAAAAAAGGGCAAAGGGAGGGGCACGGTGTATTGCATACCATTGGTTTTTCTGACTTGACCGCTTTCACTTGGAGGCATTCTTCGCGCTTTGAGGTAGTGTTGCTGAGGTCCTTCTGCTCACCAATTGCACCCTGAGTCTGATGGCCTGGTGACCGGGTCTGAGAGTGGCTGCCTGGGTCTCTCGGTGGCGGAGGCCTTGGGTGGATATCTCCCCGTTGCTTCTTGGTGACATGTGCCTCTGGGCCATGCACGGTCTTCACGTGTTTCCGGAGAGAACTGGGGTCTGTGTAGCGCTTTGTGCAGCCCGGTATCTTGCAAACATACGGTTTCTGCCAAGAGAGGAAAAACACTTAAATTAGATTTAATTTCACGTGGGACTCCTGAAGAGCTCTTTGAAGCACAGCTGGTGTTACAGTTATATGCTTTCACAGTGAATTTATTATCTAATTTATGGTCTCTACAGTGAGTGAATCATAGAACCACGGAACACTTTGGGTTGGAAGGGACCTTAAAGCCCCCCCAGTGCCCCCCCCTGCCCCGGGCAGGGCCCCCTTCCCCCAGCCCAGGGGGCTCCCAGCCCCGTCCAACCTGGCCTTGAACCCTTCCAGGGAGGGGGCAGCCACAGCTGCTCTGGGCACCCTGGGCCAGCGCCTCACCCCCCGCACAGGGAACAATTTCTGCCTTAGATCTCATCTAAATCTGCCCTCTGTCAGTTTAAAGCCATTATCCTTGTCCTGTCAAGCACCTAGTCAAACCTATTCATTCCCTTGTGTTTGGAATTATGCTGCAGGGCTTACAGAGGGCAGAGACTCTCATGAACTGGCACAGCGCTGACTTATCGTAGCAGATGAGTCAACAGAGCTATGGCAATTTATGAAGACTGGTCTAATTTTCTATCCTGTCCGTTGCCCTCAGCAGTTTGATACCCTGTTTTGAGTATGTCCAGTACCTACTCCTTGACATTCAGAGGCAAACAACCCCCTTCAAAACATGTTGGGACATTTCCTTAGGCAGGATATCCGAGGAAGTATTTTTTCCCTGGCTCCTTCAGGTCATCAGTATAATGTCAAAGCACAAGATACAGTACCGTAAGTATTTTCACACTGCAGCAATATATGCACTAGTGTTATTAGTGCTACTAGCATAACTAATCACTCATTTTTTAAAAAATTTGCTTCCTTTGTATGTGAATTTCTCTAGTTCACCAAGCAATGTAGAATAAAGTAAATTTACTGTCTTATAATTTAACAAAGACTTTGCTCTTGTATCATGAGGGGATTAGAAAGAACAGTTGAGCCCTTCCTAAACACTTTAATTGCCTCAGGAAACAAAGTATCATTCTCTCACTTTTATTACTGAATTGTTTCCAAGAAACTACTGTTTTAAAGTCTTATTTATACTAGCATTTGAGAAAAAAAAGGGACTCTCACGCAGAGTTCCTCAAAGGGCTTCTCTGTCTGCCTACTCGTGGCACTGTGGAGCCTCTGACAAATGTAGCTTCTTCATGGCTATCTAAGGCCTGAGCCTACTTCCACTGATGCCAGCAGAAAAAAAAAACCCTTGACTTTAATAGTAGCAAAAACTGTCATTCAAAGTTGATGCTGAGCTACTGAGGCAGGTTTTCTCAAGATGCTATGGAAGTACGAGTCAGGTCTCTTCTATATGTGTAAGGCATATCTGCACTGAGACATGGTGGGTGCTTTTAAATCTCTCTATAGGTTACAACCAAAATGGCACTGTGAGGAAGTGCTGAACTGGGCCTACGCTTTCCACAGTATTCATGGCACTCCATCAGTATGCACTGACTAAGAATATTCACCTGTTTCATTGTGAAATAATGGTGAAGGGAATTTTTCATTTGCCCTTGTTGCTGCACCTATTAGAAATAGTGTGCAGCAGAAAATCTGTCTTGGTGACTTACTGTTAGATGTGAAATTCTGATCTTAAAACACAGGCAGTAGAGGTCATGTCTTTAACTTTGAATCTTACTCATCAACTAGGCAACAAACAGATTGGTTCAGACAGCGAATGGAAAAAAAAGCTCAGTCAACTATTGGCGTGGCTTGGTAAACTTCCTTCTACCTTAGTGACAACTCACAAAATTGCTGCTGGGCCTCAGCGCAGTTCTTAGTTGGGCTGCTGAGAGCACACACTGCAGGGATGGAGCAAAGTCAGTCATGCGTAACGCTCTCTGCTTCCCTTGGGACTCGAGAGATGCTGCAGGGACTGGGGGACTGGAAGAAGATGAATGCTCCCAAGAGATTCTGCCAGCCCTAGTGAATACCAGCGACAGACCTCACAGACAGCTAGAGCAGGATACAAGCCTTGTAGAAAGGGATATAGCAGCTATGGTTTCCACACCACACAGTCACCGTGCTGGTATGTCCTGCCCTTCCAGCACTTCCAGGTTTAGGCTAGAGGCGAAGGAGGATAGGGACAGGTCAAGGAAGAGAGACTGGGCTCCTAGACACGAGATGCGGATGATGTGAATCCCTGTGTAACCTGAAATGGGGCAATAAAACAGGGACAAGGCACGAGGATGGCGTGGTTCCTGAAAAAGGGGGCAGCACTAACAGGAAACACACAGTAATAGAGGTGTTATGCTGAGAGTTTGGGAGATGGCTGTGACTGCCACCGCTGGTTTGCTTGAGAAAGATCAAATTCCCTCCAGGGCACCCCTACTCCGTGAGGTCTGTGAAGAGCGAAACATTCCAGGGAAAAAGGCGTAACTCAGAACCTACAGGGCAACCCAAATCCTCCAAGCCCTGGAGACCTCTCCATCGCTGCCCACAGCAGCGCCAAGGGAGGCTGCAAGGTCAGCAGCCACCGCGCACCACTGCCGACCCAGGCGAGGGGACGTGCTCCGGGCAGGCCTCTCCAGCTCCAGAGGGAAAAACGATCCCAGCTTTCCAGGGAAACCAGGATCTCTTCCTGGTTAATGCTTGTGTTTCCTTTAGACCCCTCCTTCAAACCTCTCTTACGCTTAATAAAACGACCCGCAGCCTCTCTAGATCCGTATGACACAGGAATGATTGTGCTGGTAAGAGCCATCTAGAACTTCTATTCCTTTCAGGCTGCTGAGGGTTTCTCTGCCCGTCCTCTGTAATGAATTGCTATGACCACAACGTGAGTCTGTTTGACGCTGAGTTTTATTATGTTTTTGAAACTGTGCTTACCTCATTGGAATGAGTCCTGTTTTGGTGCTTGGCCCTGTCGGATGCGTTGGAGAAAGCTTTGTTGCAGCCTTCATGTTCACACACATATGGTTTCTCTCCAGTGTGAGATCTCAAGTGCGTTTTCAAGTTTTCTAGTCTGGAGTAGGCCTTTGTACAACCTTCAAACTGCAGACAAGAAGTGGGTCTGGATTAATTTTAATCTTTGGACTTGCAGGAAATGATAAAAGCTGACCTATAAAAGTTTAGAAACTTTCCAAGCCTTCATAACCTTGTCCAATGTAATTTTGTTTTGATTTGTTGGATTTCAATTTCACTCAGGCAAACCCCATCACAGCTCAAGTTAAAATGCTTCCAGCATTATGTAAAAATTCTCTTACAGGAGAGCAGAGTATTTGTCTAAGACAGAAATCCATTGCAGTCGTTAGGAGGCTGGTGGCCAGCAATAATACCCAGCTCTGTAAGAGAAAGTGCCTTTAAATAATTAAGCAAACTGAGCCCTGTTTAGAAATGCCTTCTGGGGCTTCTCTGCACTTTAAACTTGAGGAAGTGGGCCAAAATATCCAGTGAATCCCCTCTCCTAAAGCTCTTGTTACCTGGGCGAGCTGGACCACGAAGCAGACATGGTAGTCTCTTCTCCAACAAATGTCTGACGGACAAGAGATCAGGGAATGCAGCACCTGAGCTGCTCTGCTCCCTGCACGTCCCCAGCTCCCCCGTCCCAGCCTGGAGCTCAGCCCCCTTTACTCACAGTGCATTTGTGTGGCTTTTCCCCTGTATGTCTCCTCATGTGGACCACCAGCATATACTGGGCTTTGAATGGTTTCTGCTCCCGGGAACAGTCCAGCCATCGGCACACAAACTCTTTCTTCTCACCGTGTATATGGTCATTGTTTATATGCTGTTTGGGTAGAGGAGAGATTACAGCTTAACAGAAGTGTAACACCGTCGCCAGCCTTACTGTAACTTTGCACTGGAACAGCACCAGAGGCTCAGGTGTGATCCAGGATCCTGCGGTACTAAAAGAGTAAGAAGATTG
This sequence comes from Tyto alba, assembly GCF_018691265.1. NCBI lineage: Eukaryota > Metazoa > Chordata > Aves > Strigiformes > Tytonidae > Tyto > Tyto alba. The sequence continues at coordinate 14,699,492 of NW_024881322.1, forward strand.
TCTGCGCTCCAAATCGATCACGGGGTTCAAATTATAGATCTCCCTGGAAGCCTGCTAAGGCCCATGAATTTGTTTCTACTGACGTCAACAGGCTTTGGATCAGGCCTCAGGGATACAGGCTGTTAAATGGATCCTGGATAATCTCATGCATGGCACCACTTGTGTGATTCACATTGAGTAATGCTTTCTCGGACCAGGAAAGCCTTACTTAAGTGCCACTACAACGCAAACAAGGTTTACAAAATCAGGCCTTTGAAAACATACCCTCCAACCTGAAAAATCAACAGAACAGCTAAACCAAGTTTCCACCAAAACTTTTAACTCACTCCCCACTAACCTGTATTTTCTTTCAGTATATGCATTGGGTTAGTGTAGGTGCTGTGGCAGGGGAAACAAAACCCTACACACTGCAGTAGCAGAAAGCTCCGAGCACCGAAGCATTCACCAAGCCAGCTTTTGCCATTGCCAAGGACGGCTCTGCCCGAACATCTCTGGGAGCGACACCCGCCCCAGGGGTGGAGGGACACAGGCACGTGTCTTGCTGTGGTCAGCATCCTCTGCCTGAGTGTATCCAGAGGCAGGCCGGGGCTATGTACCTTTTACTCTTCCAGAAAAGTAGCTTGCTCCGTTCCCTTCACCGAGATCCAGTTCAGCAGAGCATTTAAATACGGATTTAATTCTTGCTGATTGTGTTTCTCAGCGGAAATGGGCAGGTGAATCAGGGCCAGCCTCAAGATTGGTTTGTTTTTTCGAGGTTTAACTGTTTGAATTTTTTGCACAACTTCAGAAAACAACAAAAGCACCCTACACGTGGACTTTCAAAGGTTTATGAAAGCTGGAATTTCAGCAGGAGCTACACCTGATTCATCCTCCCAGACCCTCTTGGAGAAGCCCTGCCTGAGAGATTTCCTCATTGCCGTGTGCTCCACCACAGCCTGTGAGCTGTGCCACTAGATGGCTGCATTTCTCAGCAAATGCGATAATTTCCATTAAGGTACTAGACAAAACCCTTCTGGAGTTTATATTCGACCACAGCACAGGGATGAAATCTGTACCTACTCCGTAAGTAGCTCACAGAAAAAGCCAGCCGTACAGAAACTCAGTAGTTCATATCAGAACGCAAAGAAGATAATCCCGATCTTTTCTAAAGTCCTGAAAACAATCAGAAAACCAAATAAAATCACTTATGTTCACAGTTATGCAGCATCACCATGGCAAACAGATGCATGTTGCCCATAAAAGATGACAGCCTTTCTTCTCTTTCTGAAACTTTATTGCCATTGTTTGGAAGTTGTAATGGGGCGCAGAGCGCATGAACAGAGCAGATGTGCTGGACAATGTACAGCACGTAATCTGCAGTAGTTTATGTTTCAAGTGCAGACCTTTAGTTCATTCGTACTACACACGCCTGTGCCAAAAGGGCAGAGATGGCCTGCACTGAGAAATGGCATGGAAAGGGTACAATGAGGTTCATGTGCACTCTTCTTTCCTGAGAGAGAAAGAAGTAACGGGACAAACCTCAATGTGTCCAGGCAATTCTTGGCCAAATCTCCCTGTAAACATTACAGACTGTGAGTTATTCTGTTAAACCTACAGAGCCGTGAGGGAAATGAAAATTAAGTGTGTGATGCAGGCTTTCCACTCGATACAAAAACTTCGAGGCTGGTTCAATCAGTTCATAACAGCATCTCCCTTTACCTCCTGCTGTGTGGACACTCAGGCACCACGGATGCTCTTTCAGAGAAATTCTCCACAGGACACTTTTTCTTTTTGTCCCTGCAAATGAGCTCGCTCCTCGCCCTCCAGACCTCTAGCTTTTATCAGCACGACCATCCTCTAAAACTGGCCTTTCTCATGGGCATAAAACTCCCTTCCTCACACCCTCCCCAGCCCAGGCCCGCTGCAGCAGCTGACAAAGCTTGCCCGGGACAGATCACTCCCCTCTCCCCGATGGTTCACCTCTTAACTCTCTTGTGATCACGCTCAAGTCACGGCACAACTGAGCCCCTCCACACTCCTCCTCCGCCCTGCTCTCTTACCTGGCCACTCCTTTCCTCCCCCCTCCGCTCTTCCTACAAGCAAACCCCTCTTGGTGCCATTTTCTCCCATCGCCCTGATGCTCCGAGTGGCCTCCGAGAGCTCACCTGCAAAGCCCTCTCATTCTCACTGAGGTTCCTCAGGGGTTCCTCTGAGGATCCTCACCTCCAGGTAAAGCCTAGAAGAAACGAGCCCATGACATCATCTGCTAATCTGGGTCATTTCTTTAGCTCTCGGGTGAGCTGCTCAATTGCTTTTGGCAGAGGGGTGATATTTTAGCAGACCTATAAATGTGCCCAAATACCGCAAAGCCTGGTCGGCAAGCAGACACTTGCTAGACATTAAATCAGAACAAGTAAGAGGCCAGCAGCAGAAACCAGCAGTGCTCTCAGGTAAGGAGATTCACGGCATTTGTGATCCTGACCACGCAGGGCCAGATTCAAACGCCCTCACTCACTCATATCACAATCTGAAAACTCCTCAGCCGTCTGCTAGGGACACGTAGGCAGAACTAGACAAATACAAACCAGGAACTAAATCTACAGTGGGACTTTCTTATCATTATCGTTTGGCAGAAACCATGTGCAATATTTACAACATGTTTAAAGGAAGAGGGAGGTCTCACCGTGCAAACAACAGCAATTAGAAAAGTTCAGAAGTTTGCGAACTCTGGCATTCAGGTTCTTTGACTCAGATAATTACCTTTGGATTTTGCACGGTGTTTTTGGCTCCCTGGTCTCTATTATGAGAGGGAATGAATAGTTTTCAGCTTGTAAAACAAAGAGCAGTCAGAAATAAGAGTATTATGCAAAGCAGAAGCTTTGGTACAGTACAATAAGGATTTATAGGGTTTCGATTTATAATCTGCTTGTAACCTTATTACACCCATGAAATGTCACATTCCAGGGACTAGATCAGAAGAATTTTTTTTTTTCCCGGTGAAATTGAATTTTGATACACTTTCAGGGTGTGAAAAGGCTTTTCTTTTAATTTTGTAGGCCCAAACCTGCAAGTTCTACTTACGCTGGTAATCCTTATTACAGTAAATAGGCGCATGAAAGCCGATGATATTACTCCCTAGTGTAGGGTTTGCTAACATAAGGCTCGAAAGCACCAGCTCTGTATTATTAAGAATTTCTGACCTGAAAAAAAAGCCCCCATTAAAAGCTGGAATTCTACTAGCTATTTCCCATTGTACACAGCTGCAAAAAGCTGCTAAACAGGGGTCATTTGCAGAATACCAGTCACTTTCATGTGACTTCAATGCTCTTTACCAAACCTCAGTCTGTCCTGCATTTTCTTTGCTTTAAAAAATGTTGCTATTATCATTCAGCTCCAAAATACCCTAAAACGAACAGAGGGAGCTGACCTAAATACTGATTTTGGTCTCAAAAAGCCCCGGCTTTGAAGGAGGAAGCTCTGAGATGGATTTCAATTCCAGAGAAAAAAAAAAAAATAGCCACCAAATTGATTGAGATCAAGGCTGATGTTGGCCTGTCATCTCTATTGGGGAAGCTCAAAAAACAGAGGTAACAAGGAGCACAACCTGTAGTGTCCTGGAAGCATAAATGCTTACATGGCAAGAAATACTATGTAAAAAGGCAACACCTTAAATCATACATGTTCTCATATAATCAGTGCACACCGCAGATGCTACCCCATCCTGTAGCAGATGATGTGAGGTAACACTGGAGGGTAGGATCTGCAAGAATCTTAGTGTTGCATTTCCCTCCTCCACGTTGTTTGTTAGAAGAAAGGAGTATCTAAGCATACCCTAGCTGACTGCTTGGTAGCCATTAGCTATTCAATACATAAACAAAGGCCAAATATGCTTTCACAGTAGTCAAACAGCAGGAGAAAAGCCTCTTCATACCAGTGGAATGAGTTAAGAACAACAGAAAAAGAATGATTGTCATCTGCAGTGGAGACTGCATCTGAAAGAGAAGTGTTACTTGGTGGATAAAGCAGAAAACACTGGGAAAATTTCCCGATTCTGCTTCCTAACTTAGACACACTCCCCTGGCGTATGCTAGGAGAAAACTGGGAAGAGAACATGCTGTATTGGTATAATGTGGTAAGTTAGTGGCACAGTGGAAGGCGCCAAAAATCAGTTTAATATCAATTATACAATAACCAATTCAGACTTTCATCACCAGGTCCATCCCTCGCTGCGGCAAGCCCCGCTGCACATCGTCCCGGTCACAAACAGAGCAAGCTTCGTCCTCTAAGTACGCTGGTGATCTGCTCCCTCTGCTCCCAGTGGAAGGCTCCTCTAAGGAACTCACTCATCTGCTGGTTAGCAACTAATTTCTAGCTCCGACTTATTCACAGCCAATTTATATCCATTTGTTCTTGTGCCAACACTATCCTTTAGCTTAAACAGCTCTGCTTCCCTCTCCCACCCCAACTGACTGACAGACAGCACTCTCCTCTCTGCCTTCATTTGCTGGATTTAATAAGATGGTCCCTCCTGGTCTTCCCTAGGACAACCAAGTCCTCATTCCCCCTCTTGCCCTGCTTTGGCTTGAGGTGTCGAAGTCCCTGTGTCCTGCCCCTCATTTTGCTCCCAGGTTCCCCACTGCCATTTCCAGGACTGTGCTAGTCCATCCTCCACCCCAGCGCTCCTCTCAGCCCTCCTCTTCACCCGCTCTAGTATGACTTCAACCCGCACAACCACAATAATGTGAAGTAGTACACCAGAGCTCGCCAGACTTGGCGTAACAGAATTCCAACTCCCCTGTCCTCGCTTAGGTGTTAGGTACAGCTCTCCTTCAACTTTGGACTTGAGACCATTACCAAAGCATCTGAATACCTCAGAGCTTGCGAATGTACCTCTCTCAGCAACAAACCTTGGGAAATAGTATCTGCTACTACGGCCACAGTGGAGGCAGAGACTTAAGGCCCAGGAAAGCTAAAGCCCACATGCATAGAAGTATTTAGGTCGCTGATTCCCACTGAAAGTAGTCACTTGTTCATGTGTGGCGTGCATATATCTGAGGTTCTTGACCCATACAGCTTCCCGAGATATCCCAGTGATTGTAAAAAGAGTATCAGCATTCAGAAAAGTGACAGGGCAGCACTTAAGCAAGTACCCATGCTTGCCTGCTCCCCAGGGATGCAATCCACAGCTCATCACTGCTCCTTGCTACCATTTTAGGTAGTCAGGCAACTAAGAGATGACATCAGGCAGGCCTCCCTACCATCTCATTAACATCTTGATAAAGATTAACTCCATGATCCAGAGCAAGATGGACAGACAAAAGCTGTGTAAAGAAGTCGGGATATAAAGGAGGTCCTGGTGAGGCAGAAAATATCCTGCGACAATAGAAATCCCCTTGTGATGAGGAAAAAAACCCTGCATCTCTGTGGAGTGAAATCCCCAGCAGACTTTTTGGACACGTTCCAAACGCTGCAATCGAGCCTCTCTCTAACCTCTGTGACTCTCTGTTAGAACAATGCGTGCATTTTAATCTCCTCTTATCTGCTGGAAAATAGGTATGGATCCCGTCTGTCCTTTCCCTACTAAAGATCATTTGCAGGCACAACCAGGCTAAACAACCACGAGAGACTCATGTCTCCTCCCAGCTGCGCGAGTCAAGAGTACACTGTTGACCCCGTGTCCTTAGGGTGGCATAAGTACTTAAGCCATTTTTAGTTCCTCAGACGCAAGAAGCACTTAAGCGGCTTTAAACCTTTATGGTGGCATAAATGCTTAAGCTGGCTGCAGCCCCTAAAGCCAAGCCGAAGCTACAGCTCTACGTGAAGAGCTCTGCACTTCTGCACGGGCACAAGCCTGTGGAGAAGCTCAGATAACTATCTCCACTCCCACTTCCTCTCCTTTGGATGCATTTATTGTTATTCTATTAGAGTTCTTGAGGCTGTCTTGCATACTTTATGGAAGATTTAAGAAACGCTGTTGTTGTGACAGATCTCTGCTAACGCTGATTAGCAACATGACAATTTATACAACCTGCTGATCTGGCCCAAAGCAGGTCAGTGCCTCGACAGTCTTGACACCTTTGCTGTAACGGAATACCCACCGTTAAAATCAGCTGGATCTTAAAAGCACTGCATGGCAATTTCCTCTGGGTATAATGAATGCACTAAATACTCTGTCTGCACGCTGCACTCCTCACCTCGCAGTGTTTGATCTTGTCATTCAATCTCAATACTTAATTTTCAAAGTTTTCCACTATTAACAAATGAAGCCTCCCGCTCCCCCTAGATTTGGTCATCATGGTAAACCTAAATGAGAACTAGTGGCATGCCACGTTTCAGTGATCAGGTATTTTGGGGTTACATGCGAGAGAGAGGAGTGTGACTTTTTTAACAGTATAAAAAAGATAGGTACGGCAAATGTTTATAACTCCAGTGTGACTAAAAAGGTTTTACTCATTCAGAAAAATCGAATCACTAAATGAAGAAGGTTTCCATCAAAAAGATGGTTATTTCAAAAAGGAGTGAAGTATTTGGAAAATAGGAAATATAACTTATACTAATTTACAAACTTAACATATGAACACTGTGTCCGTGGCTGATAATACTTAATTATAAGAAAAAAATTAGACTTCAGTCAGCACTCCAGCTGAATTCATGCTTGAAGCTCATTTATTACTGTGCCATTCTGGATTCTCATCTCTGTCCCCTGAGAACTGGCAATAGCAGTCAATGAAGAAAGGGAGGGACCAAAATTAGAAACCCAAGTCAACTGAAAAATAATGATGATTTATAACTTGAGACAACCCACGGAAGTAGATGGATGGGGATGACAGGCACAGGAGAAGGGCAGCACGGAAACCAGTGGCTGGAAGAGAGGATGGAAACAGTGAGAAAGGAGGAAAGCGGCGGGTGGGGGGGATCACATCATGTCCTGGCCACACCGAGACACTGCACGGTTCTGCCCCGTAACAGCTCACCACCTTTTCTTAGGAAGATGTTGCTGCACCTCCAATATCACTGCCTCAATAGCTCATAAACTGCTTATTCACCTGCCTTGGTCCGAAGGGCTTGGGTTAATCTGGTTATTTCAACTCCAGTGTCTGAGGAAGGATTCCCATGTGAAGGGCAGACCGAGGGGAACCTCAGAGATGTTGCAACAAACAGTTGGGGCCAACAGCTCTCTTGGGCCAGCACAGCTGCCACTGGGAGAACACTGGGTTTACAGTCATATTTTAAAATGTATTAAAGATCTGGGGTCAGTGAAACACATGGAAAGAGACTGTTCCTGTCTCATGGGGCATACAAGTTTGGAAGCAAGGAACGCACAAAGACTGAGAGGCAGTCAAACTAATAATCGTTAATAAACATTTGCATTTTGTGGAGTTTACTCTAAGCCTGAGCAGGAATCATCTTTTTTGCCCCAAATGCTGTTTAAAGAAGCCATGGCGAATCAAATTACTTTCTACGTATGGGCTTGGAGAAGTCCTGTTCTCTAAATGTGAAACTGTATTACCAATAAACAGAAATATGCTAAATCAGAGGACACAGCCCAGCAGGACAGTCCTCTTCTCAATTCCCTGATTCCACTGAAAATATAGCTCTGATTACTTATTTTTCATCCCTCTGCACTAACAGCAGCAATAAAAGTTCTCAATCCCCAAGTTAAAAAAAAAAAGATGTGCTCTTTCTGCTTCTCCTTTTGTTCTCTTGCAATAAATTCTGTAGTTGTCTTTGTTGCCTATCAATAGGTTAGACATATCCAACTTGTATGTTTAAATGCTAAAGACAGAGAAGTCCCCAAGGATACGTCAATCGTTGGCTCCTGTACAAAGAAAATACTGTATTTTGCTCAGAAGAGCTTTCTGTGGCAATTTAAACACAGTGAGACAGACACAATATCCTGGAGAGAGGAAAACCTGCCTTATTACATTCCTGACCCAGGAGAAAGGATCTGCCCTTAGGACATAAAGAGAATCAGTGGGGGGAAAAAAAGAGAAAAGTTATCTAATCCTAAAAATAAAGACAGCAGTTCATAATACAGCATGACCTTCTTTTAATCTCTGATACAGTAGTTATCCAGTATGGATGTGATATAATACCAACAGGGCAAACACAGCTTGCTCATCAGGCTGGGAACAGGCTCCCTCAGCCTCTATCTGTGTTTCCAGGTTTTGGACAGCTTTTTGGTAGGCTTGGGGATATGCTGTGGAGGGAATGGAACTTATGGGATATTGCGAGGATTCTTTCCCAATAAGATCACATCTTGTTCTTGTTTCATTTAATATACACATATTCACGTCTACAGTACAGTTAAGTCTGCTAGCAGCAGAATGCAGCTCGATCAAGGGCAACGTTTTACAGCTCTCCCTTGATTTCCTGTGTGAGAACATGCAGCTATAAAGCAACGGGCAGAAATTGCATCTTTATTTCCTAAACCTGAAAATTTAATAAATGAAATTCTGCCAGAACATCAACGTAAATGTTGTGGACATTAATCATTCCACTTTTACAGTGGTAGGAAAGATGCTTTGATGACTCTCAGCTTTGTTTCTTCTCTGATGTTCTCTTTCATAACTCTGTCTAGAATCAAGTGCCATCTCTGTCTTGAAGGTTGTATTCTTGTATTGCTAGCTGGGAGGTTAACAGATGAAGCTGGTATGTTACAGGAATTCCCGCTTTCTTTACTCTTTTTTTTTTTTTTTCCCCCAAGTGTATGGAAATAATTTTTCAATGTGTGCTACTGTGATAACTAGGCTTCGCTAGTTCCTCTAGCATCGATGCTCTGTATTGCATTTGCCTTAGTTCAAGGAAGGTATCACAGCTTCTACATTTCGTGATGTTACAAAAAAACCCCAACCAACAAACCAACCAACCAAAAAAGCTCCACCTCTCTCTTCAACCACCTCAATCCGTGACCTGCCCAAGGACAGGGCTAAGTGCATTTGTGTGAGGGAGCAGCAGCAGAGAAGTGAAGGACAGTGGAAACCACAAACCAGATGCTCAATTCAACTGTCCTCAAAGAGGGGGCACATTTTGGTCACGCTTCTGCCCTCCAGGGCTTTGCCCAGCTCTCCTGAGAACTGCTGAAGCAGGGAGAGATGCAACAGGGCTACCATGAGGATGACTAAGTTCTTGGGGCACTGGAGTGAAGGTGCCTGTGAGGAAAAAGTGCCCCCCCAGGTCCTGAAAGAGTCCAAGGGGCCAAGGCACTTCTCCCAACCGCTTCCCCCGTGCTCCCTCCCGCCGCAGTGGGAGAGCTGTGCTGAGCGTGCAGCTACCAGGCTGACAGCAAGAAAGCCCTTTGCTGGAGGGTGATCCCGTTTGGAAAAGGCAACCCTGACAGGCGGAGCGCCACTTCCATCTTCACCGAGAATCCAGCAAGGCACAGAAATCACTTTAAGGAAAATAATCTTACCTGTCCACGTTTGGCTCACTTTTAGTTTGTGGGTTTTATGCTCTTCACATCTAGGCCCCCAAATTTTACCCACATTTTGCCTTGTCTTCTGTGTAAAGTTCACACGAGAAACATTTAGGGTAATTTGGTGCCTGCAGCATAAACCCAGAGACACAAGATAGACCAGCAAGGAGAAAAGCAGAGGGAGAAAGAAGCCAGGTGAAGTGTGCAGCAGTGATGGAGAATTCAAACCTGGTTCAAAAGACCAGGGCTGGAAGAAGAGACTGAACAAAGGCCCCTTGCTGCAGGGATTAAGAGCCACTGCTGCCTAAGAGGTGTCGGCCTTTACGATGCCGTAGTGACCGAGGGTGGTCTTCTCCCAAATCTAACCCTCTAGCCCTGCACTGATGATCTTCAGCCTGTTCTCCCTCCCTCCCTCTCCGCCACACACGCACACAAGCTTTCCCAGAGCTGGCCAGGGGCAGGAGAGCTCCCGCCAGGGAGGCAGGAAGGATTCCTGCCTTCAGGAAACGACGGCAAAGAGGCACAACGCCTGCGCCTGCCTCCAGCTCGCCAGAGAGGAGATCCTCACTGCAAAGAGCTCCACATCCCCCCCCGAAATCTGTCACACGTTCCTCTCTCAGCCTAGCCAAAGCAGCAGCGCACAAACAAAGGCAGAGTTTTTACCACAGTTGGATGGGCAGAGGGCGAAGACTGGCCTGAAACCAAACATCTGCCCCTCAAAAGGTCTGAGTTTACGAGTGAATGTTGCCTAGAAAATGCACTGCCTGATACCTTCTAGGAGTGACTGAATATAGGAGGAGAGAAAACCACCTGGGGCTCAACTTCAAAATTTTCTGCTTCATGATCTTTGCATTTAGGGATAAAAATTGATTTTACGTGCAACTGCTACAGAATTTCCAGGAAAACCAAGTTAAAACCCATTAAAACTCCTTCACAGGCAGTACTCAACGCGAGCAATGGCTGACATTGTTCAGATTCTTTACAAATCTGAACACACATACAGCTGTGTACAGTCTTTAACAAAAACATACGTGAAAAACAGGCCTCACCTTAAAAAAAAAAAAAAAAAAACAACAAACCAAAAAAACCTGAGCAGCCTGGCATTTAGAACTGCTACAGATGTTAGTGTAACACACTTCAAAGCACATATTCTATTTCTGGATTTTTCTCACTGGCAAAAAAAGACCAGAGGGGACTGCTGCCAGCTCACTTGAGAAGGAAATCATCATAAAGAGGCATTGCAATAAGGCATTTCATCTTATTTGCAAATAGTATGAAGAATGAAAGTACCTGATTTTGTAAGAAGCACACCAGCACACATGAGGCAGAAGAATTAAATACTTCTGATGTTTTCCGACACTGCTGCAGAGACCAAAAATCTATAGGCCTCCTTCCTGCCTCCATAACTCATCCGACAATGGTAATCAGACCTGCCGTACATATTAACCTGAAATTAACTATTTAAATTCCAACCCTTGCTCCTAGCCGAGATGTGCAGACGTCAGTTCTGGGAGCTGCTCTGCTCACACGGGCTCTTCGGGCAGCCTGGACCCCCTTCAATTCCACTGGGTCCAAACACTCTGCGGGAACGGGGTTTTAGCGGCTCTTCTAGTTAGTTATTGAGCTGTGGGTTCAAACCACGCTCAAAGCAATAATATCTTCGTTTAAAATAGGGCATGTTCACAAGAAAATAAAATGGGAAGAGCTTTCTAATCTTTACATTCCACAGCACAGACCAGACTGGTGGAGCCAAGAAATAAATGCTCAACAGTAAAGATGCCTAGGAAGTAAAAAAGTACCCACCAAAATATCCCAACAACTGCGGTGCACCAAATAAATATATAAAGCCAGAGCTGTTTTATAAAAATTGTATGGCTTTAATGACAAAAATCTGTTAAAATTTACACTGCATTTCAGTGCACGGATTTGGAAATACACTGCAAGCAGGTTAGTACCAACAGGCTCTTTGAGTTAAAATGCAACCATATATTACAGCAGCTTTATATCATTTTATATTAGCAGAGACAAACCGCTTAATCCCATGAGCCAACTTATATATCTACGAAAGGCTATAGGAAGATAGAATAAGGAAAAGCTATCCATTTTAACAAGATTTTGAAGTCTTCCAAGCTCCCAGACTGGTACAATGGGCCATCTATCTACGCAGAAGGATTAGCAAAATACTTGATCCCTTATCAAAAAGTTAAACCATTGCCTTCTTTTACTGAAAATCCTATGCTCCTAATGGGGTGAACCAGCAAGGTACTTGTCAGACAATTAACCAGGATCTGCTCTTCAGGGTGTATTAAGCACATGGCCACTAACGCTGGGCATGTAGATGGGACTGCTGAACAACATGCACTTCATTCAGTTCAACCCTGGACCAGATTTTGTAAAACCACGCGCTTTATTGTGCTTTTAGCACTTTGTTAATGATTACAGCACAGTTAACACTGATCCACTTAAAATGAAAGAAAAGATACTCCTCAGCAGGATCTTCCTGGGTAAATCCATCAGTAGGTCTTTTTACTTTTTTTTAAAGAGAGTCCTATGCTTATCACATGGACACAAATTGTCTATATGATAAAAATACCAATGCTTTGTCTGCAGAAAGAGACTGTCGAAGAGCAGGATTTTTTTCAATATAACGCACTTAGTGTCTCCTTATACATAATCTACAAAAGCTGCAGTTCAGATTAGGAGATAACACCTGATCCACTTTTTGCAATGAAATGCACGAAAACCCCTAAGAAAGCTGGGAATGTAGCGACTTAAAACCACACAACACTTTTCACAGAAACTACAAAGAAAAATGATGACAGTGAAAAAAATCTTTACTAGGCGACGTACGTTTTAATGTTTGTTTCATCATAGAGGAGATCCTGGTAGAATTAATCCAGCATTGGTGGGTGACAGGAAAAGCAGTGCGTTAAAGCCATGACATCACGACTGAACTGCAGAAAGCATTTGGGGTGCTTTCTTCCTAACATCTCTGAGAAACATTTCTAACAAGCATCGGCACGTGCAACAGTTTAGTGCTCCTCTGAGACCTCTCGCAGCTTTTTTCCACTGGACATCCCTTGAGGATTTACCTTTCACATCCGTGCCAGGCTTGGTCGTCCCTGTCGCATCCTAGCAAAGGTCTCTGTCACGTGCTGGATGTTAGTCACCCCTGATGCTCCAGGGAGCGGCAGCACAGATACCTCCTTTCACCTCTCTCTAGCCACGGGATAACACTTCCTATTCTCTCGTTATACTGCAGACAGTCCCGTGTTGTAGCTAGACTACAGACGCATGTTTGAGCTGTTGGAATGGAAACTGTGCAGGATCTCTTAGTAGAACGTGGTGGGGTATCACCTAACACGCTTAGAAAAGAGTCCAGGACAATTTTTTTTCTGTCCTACATTCCATGCACTAACTTTAATTGACTTTGCAGTGAACTCACAGGTGCTTCTGGTAATTAAAAATCAATCCTAAATAGTCCGGTTTATCTCAAAAATTCATCTCTTCTCCTATATAACATTGTGGCTCCATCTGAACAGGACAGACTTGTGCTGGCAGTCAACCCCAGGAGTCTGCAGGAGTGAACCGAAGGGCAGTCCTGGATCTCTGTAACTCTCCCTCAACCAAAAACTATCAGAGCTGGAGCCTGGCGCCTCCAGAACATGCTGTAAAACACACTTCCTTTGTTCAGGCTTTTTTTTTTTACTAACCGTAAATGTCGGAATCCCCTTGGCAATTAATTTCCTGGCTGGTAATCCCTTGGCTCTGATCCACACAGAGGAAGTGGCTGCACGGGAGGGAGGTGTGCAAGGCACATGCTCCGGCTTTGCAAAATGAAGTGGTCTCTTGATATAAATGACAGCAGCCAAGCCTGAAAACTTCTTATTTGCTGCCCTGCATAATGAAGTAAGCTAAGCTCACTGTTAAACACTCTTTAAGCTGAGTGTAATTCGGCAAATGGTCAAATATTGCAGGTAGGGCTCTCTTGGTCATCTGTGGTAATATTAGAAATAGTTTAGGCACAAGAAAGATATGCAAAAACTATCCTAAGAGTAGTGAGATACAGAAATACACGTCGTACGATAACTAGCGCTGGTAACAGTTTAAAGGGTAAAGCCTTTAATTTACTAACTTTAAGAAAAAATGACACTAAAAACCAACCAAACAAAAAAATCACTGCATACCCATAGCATATTAAGCTTCTATATTCTCTGCTCTTGTACAGAGGGACAAAACTCTTGCAGTAATCCTGCCTAGCGCTGGTAACTGGCACAACACTCTACAACAAATGGTCCAGAGCTACAGGGATGCCTCTCCCCAGCAGCCAGGCCAGGTGGGCTTGATCAGTTTTGACATATATATTTTGACACACACACACATATATATACATAGCATATATATTTTGACATATATATTTTGACATATATATAAAGTCTTCTGAGAGAAATGGACAGAGAAGCTGTGGGAGCATAATTCCTATAAGCAGCCAAACTCTCAAAAACATTCTGACCAAGTTTCCTTAGACAAAGGCTCTCACAGGAGGAAGAAAGTTGGTACCGTGCTCACATGTGCTCTGAAGAGTGAGATACTATCTTTTTAATTAACTCAGCCTAAAGTGATGCAGTCTTAACTGAAGTGCTCCAATCCTGGATGCCTCAAATTAGGAAGCACCAGAGCTAAATAAAAACAGGAAAGCCACTTGTCCTTCACACTCCAGAATGCTAACCCCTCCCCGCCTCACACCATACTGGATGTCCCTGGATACATCCCTTTTCCATATTGTCCTGACACGGAGGGCCTACCCATGGGCATACCTTAAACAAGGGTCATAAATAAAAACACTGCCAAGGGAGTAACAGAGGGGAAAAAAGACAGTGAGCGTTTTAGGCACAAATATTTGTGAAGCAAGCTCTTGGCCTCACTGAAAACCCCCCTGAATTCAAGGGGTGTTGCCCTTATCTGGCAAAAATCACTGCTGAGGTAAGGTGCTAACTGGAAGCAAGGGATGGACTTAGCTGTGCTGTGCTTCTCTCTGAAAATTTAGTGAGTGCCTACCTGCTGCTGTGCTGCTGCTGTTCTTTCTTTTAGTGCTTTCTTGACACATGTAGGAGAGGATAAAAGCCTAATGGGTGCGAGTGTCAGCACAATATAAATTACTGCAAGGAAAAACTTGATGCATGGCTTGGGATCTGAAAGAGGAATGTCCACCATTGTTTGTGATTATGGATCACATCACAATCTAATAGCAATTTTTATTTAATCAATAATTTCCATGCTGAACAGACAGCCCTGTTACAGAGAATCGACAAGCAGGTACTGATAGCGACAAGGCTTGTTATTAATCTTTACCCTGCCAACATATCAACCAAACTACTGTAAAAAAGCACCACCAGGATAGATTTAGAAGTAGGTGTTTCTTTTTTCTCTTTCCTTCTTTCTTTCTGTCTCTTTTTTCTCCTTCTTTTTCTTCCCATCTCTCTTTCTCTTTCTCCCTTTGTCTTTCTTTTCTTTTTAGCTACACAGTCCCATTACGCTTCTCCTTTTCCAGGTATGTAATGTTTCATACACTTTATATTCTAAGTTTATTTGAAAAACCTAAGGCTTGAATTACACAAAAAGGCAATTCATATTAAGCAATTTCACAAATCAGTGGGACCTAGCCCAGTGCTCAGTGTTAGCCATTATAGGCTAATAAATCATACTTTCTCTTTGAGATGTCAATCGCCAAAGTGCTTTGTAAAAATGTTGGCATCTGTAATTCAGCGAAGCCTTTTCATCTTGAAATAAGATGCTCCAGACTGATAACAAGAATAATCCTCTCTTGATCAAAAAAAAAATCTGCATTTTACCAATTAAAGCTGCTGCCAGAAGCCAAACGGAGCAGCACTGAGACTCCACTGTAGTTTATCTCTACCAAACACAAGGAGGGATACAGTTAGAGCTTTGTTTCATTTTCAGCTTGACTACTTTATCTCACAGAGAACTGCAGCATCTCAGCCCTGCGATACACGTAAGAATGGTATATGCAGACCTCATACCTACAGTGCAAGCCACCAGAGGACCCACTCCTGACAAAACCACCACCCATTCATTTTATAGATTAGGTAGACGGCACCTGGAAGAAAAGTCACGCTCACACAGAAGTTTAAGCACTGGAAAACACTAAATTTGTTTCACCATGATAAAAGGCTCATCTGCCTTTTTTTTTTTTTTTTTCTATTAAGAGGTTACACGAACAAAAGAGACTGCAAAAATGAATCCGTGCAGCCCAGCCCTCTCAAAACCAATTGCAACAGCTGCACTCGTGCCTGTATTTAGCTTGCCTGTTCCCGTCTCTGCTCACACAGGCTGATCTGCCACTTCTGGCTGAGGAAAAGCACTTCCACAGGCAATAGCTGGGCCAGCACTCATAGATTTCTATTCCAGTCGTCAGGTTTCTACAGGCAACGCTTTTGGGTAGAATATGGGCAGCTATGAGGGTGAAGATGACACTTGCGACAAAGATACGATGAAGATACGCTGCACTATGGACAGGATCCTAAACATTGGGAGGTGACAAAATCAGTGCAGAGATACCTCACACCTCACGGGGGGACTCCAGAAGGTTTGAGGTAGATCTTCTGCTGGTTCACCGTAACAACACAGGGGACATCACAGCAAACCAGTAGCACAGCAGAAAATAGAAACTGCAGCTCTGGCCTGGCAAATCTTCGGTGTCCCGGCCAGTTGGTCAGGCCTGGAAGGTACCTGGAGCCAATGCACAAGCCCAACCTTCCTTGCAGCTCGGAGGCAGCAAAAAAAAGCAGACAGGGAGTTCCCTTTTCTCTCTTCTTCATGATATGCCAAGCAGAGTCAGGAGCTGAAGAGCCAATGCACTTGGCAGCTTTGCTCTTGTCTACGTGTTCGTCACTCAGGCAGCGCGGGCTCCCCTGGGACTTGGCTGGCAGCTTCTTCTCCCCAAAACTGGAAGCCACCTGTGAAACACCTCTAACCTGGAAGAGCTCACTAGCTGAGCTCTCAGGCAAAATAAACACTTCGAATAAGTATGTATAGCCACAAACCACCTAAATAATACTTTGTGATTAAAAAGCAGGGGCAGAGGCCAAGCCCTGCTCCCTGCCATGCCCTTTCCACTCAAGAGCCCGCTTGTTACGATTTCAATCTAAATGCCTAGAGTAATTTCTCGGGGTGTAGGAGGAGCACTGTTCATCCCTGCCCACAACAGTGAAAAAGAAGCGCCGTTTAAACGACATGTCGTAGTTCAGCAACCTCTTTCAGGGACACCTATTCCAAGACAAGGACTCTGACAACTCATATGAACAGCAGCAGTAGCAGCAGCAGGTTAACAAAAGTTTTCCTAATGCTGTGAAAGAAATGCTAATTACAGAGGAATTAAAATAAAAAAAATGATTACATTTCTCTCTCTAAATCCCCTCTTAATACTTCACAGATTAGGCTGGATTTATTTTTTTGTAAACCTTTCTCTATCAAAAAAAGAAATCCCCACTTTATTTATTTATTTCCCCCCCCCCCCCTTCTCCTCTGCGATTCAGCAAAAGCCAGACTCCAGGCAGGGGAACTGCCGATCTGCTTGTGCAGTGGAGCGCTTAGGAGGGCCTTTGGGTCAAGCCCAGAGTAAGATCTCTTCCCAAGGCAGCCGAGCCGACTTTTAACGCTGCCAGGAGGCGGAGGGCACCGCGGGGAAGGCAAACGGGGCCGTGCCAGACCCCGAGGGCTACGGAGGCTACAGGACAGGCGTGAGGTCCCCCTGCGGCTACTCAACCTTAAAACCCGAGAGCACTTACGTGGTTACCTTTGATGCGGGGTTAAAGACTTGCTTCATTTAAGGAGGTGTGTGTTAGGTACCCCTACGGAAACCAAGAGAGAATGACCATGCGCTCAGGGGTGCAGAGCTGCTTACTAGCTTTCCTATACCATGTAACGCATTGTTGGCCTGTAAATGATGCTGCCGTTCTGGCACAGTTCAGAAGTAGGGGTTCAGCAGCCCATAATCCAGCACAGCAAGGTGGTGTCTTAATTATAACTCAGCCTTTAAACAGGCAGCGAGGAAGAGATTTCAAAATCTAAAAATCTCTGGACAGATGTTTTCTCATGATTATTTGCTATAATCTCTCCTCCCCTTCGTTCCCTCACAGCTACAAAGGTAAAATATACTGACCGGATGCACAAACTGGGAAAAAACCTTGCCTTGCTTGCCTCTAAAAGGCAAGCCCTGCCTTCTCCATGCTGTCCCAAATTTCAGCCCAAGCCCTGGGCTTGTCTCACTTGAAGAATCTTTTGTCCACAGCATTGCTTCTCCAAATATGGATTAGGGTCCAGACCCCCCTGAGTAAAAAATAAAATAAGATGAAATAGAATAAAACCACCAACAAAAACCCCTTTGCTGTGGTACGTAAAACATTCTCCTTTTGTCAGGGAAAAAATGATTACTATAATGGATTTCATGTTCTTATCTATTCCTTACTGTTTTCAATTTAAAGGAAACATTTCTGAACCTTTCAGGGCAGTAGCTGTCACTGCCACGCACAATGAGCTTGCGAAAGGGCTGAAGCCTCTCTGTGTTACTGCGCTAGAGCAAAATAAAACTATAATGAAAATGCACTGAAAACTGCCTCCGCGAAGAATTAAAAATTAAACAAACCCCTGCACGTATCTGGAGACGCATGCAAACTGGGAGGTGTAATTACATCCCTTTGGGATTGTGAAGGGACTTGCTTCGCGGAGCTGGGACTTCACCGGCGCCACGACCAGTCTGCAAGCACACCTCCAGCGCCCAGAGAAAAGAAACAGCTAATGCACACGCAGGATAATCTGCCTTTCGGGGCAGCTGTGTGTAATTCCCTCCTTTCAGGGGTAGCTGGTGAGTGAGTAGCACCCCGCCTGCTTTGGCAGCTGGGGGCTGTTTGCTCACCAGGCTGTTTCTCCTCCTGCAAGCAGCAGGCACTGCGTGGTTCTCAGCATCATTTGCTCTCAGCTGGCTTATTCTCCTACTGCAGCTGGATCTTTTTTTTAGAGAAGGTGAAGGTCTCTCCAGTCCTTACCCACCGCCCTCTGACAGGAGAGGAGCTGAAGAAGATGCCACAGGCCAAAGGCAGCATGGAGTGAGACTTTGAAAATCCTTATTGCTGGGCATCCAAAATGACCCACTCCAAAGAGGTTCAGTCCTCCAGAGAGTGGTGTGCTCCTCCCCTCCCGATCAGACACATTTTTTAAGCGTTTCGAGGTGCACATCATTGATTAAGGCCCCTCTTTTCACAACAGATGCTGCAAAACCTGAGCCGAGGCAGGCTGTGGGTGCAGCCCGGGTTTTATGTAGGTCCCCACGGATCGCTGGCCAACTTCGGTCGGCCAGAGCTGAGCCCACCCTTTTATGTAGGGGCAGAGGGCAACGCCATTCAGAAACATCCCAGACTCATCAGGGAACTTCACGTAATGGTTCTTCTGGGTATCCTCAGGGCACTGCGACTACCTTGGGAGCAGGGGGGGTCCCTGAGAAACAGAAGAAACTTTCCTCGGGTGCGATAAGGGAGCCTGGTGGAACATCACATCGGAGCGCTCCAGCCCTCGGGGCTCTGCAAACAGGCGGGAAGAGCCCAGCAAATGAAATCCTGAGCGTAAGCCCTTGCTGTGGGTTCAGGGCTTTTTGATCTCATCTAATCAAATGTAACAACAATGAGAGAATTTTATTGCTGCACAATTAAGGAGAAAGCCCTAACAAAAAATAGCTCTACAGTTCTTCAAGCATGTTTTTGAATAAAAAATAATTATCATCAAGGCTACACAGCAAGGGGGATGAGAAATAGGCAGCACTGCGTTCTTCTGATTGCCCTTGTATTAATATTTAACAATAACTTCAGTCATTTCCTTGAAGGATAATTTTCTTAAACAAACTTTTATCTTTAGTGTCTAACCCTTTTGCAATATTTTATTCTTAAACTGATTTCTGAGGGAAAAAAAAAAAAAAAGAAACAAAAACAAAACCCAAACTGCAACAAAAAGCAGATTTATAAAAATATACAATATCTTATTAGCTTCTGGGTGCTCAAGTGCATTTATCACGTATTTAAAACAAACTTGAGCTCAGCTAAGCCCAATTATAATATCTCGCTGGGCAGAGAAATTAATTAAACAGCTGAATGATAAAGACCCCAGCAGCAAACTGAGGCTTTAAAATAAATAAGATTTTTTTTTTTTTTAAGAAGAAGAAGAAGGGAAAGAAAGAAACCTATAACACACATGCTCAAACAGTAATGTAAGCCATCTTTTCAGGAGTGCAACGCACTGTAAATAAGGCTACCTGGCAGGCGCGCGCAGTGGCGGCTCTAACGTGGCTCTGCGGCTTCGCCATCTGCTAACGCGCAGCACGCGCGCCCCTTCTGCACCAGCTCCAACTAACCCTGGGATCCCAGCAGTGCGGCTCGGCGACTGAACCAGAACAAGGGCAGAACTTGTCAGGATTTAAGAGCTTTCAGCAAAACCCTTCAATTGCAGCCAGTACCCTATTCCATGGAAGGATATCAATTATAGATAGTGACTTGCTTTAGCGGGGCAGTCGGTACTGTCAGACGCTAGATAGACAGCCATGAAGAATCATGAATCTTTCTATTAACTGTAAGAGAGGGGGGAAAAAAGGATGGATAGGTGCTATAAATAAGGCAGAGCGTCTGAATGGTTTAACACCTTGCCTTTTGGTGTATGTATCATGAAAATTTAACCATGCTGAATTCTAAATGGTGCATATCGCTTGAAAATAAGAGCTCCCACACCAAAATCATTTCGGTGTCAAACCCTTCTGGGTGGGTCAATAACGATCCTTTTATGTAGCTTTTCAGTTATTTATTCATAGCCGCCCAGGTTCTGTTCATAAATTCAGTCAGAAAACATCGTCTCTTGGGACTGAAGCACACTTGCACTAGCGCCCACATTTTACACTCAAAGCAGCAGGACTTTGCTACAGAAAGTAATGCAGAAAAATGCCATCAAATGCTGACTATTCTGCCTAAGAATGCAATTTCTGCTCTAAAGCTATACCACATATTCAGACACAGATTATGTTTGTATTTGCCATTTCATACATGCTACGTCACACATCACTTTGTAACACAGATATTGCTGGAATTTGATTCACCTACACTTAATTCCAAAGTTAATCAGGTCCCATCATTCCCAGAAAGAAGATGAAGCTATCCTCATGTGACAGAAAGACCAGAATATACACAAATTCCTATTTACCTCTTTTGAAGCACATGCATATGTGATTGTGCATACACCCTACACATGACGGCAGTAATGGCATCTATAATGTGAACTGTGTGCATTGTGTATTGTGGAAAAGCTCTCCTGAGTTTTGCTCAGCCTGGCACAACTAGAATTCATGCTGAGGTACCTAATCCTTTAGGAAATAAAACCAACAGCTAGAAACACACTTCTGTCTTTCCCTAAACACAGCAGTTCCTCTGAATTCCAGTGCTTCGGGATGCAAGGCTTGGCTAACAGCCTGTTCTGTGCCATTGGATGTTTTGGGTCTGATTATCTTACTACTACATATGGCTACAAAGAGTAGCTTTATTCCCCTAAAAAGAACCCCAAAACAGTCATTAAAAGACCTGTGGCTAGCCTGTGTAGATCCTAAAAATTTAGTCTTATCAAGATGTACAAGAATGACTTTTAGTTTGTTTGGTTTTTTTTTTTTTTGGTTGTTGTTTTTTTTTTTTTTTTCCCTGAAATTCTGCATTACCAGCTGAACTTTCAAAGCCCAGGGAACTGATTTAGAGAGTTGTACAGGTGAAAGAATACTCAAAACATTTCCAAGTCAAATATACAAATGCATTTTCCTTTCTACTGAATATATGCTACGTATCGCATACTCAGTGGAGCAGGTGACAGGGAAGGGGTTTCTTGCCACCCTCTGTGAAGGCCTGCACAGCTCGCTCTTAGTTTCACCATACAGTTCACTCGACTACCCATTATATGGGCGAGTAGGTGTGCGCACACAGCACGATGCAGTATCACACGCGTAGTGCTGCATCACACCCACCCAACTTCTGAACGCGTGCCCATGGCCTTCCACTCGCGCTGATCATCCTTTCTGAGCGTCAGGGGATACAGGGAAGCCGGCAGACGTTCCCTGCAGGAGTCTCACCGGGGCAGTTTAAGCCTTTATCTATGCCAGTCGCCCCTGCCTTGATGATCACTGCCCCACAGTAGAGTCAGCAACACGGGCTGGCTAGCCATACTTTTGATGTCCCAGATGGCAGTCCACCGTTTTCCTTCGAAACCACCTTCAGGCTCGGCTGGAGCAACGGAGGCCGTGCTGAGCCTGCTGACAGGCTGGGAATCACCCGCAGGGCGGCAGGGCACGCAGCCGGGAGAGGCAACGTGGCAGAGCTCTGCTGCAGGGTCTGAAGGTTAAGAGCGTGATCCTCGCTACAGTCCTACCTGCACACAAGCTAGCTCGGGTTCCTCCAGCCAGCATCGAACAGCCCCGGAGCTGGGGGGGTGAAGACCTCATGCCCAAATCAGGGCCATTCCTTCTTTTGGGTTTGAGCAGTGTTGAGTGCCATGGGACTCCGGGCTTGACGAGGCCTCCAGCTCCTACTGCAGTGTGAATATTACAGAGTAAAGGCTGTACTCATGCCACAGAGACACACACTCTGTCTGTGCATCGTTCAAGTGCGCACACCAGGTCCAGGGATTCACCCAGCACAAAGACACCGAGACAAGCGCATCTATGGCAACTCGTACCTCCTCACATCTACCCGCCAGTATTTGGGTAGGAGGCAGAGTGTGAGCCACATCAGTGGGGAGGTTTTCAAGGATCCAGCTGCTGCACAGGGACTGAACGCTTTCTGCCAGAGTCGTGCACCTAAGGAAAACCAGAACTGCCCTCCTGGGAAGCCCTTCCGAATCCCAGACTTCATCTCCCTGGTTGCTGCAGGTGCACCTCAGAGGGCTGCGGCAAACAAGGGCAGGCAAAACGTGGGAGAGACACACTGGGGTGAAGGGCCAGGCTTTCAAACAGTTAGGTGTCTAAAGCCCTTTGCAATTCTGGACAGAAGTAACTCGCTCGAGGCCCCACAGCAGGGCTCTCTCAGGGCGGCAAGAGAAATGGCAAAGTGGGGCCCCATCACTGAGGCACGCTGACTCTTACGGTGTGATTTGTGCTACTTGAAGGTGATGGCTGCAATGACGAATTTATTGTCTTCGAGGTATTGAGTCCGGGCTTGCACCTCGTAATCTGAAATGCCATCATAACATATCTGAATCCTCAGCCCTGCCAAAAAGAACTCCTTGTGTCACAGAAACATTTTTTATATCCCTTTTTTATGTCTAGAGAAACCCATTTCAGACGTTGCCACTGTGCAGAAATATGAGACATACACTTTTTTCAGAGGAGTCTTGCTGCTGACCCTTGTAATACAGTCAGATTTGCTATAAAAATCACACCAGAAACAACAAATGCATAAAAAAACAAAAAACAAAACAAAACAAATAAACAATCACACTGCTAATTTAATTCACCTTAAACTACAAAACATTAGCTATTAGCTAACAGACACAGTGAAATTGAATTAAATTGTACATCTAAAGCATCAAAAAGTCCTTTTCCCTTTTTCCACTACCAAGGGCACCTTTATTCCGAATTCCTCTTTTATTTCACGTATTTTGGTGTAAATTATTTATCATCGGGAGTGGGATCATTTCTGAATATTGAGAAAGGTTTGCCAGGTAACACAAAGCTTCAGCCTTACAATTATTAGCAGATAGAAGGACTGTGCCTGTGCAGAGCCCCAGATGATGCCAACTGGTCTGTTGGCACGGAATCAATTGCAAGACCAACATGTGATCTTTTAGATGTGTCCAACCCTTTGCTGAAGCCGCTCGTACGGCATTTCTTCCCCGAAAGATACTGTGACGCCGAAAGAGTCTCTCCTTGCATTTCACTTTGGCCTATTAAAATGTTAGGGAATTATTTGTGCAAAATGTGCCCAAAGAATTCTTTAAAAATGCCACATTTTTTTGCCATTATTTCATGTTTTTATAGTCTTTCATTTATTATTATTGTTGTTACTGTTACGACTACTACCCAATAATAACAAGAAACTGAAAATACATCTTGATGAATAACTGCAACACCAAGAGGCTCTCACACTCCAGCAAGTGAAAGCTGGCATTGCTTTACTCTAGTCAGCTTTGCAGCATCAGTTTACCATTCTGCATAGTGTTTGGAAACATATGGTGGGGGTTTTGTATTTATTTTGGGTGGAAAACTATATTTTTCAACAGTCTATTTCGGTAGTACTGGTCACACTTCGGAATAGATTTTTACACGATCTCCAGAAAAGCATTAAACAGTTTTCTACAGTAAATACGGTTCTGACACACTGATCATTTGCTGAAGATGTTCCTCTCTAATCTGTACTAGGCATTCCTTTTTTTTTCCAGCCTATTTGATATGTTCTATGATGCTGGTAATTAAGGGAGGTGCTGCTAGCTAAGGAGGTTGGAAATGTGTGTGGGAGGGTCGTGCTTGCCAGATTATATTCTGGATTTTGATTGTTCATTTTCTAGTTCACAGTACTACAAAACAGTAAAAATCATTTACTTTGGAGAGGTGGCAAAGATGAAGAAAAACCAAGGCAAATACAATTCATATTGGGCATAGCATAAAATAGACAATACAGTTTGCTTTTGCTAAAAGGACTGAAATAACTCAGTCTCCACGTATGCAGCCAAGTAACCTCCTTCAGTTTACGCACAACAGTAAACTGATACCAAAACCCCCCTTAGGGAAGGGGATGAATTCCCCTCACCCGTTTCTACTATTACAGTCCCTTTGAGGAGAAAAAAAAAAAAAAAAAAAAAAAAAATCAAACTTTGCTAAAGGTTAATAATAATTCATGTCCAGCTTACTATTACTCAATAACTATCAAAGTCTCTGACTCAAAATAGCGTTTGCTGGCTTACAGGATCAGAGCCATTACAATCTCTATTGAAGACTTTATTGAATTTTACACTAAGCTTTAGCTGACTGAACAGGTCAAGCACTGTGGCTCCGAGTTTTCTTTATTCTCAGAAACTCATAAACCCCTCTCCAGTTTGCAGCGCTGTTAGCTAAGAAACTTGACTCAGCACAGGGTCAGAGAACCCGACCCCCATGAAAAAGGTCACGTAGTTTTAAAACCCGGTTCCTGAATACCATTAACTTACATGCACTAGCTGTTCCTGCGTGTCAAACTCCCGGGAACAGCCTTCCCAGTGGCAGTTTGTCTCATAGACCACTTCAGGCTCCTGTTTGCTTTCATCTTTGTCCCCTTCCTCTTTTACCAGGGTCATTCCTTCTGGTTGCTCCTGGAGAGAGGAAAAAAAACAGGGGTGAGGAGAGAGGAAATTCTGAAACTGAGGAGGAAGAAAAGCGAGTTACTTCAGCATTGAAAGAAAGATGATGGGGGTGTTGGGGGGACTATTTTACTCTCAGTTCATTATGTTACTCTCTTCTACAAAATACAGAAGCCCCAAACAAGCCTCGTAAGCCAGAAACCATTTGCAGACTGTATGTGTAAAAAAAGTTTTTCCTTCCCAGAAGTACTCACTGCAGAGAATTTCTAAAAAAAAAAAAAATCTCTTTGCAATTAAATTAAAAGCAAATCATGAAGGTTTGCCTTCCCTATATTTAAGCAGCTTGTTATTTGTACACTTATCATTCACGGGCACCACTGGAGAAAAAGGCACTATTCAAGAAAGTCGAATTAATTGGAATTTGACTTTAGTTCTAGGGTTAGACACAAACTGGAACACCAGTAATCCAAAGTGTGTTTTCATTGTTAATCCAGTGACAGTTTTGCACACTGAAACCTTTCTGAGAGCAGACTGGCAATTTTCAGGTGTCTTCTTAGTCTGTTCTTGCCTATAATGTGTTCAGGGAAGGGGCGACCAGGGGAAGAGAGTATTTCGTTTTGGTTTGTGACATTCCACCTTCAGCTCCTCGAGGTGCCTCACCCTCCCCAGCTTGTTATTTGCTGAGGGTAGGGGTCAGATGTCAGTGTAAACATTTGGTTCAGATTATGCACTCATGCTATTTTTCCATTTCAAGGCGGCCGAAGGGTTCAGACAGCCCTCTGCTTCGTGGATTCGCTCACAGGACTGAGGCTCCGGTTCTCATCTCCCCCGAGTCACTGTAAACCAGGAGTCGCTCTACTAAAACCGGGGGCCTTAACTGGTTTGCTAGACTTCCTAGACTTCCTACAGGAACTCTAGCAAACGCGACTGGAGCCTGCCACCGAGGCCTCGGTGCAGCACAGTGGCAAGACCCGGTGAAACTCCAGGTGGCCTAAGTATTTCTGCTGAACAGAAACCAGGTCCTCAGCAGAGCCCTGAGCGCTCCTTGCTCGCTTTTCCCTGCTGACCGGAGGGCTGAGCGCTCGCTGACTGACCCGAGCCACCTCCCCACCAGCTCCTTCCCCCCCCCTGTGGCAGACCCCGTACCCCCCGCCCCCCCTCACGCCTGACCCCCGCGCCCACCCCCGGGCGCTCCGGACCGAGGCGTGGGTGCGAGGAGCACGTTCCCTCCAGCAGCGAGGCGCCAGGCTCACGGCTGCACCCCCCCCCCCCCCCGTACCTGAACGCTTCCCGCTCCCGGGCTGGGGAGGTCCTCGTCGGGCTTTATTTTGGAGCGCTTGTTGTGCATGGGATCTCCAGTGCTGCTCACTGCAGATTCGCTCGTGGGTTTATTCTGCTGCGGGCAGGTTGGTTGGTGGTTGGTTTGGTTTGGTTTTTTGTTTTGTTTGTTTGTGTTTTTTGTTCCCCCCCCCCCCCCCCCCCCCCAAGGAAGACAAAATTAGACTGTGATAAATATGTAGCTCCGAACAAAAATACGCAGCATCTGCTCAGCAACTTTATTTGGAGAAGCTACACTGTTAATTATATTGGATATGCAATTACACTGTGCTTCAATTACATAGCATTAACTTGTGGAAGAGCTGCATCACCCAACCTTGTAATGGAGCAGGGAGGGAACAGGAAGGAGGGCATTTGATGTAATTCTCTGCTACAAACCAAGACTGGTTTTGTCAGGCCAGTAGGATGAACTTGATTTTCCACATAATGACGACTTCAGAAAGGCAATTTCGAAAAGCAAAATCACTGTGCACTCATTCAAATAAGCACAAGAAAAAGATATTTTTTTTTTTCACACTTGGAGGAAAGGTTTTGCACTTAACATCTACACACACGACCTCAGCTCTTTTACTGTATTTCCCATTATAATGGCGGGCAGGAAGAAAAACTGAACGCTAGTGTGAGACTCAGCTAAAAAATTCTACATGAAGTCCTGGATTCTCTCAACAGCAAAACTACTGCTGACATAAACAGGCCAGAATCTTGCTTTTCTCTTGCTGCACTAGACTGAACACCATTATCTACACCTGCAAATGGATCTTGTAGGAATCCAGAGATCTTTTAGAGATATCTGAACTTGCATGGACCCCACAAAAAATCAATATGCCTCTTACAGCAGCATGTTCTGCTTCTACATTTGTAAAAGCTAGCCAGGAGATAAACAGCTCCCAGACTGATAAATAACCTATCCCAGGTCATCTGGAAACAAACAGCACTGGTTAATAACAGGAAAACCACAAACTCTGATAAACTCCACATTATGGGCCTGATTCACTGCTGCACATCCCCAGCTTTTGAGAATACACCTTGATTTACTGAAATGATTAATTCAAATTTAGCGAGTCCAATTTTGCACGATTCAAGGGGAAAAAACCTTCAGACCCGTGGACTGTCTTTGAGTTCCTCTCTTGCTCACAGACTGAGTTACTCACACCCGTGTCAGGAGGGCAGACTACAACCCTGTGTATATTACAGTCAGCCTGATTTGGAGGTGAAGCGGCTAATCTGTAAATTGGCAGTGGTTTGATATGTTTTTCCTCTTCTTCTTACTCCCCAACTCCATTAAGTTCCTGTGCAAGATCCAGGAGAGACAGTTTGGAATAGGAAGGTGCTGCAGCACACTGAAATATTTATGAAGACTAAAAAGCACGCTACCAATCAGGAACCACGCATACACTCCTGTGATTTATAATGAAGGGACTGCAAATGCTAGAGCTGCAAGAAAACTGTTATCGAAGGGTCTCAGTGACAGTGGTGATTAATCGCCATCGAGACAATGTCACTTATTTAATTTTTAAATTAATGGGGTGCAAAGGTTTCTTCTGTTGTCTCTCACCTGTGTGGACTCCGAAGGTCCAGAGCTGACCTGGACAGGGTTCAGGACACTGGGGATGCCAGGGATAGGTCTCTGGGTAGGAAAAGTTGGAGCAGGATGGATGAGCGGAGGGCTGTGTCCAAAGGCTGAGCCCAGGGTTTGCTGACGACTTATAATTTGCTGATGCATTTGCTGGAGAGATACCGGTGTAGGAGGGTATGTGAAACTCAGAGCAGGGCTGAATTTGGGAGAAAAAAGAGGGAAGATGGAGGAAAAAGGTGAGGGTCATTACAGTATGGAACTGTACAAATTAAGCCTTTAAAATATATCTACATTAAGTGAAGTCAGGTCCCTCTCTCTCTCTTATCTTTCTTCGTGCCCCAAAGGATGATAAACCCTGGTTCTAAATCCAGAGTTGGCCTGGATTTACTAGTGAGTGCAAAAATGATACCGTAACAAAACATAACATTTTTTCCTAACATTTACCAGAAAACCACGGAAAGACGACCAAAATAAAATTCAAAAAAAACTGAAATAAAAGGCAAGCAGTTCAATAACCGCTATTTATTGCAATAACAAACTTTATATAAAGAAAAAGAATGGGTGCCTACATCCTTTACAGTACTTTTATTGATAATGCAGTTCCCCTATGTTCGCGTGTATGAAGCAGCTCCTTTAATCTTGGCTCGCACTACACTCTTTCATATGTCTCTAGATCTTATTACAAGAGGAGAGAAAATCAATTGGTTAAATGTGTTCTGAACACCATGCTTGTCATATCACTCATTTGTTTGCAAAGATGGAAAGCTCAGTTCATCCAGAATGTCACCTAAAGAATTTCCATCAGCGCCGTTTGGTTACAGAAACTGATGGATTAACCTTTCCCCTCCGAAATTGGTGATCAATGAGTTTCAATGTAGAAATATTCCAATGGGAAAGCACTTCTCCTTCTTCCAGTTAAACAACATTAAATGTCTATTAAAGCTCATTATGCATGCTAATACCTGTCATCACTTCATTACTTCACCGTCTTTCCCAGACTACAGTGACTTTGGAGGAAATTACACTGCCATCTAAGGACCTATTTTGTGGGTAGAGCCAAAGCATTCTTTGTGTCACACTCGAGAAATAAATGGTGTGGAACTAAATCTTCACACACAGGAATATAAGATTCTCCTGTAAATATTTGCCAATAACTTACAATCATAAGAGGAAAATAAAACACACCAACAAACAAAAAAAAAACCAAACAAACAAAAAAACAAACAAACAAAAAAAAAACAAAAAAACAAGAAGAAAAAGTGTATCCATTGATTTTATGTTTTTTTCTTAAAAAAAAACCCACCAACCAACCACATTTCAAAAAGAACCATACAAATTTAAAACATTAGGTCTTAACAGAGAGGGGTGCAAGCATAATGCTTTTTAAGAATCAAGGCTTCTTCTAATGTCAAAAGGGTGGATTTAATCCAAATTTACAATTTGGAGTCTTAATTGCTGTTGCTGTTAAGTGCATTAACTGAAAATATCGTGATACAAAAAGAGCAAAAATAATTTCAAACATTTTAAGTAATAATTCTACAGAAATTCTGTGTTCATTAATCTGACTATACATTTTGTCTGTCTGACTACAATCCATAAAGAGACAGCTTCAATGTGATTACATTACTATTATTCCTGGTGAGAACTCTGCATTACAATAGTTTGCCCATTTAGGACAGAATATTATTAAGAATACCCTGCGAGAATTTTACCGGTCTTTGAGGAACTCTCTTTTCATTTTGCATTGTATTCTTTTTAATAAAGGGAGGCAGAAACGTAGTGAAAACAGTAATTGTTCACAGCAAGAGTTAGGGAGAAATCAGTAATAATATTCAGTTATTGCAGCTCTATAGTCCCTGCTAGTGTTGCTGTAAGCACCCATGAATGATTACAGCACGACTTAGCTAAGGTAGCCACTATGGATGATTGATAGGACATTAATCAAAAGATGCATATCAGGCTCAGAATTTGTTCACAAGCTTTCTTCTAATAGCTGATTTCATGTTCACTGAGCTCTATGCCAGTTTGTTCAATTTATTCTTCAGTGTACAAGCCATTCATCAAAGAGCACAATGATTTAACACCCCTTTTCCTTTTTAGTGAACAAACATTACTAAGTGTAACTACTCTGGTCTGTTCATTAAAAAACATACAATTACAATGTCATACATGAGGCTGAAACAATGCCTCCTTACTATACCCTGGCATTTTTTGCTTCCATATATACACTGGGGGTTCATCTCACATACTTCACACACCAGACGGCACCGTCCTGAAGATGCTATCAAACTCACCGAGATCAACAAATGCAACATAAAAACAATCTGGATGAAGTATTTTATTTCTCTGCGAGTGGTTAATGCCTAGGACCTCTTCACCCTTCAGCTGAATAAGTTTAAAAGGAAAAAAAAATAAGTGGACTGATTTCATTGGGAGCTCTGAGCACACAGCACCCTTGGGAATACGGGTTGTTGTTTGGTTGTTTTTGTTTTTTTTTTTCTTTTCCTTTTTAGGTGTTTAAGCATGCATAACAATACCTAGCTTTGCAAGTCCAGATTCAAAACTTCGGTAATGTTCTTCAGATCCTACATGGTAAAAAGACACACTCGGAATTCAGCCACAAGGCATGACTGACTTAAGACCTCAGCTCAGAGATGCAGACCCTGCCCATCACTGCTCTGTGACTACAGTTACACAAACACCTGCATCCAACGTTAGTTTTTTTAACCCATCCAAAGCAAAAGCACAGGAGATCCCTCGCAAACAGTTCAGGAGGGGCGGAAAGGAGCTGCTGTGGTCTGAATATACTTTTATCTCAGTAAAAGGCTGTTAAGGTGCCACTCACTAGAGATTGGGGAACGTGGAGTGGAACCTTTGGCCCTAAGTAGGAAACAGGCTGTAGGAGCCACAAGATGTACGCATACAACTTGCACTTAATGCAGCTCACTTATACTTTCTGGAGTTTGGCAGTATTCTCCACTCAGTCCTTCCAAAGATGGGAAAAGACTGCTGTGTCAACAGGGTATTTGTGAGCAAGCACCCCTGTTTCGCAATCTCTACCCCATGTAAACAACACAAAAATTGATGATGCCTCCCCAGTGGCAAAATATCTTTTTAACTAAAGGACAAATGCAGCTCTAATTTAACAAATACAGAGGCTAGTTTCACTGGCCTGCAGTGACACGGCTTACACCAGTACAGTGCCAGTGCTTCAATGTTAATTAAGTATATTTGCTATTCCCCTCCCTATATAAATAAAAATTACTTCCATCAAAGGGACAGATTTTACCTTGTAGAGGTGTCCTCTTTATCTACATCTGCTTTAACACCATACAAGCCTCCAGAAGGAGGATGCTCAGCTAGGCATTGCCAACTCTTGTCCAACCTGCAAGCAGACAAACTTGTAGGGTACAGCAGAGGAGACAGGGCATCGCCTTAGCTAGTGGCTCTTACTGGAAAACAACTGACACCAGCAGCAGATGCCTTAAGACACAGCTGGACAGATCTGCTAAGGAAAGGAAGAATCTTTCAGTATCTTTTTTTGCCCCATGCTCAGCAGCAAGGGTCAAGTCTGAGGTACTAGGATTTTCCTATGGAGCCTGGCAACCTGCACTTCAATTCCCTCCACCTCCAAACTTCAAACATGTCTGAAATAAAACGAAGATCGTGAGGGAGCAGAGGAATAGCCAGCACAGCTAAGGGGAGTACTCAGAAATGGTGACAACGGTTCAGCCGCTGGGGTGATTTCTTAAATAGCTCAGATAGCTGCCTTCAAAAAATTCCCTCCAGCTGTTTCTGGAGAGATCTTCATAAGGCAAGATGACCTGGCTGCGTTTAACGTCACCCGCGTGCAAGATGCTGTGACAGGGCAGCCTGGGTGATTTTTCTGATCTGAAAAGATCAGAAGGATCTGAAGAGAACAGAAGGTGGCAGGTCTTTCTCTGCCTCTCAGAAACCATTCAGGCTGCTCGACAATAAAGTTGATGTTGTGGGCCAAAAAGAAGAGAAAGAAATCAAAGCTCACAACGCTCACGGCACGGAACGCTCTTGTGGGAAGGGAAGACCTGGATTCCTGCCTTCCTTCCCAAAGTTTTTCACTCACTTTGTCCAGTAAGTCTTTGAACACAGGCTGCGTGAAGAATCCCCGTAGCCCAGAGTCCCCCCAGGCCCCATGGGGCCTCCTTGCCTTGGCCAGCAGCCACATGCCCTCTTGCTGGCCCCACCAAGCTCGCGTTGCTTTGTAGCCAGGAGGCCAGCACTGGCAGGAAGGGTGTACAGCAGCACCGCCTGGCCTTGCCCAGCCCACCCAGCCCTGTCAGCTTAAACGTGCACCAGGATGGCACCGGTGTCACTCAGTAACTGCCTCAAATTCGTGCCCGGAGGTGGCAAGCAAAACCTGAAAGTAATCATCACTCTGAGAGTCCAGAACTGCGCAAAACAACAACCAGGTTTTTGAAAAGTGATGAGTGGTTCGAGGCCTCAATCTGCATCATGGTGCTTTTAAGAGACCTTAAAGTGGCTGCATTTCAG
Source organism: Tyto alba (assembly GCF_018691265.1). Taxonomy (NCBI): domain Eukaryota; kingdom Metazoa; phylum Chordata; class Aves; order Strigiformes; family Tytonidae; genus Tyto; species Tyto alba. Next base: position 14,731,693 of record NW_024881322.1, read on the forward strand.
ACAAGGGGATGCCAGAGAACGCAAGACGCCTGCTCCAGTCATTCACGTTTTTCAAAACACCAGGCACTTCTAAAAAATCTTGGATTCACAGAAGTGTGAGTGAATTATGAATCTTCTTCTTCCATCTACCTACTGAGAAATGAAACTCTACACCACTGGAGGGAATCTGATTTGTAGTTCTGTTACAGACTTTTTTTTAAAAAAAACAAAGTAGAAAAAGAAAGTAAGAAGAAGATGAATGCATGCAAGACCACTAATAAACTACATGCAGGTTATCTTTTAGTTGTTGTTTTATGGGGGATAGGGGCTAGAAAAAATGTGTAATACTTTTACTTAAGCATTCAATAACTCACATACACTGACAGAAAAGCCCATCAGTGATATAATTTATTTTTCCATACTGTGGACTTCTGTGTCTGTCTGTCAGTCTGTCCCTCTCTCTCTCTTCTTCTCCTCTGCAAAGCCTCAAACTCCCTTCACCGGAGGTAAAGCGGGGCAGTGAACTACATTGCAATTACATGAGCACATCAAATTTTAAGGAACAGACTTCAAGAAGAAGAAAAACAGACGTTATAATCAAAACCAAACTTTGTGGCTACTTTGTGGCTGTCCTACTAACAAGGTCATCCAGTTTCTGGTCACAGCTGCGGAATTTACCACAAAACAGCTGTGAATTCAAGTCAGGAAGAATTCCTTCTTTTCTATACATTGCATAGGTGTGCCTAAGGAGATAAGCTGACATGAAAATGCCAAGGAGATCATAATTGTGAATATTATGAGGATAGCTTTGTTATATCAAGACAGTTTTCTTCATAAAAACTGTGAAGTTACCTTCCTCGTATCATAACACACATACAGTTCTGCAAGACCCAATGCATAGAAGTTGTGCAAAAGTAACAGTGTTTTTTCCTTTCTGATTCTGCTTTGCAAAGTTTTAGTAGGGGGTATTCAACAAAAGCCACGGGTGAACAACTTGAGAAGAGATTAAAAAAAGCATCGGTGGACTTCTGGAACAGCCGCCCCAAGAGGCAGACAGAGGCAGCAGGTTCATATGGGACTGGACAAGTCCAAAGACAAGAGGTTTCTGAAGAAATACTAACAGGAACAAGCAAGAGCACATGCTTTGGGATCATTAATCTAATGATTATTGATGTCGTGAGAGCACAGAGAGAATGAAAGTCGGAAAGTAGGTGGGTGCATGTTCTTCTTACACAGCGTCCACTGTCTGCACCATCAGAGACAGACTGCACGACTAGATAGTATCTAACACCTCTAGTTTGACCCAGCAGGACATTTATGTTTGAAAAGTTCCTTTTTTTTTTCTTTTTTAAATTTCAAAAGGGTAGATTTGTTTCTTAGGGATATCTTTACTCATATAGAACTACATTATGTTTGCCATATTAAAGTTTTCTTCCCTTAATCTTTCTATCCTTCCTTTCTATCCTTAATCTTTCCTGCCACAATTCAAGACCAGCACTTTGTTATTCTACCCAGCACTCATTGTGCACCTTCCCCCTCAGAGTCTCTTCATTTTCTCTTCTGCATATTCGAAATTATTACTGTACCCTCTTCCTGTCCAGTCTTCTCATCTTTAATCTGGACAAAATAGGTCAAGTCCATTTTAACTCATTGGCATAATTCTTCAGAACTCTGATCGTTTTTCATGCTCTTCCTTGTAGCCCCCGCTCACACCTTTCTTGAAATAAACCATACAGAACTGGTCACAGTACAGGAACGTGCCGTAGTGAGACAGCCTGGCTCTATCTACACCACCATGCAGGAGAAGGCTTTAGGCTCTCTGATGTCTGGGTGGTGCACCCAAGCGCTCGCTCCGTGAGGGAGGGTGCACCCTGCACTGCAAGGGGGCACGCAGGCCCTCCCCGGCTTGTGGAAAAGCCTGAGCACTCCCAGATCACTCTGTAGCCTCCAGTGTTCGTTCTTGCCACCAGCGGCTGACACTGGGCAGACCCAAGTGATCCGAGTCCCTCCAAGAAGGAGCCCAGTTCACGAAGGGAGAGGTAACTTGTGGGCTGACTGGCTTCACGTTCAATAAAGCTGATCATCAGGTATCAGGGTAACACCATGGCTGCTTCTAGCTCACGCTCAAGTAGGTACTGATGTCATTGCTTTGTCTTACTCTCCCTTAAGAGTTGCATGACACCCGTGGGCAAGTGAAATGGAGAAACCAGCGTGCAGAAACCCACTAATAAACATTGGATAAATAGCTGGACTTGCTGAATTCAATGGAGGTTTTATCCTTTCCTTACATCAGGCCAGGATTTCACCTTTAGTTCTTTTAATTGGATTTTCAAAGTCCTTATCTACTGTTTAGGAATGTTGTTAAGGGGCTGTCCTGGGTTTGTGTGTGTGTCAGGGTTTTTGGGTAGCAGGGGAGGGGGCTACAGTGGTGGCACCTATGAGAAGCTTCTTGAAGCTCCGCCGGCTCCAAGTCAGAGCTACCTTTGCACCAAGGCTGAGCCAACTGATGACGGTGGCCGAGCCTCTGCGATAACGTATTTAAGAATGGGAACCTGAGAGGAGGAGTTGTGACATCTGTGTGAGCACCAAGGTCACTGGAAGAATGGAGGAGGAAAAGGGAGGGGGGGAAACGAGGGAAACGCTGCAGCCCGTCAGAGGGACTCACGTCAGAGGAAGTTTGTGGAGGACTGTCTCCTGTGAGAGGGGGACCACGATGGAGCAGGGGGAAGAAGTTCCAGAAGCTCCCCTCACTGAAGATGGCAGAAGCAGCAGCACTGACTGCACCCCCCCATTCCCTGCCCCTGCGCCACTGGGGGAGGAGGTAGAGATATCGGGAGCAGAGCTGAGCCCGGGAAGAAGGGAGGGGTGGGGGGAAGGTGTTTTCAAGATGTGGCAATGCTTCTCACTGTCCTACTCTGTCTGTTACGTGTTGTTAGTGTCTGTAATAAATTTATATTCTTTTTTTGTTCCCCTATTGAGCCTGTCTTTTGCCCATGACCGTAATGGGTGATTTACACCTCCCTGTCCTATGTTGAATCCCAAGCCTGGCTTATTTTCTCCTTCTCATCACTGGGGGGGGAAGGGGGAAGTGAGCAGCTGCGTGGTGTTCAGTCGCCCTCTGAGCTCAAACCACAACAGGGACAAACAAGCACCTTTCCTGATTTACAAATGTACCCAGCTACTCTTCAGGAAAGCACCCCTAATTGCTCTTAAATACTTCTGAAGAGGGACTGACTTCAGCGAGTCCTTAAGTGCCATCCTAAAACCTGGGCCCTACAGACACTGCAATCTTAATTAAGTCATAAAGTCATAATTAAATTAACAGTGATCAAATACTGCTTCTCACACGCTCAGATGGTCTGTTTTGATAAGGAGTGATGTAAGAAACAGCTTCATTCATTCCATGGTACACTGACGTGTAGGAGCCACTGTCCAAAATGCGGGATGTTTGTAAGGGTGGCTGGGAGCGGAGCCATGGGTGTTGAGGGGGTCTGCATAATCAGACTTCATACACAGAAGTTTATGCATATCTTCTGATGGAACTATGCATATGTGTAATATGCAGCCAGAAATACTGCACAGTCAGGTGTGGAAAGCTGTGGTCAGTCAGCAGGACCGACTCATAGTCTGACCCCAACAGAGATGCAGAAGAGAGAAAGCCAACGAGTTCTGCTTGGACGGGACCTGGAAGAGAAGCAGCACCCAGGAACATCATGTAAGAAACCCATCTCCTGTTGTTTGAGTTGGCAGAGATAGGCATTTGTGTACCTTCTTTGTAAACGAACTGAGGCAAATAGAAAAAAGTTTTCAACTCTGTCATTACTTTGCCTCCTGAAGGAAACAATCTGCAAGAGTGACTACTGACAAACTGTTCAGGTCACAGGAGTGACAATGCACTCAGCTACCTTGCAGCCCTGAAGAGATTTGTGAAATTCTTACTGATTCAAGTGTTTTTGATGCAAAATGAAAATCAAATGGCATTACAGGAAGACTTTAAAAACGTACTTCTGTTTGGAGCATTTTACCCACAGTGTAGGTAACATTTTTAGTAATGTGAAAGAAGAGTTTTGCTTTAAATCCTTTTCTTTTCCCTCTACTTTCTGACAACACCGTGCTTTGAGTAAACAATGCAGACAAGTTATCAGTTGCTTTTATGGCTTGTCACATAAGTACAGGGGAAAACAATATCAAACTGTGACTATGAAACCAGACATGTGGCATGATCTTAGAGGTAGGTATGAGACTTGAAATCCTTTGAAATAACTTTTCAAAACTGACTAGGTTTCATGAATATCCCTCTGCATTTGTAATGTTGACACATTTCATTAAAAATCACTAACTTAAAGACAAGTCATCTAACTGAATTTGTAAAAAGATGTAACCCGCATCTGATCAGTACAGCATACATTCTACTTTTTTTTCCAGTTTTCATCAGATAATAGTCATCGTTTTACAACTGTATTAACTCACATCATTGCCCCTTTTTTCACTTTTCTACTACCAGTTTAAAATTAACAGAGTCTGTGGTTTGTACCTTCTCTTCAGCTTACCACATTATCTATTCTGTTTTATCTGCTAGGCTAGGTGAAATTTTTCTTCTTGAATACATTGCCATATGCTGGAGTAAAATGGAATAGTTTCACCGAGAGCAACAGAGCCACACTGATTAACCTTATGTGCTCAGACTGCATGGACAGCTTCGTCCTTCTCACTGGGATATTCCTGTTCAGGAACCCTTGGTATCCTAACTGGACTTTATATTAACAGTACCTTGCATAATTCATCTGTGCTCCCCCCATGCAAGCTCATGACACTTCTGGCAAACATGATTCTGAATTAAATTCATGGCTAAGCATTTTGAGGTTTCTAAAACTGGTACAATTAATTAAAGTGCTAATTAATACTTGCTTTTAGGGTCTGAGAATGAAGTAATGAAGTGTTAAACTCCAGCACACTTCTCTTAGCTCCAGAATTTTCCTGGATCTAATAATGCTCTGGGTCCAATACCTTTAAAGTCTCTGAGTAACACCGAACCAGCCTGGAGCAAGCTGCTTCAAACTGACTTAATTAAAAGATCTGTGACATGCACATTTACAGGCATACGTACATAATCACACTTGTATATATGTGTATCTGTACATGTAAATGTGCAGGCAACATGAGCCTGCATAGTCTATAATCTTTATGTTGTTTGACTTCTTATATTATATACTTTCTGAAGGCAGAAATCTTGCCAATCGTGTATTTGTGGTGAAAAATATCTACTACTTTCTAATGCAAGATGCAGGTGATCTCCAAAACAATCTCCCTGAATGTCACCATCCCAAAATCTGTATGAGCTTTCTATAGGAGGTTAGATGCAGAATTACATTTCAAAAGAGCCTGAATTAGATGCAACTTTCTGTAATACTAACAAATTTCATTTTTATTCACTTTGTAGCACTTCTCTGCCATTCACACTTCTTGAAAGAGGGTACAAAATGAAGCTATTATGGCATGATAGAGCATTATATTCCCTTCTTTAGGTTAACCATAGACAGTACAAGACCATGGAGAAGCAAGCCCTGTACTGCACATATGTGATGTGTCTAGTTATAATAGGGTGGGTTACACTTGGTCTGAATTTCACTCAGTCTGACCTGCAACTAAACCTTCAATTAACTAGACAGCTTTTAATGAAAAAAAAAAAGGCTTTCGCTCAAAAGCAGCTTTGCAATCTCACTTAGGCAGATCCCAACAGCAATAATAAAACAGCAAAACACCTGTAACACTCACATAATTAACACCCTTTTTATCCTGTACTATCACAAAGAGCTTCTTGCAAAAGGCTGCTGAATACATTGCGTTCTACCTGTTCTACTCTAAACGTGCCTTTTTTAAGATTCATTTCATTAAGCAGCATTCGATTGTATCCTTTTACACATATTTAATTACATAAATATACAAACTTACAGTCTGAAACAGAAATCAAAGGTAGGAATTAAGCAGTTTGTTTTTAGTATGAGTTAGATACAAATTCTTAGATGAGGTCTTCTGGATCTTAGTGCAATTGTCAGCAATCTGGGCATGGAGTCGAGCAATGAAAAAATTAAATCTGCATATACGACAAAATTATCTTGAGCAGCATAGTGAGGAGCCAAGAGGTTATCTTTAGAGCCAAGTATGCTAGATGAATAAGCAATACTGATAGCAAGATGTTTATCGATATTGAAGGGGAGTCTGAGCTACTTATACACTGGTTCTAAATTAGCCCAGCCAACTCATGAGAAGCATTGGCTTGTCTCAATGAAGAATTCAATGGAGGAATGAAAATTTGATCCACATGAAGCTATGGCAAAAACACGTTAAGACAAATGGAATGGGAAACAGAACACAGAATATCATTGTGCATTTGACTTGCTCGTCCTCTTCTGGAATATTACGGCATGTAGTAGAGGGAGACTGTTTCAGACAGTATCGGCAGAAATGACAATGCAAGAACTCTAAAGAGCACTCTGAAAACAACCATTCCCCTCAGAAAGGAGATGAATAGGAGGAGACATAATAAGAATATATAAAATACTGAATAAAGAAGGAAGACTAGGAACATGAGGGCTCCCTGCCTTATGAGACATTCTGTTAAATTCAAAAACTGGATAATTTAAACCTGATAAAAGGATACTCTTTGCTTTTTTTATACAGTGCATAATTAGACTGTTGGGCTCTCTGCTGGAGATACTTTCAGTTTTCTCTGTGATAACCTTATACTTCGTTCGTATATCTTAACTCTGTTTTTATTGTTCTCTTTGTTTTTCTCTCCAAGTTTGCCAAGGGAAACTGGAGAGAAATTAATACATGGTGACTTGTCTTCTAGATAGAAAGCAGTTCAGAAAGGAGGGCACTGACTAATTATACAACAAATGCTCTGTACAAGGAGCTTATACAAGATGAGGAAATCAAGAGAACACAATACCTGATTGCAGAAACACAAACTCTTGTCTTCCTTGCCGATATTAATCCACTGCTTCCTAAGTTCACCCTATAAAACCTGGCTACCCCTTTCTAGTGCTCTTTGTGAAAGTATCCTCACCACCATTCCCTAATGCTCAACTTCAGATCAGCCTAGAACAAAGTGATAGGAGCCAGAACAGCCAGGATCTGACTATAATTAACCACACTATGTTAATTACTCCTTCCTGTTCTGATGACATCAGGGAAGAAGGGGCAGAGCCAGGAGGGGGAAAAAAAAAATATTGCTGTCCTTTCTCAGGTTCTTTCAAACCTTGGAGGAAATCCCAAAGGGCTCCTGTGCTCACATGAAACTGAATTTTAACACATTATGAGATGGCTAGGGTATATTCAGTTCCATCTGCCCAGACTCAAAGCAAGTCTCTTGTAGTAGGTGGAACTACTCCTGATTTAAACACCTTGCAGCTGACAGGGAATTTGGCTCATTTTCTGAAAGCTGAGTTTGTAAATTTGGTATCACAGCCCTGCTAAGGGACTAGAAAAATGCAGAGGTTCTGAATTTCAGATCATATAGAATATTAAGTCCCAACCGCCTGTGTTTATTAAAGACCAGCTAATCTTTTATAAAGGTTTTGAATCAGTACTCTTCATACCATGGGAAGTGATTACCCCCTCTACACTCACTCTAGGCCATGCTGCCTCTCAAAAAGAAGTGTTACTGAAGTGCAAAGTCTAATAATTGTCACAGGTAGCAGATATAACATTAAGTACATCCTGACAAAAGATTAATAGCAGGGGTGCTGCACTGCAGGACTGAGGAAGGTAACCAAATGAGTAAATGTCAAATGAAGGATTATCCTCATTTGATGCTATTTCATATGCCTCCTTTCTGCATAATCTCTCCCAGCTGAGACCTAAACCAGGTGTTTTCAAATGCACAAAGTAGAAGCTCTACCTGGTGTGCTAAAGGAGATCCACTATTAGCTGTCAGCAGGAGCGACATCTTCTTTTCAAGTACTCAGCCAGTAGTCAGGATACAGCATTACGCTGCCAGCTGACAATGACAAAGTGCCCGCCAAGTCAAGCCCTATCTGCATTGTGCTAAACTATTACTATTTATTATTTGAACTGCAGTAATACCCATGTCAAGGACCAGAGCCCTTCTGTGCTTGGCTCTGTAAAAACAGAGCCCGCAATGTGGCTCCTTTCATTTGATTTCATCCTCAGCATCCCACAGTGCTCATATAGAGGGTCCTATGCTGAGAAGCTGTGTGAAGCACAGGATGTAATCTTTTAGGCAGAGGATGCACCTTTTTTAGCCAATGCATAAACCAGTGAGGTCCTGGAGATACGTTCTTAAGACAAGTAGCACCTTTGCAAAAACAGGTTAAAAGAGCATAAAGCCTGCAAAATCACACATACCAGAACTAAACCTTCCCATACCTTCATGTGCTGACTCATCAGCTTTTAGTTATGTGACCACATGCCCCTTTCCCCCCCCGCAGGATTCTTAACTTGTTCAGTGCACAAGATGCACAACAGTCTTCAGTGAGAGACCTTCTGGTAGTTTTCTTCTCCTTGCTCAGAGTATTGCCCATAGGCCTTTCTTCCATTGTATTTAAACCGTCAGTGAATAATTACCAATACCCTCCTGAGCTTCTCCACTGTGCTCATCACTGTATAATCTAGGTGCTTCACACAACGTTAATGCCTTCAGCCCCCCTCTGAGGTGAAGGGGAAGGACTCCTTTTGCACGGGAACATGAATCGAAGACAGATGAAGGTTAAAAGTGCCACTCCTTGTGGCTGCCCAATTTCAGACACGGAGACCCGATCGCGCGGGTTAGTTAACACGACACAGCACATCAAATGTTCCAACCAGCCGTCGGTAGCTTCAAGCCACGGCTGCGAGCAATTCGGCCCCTCTGCAGAATGAAGAACGCGAGGCTGGGTCCCTAGAAGAGAAACTCTACGAGCCTGGTGGTCACTTCCCACTAGTTGGGTTTGCCCAGCGTCAGGCTGGGACTGGGCTGCAAGAGCAGGGTCTGCCCTCCAGGCAGCAAACCGCCAGGTACGAGGCTCCCTCCCCTTTTCCAGCGAGGCAGGGTCCTGACTGATCCAGGGAGGATGCTCAGCCTGGGCACTGAGGCAGGCAGGGACCCGGCCAAAAAACTACTGTGCAGCCTTGAAATGAGAGATGGTATCAAAGCACAATCACAAGGGGGCAGTACCTTCATTCTCCTTAATGACCTGCTTCTGCGTGCTTTATTTGGCAGCTTTTTCTCTCTTCTAGTGCAATCTTGTGTTACCTTACAGAAGAGCATTTTGTCCCAGCTGGTTTAACCCGGACAGGTCCTGCTCTGACTCCTGACTCCTCTGAAGACTGCTTTCTTTTTCAACAAGGCTGTTGCAGCTGGGCAGACAGCTTAGCCACCACAGGCTTCCCAAGGAGGCAGAAGAGTAACCAGAGCTGCAGCTGCAGGGAAAGGTCCTCCTCCTTCTCTGTGGGCCCTGGACTGGAACATGCTGAACGCTTAGTCTATTTAACACACGCTAACAGAAACCTCTTCAGGGCTTAGCACTTGGCTGAATGGGACAATTTCTCAAAAACAGTCAATCTATAGCATCTAGGCAACATTCCTGGCAAATTTTAGCTTCTCAGTGAAAAGGTAGCGAGAGGTCTTTCACAGTTTGTACAGGAAAGTCTCTTCTTCCCTAACTTCATTCTGATTAGATAGGTATCTGCCACGAAAAATACTGCCAAGGGTAAACTATTTGGGCTAAGTTAAAAATGACTGGAAACAAGATCTAAAAGTAGGAGGACTGTATAATGTTAAGTATAGTTAAGGCTACTGATGCTGTCTAAAATACAAATCCTTCCTGTCTCGCAATTCCATCTAGTGGCCTGCAATACCGTACCATTTTCTTGCAGTAACTCCTATGAGATTTACCTGCAAGTTTCCAGAAGTTTGGATTCTACACTAGGAAAAGTTTTTTCTACGCTTTGATCACTGTTCCAGACAGGATATTAAATGGGATGAACCTACGGTTTGATTCAGTACAACAGTTCTTGTGCTGAATGCATTATTTACAAGGCAGTGAGTTGCAATAAATTCAGTTTTACTGATAGTATTGTTGATATTTAGTCTTGGAATTTATTAAAGCAATGAATTGTAGCTTGGGTTTAATACCTTACGTCACTGTTTATTTCAGTGTAGCTCTTTTATAGACAAGTTCACATGGGAGAATCTAAAGGCCATCAACAGAGGTGAGTTGCAAAGCTGGAAAAAGAGCTCTCCCTTTCCCTCCTTTCCACCAGGAAGAATGGAGACGTAGGTTTCCCACATGTTATATTGAACAGGCATACTTTTATCAAAAAGAAAAAAATTATTAATTCAAAATCATGTGAAATTTTGGGTTAGGCATTCCTGGAAAGTATGAGCAGGAGGTGCTGAAAGCTTTGGCCAGCCATAGGCTCAGTCACACAAGCTTTGCTTTCTTCAGTGGCACCAGTTCACAAGACTCACTGTTCTACTCCTTAGCATCCTTACTCAATCTCTGCCCATAACTCAAGTTCCACAGCTGCCTTCGAGAAAACTATTCATCTGGCTCTGGCTTTGCAGGGATGGCCCTTAGGTTTGTGAGTCTGTGTGCCAAAAACATATACCAACCATTTCCAGCTGTGGAGGAAGAGTAAAAGGAGGGGAGACTTACTCCACTGCAGAGAATATGCCAACATTCATGCACTACTTGTTTTACCAAAGTTACAAGCAATGGAAAAGGAGGTTAGTAATTAAAGTGCCATCGCATCTTAATGACAGAGGGGATAGAACACCTCCACATAGTGCATGTATTTAACAGATGTGGTCTAAAATTGCTGCCAGCTATTGACATAAATCATATTCTACATTAAGAAGCTTCGTAATTGGGACTGTGGCTACATGGATTGCAGAATTGTATTGCAGAGTTATGATATCACACCTGTGAAATACTGCAGAGCTATTCAAGTACATCAGAGCTAGAAAGCACAACTGTTTAAAATAAGTATTTAAAAAAAACAAACCGCACTTTTACTAATACCAAATATTTACAGTGCTGTCACTTTCAAAGCCTGGCAGGCTCATGGTTTCTGACACATCAGCTGCATGCCCCCTTTTCGCCAAAAGTGAAAATCCCCATGGCCAGATTTTGACGTTCTAAGCATGTCATTTTTGCTGGAGAGGCATCTTTGAGCCTTGCCAAAAATGGGTCTTTTAGATCGAGAAATTGCTCCTTTGCCTCATTGCAAATTGAAGGTGGAGGCTGCCTTTAAGCCAGGGACCAGCAGCACTCTGTGTGCCATAAATGCAAACCCAGTATTTCTGAGACTTTGGAGAAGTGGGGGATTTTAATGTTAATTTTTAATTTTTTTCTACTCCCTTTTTTTGACATTCTTGCTTTTGACCCCTTTCCCTATGCCCTGTTTGCTTCCCTTTCCTGTACAACTGTTGTGCACCTCTTCCCTTGCTACTCTGCTCTTCTGTCTACAGAGCAACCATTTTTGACTGCTTTCTTGCACACAAAGTGAAGCTGCCAAGTGAAAATCACAGCATTTCTGATGATAATGGATGATAACAGTACTTCCTTGGTATTAAAAAAAAAAAAAAAAAAAAAAAAAAAAAGATAATTTAGCCACAGGAAGTCTAATCTTTCAGTACAAACTAAAATATGAATAAAAAGTTGGGGATGAATACCAAAAAGTTCTAGTCAAACATTTTAACTGAACAGTACCCCGTGTCTGTGCTTTACTCTCTGATGACTGCGAGGTAGGAACATTTCACTGTCCGTTTTATCTATGGCCAGAAGAACTCAAGTGACTTGAGTCACAAACCTATCCTAGAGCTTCTTCTCTGAAAACAGATTCCTGAGCACACATACACACACCATTACTGCTGGTCAGATGGAGTATTACCTGCACTGGGCAGTAATCTACCAAATAGCCCCTTGCAGTTACCTTTCTGAGCAAGGGAAAAAAAAGTAATTTGTACTTCAGATTAAGCTCCAGTGAACATATGTTACAGAAACAGCAGAATGCACATATTCACAAAACAAAGTGGCTATTTAAAGATGTGAATATACATTCACATTTACGTGTGTGTACGACCCATAAATGAAAACATACAATATAGGTAGAAAATGGAATTCTTACCTTATTGCACTTGCAGATAAATGGCCATAAGAACCACTGGCTGAGGAACTGCTACGAGAATTATTGAGAATTGTGACCAGGGAATTTGGAGATGTCCGTATCATGGTCTGAAGGTCAAAGCTGTGATCAGATAGGGGGGATATGGACAACGTACGCTTTCGGCTTGGTCTAGCTGACAATCTCGGACTCGGAAACCTGGCGCCTGTTATGTAAACACAAATAATTATCCACCGGGGTACTTAATCGCATTTATTTGTTATCAGTGATGGGTAAAGGGAGTCGCAAGACACCAACACGCTGTGACAAGCCCACTCTCTCCACTTGTGATCTACTGGCTACGATTGAGGAAAATTAGGAAGAAAAATCTATCTTCCTGTGGCTTACCTCAGGGGAGCTCTGTTTATTAATGTGCAAGCAAAATGATAAATTGCTAAACAAAAGGAAAAGACTTTTATGAGTTATCCCCCTCATTTCTGGTGATTTATGAATCTGATGGCTTCTTAGACATTCACATCATTAATTCAACCATGAGAAATGAGACAGTTGTTCAGATCTGGGCTACCAGCAAACCCAAACCCCCATCACTTTAATACATACAGTCAAAGCTAGACTTGTAAAATACAGTGTAGAAATTAAGAGGCAGCTTTTCCTTTGTCGATTGTAATTCTGCCTGGTCGATACTTGATGCAAAACGAAAAATCAGGACTGAAAAAACACTATGAAGGCCACTCTACCAATAGATGTCAAATTGACATTCACAGCAGTAGACTGAGAAACAGTAGGCTTTATTTGAATTCGTTCAGGATCCCATGATATTCTTGCGTTTGGGTTGTACAGGGCCTACAGTTGACAGATCTCTTTCAGATTAGAGATTAAGCTTTTCAAACCAGCAAAGAGAAGGCAACCATACGGATATCATTTAAATAAATACATATTACATTTCTAAATTTTCAGTGCCGCTCTGAAAATCTCTACCTCTTCTGGTCTATTTTACCACATCATCCCAACTCTCTGCAGTCTTGACGGAAGATATATTACCTTAAATTTCTTCCCCTTATTTAATTATTTTCAATCTTGGTTGAGACCGGGGAGAGAATTACCTTCCCCACTGCGTACTGAACTATTTCCTTTAACAGTACTGCTGCTTCTACTTTTTTAAGCCCTTTAACCTGTAGTAAAGGACTGAGTCCTAACGATCCTGGCAGCCAGGGTCATGCAGGTCTTGGGTTTGATACCTACTTTACAGCTGCTTTTTTTTTTTCCCAGAGTCCCTGACATTGTCTGTAACTTGCTAATAATTCACAGTTGGCCACAATACTCCATTATAGGTCTGCCTCTCCTAATTCTTGCTCATGTCTGGGTGCCCAGGACCATTTTTCAGCAGGGTGTTTAAGCTTACGTGCCTAACATTAAGCAGAAGAGCCTGACTGACTCCAATTGGACTCACCTCAAGGACTGAGCTGGATTAGAATCTGCCGTTACGTTTTCCTTACACACCTGACCAGGTTGCCCTTTTTTCTGTGTGTGCTATCCAAGATTTTCATCTGGTATTAAAAGATGACATTTTATTGCCGCTGTGACTGTGTGATCAGATCTCTGTATATAGTCCTTCTCCTAATCTGTGCTTAGATTTGCCTCAGCACGCCAACATGGGTGTCAATTGTCTTTGGCATCTGGCTAACACAGAGATTTTTCCTTCGTGCTCTGTTTCCGCAATAGGCCTTAGCCCATACTGCTTCAGTCTTTCAATTAATATTCATGCTCTTGATTCATCATTTAAAACTCGGGCAGAGTCTTTTATTTCTTCCTAAAAGCTACTACACATTATTTTATGTAATCTGTTTTATCTCCTTTCTATGAGCTTGCTATTGTACTGTGTCTGCTTGATATTTTGTTAGAGCTGTGCTTCGCCTTTCAAAGGCAGAGATCTTTTATTTGTGCTTAAATAAAAACCAACGATTTGCAGCTGGAAGAAGCTGCAATATATTTAATAAGGAAATACAAGATACAGGTCATGGTAAAACAAAAATATTAGCACTTTGCACTTACATCTTTCATCCACAACTCTCCTCCGCTGACCATTCAGCCAGTGTAAATGAGAACAACGCCTCTGAAATCAGTAGTGGTAGCGTAATTTGCTGCAGCTAAGGATACAATTCAAGTGCTTTACAGGTGAATAAACTGTTATTGTGGTTTTACACAGGGATAGCTAAGCACAGGTGTTCCTGGTTGGACAGCAAGCGAAGGGGATGAGGAAGACCTGCTAGACATTGGCTGACCAGCAAAATGAGATGTTACTCAAGCACTGCTACCACAGTACCATGTGTTACTACCAGCCATCCTAATGGAGTGCTATATATGACAGCAACAGTTTGCAGTCATGTGAATGTAATTATGAACCCTCTGTTTTCCACAAACTGATGGGCACAGACCTCATCCTGCCAGCAAGAAGGCCGCAAAGGCGCTCAGAGGGAACAAGCACAGCTCCCTCTATTTTGATAAGCAAAACCTAGTTACATTTCTGTATTTATAACTGAGAGATGCTGTGTGCTACTGATGGCCATGCAGGAGCAGTTTCAAATGTGATTTCCAGGAGAAACACTTTCAAAAAATTACTTCTTATGGATCTGAAGCCTAGTTTTGAATCTGTACAACTACAAAGGGATTGCCACATATTTGAGAAATGCATTACAAGCCTGCTAAGCATGGTCTGATGGCTACTGATGCTAACCAGAGAGGGGGCGCATAGGTTTGATCAAAAAAGTGAAGCAGTTGTTAAGAATACCAGTATCCAAGCATCTCTCCTCTGAAGCTAGACTGGGCAATAAAAGCAGGAGACGACGGTTGTGTTTTGCTGCTTCTGCGATCGGACACCGTTTATTTTCCATGCCTCGACCACCCCAGCAGATTCTTCGGTACTCCAGCCCGCATCTCAGAGAGGACTGAGCAAAGAGCAGCAACAAGCGTTCAAAGCCCTCACGATCCTGGAGAGAAGCACACCTACCCTTGACAGGTCACACAGGAGGGCAATTTATACTCCCTGTGATGCTTGCAGACTCTCAAAACCTGGAACAACTTCCCTCCTCCTCCTCCTTGCCCCTTCTGCACTGAGCCCATCTTCTTTACCCCTTGCCTAAGCCACGCTACAGCTCTTGTAAGAGGCCTCTCTCTGTGCATTGCTCATTAAAGCCACCCCTTGCCTCCCCGCTGCTGCCAGGGCATCCCTGTCCCTGCTCTGTGCCACTTCTGCAGCCAGTGATAGAGAAAGATGCTCCACCCAGCTGCGAGGGACAGAGCCCGAGCTTCAGCCGCACCACACAGCATTCTTGGGCTTCTACTTCTCCTCCAAGCAGTGCCTATTTTGGGTCTTACCTAGCCCTGGGAATTTGGCAGTCAGTCCCCTCCAACTACCCGGGACAGAACCGCCTCCTGAGGGCCAACCCTCTCCTGCAAAAAGGGAATAATTCTGCTTCACAGTGGGAGCTCAGCAGCTGAGGCTGGGCGAGAGCTCTACAGAGTCTGACCACAGGAGAGGGGGATTCGCTTCAAGGGAGGCCACGACTTTCAAAACTGAAATTACAATTAAATGGAATTACTGTTTTTTCAGATCTTCGTGGCTTAATTAGGCTTCACATGCCTAAAAAGTCTTCAGCATGAGCTGACCACTCATTACACTGCAGGACGTTTGATAAACCATTCATTTAGCATAACATCAGTCTGAGTTAGTACGTTACTATAAAGTGCCTCTGAATACGAAACCAAACTTTTCAGCCTTGCCCAGGTGTTTATTTTAAAAACAAACACTTCAGTATTTATTTAGCCATTTGAGATGTTCATCTGCTCACAGTATTCTCCCACCGAAGCATTACATTCCCTACTCAATAATGTTTTAAAACCAAAAAATGCGGGAGCACTGATTCACTAAAAATCCATTTACCTCTGTGCAAGTGCTGAAAAAAAACCCATCAGCTTTGGCAAAGCATGCAAATGGAAGCTGACAACGAAGATTTGTTTAGGAATGTCACCTTTTTGGAGTAGCTGTTGGAGTAAAAAAAAAGTCAGTAGATGATAGTAAAGACTTGAGTGCGCCAACAAAAATGCAGCAGGTGTCAGAAGAAAAGATCTTATTCCTGAGGTGGAGATCAATTCTAAAATAACAGATATCTATCTCCATCATAAATTTCAAAAATGGAATATGCCATCCAGCAAATTTGCCCATGAATTTGATTTCTGAGTTGAAGTTTTTAGCATTGCTTAATCATTTATAAGGCAATCTTCAGACATGTATCATTTATTCCATTCCTTTAAATCAAACTTCTTCAACCTTTTTTATTCCATCCCTCTAAATCAAACTTCTTTGAACCTGTCTCAGGGACTAGTTTTTGTTGAAGGCTGTGAACATGGGAAGTTTGATTTTTTTTTTTTTCCCCCTACATTAAAGCTTTTTTTCTTTCTTTCTTTTCCTTCTGGTTTTTGCTCACAGATGTGTAAACTTTGTTTTCACTTCATGAAAGTTTGTCATAAATTTTGGTTCAGTTTTCGAAATGGTAAATCTGTCAACAGTATGCGAGGAAAAGGAATGGCTTTGCTACTCCACCCTCATTCTCCAACCGTGCCTGAAAATCTGAAATCAAACCGAGTCTTGGCTTAACTCTTCAGGCTGGCTGAATTCTTTATGTCAGTTGGGTTGCTACCACTGTCTCTAATGCCAAAAGGGGTAGGTCAACGCTGAATACCTTTGAAAAAGAAAAACCTCCCATTCTGAGTGAGCATAGGCAAAATTTAATCAGACTGAGGATATTAATACTCTCAGGGTGAATCTGGAAACCTCAGGGAATATGCTTGCCTTCCACTGCACATCATTTAAAAGCAGAGTAAAACATTCCCCAGGTGAAAGATGAAGCTATCAGACCCAAAAGGCTGTGATTTTTGGAATTATGTAAGTGCTTAAAAGACAGTTTTGGCACACAGTATCTTTACAGCCACAACAAGGAATTTCGGTTGTTGCTGCTGTGGTACTGTCAATGCCTTCCGACAGCTACTCCCCTCCTAGTTACTTTGATGTTGTACTTAAAGGTAGCACCTCTGACCCTTTTAGATCAAGCAAGAAGACGGGAAGACTTGGTCAGGGATTCTGGCCACCAAAACTGTAGAAAAGCTTTATAGCAGCAAATAAAATTCTGGCCCACTTTTCATGCCACACACGACATGGTGAGGAAAAATGACAGTCAAGCATACACAATCGAGGCTTTATTCTTCCACAATATATTAGACAGTTCATGGACAGTGAAGTTCAGAGCTTCAACAAGTCTACTTCTCTTTAGGCAAGACTTAACTTTCTGATTAATGTTTCTCCCACCCATATCATCCTCATTTTGAAATCAGACTTCCAGCATCGCAGAGCAAAAGAAAAGGCCCCAAACTACACAAACTGCATGTGCTATGCTTTTGTGCCCAGTGCGTGCTGGTGTTGGAATTATTATTTGTACTACAGGAGAGGGTAGAGATGCCAAATTACTGTGCTGGATGCTGTATAAACACACAATTAGGAGACAGACTTGCTTCACAAAAGAACAATGCCTTGCTTGTATCTATGTGGTTGTTGTATGAATAAATGAGCAGCAGCCTTTGAGTTGAGTCAACTTGCTTAGAATTTGATAGCAGATAATGAGGAAAACTACCAAGCTCTCTTCTGTTTCCTTTGACAAGACTGGGCAAAGGCGAAAGAGCACTTTTAAGATCATCATACAAACCCTTAAGAAGAAAGATCCAAACAAATGGCATTGCTTTGCATTGATCACTGTACTTTGTTACTAAATGCAAACATGGACATTCTTATTGTGCTTTTTTTTTTAAAGTCTTAATATTGGCTTCCTGCTAATTGTTTTGTTCTTGTTTCTAATCTAAAATTCTGACAAAGAAGAAAGGGGTTTTCTTTAGTATGATGAATGATAGGACATTCGGATTCCTACTTAATGACAATTAATTTACTGTATACCCATGCAAGTTAAGATAGTTTTAATTAGTTTTTACAAAGTAAAAGGGTAACTTCATACTCAATTTAGATAAAAGCAGCTATTGCCTGACTAAACACATTCTCATCAAATACAGAAGGTGAGTTGAGTGACCTTACTAGGATTCACTCTTATTTTAATTCTCTATTTACTGTTTAAAAATAACCCATTTGCATAATAGCGCTACACATTTTTGTCTCTAACTCTGAAATAATCTCTAATTGAAAAGTTGCTGCTATAATGAATCTCAAATGTGTGATCTTAATTTTTAAAAACAAACACAAAACAAATTAAAGAGCGCATTTCAAATATACTGTAGCTAAAGCAGGTGACAGAAAATATCCTTATTAGAGATAGTGTTTAGGTACCTTTTATGAATGGGTTGAAGTTATGGGCACAGGTCAAAACATCTTCTCTTAAATGATAACAATCTTGGGATGCAAAAGCTGTAATTCTATGTACCTTACAGCACAGACAACCTCTACAAACACATGAAGGTCCTTTGTGCAAATGTCATTATTTGTATGAGTACTGCAATGTCTTCTGTTTTTCTGAAGTTTTCTGGCATGCATCTGGGTATCTCTCTTACTATAGACAGGACAGACCCACTCAATCAAGTCTGCATTCGAACACATGGTTTGGTACCGCTACCTACATGCATCCCAAAACTCTCTCTCAATAGGAACCAAAACCATGGAAAGAATAAAATATCCCTGCTCATTGCAGTGGGGTTTGGACTAGATGACTTTAAAAGGTCCCTTCCAACCAAACTAATCTGTGATCCCTCTACTTCAATGAAGTCATGTCCATTCATACAAGCTGGGGATTTTCCTTGCAAATGGGACACAGAAGCAGATTTACCTGAACCACGCATAACATTCCATTCTGCAACAAGATATTAGAAATATCCATCAAATGCATTAGCAGCGTACCTCGCCTCTCCCTATTCCTCTCAAACTCCAAATCAGGAAGTTCTTAGGCCTTCAAGTGCTGAAGCCTGCAGATTAATTTCTGGTCCCGCTACTTGTGTGGATTTATTATGCTTCTGAAGCGGGTTCAAGGCATGTTACATTACTGTAAAATCACTATGCACGCTACCAGTGCAGTGAGACTGATAACAGAAACTGAGTTTAAAAAAATCCTTCACTATCAAGGTAAGAGAATGAATAGTTTCCCTGTCCAATTCCACAACTATCTGTCTTGCGTGATTTTTGTAAAAATTGTCGGTCAGTCAACTGCTTCACACTCCCAGGCATGTGTTCTGCAGGGGTAGCTATCTGTATTCCCATGCGCTCCAGAGGTGAACCTCCCAACTCCCACACTCCTTGAGATCAGCAGCTATGGCATGCAGCCAACAGCAGGGAACAAGAAACTGCATGCTAACAAAGATTTTAAAAAGCTGTGGGACAACGAGGGGGTCTAATGCTCTGTACTACCAAGTAAGAGTCAACAGTCACCACCTTTTCTTGTCACCACCTTTTATTTCCCTTGTTGGAAGGAACCGAGTACCTCCCAAAAAGCATGTAAGCATCTTATAACTAGAGGGGAGTGCTCTGCATAATCCCTTCTGGCTGATCAAAAGCAGCAGTGAGCACTCTGGAATGGGGTGCTCTCTCCTCCTCCTTCACCAGAGAAAGGGAGACAGATTAGAGGTCTGAAAGATGCTGAAGTGGGTAAAGAAGACTGTTAATATTAGAGAAAACTAAGTCAGGATCCTCGAGAATTCAGCAAACTGCTTTACCTTAGAAGTGGTCTCAAAGTGTATCGGTCTGCGATACAGAGCTTGTAAGCATGGCTGCCACTCTCTAAAGAGGAGGGGAACATGCTCTCCTAACAGAAAAACAGATGTAAACCTTTTAACAGAGAGCTCATCAGGGAAATGCTCACCCTAACAATGAAAGTGAGTTACTGATTGTGAATAGAAAGGGACATTTTCAAAAGCACTCAAGCCCTGCTGGATATAAAATTTATAACCTGTTTTCAGGAGCAGTCCTGTTCCTTTCCCTACTTACTTTCAAAGTCTACTTTCAGACTTGATGTAACCCTTGTACATTTGGCAATCAGTGCTTTGGCCTTCCCACCTCAAGAGGAGGCTTATGTTGACTGTTGACTCCCATTCCTCTACATGGAGGCCTTTTGGGTCAGACCAGGAACAACCCACACGGTTCCCGTTGTCCGACTGTCTGTATTTCTAGAAAACGTCACTTACTATCCATGGCATGAAGATATTCCATGTGAAGAGCACCGGCTCCTGCAGTGGCAGCAGAGGGAATGATGTCTGCGTACGGGCTGCGCTGGCCTGCCAACAGAGCCATCTGATGGTAATATTCAGCTGGACTGACGCCAGCATGCGGAGCTAAAAACACAACATAAAAAGCACCATTAATGACGTAAGGTAAACGAGAAGGAAAGTTTTATCACACTGCTGGTTTCTCTGGCTATTAAAACAGCTTGTTTATTTTTTAATGTAATGCAAGGTCTGCAATATGCCACCACCGGTCAGTCTGTTTCAACCAATGATACTGCAAAGACACCATTCAAAAAACAGCAAGGCATAAAATATTAATGAGCTCGGTGATCTCATACTTTTATATTTATTATTCAGTGACTCAAAAAGTGACAAGCTGACAGCAATGGAAACTAGTATGATTTATTTAGTGACATAAAAAAGCAGGAAAACATTCCTAGAGCTTTATTCCCATTTACTTCATCCCTGGCCCAAAGGACTCCGTGTCTAAGGTAACAACGTGGTTGAACTTCCATAAGCATAAAAGTTTCAGGAGCGTTTGCTTACAGGACCAGAAGATTTCCACTTACAGTGACAGATTATGTATAAGTTTAGGACTAAATGAGGACAAAGCATGTTTTCAGGATAAATACTAGCTGTCCATGAACACAGGGGCAGTTTTGGGGGAGGACAGACTAAAGTCAATGAATGTGGCCATCCGATCCTTCAGAGTTCATATGTAAGTGTACCTGACACACGAGCATGTTTGCAGAGTCAAAACCACCGATGGGATAGGCTCTACATCCCATCAGTGAGATTATGACCAATGCAGTCCTCTGATAATGACTTATATTAGCCTTCCTCTCCCCTAAAAATAATACGTGAGCTTTCTGTTCCCCTGAAGTTTTCAAGCACGACATCAACTAACGGGCAACTCTGGACAAACATAAAAAAACCACATAATTTTCATCTCATCTCATCTCAGCAGGCTTCAGATCGTACCATAAGTAGAGGGTCATTTCATGGATTTGTGTGAGAAGTACTCACAAAATAAGCTGGGCTCCATCACCTTAGTCCTCCTCTGACTTGCTATGTGACCTGAGGTGACCAGCCTTCCTCTCTGCTCTCTACATGTCCCACTTGCAAACCAGTTAAAATTTCCTTATGCTCTGCTCACCAGAAGATGGTACATAAATTTGCCTAAAACACTTCCCGTTCCTTAGGTTAATGGGCTACACGCCAAGAGATTATTTTTATATTCTTTCGTATTATTTAATGAGATTTTCCTTTGATCCCAGCAACTGAATCTTGAACGGAAACAAAATTTTAAGCTGAAATCCTCTGAATTCCCAACTTAACTTGAATATTGTTATTTACACAGTAAAACTAAAAAGGATAATTTATGTTTACATTAGAGAATCAGATCCTAAATGCAAACTTTAGAAGGCGAGAACCAACATTTACACTAAAAGGAGGTAAACATGGCACTGGAGTTTGGAGAAAAGTTTCTTCAGCAACAGATTTCTATGGTGTATAATCTGTCTTTATTTTTACCAAAGAAAACGGAAGAATGTGCTTTTGATGTTATAAAGTTAAGTATAACCAATTTCAGGAAAGGTTCAGAAAAATAAAAGTGCATCTAACAGGAACAGGAATGGCATAAAAAATGAGCTGAGATACATTGAAGGTTGATGGCATTTTTTTCCAAATTACAAATTGATTTATCAATTAAATGTAATCTACTTCAGTCACCACCACTTTCTGTGAAACGGCAAGAGAAATATTGAGACCAAATTTTAAAAGAGGAGTAACTCACACTGAATCACTGATTTTAAAAATTTTACAGTAGTAGGCAACCAAAATATCTTTCCAGACACACTGAAAATACTTCCTGAGCTTTCTAACATAAGTGTCTGGGTTAACTAACAATAACATTGGCTGCAAACTTTAAAATGAACTGCTGCAGAAAACACAGCGAGCACATAATTGCATTACTAAACGTTCCATATGCTGAGAAATGCTCTGGTGCTCTTTAAAGATCATTCCTTACTACCTTCTTCAAACATAAAACATTAGCCTACTAAATGATGCAGCTGCATGAAGGGTAAATGAAGGGTAAAGGGCAAGGCCCGCAGCCCTGAATTTTCTCCTGCTTGTTCCTGAGTAGCTTCAGCTTTGTCCCTGCTTTTTCACGTGGGGAGGCACTTGCTTCTGCATTGTGGGCATTGCTGAGCTTTGTCTGAGTGCTCTGCTCCACACACACCACCGCCCCGGTCCCTACCCCTGCCCAAACCCTCTGTGTTACTCAGGGGAGCCCTTGGCCCGCCGGTTCTGCTGGGTAAGGTGACATGACAAGACAGCAGACACTGCACCATTACTGCTGCTGTGGCAGTCAGTAATTACAGCTGGCAAGACTTGCAGTGAACGTGAAACTGCTCTTCCTTTAGTTCCAGATTGTTTTGGCTCCTGGCCACCCCAGATCTGCGAGGCGAGGGACTGAGCCCAGTAGTACACTGACCTGATTATCTAACTGGACTAAAGCAATTAGGGTAGCAGAGAAATCTCCCTATGACTTTCAGAAGAGCAAGAACAACTTCCAAGTTTTCACAGTTCAAATGCTATACGATTTAAGCCATGGTGTCCATTATGTTATTAGTACATTATATGCAGGGCGGGGGGTTATTTACATTCTAGTCGTGCCCAAGCCATGACCTGAACTATCTGATCCTAGGAACCTACACCTGAAAAAAGCATTTAATTCTATACTCAACTGATCACACAATAAACGATGGATTGCAGAGAACAAATTTAACAGCTGTTCAATAAGCATGTTGTTTTACTGAAATATCTCCAATGCCTCAATCAAGTTCCTGTATTTTCATGAGGTGCTGCACAACACCTGGGCTGTGGTAACTGCTCAGAGATCAGCTGTGAGCCTAGAGGAAACGTGAAGTAACACGTATTTCTTTAAAACCCAAAGGAAGAAGCTTAAGCTAGTAAGTTTAGCTTGTACTTATGAAAGGCTAAGGTTGTGTATACAGTCAGTGATCAAAGCTCAGGGGATTAGCGTTACGACAGAGAATACTCAGCTGTGTTGTCCACCCCGAGTGTCTCACGCCATCCAAAAGCCCGTGGGTATCCGAGGCACCTACGTGAGGCCGGCAGGTATGAGACAGGCCTTAGCGGAAAAAACTGCTGTTCTGAGGTGGCAACTGGAGTTGAGGGAAGGTATTTCACAGGCCTGGACTGACACCAAACATTTACCTTGCGGACAGATGAAGCTTACCACCACTGTATCTATGAGGGAGCTCCAGACTCAGCTGGTGACAAGCAAGTGCCTGTACTTGGGCGAACTGAGTAGTTCTCGAAAGCTCCACTGACTGCACTGCCTAGAACTCACTGGACTGTAACAGCAAAACAGCACACCAGGATCACAGACTGGTTTATATATTGCAGAGACCTACATTTAGGTGCCAAAATCTGGAACCAAGTTTTACCCTGAGACATCTGAGAGTTTCAGAGACCTTACCACTGGCCGGGCGAACATTGCAAAGCGCCCCTAGGAGACCTCTGCCCTTCTGGGTGCCGGGTCAGATACCCCAGTGCATCTCAGCTAGCACTGTGTGCCTACATCTACGCGAATGAATTCAGTGTTGTGTACCTGAGACCAAGAACATACACAGATTCATGTCATACGGTTGTGTGATAGGTGGTTTCCTTCCCACCTGCCTTTGTATGTGCAACCAGGGCATACCTTAGACGTAAATGAAATTCTGCAGGGATGTGATCTGAAGATTACTGAAGGAAAGATAGCAAAGTGTTCTGCAGATCAGCTTTTGCGAAAAGCTCAAATATACATCGCAAGTCTTTCCAATTTTTGACTCATCTCCCCAAGTCAAAACATGTATTTCTGAACATTCAAATTGCTCCTTCAAAATATTTTTTTTTTTAATACTTTGGCTAAAATAAATAGGGTAGAACTAGCAAGGATTCATACAACATCCAAAGCGCTGCCTGAAAAGCCCTATGTGCATGCCATATACCTTGACTGACAATAGGTCATTAAAATTTATTCTCATAAGAATATGTGCCCATAACTAATGGATTAACTGTAAAGGTATATGTTCTTATAAGCGAGGATTAATTAGTTATCCGTTTGGATAGGGCGCACTGCTCATTTTTCAAATTCAGCTAAAGGCAGTTTAATTCTGTTTGGTAAGTTTCTGCATATACTTGGGAAGATCTTTCCCATAGTTAAAATAATAGTTTCATTATTTCCACTACATATTTGTTTGGAAGCATGTTATATTTTAGCTCTCTTTAGCAAATGCTACAATTCTGAAATGTCAAAGTGCTTACTCTATTATTGGAAAACCTACCGCTAACAAGAGTGAGCCTTTTTGCAACTCCAGTCATTGCTCACTTCGGCAAAATTCCCACTGAAATTAATAGGAAATGTGCCAAGAGCTATCACAGGAGTTCATTTCAACCCAGATAACAAGGAAAGTAATAGCCATGGTCATACCAATACTTAAAGCATTGATATTACAAGTACACTGCCCACTGTTTAAACTAAAGGAGCCAGTCCTGATCATCAGCCACTTCTTCTACAGCAGCATCATTTCATTTGGCCATATTATTGGCTAGGATAAACTGAAATAATTCTACATAACTTTAACAGAACTATTGACTAAATGTAACAAGTCAGTGCATGCTTTACATGATTGAAGAATACTATTTTAATTAACGAGCCTTTTGCACCTCAAGAACCCCATGGTTACACACTGATGTACACTCATGAAGAATCTGGCTCGATTCAGTGCAGATACAGTGGATTTCTTGGGAGATCAGAAGCGCACCCCGGGTCAGCTCCACCAACAAAAGATATCACAAGACATACACCACCCTTCCATCTTAAATTTTGAATGAGGCAGGGTTTTTTTTTTTTTTTTTCTAATTCTCCCTGAAGTTTCAACATTTGTGAGATGTACAAATGAGCTGTGATCGGCTGATGAAGTATTGAAACATTTATGACATAATGAATATGTCTGACAAACCTGCTGAAGCTGCTTTGAACAAGGGGAAAAAATGTTGACAAGATTAATATAACTTAAGTTGCTACAATGACAGAAAACAGGAAGCCTATCTTAACCCACCGTCTGTTGGGCTGAGTCCGCGGGCTGCAGAGATCATGGAGAGGGACGGACTGCTGTGCAGGGACCTGATGTAGTCCATGTAGGGGTTAATGTACGGGTGAGGAGTGCTGAAGGGAGACTCCGATGTTGCAGCAGGATTTCGGTGCGGGGAAATTCTAAGGAACGGAAGCTCTGAGTATGTCGGGCTACTAGATAAGGCAGAAGGCCTGGAAGAAAAAAAGGAAGAAAAACAAACAAAAACCAGCCAGGTTATCTATATGATAAAGAAAAATACTGTAAAGGTAACACATTCATTTCTTGAAGAATAACAACTGGGTTGCACGTGTAATAACTTCCACTAAAGTCAACTGCCTGGAAAGAAAAAAGATAGGAAATGAATTCTTCCCTGTACCCATTAGCAGCAACATTTCTCTGACCAATTTTAACATGAGTTTATATTTGGTTTAATCTTTATATCCCTCAATACCCTTTCCCCATGGAGTTCAGCAGAAAATCACTTTAATCAGTGTGAAATATGCACCCTGTACACCACATATTAATTCTTGCTACACTATGGAAGACATACTGAGATGCTGAATCATTTACATTTTCAAAACCACATAGCTATTGGAAAAAGTTTTGAGAACTACACTGTGCCCACTCCCTTCTCTTGCCAGCACTCTTCCTGAGAGTGCAAGATTGCACATTTATACAGAAGTCATTTCAGAAGACCCAAACTTTGTAAGCCATTAAGACTGCTGCGTCCTTTGGAGCAATTATTTGTCGATGTCCCTTCCCATGAAAGATGCAGAAAACTCGGTGGCAAAGGATGAAAGATTGCTGCATGTTTGTTTTTAGCATGGTACCAGAGACTGACACCTTTAACAACACCACATTAATTAACTACCTCGTTCTTACAAAGGGAGAGCTGTGGTGCCTTCTCAGGCTACGTTTATGAGGCTGTGATGAACCAAGGCTGAAAGCTGAGTTCAGAGCTGACAAAAGACAAATAACCTGCTGCAACCCTCCCCATCGTCCCACTCTGCCGATATGACAGCGTCCGGGCTCTGCCTGGAGACCTTTCTCTTGCAGCATCCCGCCTCCAAAGGCACTGGAAAAAGTCCAGATTTCATCAGAAGGGGTTGGAGTGCCTGCCCTTGCCAACCTGCTCTTTGGCAAAAGACAATGATTAAGTCTGTCAAGCATTTGCTGTAGTCCAACTGGCTGACCCGAACTAAATGCCTTTTTGTCCCTGTTTTTCCAATTAATTTAGCATATATACAGCACAGACACAGGCAGCAGCTGTGAGAGCAGTGAGGGCAGCCTGTTCCTTTGATGCTTCGGGCTTACAAAGAATAATAAAACAAGAAATGTACTTTTTTCTCCTTTAACATACACATACCGTGATCAGTGGAGATAGTTGTCATCACCTAAAAGGCCAACAGAACATAATCTTACATAGGAGCCAGTTCTGCCCTGCCACCAGCTTGGAAATGCTAGCGGATGAGTGGGACAAAGATCAAAGTTATGCATTCCTAACACAACGCTGGCTTCCCTCCCACAAAATCCAGGAGGGCTCATAAAATCTGGAGAAAAAAGATTTTTCCTGTTGTGCTTTTCTCCCTCTTTTCCTTTCCCTTCCCTTCCCTATTTGTCTTTTGTGTGTTTCTTGCCCTCCGATGGCTTTCTGCAAGGTAAGTCTTTATGAAATTACCTCCCAGCTCCAAAGTTTGTTAGAGAGCTGCACTGTTGTGTGCTAGCAGCAGGTACATGCAGCGCAGTCGCTCCTTTGGCACCCAGGCAAGCGCGCCACGCCAAGCCCGGCCGCTCACCGGTACACCTTCACTGTACTTAAAATGCACCGAGAACCCAAACCAGAAGCCGTTTTCCACTACCATGCAAAACAGGCATCTCCTTTCCTCAGAGCACTTTTTCTCCTCATGGTTTTGAGGCACCTTTGGTTTACGGTGGAAACACATCTTTACTCTTGGTGGTACTGCAAAACCCCACCAGCCACGAAGCATTTGCTGTCTTGCGGTTCCCGGCCAGGCTGAGGGTGGAAGGCAGGAGTCTTAAAACTCATGGTGATGTAGGAAGCAAAAATACCACAGCTGGATATCACATTACAGAGTGAATTTGCCATCCTGGCAGTGACGAAAATACAGTAGTATAGCAAATTTAATACAAGAGTAACAAAGAATCTAAGTTTAGATGTCATTTTGCAAGTCATTTTTTCTAATGTGATCTCAACTCAGAAAGAGTTAGAAACCCAAAGAGCATGCAGGCAAGCAGGAGCCCTGGCCTTATCTGGTGCATATCAAACAGAAGACTGTTTAAAAGCTTTTGCAAGAAGGCTGAAAGCCTGTATCAGCCTCAGCGATTCACTCTCCAGCTGGCCAACAGCCAAACGCTGCCGCAGGAGCAAGATTAAGAGCCAGGCTGTCAGCTTCTCCCTCCCGATCCAATGGGAGCCATCCAAGGACACTGGGACTCAACCGCTTCTACTCCTCCTCCGCCCTGCCTCTTCCTCCCTCCGCTCCTCTGAGCTCCTGGGTTTGTCAAGGATGCCAGGGAAAGGACGCGGACCGGGGTAACATCGATCGACAGCAGGCATCTAAGCTGTACTATCAGAGGCAGAAATAAGGAGTCATCGGTTTCCACATAAAATTCCCAGCTCTGGACTCTCATGTTTACTAATTTCTCTCCAACATCTGATTTTAATGTGCTGCCAACTTCTCCGCTCACTTCCAGCCCGTACTTTTCTCACTCCTCTGTGTTTCCAGACCCTCATTTCCCTACAGTCCCATTTTCCCTCCTGCCTCCATCTGCTCTCAGCTCCCACTGTTTGAGTCCTCCCGATTTATTCCAATAAACGTCACATATTCTTCCCTTCCCTCCATGATTAAACTTCACTATGAACATCTTTCAAAAGTATTGTTTATCGCCCTTCTTCAAACTAAGATGTGACTTTTAGAAGGGGTGCAGGCAAACTCTTACTGAAGTTATTAAACCTATTGCTTTGCAACCCCTTTTTGTACCAATAAAGAATGACTTTTTCCCTGTGAACAACAGACAGTACAGCCCAGGAGTGGCTCTGCAGACACTCACTCAGTCACAAGCAAATCACATCTCCAGATGTGGGTGGCTGTCCACCCCCATCGTTTGTATTTCACATGTACTTTGTCCCCAGCCTGGGCAAATGGTGCTCTGCCTTGGGTCTGAGGCTATTTTGTGGGATGCAATGAGGCTTCAGCATAATTGAAAAGGCAGGGGCGTTTTCAGTGATGCTGCTTGATAGTTTATGCCTCACCTGTAAACCACGGGAAGGCAGAACTTGCTCTGCATCCTCGCCTACACAGGGGTTTTCCTCTGCAATGACATACTCAGAGCACTGAGGCTTCCTTCAGAGAGAGGGAGCAAAGCAGACACACGCTCTTTTCTGAATCAGGATCTTTGTGTCCACTCCCAGAGATCCTGCAAACTCACCCCAAATTTAATACAAAGGCTATTGTACTTTCAATACTTATTTCAAGTTGGAGGTCTCCAGGTTTGGGAGTAAAAGAAATCCGATGGTTGTGTTTTATCACTTCAATTTTTATCCTGGCACAATAGGCCGAGTTTATCATTTTCTCAGTAACCTTGATCACACCTCTACCCCTGATGTAAAAGAGAAGCAGCAGAGAAGGGGGCTGCCTGTGAAGGCATCTCCTCCTTTCTGTCCAGACTGCCTTCCTTCTCACCATTAAGATGCCAAAATACCATGACTGCCATACAGCTTCCATATCTAACAGAGGTCTTCTCACTCCCCACCCATCTCCACCCTGCCAACTTCTCCCTGCCCCGACTCTGATCCCCTGGAGAATCTCAGCTACCCAGCAGGAGGATGGCGCACACATGCCCAGGCAGCGTAAGGGCAAACAGGTATATTTTTTCCTACTAGTCATGACAGGGTTTTTTTTTGACTAATGTTGCAGAGGTATCTGCACCATCTTAAAGACTTACATGGTCACACCAGTTCAGCAGCTGCGAGCAGCATCAGATGTATGTCAAATCACAAAATGCATTAAGTCGCCTTTTTTAAAAAAAAAAAAAAATGCTTTTCCTGACCACTGCTGAACCACAGGTGAGCTATATGTAAGATTTCAGTCATTACTCATGAAAACGGTGTGTCATTTTGTTTTGTTGCTTACAGCTGCAACAGCTGAATTCTGCACAAGAAGACTGACCAGCAGCAGCTTTGGATTTTAGCCGCTGCAAAAAATGACCGACCTGCAATTCCCTTTTCAACCCATGCAGCCCTTTTTTTAACTGGGGGAGGAAGATCATGGGAATCTGAGAGTCGATGCAGCAGGCATGAGCGAGTGACATGTATTTCAAAACGATGGGCCTGCACAGATCATTACCTAGTTATTATGTTGAAAGGATCACACATTGTTTCCATCAGCAGAGAGAACGGGAGCAAGGGAGCTGCTACCACCTACTTTAGGATGTTTCTGGTACCTAAGCATTATCCAGTTTTACAGTGGGGATGACCAGATGCTCCAAATCCAAGTGGAAATCCTAGCCCTTTCTTTGGTAGTAGCAGTGTGGCTAACTCATGCAGGTCAAATACTGCTGTCTGGCTATGACCAAGGGTAAAAGTCCCCAGGTAGGAGGTAAGCAAGCACAGAGCTTGTTGACTACGTGGCCCTTCAGCCACCCTCTCTGCTCAGTGCCATACTGACAGCACCCAGGACCACAATTTCCAGTCTCTGCCCCTTTCCCTGGTGCGGCAGGGTGAGCTGTGACTGGGGCCAAATTTGCCCCAGGTATTAGGCTAGAGAATGCACAGACTATTCCCTACCTTACCTCATTTTTCTATTCTAGCTTGTACCTTTTCTCCCACCTACGTTCCTGAACTGCTTCTGTGGGAATATACAGCTTCCTTGAATTCTGTACATTCAAAAGACTAAAATGCTTGGTGATTTTGAGCCTCTAAAAAATGAAGAGTGATGAAAATAATAACAGGTTTTTATTTTGCAAGCTAATAGGCCTGTAACTGTTCAGAAATTTCCTAACAACAACACTGAACTCCAATTTCCCATTCTCCTTTTTTCATCCCCTTCCCAGTTAAGTCACACAGTTTCATCGTTCATGTAGACCTAGGCAAGAGCCAGGTGGAAGACCAGCCCAAAGTACCATTAAACCATCTTAGGTGGATTTATGCTTGTCAGTGACTAAGGGTGGTTAGGCCAGGAACTGACAGAGGGGAGGGGATGGGAAGAAAAAAACAGACTCAGTTGAGGGTGCCGGGCAGCAGCAAGGGCAGGCTGCTCTCCAAGGGAAGGCACCAGGAGCCGAGGTTAAGCCCAGCACAGGCAACGCCACCAGAATGGAGCCGAGTGACTAGAGCCAGGTGCTGATAAACAGGGTCCACGGGCAGTCTGAAACAAGACAAAGTGACAGCCCAGGCCTGGGGTGGGGAGCAGTCAAGTGCAGGAGGAGATCAGGCCAAAGACAGGAGAACAGAAAAGCTACACCATGGCTCTGAGGGGTCAGTCCAGGAGAACAGGTACCTACAGTGCAGGTCCCCAGCTCAGCTCAGCCAGAAGCGGGACCAGAGATGGGTGCTACCTACCACACAGCTCAGATAGGGACTAAAGGCCTCAGGCTGAGCTTAAAATGGGCTCCTGGGTGGGGGTCCCAGGTGAGGCTGTTCAAGGCAATCACAGCCTGTTCATGGCCTCAGGGTCCTCACACAGGGTTTCTTTGCTTTGGAGGCCTTGAATTGCTAAGAGGTGCCAGGATATCCATGCAGCACACCTCGTCCCTGTCCTGGCATCTCTCGCAACTGTGAAGAGTACAGCGGGCCCTGGGGCGTACTGTGACCCCCACCCTTGCCAGAGGGCACTCTTCTGTAACAATGTTTTCTGGAAGCAGACATAAAGCCACTCAGGACAGCCACCAAGGTCTGTGTTACAGGAAAAGCTGGATGAAAATTTTGAGGCTGGTTTGGTGTTAGAGAAGTGATCTGTCATAAATGATTTCCAAATAGCTTTAAGCTGTGCTTCGGCAAAAACCTCTTCTAAGCACAACCTATCTTAAAAAAAAAAAAAAAAAAAAAAAAAAAGTGATTTAAGTATTTCCTGATTTTAAAGGAAACTATAACTCCAGGACTGGAAATTTTAATGCCAAGTTTTGTCCTGATAAATTTTTAAATGGCTCTTTTATGAATCTGTTGAAAAATACATTTATATTGAAAACAGCAAGTGATCCTTAACTATAACATTGTAAATATGACACTGAGCTGAGGTTACAGATGGAACAATAATCTATCTCACAGAACAAAGCTTGTCAACGAAGTGGGATGAAATATCGCAACATAACCTAATTTATTATTGCCTTTTCATCCATCTTGTTATATTATGAAAGTGTCAAAGTTCAAACCTCGATATTTAATCATTTAACCATACGTTATTCAATGCTGGAGCAAGCACTGATGGCATAACTCTCATACCAATGATATCTGCACTGTTTCTCTGATACCTGTTCAATTCAGCCCTGCCTGAAGAATTGAAAAATGTTGAACTCATTAAACTGCCTATGATCCTTTTCTTTTTTCTTTTTCTTTTCTTTTTTCTGCAGTAATCTTCTGACGGCTGCCCTCAAAACATTAACACTTTTATTTCTAGTAGGTCCTGGAAGATGAACAAACAATAAGGACTTTCTTGTTATGTTGTGACTGCTATTTTAAAGCATGTGGCTCAATTACTTTAGTAGTATCGCCCATGTTAAATAAGTATTGTTTGTTTAATGCCATAGTTTCTTGTACAGACCGACCATTTGGCACCAGCAGTCAACAACTGGCTAATAAAAGGTTTTTATATTAAAAAAGCTGAGCTCTAAGTAAGGCTCAATCCTGAAAATACAAGTGAGACCAATTCTAATAGTTGTGATTAGCCCAAATGATCAAGTTACTCCTCAAGTTACAAGCACACACGTGGTTGTAGGTGCTTGATAAATCAGGCTCAGTCAGCTAAAGATATGCCTAAATGATACAGAAAAGTTAAGAGTCAAATAATCATTCTACTACTCAAAATCTTTAGTTGCTATTGTAGGGTTCACCCCTGTATAAACTGCAATCAATGGGAAACTGTCCACTGACTCAATTGATAAAATCTTTAAGTAATCATAGACATGATCTTCATAAGCACGAAATGCTGATCCAATTCTCCTCTCCCCAAAAGCCACTGATAAAGCTTCCCCTGACATCAGTGCAAAGAGAGTGAGGCCAGCACTGACTATTCTTAAAATGCAATTCCACAGTCCCTTTTCTCTTTGCACTTCTAATTAAATTTGTAAACAATCAAACCCTTAAATATGTAGCATGGGAAATCAATAGTATCATCTTCTAATATTTACTTTTTTTCAGAAACTATGTCTTAAATTAGGCAGTCCATTCTCCCTCAAAGTCCAATCACTCCCGCAAAGCTGCTGTATTGCACTCTTGGATTTAGGAGAACGAAGCCAATTATTGTGAACATGTAAAGAATTGGAGTTAAGTGAATATACAAAACGTCAGAGAACGCTTTGTGTAAAATAGCTCAAGTGCTACTAAAAGGTAAGCACTGTTAACTGTATTTTCTTAGTGGTGCAAATGAAGAAGAGGGAAAATAAGAACATGCTTAAGTCCTAATACAAGAAAGAACCTTGATTTCCTGTACTCCTTTCCATGTTCCAACACCTATTCAATATTTTTCTCATTTTTCCTCCAAAATTCATACTGGAACTGCCGTCAGTATAGGGAAGTAAGTCACAGAATCGGACGTGGTAGTAACCTTCCCTTCAGCAGATATATGTACAAATAAATCATGAATGGGTCAGTGCCTATGTAGTTCACGCACAAGAGGGGCTAGATCAGTGTTTTAAGTACACTGGGTCTGGTTTGGTTTCCATCACTTATCAGCTGTGCCACCTTGGACCAGTTTGTTGACTTCCTCATTCACTGTTTCCCCATCTATAAAACTGGTAAAACACTCAGAAAGCATTGAGTATCTACAGTGGAAAGGTCAGACCAAGAAACACTATGTTATTAATATTTTCTCATCGAGGCAAGGACAATGCCTTAAAAAATGTGTGCAGTTCTGGACTGCATATTCCTGAAATATACAAATAACCTCACTATGGGTTAAAATAAAATGTTTCTCCCTCGTAAAGTTAAAAGGTATCATTACAGGAAAAGAAGAAAAGGCACAAATGACTGCACAAGACATGTTGGAAATCATGCAAGACAATTAGCTGATGACCCACAGCAAAAGAATATTCTTCTGGTTCCCCTTTCCTTCTTTGGGAGGTGTTAACACAGTTAAAAATTGGCTACATTAATCAAGGCACTAAATCCTGAGTCAGTGACTGTATTCCTATTTTTCAGCTGATGGACTGCCAGAACGCAAATCCAGCTTTTGTACATACACCCTGTGCTACTTGTAATATTTCATAAATAACCCAACCATCAGCTTGTGGATTCCCTCAAGAATAGCTGATGCTGTAAAAAGCAGTGAATATTCATTCCATTATTTAACATTTTGTTTACATGAGGTCAGCTGTAACACTGGTGGCCTTCAGCCCACAGTAACACCTGTATCAACTACAGTGAGCAACTGCTGCTTCAGATGCCACTGAGTCAAGGTATATTCATTTCATTACACGAGTCTTGACATGCATTCCTTACATGTGTATGCAAATACAGTTTTGACTGATTTTTTTTTTTTTTTCCTCTTTATGCAAAATGCAAATAAAGCCTTGTACCATCTCCCAGTATTTTCCCAAGTCAAGCCCGGGCTTCTTGTTCCCCTCCTCACACAGTGGTGATCTCCCCCAAAAACAACCTGCCTCTCTTCCTCCTCTTCCTTCCTCCTTGCCACCCAGCACTGTTGCTGCCTCCCGCCACTCCTTCGAGACACCATCTGCTTGGCCTTTGCATGCAGAACTTGCCGCTCCTTCCTCCAAACCCTCCTCGGGGCGGCTGCAAAGAAATCAGTGACTAGGGGAGGGTTACGTTGGATTTACTTGGCAACTTCTTTGCTTGTATGAACAAAGGGAGCAAACACATAAAAACGTGACTGACTTTAACTACCCCTTCCAAACACCGCTTGCCTTTTAGGCTTCCAGCAGACGTCCTCTTGCAAATTTTACTGCCCCAACCAGCCAGCCGGTGCCGCTCCCCGCACAGCTGGCAGGTCTCTGCCTCTAACCACCTCAGTGCCCGGTTTCAGCGAGCCTGAGCAAAGTTGGCAGAGTATAAACAGGGCAAAGGCTGAGGGACAAGGGATGATCTTCAGGGCGAGGAAAGCAGCTGGGGCTGGTAACCCCCGGGGCTGTCAGCGCCGGCTCACCAGGGCTCGCGTGCCAAAGCATCAGACCACGAGTGCTTCCTGGCAGAGCCCCTTGCATTTGCACAACGCTCAGCACAGCTCGGATCCTGTACAGAGCTGTCGGGCACGGCAGCAGTGTAAGCAGTAAAGAGAAGTAACGCTGAAAAGAGACGCTGTGATTTCCATCGCTTTTACTTTGCTCAGTTCACCCTGGCTTCTGTGAACCGTGAGTCAGGTACGAACCCATAGCTGCACAGCCCAGCCCAGTGTCGGCGCTGGAAGATTTTTCCTCCCCTCTCTTCAGCTGGTTCCAAGTCATTGTGGTCATTAATATATCAAGGATAACGTGTTAATGCTGCATTTGATGCAGAACTACTCATCATCACAAATACAAAGCAGATGCACAAGACAAGCAAATGTTAGTTGAGTAAGCCTTGGAAAAGTGTTGCTACACATAAGAGGAGAGACTGCCACGGACCTTCACATACCATTCCTTCTTCAAACTATGCTCTAGGACAAAGTGCAGCAGGAAAATTGAAAAGGTCTACAGCATATTCATTATCTATTGTTATTAATAACAGACCGGACAGTGAAATTACCGACTGCATTCCTACAGCAAACTTCCCTGCTCTGCAATTCTTTTCTGATGCTCTAGAGGTGGTCTCATTTGCTATTCAAATTTTAGCTTCCTCTGGGTTATAGGCAGGGCCTGCCATCTCTTGAAGTGTTTAACCACAGCGGCACCATCGTATGAATATGTGGGCACATATAAATCCTGACAGCATTGATGTACCCTTTTCTTCCTTCTCTTTCCCCTTCCTCTCCTCCCGCAAAGGAGTGGGTCAAAGGAGTGTCAGAAGCTTTCTCACACTTGATGCTGTTAAGTCAGCTAATTGAATAAACATTTGTTTAACATTTGCTCCTATTTCACTAATGCACTGTGAGAATGAGAAGAATTTTATTCCCCTTCTCCCCTGTCCTCCCCCTTCCTCAGGAGTGCCACTAGCTGTTATCGCAGTGACTAATGTGCTGTATGTGGCCATTATAGTCCTCAACTCTGAAATTACACCCAGGATGAACGATAGGCTCTGCCTGTATGCTGATTGGAGTTGGATGATGATTGATTAGAAGAAAGTCAGACTACGTAGCCATGCAAAAAGAACTGCACTAAGCCACAAGCTTAAACACTAAAGAGCATTACGCCAGTGGCTTCAGAGCTATTAGATGTTTTCATACGAACGTTTCTCACATCCAGGTTTGCGCATTTTATCTTTATTCTTTCAAATCCTGAAATTGCTTGGATAAGAGGGTTTTATATATATATATATTTATACACATTTCTAAGAGTAGCCTGAACTTTTAGGGGAAATTGAAGAGGCTTTGTGTCAAGTACAGCTAAATCCAGCCTTTCTATATCAAACCCCTGCTAGAAAATTACTGTGCAGATGATAAGGCTGAAAGATATAATAAAAAGTGACTCTACTCAATTTACACTGCAATATTGGTATGACTGAATATTTTTCATTCAGGTGACTGATAAAATCACTAAACTGTATTGCAGATAAATAAAGGAGGCTTCTGTCAAGAATAAACACCATTAATCATGAAGTCTCACCCTCTGAGTGGCTGTGCTATGCAACTGCACAAATGCACCATCACAAGTGGCATGTGACCCACCGCCTCCTTTCTCCCCCCCAGCTCCCCGGTGACGCTGTCTTCTTAGGAAACTTTTATTTTTTTTTGTGCCTTTACAACATTTGGAAGTCCTGTAATATCTTTTCCATTCGAGTTTATGCACGATTGCAACTGAAATCTAAATTTCAGTGATGATACATTCAGCTAAAAATTGATCCCATGAGACAAAGTGAACCAATGCAGACTGGGGCCAGATTGCTATAAATCCAGCGTCACAGTGAGGAGGCTGTATTTAAACTGGTAAGGTTGATATCTTTGTAATTCTAAAGCCAAAACAAGTAGGAAAATTTTATCAGCTCTCCCAAGCCCGCTTCCCCCTTTCTGCCAAAACCACGTTTTCTTACCAGTTTTATTACTTGGATTAGCTATTTCCAAATAAGTGCTGGGTTTCTTTTTGAACATACAAGTATGAAATTTCTCACCATTTTTGCAGATCTACCTGAGCAGAATCGATGGGTCTTCTTTCAAACAGCACCCTATGTGCTTAAACTGGACATGTGCTGAAAGAAACAGTTATCCAGCAAAAGCACAGCCATACAAAAAGAAAACCAGACAACTTAGGTAACCTTTTTGTAACCTGTTTTAGAGCAAGTGATGATTCAATAGTGGCCATGTTATTAAGCTGGAATGAAGCAGTGCCCTACACACTAATGAGGTTAAAAAATGTAGTTAGGTCTTCATGTTAAAGGCACTTAGCAAGCAGTTTGCTTGGTAAAGACCGACTGTGTGTTGGAGCAGAGGACTAATCACACAGGCAGGAATCAAATCGACTGGAAGAATTAGGAGACTTGCGGCCCCGAGGAATGTAATTCATGCAGAAAAGCAGTTGTCAGAGCGAGGCCAGGGAACTGTGTGGGAAGAAAGCAAAATAAACAGCTCAACAAAGAAAACAAAGACGCTCAAATAGTGGCTTTTCTACTGCTTGAGTACACTGAAACTTCAGTGGGTGCGTATAACAAAAACCTCATCAAAGGCGACCTCTATACAAGCAATACACCGGTGAATGGTGCAACTGGTTCAAAACCACTCAGAAAATGCCTGAAGGTCTTTAAAAAATAACCTTGACGTCGTTATGCACAACAGAGAAAGTGCACATACCTACATGTATGCATGACTGGGAGAAGAAGAAGATCCAAAAGGTACAAAGCTAAGAGAGCTGAAATGGTTTCTACAATTACTCCTGATTTCTCTCTCTACCGTTCACAGATCAGAGGAGGATGCAGCCTGCATGCAAAGAGCGCTCCTGCCTATGTGCAGCAACACTCTCGGTGGAAAAATGGCATTGCTAATTGGGATCTGCTCCCACAGCCGTCAGGACCAGATGACTGCATCCACCAGGGACATTACCCGACCGGAAAGAGGAGCTCGAGGCTGGTCCTAAATCTCAACAAAACTCATGTGGTGTTCACGGGAAGTTTTCCTTGTGATGGGTATGACCCACCAGTAAAACTAAACTTCGAAATCAACTCATACAAGAATTTCACAAATACTCTCTCACAAGACAGCATTTTCAACTAATGGGCTTTTACTCCCATAATTTGACGTCTTTAAGTTTTTAGAGAATGAAGCTTTTAGCACTTTTAGGACTTAAGCACCTCTCCCCTCATTTCATTCATTCACTGATGATTTTTCTAAGCCCTCCCTACCTCAGACCTAAGAATGTCATGTTCACTATTGTTTCAGCAAATTTCAGCTTCTCTTCTTCCCTTAACTCCTTCCTTCCGCTAAGGCAGGCATCCCTTCTCCTGACAAAGCACCCAAAAAGCCTCTCGTTACCCCAAATGAACACTCTCCACAATGTCTGTTCTGTGGTGCCAAGAAATACTCTTTTTTCCAAATTCAAAACCAAAGCAAAACAAACCCCACAGCTTTCATTTCCAGTGCCTACTGCAGGTCACACCCACAGTATTACAAAACAGATTTGGGGGAAGAGAGAAAGCTTTTCTTCAATTCTAATTTTATATGCTAAAAAAAGATCTTAATGGTTTAAAACAAAAGCAAGTTGGCAATAACAAAAGACAAATTCAGTGACTGAATGTCTCTCCTATTGCACTTGCTAACTAAATTTGGTTCCGAAGGGAACATTTGACTAAAATTCTAACTTTAAAGGATGACAATCCTGACAGAAACAGTGATGTGAATATTCGGCATTAATCATTTCTGTTGAGGTATGACTGGATTTGCTTCGCATCTCTGTACTAACATTAGCAGACAGCCCAAAACTGGTATTCATAAGGATTAGTGACTATTACTGAACGGCGAGTGTACCAGCTAGGATTTCTCACCTAAAGCTACCACTTGCAGCAGGGAACAAAAAAAAGATACAGATGTATAGAAATGTCTGTATGAAATTTTGTCTATATACATTTCTGTATAAAATACAAAGATTATTTTCTGAAATGCCACCCCGCCCCCCATCCCAAGGCAAATCCATGATTTGGGGAAGAAAAGCCACTTTGAGAGTGCACCTCAGTGACCATACCAGATGTATGGTACGCGTGTATGCTGTACCCAGGCCTGCAAGTCAAGGAGTGACCCTATGAAAACCCAACAGCTTCCGAGCTTCTCCCATCCTCCAAGCACCACCGCAAAGAGCAGGCGAGCCATGGATCAGCACCAACATCCACGAGGGCAGCAGGATTCACGGACACTGAGCACAACTGAAATCAAAGGTGAACGCTGCTAAGTTAAGAGGAGGGAAGAAAGTTATTCTGCTAACAGTCACTTCTTGTATTTTCTCTGCCAGTATCAAAGGTCCAGGTGTGGGAGCTGGCTGGGGTGCAACCAAATCAGAGTGGGAAATCACTCAGTTCTAATGTTGGGCTAAAAAATTTCGTCTCAGTCAGCCCAGCTTCTTTATTTGAACCTGCAGGCACTGAACGTCTTTGTGGTGCTACGCAACCCATACAAGTCAGATCTCACAAATGGTGAATATGTAACGGCTGGAACACCATAGCTGTCAGAAGAAACAAGAGATAAAGGCTCCACACTGCTGTTCTTGCTCTAATTGTGTGCAGAACTGGAGTCAGAAAAGCATTTCTTGGGCAAAGCTGTAACTTTGAACAACTCCAAGAACCAGAAATGGGTGGGGACATCCACACTTCTAATGTGACTGTAGAGGGAAAGATGTGAAAAACAAGCACTAAGTGTAAAGCAAATGAATGTTCTGGCTAAACATTTTTAGAGAAGTATTAAATTCAGTTTTGAAGTCTTTGAGGCAAACGCACTATCTATATGCTGGAAGTATTATTAGTTCCCTGAACAGAGTAGGTAGCTAGGTGTGCAGATGAAAACCCTGAGGGAAACAAACTGACCGACTCGGGACACACTTTACCAGCAGGACGACCTACACATTTGCTCCCTCAGCACCTCTGCAATTCCATCTAATCACAGAACTGGAAACAGTTCCCAGAAACGAGTCAGGATGGAAGCCTGACGTCCAAGGAATGAGTACAGCAAACCAAGACAGAGGAAGCTACGCAAGCTGTCTCGGGACTGTCTTGATGATGTACACTGATAGTGATCTCCCAGGGTGATGCAGAGAACACCTGATTGCCTCTGGTCATTCAGCTCCTGCCCTCCCCGCCAAATCTGTCTACAATGTTGTTAAATGGGGCTATTTGCGTTGGTGGCCTCTATAAACTGGACTAGACTATCAATCTTTTCATCCACAGGCCAGTGGAAAAGGCATGATAAATCTAGGCTGAATTTCAAGAGGGGATACAGGACTGAAAGATGTGTATCTTTAAAGAGATAGCCATTTAAATCTGATCTGTTT
This sequence comes from Tyto alba, assembly GCF_018691265.1. NCBI lineage: Eukaryota > Metazoa > Chordata > Aves > Strigiformes > Tytonidae > Tyto > Tyto alba. Next base: position 14,772,009 of record NW_024881322.1, read on the forward strand.
AGAAACTCTCCCTCATGCGAAATACTCCTTAATTTGCTGTTGATCCTTAACACCGATGGTCACGGCACCTCATAAATAATGCTTTCAAGAAGACAATAGGACAGTTCATTCTTTCAGAAGATTTGTATTCCCGGCTCATGGGCTTCAGGACGTTTTGCCTCAGTGTCTAACCTCTGTGGGGTCTCCAGAAAACTACCAGCACCCCCATAAAGTTGGCTATAAATGCAGCCACTGGTTCAGACCTCCCTCCACATTCAGTGCTGGAAGGGACTAAGCAATATACTCTTGCCAGGTCTTTAATGGCAGCTTCATAGGGCCCAGCTTCAATGAAAATTTTCTTCTAAAATAAGGTCCCAAGTCACTCCTTGGTCAGGTAGAGCATCCGAAGAGTAAAAATCAAACAGCATAGCATTTTTCTTTAAATCGTTTCCTGTATTAATCGATAACATCAGTCACAAACATTGGCCCAGCCTACCCTGAGGCACACAGATAAAACTCCCACTGAGCACATTCCTTTGGGTGGAATTAGGATCTTGTCTTTTTTTTTTTTTTTTTCCTGGCATCATATAATTGAGAATATGCAAGTTAGTCCCCTACATCTCAGAAGCACGGCTGACACCAGCTCGAGAGCTTGCTCTTTGTTATAAAAATGCAAACAGATATATACATAAATATATGTAAAATATAGTGGGTCAAGTAAGGGATGACAAAAAGGGAAACAAGGTCTTACTTAACTTCTCATTTTAATTCCTTTGGGGAAAAAAAGTCTGAACTAAGTTCAGTTCATACTCCAAGATTATAGGACACGATGTCTGTGTTGGAGGAGGGGAGGGTCTAAGTCGGGGAAAGATTGCATGAGAGTATGATGAAGATGCTCTGTGCTCCTACACTACGGTTGTACTCATTGCTCGCGTTTCTTCCCGTTCATACCTACTCTCACTTTAGGGACTTCCAATTCACAACATAGAAATCTCACCAGTACACTTTAAAAAAAGAAAGCAAAAAAAAAAGGAAAGAAAGAAAGAACGCTAAGACTGTAACATTTGAGTTCTCTTTGAAGCAAGATTTAACATGAGTGGAAGAATTGTACTGAAAAAAAAGGAATCTGTCACACTCCAGTACCTCACAGGCCACTGCAACAAGTTTGACAGCAGCCTCTATAGAGTTGGCTTGCTTCTGGTTCACTGCACGTGAATACCACAGTCAATATCTGCTCACTCGACTAATACTGCTGACTACAGCACAAAGAACACAGGAATTTTGTCCAAGAAACCACAGGCTCAGAGCCTCTGAATGTGCACTATATTTAGAGCTTGCATTCTTTGCAGCTGATAACAGAATGAGATAATAGAAATTTCAAGCAGCAAAACTCTAGTGTTGTGGCTATTCTGTGTATTTTTGGTTAAATGTTAAATTAAGGTAATGATCCATGTTTTCTCAATGCTTTTTGCCCATGAATATTTTTGCTGCTTGTTTTGTCACGTCTTCCCTCTAATTTTCCATCTTTCTTTGACTCTTTGTAGCTCATTCCACTAGTTTTAACTGTAGAGATCTAGAAAGACTCAGTCCGTGATAAATGCAAGCAAAGGTATTCACTGTATTACATAAAGAGGATGCGTACACATGGACACACAAACATGCACACGTGTATACACAGCCCCACACACAGGGAGTGCCCCAAAAGCTCCAAGACATGACTAGTTATTCCTCAGTCTAGAGAAAAAGGTTACATGCAACACGGTGTCCCGAGGCATGACTTTGCTGGCCATTCATTTTGCTTCCATCATCTCTTAATTCATGCTGGTTTGAAAGCCCGCCTTAGGGAACCACTTCTCACTGGCAGCTGAGAATTCATCTAAGCACCGTTAACTGCCCAGATGGGGTAAATCAGCTACACGGCAGTGCCGTCCAGTGCTGACAGATACCTTACTGCTGATAAACCCCGGAACTCTTTCTCTGCAACAACATAATCCATACAAACCACTTCAGGAAGCTCCTCTCAGGTGGGGCTCAGGCAGCCCATCCCCTCCAGGCCAGCAGATGAGCGTTCCTAAGGACCACCGAGGGCTTCCCCCTCTTTTTCCTCCCTCTGCATCGCCCTGGGAAGGTGCCCTGCGAGTTGTAGCTACTACTGAGTGACCTTATCGTGAGAGGTGGTCAGAAGGAGCCGGACGGGGGACGCATGCCTGTCTCATTAAGGCTGGGGGCCGCTGACTCTCAAGGGCTTTCCTCAACATGAAAAAAAAAATGAATAGAAGATTTGGGGAAAGTTTCTACCAAAGGATCTTTTAACAGAACAAACCGTTGTGTTTTACAAGCTTTTCCTTCTACATTAAAAATATCACCAGAATTTCCCTCGTATTTCAATTGCTGCAACTTCCCCAGCCATCCCAAAATTGAGCTGGCTGTAGGGGAAGAACAAAGAGCCTCTGTTAACGCAATATTTATCTGCTGCTATTGTTTCTCCTTTATAGATCTGTAGTTCCTTGGCATTACAATTAGCTACTCCAGAGAAAATGATTATGTCACAAAGTATTATCCGCCACAGAAACAGATGAATGATGTGAACCAAATGTAATCTGGTGCGCTTAGAGGCAATTCTGTTGACTTTCATGTAAATGCGCTTGCTGAAAATGGGGATGCTTTTTAGCAGTGAATCCTTACTTGATCTAGAATCTATTTGCCAGCAGAAATTAACTTTTAAATAAGATACTCTTTTCTCAATACTGCTTTTTCCTAGTAGGACAAAAGCAAATCTGTGAGAAATACAGAAGAGTTGAACTGTGTGTGCAGAAACTTCAGACTACAGCTTACCTAAACAAATCAGTGTAACTGAACTTACATAAAACACCTACATTCAGAAATATTTACCTAATTTTTACTCACATTTTTACCCACTTTTTTTTCCTTTTAAGCATTTCTCAAAAGCAAAACTTTAATAGACTCGCATATCCTTTTTTTTTTTTTCTGCAATTCAATATATGCCACCAATAATTTCCTTTCCAAACTTTTCCCAGTTTCAGATAGTTTTTAAAAATACTCTGTTTCTGAAGCTACTCTGCAAGCCTCCTTGCAAAGGAGAATTTATGATCTGCAAGTCTTAATGTAAATATTACTAAACAAGTACCAACAGCTAAACAAAACACTAATTTGCTATTTTAAGTGATGCAACACTATATACTGAGTGAGAGACTGCAGTTCTGGTCTAGACTCAGGCTTCCCCTCCCCAGCTTTGTCAAAGGCCTGGCACTGAATGAAAACTCTCTGCTGAAGTTTATGTGCAGGCGTCTGGCCCTGCTATTTCACTTCTGTGAATTACCATCGCCACGCTGCTCTGTCACTAAGAACAGAGGTACACACGCTGCTTGCAGAGCCTACAACGCGCATATCCATGGCATATAACAAATTCTGAATAACCTTAATGAGTCACCAGACCCTGCTGCTTCCTTCTCAGAGACTTGCTGTAGAAATCCTCCAGCCTATCAGCAGCTGCTTATTCTCACTGCTGTGCTTCACTTCCAGGGACAGGTTTCTTGAGGTATTTCCCATTTAATGCAAGATTTCTCCTTGCTTACAGAAAATACTTTCATGGATGATTTTGGAAAGCTGTAACTACAGTCATCTTTTCATGTCCCAAGAGCTTCTCAGTCTTTCGTTTTCGATGGCTCCTGGCTAAACCATAAAGCCCGTTCTAAGTCTTAAAGTAATTAAAGCCAATTCAAGGGGTGATGTTTTTCACACTGGGCGGGGGCTCTCCTTCCCACTGTGAAAGGATCAATGAATGCTCTGATAAACTGACAGGACTCCTTGCCAAATCTCCAGCTTAGAGGTACACTGAGGTAAAGCAGCAGGTAAAAGATTTACGAGGTTTAAACACAAAGATTTTTTTTTTAAAAAAAAAAAAAGACCCTGGGAATGAAAGTGCAAAGGAAAAATCAAAATGTCAGTGATAGGGCTGGGAAAGCCTAACCATCCTATCAAATGTATGGCAAGCAGTTTCTCTCATAATCAAGGATATTTTGCAGAGCCAACTCTTTAATCTTCTTGCATTGGGACATCCCCCATTATACTGCGTGGTCCAAAATCAGAGGCTGATGAAAGCTGAGCATCTGGGCCTGACTTTCCTTTCCTTTTCACCCTTGTGTAACTGATGTCTGTATAAATTAGATATGAAATAACATATCTAGGAATCAGACTCTCTTTTTATCAGCTTGAAGCTGACTGGAAGCAAAACACATGCTTTGCTTTAGTACTGGTGCATTCACACAGTTCAGGATATCTGTTCAAGGCATTCATGTTAGGCACATGCACAATTATCTGCACATGCATCATTTCAGGGCGTAAGACTGCCAAACTCAGATGCTGCTAGTCTCAATCAGCAGTTTGGAGAAAAGGAGCTTGGAGTATCATTGATCCTAGGAAGCTACAAGACAGCAGCTTTACCTTGCAGATTCTTCCTTGCAAGGGCAGCCTCCCCTGGCCATAAACATATGGGTAACATCAGTGCACCTTCCCGCAGATTTACCTGCTCACCCTCCCTTACTCACAGTCCAGGGCTAACATAAAATGAGATGGCAACAGAAAGAGAGACAGAGACTAAACGGATGAATGTTTTGGAACATGTATGGTGCATCTTGCAGTATGTTCAGCCCTGAAACTTTAACTTTCTCCCGGACTCCTAGGACGTGTGAGTTAACCACTTTGAGATGTACACAGGCCACAGCACCCTGGAGCCATTCCCAATATTGCCACCTGGCAGTTGTCCCCTGCCCTATCTCTGCAGGAGCGTGCTTCCTTCATGGCCACGTTAACAACGTCTAGAAATACCACGTTAGGTCACCTTCAAAGGCAGTCCAACCAGCTTTGAACTGAAGCAAATTTATGTTAATGCACCTTGGTAAAGGTGTGGGAATGAATGAATGAATGACCAAGAATGGTAGCTTCCTAATTGCTGCAGTTAAATGGGTCAGTAGAAGTTTGCCTCTGCCTTAGGAGGTTTGGTTTTTTTTTTTGTTTGTTTTGTTTTTTTTTTTTTGTTGTTGTTGTTTTTTTTTGTTTTTTTTTGTTTTGTTTTGTTTTGTTTGTGGTTTTTTTTGTTTGTTTTTTTTTTTTTTTTTTTGTTTTTTGTTTTTTTTTTCCTATTAAGAAATAAAAACTCTCATCCTGGCTAAGTCAGATTTTGGGACTATAAAGTTATTTAAACTTGCACTGTCATAAAACAGTCAAGGTATTCTTATTCTTCCTCTGCTCACTGCTAACAACTCTCATTCTAACAAAGCCAATGTCAACAAAGTCATCAGGTAACCGGACGAGTTAGCCAATAGTAAATTTATGATTTGGTTCTTGAGGTGTAAAAAAATCAGCAGGCTTGAAATATTAGTTTATGTTCAAATAAATACCCTCATAAGCAGCATTATTTTGAATCACCGCACATCAACGGGAGAAGGCAGCACACTGTTGCATGGCCTATCAAATGTCACGGACCAAAACATAGTTTAGCTTCAGTTTCTCCTTTAGTACTTTATTTTAGAAATCAATTTTGGAAATTAAGTAAGAGCTAGATGAAAGCAACAACAAAGAAGAACAAAGCAAGAAGTGAGATTATTAAAGCCGTGCTTCTTTCATTATGTTTAAATCACACAACATTTAACAAGTAATTTAACTTGGTAGTTCAATGAAAAGTGGCAAAACTGAATTACAGTTTAATGGAATATTCTTTTAAAACTAAGATTCATGCCTTGGATTTGAAAAAGGGGGGAAAAAAACCAAACAAACAAACAAAAAAAAAAAACCAAAAAAAAAAAAAAACCAAAAAAAGGAGAACAGAAGCTCCAGCTTCAATTACACTGTTCATATGTCAATGCTAAAGAACAACTTAAGTTTCATACATCTTCCCTGAAATATAAACCGAAGATGTACTGTAGAAATTCCAGGATAACTGCACAGTCCTAACAAACAGGTTTTGGTAACACAAAGTGACACATTTCAGTACATATTCATAAGGGTTGGGGGTTATTATTGGGCTGTAATTGCAGTTGTTCTAACACCTAATAAGCCATGGCTGGAAAAACAAAGGCAGGTTAATTTGTGATTTCCTCTACTCATTCAGAGGCAAATTAAGTGTCAAACAGCTAATACAGAACATATTTCATTTTATGAGATTTTAATTTAATTCCGCACCATATCGTTGATGCCTTAATGTAGGGTGGTTTATCTAAGAGGAAGAGCAATTTATAAACCTCTTTCAATTGAAATCTTTAATGATAGGATACGATAGCATAATTACAGCAATGCCTGCTAGTCCTACTATACATAAGCATCTGTCAGCAATTCCATCATAAACATAAACCCTTGTTTTAGGGGTTCATAACTGAAATTATAAAATTTGGCTCCAGGCTGCAATTTGGGATACAACAGTTCTGCCCATCAGCAATTAAACTACAAGAATTATACTTATAAATGCATATGCATCCTTAGAGCTGCAAGTACATAAGAATGCTGTAACTCCTTAAAAATTACTCCTTTATTTTTTCTTTTTCACTTGGCCATTGTTCAAAATTATGTGCATACATTGTAGGTATCATGTGGACAAGGCCTTCTTTGCATTTTTTCTGCAGTTGTATTATACCTGAACTAATTCCACTAAGGCTTGACAGGTTCTGGAACACATTTCTAGGAGCTTGGATAACAGGAATGATGCCAATTTTCTGCCCTTTTTTTTTTTTTCATTTGTATTCCCCCCCACACACACATTTGAGAGTATTATGAAGCTGAAGAAAAAAAAAAAACCCACTCATACAATGAAGTCATTTATGAAGTTGTGGGTAAATATTTGTATCCTGACTGGTGTTCTTGCTATTTTCTCTCAGATTTCTCACATAACTTCTCCCACCCAGTTCATTCTTCTGGGTTCTTTTGTGTTTTCTTTTATTTGTTTGTTTTTAATGAGTGTTAAGACAGCAGTTCAAGTAATGGCTCCAAGTGATCCCAGATCTAAAACTCTTAAGTGATATTCACACCAAGCTCTGTAAAACCTACAAGAAAACTTTTGTGTGTCTACCTCACAGATATATTAAAATGTATCCCTGAAAACTGCAAAAGCATGACAAACCTTGGAGTCTGACAAATTTTTAAGTTGCTCAGTTGCATATTTACATTTCATTACACTGATCATAATGGCTCCAAGGGCCCACTTAGAGCTCACCAATGGCGACACAAACCTAATGAGTGGAATAATTGACAGAAATTAATAGAAAAATAAATGTCCGGTATGAAGGAAATTCTGAGTTTAAAGCTTGGGCTGGTATCAGAGTGTAATTCTAAAGCAGCTGCCTGCAGCCCGCATCACATCACGCTACGATCTCCTCACCTCTAGCAGGCCTCGGCAGGGCCCAGCGGAATCACGGCCGCGCCGCGGGGTACGGCGGGGAGCGGGGGTTGATTTTGGCACCAGAGGGGACTCGGGCTGAACACGGAAGGAGGCCCAAAGCAGGCATTTTCAACATAATGTGGGGCTCTATCAGAAATCCTGGCACTTTTAGCGGTGTAGGCCGCCCGTCCCAATTTCCCACCGCCGCCTGCGGCAGGGAACGGTGGTCTACCCACCCAAAATCCCTGCCTGTGGGTGCAGGGTGTCAGGGCACGGGCTGGGTTTGCAGGGCGCAGGCTCCGGAGAGGGGCTCAGCACAGTAAGCACAACCAGGACGGGTCCCACCACAGCACAGGCATCCAGAAGCCTCTGTGAAGGCTCACAGGAGGCCCCAAGGTTTTGGATGATGGTCATTTGCTGATGCAGGTTTACACAACTCCCGGGGGTCCCTGCCCCACTCTGCCTCGCACCGAAGACAAAGACCAATTTCCCGCTAGCTTCAGAAGGAGCAGGATCATCCCCTCAGCTCCCCAAAACATCCAGGCAGAATTTCCACTGCACTGCAAAACCTAGGATGACCATGTAATGACTCTGAGCCTGCCCACCTTCAGCTTACAACGGTTTTTAGCGGCAAATTTAGGCGTGTATGAGTGTATTTTATGATGTGGTTGACTGTGGTGTAAATAGTGATGCATCAAAGGAACTCTGAGGAATAAATCACAAGTTTCTGTACTCTCTCTTTCTATAAATACCCACTTTTCCTCTAATGCCCAAGAAGACTGCAACACAGATTTATCACTTACCTCCAGGCAAATCTGCTCTGAAATTACACTTCAGTAATAGAAGACTGACCCAAAAAACCTGTTAGTAAAATATTGTGTGTGTACTTGGGCATGTAGTTAGGATTGTTAATATCAATTAATTCTGCTCACAGAGGAGGACTTGTTTTAAAACAACTTCATTTTTCTTCTGCATATATGTAATTACACAGCTGTAACTAATAGCCATAGCAAAGCAATCTGCCACCTAAACAACTAGCATTATTCTTCAAAGTATTACTTGTGCTTTTCTTCTTGTATTTTCTCAGTATGAGAGGTGATTAGTAGACATGATTAAATGTATATATCAAGCCTTTTATACCAAGCCCTGCTTTTCAGCTCCATTTTTAATGGTATATAGCAGTTTTCTGGACACAACAACTGTTTTGTTCTGCAATGCTGATATCTGTCTCCCCATATAGAATAAGATAATATTTATTTCTACAGGATTTCACCACTACCACCCTTTTCTAATGCATGTTATCACTGGTATTCATTTCTTTTATCTTTGTGTAAACCATGTGCTCTATCACATTTGCCATTTTGTTTGGGTGACATTCCCATCAATCAACCGATTGCCTGTGCGTGCACACAACAGGGACTATGAAAATTTACCAAAAATTTCATTATGCTTCATAGCATTCACTGGAAAAAAAACAAAACAAAACAAGATATTTGGCATGAGAGGAAATTTTAGCTATGAAGAATCCCAAGCCTAATACAGACAAAATACATGTTTTGTCTGGCTGTATTTCACAAGGTTCGGCACTTTTAAATTTAGTATTTATAGAACAACAGCACACAGAATAAATGTCAGCAAAACATAGAGGTAACACTTGCCAGCCACCTATTTTAACAGGAATTCCTCAGGCACCAGCCTGGGTTTTGCTTCACAAACAGATAACCTTGACACTTTCCAAAAGTAAAGCTCGCTCTCTGACAGTACTGGCAAAGTGCTCCAGGTGCACGGCTTTAAGCGCTGCAAAGGCTCGTGTAAGTGCCCGTTCTTCCAGGCAGATGAAGCGAGGGGAAATATGGAATACTCACACATGCAGAGGAGGAATGGGAGATGGTTCGTAATGGTAGCGTCCCTCATGATGTCTTGCATCAATTGGTACAGGAGGGTGGAATGCTGGAAAGAGGTGAGGCGGATCTGAAAAAACAAGTGAGGTTCCCAGATCTGAGTTATCTCCAACAACTCTTTAAAAAACACATTCATAAAGACAGAACAAATATTTAAAAGCAGGTGTCAACAGCGCTACAACTTATGGGTCGCATTCTCCTTCCCTGCTGCCATTGGTCAGGTCTGTCTGAGAGGAGAGTTTGGCCCACAGTGTTTGCATGAATATGTATTTACTAATTTTAATATTCTCTTTTTATAGCTTAAATGGAAAGGGACGTAAAGAAGTCTTTAATAAGTAATTATGTGCCCACATGTGAAGTGTTAGATCAAAAGGACCATCAAGGCTTTCATAAGCATTCCTGATTTATTTATTTTTTATTAAAACAAGAAAAAAAAAAATCATCCCAGGACGAAAAGCCTAAGCAGAGAATACAATACAATAAAAAAAAATGGATATCCTCAGAGATGTACACACAGTCCTACAATGGAAAGCAAAACTGAAGCGGCATGCTGAGAAATTACTATCTGGAGTAAATCAGACAACGGAGTTAAAAGGGGAATGCAACTGGGAAAGGCTGTACTGGAGATGCTTAACTGTGTCACAGTGGTGGCTGCATATGGAGGAAAGTGCCTGAGGACAGAGGGACTCATTTCATACACCACCCTTAAAAAGGAAGGGTGCTTTCTTTGTCCCCACGGCTGGAGACCCGGGGATCCAGGGCCGCAGTAAGCTCCCAAGCCCCATCTCCTCCAGAGCTTTCCCAGGATGGGTTTTTTTTTGCAGCTGCCAGGGTTCCTATTCCCCGCTGTTTCTGGAGAGCCTTGGCGATGAGACTGACAAAAGGGGGAATGCACCCCCGCCGCCCCCCCGGGCGATGCCCTGAGGGGCCAAGCCCAAGGCCATGCCGCAGCTCCCCACCGCTTCTGCGGTGGGATTGCCTCCCCGCTTCGGAGGACACAATGCACACAGGCCACCGCGCTCTGCACCGGCACCCCGGTGAGATTTGCGTGCCCAGGGGAGGTTATGTCGACCGCGCCGCTCGCCGCTGCCTCCCACATGCTCAAAATTCAAACGAGATGCTGAGCGTCTCCAGCAGCACGAGATAAACCCAGCCTGCCTAAATATTACCCAATTACCACTTTGGATGAAGTCATGTGTTTATCCAACAACACAAGCTGAGAACTATAGACATTAGGTCATGTCATGGATTTACTAAGATGCTTCTGGAAAGAAAGAAAACTTTAATTATGCACTGGGAGTAAAACTAAGCCTATTTTGGTTTTGCCTGCTGACTCTTCGAGGTATCCTCTCTTTGTATTTCCTGCCTTTCCTATTCAGCAAAATGTAATCCCCCTCTTAGATTCTATTTATCTGTGAAAACAGTTCCCTCATGCCAACTAGAGATGGTTAAAAAAAAAAAGGATTTTTTTCCCCTTGGTGTTTGTCAAAAGTTGGCTTGATTTATTATTAAGTTTTGAAGTGGGAGAAAGAACTAAAGGAACAAACCTCACGGCCCTGAGGGAGTGAAGGGATGAGACAAAGGGGAAATCGCGTAAATTCTGAGGAAATATTCCCAGTATTTCAGGAAAATCTGGAAACATCTGACGCAGCCTGTCTAGTTTCATGACTTGATTTTGTGAAACACCACCAGCGCGTGATCAGCCACGGCACATTTCTGCCGTTTACTGACTCAGGGCTTAGGCACCCTAAATGAAAAATAATTGTGGCTTACTACTGGGAGCTGGGAAGTCAAACTTGCGGTAGTTTTAATTCCGGTTCTGCTGCACCAAGTGGACCTTGGCACGGGCTCTGTTACAAGCTCCGCTCCCGGGCTTCAGCAGGAGTAAAGGTGGGTCACAGATGACCACGTACCCCTGTGAACACGCTGTCATCGTCCCAGTGGAAGATGCTTCCTTCCACCTCCTGCAACACACTCCTCACCAGCTGCCAAGGTGGAGACGGGGAAAAGGGGCATGAGAAGTGTGTTTTAGCACATCTCCCTGCCTGCTCTGTTCCCTACTACACTGCTATTTGACTACAGCAGCGTAAGCCAAAGGGAGGAGGTTTTAAAGCAGACGTCTGGCATTTTCCCATAAAAACTCTGCCACCGCGAAGAAGGAAGTCACTCACGCCCTCGTAGTTGCACGGGCAAGTCCTTTTCTGCCCTACGTGTTTCCGAAGAGCCAGCCTGTGGACTGGTGAGACCACGGACAGGACGGGCTCCACCTGGCCGAGGCAAGCAATCCCGCTCTGCACACCGAGCCTCCTCACCGTCCCGCCCTCCCCCTGACCCACTGAAAGCAGTCCCAACCTTTATGCAGCAAAACACCATTTAACCCTCCTGAATGTGATCATCTATCTTCCCCTAGCTGGGAAATGGAAAATGAGTATTAAATGACCCAAAAAGGATATCCCCTTTGTGGGGCCTGTGCAGTGCAGAGCACCAACAAGTTGTATTTAACACATGGGATATAAATCTCCAAGAACACCTTTTTGAGTCTTCTCACATTAATCTCCTTTGTATATCTTGGTTGCATCTTGTTTGCAGTTTCCATCTGGGAAACAGCCGTACTCCATCACGGCACAGGGAGCTGTCTCCGTCAGCCCTGCGCCGACCGGAGCAGAGCTGCATATCAAAACCCAACATAATTATCCATCTCACAGTTTATTATTTACACATGAGCAATACAGCTGGTGAAGATCATAACTCAAGTGTATGTGTAATAAGTTACCACACTGTAGCCATCTCCTGTTGCAACCCTTAAGAAAAACCACATGATGACTTTTCCAAAGTCAGGCTAAAACTGCTGAAGCAGAATAAAGTGCCACTAAACCTGGCTACCTCCTATTTATCATATAATTTCCTGACTGATGGTTCCACAAACCAGCTGCTAAGTGCTGTGTACTCTACTGTCAGCAGACTAACATGCTAAATGGGAGACAGGGAGAATAATGTGCAGAACTAGTGGAGTCAATTTTACGGAGGGAATTCAAATTCTGCTATGTTTAGGTCAGCCCTCAGAGCAGAGATAGGCAGGGCAGTAAATTTTACGTGCTTGGGGGTCCAAAACCATTCCACTTTGAAGAGCACTGAATATTTATATGAGACACTTAGATCAAACAGAGACCTGCCAAAGCACCCATCGTCCTGGGATTCACTTGGAATTCACTTGAAACTCCATAAAAATGTAATCGGTTGACATGTATTTGTATGGAAATACACAGTAAGAAGTTTGCAAAGCAGTAACTCAGGCTGTACCCAGTTTCACATTACTTTTTAATATCCCACCCAGTAACTATTTCATTAAAGGCATCATCAGAATATTACAGGCGCGTTCTGCCACTATTATTTATGCTGTAGCTGAATAAAGAATGAGTGAGACTACTCACAGGCTAGACCCGAATCTGGACCTATCCAATTCCCGGCTGTTCGTAGAGATGCTCTACCTACCTAAAAAACCAGGGGGCAACTTAGTGTAAAAGACAGGATACCTGCTCTGACTATAATGACATTTTCACGTTTCTCATTTAAAGTATGAAGAACAAAACTCTTACCCTTAGGCAAAGAGAAACTCCTCTCACCGAAATGAATCGACAAAATCTAACTTCCTATTCTGCTAGTGAAATTATTTAATACCATTTGCAACTTCTTCAAAATTCTGACCAAGATGCAAACTACCACAGCATATGTCAGGCAGTTTTCTTATAGATATCCAAAGGCAACTGTAAATTCCTGGATCGATCCTTCAATTACATCTTTGCAGAGACTCCCTGACATTAGGTGTACAGTACAGGAGTCAGGACACACCAATGCTGCCTGTGTATTTGGAGTCCTCGGCTTTAATTCAGCAGAAGTATCTGATTCTGTGCTTAAATTTTACTATTTTCAAGAACCTGTAAGGACATGCCAAGGCACTGGAAATACACTTAAACACATTCCTCATGCATTGCTGAACTTGGTAGCTGCTGCTGCCGCCTTCTGAATTCTCTGCTGCCTACTAATGTAAGCTTCCTTCAGATGCTCTCCTATCTCTTGCACAGATAACAGGGTCTCCAAGACAAAATAGGAGATACAACTGCCTGAAATGCTACAAACTCATCAATTTTAGCACTGTGAGATTTTCTGGAAAATACGTCAATTTATGCTGACTTTTTGTTGTGTAAAACGTGCCTTTTTATTTCTTCTTCAAGAATCTTTCTTGCCTTCTTAAAGAAAGTGAATAGGATCATCTCTCTCAAATTACAATCACTCCCATACAGGAAAAAAGAAGAGACCTTATACTTGTTCTCTGAATGTCAGCAACCTAGGGCTCTGCTGCGGCATCAAGGGAAAGAAACTGGGAGAAATGACAGGTATGGTCCTTGCTGCTGAAGAGCAAACCTGAACTGAAGTCTGATGAGATGCAGCAGGCAGCAGCAATTCACTGCAGGGCTTGGTGGAAAGGCAGATGATGCCAGATGGCTCAAAGGCACTGTGCAACACCTTGAGACAAGAGCAGAGAGGTTGGGCTGCTCTGGAGCACACTGAGGTTAAGGATAACTTCTCTGTAGTCCCTCAAATAAGCCTTACTCAGTTAGGGGACCACTACATTTGGAAAGTTTGGCTGCGGTGATAAGGCTAGCAAAACACTCTGCCTTCAGCTAACCAACTTGCTCAAGCACCTTGTGATTCCTGCCAAACCCTGGAGGAAGACGGCTGCTGAGATGACAGGCTGCGTTTGTTCAGCACGTCAAGAAAACACTTGCTACTGCAGAAAACGCCTGCATCAGCTTGAATGCGCCCAGTGTGGCCTCGACGCCTGCACCTGTGTGGCAAGATCGGGGCCAAGCAAACACGGGACGCGGGCACAACACGGGAAGCCCTCGTTATGTTTTAGCAGATTTGTCCTCAGGACCATCAGCTCACCAAACGGAATGTCAGAACTGAGCCAGGTGCAAAACTCCATCTCAGATATAACCTCATCTGAGGTGAAATCTTTCTGCTTAAATTCGTTATGGTCTTGACGCTGAACTCGGTGGTACCGAGTTTTCACACCAGATGTAACAGAAACAATATCAGGCAAAATACAGCCTCCCCACTAATGTCTTTTCAATACGCAGAACAGTTTTGAAGAGTTTGCCAGCAAATTTCTACACTTCCTTTGGTTCATAAGCTGATCACCAGATGGGAATTTTCTAATATTCAGGTTTGCAGAGTCCCTAAGGGCACCACTGTTTCTTCATGTACATTCGCTTCAACTGATCTGAACTTAATGGTATTGCCAGGTTTTATGGCAAGAATTGGGTTCTCTTTTGCCAAGCAAAGATCTTAGTTTGGATTTCTGTTTAATTACAGCTTGCGTTAGGACTCAGTAGGAGCACATGTTGTCTTCGGGGGGCTTTTTAGTTCTCTTTCAAAAAGGGGTGAGTTATGTTCTCTACGTATACAGAGGCTTTAATCAGGAAGAAAAATGACTGAGCCACACGTTAATGCATGCACTTAACTTTGTGCACTTTGAAGAGTCTCCCTACGGTGACTGGGGTTGCTGCTTCAGCGTGGCTGGCTGCCATCCGAAGCGCCGCGCATTTGCAGGCGGCTCCGCAGATGTGCCGCAGCCGGTTATCTCGGGAGGCCGCTCCGTGCGTCTGTGTGTCCGTGTGTGTCCGTGCGTGCACACGCACGCTTCCGATGTGGCAGCCGTCGCGCCGACACAGACATCACTACTCACTGTCTGACTCCACAGAGAAGGAGATTTTAAGTAGGAGAATGAAAAAGCCGTGGCAAAACAACCCCCCCCCCCCCCCCCCCAAAAAAAAAAAAAAAGTCAAATAAATAGATAAAGCCAAGAAATGGATGGAGGGAGAGTGAAAAAAATAATTTTTAATTGGTAAGTCGTCTCCGTTTCAGTAACGCTAAATGCTAATTGTGATAACATGCAGTAGATATGACACTTTCAGAGAAAAACACAAATTTCAATCAGATCACATCCCTTCCATGCATCTGTGTGTATTCATGATTATCAGACTTCCCCTCCCTACCCTCTGCTTGTCCTTGCACAGCCTATACACTGATCTTAAAAATAAACCACAGGAGCTCCAGGCCAAACCTCACAAACTGGAGCCCAGCTCCGACTCTGTGCCTCTTGTTACAGCTGAGAAATAATTTTTACCTTTGCAAAACCAAAAATTAAGACTTCAGGGCATCTTAGATCCCTGCCATCCATTTTACCACTTTTTAGTTTGTAAACTTAAACACCTTGTGAGAACATGTTTTATTGTTTTTACTAGTTCCACAACAACCATCATGCCAAACACATGAAGGAGGAGCAGTTGTCGGTGTGCTGGAAGAAAAGTGGCTGGAAATTATTTCATCAGCTGGCACTGAGAGGTCTTTAATATGCCAAATTTGCTGCAGGTATTGGCTAAATAACCACTGGATTTATTTCAGTTTTAACGCTTTATTATTCCTCCCAGTCACTGCAACTGTGCTGTCTGAGGAGCAGGACTGCCTTCTGGAATACTAACTAAACTTCCTCAAGTCCGTTCAACTGACTCCAGTGCTCCCTGCCGTTTGCCCATCCAAAACAGAAAAAGAAAAAAAAAAAAAGAAAAATAGAAAGCGAGAGACTCGCAGGGTAATAACTACATTACATGTACAAAACACCTCGGACTGAAGCATCTCAAATTCTTTAAGAACCTCATTTGTGATTCATCCCAGCCCAGTGACTTGCAAGTGACTGTCTGCACCGGGGCGGACTCACTGGCAGGCCAGGCACGGACTCCTCCTGCTGCCCAGCTCCTGCGGTCGTCAACTTGCCCGGTGAGCAGGGTGGGCACAGCGCCGGCACCCCACAGCCCCCCCGGGACACACGTTTTCAGAGGAGGGAAGCCGAGGCACCCCACCAGCACAGCCTGCCCAAGACCAAACAGCAAATTAGTGGAAATGCACCAGGAACATCCCACCTCAGTAGCTTCTTCCACCCAGACACCGCTGGCTGCTTCATCCTATATCCGACCTCGGCAAACCCTCACGAACGTGAGCAAGAGTTGCACAGAGCCAGCAGCTGTACATTGGCCCATTCTTTCCGGAAAAGATGACGACGAGACATCTTAGCCTCATCACCACGTTACGTGGAGCAAAACTTCTTTCATCTAATGCAGCTGGCTCTTGGTACAGCACAGCTCATCTTTTTCATAACCTCTGGATCCCACGCAGCATTTCTTAACTAACTTAATAATGTGGTCTCTGCAAGAAAATGACAAATTGTCCTCTGCCAGGAAGCTGACAAAAGAAATCCCTCCCTCCGCTACCTCCGAAGGACTCTGCAATGAAAAAATAATTCAGATTCTGCCTTGCAACACACTTGCTGTTTTGCTGTTGCTCCCCCTAACTTCTCTGTAACCATGAGTCAGTGCATCCTCCACCGCTTAAAAATGCCCCCGCCTCGAACTATGGAAAACAAAACAAGCATCCTTGTTTAACTCTCAACAACTCCAGACAAGTGGTCTCACCCAGCTGTTCAGGAATGCTTCCCACCTTTGATTACACACGTGTGTGAAGGATCACATCCTCAGCGTTTCCTCTACAAGCAACGAGCAACTAGATGCATAACCACAATATATACACACAAATAATTTGTACCTATGGACACGTGCATACCCATTTTTGTAACACACAGCAAATTCCAGTGGTTGAATATAAGCTACAAAGTGGAAACTAAGGAAATTAAAAGATTATAAAAGAAATAAATCCTGATCTGAAGTGGAGAGAACTAAAGGAGAAATCTTACAGCCAGGATCTCAACTCCAAACTACTTCTAAGCAGACGTTTAACGTGGGCTTCCTGACCAGCAGGAACAAGGAGCTGCCACACAACAGCTTGGTTATTCCCTACAGCTCAACACAGCTCAAGGGAAACATTCGAATGCCCTGCTATCGGCTGCACACATTACCTCAGCACTGACAAATATCTCTAAGATGCAAAGGTAAACGTGGCTAAGGAGAGGTAACAGAAAGTTAGACACTAGGAAAAAACAAAAACAGAAGGCAGAAATAAGCTTGTATTGTTGCTGATTTGATGTGGGAACAAATAAAGACAAGTTGGGTAATTCAACAAGCTTTGGTGGCATCCTGAGTAGCTTATAAAGCAGCAGCGTGGGTCAGTCTGCAAAGGTTATTTGTTTGCTTGATGCTTTGGAGACTCGTGTGCTCTTCTGCATACCGGAATCAAGTCGAAAAGTTATCTGAAAGGCCAAACCTTGAACAGTTGGGCCACAGTACAGCACAATGAAAATCGCTGTAGTTAAATAGATTTGCAGGAGCTGAAGGTCTGGACCACAGGGTGAAAGACTTGGAAATAGGTTATACTTAGCAGCTGCTTTGATGAGTAATTTATGGCATGATAGGAATTAGAGAGGGAAAGTATAATTAGATCAATTATGTCTATTTTTAGATATTAAAACAGTTCAGATTCTATGGGATGCACAATCAGATGAACACTCAGAAAGGTTTCTTTTTTCCTGCTGTTCAACCTAATTTTTCAAAATTTCATCCAAATATTCATAATTATTTAGCTTCTCTCTGTATCATCCTTTATAATTACTCTCCTTCTGTGGTGTTTACACTTTCAAAGCTCTTGCGGATGAACAGACAGTTATCACGTGTGCTGTCAGGCCACTCAACAGTATACATTTATTGCATCCTTTAATCCATATGTCCATATTCTAAATTAATCACAGTCACTTGGTTTTGCTCCCTGGGTTTCTTCCAGCTTGGGAGAGATATATAGTTGTCACCCTTGCACTCCTGGACATCAGGTTTTCATGTAGGCTGTCATGACACTGTTAAGGAGGAGGGCAGCCTTAGAAATTTGTAATACAAATAACCTATTTCTGCAAATTTCTCTTTCCAGTAGGGGTATGTGTTTCTTATGCATAGTCTCAAATACCATCACCTTTCATTTTCACACCATGAAACAGTGCCTTCATCACATGGCAGTGACCTACCCTACCATTTCTAGGGGACTGCTGGTGAAATGGCCACTGCTCAAGTCAAGTAAAGGCAACACAAACTGGCTCTTGGTTATTACTTCTTGGCATTTCTAAATACTTGACTTTAAGCTGTTTTCTTCCTCTTTGTTCGCTCACCTTCCCTCAGCTTCGTAAAGAGTTTCTCCCCTATATTTCATTTTTATGCTAGGTACTTTTTGTTTCAGATCGTTACTGAAGATGGAAAGTACGGTGAGTTCCCTTAATTTGCTCTATTGACATTTATCCTAAGTGCTCATTCAGCCTATTTTTGAGAATGTCATATTGTTGATACTCCAATCAATCTCTGAGTTAGTTTTTTCAAGCCAAGCTTTGAGGCAATTATTTTTAATGAAAAGGGCCATGGTCAAATTACGTCACTTCCCTGTGCCTCAGTCTGGTCACTGTTAACACAGGGATAGCCTTTCTGAGACACTGTGACCCTCTTCAGTGAAAAGTCCCAACAAAGACTGAGAATAACAGTATTTTATCCACTACCCGGTACTTCTTTAATTCTTTAAAAAGGTGGCTCAGTTGCCTAAATCTGATCATTCCTTATGAACCACTCTTGAGTTTTGCTCACGATCTCTTTTTGTTTTCCTTTACAGACAACTTTTTCTTTGTTTCCTATTACTCAGGCAGAGTATGAGAGTATCAGCTTTAGATATAACCATGCTTTTTGTTGGGTTTTTAGGATTATTGTTAGGATCCCCCCGTTTCTTCTTCCTCACCAGGTGGCTTTTCTCTCTACAGCATATGGGAAATTCCTCACAAAGTCATACCAACACCTTCACCTTCATCCCCTCTATTATTCTCTGCAGACATAGTGGCAGGATCTGGCCTATGCTTCTCTTGCTTTGGGAACTAAGTGCTGCTTATTAAAAGTGGCCAGGCCTTTACATCACTCACTCACAGCTAGCACCACTGCTGAGAAATGGGATGAAGGGGCATGTATGTCTAAGCATACTCGTTTGAAAAAACAAATCAAAAAATCAAGAGTACAACCTCAGCTCAATTAACACTCATGGCCCTTCTACCCCGTGAGGACAGCCCCGAGTTAGCAGCACGTCGTGTCAAAACCAGATGCTGCGCCTGGCTGCAGCAGAGCTGCGGAGCAGGGGCACACGAGCGCAGAACCAGCTCCAGCATCTCCTGAGCCCTCCTGCCCGCACTTCCCTCCGCTCGCCCAAGCCTCACTGCTGGGACTCGCGTGTCACGGACTGCATGGGTAGGTCCTGCCTCGCCAGGGATGAAACCTGCTCCCATTAATGAAAGAAAAGGAGAAACGGAAGAACGGAGACACGAACAGGCAGGAGCATACAAATGCAGTAGCAGGCAAAGCAGCCCATGGCATGAGCAATGATTTTTTTGCACAGCAACAGCACAAAAGCAAACTCTCCAGGGCAGTTTCCATCTTTACATCACCCTGCCTACAGTGCTTACTGAATAGGGCCCCAGCCTCTGAGCTTTTCGGCACTACCATCGGTGATTATAGCAGCATTACTTTCACCAGCTTCCAGTCCAGGCAGACCAAAGAAAGTTATATTACCTACCTATGCACAGCCATGTTCCTCAGCTTGGCAATTAAGGGACAAGATGGGAGAAAATGTACAATTAGGCAGAGCACAATCCTACAAATAAGAGAGAAGTGGGAAAGGACCATTCTTCTGCATCCCTGCATGGATAAGGGGGCACTAAAGAGGAGGCCACTGCTCTTAATTCCTCTCTTTACATCCCGGAGGAGAAGCCAAGGGTGCTGTGAGGAGGCAACAGGAGCCAGAAGAAGGGAAGGATGGCCAAATGAGGCGCACAGACCACCATTCCCTGCCACGTGAGGCTACAGATACCAAAAGTTTCGATGGCCTCGAGGGGAAAGTCATAGAAGAGAAATGCCATAAGGGTCCAAAAATGTAGAAACCACTGTATGGACCAGGAAATTCCTCATCTGAAAAATCTGGGAAGTTGGGAGAGTGCTTGGGGGGCAAAAGGAGAGGGGAATCATGTGCTGTGTTCTCACATTAGCTCCCGGGCATCTGCTTTTGGTCATTGCTTGGAAAGGACACCAGGCTAGATGGACCTGTGGTGCGGGCCAGTACGGCCCCTCACGCTCTGCACGCTGCTGGCACGTTCCCCAAGGCCGAGATGGCCACAAACCCCTTCCCCTGACACTCAGCCAGAACATCCCCAAGAGCAGTGCCCCAGCTGTGGGGCTTCAGCCCATACAGCACTGCGGCACAAGCACGAAGACTTCCTGAGCCTGCAAAAGCCCAGCTTTCAGTTGTACGTTTGCACAACAGGCTGCACGAAAGAGGGCTTTGGTCTACGGCTAATGTCAAGCACATGAGGGTAATAAAAATAACTTGTCTATCCCCTGCCCACCGAGCCACAATCCTCCCTTCAGCGTTTCTGCGTGGAGTTCAGACACAATCTGGCTATAGGAAAACGGGGACTTCATTTACCCTCCGACAGAAGAAGAGGAGACAGCGCTCCTCAGTCCCACCCTCTGGCAATCTTGGAGCTTTTCCAACGCATTAAGCATCAGTTTCCCGCCAGTGAAGTGTTTGATGCTCTACTAAATGCAGCGGCACTCAGAGAGGTATAGTAACCCTCCATATGGAAAAGCCGTTTGACACAAAGGTTGGAGGTCAAAAGTTTAAATGTTCGTGACAGAGACGACAGCAGTCCTTTTCTGGTCAATAACATCAAAGGATTTGCCAGCTCTTAATGCTACTATTGTCGCTTGTTTGGATCCTATTGAAATTCTAGCATATTTATTGCACTCCGGGAGCATAAGGACTTTTTGTTTGTTTTAATCTCTATGCTGAACCCAAGGAGTCTGAAGTGTTGTGACTCCCCTCGCTCCTGAAGAGAATGCACGGGGAAACAATGCCAGAGGATGCGGCATTGTAGTCCCAACCAACTTGGCGCTTTCTTCCCCACCAAAAAGTATAAATGATGGATGGAAACATATGGTCTCTATTGGACAGAGCTGGAAATCTCTGCTCCTGAACGCCCCACATGACTGGTTTTAATTGTTTTGTGCAAAGGCAGGGGGTGAAAAGCACTCCCCACCATCAAGATCTTCGTTTTGCCAGTCATTGTTGAGCAACGTTGTGCTGCAGCCGACTAACGCTCCCATCAGGCACAACTGTGGCGGAGCTGGGCGCAGCAGTGAGGTTCTCCAAGACGAACTGTAATGCCATAACCACAGAGAGTATCACTTCTCCCAGCCCGCCTTCGCTCTCTGAACTCCTGCTTGCTGTTAGGCAGAAACTTATTACCAGAGCTCTGCGGTGCATGTTCCAAGCATTGTATCAGCCATCGATACCTCGTGCTTTGCCAGGAGCCGGATCCAAGTTCATTTGTTACTACCTTCCTCAGATTCCTGTTCCCCTCTCCACAATGAGGATTAGCAGTTTAAGTTATGTTGCTGACCTCCATCTGGCTAGGCAGAAACAGATGTCTGTGCACTCGGGCATGATCTTATTTCAAAGTGGGGACTCTGGGTTACTAATGACGTTATAAAGGCAATAGCATATGTTGGCTCTCAACAGCCCATTGTCTAATTGGGATGGTTTTAATCAAATATGAATGTACCCAAGGTTTCACAGCTAATGAATAAATCCCCTTTTTAAATAATGACAGTAATTTTGAGCTCTCCATCGAGGCAGCATCCCCAGGAATGCCTACACAAGCAGCAGTCATCACCAAAGGCTGGTAAGAGGCTACAGCAAGATTCGCCGCATCCCAGTTCATTATTTAAACAGCTCCTAACTGCCCTTCCCAGAGGTAAGCTGCAGCCAAATTGTTTTCCTTCACTTCACAAACCAGATATGCATGGCTTATGTGAACAGCCCGAGAGTTTACTTTAGTCTCTGTTTAAATACCTTCTACCACATATTTCAAACAAACAGTTCACTTCATTAGAAAGGCAAACAGGGTAGCCGCAGAATACGAGCACTTGAGGAGAACCACGCCGGGCAGAGAAATCCTCTGCCCCTGAGTAAACACTGCCTGCTCTGCAGCTCCCGGCAGCATCCCCTGCAATGCCACTTCAAAAGCCTTTTCACAAATACTTCACACGTCTGTTTGTAAGTAAATGATAACCCTGAAGAGATTATCTGCAGGGCTGAGAGGCCCAATGACTATCACTACCACTGCACAGGCAAAAAAAGAAAAAGCAAAAACCTTCCCTGCCAGACCTGGGTAAGTTAGGAAACTATAATAAACTCGGTGACAAGCCAGTAACATCAGCTAAACCTGTTAAACTGGAAAAGCAGTGCTGCTCTGCTAGCCTGCTTTGGCGTATTAGGCTCCACAAAGGGAAGCAAGTTTTACCCTTAGCAATGGAAAGGTTACTGCACCTCCATCATTATTTAACTGAGTTGTTAAATTGGCACACAGCAGAGAGTTGTACAAAAGAACGAGCAAGCTGCATAGCAAATAAATCACCAGATAAAGCACTAAGCTATTTATTTCTGGACAAAATACACATGGCGATTCAAATGCCTCAGGAGCACACGACATCCTCTCAAATCCCAGAAACAAGTACGAAAGGAGGAGGAAGAAAAAAGACAACTGGACACGGCGAGGGGAGGCGATGGAAGGCAGCCAGTGCTGTGAGGCCCTGGTCCCCTGCCCTCCCCTCCATGCACTCCGCAGCTCCTGGGGACACTTGCTGCCAAGCAGGGAATACACCCTAAGAGAGCAGTTTGCTGTCACTCCCTGCTGTTTTGACTTTGTGCCAACTGAAAAGTTTTAATGAAAATACTGGCATTTGCATATTTGAGGGAAAGGATATGAGGCAGCTCATGACAAGTAAAGACACTCTCACCACATCCATCACTGGGGTCGTCATCAGAGCAAGCTACCGGGACGGCACCTCTTGGCATCAGTCATAAAGCACAGACCCATGGTATGCCCAACACTTTAGCGTAACACTGAAAAATAAATTATCAACTATCCACATGCCCTCAAGTCCATTCTCGAGCAAAAAGAAACAGCAAAAAAATCTAAAAAGCCTTCAGAAAATTTGTAAGCAGGGACTGCCTGCACCTGGATGCAGGGTGAAGGGTCACAAGCTGTGAGAGTGCTGAACTTATCCCAACTATCATACAAAGAGGAGAGGAACATATCACTTTTTCATTAGGGGGAATCAAATACTGTTAAGTATGGACATGAAGGTTAAGACACCTCGGCAACCATAACGTCAACCTTGCAGTGACTCAAAACATAATTTTCAGTTGTTTTGATTGTCAGGGTGAAACCAAGTCCCACAAGTCAATGACTGTTTTATCATTAATTTCAGTGGAGTCAGTGTAGCCAGCTCTTGTGATTTTATCAGGAGTCTTATTTTTCTTTTCAGTGTTTTGTTTTTTTTTTTTTTTTTTTAAAGCTCCAGTCTTTTCCATCATGTCACTAAGAATCTCAGCTTTCATTTAAAAAAAAAAAAAAAAAAAAAAACAACCAAAAAATCCACACGTATGTTTCCAGCTGTTATGGTTGCAGAGAAAAGCTGGAAAACAAGAAACCTCCATGTTTCATAACCTGTGAGCAAAAAAAAAGATCCAACAAAACCACATGTGAACACATATATAGGTACAGAATCTTTCAGCAGGTATATGTTTTGCATGGTCACATACATGAAGTTACTATTTTGAACACCTAGATACTTGGGGGTGGCAGGACAGTACATCTGTGCCACAAATGGTATCTGTTGGCATTAAAATCTGTGAGTTTTAACCGTGTTCATCTGGTCCATACCAGAATTGCACATCACATACCAATGATTTTTTTTTTTTTATTTGACTACATAGATGCTTCCTGTACAAAGGGCATTTTTTTGTCCTCTCTATTAAGAGTTGAGAATTCTTCTACATTCTGCTTTAAAACTGTGATCTGGGTTTATGAGGATTGTTTACTAAAAGACATGAGGTAGAAAGATCCTTTCTGAGCCTTTCAGTGGAAAGGCTGAATTTAGGTTTAAAGTGGAAAAAAAAAAAACCCTAAGTTTCAGCATGAACTAGAGAAAATAACCGTCTCAGCCAGCTCTTTGAGTGGCCATGATAATACAAGCAATAAATTTACTATTATTATTACAACTGATAACACAAGCTGAGCTAATGGAACTAAAATACCTACTAAACCAGCTCTTGGAGAGCTGATAATATTAACCTTTAGGTGCCAGGAGTTGGGGATTTCCCAGCGTACCAAGCTGGTTGACTTACTGACACTAAAAATAGGACTCTAAACCCTGCTGGCTCTTCTGGGTTATGTACAAATGATATGACTTTTTTCAAGCAACTCTGATCCATTCAGAAAGGTAAAAAAAAAAAAAAAAAATCAATTTCTTTCAAGATGTTTATGGCCTGAGGCTTTTCCAATACAAAAAGGGGAAAAACAATTTATTTTTTATTATGCCATTCCCCAATCTTCAACTGGAAACAGACCACTTCCATAGAAGTTTTTTTACAACGTTCCAGTCAGTCCTCTGCTGCAGTTTTTTGTACCCTACCACACTCAGCTACTATCTGAAATTTGCCTGGCCGTTCTCCTTAAAGCATCTTTGGTAGACTAAGTGTAAATAGTACAAGACTTAACAGACAAACAACATTGTCCATTCCCTTATTGCACTTCTTTATTTCTTATAATATTAATGGCAAAGTAAGAATAGTTTGCACGTACAAGTTCCAGTTCTACCTTGTCTTTGATCACCTGAATCAAGGAGATGCGCCACTCTGCCCCGGTATTTAAAAAACATCTCCTAAATTTTATTTCTTGGAATGATCTCACTGAGCTTCTGCAAGATGTTTTGCCTACCCAAACAGCACATGGATTTGTTGGGTTGGTGGCTCAAGGTGCCAGAGTTAATCTAAGCTCCATCACAAGCACCAGCCAAAGGACTCCACCTTCCTTCCAAACCCAGTACACCCTCTAGCCACAAACAGACAAGCTCCACAGAACAGTCAGTTCAGAGATAAGGAAATCACACATCCTCTGACCCACAAACACAGAGAAGAGTCCTACGAACACAGGAAGAACATCATCCCGTCTTTCTCCACAAGTGTTATTTCTGCTCCTTTCTTTACTTGAGCAGTCTGCAATTAGTTTCATTACATCTGCCCATACAGCAGCAATAAGATCCTCAAACGAGCTAAAGAGAACAACTCACGTAAGCACCTTATGAACGTACTTTAATGAGTGAAATACATAACAACCATTCACTGAAGAAACCCAGGTCTCTGTTTTAGCTCCATGAGAGATCACCATGGCTTGTCTTTTCCAAGTGTTTAACTTGGGGTGACACCTCTTTGGAAAAAATGACCTCTCACTTGATGCCCAAGCCCAGGGTCATCCTCGAGAGACTCTCAATCACGCTTGAGTTCAGCAGCCTTCTTGATAGAGGAATGTGAACAAGCAGCATCAACAATAGCCTGTGCTGCTAGATTCCTCTTGGTGACATATTCTCATTAGTCAAAATGAGATGGCAACACTTCACTGATGTTTACAATAACGGTGGCACAAGCAGCCTTTCAGTGCAGATGAAGAGCAAATAAGAGGGGCTTGTCCCTTTCTCGTGTGCAAACATGATCAAGGCTATAAAGCAGCAACAAGTATATTTAACATTTTCTTCAGTTCACCAAAATGGGTCTCCAGAACTCACTGCACAGTCCCAAACGGTTAAAGCAGGTAGGAGGTGAAAAGCTATTTTCCATAGGCCTGCAGATTCAGCATTGGTAGAACTATGATGAGGTACGGTAGAACCTGAGGCCAACAGAAGATGTTTCAAAATGACTAGAAACTACTACCTCCTCCTTCACACACAAGGCTGGTCTGTTCTGGCAGAAATCTACGGAGCTACCTCCTAAAGCACTCAGGCTATGAGTTCCATTCCAGGCAAACGTGGCATGTAAATCCTTGGGATGAGAGGTACGTGCCTCTTCTCCCCTCTCACCTGAAAGATTTTGAGAAAGTCAAAGTGAGGCAGCAACAACCAGGACCCACCGGAGTTGAGAGTCAACACCTGAGCACCCGGCAGACCCTCATGGGCGACTCTGGGAGGGCTGACCCATCACGCCAGCTACATGTGGGGACTTCTTGGCCAGGTTGGAAAGCGGTTTTCAAGATGAAAAGCTCCCCTTGGCTGCCTTTGCTTCTGGCATACGTTCCTATTTGTATCTGATTACAGATTTGGCGCAGAATTTACTTTTGTAAAAAAATTCAGGGGAGAGTCTCATTTCCAGACACAGGCTTAGAAAGAAAACAAGAGCCTTGCGCTCCCTCCACTTCCCCCGCCCGAGCTGCACATAACAGGGTGGGGGTCAGGAGGGCAGCAAACCCTCTGTAAGTAATCCCCAATTAAGTTTGTTCTTAACTGAAGCACTTGGCTCATGGGCGGATGGTGTTTCTCCTGCACACGTGAGCTCAGCAGAGAGAAATCCCTGGCTCGAAGCTGCGTGCCTTGAGCAGAGGGAAACTCCTTGTTCCCTGGCACTGAGTTGGCAGGCAAGGAGGAGCATGAAGACCACGCTGAAATGAGAGTGATACTAAGGGGATGTGCATCACTCCTGATCTGCACTGATAGCTGACTATATGCACAATAAGACTGAAATAAGTCTGACTGAGAACCCAGTTCACTCGCCTTGCTTACACAAACCCAGCAAAGCATACAGCAGACTCCGCGTGTAGTGACTTTTGGCGTGTCTGATGGAAGGCCTGGCAGAAGAAGCAGCTTAACCAACCCAAAGCAGGCTTGTCAAGTGCTGTGTTGTGTGTCCAGTTCGTTAAGGAAAGCACTTCTACCAGGACCAGGGACATCTGGTACATGTACAGAGCAGCCCACTGAGGCTTTGCCTGTCTGCAAGAGATGTGACCAGCACACGCAGACGCCGGAGAATGGCGAAGTTCTCGTGGGGACCGGGAGCTGCGCCTCCCGTGCATGAGCCACGCAGTGATCTGGCGTGCTCCCCCAGCCCAGAGATGGCACGGACAGCTGTGTTGGGTCTGGGACTACCCCCTGCAGCCACAGTAAGAGGCCACGGCCTCTCTCCTCTGCCGTGGCAACCCTCCCCTCTCCCATTCCCTTGCCACAGCCCCCCGCCATCGCCAGTACAGCAGGGACAGAGGAGCGGGACGAAGAACCTGGAGCCGCTGACCCCCACGAGCAAAGCCACGCTTGCACTGCCTCCGCCCAGGCTGGTTCACAAGGTCTCAGCAAGAGCAGAGCTGTGGTAACACAAACCCTGCCATCACAGCTACACGGTCCTGGCCTGTTTATCCAGGCAGCGAGTCCAGAGCCGGGGGAGCCTGCCCGGTGCCCACCGTACGCCAGCACCTGAGCTGGGGGGAGACCGGCGGGCAGGAGCACCAGCACCAGCCCTCGACAGACTCGCAGGCTCCACACTAACCCCCCCGGCCCAAAGGTGAGGGGAACGGGCCCAGCGGCAGCCAGCACGATGCTAAACTAACGCTCCAATTACGGGCCCAGGGCAGTGGTGAGCAGAGCCAGCACCTCGAGCGGGGCACGGCTGTGCTAGGCGCTCTTCGACATATACGGACACAGCAACCCTCCCACAGAGGCTCATACCTTACCAGACTGAAGGCTAAAGCAGGCCAGGGAGTTTCCAGCCCGTCAAATAAAATATAGAGGTGTCTGCTGGGAAGAGCTTTTCCAGCCAATGTTCTCTATTTAATATCCCAGTGCCTCTTCATATGGTGTTAACCCCACCATGGAAAAGAATAAAAAAAGGGAAAGAAAAAAAAAAATTAAAGATCAGACTTTGGACATGATCCAACACCCACATTCCCAAAGCAGCTGAGAATCACTGTGGGGACAATTCAGTACACAGTATTTTTTCATTTGACAGCTTCAGACTGAATCCCCCAGGCTCTGGCATGTTGAACTGTGCATTTTAAATCCCACTACGCTGCTCCAGCAAGAGCAGCTGGAGCGGTTGCAGCAGCCACTGCCGCCATAACAGGTATTACTTTTGCTGCCAAAACAGCTGGGGAAGAGGTACTGGCAAAGATCTGGCATATGGATGTGTGCAAGGGCTTTTGAACTTTTTTTTTTCCCCCTACCTCACTTGCTGGCAGCAGCCTACGCCAGTACAGACACTTTGAAACTACAGATGAGAAGCCAGCGAAAGCTGATGGAGAACCAGGAAATAAAGCAACAGCTGAAGAGGGGAAAAAAAAAAAAAAAAATTCCCCAACAAGGCAGAGTCCAGCATAAATGCAGGTTTTAGGAGGCACGGGAAGGATAATCTGTGTGGCTAATGAGCCATACTAGGGAAACTCTGCGAGAAGGCCTCACAGAGCTCAATTGTTGCTGAAATAGGTACAAATGTGGCAGGCAGCAACCGCAAAGAGAAGTAAGAAAGGAGGAGGGGAAAAGAGAGCAGAGCTTGGCTCAGGGATGCAGAGAGAGAGGGAAGCTGGCCTCCCGCCAGGATTTTTGTGAATGGGTGGGTATGTAGTATCCATTTCCTCCCAGTTCCAGGGGGGAAAAAACAAGAGGGTAGGGAAATGCTTCAAGTGATATGTTATTCGGTCATGCTTCAAAAATGTGCAACTACTGTCACATAATTTGATATTTTCCTAGTATTATGGGTATTTTCTAGCAGCCCAACTTCTTTCTTAACAAAGGTATTTTTCATCGTGTGCTGAATGTATTCAACTTTTACACAATAAGTGCCTATTCATAACAAAATGCAAGCTGTTTAAGTGAAAAAAATCTGAATTTATGAGTATAAAAGACTTTAAAGTACCTTAACTATCTTAAATTCTCATGCTGATTTCTGCCAAGCTAACGTTTTCCTTTCCCAACATGATGGGAAAGTAAGGAGTGTTGCAAAAAGAGGCAATTTCACAGGTGTTGCAAAACGTACAGTTTCTCCAAAGTATGTTTGAAGCATAAACATTGTACTGCATTGCTGGCAAGACAAAGGAGGAAAGAACATCTGATGACAACATTGAACTAAACACAGGAAAAAAAAATTAGACCTCTAATATGGTGAGGTTTGGGGTGTTGCTGTTTTTTCCCTGGCTGTACGATCAAGTCTTGTCTTTGTCTTTCATTGTTTGAATCTAGTTTTTCATTATAAATGTTTCTTAATTATAATGCACATGAATTGTGTGGTGGAGATACTCTAAACTGAAATAATCATGTAACAGTGAACAGATTACAGCAATTTTGAAGTTAGCTGTAAAACAAGCAAAACTCTTCAGAATACGTCACAGAACTCAGAGGGAACAAATCTAAGAGAAAGGAATATACAATAGTTAGAGACAAGACTGAAGGAGAAGGGCCTAAAATTAGACTACTCATCAGACACTGACGTACACAAGTTATAGATTATCTAAAGTTATAGTAGCCTGAAGTTGACATGCTTAAAAGGGGGGGGGGGGGGGGGGGGGAATGTGGGTGTCTGACTTCAAGAGGGGTACATTTTCACCTCCAATTTTCAAATACATTTATTATTCAGACACTAATCAAACCCAAACTTCACAGTTATTGATAAAAAGTTTGGAAAATTAACTAATACAGCTTTTCATAAAGCATGCTGTTTTCAGTGCTTGATAAGACCTGTAAAGTTCCCAGTAAGAGATTAGAGAATGACAGTTATTCAGGGTGAACACCAGAAGTGAGCTATAACGTAGCCCTGGACCCCTGAAATTAAGAACTTTTAGGTTTCTCCTAACCAGAATGCAGGTTGCGGGATTGCCCTGTGGGGAACCCAGGAGCTGTTTAGTTTGTACACCTATGGCTTCTTGAAAGAGTTTCTAAATGAAGGGCCCTCAGTAATCACAGGTAAAAGCGGACTTGGGCTCACCAGCCACGACCCCCAGAGTAAGACAACCTATTTGAGACTGTTTCTGTGCAACAAAGAGCAAGCAGGGACCAGTGGAAGCAGAAACTCTGTTTGTAACTCTTCCCCAGCTCAGCTCCACTGCAGGATTTAAGACAGACCTCGCAGCCTGCCTTTAAAAAGGAGCAGCCTCCAGCCTTGCAAACTAGCTCGTGCTCAAAATGTGTTTTGAAGATGTAAAGAAGCGGCTGTCACTTAATAGAGCGTAAGTATTAAATAACAATAACCATTTACCATTCCTGCAGAGCCTTTTGAGTCAACAACTTGTCACCTTGGGCTTGGCTGACAGAAGTGTAGAATAGCCAAGCAGAGCAAACTAAGTTCTCCTTGCCTCTCTTCAATATCCCTCTCAGGGTTTGAATTTCTTACAAACAATTTATTTTTCTTCCATTATCTAACCTCTGAACAGGTTACGTATTTTGGTGCTGCCCTGCCACCCTGCATGAATTCAATTTTTATTCGAGTGCGGACACAAAAGGGAAAAGAAGAAATTCTTTTGGAAAAGTTATTTAAAAAGAAATATATATTCAGTCCATTATGACTACTGATTGTTCTGGCACAGTGTATTTTGTTGTGGGGATTTTTAATGTATATTATCATTATTACTGACAGATCTGGTACGCTGTGTACAGTTAACTACGGTATAGCATACATGTTGCCCATCATTTATCAATAAAAATATTCTTGTTTTCAGCTCAGTGTAACTTCATTCAGCCAGCAGGATGTGATCTGCCATGCTGAACAGGTATTGTGATATATTGTAAAAGGTGACATCAGTCTTAGAAGACCCCATGTTTCTAAAGTTGAATGGTATTCTGTTGAGAAAAACTTTTA
This sequence comes from Tyto alba, assembly GCF_018691265.1. Classification (NCBI taxonomy): domain Eukaryota; kingdom Metazoa; phylum Chordata; class Aves; order Strigiformes; family Tytonidae; genus Tyto; species Tyto alba. Next base: position 14,803,029 of record NW_024881322.1, read on the forward strand.
TAAGGTTGCTGGGATTACAGATATACTTATCTCTTTAGACATGTCCCTACAGACTGGTATCTACAGGGACACCAAGTCCCTACAGAAGTGTCCACCAAGTTGTTCCTTACCAAACCAAAACCTCTGCTCCCATCTTCAAATTTAGTGATGGTTTAACAGCTTCCACCCCAATAAATCAACTCCTTATTCCTGTATCTTTTCCACAAAATCTGTTGACCTATTGGGACTGGCATGCAACATGCTTTTTACACGTTCTGATCGCATTCTCTTAGCCTTACCACCTCTGTCTGTGTTAATACCTTCAGTTGATGTCACCGCTCTGTGGCCATCTTTACTACTTTGGGAGAATTCACATTATTCGTGTGTGTTGCTGATACATCTGATTTCTTCTGATCTTCCTACAACAGGAGGGTCAGTTGCTGCGCCTTCTGCTTAGACCTCTTTCTTCTTTGCATAAAGATGTGGCACAGCCTGCTACATAGCTAATTTCCTCTTTGCCTGTTAATTATTATGAACCCGCAGCTTATTCATAGGAATTGTGTCTTGCTACTACTTACATCTGGCCATTCCCTTTCCTATTGTCTTTTGTTGCTTATTTGTCTCCTGGACATAGGCAAATGCCTAGTGACATCCAGAAGTCCTTGGGATCCTCAAGGCAGAGGGCTGGGTTTAACCTTGCTTTTTTCACACCCACTTCTTGGTTCTGTCTGTTGTTTCTCCCAACACTTCAGCATCACAGTCCTTGCTGGAAGCAAAGGCCAGATACTCCAAATTAACCCAAATGATCCTCTCTGCTCTCTAAAGTTTTTTGGGCAGGCATCACTTCTGCCGATTCTGCCTTTGCTGCCAGGTGGGTTTTTTTCCAAACACCCTTCCTGACAATTCCTGTTGTTTCAAAGGCGTGCTGGAGTATATGCGTTGTGTTCAAATTCCCAATTGCAAACAAACTTTACCTGAATCCTGCATCGTGACAATGGCTCATTCTAAGCACTGACTAGCAGGCATGCTAGAGGCACCAAGACGTATCTTCTTCATGACTGAAGTTCACTATTGCAAGTCAGAAGAACTGGGTTTGTTTCATAGTGGACAGTTTCATGAAGAAGTGCAAGTACAGAACTGTACTACAGAAACATAAAGACTACTGAAACTTAAATTTCTGAGAGATACCACTTGTAATAAATGCTTCCTAAGAGGAAAGTCTTTATATTCTTACCCTTTTGAGACAGATGAGTTAAACATGCAGGTTTGGAGTGCCTATAGAACATTTAATTTGAAATCAGATTACAGCAGGAACAGAAGCTCCAAAAACACCCTATGATTAATACAAAAAAACAGTGACAATTTGCAGACTAGACCAGGCCAGATTTGAATTCGAGTTCTAGAAGGAAAACAAAACAATCACAAAGTACTAAGGGTAGCAAGCCTCAGATCTGTTGGGGCGAGCAGAAGCAATCCTCCAAGAAGGAGCTTGCACAATGCCAACCACGTGACCCTGCAAGAGGCAGCAGGAATCATGGCTGTATATACAGTGGAAGCAAACACAGCTGTAGGAAGTGTCCAGCCTGTAGGCAGAAACAGTGAGGTATTTTGAAAAATGTTGGTAAAAGCTACAGAAAAAGGACTAAAAAAGAATATGTGTCCAAAATAATGCAGAAGAATTGCTTTGTAAGAAGAGTTTAAAGGATACTTAGTGAAATAAAGGCCTGAACACAGATGGATCCCTTTTTACTTACAGGTAACCTGGAAACAAGGAGTTCCACAAGAAAACAGTCACGTAAAATGTGAACCACAGAGTGGGAGAACAGCTTACATATATATAGTGGGCATCTGAATTTGGTGACAAGACTGACATCTGGAGTGCTGACATGTTTTCATCCCTAGGATGGGTATTCTGTTTCTTGAACGCTGTTTACATCCACTTTTACATGCATCTTAGACTAGGCACCTCAATGAGTGAGGAGACGGACAGCTAAGTTGATCTGTCCAAAGTTTAGTGCTCAGCCTGAGGTGTTTTTTCTACACTGCCAGAAAAGTCCAAGATCCAAGTACCTGCAGGACCAATTCACTCCATCTTAATGAAGGTGTCTACATGCCACGAGCTGTTCTGAACATTTCCAACTCTCAACACTGGCTAATGGAAAACCTAAACCTTCCACCAGTCGCCAACCTTTATCTCACCTCATTATGTTCATGTTAATTCTTGGCCTTCATCTTTTAACCATTCCTTTCTCAATGAGGACAAACCAAAGGAAAAAAGGAACAACCAGAACACAGGCTACGTAAAATAAAAATTCTGCAATACAAGACACATACATACATGTACAGAGCAGCAGAAACGGGAAAAAAAAGTATTCCCACCAGAATGTTGGTGCTGACTTCCACATGGAAATGACTAACCACTGGCAGAGCCACAGAAAACACATGGGGCATCCTCAGTTTCTTTCACAAAAAGAGGAGGGAGATTCTGTGCTCCAGAATCCATAGGCGAGTAAAGGCAAAACAAAGTGACATATCACATAAAACTTGTGGGGCACTACAGAAACCCAGGCTGAAAGCAACTCGCAACAAATACACACATACATACATATATATATTTAAAATCAGCTGCATGTTCAGTGTTCCCCTACATGGTGGGATCTGACTATGAGATTGTTGTTTAAACTTGATCACCAGAATGAGGTACATGAGCTCTTTGCCCTAAAGGTTGCTGGCTTATAAACTGTTAAACAAAAGACTCACTGTAGCCAGGTGTTCTGAGTCAGGGTTCCCATTAATCACTATCTAAGCATGCTGCAGAGACACTGTATGAAAAGAGAAGGAAAAAGGTCTGACAGAAATAAAGTACAAACTGACCAGAAGACAAGAAAAAACAAATAGGAACAAAAGCAATCCAAGTCAGGAATAACTGGAAAGTGGAGTGGGCATCCCTCACTTCTGCTATCAGAGAGATGTTTTCAGTCCTGTTGAGAGGCCTTGTATCCTCTTCCCCAGCTTCTAGCTGGTCTGTAATACAACTCAATTAAGCAACAAGGCATAATTGGTGGGAACCTCAAGCATGCTATAAATCCCAGGTCACATCAGCATGGTTCTATGGTTCTACCAGATTTTCTGGTTTGTTTGTTTTTGTTTTTTTTTTTTTTTGTTTGTTTTGTTTTGTTTTGTTTTGGGTTTTTTTGTTTGTTTGTTTGTTTTGTTTTTTGTTTTTTGTTTTTTTGTTTTTTTTGGGGGGGGGGGTTGTTTGTTTTGGGTTTTTTTGGTTTTGTGGGTTTTTTTGTTTGTTTGGTTGGTTTTTTTACTGAAGAATTTATACACACACACACACACAGATATTCAATGAATTACTACTAAGACAAATTCTCCCTTCTGACTTCTTGGGTACCTGATCCCGCTTCCTAGCTCCAGAAGATACAGGGAGGTTAATCCATATGGATATGCTGAAAGCCATCAACTGACCTCATGATGGCCTGCAGACCAACAGTGACTTCTGTGAAAGACTTCAGTGGGTCATCAACCCATATGTTGAATTGGGCCATATTTTTTAAGGGGAAGACACTTATATTTGAACATATTTTCTTTCCCTTGCAATTAGAATTCTTTGTATTTCAGTTTACTAAAACTTGATGTTTTCTTTACCATTAGAAAAACAGAACTCATCTACAGGATGATCTAAAGGATCTACATTTATATATATTAATAGATTTAAGAGTAAATATATACATGTATATCTAGAAATAAATGGTAAGAATGTAGCAAGGACTTTGTGATTATTTTTAGCTGACACAATAGGTTAATTCAGTGCAATAAAACCTATCAACTAGTGAATGACTACAAAATCACTTGCTTCGTAAAGGTGAAAGATCTGTACTGAACGCATTCCCTAATTTTATACGCAGATATGACCGCTACCATGATTTTGTTTTAATCTTTACACTGAATGACATTAGATTAACCTATGAGAACATAAAAAAATAAAACAATAATTTTCTTGAAAACATGCAAGTCCAGAGCTAACAGGCCCACAATTAAGCAGAGGAGTTAGGCACAGAATAGACTTGAAAGTTTAGCTGCCCTCTTTAGCAGAGACTTTAAGCCTGTATAAATCAAGTGACCCAAGGTGCAGTGAAGCAGCGCATTCTCTCTCCAGCTTGCCTCACTGTACTGTGATCTCAAGTCAAAGCTCTGAGCTGAGACAGATCAGACATCACCGCTCACACAACAGACACACAGTGTGGAAATGCTGCTTTACTTTCCCGCAGATACACAGGCTGCATGAATGTGTTTCTTCTGTGGCTTTTTTTCCCCCACCCCTCATTGCTGTAGGTTAAGATGGCCAAAACTCTGGGTTTCCCCTTACAGAGGGGAAACACGGCACATCAAGTTTCATCCTCCCCACACCACCCCAAAACTGCGCTACAGTCACCTCATTCCCTATTGACAGTGTATGGTTGTAACCAAGCCACTGACCAGCCCAACCTCAACAGTGCTTCTGTGAAAAATAGCGTGTGCTTTTCCATGAGGTGAACAGAAGCGGTTCATTCAAACAAAACCTTTCTATTTATGAGCTTACTTTGGCACCTGGTTTTCACGTCGGCATTATATGAGTATCAATGGGGATGCAAAAGACTACGACAGAATCACCCAGGCGACAGGCAACTGTACATGTAACAGCATCCGTGAACACCAAGCTGCTAATGTACTGGTTTGGAGAAGAAAGCTTCCTTACTGACAACAAGTCACTCACGCTAATTGAAGTCCCACTCTTGGTTATGATAAATGACAAACATCTCAGGATCTTGCATGAGAAAGCTTTCCTTTGATACATCTGCAGGCTTGTCGTGCTTTTTTAACTTATTGTAAAATAAAGACACAGGACAGGAGGCTTTTGAGACTCCAAAAACATGAAGAAAAATAATGGAACTCATTACTGAGCACAGTTTTGACTTGTTTGAGGTCTGCTTTTGCTAGTGAATGGAACAAATGATGTTACAGGGTGAAAGCTGCCAAGTTTCATTAGAGTACTTCTGTGAAAGTGTATGATCTCAGAGGCTATACATGTTAATTTACAGTAGAGTTTAGATTAAAGTGATGAATGTGTAGCTAGTGTACATTTAAATGCAATTTTAAAAGAAAACCAAGCCACGGCCTTCCTGTTCAACGTGCCACTGCAGATTCTCCAGCGTAAAAGCAGAGCACCTCGAGCAGTTGTTACAGTCTCAATTGGCAGAAGGACACCCTGTTTAATTAAATGTCCACTACAACTATGAAGTTCATTTCCTAACCCCAGGTTCAGCTATCAGAATACAAGTAGTTTGAACAGTGTTTCATATCTGCTTGATGGGTAAAAGCTGTCAGAAGGTCCTGTCAAACACTAAACAGTAAAAGATGAATTTCCCGGTAAAATCAGTTGTTTCTTTTTTTTCTTCAGCTCAAGATGCCGGTTACCATTTCGCTGTTTCCCTTCGCAGTGAGCAGCCTTAGCACTCATCCCCCCCAAAACCATTTTAGTATTTTTCTAGTCGTTTTACACACAAGGTCATACACTGACCCAGGCACATGAAGTAAACAAGATGAGCATGGGTGCTACACATTTACATTGAAGCATGGCAAGCCCATTCTTCAATGAGGATGTATTTAGACATTTTTGCTTATCTCCCCATTTATAACACGCCCCCAAACCACAGCTAAACTTACGCAGCTAGAAGCTCCAATTCTGTCCCTAATTTAATGGAGTAGAGCAGAAGGCTTCTTGCTCATGTCTCACCTATTTCCCTTGCAAAAGGATAGGTGGTGTCAGCCCAGCTGGGCCCGAGTGAGGAACTACGTCACCCACAAAGAGTAAAACACCGGGGAGGCTCCAGGTCAAACCCCGCGGCTGCTAACTCACCATCGGCGCAGAGCAGGGCAAGGAGGATGCTGTGGGGGAGAAGGTGCGGCGTGCGGCGGGCTCAGCCCCAGCTTTGCCAGAGCAGCTCCCCGGGGCTGCCCCGACACCTCTGCTCTCTGCAGCAGCTGGCTGCGTGCTACTCGAGCTGCACTGGGTTAGAAAAAGCTGTGCAACTTCACGGCAAGTAGAGGCATGCATTTTGAGGAAAATTCACTTTTTGATTTAAAAAAAAAAAAAATCAGGCCTGTTTAAAACTGAAATGAAACCCTGTGCTTGTAGAAACAGGACCTACCAGCATCTGCTGACAGCTGTACCGATACAAGCACAGCTCCTCTTCAGTGCGTGACATAAGAAACTAGGAAATGGATTCTGCTTGCTGGTACGTGACTGCAGGGCTGCTGACTTCAGCTCTGGTATCTGGATGTAACGGAGCGAGAACCAGAGCCAGAGATGCAGGCAGACACCGGCCTAAGGAGCAGCAAAAGTTGCTTCATGGAAAGGGCAGTCTGAAAACCTCTACCATTCCCCACAAACTTGTAGCAATGTCCTTGCACATTTAGGCGAGAGCAGGACTTCAAATCGTCTAATTGGCTGAGGAATGGAGGTAATTGGCAGCAAGCTAATGTACAGAAAACATGTACATTATTTTTAAATGTCAGGGGAGATTGTGGAGGATAAGACCGTGGGTCATAGATAAGCAGTAAGGCATCAGAATGATACTCGAGTGGTATTTTCTTTTACACTGAAGCCCTCAAGTTAAAAACAAAGACCAGTAAAATAAGAAGTTGTGTTTACTGGGTCCCTAGACTTGCCATCTAATACAGCTATTCATCAAAATACTGCATGCTTTTTTCATGACACGTGTGTCTTGTTCAATCAATGGAAAGCTGCTAAAAATCTCCTAAATATCCTATTCTAAACAACGCTTAGCAGCTACAACCAGAGCCTGATTTTGATTTATTGAATAATTTGACCGGAGAACACCTTAAGTCACAACAACATTAAGTGCAATAACTTTTCATTCTGTTGCTGAACACCACATGAAATTAAACAAAATAAAAATTGACAGCACCAAGTTATCCTGAATCTATTCCAGATGGATTAAGTTCACTGTATGTATTAAATGGAGATTTTAGCTTGGGTTTGACATTGCATTTCACTGACTCCCAAAAACAAATCAAAAATAACCTAGGATGTGTTACCAATTCCATTTTAAATCTAAATATTTCTGATACTAATTATGGAGCAAAGGGAAAATGTTGAAGACATTTCAACTTTAACAACCCTGCCATTCTGATTAAAAAATATCAGCTTTACATCTGCAAGAAATTTATAAAGTGGACTCTTTACAAATTGTTATGGAGCAATTTGTGCACAGTTAGTTCTTTGTTTAATCGAGAAATCTGCCCAAACCCTGATTGTGTGCTTATTTCCCTAAGGCTGGGAGTGAAGGTTATTTCATTATGCCTTTTGGGAGCAGCAATCTATCTAATACGTTTCTGAATTATTCCAGACTGAGCCGAAGCTGAACATGAGAACAAAGCCCTGCTTCCACAGCAGAAAGACCAGCCTAACTCCCAGCTGGGAAGATTTAGGCAAAGATTTATAAGTACAAACACTGAAGAAATTTGCAAGTAATTGCATGTATTTGCTCTCTGTTGTGGTATGCAGTAAACTAATATTTATTAAAACATATCAGCACCGCACTGCTCATTACACCCTTCCCAGGCTCTTCTTGCAAGGTTGTAATGAAGGTTTGTTTTGGTTTTATTTCTTTCTTCTTTCAGAGCAAGATAACTAACAAAAGAAGGGAAGAAAATCAGGATCACTGATTGATGCCTGCTGTTTATGGAGGTTATAATGTACACAAACCCTATCTCTGTAATTAAATAGAATATTGTAATTGCTGCCAATGAGCAGACAGGAAATACAGTACTCCCACCTGCTCTATTTACCACGAACAAAAATCTCCTGGACAGTATGTACCTTCACTAACCATCACCTCTGGAAAGTAACAGACACTCAACCTTAACGTTACCTACCTTTTGTGTTTCTTGCCACATACAGAAATGCCTATATATTTTATTACAAGTACCTACACACTCTGCAGGTAACATGTTTTGCAGCAACATACAGTTTAATTCCTGCTGTGGTTTGAAGTGCTGGTTTGGCCAGCACCAGTAAAGCTTTAGTGGGCTGGAGCACTCTGGAGACCACTTCATTCAGCGCTAAAGATCACCACATTCAGTTGTCATGGTGGGACCGCCACTGAACTGCAACACAGGCGGGTTTGTTTGAGGAGCAAGATCTTCCTTCATGGTATTTATTTCTCCAAAAGTTTTGTCAAAACTCAAGTTCGAGCTGAACTTAAGTCACCTTAAGCCATTCACTTTCCAAAGGTTTCCTAACAAAAGGGACAGCTGGAGAACTCAGCAATATCTGATTTTGGAGAATGACAGGGCTACCCAGATTTATTCCACCCAATGATGGTCTAAAACTGCCTATTCCAAATACAACTTGTTTTAAATGTCTGTTTAGCATCATTACAAAACAGAAGCATACTTCTCAAACACATCACTTCTAAAACCCTAGCGATTCAAAAGCAAAGAAAGGAGTGGCTGCAATATAAATTCGATTCTCTCCTTGTATCCTCATCAGGTAAGGGAATATACATTCCCCATATACCTGAACCTACAACATCACAGCCTAAATTGTTGAGATTTTACAATTATATTGTACCACATTATCAAACTGTCTTGTTTTAAGAAGGCACACTCTCTTTCGTAAGTTTATCTGAAAGCAAATATTCCTGTTTAGCACTTACGATGTCCAAAAAAGATATTCCTCTACCATCCTGTACAAATACTTCAAAAGGAAATGTTTGTAACACAGACTTTTGGTAAAAAAATTAATGTATAGCTAGTGACTTGTACTTGGGGTTTTAAGGAATATATCATTAATAAGTACTTGGCATAATGCAGCAGTTTTATTACTCCTTCATGCAAGATTTTTGTGTACTTCTTAGTATTTTGACATTCCAGCTACAAGAGCAGCACTTGGGGTTTTCAAACCAATAGTCAGAATTTAGCCTGTCTCCTATTCCAAAATTAAAATTTCAACTACTAATTACTTGGGGTTGATTTAATGTAGTTTAAGGTTGGTAAGAATAATGTGCTTATTTACTATGTGGGTAGTGTCAGATTTACGACAGCTTTAACTATTAATTTTCACGTTTATAAGTGCTGGGATTGTACAAACTATGAAACGGGTTAACTCCACTGTTGTCACTTAGCAACTGTAAGCTGCTGTTAAAATGAGTGTTTTCTTTGGGGAATTTCCCCATGAGGTCCCTGCACTACTTTCTCCATCCAAGTTTCTTTTTTTCTTCTGTAGAGGTACCTGAAGTTTCAGTCTTGTTGCATGAAAGCACTTTATTAGGGACAACAACTAAGCAGATGCTCAAGAAACTTTTTGTAATGATCTGCAGTTTGTGGACTACAAGGACACGAGTAAGTGTTGCAACATAATAAGCTTAAACTTTTTAAAAAACAAAACAAAACAACTCTTTCAGTAAGCGGGGAAAAAAAAAAAAATGGGCCCATCATGTAAAATTCTAGGTGTGAGTAGAGCTGGCCAGGCTGATAATTGCTCCTCTGAGATCTGCTGCATTCACTGCACACCTGACAACACCTGCACTTTCACTATGAAGCAAAATTAACCACACACATTACAGCAAGATCCATTTTCACCTTGGTTACTGACAAAATATATGCAAAGATGTCCAAATTCAAGGCTACAAGGTAGGGACAGGATTTTTAGAAATCAGAACTTGAAGTTAGTCTTTAAGAGTGGAATCTTCAAAAATATTCACCTTACTAGGAATTCAGAGTATAAATCCTATTAATCTAAGACCTGATTAAGTTAAACACTCTTCATTTCCAAATTACCAAGCACCCAACAGCTTCCAAAAAAACTACTCAATACTTAGCACTTCTGAAAACCCAGCCATCTATTTACATTGCTGCATCAAGCTGTAGTTTGACTCCACGTGGTTCTTGAAGCAATGTTTACAGTTTAAATAGTAATTAACTATCAGATTACTGACCCAATCTCAGTTATTAAGCAGCTTCATGTGAAAAAATTGTGGCCAATAAAAGCACTCTGAAAGAGCATCTATAAAATGAAGGGTTAAAAACATTACACAAATTGAAAACCAGGCTAGGAGCAGAGAATTGAATGCACTTTGAAAGTCTTTCTAGATAATTAGTAAATCATGGGCTTCGCACATTAGACAATGATTTTTATTTGTGGCTTTGCCACAAACTTCCTTGAAGATCTCCAACAAATCTCAACCTCTCTGCTTGTCAGTTGCTACAAATGGGAAATGGGTCTGTGCATACTGCTTTGAGGGAAAAATAGCACTTCATACAGACCACATGACATGAGGCCTCTCTTAATCGACCCCTGGAGTTTTGTTTCATTTTTTGAAAAAATAATGTGGGTCAATGATGAAAACATTATCCACTACTAGCTGCTCTATACCAACTTTGTTTATAAGGAATCATGTTTAACAAGTCCTTTACTATCTTAGTATAAAACTGCTTTCTTGAGCAGATGGATTTACTTTCCTCTCCCCACCCCCCCGCCTGTTACACCTTGTAAAAAAATAGGGTACCTACCAAGAAACAAAACAGACAATAGAGCAAAATATCAAAAAGGAATCACGTCTAATTAACCTGTTTTTAGAAGTGCTTCGTATGTGTTCTTGGGTTTAGATCTAATGCTGAACATACCTGAAAGCCTTCAGCTGCTTGGGGTGGGGAAGCATTTCGTCCCTAACAAATCCCAACTCAGTTTGTGTGCTTTACAGGATGAGACCCTCAGCTTTGCTGAACCAGCTCTGCCCACCTGCAGAGCCAAGGCCAGACCCCATCCTTTCACACTCTGCCACCCAAAGCAAGGAAAACACATTTGCCACCTCAGATCCAAGACCTGGATGTTCTCCCAAGGCCGCAGCCAATTCTCAGACAGATGCTGGGGAATTGAGGTGCCGCCCAAACCCTGTCAGAGCTGCTTGAATGACATTTTGATTCTGCTCTGCCACCCAGTATTCAGGTCCTTGCTGCATCTTACAGGCTCTGCTTATATACTGCCTTTCCCAAGATGGAAAGCTTTGCAGCACATGCAAGCTCAGCACAGAGCACACAGAAGTAACCTAAGCTTTGAAGATTTTCTCTTATTGCAGCATGAACAGAAGACAGACACGTAAATCCCATGTGGCTCTAGCTTTGGGAGACAGGGGCCAGGAAGAAAGTATGCAGAGGGATTAGGAAAATGGATGGTCCTGTGGATATCTGAGCACGGCTGAAACTAAGTATGGAAGGAGAGGGAGTGTGCACACAAGATTTCACATAAAATAAGGAAAAAAAGGTTGGATGACCTTGATGGGAAGAGACCGAAGAAGGAGTTGTGTACAAGAAGACCCTAAAAGGCTCTGAAGGAAGACAATTTGGAAATCCATCCAGCTTTTTTTCCCCTAATCAAACTCTTTGTTAATATGGTTTGAATCTATACTAAGTGTTTAACACACCAACTGGCAACTAAAGTTCACTGAAACAATTTAACTGAGGTGAGCTCCTACAGTTCTCACAGATCACATTGCATTTAATAGACTTTTTGAGTATACATTTCTTCTTGCAGGACTAGCACCTACAATTGTAATGGCCACTTCTGAAGGAAATATATGCGTGCTAACAGCAGCGTTCAGCAGCTGTACGGCATGTATGTATTTAATACACATACACACACATTCTGTTATATTGCCTTTTATTTTATTTCCAGATTGGTATTTTCTAAATGCAAATAAAGACCATCTGGTGCAACCATCAGATTTACTCTGAACAACTCCTAGTCCATTCCACACTTGTTAGCCTGAGATCAATTTCGATTACAATTTTGTTCCTTCCTAGTAAAGAAGGTAATATTGTACTGCTACTAATACAAAATACGGAATCTACTACCACTGAAAAATTTTAGATTAATGAGAGGTACAAAGCCCCAAAGTTGCAAAGAAATTTTCAATATAGGCAATACAAATATATATACACACACATCTGTATATTTATACACATATATAGAGAGAGGTCTGGGTAGCACCTGCTGGAGTAGATTTATATAAGGACTTACCAGAGCTTATTTTCAGCTGATTATAATATTCTGGAAACTTCTTTTTAGGAGTTATATTTTCCACACTTGTTCTCCTATTGAGCAAAATCAAGTACCGTATTTTTGGTTTATATCACAGCAGGAAAAAAAAAAAACCAAACAAAACAAAACAAAGCACAACAGGTTTTCATATATCATTTTCCTCTCACAATGAAAGAATGGCTGAAGTTTATGGTTTGAACTCCCAGGATGGCTGACCCTCACCGATTACCAGGTACTTTTGTTATTTAGAAAACACTAATACTAATATTAGTAAATGTTACCATGGTCTATGTACAAACAGTACAAGAGCTGGCCATTTGAATTCTCTGTCTCCAATAAACATTATTTCTCAGATCCTGGGTAAAGACAAGACCAGGAGCCAGCCCCGGGGCCCAGCAGACAACTCTTATCCACTTCTCTCCTCCCTGCAGACCGCGCAGCTGAAGCCTTAGACCACAGCATCACATTCCCATCAAGCTGTCCAAAATCAGCGCCTCCCCTTTGCCCCATCCAGACCACCTGTGTTTAAGATGAGAAAGGAAAGGAGCCAGGGCTCGCTACAGAATCGGTCACAATTTGGCTCCGTGTAGCCAAGCACATTTTTCCACCTGAAACACACTTAACGACTCTGTGCTGAACCACTGTTAAACTGCCGTGTTGACTTTTGGTTTGCAAAGATGCTTCATAATGGCACCTTATGTTGAAATTACACAAACAGCCATTAAATTCAATACTTAGCATTGTCAATTTTCATGCATTTGCCATCAGGTGGAAGAAAAATAAGTCGCCTCACATTCCCCATATTTATTAAGTCAGAAATTTAACAGTGACCTTCAGAATAAGCCTACAGAAGTCTAAATTGTTGGCAACTAGCTCTAATGTGAAATTAAAGAATGGGACATAAATTTAACATCACCATACTCCAAGTATTTGTATCTTAGAGACATTAAGTATAGATTATTCTATTTATATACATATCCAATATATGCATCAAGACTATGGCTAGAGCACTTGCTTGCATGTGTATATATAAATCAGACAGGTGTGTCTGTGTGTATAAAGTTAGGCTGCCAAGAATTTGCCTGTATTTCTTCAGAAGACAGGTCTTGTTGAAGGGATCTACATCACCTCACATCCTGACATTTTATTACCTTTATTTTAAGTTAATCTTTTTTTTCCTTCATTTCTGCTTCACCCATCCTCCCACCCTCTCAGAATTAGCTATTGGGGAAAAAATTCATATGGGCAGAATTTAACAATCTTCACAAATACGGTAAAAATTAAGTATGTGCATTACTCTTAAATTATGTGTAGTTTGGAAATGTAAGTGTGTATGAAGGTCACAGGCATATTTATGGTAATAATGGCACCATACAGTTTTATATAGTCAGCATTAGCTATAGGGTTACCTATATTACTTTCTTTAGTATATAAAGAAAACTAATCTGCTACGCATGCATTACGAGCACTTCTTAACATACCACATAACTTCCAAACAGAACACTCAAAAAACAACCCAGAAGGCTTGTGAAGGTGCTCTTTTGCTTGCTTTTTCTTAATAAAATAAAATCACTACATAATTAATGACCAGGTACTCTGTAGGCAACAACACACAACTCATTATTTTACCCCAGAAGGATTCAACTTACAGCTATTGCTGAGTTTTCTAGGTAGAAATATGGGGCTTTTAAACTGAAACAAACTATCACCTTTCATAATAATTTGAATTAGGGCCATCAAGCTGGTTAATATGGGTTCAGAAGAGCTAAACTTAAGGACTTGTACTGTGAAAGAGATGAACCCCTTAAGCTATACATCACCTTCAGAGCAGTAAGTTTACTTTTACCTGTCAGGGTCACTAATACTGTTTTCACTTGACCAACGTGACCCTTTGTCTCTTCTTTTACCTCAACCACCATCTTAAAGTTGTAGTATCAAAATGACTTTGTAACACTTTTTTCAATTACAGAAATAATGAATGACACTGAAGAAAAAAATCCAGTTCAGAGTAACATTCCTTTCTTTGGAATCAAGGCTGCATGCCTTGTTTCCCATCTCCAAGACACAGATCTATAATAGAGTGACACAGAAACAGTACCAGGAACAGAATATATCAAGGAGCTGAAAGACATTCGTTTCCTATTGCATCACCAAACCCAGGGTATGACCCCCACACCCATCATTGCTGCGCTCTGCTTGCTGCTGTTTCACCAAGAGCAGGCTTTGTCCCTTGAAGAAAACACTAAATTTTTTTTTCACAAACAAACCCTTATAAGTACTGATGCATCTTAAAAATATTAAGATATTAAAAATAAATTAATGCTGATAATTTACGACATTCCCGTATCCTGAACCCTTTTCCCTGTGCAAAATGGCACAAATACAAAATTCACTAGTGCAGGCATGGGAATAAACTGGCAACAGGATGATTTCTGATTCCGAAGCCAAACATCATCACTTCCCTCCTTTAAAAAGGAGAAAGGGGGGTGGGCACAAGAGAAGAAAAGAAAAAGAAAGACTGCCAAAACCAGCAGGCTAAGTAGAGTAACCGGAAGCATACCATTTACTGCTAATGGTTCAGTGTCTGCAAAGGACTGCTCAAGCTGTGCTCAACAAAAACTCAGTAATAGCCAAAGAGGGAAGCAAAAAAAGGCAAGATGTTTGGTTTTACTTTCTGTCAAATACTGTTAAATATGAGCCACTTAAAAAAAATAGAATGAAAGAATGCAATAATGCTTTGTACAGGTGGTACTGAGGTCCCTGGCTGGGCCTTCAGACAAAACCATTCCCATGTAAACCTTAAAGAGGATTAATCCTTAAGGACCACTGTAATGAGACCTTAAAAGGCTGAACAACAGCCGCCTATCAGGGAGGGAAGCAGTAGCCTGCTCCCAGAAGTCTTCTCTAGCAGAGTTACATCAAAGCAAACTGGGACCAGATAGCAGGATTCTGCAAGAATCCCTTATCTCGGTGCTAGCGGATGCTTCTCCTCTGATTGTCTTGAACTGCCACCTGTCCCAGGCATCTTTGAAGGCAACGCTAAGCCTGTGATGGATCTGACCTCCTTGAGCTGAGATTCTTTTATGTCTTTCTTCATTTTCTGCTCTGTTACATTCTTTCCCTGAAACGCACACTACATGAAACAAAGGGAGTTCTCACTCCTTGACTTACTGTCCCCAGCTATTTGAAAGCAAAAAAACAACGTTAAGGATTATACTCCACCCGCAATATGGAGCTGTCCTCAGGAGACAAGCCTCTTATTTTTGAGAGTTATAACTAGATGGCTTTTACACGAAGGGACTTTGCAATGAGGTTCAACGTTGCTGGGAGCCAAGATATGAAAGCTGCATATCAGAGATAGTTTAAAAAACAAAAAGGTTCGTAATACTGAAGTATATGAAAAATCACATTACAAGAAATAAGCAGGAAAATAACCAGGAAGCAACAAGCCTCAGAGAAAACACCACATTACTGTGGTGTATGCATGCATCCCATATTGCACACAAATATCCTATAATACCAGTGTCCAGCATACTGTAACAGTGCCAAATTCATCTGAGATTAAAACAAAGAGTTGGCCAGTTCACACAAAATAGCAGCTCTGCTACTTGAGACTCATGCGTACACTGACATAACATATACACCCAGCTGACACAAAGGGATATGACTTTACCATGAATGTCACCTGTCAGGGTTTCAGTTTGTAAACAGCGGTACACTGGCACCATGCTCCCACCATCCTGGTGACATGTACTTCCAGCAGGCATCAGCCAGAGTTAGAGAGCTGATGATGGCTTCAAGGGGTTGTCATCAGATTTTATTCCGAGAGCTGCAAGCCACAATATACAAGTCCCCACAGTCCTAAAAAGGCTGGGCTGAGCAATAACGGTGCTACAGTTCCTACCTCTGGTTTCCCACTCTTGCACTCAGTCAATTCTGGACCAGTTTTTGAGTCCTTTTCTTCTAAGTGCATGGCACTGTCAGAAGAACAAGCAGCAAAGTATAGCTAGGCTGAAGAGGATATTGCCTGCCAGCAGCACCTCTCAGCTCGCCAGCACTGACAAAATAAGGTGGTGTCATTAGTTGCAGTTAAGCGGGGCAGAAGTATTACACAGCAGGATGGAAGCAGAAAAAAGAAAGCACCTTCTGTTTTTGAAGCTTGCTGGGAAACCACAGTTGGGAGAATTCAACCAACCACAGAAATGGTGAGATTCTGCATCAGACAGCTGAGCTGGACACTTGATCTCTCATCATTACACACAGGTAAGTAATGACTGCAACAAACAAGGAGCAGATATATAGGGTCTGAATATAAATTTTAAAAGGCATTACCGAGCAGACCACAGCATCTTCTGGAGCCAAGACCTACTGGCATGTGTTGCCAAATTAACCTGGCCTGAAGGCATGCTCAGAAGGAATTTAAAGTTGAAGATGACTTCTTCTCAACCATATGACAATTCCCACAAAAGGTTATTGTGCTTCAGGACCACAGAGCAATGTCAGGCTAGCACCAGCCTCCCATAAGAAGATACAACAGTCGCTTCTCAACAGCCAGCAAAGCACACCGTTTCAGATGACTGTCTTCCTGCATCAATACCTTGTGTAGCCTTAACAAGCAACATCTATGTCTACATCATTTCTTAAAGGCAGCCCAGAGGACATCCCCTGAAGATAAGGCACATCAACGTTGTGCTTTGCCAGCCTTCAAGCATGGCCTCAGCAGCAACTGGCCACACGTCAGCAGAACTTGGCCAGGCAAGTGCCATGTGTCAGCACATGGGCAACACTCCCACAGGCTGTCTACCAAAAAAATCCTGGAGAGTGATGCTGGTCAGGATGCAGAGGCACAGAATGCTTTAACCTCCCTGTACAGAGCAATTTTCAGAGCGGTATACACACAAGACTAACAACTGAGAGACAAACCACCACCGCAGCCCATGTCCTCAACTGGTCTTGCTGGTTTATAATGCACAGAGGATGGAAAGCACTACTAGACGTAGGATGTGTGTTGGACGTGTGACGTACACGGTAAATAACTACCATCTTTGAAGAGATGTTCCATTTCCCCACAAAAACCCAAAAACACTTTCCCAGGCCAGTATTTTGGGTTTTATTCAGGTTTTGTAATTTTTTCCATGGAAGGAGACAAAGCCACATCAGGCCTCTGGTCTTTATAGACAAGGGGTTTCTTCCAGTTGGCTTTATGTGCCTACAAGCTTGTTTAAGTTTTCTGTACCCAAGTTGACAAATCAAGAAAAACTGAAAACCTGCAAGAGTGAAAATAAGCATATACCATGGCCACTGCCAGTCTCAGGCAAAGTAGGGGCATATATGAGCAGGCCATACATCAGACTTTCCAAATCAAACATCCCAAGTACTGGACAGCCCAATGATCAGACAGTGATATATGACTAGTGGTCTCTTCTCCCTTCTAGTTAAAAGAAGAAAAAAAAATTCCACTCCTATCATAGCAGCAATTAATGTTTTCGATGTCTGGCACCAATTTTACTGTTAAAAGCACTGTAGATCACCGGTGTTGATGCCAACTCAAATATAATCCAGCATGAAGCATGGCTTTGGTGCCAACAGCCTCCTATCACGGTACCATGCCGGTCCATCCCGGTAAGGTGAGCAACCACTGTTTATACATAACACAGGCCTTCATCCAACAAACCTTATTCACCCAAGTAACCCAATCTCATTTCAACAGCGATATCTAACAGAAGCCAAGGCCAAAGCTGGAGGCTTTCAACAGTTGTATCTGTAGGCTGGTTGGTGAAAAAAAAAATAAACATACAAATCAAATGCAGTACTTTTTTACGCTAAGGAGTGTGACATGCTGCAATGAAATTTATTTCAACACATTCTACTTCATTAGTTATTTGCTTCAATACTTGGTATGGTGTTACACTCAGCTGTTACCATAATCAGACATTTATTTGAAAGTATGTCGTATGCCATTACTTTTGGCTTGTTACCATCAGCTACTTCAACAGGGGACTGTAGATAGAGGAATAACAATGTTCATCTCTTCATTTGCGCAATGGTAACATGGATCCTTGGGAATTGTAATTTAAAATCATAACTAGCATGGGGAGCAGGTAAGATGAAAGGGTAGAATATAAGGCAACTGGAGATTATTATAAAGTTCACTGAAGCCAGCAGCTGTTGATTCACTGAATTCACTGGGTTCTGGATCAGAGCTGTTTGGCTGTTTGGGAAAAAACAATGGCTTGGGGCAGCACTGAAATGTGAAAGGGAAACCAGAATGAACAATAGGGGACCCTCTCTGCTACCTTATTCAGTGTGAAGTAGGAAACAAGCGTAATTTAGATTAGAAAATGATTCCGTTATCTGGGAAGCTATCTGTGCTGAACTCCAAAAACTCAGCAACACAAATTCTGAAAAACAATACAAAACATTCTTTTGCCTTTTGTTTATTTTTTAAGTGATTACTCTTATTTTTAAAAGTACGAAGACTGTGTACAAACCTGTACCTGCAAAGACTCCCATGCGTGTGCTGCCTTTCCTGCTGCTGTGTACCAACCACCATCACACGTGCCGATGACCACACGGCAATACAGCAGCTGCACTCTTTGAAACACAGCTACCAATACATTGATATTAGTACAGTCTGGGTTCCCTGCACTGAGGGTTGCTGCCTTGGCTGTATGTTACGTGATCACAAATGAAAAAAGGTAAGCTGTATAACACTGACTGAAGGGGAAAGCGTTTCTGACATGATCTCCAAACTCATATGTGACCCACTGTGGAAGCTCAAGTGTCCCAGCTTTAAGTAATTTGAGCAGTGTTTTTAGAGTGTACTGTGTAAGCTACCCAAGAGCCAGGCTAAGAGGAAGCTAATTGGGTTGCTAGGTGTGAATAAAAGGAAGCAGAGGCTTTGGCTAAGAGGCTCTCCTCCTAAGTACTGAGCTCGATCAATAGGGATAAAGCTGTATCCACTAGTGATCCTGAAAATGGTTCAGCAACCGAAGCATTTATACTGTCTTAAAAGTAAAGTCCTGTTCAACCCTGGGCTCTAAGAAGAGGCTAAAGCTGGTGCTGAGAGACTTCCATGGGACAGTCTTGAAACTGCAGCTTGTCAACAGGAACCACGCTGCCTTTCAAAACCTGCCTTGACACATCCATGCCACAGGGAGAGTGGGCCCATGGTGCACCCCACACTGCCCATCGCCCCCAGTGCCCGGCCTGAGGCATCCTCTGGGACACAACACCTTCCTTCAGTACCTGCACATTTGGGCTTCCCCCTGGCCCCAAGGGCACTAAGCAAGGAAGGACAGTCCACATCCAGATCTCAGTGACAAGCACCCAGGATGCAAGAAAATTCACACAAGGGAAACATAGGAGCACCCTGTAGGCATTAGTTACTCTGAAATCCAATTCCTGCCATAGATTTCTTCACAAGACCTAGACGATGGCAGCAGAGACAGGGTTAAAAAAATTCCTGAACTTAGAAGTTTATTTCCTACATTTGGACACACTGATTTAAATTCCCGGCTGCAACACTGAGGAGGATTCAGCTGTCTAAACGCAGTCACACAGTGCCATCTCAGACCCCTAAGGTATCCGAGGCATTCACACAGAGTTAACAGATACAACACGGGATGTCCTGAAGCCCTGTCTTTCCAGGGTGGCAGAGACCAACTGGGATCCTCCCAGGCATGAAGATGGCACTTGAAACCTCTGCTTAGGCAACTGCATTCCCTCTCTTGCATTGACCAGATGGAAGGCCACCAATGCAAGAGAACCATCTCCCTGGCAGTGCAAAGCACTGCACAGTGGTTAAGTACATGGCTTGTACTCACCAGCTCAGGAGAATCTGCTTCAAGTTCTTGATGACAATCATGATCACTGAACCAGCACCTGCTTCGCACGCTTTGCCACAAAGACTTGAGTTGTTGCAGCCACAAAGCTCCTTACAGATGACAGGTAACACATCCAACACCAAAAGCTGCGTGAGGCCAAGTTCTGGCTAACCTTTTTTAAAGGTCTGAGCAGCCAAGTCAAGGAGGCTGCTCTTCAAATCACATCCCCCCAGCCAAGAAATGCTCGCAGGGTAAAGCACTCAAAAAATGACTCAGACAGCAACCTCTGGCATCATGGGATGTTTCAAAATTTGCAACAAATGATGCTTATCTTCCTTTGGCCACTAGTTCTCTACATACCTGTCATACTTGGCTAACCCCTTGTACTACACAGTCTCAACAACAGCACAAAGATCACTGATAACTAATAAAAAAAGAAAACTAATAATCTTATCTGCTGAAATGGCAGTAATGAGCACAACAGTTCTGCATCAGGCTGGGCGGGGTTTCTGGAGGGGCTTGGAGTTGTGTTTTTTTCAGAGAATACAGCAATGGGAAGTACCATATCTCCTGCATGCAAGCAGATCTCTAGGCAGAGAAGAGGAAACTATCAAAACTTTTCAACTCAGACTTTTCTGGCTTCTAAATCTTTTTCCCCACTTTCCAGCTGCTGATGCTACAGAAGTTACCATGTAGGGACACAAGATCAGTCCAAACCCACTGCAGATATTGTCACAAGGCTCTTAAAGACAGAAACGTCCACATATCAAGGGACACAGCAACTTTGAAGAAGCTTTTCATTCTCTCCTGATCAAGAGACAGCTGATCTGCCTCAAGGCTAAAGAGATGGATTACATTATTTCTTGGCGCTTTTTTTTTTTTCCACAATTCTTAACTATGATTCTACAGCTCTGAGAAATGTATTCTGTCTCCTTCCATGAAGACAGTATACAACAAATACATGCTGTAAAGCATCTAAAAAAGCTTTAGCTGACAAACCATATCAAATCTGTGAAAGTGGTGTTTTTGCATCTGTCCTCTATCTTTCCTATTTCTTAAACAAACAAAACAACTCCACAAAAAAGCTCACCCTGCAGCTTACATCCACTTAAACAGCCAAAAAAAAGGAGATATTAACAGAACGCATCTGCTTTTCAGAAGGCTCCATACCCAGAAGTGCCTGACAGGTAAATTCTCTTAGGTGCCATAGAGGGATTTATTTATTTTAAATGTGATCCTCAGGACATGTTTAAAATGCTGAAGTTCAACTGAATTATAGTGCCATAAGAGATCTCAAATATCCTTTTCTGCCCTCTACACAAACACAATCACCTCTTTCCATATCCTTAACTATAGTTTCCAGCTGAAATTACTACTACTGGTAATGACAAGGGAAAAAAACAAAAAAAAATCAATATTCAAAGATATGTATTCACCTAAAATTAAGAACAAAACAAAGCAAAAAACACCCTAAAAAAAAAAAAAAATCACCTTTCGGCTTCTCAACCATATCACAGGGCCTTGCAGATATTGGCCATTTTGCAGTCTGTATCATGCTGATGAGAGAGAAAATGCAGTAGAAGAAAGGACATCATCTAGATGTAAATCTATAGGTGCAACTGTTACTTCCACATGAGAGCATCGCACAGGGGCAGCAGCTCCAGGGCTCTCAAGAGTCCCTGCTTATTCCACAGAAGGGCTCCAGAGAAGTGGTCAGGAGTACTTGTAATGAGCAGAACTTCCCAAACACAACCCAGGAGGTTAGGGAGGCATCCTGGAGAAGATATTTCCATCTACGAGCTGTTGTTAAGCTTACGAGGTCTGCAGCACTTTCCTGAATTTCAAACTGAAGTTGCTTCTGACCCTAAATTTGATTTCTGAAAGCAGCATCATTTTTTGTTGGAGGCTATTGAAAGCTACTACTAAATTTTAGATTTTTATCCCCAAAAGTTTTTGCAAACATGCTAATTTTCTTAAAGACCAACCTTTCAGTTGTTCACCTGACACCAGTAATCTGACATTCACTTTATACTAAAGGCTTTTTTCCCTGTGAGTTTTATTAAAAGCTTTAGATTTTACTTTTTCAACTACCCGCCTTGACAACATTTGGAAACCACCCCATAAATCACTGTCAGTGGAGAGTTTTGTTACTAGAGCGCTTAAGCCGCTCCCCTGCAAAATGCTGCGGAAAGAGCTGAAGAAGTAGGACGCAGATTTTCAGAGGTATTTAAGAGGCCAAGCTCACTTTGAAATAGAAGAGCCCCTAAATGTCTTTAAAGACCCTGGCCCTAAATCTCTACAAGGATTCCTCACAGACAGTCTCCGACTGCTCTCCAACAAGGCTGGGGGGAAAACCGCCGTAAAAAAGCTGTCCTGGGCTCCTGCCACCCAGTGATGATGGGAAGCTAGAGGCGAGCCGAGAACAGTGCCTGCTTTGGGACTATTCAAAAAGTGTCTCGGTTACCCTCTCCCTTTCTAATTACTGCATTTTAATTTTTTATATTCTAATTATTGCATTTTATTTTTTATATGCTTTCTAATTATTGCATTTTAAGGCAGTGCTTCCAGTTACCTGTTGCATTTGCGGAAACAGAATATAATTTCCTGTTTGTTGATATGGTTGTTTTTTGTTTTTTTTTTCCCTGCCTCCTTTTTCCTTTTCTATGGAGAGATGAAGGAAGGGGAATTCTTGTCAGTAGAAGTTAAAGCACAGTAAATGAACAAGCGCACCTAGTGAACCAGCACTGCATTTTCCTTGCTGTGGTCTTTTGTTCATGCTGCAAAAATTGATTCTGAGATGACACTAACACTGGGTAACCTAACCCGGGAAGTTACGCGGGGCCCGATCCTTACAGAGCACAAGTCCAGGCACAGTCAGTGGGAACTGAGGGCAATCAATGCCTTTGGAGGGTTAATCCTATCAAATGTGCAATAAGCAGTTCTCACTTCCCCTGATAGATAGGAAGCTTCAAAACCAGCAGAATAAATCCCTGGTAAGGAAGGGGGGCGGGGGAAGAAGGGGAAAAAAAAAAAAAAAAATGTAGTGAGTTCCTGCTTTCAGCTACATTCAGTGCAACCTCTTTGAGATGAAGGGATGTTCCAGAAGTAGAATCCTGCCAGGACCATTATTCCTGAGTATACAATTTTTTAGTTCAGAGCCAACTGAACTGTCACTGCTTTTTACTTAAAGATAATTCTTCAGGCTTTACTAATTAGGTACTAACAATTCTTTCAGATGAGCTGTGAAACCCAGAGAAGAATACCAGCAGTATGTTTTAAATCAAAGTGTTTACATCAGGAATGATTCATTTTTTCCATGAGGAATGACTTGTGAGACAGGCAGTCTTAGCACTGCCATAAATCTGCGTGGGAATTAGAATTGGGGAAGAGAATAACAAAGGGAAGTTGCTATCCCCACCTCCCCTGCCTCAGCCCCACCTCCAGAGACAGAATTTACATTAACAAGGGGCTCCAACTACCACTGCAATCAGTGAGAAACACAGGGTTTTAAATCCATTTAAAAAACACTGTGATTAAGCTCAGTAACCCTGATCTCCTCAAAAAAAAAAAAAAAGGTGCAACACATGAAACTCCAGCATTTTTGTGATCTGCCCTAAAGCTTTTGAAAAGAAGAGTTTTGGTTTTGATTGCTGTGAACTTTTCAAAGCCCTCAGAACTTTGTGAGCAGTGTTTAAACAGTGCTTAAGAAATTCGTAAGAGAAAAAAAAAAAAAGACAAGAGAACAGAAAATTTCTGGTTTAGGCCCGTATGTTTTCTCTTTTATCTCTCAGAGGGTAGGGGGCTGTGAGCTGAGTACGAGGCCGCTCGCCTATTCTCGGTTGCTAAATGGTTGAGGGGCTCTGGCAGTGCAGAAGGGCCGCCAGCTCCACAGCATGTTTCATCCCAGCTGTTTGAAAAGCTGGTCCACTTGAAACACAACCATTATCCCCACCCACACACTGCAGGAGAGCAAACTCCCCCTCAATGAGGTATTTATTCCACTTATATGGTAACTATTATTTCCAACATTTACAACATCAGTCATTTTAATTAGGAGAAAAAAAAAATAAAACAACGAAAAGTCCTGCAACACACAGAGACACGCATATTTACACGTAGAAATGCAAAGCATTCAAGTTGTTTCTAATAACAGCAGCTCCTGGAGGGGACATGCGTTCCACACACAATTGACTTAAATGCTCTTTTTCTTTTCTTGCCATAAAAATATACAGATGTCCTCCTTCAAAAAAATTATTTTCCCTTTTCCTGTGTTACAGGAAGCCTGCCCACACTTTTAAATACAAAGTGGGTATAAATAGAAGCACAAATTAGGCATCTTGAAAAGTCTATATTTTCCAACCACAGGGAAAACTAAGGAATTACTGTGAGTGTTTACATATCCAACTATGTTGAATTAAAACAGTATTTTCTATCCATATACCCATCAAAACTGCCAAGAAACTAAGGACGGGAACGATAGCTTTGTTGGTTCTTCACCTGTTGCTGTAGGGGGACTGGAGTATGTTTACATTATTCAGCCTTTTTCATATGGACCACTAGAAGTGTCAGCCTGAATACAGTCACCACTTTGATGAAAGCATGTCTTACATATATAAATGATACAACTACTATGAAAGTTTCAGTAAGCCTGTCTGCCTTCCTATAAATCTAACTAGACATTTGTCTCTTTAGTTGTCCTTCTGTATCACATTTATTAAAGGTAAATAAAAGCTTAATGGCTCTTTATATGACATTAATAGCTGGAGGGATTTTATAAATCAGTGAGTACAAATGTACAACTTGCTGTAGCAGTGGTGAAGCAAGTCTGCCCATCTGATGTTTTCTGACTCTGACTTCTGCTTTAGGACCATGTTGCTCATTTAAAATTAACTCATCCCCTGTTTCTCTGCTGTTATATGCTGGATAACTTTTGCTGTTCTCACAACTTCTGACATCAATGTTTTTCCAGTAGCCCACACACCCTAACTAGCTAGTGTTACTGGTCCCAATACAGACATAGTAGCTTCATTAAATCTTGCGCTCTCTTGTCAAAAGGCAAATGCAATACAATAAAATAAATGCAAAGCACTCAGACTCATTCTGACCGGCTGGCCCTTTTTCTTCACTCAGTAGTATCAATACTTCAGTAGTATCAGTAACACTTCGAACTAGATTTAAGGGGTGAGCTGTCAACTGGTCAGATGGTCAAAAGATCTGGGGGTTGCATTAACAAACCGTTAAGTCACAAAGGGTGTCTCCAACCCCCGAGCCAATGTTTCTACACACTGCTGCCCATGAGCGGCCGCTTGCTCTGCACGTCCACGCCTCCGTGGTGGAGGAGCCCGTGGCTGGTGGGCTGCAGCACATCCTCCTCACAGGGATATGAGTAACTCCCCCAGAGGGTTTGAGCAGGGCTGGGCAAGAGAGGAGGAAGAGGGTGTACAGAAACCGACTGCCTACACACTGGGAGAGAGCTCAAAAGCTTAACTACAAACTTTTCCCCTAAATACTGATCGAAACTCTGAAGACAACAACTGTTCATTTTCTTATAATACCTCCATCCTTATTAACAATCAGGCTTTTTTTTTAAAAAAAAAAAAAAAAAAAAAAAGGAGGTTAGTGAGACTTAAGGTTGTATGAGACATACTTTGATCTGCACCCTGATGAGTGAACATTCCCCTTTGCTGCTAGCCGAACTAATGAAGGGATAAAATTAGCTTTTATCCCTGGCACTTTCTTTAGCAAAAAAACATGCACTAATCAGCTGTCCTCACTAATCAGTCGTCTGGCTAATGACCTTTTGCCTTAAAACACTAAAATTTCTGAATGATGTGGAAAAAAACCCTAACACAGACTGGCCCCTCTTTGTGGGTCTTAAGCCTATCATCTGGAACTGGAGACTGGAAGGTTAAATGGCAAATCTGTATCCTGACTGGGTGATAAATCTATAATCAAAAGGCACAAGCCTTGACACCTCAAGATGTACTTCATTACTACACAACTAAATGTTTTTTTTCCTCTTTCTTTTTTTGTAAACTAGAAGCAGATGAAAAAAATTGCTTAACTCTCTCATATTTTGCCTGTGGAGAAATCCATTCCACATCTGTGTTCAAGTGTCAGTTAATTTCTTACTTTTTTATTAATGCCTGAGCAGGAATTCAGAAGTTGAAACCATTTGCCTTCTTCCCGCCTCCCTCCCTGCCCCCCCCACTTCAGGGAACTGTAGCTGGGGAAGAAAATTGCAAAACCACTCCAGCTCGCACACTCAAACACGCACATGAATCCCTAAAAAAACTCCAAAACAAAAGAAAAACCCCCAAAACACAGCCATAAACCTTCCAATCCACCCCCCCACCCCAAGTCACCACTGTATAAGGCACAGTCCTTCCTCCTCTTAATACCATACTTTAACAGTGTTTTAAAAGAGGGATTTTAAGGCCTGTTTCATTTTCCTTCTGTGCTTTCTTTAATGAAGCTTTTTTCTTCATGTATTAAGGAGGTGGAGCAAATGCAACCCTGGACAGCTGAGGAGGATTAGCAACAGATGAGATGTCCTGTGGAAGTTGCTTTGCAGAGGCCTGTGATAATTTTGAGCTGCAGTGCAACTGCCCCCCGGTTTTTAACTTCAGAAAAAAAGACTGGATTCCCTCAATGCACCACCACCACCCCCCTCCCCAGGCAAAGCAGTTCTCCCTGGGGACAACGCAAGGCAACAAATAAAACTGCATTAAATGTGGCACCCTTCCAACTTTGCATCCCAAAATGAACTGGCAGTAGATACTCACGGTAATGAGGGTCCATGTAACCATTTCGGGGGTCCATGGTAAAGAGCGTCCCGCGGTAAGGTACAGAAGGTTCGGGAAGGTGCGATATAGATCCATGGATCTCCTTCTTGATTAATGAGGCCCTTTCCTCACTCGACGTGGAAGGCTCTTCACTGATCTTGCCGAGGCCTTGCCCACCCTGCGGCTGCATTGTGATCGCGTTCCTTCTCTCTCTGTGATAGGTCTGCCCAGGACTTTCATCCTCTGCAAAAAAAACGAGGGAGAAGAAAGAGAGAAAGGAAAGAGAAAGAGAGACACGCACTTTTAGCCCATTTATAGCAAATGCAATAAAGAAAAAGTTCTCCCCACCCCCCCGCCCTCCTCCTCACTACCCCCTCCTCACGGTGTAAGTTGGTGACAGTAGGTGTACGTGTGGCTGTGAGAGATGGTCTGGGGAAGCCCGCCTGTTCTGAGCGGGCAGCTGCCGAGCGGTAGATCACCGTCACCCATGCGCCGATGCTCCCACCGGCAGGGCCATCAATCCTCCCCAAACAGACACAGGCTTGCTGTTTTCTTGCCTCTGGGACAAGGAGGTGGGGAGTTTGGGCTGCCTGATGGGGAGGCAAAAAAAAAAAAAAAAATGAAAACAAAAAATGATTTGTCACCAAGAGGAGATGATGAACCCCGCTGGCTGGGCCTAAATCAAACCTAGCCACCCACCGCTGCTCTGCAGCCCGGCTCCAGCCCCTGGAGGTTCGCTTGTGCGAGAGGCTGGAACCTTGCAGGAAGGCCCTTAGGGATCAGAAGTGAGGTGGGCAACGATAAAAAGGGTAAAATTGCTCAAGATACAGCAGCAGCAGCATCAGGCAGGCGCAAGTAAGGCCACCCGCTCTAACAGTGTCACCACATGGATGTGTGTGTAGGGTGGGGGAGCGTGCTCCCCCCTCTCTTTTTTTTTTTTTTTTTCCTTATATCCACCAGACAAACCCACAATTTCTTAATGAACAAGGTGGGAAGAAAAAAAAAAAAAAAAAAACAAACAAACAAACAAACAACCACCTTAGTACACCTCTAGGCCCGTGGTACCACCTGTGAGGGGACAGGAGCCTGGAGGACAGCCCCACCAGCCTCCCTCACAGGCAGCCCCAGGACCAGGTGCTGAGCCAACCCACCGCTCCCTTGGGGATTTTAACCCCCAGGGAACACATGCACCCTTCAAAAACCAGACCTAGTGGTTCTGTTCCTCAAAAGCCAGATGCATGTTCCCAGGTACGTTTCATACGTGCTGTGTGGTGGGGGGGTTTTGTCAGCTACACAAGCCTCTATCATAAATGCCCTCCTTAAGTTGCGTTAGTGCTTTAAAATCCAAGACATTTCTATAAACAAGCACAATTGCTGGCTGTAATCCTCAGCCAATACCCATGCTGCAGGTACAGCCTTGCTCAATCAACCAGGCTGCACACGTGAGTGTACACCAAGACATCTTGAAGAAGTACTAATAAATACGCTTAGCTACAAAAGTTGCTCAGCAATCTAGAAGTACATGAGGAACCTCAGATTATTAAACACTGGGCACAGAGAAAAAAAAAAAAAAAAGGTAACAAGAAAGGAAATTAACACACCTCTAGGAAACAAAAATAAAGTACACTTACTCTACAGTGCTCACGCAAGGAAGGATCGTTGACAACAGTGCCAAGATTACACTTCAGTTGTCAGAGATTTGGGGCCAGGGCTAAATTTTTTACTTGTACCTCGCCCTAGTGTATTTGTTCACATAGCGAAGGCACCACCAGTCAGCAAGTCACCAAGAGACTCCTTTCACCAAGACTGACACCAGCATAACTCAACCTATTTGCCTTCATATGAACTAGATTAGAAACAGGCGCCATACGTATAGATACCTGGATCTGAATTTCGGTCATTATATGCACAAACTAGCTATACCATTCCTCTCAATGAGGTGCTCTCGAGGCTTCTCCCTGCCCCCTCTCCTCCCCAGCAGCAACAACAGGAAAACCCAGCAGCATAGACTATTGAGCACTTAATTATTTTTCTATCTCCAAGTATTACAGCAACCAGGGTCTGCTGACTTATCAGCATCTTCCAGGGACTGAATTCTTTTTACAGCCAGCAGTAATTCTCCATACGGAGCAATTCCAGGGTTGGGTCTGAAGAGAAAGAGTTAATGGAAACGGACAACAACACTGCAGAGTTTAAACCCCTTGCCCTTTTCTACTTTTTATTAATATGCACAGGCACCAGTCCCTGCTCTGGATTAGCAGGGTTTAAGGTTTCAACTTTTTACACCGAAGCTGGTTTTAGTTAGAGAACTGCAAAAGGGAGTCTAAAACTTTAAAACTTATACGAGGTTTTTATAAAGCTGCTTGTATAACTAAAAAATAAAAAATAAATCGCCCCAAAGTCATATTTTCCATCCCACTTCTCTCTAGCTGGAGTCTTTTCTGTTAAATTTCAACCTAGAGTGAACTTTCACTGATGAGATGTAAACTCTTGTAAAAATAGGGGATTACACTCCATTTGAAATCCTGACAGACCTTTAAGAAGAGCAAGCTAACCTGTGCTATCACAGTATGGAAAGAAGCAAGCTAGAGTGATTTGTGGGGCTGTATAATCAATCTGAGGATCAGGTAGGATTTTAATTATTTTACTCTTCCATATAAAGGTAATATTTGTTTAAAATGCCATCCTGGGATACAACAAGAAGCTGACATCTCTTTGCAGGCTCCACTTTTCTTCTTTCCTTCTCAAAACGCGCATGTGTCATGAATCAAGGTACTAGTGACTGCTATGGAACAAGCTGATTTTCCAAATTGCTGAATGAAATTCAAAACCTATTTCCAGTAACTTTGAAACCAAAGGAAAAATGTGTTTTGTTTTAATAAGCTTTCCTCTTTTTTTTTTGGTTCTTCAAGGGAAAAAAAAAAAAAAAGAAAACCAAAAAAAGTAGCATTTTTCCTTCTGCATCAACTATCTCTCTCTTTCCATTATGAAATTATTGCCGTGTGCTGTTAGAAGTCAAGCATTTTTGTACGTTGTCAGTCATGCAAAAATCCCCTCGGAAGGATTTTTTTTTTTTTTTTTGAAGTCAACACGATGGCATTTTTGCAACAAGAAGGCATATTCCAACAGCCAAACGTCTTGCTCGGTGCTCACTTCACGCTCGGCAGCGCTGAGCCGCTTTTGATGTGGGGCGGATGAGAAGCCAGCCAGCCCCCCGCCAGCCGGCGAGCGGTTTGCAGGAGCTCCCCGGCACCGGGTGGGAAACTCCTCTTTGCAGCAACGCTACCGATGCTCGACAACAGCCGGCGAGCCGCTCCGGTGAGCCAAAAAGGAGGGGAGCTGCCTCATCTTGTCCTGTTTTCAGCTGAATCGTTCAATAAAGTTTTAAGAGTAAGCGCGGGCGAGCCGCGCCAGGCCAAATTATTGACAGAAACATTCTGTCCACCATGGCAACAAGTGGGACTCTATAGCAAAGATGTAAGCAAACAGCCCACTTCTCCGGCAGCATCTGCCAAAGGGGTTTACAGCCAAATACACAACTGTTAGCGCTCTGCTCACATTATAGAAGTGGCCAGCTTAAGGGTCAAAAGAAACATTCAATTTACTAAAGTCTTGCAGAGGGACAAATGCCAAAGTTAAAGGGACTGATCCTCCCTCATCCGTACCTGCTTCCTGCTGGTGGGACCCCAGCATAGCTCATCCCACCTTTTCCAGGTGTAATAAAGAGGGGTTAAATAAGAAAAGAAAAAAGTAATCATGCTCCAAGATCAATCTACAAAAGCTTCTCTTTCTTCATGTATACCCTAACTCTGTCTTAGCAAGCCAGGAGGCAGAGACACGTTAGAAGGGCTCAGCCTGGAACAACAACATTAATCCAAGATTCTCCCATCCACTGAGAAACACCCCAGTTAGCCCTGCTGTTCTGACCAGAAGCAGCTTTTATTAGAAGTGGTGAGCACCGAGGAGCACCTCATTTAAGCAACGAGCTTCTTCAAAAAACTCACACTGGACAGCATGCCTGAATAAACGCATTTTTAATTGCTCAGCTAATTTACCAAGAAAATTAAAAATCAGGACAGATCCAAACCTAATGCAAAAATCCATTAAACTTTCTTTCCCTGCTGAACTTTTTTTTTTTGCTCTTTTTTTTTTTCTTTTTTTAATTGTAGTCCAAGACAAAGTACAAGCTTTTTTACTTTAAACCTCCGAAAGTCAGCAACTAAAAAAAGTTGAAAATCTATTGATACACCACACCAAAAGTCAGTCTCACCACACTCGAGAGAGACCCCTGCTCAAACGAGGCAACGCCAGCCCCGTTAAACCTGCCTATGTATTAAGTTTCATCGCCGCGTTTCTGCATGCAACTTGTAGAGAGCACTACTGTCTCATGAGCCATCTGCCGACGCACTTTGGCTGGGTAAGAGAAGAGACAAGGTACTTACAACTCAGTCCAAGAGACCCTGGCCGACGCTCCCTCCAAGCTCTTCTCTTGACCAAAATTCTCTGGCTACCGGGACGTGGGCATTCCTCCCTCTCTTTTCCTCTCTCTCCCTTTCCCCCCCTCTCCCCATCTCCCTCCCTCTCTCTCATAGGCAGTGCTTCTCCCATTAGAGGAATTAAAAGTGGTTGGTGCCATGCTAAATTTAACAAGCTCATTAGTATTCTTCCTGTGTGCTTCCTAGTGAACTCTCCCTATTCAAGCAGCTCTCTCTAGCTGAGGGGTCAGGCGGCTAATCATTAAATCAAACTAATGTCACCCTATCACAATCGGCCTAAGAGAAGGAGGGTTTATTATTTCAGTTTATGCTAAATAAACGGTTTTACAAATGGTCTCCAAGCAAGGTCAACAGCAGCTTCAATTACAAGACAAACTTAACAAGAGTTGCTATAAACCAAGTGCTCCATATTGACCTAAGCACAAGCTCGGCTCCGCATATTGCCACTAGCAGGATTGTACAGGAATGCATATTGTAAAATAAAGGAAAGGGTAATCTTTTCTTTGCCAGAATTTGTGACTGCACAGAGACTGCTCATTCACCTCTCCCCAACCAGCTTGCTGCTCAGCTCAATTCACCCCACACAAAGGCTGAAGACCAGACCTCAATGGACCGAGTGAAACATGTTCAAAACTAGGCTCTCTATTGTGACTGAATTTCTTAACATCTTTTCAAAAAGCGGAGAATGCCTTGAGGCTAAAGGAAGAAACAGGCTAATGGTGAATTGGGAATACTGAGCAAATTTCAGAGCCCTTTCCTCCTAGCTTTTGAGGTTGAAAGCAAGCTCTTTCCTTTCAAGTTTCAAAGTCCTTTTTCCTCCCGCAGTGTCACAGAAGGATTTGAAAAGAAGGTAATTGTGCTCACAGTCCCCCTGATCAGAGCTTACGTCCTATTTCTGGTATTTCAGAATACTTCTTGCAATAATGGTGCATATAGCTCAATCCCTTAACCGTCCTGCACTCTGCAATTGCTCATTAAATGAACAATTGCTGGTATAAAATGCCTTTTATGTTCAAGGTCTGGATATAAGATAAGCATTCTAGTACTCTAAATTTGGTTTACTAAGGAAACTCTCCATCATTAAATTACAAAACTGAAGTCAGAATATCAGTCTTTCCCAGAAAAGTAGCATTTTAGGTTTCTGTGAGCCAGAAGAAGGTGGGGGGGATGGCATGTAAAAAAGATTGACTACTTCGATTCTTAATAGAATAGATACCTAAATAAGAAAGCAGTTTCCCCTCACATTTAAGAAGGTCTAATTTTTGGAGACTTGATCTTTTCTTCCTTGAAATGATGTAATAGAGCTATTGCCAGGCTCATTAGGACATGTGTATCTATACCTTCTTGGATACACCCGCTGATCACTACTCTCTGGCCACCTTAAGAGCAAAGCAGGAGGAAATACATCTGTAGGACTGTGCTTGCCTTTAAAAACAGAAAGTGTTGTAAGCAAACTTCTGGTTTGGGTGGGTACAGTGGTTTAAATTGGGCACTCTTGGTCCAGAGTTTGTTATTTTCCTGCATTTGGAGCAACTCCACTTGAAATACATACTCTGGAAACACTAAACACAGATATGAAGCACAATGCTCATAAATGGTTTTAAAAACTGACTCCAACCATACGAGAGTCTACAAAATCTGTTAGATTACAAGTACGCTACTCACTTTATTTGCAATGCTTAAGCATACCTTATACAAGACTTTTGTGCTCATAAACACCATATATTATCTGAGCTGACCACTGAAAATGTGTAGATTTATATTCCCATTTGTAATGAATTTTCAGCTTAGTTATCTTCCCATTACCATATGTATAGTATTTTCCAGGAACTGATTTGTGACCTTTGGAATATGAATACACAGATCCTTTCCTCTGTTTTTTTTTTGTTTGTTTTGAGAAACCTGTTATTTTCTTTTGTTTGTCATCTTTAACTTTCACTGGAAGAAAAAGGATTTATCAATGAGGGAGAAAGCGGACCCAATCCCAACAATACCTACATAATACCCCCCCACACCCCCATTATTTTCCACCAGTGACACATACGTTCATTTTTGCTGCACCTACAGCACAACTCGGTTCAATCCTGGTTTTGAAAGTGCAAAGGAAGCCGGAACACCGTGCATCAATACAGTTCCTATGACTTCCGAAACTGAGCCCGAATCCTGTGCTCCCCCGGCCAACGGCAGAGCTCCCGCTGACCCGCAGGAGTCAAGGCCGGGCCTGCACAGAGCTCACGCTGCTCCAACATGAAGTCGGCAACGCATTGCCGTCAGCAGAACGTGGCTCGCAGCCTTCTCCAGCCGCGCACAATTCCCCGAGACTGCTGGGGAACCTGCTAACGGTAGGCAGCAGCTTCAAATTCAGGTGAACTTTTTTTCCGACACGTAGATCAGAGCGCGCCTTGTTAGCAGGGATGTCTTTGCCTCAACTTCTTGATTGTCCGGATGAATTTACACTGCTTGGTGCCTCCCCAACTGCTCCTAACTAAAACTAAGTGGCTGATGCTACAGATGTATGAAATGATGTAAAATAAAATGACTTTTAAAGTTTTATACAAGCAAACACCACCCAGATTTAAATGGGAGTCTGCATCTACAAACCCCAGCTTCAGACGTATAGGGAGATGCTAAAAATCTCATTTAAACTAAAAAAAAAAAAAAAAAAAAAAAGGGAACTTAGGGAACACAAGAGGCTGGTGAGGACACAGCTACGTGCATACAAAGGCACAGGGTGTTGTGGGAAGCTCCCCGTCGGTCCCAGGACCCTGACCCTCAACAGGCATACGAGGAGGGCAAGAGGCAGAGCTCTGCACCTGATCCTACATCTCACCGATCGTGTGGGGACGTGGGGAGAAGGAACAACATTTGGGCAGATGCCTGACGTTACTGGGAGCTGTCCCGCTGACTGCAGTGACTTGGGATCAAGCCGCGGCAGTTGCTGGCTGTGACCCAGATGCCCGCAGCGTCCCGCCAGCCAGGTCTGCCCAGAGCTCCTGAGCCAAAGGGCCACCGAGCCGAGGGCCACCGAGCCCCTGTGGTGACACCCAGCCCGCGGGGCTGCCAGTCTCAGGGGAGCGAATTGAGGCACAAATTCCCAGCAACTCACACAGAAAACCAAAGGGGGGGGGGGGGGGGGGGAGGAGGCGCCTCACTTATGAGTATGCCCTCTCCCAGCTTGTTTCCACACAGGCTTTAAAACAACAAAAACAAACAGTTTGAATCAAAACAGCTGAAAGCCATTTTCTCCCTTTCCAAGTTCAGGGCTAGGTGTTTCTCCCACGGCAGACAGCAGATTATTGCAGTGACAGGGCTCACGAGCGCAGCCCCCAGCGCTCTGGTTTAGGTGTCAGTGACAACACAGACTGCTGCGGGAGAAACATCAACGAGAGCTTTTAAGTTCACCTTCATGGGGCTGCAAGGCCCAAATCCTGCTTGCTTTACTCGCACCCTAATCCCAGCGATTCGGTGGAAACTACTGGTGCAAGTAAAACGAGAGGGATTCACATCCAGCGTCAGAAATGCTCCAATCATTGGGCGCGAATGGTCTGTGCTTGGAAAACTTATTGGACATGTTTGTTAGCATGTGGAAATGCTGTATCATTAGCTTGATGAAAAATGGATGCTTAGTAGTATCTGTGCTTTGTAGTTCCAGTGGACAAGAAAAAAAAGAAAGCCTTAATGCAGAAGTAGAAGACATTTGAAGGTAGAATTAATTGGCAAAATGAACACGTAGTATGTGATTTCTCCTTTCACATTTGCAGAACTAGAAGGCAGGCAAAAGCATCTCCCTTTCTTGGTATAATAAACTTTATGTTTTGATTTTGCTACTCAAGGATTGGGAAACTCACTCAAGAAAAAAAAAAATCTCTTGCAAAAAACAACTTTACTTTTTTCCCCTCTTAAAAAGTGCTCCACCGTACAAAATTCAGAAAAGACCACAAATTACTGCACAATAGCCCCAGCAAACTGGAACATTTGCTCCAAGTCTGCTGATCAGGGCTAAAACTCAAGCTTTACACTTGCAGAATATCTCCAGGATTATGGCTCTTCTCCAACATCTAGCCTCTTCAAAGAGCCAGGAGACTCAAATATAACAGAGAAAGATGTGTATGGACACTGGGATCTGACTTTTGGCAACCATTTCTCAATATGGAAAAGCCCCTCAGCCTCTTGCAAAACACTCATAAGGATCTCCTGATTCGAAAACATTATGAAGTTCCTTCCATTAGCCAGTTATTAGACTGTTAGTCACTGCTTACTTTGAGCGGCTAATTAGTTACATCAAAGGCGCTACAATAAATTCCCAGGAGGGTTTTAGGGGCGGGGGGGGAATGTATTTCTCAACCATCTAATAGCGCATTTATGCCTATCTGAGGGTAACTGCCTCATTTCACTCTGACACTGGGGGACATATTCTGTGGTGCTGTCACTTTCTACCAAGCCAGCAGCAACACCAGGCCTTAAAGCTCTTTCACAAAGCTGTTTGTAGCCCGATATAAATTTGATTAGCCATGCTTAGAAGCCACAAGAGTGAAAGGAGTTACAAACCCTTTCGTGCACCATCTCCCTTTGTAACATCTACAGCCCAGGCACCTTGGCCTTGGCAGAATAAGAAAAAAAAGTTACTTTAATTAGCGTTGCATACAGAGTTGATACTTCTTCCCTTTTTCCTTCAGTGGGATCGAACTGCTAAATGGAATCATTAGCCAATCACCAAGTGGTTTGCAACAACCCAAAGCCATGGCAACCCTTCAGCGTAGATGGCAGACACCACCTTTTTCATTGCAAAATTTAATTATTGCTGCATCCTTTTGCACAGTTGCAGTAAGAGTCAGAGTTTCCATTATATCCCTGGACTTCTGGCCTCTGAAGCATACCAGTTGTTTAAAAATATATGTTATGGGTTACTCTGCCCTGATTTACAGTGGTGGCATTCTCAGTTGCAAACAATGATTTCATCAAGGTTTCCAGGCAAAATTTGAATACCATATAAATTATTTTGTGTGCAGATGTACATGTATCTCTGTACACACATAAGTATACACACGTGTGGTCACATGCACTCACAAATTCAGCTCCACCTTACATTCCATAAAATCCAAGCGCTTGTAAATGAGGCTCTGTGTGATGCATGAATGTCTTCACCTAAGTGTCCACACAGGCATGCTGGATCCTTGAACACAGAAATTAGACTTCTCACATTCCTCAGCAGTAGTCTAATTCAGGAGGAGAATACTGCAAAACAAATGTAAGGCCTACAGTGAAGGATGTTTTCAAGCAAAGAAAAAACCTCCCCAGAAAGCTCAAGTCCTGTATACCAAACGATTTGATTCTTTGAATGATCTTCTGGACATCAGTGCATTAAAAACTGCAGAGCTACTAATCCACAGACATCATCAAATATTTCTTTTATCAACACTTCTGCTCCCCCAAGAATTTGGAATTCTGAGAACCCCAAACCTGACAACATCTGTTTACCTATCAAATAGATGCAGTAAGTGTTGAAGTTCAGAGGCTGTCTTCCCTGCCTGGAGACACCTCCTTACAATAAAGAAAAAAATAAAAATCTCTCCTTAGGCCTTAAAAAAAGTGCTTGAGCTTCCCAAAGACCAACCTGGTTTTTCCCTCACCATCCCTGCTCACTTTCTTCTCCGTTTCCTCCACTAAGGAGGGTGCGTGAGCTCTGGCAGAGATGCGCACTGCCACACTACCTCACGCATACATCTTTGCATTCCAGTCACCAAAACCATTACTGCCAGCCGCAAGCTGGCACAAGGCTGGCTCCAAGGGCAGGGCCATGGGAGCGGGCAGAGAGGGATGGAGAGTGGAGAGCCTGGAAGGGAGGGAAGGGGCCAATTCTTCATACCACCATCTCCACACCCCTCACCTAGGGGAAGGAACGCTCTTAAAAGCTTTGAGGAGAAGGCTTGTGACACATTGGCTTGGAGAATTAAGATCACTGACTCCACTAGTCTGTGGGGTCCCCATCCCTGGACAGGGGGTTCTTCCTTGCCAGTGCCTCTCTCCTCACTTCTTCACTTCCACTGCATGCTCCTGGCCAGGCTCCCGCCTCGCCTGCAACACTTGAGAAGAGGCTGGAAAGCCTGAGACACACCAGCTTTTTCTGCCTTCTCAACACAACCCCACAGCGGGGGAGGAACTGCACACCAACCAGATCGTTTTGTGGATTAAAACAAGTTAATGTTTTCTGTTGAGTTCTAGGGATGAGCAAAATCGGGTTTGAGACTTCACTTTGACTACTTCTGTATTTGTCTTTCTACCAGGAATGCTGTATAACAGATTTTACATGACACTGGAATATTGCCGCAAGCTTTTAACAATCCAACCGCACACGGGTACTTAAGTGGTTTTAACTGTCTTAAGCAATATTATATATTTCCATTTATCATTACGCAATGGACACCTGAGATCAGAAAGACAGCCAAGGTAGAAAAACATTCATATGTTCAGAAAGGAAGTGTCAGAACAATTTTATTAAAGCAACACTCTCTCTACCTACTACACCGGCCATAGCAGCTCAAAAGGAGCTTTAACGTATTAATCATGTTTTAGTGGCTTCATCCATGCACAATCTGGCAGAAGAAGATTTCAATGTTTCCCTATTATTTTTTCCTTATTACTTTTGGCTACCTAGATTTTTCAGGAAACATCCATTTCATAAAAAAAATAAACTAAGTCCATCCCGCCCCCCCCCCCCCCCCCCCCCCAAGTTAAACAAGCCTGATTTGTATGGGAAGGAGGTTGGGGAAGACAAAGGGAACCACCCGAAAAAGTTCATTTGGCTGTATACAAATAAGCAAGATAAAATTAAAGAAAGAAAGAAAAAAAAAAAAAGTAGAGTACTGCACACTGCCCAGGAGTATAATCACTTCTGTGTGCTGAGAAAGAACGCAAAACTGTAGCCAATAAAGGAGGATCCATTCTGATGCAGAAAGTATTTCAACAACAGAAGAGTATTACCAAATTTCACTGAAAGGAGCCTGTTTTTAAAAAACAAAGTAGGACTGCCTCTTAAATATACCACTAAGAGTTCCAACTATTTCTAAGCATGCCACAGACTTTTTTACATCATGACAGAATCAAAACTGTTTTCCTCCATTTCTGTTAATAAATTGTATGGTAGAAAGGTGTAGCACTGTTGCATTGAACAAGTGAAGCAAAAAGAAAACTAATGTCAGAAACGGTGCTGCCTCTAGAAAAATAAATTATCAGAACATTTTTGAAAGGAAAATGCAACCTCCGCAAGCGTTTCACATGCAGCTGTCAGGAGGGACTGAATCTCCAAGTTCTTGCAAAAGTAAAATTGTTATGGGAGAATTCACAGTGAACTCTGGAATTGAAGCTCTTTCTGCTCCTCAAATCTCACCCTGGTCTTCCATAAACCACAATTTTGTCTTCTTCACTCAGCAAACTGGTAAAATACTGGTGACTGGTTTCATAAAAGTATTTTTGTATAGCAAATAAGCACAGTAATGATGGAAGGATTCAAGGTCTGTTTGATTTACGTACAGAAACATCCTGTTGGATCTAAGGGCAAAATATGCTGAAGAGTCAGCCCAAAGCTGCCCTACAAATCACTGTACATCAAAGGTTCCGATTCTGCAAAACGTAGCGTGCCTCCCATTTCTATTACGTAAAATGGTTGTCCACAACTTGCACAACTTGTCCACAAACACAGAACTATTGACTAATAACCATTTACCACGTTCCTCCATAGGGAAAAAAAAAAAAAAAAAAAAAGAAAAAACCCCATAAAATCTGAACAAACAAATCAATCTTTAAAGTATCATTGCCATGAATTCATAATGCCTACCCCATCCAACCCTCTTTCCTATTATATCATATCATTAACAGAGAAATCTAACCCAAAACACACTGCTTCTCCCTCTTCATATCTAAACTACTTTAAATTCTGCATGATGGCTTTTAATAAACTTCCTAAAAAAAAGTGAATAGCAACAGTGGACTTAATTTACTAGTGTCTTCTACAGACCGCTAAATATTTGAAGAAGCGTTTTTCCAAACAGTGGCCAAGTTCTTTCTTCCCGAGTGCACAAGAGGGTCCATCTTGCAGACACCAAGAATTAATTTTTTTCCTTTAGAGAGAAACCATAGTCTTTTGGAAATATAATACAGATGTCTCCCACATCACAGTGCCAAATCTTTCAGATTAAGAATACTACTTTTATGCTCATCTCATTGATTGGAGCAGTTTTACCAGAAGTCTTGTAAATGTGAAAAAGAGCAGGAGATAATCTGTAGCCTAAACACCTTAAGGCACTCCCACAGTTATTCATGACAATGCTGTCAACTGCGCCACAACCATTTGTTATATTAACATATCCTTTTTGCAGAAGATATGAGATTTAAACACATTTGTCCTATGAAATTCAACTAGATTTTTTAGATGCACCACAATTCTAACATCAAAACCAGCTAGCTGTAAAGAAGAGATTCCCACTAGAAAATGCTGGCTTTTCATGGAAAAGACACGCTACACAGCCTTCTCACAGCAGAAAGCGTATTGGGCTTGCTTGTTGCAACTCCTTTCTAAAGACTAGGAGAAAAGAAAAAAAAAAAAATCTTTTCCAGAGCTGTAAGGCTACCACTGTCAGCTGCACTGAACTACATACTTCCCTGTCTTTTGGGTCTTATCTTCAAAAATCACGGAAACAAAGATGTAAACTTGGACATTAAAGAGTGCTAACATCAAAGTACATGCACTACTTTTGATATTAACCAAAGCCTTGAACCACCAATCTAACTGGCACAAATCAGGGGTGTCTATGTAATTTCAGCAACAGCTGAACGGAGCTCTCTTCCGTGGCCTGCATTTGCTCACCAACTTTTCAAAGCACAATATCACTGTATGTTTTTACAACTAGCTGCCGATCAAGAAAGCAGCAGGAACCCAGATTCACTTCTTGGCATCTTCACAATTCCTCTGTCCACATTTCAGAACACACAAAGCCTTCCATTCGTTTCTTTCCCTTTAATACATTTTTAACATCTCTGCCCAGAGCAATTCCCTTGCACAGGGGCAAACCATGGCCTGTAGCACGTCACTGGCCTTTAGTTTACATAAAAATTACTGTATACCCCAAGTTAAGTGGAAAAAATAATATACACATGAATAAATTATGTAAACAGATAATAACATACTTATATATGTTATATATATATATATACACACACACACACTTACATATCACACACCCACCACTTGTGCCTGAGTCTGCATATCCCAACAGACCTTTAAATTCTCTCATTAAAAAAGTTAAGAAAGAGTATTTAATCTCTCCTAACCATGACCGTTTTCCACAAAAACCTGGATTTTCATCAGTATTCCCCCTTGCTCTTCAAGAGAGCTGCAATACCACCTTCATAACTTGGATTCAGATTTGTCTGGGCCTGAATTTAATGTCATGATCTTACAAAAAGCTAGCTACCACACTCAAACCAGTGTAACTCCTGCAGGAAAGGCAGTGTAAAACATGCAGGTAGATGGCTAGACAACACTTTGATTTTTAACTTTCCCTTATGCTTTAACTTACCAGCTTAGTTCACACTGAAGTCTATGCAAGACTCAGAATGTTACCTCAGAAAATCTCATACAGCTTTAGCCAGGAGAACACATTAGGGCTTCAACTAGCGTAGGTTCTGCACCTCAAGTTACAAGTACAAACTTCAGGGTAAATGCAAAGAAGAAGGAAGAGAGAGGAGACAAACAAAAATAAAATTATATTTATATATATATATAAAAAGGAAAGAGACACTCAAGTCTGGATTCCTAGCATTTTTTGGTACCCTATTAACGTTTTACATTAATAGGATAAAACCCAGGATGCATGCTGTGATGCAGTAGTAAAACACTGAGCAACACATTGTAGCACATAACTGTACTCAGAGGGACTGCTCTCCTCCCATGCCACAACCTTCTTTTGCCTCATTTCCGAAGGAAACCAGGCTAAATAACAACTATCAAGGGAAGGAAGAAAAGAGTTCAGTATCTACTCTCCATAGCTTTGAAACCCACTGATCACATTAAGCCATTTTTTTCTGAGGCAAGAGTTTCTATACCAGTTCTCTACCAAAAAAAAGGCAGAAAACAGGTGGAAGAGATGCTCTATTATCAACCTTTCTAATACCAAGGTTGCAGAGTGATTTCTTTTTATCATCCAAGAAAGTATTTAAGGATCAAGGTTCAATAAGCATCCCACCGGAAGAAAAAACTTTGATTAGAGCCAGCATCTTATTAGACACCAGAGAATCAAGACAGAAAGCCATACCCTGGAGGAAATTCCGAGGAAGGTCCATTCCTACTCCAAGCAGATTGTGTTTTGAACATTGCTGCTGATTAGGGATGTGACTGGGAGCAAGTTTCCATGATAAATCATACAGTTTACAGCATCAGAATGCAACAGATTCACACGCAGTTCTGTGCACTGCAGCACTATCCGGATGACCAAGATGTTCACAGTGTTTGCAAGTGGTTGAGTATTCTTCTGAGGACCATGCAGTTGTCTTCCACAGTCCCCCTCAACCACTGAGGAGGAAAATACACAGGAATGACTTCATATACCCAACAGGCTTGCCAGCCACTCACAAAACCATATGTGAACATGAAGATGGAGACTAACCATAGGGTCTATTTTGACAGTCTGACCATAAAATCTGTCACAAAGTGGAAATTAGGAAAGCCATATATGCATAGTCTTAATGAAGGCTAGCAATTAAAAGTGTGGCCCAGGAGTGATCATAGTCATCTTCACAGAGCAGAAGCGTGGTTGTAGAAATGTCAGACTTCTATATCAGAAGCTGGGGGTAAAAGGGCCTTCTCCTCAACTCCTCCACAAGACAAGACCCTTATTCACTTCAGTGGAAGTTACAAGCAGGAAACTCTGGCGGGAGCAGGCCCAAAGGAAGGTGAGAACAAATGGCACCTTAAACCAATAAAATACCTGTGGCCCAGCAAGCTGTCTCATTACTGAGAAGGAGTCCGTAATTAAAATTTTAATGGAATGCAAGCAGGTTTCTAAATCATTAGGCAACAGAACACAGAGTGTCAGCGGTATGGCAGAATAGGGAGGGGATAGAGAAAACTCAACCATCACTGCTTAATCACCTGGGGCTCCACTGCAGCTACTCATCTGAGGAGCACAGTCAGGAAAGTCTGTTATGCGATCCCAACTACCTACTCGGTAGCAGGAGGTCATTAATTTATCCTCCCTCTTCCCAAATCGTAACATTTTGCTTGTAAGGACTTGAGAGTAGGTATATATTTTTGCCACAAGTGTAAAACAAAACCATCATATCCTGTTTATTAAGCATTACATATTTACGCACACACACAGTGCTATTAGAACATAAATAATATAACAAGAGGATAATTTGAATGTAACATCAAGCCCACAAAAGAAAGACGTGGCAAAATTAAGGATGCTTGTACACCATCAGTTACAACCTCACACGTGTAACCACCACCTGCTTCAAGATGCATACAAAGCAACATGCTGGTTTTGTCCTGCAGGATTCCGGCTTCATCTAGTGCACGGGGTGGACAACGTGTCCCTAACAAGCAGCCTGTCACTACCTGGTTTTCCTCTCAGAGTTCAATGTGTGGCCCCTCTGCTCTGTGTGCTGCGCTTCACTGAAGCCCAGCTCTCCAGATAGAATTATTAATTTCCTCTTGGGCTTTCTCTGGCACTCATCACAATAATATCCGAGTGCTTCATGAATATTAACAAAATGTATTTTACAACAGTTCTGAGAGGTGAAGAGATGGTATTGCCCACTACCTACAGAGACTACCAATTCAGCGTTCCTAGTTGCAGGTGCCCAGTCTCAAGAGCCTGAGAACCCAAGTTTTTGGAGTATTTAGCATCAGATCTAATTCATCCAGTTTGTGTTTTCAAGAGTTATCTATGACCGCCTCTGTTCGCATGCATGAATGTTCACCTTTTTGAAAATCAGCTGCAAGTCACATACCAAGAAAACAAGAAACACACCGTATATTGGTGGTGTTGATGTGCCCCAAGTAATCTGAGTTCTAGATGAGCTGTAATTAATGGCACCATAAAAGTTCCTACATATTTGCAGTTAATGTATTTAAAAAGGCAGGAGTTGTGACTGAAGATTTCTTTGCTTCTGAGGCATCTATGAAAAGTCTCTCTCCTGAACAGGTATTCTATTATCTAAAAGGTGATTTCAGTCTGTAGTATCTCCTTCTATGGTAGCAGAGGGATACTCTGTCTTCTACTTAGTTACGTATTTTCATGAAAATAGAGGAATTCATATCACTGAG
Source organism: Tyto alba (assembly GCF_018691265.1). NCBI lineage: Eukaryota > Metazoa > Chordata > Aves > Strigiformes > Tytonidae > Tyto > Tyto alba. Next base: position 14,846,552 of record NW_024881322.1, read on the forward strand.
ACCGCCTTACTGTCAATGCAGCAAAAGTTGGCCAAGGGTGTGACAGGCTAGTATAAGAGAAGAAAAAAGGGGAGAGAGAAATAGAAGTCACATATCCTGTTTCTTCAGGCCACCACACTAGGAATGCATGTGATCATATAATCAAAGACTACATTATAATGCACAGGCACAGAAAATTCCATGTTGGCATTCCTGATTTTGTGATATAAATAATATTTCTTTAATTTAATGACTTGCATGTAGCAGAATGGAAAGCCAAATATGGCAGCCATAAGAAACATGTGCTTTTGATTCAACCCACTGATCCCTTTGAAACCTCAAGCAAACAAAACAACTTTGTAACTCCCCCACCACGTCCAGGGCAGAAGACGATGGACAGCTTGTCAAGGGTTCACCGAGTTGCTGATAACAGCAAATTCTGCATGTTGAATCTCACCACAGGCTTTGATGAGTAAGGTTGCTCTAGTGAGAACAAGCTTGCAGCTTCTTCCACTGAAATGTACTTCTGCTGTTCCATTTTTCACCTTGTTGTTTTTAAAATGCTGCACCTTTCCCACTGTTCTCTCCTTTTCCCAGTGCTATTTGCTATGCCAACCCTGCTCTCCACAAGCCTCTTATCCCAGACCCATTCTCTTCAGCCAATATACGTTAGCCATGAAATCTAAGCTTTTTGTCCGATTTCTTGTGGGAAGAATCTCTTTGCTCAGCTGATCCCATCTTCTCTCTCAATTGACTTTTTCTTTATCTTCAGTCATGCGTACCAGTCAGCATGCCCCATTCCTGATGTTTCCCCGTCTCTCCCTCCAGGATCTGCATCCAATCTCAGCACACCGAGCTTGGGCTCCTTTCTTCAGCTTCTTTTTATGGCATCTTTTCTCTCATCCCTTCCTCCCGTCTGACAGGACTCCCACTCTCCAACCCACGTTCAATTAAGCAGAAACTTTCCCCCATCGTTCTCAGCATCGAACCCTGAACTAGCACAGGAAAACACATAGGGATGTCTTTCACAGTATATTCCGAACAGTGGGGATCCTGTAGGATCTTCTTCAGTTTCCTCGCACTCTTCCTTCACGTTGTTAGCATTGCCTTCTCTTTGATGCAGCTGGCTCACAGTGACAGATAAAAACCACAGACCTAAGGTCCACTTGCATGCTTTGCAGGAAGAAGGTAGTACCTGAGGAGAAATGATCCCTGCAACTTTCACAGTTGCAGTTAAGTCTATGGAAGCTGGGAAATGCCAGTTCAGACGATTAGAGCAATAAAATAGGATTAATCTCACCTAACTCTAATGTAATCTAGCTGTCTACTCTCCTTCTATCATTAGCTGAGAAAAGATACCTCCAAACAGTGATTCAGCCTATCTGAAAATGGAAGAACTTATCCTTTGGACATATATCACTGACTATAGATCATCCAGATGATTAATGCCAGTCTGACGTCTACCTTTCAGAAAGATAAAGGTAGGTAAGGTGAATCCACTTCACAACTTTCAGAAATAAGGGGAATGCAAAGTGGGTTTTCATATTTTTTTGGTAGGAGGTACTGTTTTGCCATCCAGTAATAATAGTACGTGCATCCAGTCTTCGATTTACTACTGCCAACTGTTTGGTCCAATTTCATCTTTCAGTAACATAAGCAGCTGAACTGAAGCTAGCAAATTTCATCCTCTATTTTCATTACAGCAACCAAATATTACAGGGGAATTTGAAGAGCAGTGAATAATTATCACTTTCAAATGATTCATCTAACCTTCTCACAGGCCAAACAGTACCAAAACTGGAACAGCAACACTGAAACACCGACCAAACAATATCACTCCTACAAGTAAATAATATGCCTTCTCATCTTGATTGCTTATTTCAATCAAATGTATAGTCTACCACTTTGTAATAAGGTGCCATCAGCTACAGTCGCAAAGATAACACAGCCAAACCAATACAGCCATATTTTTCTAATTTCTAAGGAGAACACTTAACACTTTCAGCCATATAACCAGTAAGACTACAATAGGCATTTTGTAAGATTAGTAGATGGCCCCATTCCCAAAAACATTCTGTGGGTCAGATGTCTCACTTCAGAGACACCTCACTGTAGTCATCCAGGTGCCTGAGATGCAAAGGTAATGAATGCTCCCAAGTCACAAGATTCGTATCAGTGAATCATTCAGAAACTTCCAGAGTCTCCTCAGATTGGGCATCTGAAAGTCAAGGCTTAAAACAACACAGACTGCAGCACCGCTAAGTAACTGCAATCATGATTTACTGATCTACACTGTCTTTAGCGACTCAGTTTCAAAACCCTGCGTGTGCTAGCCAACAGCTGGTATCAGTCTGTGCCTGCACAGAAGACTGGAGATGTGAGAGACCAACATCTCCATGAGTGCTGTGCAGCCAGTTACTTCTCTGGCTCTTTCTCCATCTGTCTGCCTGTATCTGTTTTGACTGTTCAAAGTAGGAACTCTCCACAGCAAGAACTGTCTGTTATCAGCTATATATCCACAACGGAGCCCTCTCAGAATGGGCCCCTCAGGGGCACCACAAAAATGTTTTTCAGGCTGCACAATCTGAGTCTCTTGGAGGTCTACTGGAGAGCCTGTATTCAAGCACCAGTTACCCAACATGCATGCAGTTAGCTTTTCAAAAAACGGCATGCTGCCCATTAAGTGTGAACACGGAGAGGTCTCAGTCATGGCTGAGTCTCACAAAGGAAGTGCAAGAAATTCTCCCTTTGTTGTTGTGTTTAACTGGCATCACTAATGTTTTAACAAAGCAATCTCTTGAATGCAACACCTGAAATAGTCACCCTTTCCCTTCTGATTTTCACCTGAATGTGCCTTCCCTCACTGCTGCAGGGGTAGCCTGCCTGGACAGCAAAAAGCTGCAAAGTTTTAAGTGTTCCCCTCTACCTCCACCTCTGTTACCACCAATAGCGATTAGGGAACATCCCTTAAATTGGGGGCTGTCTGATACCACTGTCTCCTAATCCCATGAAGAAGGAAAAGCACACGTACCCTATCTTGCTGAGAATACCTTTTTTTAAAAAATTCAGGATCCAGTGAAGATTGATGAACTGCACCGTACAATTAATTGTCATTGTTCCCAGATGAGTTATTAAAGCTGTGGAGTCATTAAATCACATCCCGTCTTTCTTCTTACAGTCAGGACAATCTCCATGTTGAAGAAACACGGGTGGAAATAAGAAGCAGGGAAAAAAGCTCTGGATTTCTTTAGTTGCAGAGCTTGACTTAAGACAGCTTTGAAACAGCCCACTGCTGGGAGACAAAATCGTGGAATAACTTGCGAGTAAGCGTGGGTGTTTGTAAATAAGGCAAAGGGTAACCTTAGTAATTCATGAAAACTTCTCAAGCATTAGTGCATAGCTGGTGTAGGTTTAGATTTCATCTTCAGAATTTTAACTTGCATTGCCAAAATGTTTCATTTCAAACTTGGGAGAGGCTGTGTTTACCATTGGGAGATAATAAGTTTTAAAACACTGTTGCCATCCCTTAACAGCTAACAAATCTGGAGAGAAAATCAACTACAGAACAAAATTGGGACTAGGGAATTGTTAACAAAAAAAAATACTTTTCCCTTCAGCTCTACAAAGAGATCACAGAACAGTTCTTTACTCAAACCAGATTTTAGATGCTTCCTTCCGTGCACAGTACATATGGCTTGCATCTATTTTTTCTTTAAAACAGAGTTGCATTTCTTCCTGTTAGTAAACATGTCAAGGCTTCTATGAGAACTAACAACAACAAAACTTTTCCTGCTTTTAAGCAGGATTGAACAGGGGTATTTTAAATAGGAAATAATTTCTCTGACTATATGCATAAACAGAACAGTTTCGTAAGAGTTAACTAACACGTAAAAATACAGTCTTACATAAAGCTGGGAAAATTTGTTCATTTTTACTCAACCAGCATTTGAGGAACTCTAGCATAAAAGTACTTTGACAAAGACTGAATTTAACTTGACAAGGATACTTGTGTTACCTTTTCCCCTCCAAGCTCATTTTCCCACATTTCTCCTTATTCCACTTCTTCCTTTTATTTGCCATCCCTTTCTTACTTGCCTTTTTTCCTTATCAAAAAGTCAGTGTGAGTAAAATATAAAAATGCTAGCATGTGAGCAAATAATTCCTTCCCACTGCCCTACCACCCCTTCCTCTGCAATCCTGAGGGCAATACAGTCGCTCAGAAAGGAAAGTTGGTAGCGATTTTAGGCAAAGCTGACAAATAAAACATCGTAGGTTTTCATGCTTCACTCTTCCAGAATAACACAGTACTATCCACCCGCTCCAACAACAGGCTCGGAAGGATTTAATTTCCTTCCCAACCTCCTCAGCTTGGTTTCAAATACAATAGTGAATTTGACCGCAAATCTAAGCCACTACGCAAAAGTCCTGATTACTGGTAATGCTATTTGTCCATTTTGCACAGAGGGTAAAAAATAAAGGCAAGAAATCTGCATAGAAAAATGTGTAAAAACCGATTCATCAGTTACATCTTGCTAATATTAAGGATAAACGCAGCTGGCAGAAACCCAATAGTGCATGAGAGTGTAACAGAGATGTAGATAACAGGATCTGGGGGCAGCTTATGCAAATATAGGCAAAAAAAAAAATGCTCTCCGCTGTATGAAAACAGTGCACTGGGGGTGGGGCGGCAAAGCAAAGAGAATTTCCTGGCTAATCACAGGGGCTGCCCAGCTATGTACGTGGCACTGGCCCCCGCCAGCAGCGCAAGCCTGCAGCGGAAGACAAGAAGGGTGCTGGGGAAGACAAGTCTATCAAGGAGCTGATGTTGAAACGCTCTACAAAGAAACTCCATGAACTATGCACATGAGTGAAAAATATGGCATAGTTATGGCACCCAGCCATATCCTGGTGGAAATCCTGGTGACTGCATACAGTGCAACAAGCTCCAAAAAGGCCAGAACAACTACAAGCCAGTAATTTTGAACAAAAAGGTCCGAGGTATCCACCCAACTCTGACAGCCCAGTTATTTGATATTAATTGGGCTCTGCTAACAGCACAGCAAGAGGCAACTCTACTGTGGGGCTACAGACAGCAGTCATTTATCCAGTCTTAACGTAGACCTTCGTTATCACAGCTTGGCATCAATATTGTACTGTCCTCTGAAAGTCTCCCACTCTGGGATTTCCAGAGTTGCTACTATACCAATCACAATGACTTTCTCTGAAGCATCCAATTTTCCCAGCAAAAGGCACGTACTAAATAATGACAAGCCTGAAGCTCTCTCATTAACAACCTTTTTCATCTGCCCATCCTTCCAAAATAAGAGCGTGCAGCACACTGTTCCAACATTTGCCCGTACTTCCTCTTCCCATGGCCAAGCGGCCCAGACATCGCCACACAGAAAAGCATCACAACAGCATCCTTGTTTTCATGGGTATCATACATCTCTTGGCAGAACTACAAACCAAACAGTGTTTCTTCCCTCTCAGGACAGATACAAACAAACAAGGTCACTGTTTTACATGGCTTGCAGACAACTGGAGACCACAGACGTTACCATCATTGATAGTTTACTTCCAGCCTTTAAGTTACAAGTCTTGTCCGTTGAATATTTCCTTCAAAATAAACCATCACCAGCATATCTGTGCAGGTAACAAGAGCAACTGGGCTGTGTCCACACGCTATTTGGAAGGGCCCTGGCTAAAAGACTTGTGCTTTTCTTGAACTCATTTCTGGAAATACCTGGCCAGCTACCCCTGAGGTCTTCAGCAGAAGGCAGAGCGCAAGCAGATCAGTGACAACAAGCACTACAATGTCTCACTGCAAGAAACTGGGTGAGAGAACTGCCCAAATCAGACATAGAAGGATGGTTACAGCAGCGCAGTGAAATAAAGGCACAACCATCCAGTAAGAGAAAATAGATCTGTGTATGTCCTAGGCTGCGGACCTTCATTAGCTCTCAGGATCCAAACCACATCATTGCTTATAAACTCTTTTAAGAAGTTCTAACGCTAATGGCAAGAGAGGAGGGAAGCAGACTTCTTTAAAGCCTCTGACAGCTATCCCTCATTAGCAGAGATGAACATTTCTCAGAATCAAAAAGACAAAATTTGAGGCTAAAGGAAGAGCAATTTTGGTGTCACAGTATCCATAAGGACATCACTTTGAAGTGTGGCTTCTTTGAAGTATGAGTAGTAACTGCAGAAACGTGAGATTCTTGTGAATGAAATTAAGCAACAAGGAAAAAAGTCAAAATACTCCCAGCATTCCTGAAGCGTGCCAAGAAGTAAGAAACCACATTTAGGCTTCAATAAATACACTCCCACTCATGATACTGCAGTACCCGAACCAACACAAGAACAAGACTTAGAGAGGAAGAGTTTTAACTGGTACTACCCCATAAGCTCCTCTTTTTTTACTTCCCCTTCTTTCTCCTTTATGAAGGAGCATGAAGGAAAGAAGGAAGCTGTCTTCCAGCAAGAAGGAAATGAAAACAGCAAAATAGAGAATATGATTTTAGTCTGTCACATTAGCTGCCAGGACCAGCTTTCCAGGACAATAAATCACCTGGGTTTGCATACAGGAAGTTCACGCATTAAAGCTCATTTTAATGGTGAGGGATAAAGATCCATCCTTTCTACAGCAAGGGCTCAGCACTGAGGATTCCTCAACCAAGAGCACCACATTCTGCAAGACCTCTAGGTTTTCCCAGTAGGACAGTGACAGTCAGCTCCAGGGACGCCTTTGAAGGACATGAGCAGCCCCGGGCAGTGCCCAGAGCCCAGGGTTTGGAGTAATGCACACCAAGGCAGAGAGGTTGCACTATCGGTGCCAGAGATGGAATCACACCCCGGCTGGTGCAGTTTGTCAGAACCCCACTCAAAACATTCAACATCTTCGATCTACTAGAGCCCATGCGGTCAAAAAAACCCAAAATCTTCTTCTCGGTTCAATAACGATTTTTACTGCCACAAAGTCCCACACCTTTTGACAAGCTAAAAAGCAAAAGAAACCTTGGTCCAACTGCAGTGCTTTTAAGATCAGTGTTTACTCTGTGTGACCTTGTGTGTCTCTCCGACACATACTAGCTTGATATACTGGGTCAATATTAGTTCAGAACAGCCTACATTTTATGCCAACTGCTCTTGCATCAATTTTTATCAAGTCAGATGGAGTCGTCGTATCCAAAATCCAAATGTTTTGTTTTATACCTTTCCTGTACAAATTGTTAAAGGCTTTGCACTGTTAAGCATCTGGCAAAAGTTGATTATGCACCATTAAGTCTCTTCTTGCACAGGAGCGTAAGTGGGTTCAGGGCAGCAATTAACATATGCCAAGGTAAAACAGCATCATCCAGTGAGATCTCCATTTGAAAGAACATCTTAAACATTGAAAGACAAACAGAAAACACATATCTTTATCTGTTCAATATTATACCTCTTCATTTAACATCTGTGCTGTTATTCTTCCACTTACAGAACTTTCCCACCTTCTTAGGTGAAGACAAAATGTTCAACCTGATCCTTTAAAAGGGGAAGTTTTCAGCAAGTCTTGTGCTTGACACAGTAAGCATCATCTATGTGACAGCCAAAGAATGTATATTTGATTTATACAAGCCAAATAGTTGCCTCAGTATTAAAAATACCCACAAAAGTATTCACATCGCCAGAAATCATTCATGTCAAAGGAAAATACAGCAGGGTGCCTCAAGCTTCTTATGAAGTTTCTCAGAACTTAGTCATTAGACTGGCTTAGCATCTAACTTTCTTAATATTTACATAAAATATCATGACAGCAACTACAAAAATTACCTGTCCAGAAAGAGTAACTACATGCTTCTTCCAGCTGTGCCTAATGTATTTCAGCAGCTTCAAGCAAGCAAGGAGCCATCCTTATGTGACCAGTCAGCAGAGCAGCAGCGAGGACACAGCCGGTCAGCTGTGGTGCACCAGTGTTTCCTGGTAATAATCTGGTGTGGACCAACAAAATATTTATGGACCTGACCATTTAAACACAGATGACTAGTCACACTCAAGTCGCCACATACACACAGGTACCACTTTCTCCACACTATCACAGGTTCAGAGAGGACAGTGAATAATCCAACATCTTTTACAGACTTCAGCATGGGCAAGTCACTAGCATCTATATTATAATGTTATGAGTACAGATAGGCAGCACATGCAATGCAAACTATAAATACGATTCTGACTACACAAGTTAATGAAATGTTACGAAATATTAACTTAAAGGATTTCAGTGGATTCCACAGAAGTCACGTCTTCAGCTTCCTTGCCTCCCAAAGGCACGCTAACAAGCACAAGTAGCCAAATATCAAATCCTCACTAGTAACTCAGTGTTGCACACATGTCATTACTCCTCTTTCTGCAGTGAAAACCAAAGGCTGTTCTTCCCCACACTCACCTCATCCAGGATGCACAGGGTAGCTGTGGGAAGAACTTGGAATTTAAAAGTAAAGGGAACTGGTTTCTTTGTTACTTCCTGAATTTATGATCCATCTCAACAAGCTGGAAAAGAAGGAACTGTTCTATCTCTGAAACTACTCCAAACACTAGAGCACGAACTCTGCAAAAATATTCCAATTTCAGTTTGGAGAAACCATTTCCATGTTTTATTTTGTATGTCAGAGTAAGAGCTGACCTTTTACTGCTGAGCTGTATCATTCCTAGAAGTGAGAGAAATCACAGAGGACTTTCTCCTGCAGCTTTATACCACAGAACAAAACACATTTAGACTCATGTACATTTTAGTTAATTATACTGCGTTCATCTTCACGTTCAGGGAATCTGGTGGTAACTGTTTATGAACCATGGCACATTTGTTCTCTATCCTTTCCGTTTATAAACCACGCAAACCCCACCATTGCTGCTGGTCCCATGCAGGAGGCGCCCAGCACCACCAGCCCCGTTCAGCAGTGTACAGTTCCAGCATTTTGGCTTTGACGCAGCCCTTCGCTGTGCCCCCTGCCCTGCCGGACCCGCAGACCATGCCTGCCTACCGGCACGTCAATAAGATGAGCTGCCCAACAGTTCATGTTCCTGTCTGAGCTCCTCAGAGCTCACAGCTGCTCTTCTGACTTAGCCCAAACCACGCTCCAGGATGGCAGCAGAGAGAGAGAAAAGCTGCTCCACACCTGGATGGGGACTTGAAGAAAACGGTTCTTTTATTTTGGAATATTTCTGTTAGCTTTCCCCAACTCTTACGGGCAGGACGCTTTTGGAAATAACAGTTTCCCTGTCAGCTTCATCTGGAGAATAGCAACCGATTAGCACAACAAAATAATCAACAGTAAGAACAGAGCGGCAAGCAGAGCACAGGTGAGGGAAATGACAATTACAACATAATACTTCATTGCATCTTTAAACACATTCTGCACATGTGCCAAACCCTGGAGCATCTTTACCACCTATTAGAGTGCAGCCCCTTCCCAGTCATGAGAGCAATACCTCAGAACTGCTGACCAGTATTTACAGCACTAGTCAAAGTTTAACAAGCCTTGGCAGAACTTCCCCTTACCTTAATATCAGCATTTGGCACTGAAGTAAACATTTATAAAAACAGAAACTGTTTTATTTGGTTATATGCGCTACCAATAAAGGAACACAAAACACAAACACACGCTGTTTGCTTACTGCAAACCTTGCAACAATAGAATCTAGATCACATTCGTTTCTAAACCAAGTTTGAAGTCGCACAATGCCTAGAGCTTGTAAACATCACCATCGTGTGTCTATGAAGAACTGCAGTGCCAGTATCTGCAACCATTTATGCGACGCGATTCACAGATTTTTCTGTGTTTTGTGTACGTTGGCATATCTTGAGGGCATGCTCAGTCTAGTGTGGTGCCTGGTTTTCATTAATTGGGAAGACTTTTTAAAAAAATAAATACAGCTTTTCATCAGAGCCCTGAGGCATCCATTCACCACCTTATCTTGTCCCAACCAATTTCTTAACAGAAACATACAATAAAGGAGTACTCATTTTGCCAGCTGCATAAAGGACTTCAGGATGGTGAATGAACAGAAGGAAAATCTGATATACATACTTCCAACTTTTTTTAATATACTAGCAGCATCACCCATTTCATTCTCTCCATCCTGCACAGTGACTGGAGTCACTTCATTAATCCAGTCAAGGTTCTCACTGGAAACTAAAATACCATTATACAGGTTGAAGGGAATCTTTGATAGACCTTTAACCCACCTGAAGAAAACCAGAATTGCCATTTCTGTAAATAAGACGTAGCTGAAGAACAGCTCTAGAAAGCTCTAGGAATATAGAAGGTAGTAAATTCTGCTCCAGTTATACCAAGAAGCGAGTGACACATCAGAGACAGATACTCCTGAAACCCAGTAAGGTTATGCTGCCAAAGCAGCAACCCAAGATAAGCAACCAGGCTGAGAGATGGAAGGAAAATTGTGCAGGACAACTCCACGAGAAAGAGAACTGTGGGGAGGGCTGTAGTGGAGACGGGGAAGGAGGCAAAGCAGACACTGGCCTCAGAAGTGCAGGGTACTCTTAAATGGGGTAAACTGAAGAAATGGAAAGGGACACGAGAGGGAATGGGAGACAAAAAAAAAAAAAAAAAAAAAAAAAAAAAAAATCACAGTGAGCACATGAGAACACACCAAAAAAAAAAAAATGAAGAGAGCAAACAAGAGGTGGAAACAACAGGAACCTGGCAGAGAAAAATACTTCTCTAGGACAACAGAAGATGATGGACAAAAGGATAACTTGAGAAAACTGAGCAAGGAAGGCAAGAAAACTGAAGAGGAGTTAAAGGCAGGAAAAGAATAGAAAAGGCCAGTCGTGCCACAGCATAAAGAAACAGAAATGGCTACCAGAAGTACCAGACCTGAAGTGCAGTGTAAAAAAGAAATCTAAAGAACTACGCTAACAAAAGCTGGAAGAACGGCACATTATCTTCAGCACTGGGTCCATGTTATGCCCCTTGGTAAGTCAGAGTTCCAAGTTCTGACAAACTCAGCAACTCCTTGTGTTATTTTTCCCTTTCTCTACCACTGATGCAGCCTTATCTCCCCTACCTGCAGCAGGGCATCATCCTGCACTAGTAACAGCTCCTGTCATCCTCCGCCGGGCAACTCCACTGGGAACTCTGCCACCAAAAAGCCAACACCAGTTGATTTATGCTGTTTTTGTAAATCCTACTGTACATCCATGTTTACCATCATGGATGAGTGGTTTACACCACTCATCACTTGTAGACTTCGGATAATGAGAACCCTCATGACTCTCAAACTACTTGCAAACCGAGGTTTCCTGTCGTGAGAGTCATTGGTTGGGGCCTGCCTGAGGACCATAAAAAAAAAAAAAAATCTGTGGGAGAGGTTATTTTTTTTGGTTTAGGTTTGTTTGGTTTCCTTAGGCAAAGAAAAAAAAATTTCTACAGGCCACTTTTTAGGCATGAGGTTGCTTCAGCAGAATGTCTGCATTTCAGTTTAAGCTGTGATCTCACCATCCCCTCCAACTTAAAAACACTCATAGAGACTATTTTTGTAACTCTCACCATCCTAACCAAAACATGTGACATCACTCTTTCTATAGGTGTAAAAATGCTGTCTCTCTTTTCCACACACAGTATTGAATTACTTCATTAATCAGACAGAATGAAACTCTGAGTTTGAGAAGCAGGAAGAGTAGGGCTGGAAGATGGAGTTCAGTATGTTAAACCAACAGTATGTTGGTTTGTCATTAAATTGTCTCCTTTTTTCTTCAGACACAGGTCTCTCCTGTATGTTTTTACCTGCTTGGGGATTTTCTGTTTGTTTCTCTCTAACCTCAGTTCTGTTGCTCTCTTCTCTTTGGTACTTTGCTTGTGATTCATCACAGATGTTTTTTCCCCAAAAAATGCTCACGTGCTCATCTTTCTTTTCCTTGTAAGCTTCTATCTGTCTTTGCTACCCATTTGCTCTCTTTCTCCTAAGTATCTTGTCTATCACTTATTTTTAGCTTGCTTTTGGCTGTTTTACCTTCCAGCCATCGCCATTTAAAAAAAAAAACTATTCCTCCCTCTTTTTTTTTTTTTTTTTTTTTTTGATCCAGATGTCATTTCCCTTACCCTGTAGGGAAATCTCCTCGTTTCTCCACCTGCCACCTTCCACCACCCCCCAATTCCTGTTCCAACAGCCCGCAGCCCAGTGCTCCCAGTCCAGGAGCCTCCAGCGGGGCCTGCAAAGCGTGGGCAGGGGAAGATGAACCAAAGTAGGTAGCGAATACAACCCCGACCCAAGTCCCAGGCCTGAACTGGGCTGGTGCCAGTCCATTCCCTTTACTGAAACAGGGGAGCAGCTGCCTGGCTGCAAAGGCACCCGAGCCTGGGAGCCCTCGCTACCTTTGCTGCCTTAGGAGACCACGGGATCTACCTCTCACACCACTCTCACCACACGGTAGGTCCCTCCTTGTTTTTCCTCCCTCGCCCCAGCAGAAGGAACATCTGCAGCCTCAGCCTGGCTCCAAGCAAGGCCAGTTTGATCTACACTGCCACCTCTACCAGCACCTCCAGAAGCCAGAGCCAGAAGAGATCCTCTCCTGCGAGCAGCCTGTGGAAACCGCTGCAAATCGGTTTAGTGTCCCAGCTCATCTCCTCCTTTTGCAAGGGTGGGGGTAAGGAAAGGAAAAAGAGCTCATTTTTCTGGTGAAGTGAAGCAGCGCGATACCGGGCTTCAGAGTAAAAGCAAAGGCCTCCAGGAAGCAGGACAACAGGCCACATGCCCATCAAGGTACCATCTTAAACATGTATGTCAAACAACCCTCCATAAGTCAAAGTCTTCCTGAAGAAAAGAAGATTAAGTGTTAGATATATAATCCTCCCTTTACAGAGGAAAATAACATGCTCTGAAAGAATAAAGACCCAAGTCACAGAGAAAGTTGATCAGACTCAGGTTGCAAGTGGTTTGGTCTCCAGCTCTTGCCCCCTACAAACAAGGCTGCCTCATTTAAACCATAAGAGACAGCTTAGTATTTAATAGTGATTTTTTTTTTTTAAAGATCTGGCTAGTGTAGGAATTCCTTTTATTCCTCAGAAGCAATTAAGGAACTGCATTTACAGGCACTGTAAAGCTGTGCTCAGTGACTGAAAGACCAGGTGGAGCCGATTACAGCCAGAGCAAATCACAATTGCTTTTAAAAAAAAATTTAAGGATCCCATCTCATGCTCAAATAGCCCTGGGGAAGGTCTCCAAAAGCACTTCCAAAGGGCACACGACGCAAAGTGCTATGACCTAAACATTGTTTCCACTCTCACTCAAAACCAATGTAAACCAAGAGGAGCCATTCAGTGAAGCAACACCGAGATAAAACTGATCCAAGCGTCTGAAGGACCACGGTCCTGGGAGAGTTTCCCCCTCGCCGGGGCTGGCTTCTGATCAATGAGTGTCATTGTTCTTGCTGCTGACTTGTGACTTCAGTGACTCTTATCTCAAAGTTTCATGAACAAAATTACCCTCTGTATAATAAAGCCTTCCTAGGGCACGCTATCACTTATTTAGATGCTAAGCCAATCTTAGCTAGTCTGCTAATGCCAGTAGCTGCCCACTGGTATCCAAGCCGACCTTTCCTGTGTTCCAGCACAGTGGCTCTTGCCATACCTTGATATAACAGCACCTCCTGCTTAGTTTCAACTCTCACAGGTTACTTACTGTTTTGTTTCCAGGTCTGGAGACTGAGACTCCTTGTTATAAAACTAAGAAAATACCATCAAAACCACTTTTTCACTGACAAACGGAGCTGTAGCTACCCTATAATAAACCAGACAGGAGAAGTTCAGACCATGCTTCCGAGTAAAATTCTCAGTGAAATGGAGCAAGAAACACCACCACCTTCTCAGACAGCTACAGAGCATGAATTCTCCCAAAATGTCAGGACTCATCAGGACAAAATAAGATCTGAAGCCTACACAGCAATGCGCTGTTCAGCCTGTTTATTCCATACAAAAGTGATTCTTTTGGGAGAAAACCAGTCCACATATACTCATAGGACTGTGCGGGACACACATACTGCCAGGGACTTGTCTTTCCTTGTGCTCTGGTGATTCTGGCTCCTGCAGAACTGGAAGAGACTAGTTAAAAAAAAAAAAAAAAAAATCAGAAAATATTTATACTTGCTTCCTGCTAAATACAAAACTGAAACACTTGGCATTATTTTGCTTTTAACTTGCCAGTGTAATATATTGATATCATAAGATTAGCTGAAGATGGCTGGCACTGTTTTCCAAAATGGAATACTTTTAATACCACCATCCCCACAGGAGGTATCTTTGAGTGTTTTGGGGTGTGTTACAAAGTATAATGATGCAATCTGCCTTTTGATTTCAGTCAGCTTGGTTTGCATTTGCACACTACCATCCACCCGCAGCAAACAGTTTGGGGCAGTGGGGAAGACTGCATTGCGTCCAGGATAAGAGCCTAGTAGATAAGGTTTGAGAAGGTGTCAAGGTGTTCCATTATCAAGTCCCCTTGAGTTTTGGTAGGGTTTTTTCCCCTGTGTTAAAAAAGGAGATAAAAATAAACACATGATGACTATTTCCAGTACAGTGGCCATTGCCAAGTTTGAAGAGAATGGTCACCAGGCTGTGCGCACCGCTGCAGCTCCGTTTGGGCTACAGAAAACTCTCAGTGATTTCTGTGGAAGCAGAGTTTAGATAACACAAAGTATAATCCCACACTAAATGCTTGCCAATGCATGAGTACTGGACAACCTCCCTTGTTTCTCTCATCCTCACAATCCAAATCCGTGCTCTGGACTTCACTGAAAGCAGACCCTACACCTTTAATCCCACACTGCCATTCTGTGACAGACTCCTGACCTCTTTTATTACCGTGTTCCTTTAAAAAAATGAAAAGGATACACAAGAGATACAGCTGAAGCAAAGCCTTACCTCAAGGAAGATCATTCCTGTGCTATGAAATCAAAGGTTTTGCAGAAATCTCAGTTTAACTTAGTCTACTGTTACGGTGTCCCTAACGTTACGGGTTTTATCAAGCCACACAAAATTAAAGTACTCAAAAAAAACAATCCAGAAAGGTCAAGAAATCAACTAGAAAGATCTGACAAACAATAACAATCATGCTTTAAACAAAATACGACTTCTGTGAAACAAGTATTAATCTTGGACCAAACTCTGATCCATTAGACCGGAAGAAATCAACTTAGACTCAGTATGGTGGGACATTAGCAAGAACAAAGTTTAGTTTCTATGCCTCTTCATTCCGAGGATACTAAATCTCCTTTTTCACAGTTTGTAAGTAACTAACTGATTATTTAAGTCCTCAACCTGCGAACAGTCTGTGCATACACTTAGATTTACACACTTAAATAACCCAATTCCTAGCAGCAGGTGTGTGTGTTTCAGGACACACACGTTACCTTGAATGTTCCAGTGTTCTGGTTATAGCATTATAAACCAAACCCCAAGGAATCTCTGTGACTGTACAATGCAGCTGTATCCACTGGTTAAGAATTATCATAGTCAACAGAAATAGAAGCCCAGATCTCCAATAATATTACAAATTTGCTCAGTGAAAACTTACCTAGAGATAGCCAAAGTTGTTGTTTCCTACTCACAAACACAGGACAAATGGGGAAGGGACCAAGCCTGGACATTAACTAGAGTCATCACCCAAGTACTACACTTCTCTACTAGCAACCTGCTAGACACATAACCAAGTCAGGTTATCAATAACTGGAAGCACAGAGCAACTCTTCAAATATTAACTAAAATATTTCCTTACAACTCTGATGGGGGACAGGGAGAGGAAAAAAACAGAGGAGAGGAAAAAGGGGAAGGGGTGAGAGCTTGTGTGTGTAGGTAAGGAATGGGGGCTCAATATACAACAGCACTAAATATTTTATCTTCCAACCAAGTTGCTACAAAGGAGTCCTGATTAACATTTCATTGCAAAAGATGCACCTCTATACTAAAGGCCTTAAAAATCTACATTTAAATGGAATACAAAAAAAATGCTATACAAAAGCATCCTCTAGGCATTCCTTTCTAAAAGCAGTAGGTTAAAGGTTTGATTTATATAGACTTTAAAGAGGTTATACATCGCCTTTGTCACATCACAGTTTAACTGTGTAGTTTCACCTCAGCTTCACATTTATGAACTGGATGAAGACAATATCATTTCTGAAGTGCAAATCCAGACTTTTTTTTATTTTTTATTTTTTTGGTCTGTTAAAAATTCTCTTTAGTACATATAAATGCTAACATCTAGCCTTTGAGGTATTTCTCTTTATTTTTTTTTACCTATTTCCCCAAAAAACTAACATGCTACAGGTCTTAATTTTATTTCACAGTAAACAGCACATGAAAGTGCTTGCTGGAATATTTATTAGATTCATCTGTTATCATTTTGTTATATGATCTGCAAAGAAGAAAAAAATATACTCACGGTTATGCAGAAGAACATAGTTGGTGTACCATGACTGCAATATGGCCTGGTTGATCTTTACTGGACCCTATGCTACAAATGAGAAATCCTTGGCTTTACTGCATTTCAGCGTGGTACCTGTTTGCACAGGCAACGTTGTTGGAATTACCTAAGCTCTCTGCTGCCCACCACCTATAGGCCAGTAATTCTCACTCCACGCAAAATCCAACTAAGCTAAGCACAGCACTGAAGATAAAATTCAACACTTTCTAATCAGCTGTTCCATAGCAAAACACAGCACAGAAGGGACTGGTGCGGCAGCCAGCCGCCATGGGATGCCAGAGCACTCAAACTGGGGGCCCATCTCCTCATCTAACCCCCAGTGTCTGCCCAAGGAACTGGTGAGAGATACTAAGCAAAGACACCAAGCCACAGGAGAGAAGCCAACACTTAATAAATGCAAAACACATCAGAACCCAAATATGTTTGCCTAAATGTTGAATGACTCCTAATTATTTATAATCAGCAGTCATTAAGTCATGCTTTTCCCCACTGATCCCTTCAGTGGTGAGGAGGCCAGCATGAAAAATGGGTGAGCATCCTTCCTGGTGGCCAACTGCTCCTCCTCCCATTGGGACTCAGCCAAAGCCCATGAGGCAGGTCCTGACCTCAACACATCAGGGATGAGGCCTCGAACTCTGCAGAAGTCTCCAGCTTCCAGGAAGGTTATGGTTCACCTGGTTTTATAGGCAGAAGGCACAGGCCGCCTCACGCTGCAGCCTCTCTCCCAGAAGACTATTAAGCTTCCTATGAAACTCAGTCAGAGGTTAAAGACCACATAACCCCCCACCTTACCTCCCACAGACTCACAAAGTGGTGGCCACCTTCTGCAGAAAGCAAGGGAGGAGGAGCAAGGCAATTACGCCTCAACTCAAATGATGCACGACTGCAGCACACATTTGCACCTGCATATTGCCTGCTCCTCCCCCTGGCAGCAAACCTGTCTGCATAAATGCAGCACAGGTGGGTCCCCCAGGAAGGTAATGGTGATCTGATTAAAAAAAACATCATTTATAAAGCGTTCTTCAGCATTTGGACAAAACCATATGGCAATGCCTTACGCATCCTACCTCATATCAGACCTTTGTTATCTTCAGTGAAGCCCACGGCTTTTCTGCTGGGAGGGAGTCCTACCCAGACCAAATGTAGTCTGTATGTAAAGGCTACTGATTAAAACAGCTCCAGAAGTCATCAACCAAATTCTCTCCCCTGTCATCCTCACCCAGCAAAATAAAACTTCTAACCAAGAGTTCAGTGAAGCCAACTGACATACGCCTTCCTTGATGGTGTTGAAGGTCCCGAGGGAGAAATACTTGACAAATTGTGAAACATTAGAGAGCCACTGTGCACCATTTTGTAAATAGATGATCTGGAAAGTTGTACAGAGTTGCTGAAAAACACCTTTTGTGTTTCCAGCTACTTACCACAAGCTCATAACCACAACACTTCTAAAACTCCGTGAATCTGCACTGTAGGATACTTGATGACAGAGTGAATAACTCTGTAATTGATGCAGCAGTAGCAGCTCTCAGACACAACTCTGGCATTTACTCCCTGAGAAATAAATATTGACTTAACAGCAACTCCCAGAGCATATGCAAAAGCCATATGAACGATTGCTTCCACCAGTGCAGACTCACACATTCGGAATGACGCCTGCCACTTTATTCTAACTCGTTCAACCATGTAAATCATGAGAGAGAAATCTCCTCTTACATCTGCGATGAAAAGAAGCCAAGAAATTCTCCTCTAATTTCATCCAACCTATAACTCTATTCTTAAATGGGCATTTTACACACCACATCCCAGTCCCACCAACACACACACATAGAAATGACTCCAGGGTAGCAGCCTGCATCAGTAACACCCATTGGCATCCAAAGACCATTTTACATTGTGTGGATCTGGGATTTTTAGGCTAGGTCCTTAACTTCAAGCAACCACTGTTTCAAGTTAATTTTACAGTAAAAGGTTGGATTAGTGACAGTTTGAAAAGCGCAACACAGTGAAATTTCCTCCATTTTTTTTACTCTGAAATGGACCATAGGACATATTGTCCTTGTCACTCCAAGCCTCACAGGAGTCCTCAGGGCATTCCAGCCCTCAACAAGCACTGTAAAATGCAAATAACTAGCATCATCAGCCTTAGCACCCAATTACAAGGGTTTATGGCCAAACTGAGGGCAATTCTTGACATAAAATTAGGCCAGCAGATAATGAAGCTCGATTGCTACCTACTGGTACAGACTTTTGAAAGCATAACTTCATGGTTCCGCACCGTATAACCCGAGCAGAAGGGTGCAGTGGTAAATTGGAGCACATGTGGGTGCACCCAACATGTGCTTGTCTGCAGGGTCCAGTAAGGAATGTGCCTGTGCCTTCGTAAGAGAAAGGGTCTGCCTCCACGAACAGATGTTTCCCAGTACTGCCACCCTGACAAGACAAGAGGGTCCAGTCTGCAGCGCTCACAGATACAGAGCCACCTCATCTGCCCCAATGGTGAATTTGCAGTACCGGGTCTCAGAAGTGTGAAACTCTCGGGAATTTCCTTTTGACATGAACAGCTATCCAGCAGAGGTAAGGACAAGACCTCAAATCCCATCTTAACTGTAGCACAGCCAAGAGCTGAACATACATCTGCAGAGATAAAACACCAGCATATAAAAACGCTGTGATAGCTTGTTTCTTGAAACCCAACAAGAAGGCGGTCTAATAAGGGAGTCACACATCCTTAATTATGCTGGCTCCACAAGTTTAACTGTAATTTTGACAATTGCAAAATAATTTATAACTCAGCCGTAACTGCTTATTGTGAGTAATGTACATTGCATGTTATTTTCAGATGATAGCAAAGCAGAGAGAGGTAGCACCCTGATTTGGCAAAGGTCCCTAATGGCTGTCTTTCGTTAAGCCCAGAAAGGAGAGACAGACAGACAGACAGCCATCATCATCACCACCACTCATCTACTTCTGGCATCCCAGGGCTAAAGGGAACATAGGGATACTCATCCTGATATAACATGTTACAGAATAGTATTCCCCAGAGAATACGGGGAAGCTTATATAAGCAGCAGTGAAACTGGGCAACTTTCCAGTGAACTCATCCAACTGCCTGCAGTCTCCCATTTCAAGGTAGCTGAAATGCTGAGTGCTGCATAAAGTCATCTGATCTACATCCCATGCATTTTAATAAAGAATGGGAAAGAACAGACACTTATTAGTGTCTGCTAATTTTTATTTCCTGCAACACTGAAATGTAAAACATCCTCCTCCTTTCCCCTGCTTACACAGTCCCTCTTAGTTTTAAGTCACTTGCAGGCATCTCCAGTACTGAAACAAAAAAAAGATGTGTTTATGAACAGAAGCCTTCTGAGTGTTTTTAAAAAAGAAAAATGTTTTATCAGCTATCAATTTAAAAAAAAAAAAAAGGTAAAACAAGCAAAAAAAAGTTTAACAAAACCACTGTAAACTAAACGCTAAGCAGTCTTTATTTCCCTTTCCAGATCCTTCCATCCCTCCCTTTCAACTCCACTCCTTGAAATAAACTGGGACCACGTGGTAGTAGTCACATAAGCCAACTTCACACTCTTTGCTGACCTCGTAAGAGAAAGTTTAGACTGGATTTCCCTATCTAGAAGGGAACAGATGAAGGAGCAGTGTTAACACACTGTTTGCAACATCTGCATTTTTATTTTTATGTCTCACTTTTCGAGTTGGAAACTTATTCTGCCTGACCTCCAGAACAAGCAAAAGAACAACCTACAACCTGAAGGGACAGAAAGCTGGGAAACAGATTTTCAGTGCCATCATTTCATACCTCTTCATGGCTTGTGTTTACCTTAGTTAACATCCACCTAACTTCAAGGATTCTCTACATTTTGAAGAAGAATTACCTGTTACTAAATTCTAAATGCTCCCCATTTCAATTACAGTTTGATAGCCTGAGATATACACACTGCTGCCCTCTGCAACTGCTCCAGCAGAACCAAGGAAAAGAAATTTCACTGCTCTCTTTATTGCTAAAACAAAATACAAGCCCAACAAAATAAAGGATTTTCCTCCGATTCCTCTCAATTTCTCATTGTTTAGGTATGTTCCATGTTAAAATAGGTTTAATCCTGCAAGACAGGGGGCTTTCACAACCAGGCTGCCAAGGATTTGGTTTCCACAGTAGCCAAGATTCCTGGAAATCCAGAAACATCTGTACAAGGCAACACTGCAGCCAGACCACACCGGAGAGCTGCAGATAGGAGGGATGCCCGTCACATCCCTGCCGGGCATGTGCTCAAGGCAACCCAGCTCACACGCAGGCCTGGCCGCTAAGCCTGGCTTATCTGGCACTGCAAAAAGCCATCAGTCAACCCTGTGCCCGTGTCCCGCTCCGTTCCAGCGCCGGGCTGAGGTTCTGCCCAGCGTCCCAAAAGGGCCTACCCCCCTCGGAGGGCACGCGGCGTAAATCCAACACGGTACGCCCGGCCAGGCGCAAACGCAGGAGCCTAAGTCACGTTCAGACACTCGAACAAAAAACTTCTGTAGCTCTCCCTTCGTGTCTAACACTCATCTCTAAAGGCAATTTTCACCTCTTATGAAAATTCATGTTAAGTTATTCTGTATCGATTACTCTGTGCCTACCTACAAGCTCTTACACCTCTGCAGTTGAAGTACTGGTCCCACGATCAACAGTGGCCTCTGTCTAACAATGCTAAAATACTGATTTTTGACAGGTCCTTAGTCCAACTATAACCAAAAAATTCACCTGAAATCTGTTTAAATGAGACCATCACAGAGAAGTACAGAGAGCTCTTTCTTTCTTTTCTTTCTCTCTTTCCTTCCTTTCTTTCTCTCTCTCTCTTTCCTTCTTTCTCTCTCTCTCTTTCCTTCTTTCCCTCTCTTTCCTTCTTCCTTTTTTCTTTCTCTCTTTCCTTCTTTCTTTCTTCCTTTTCTTCCCTTAGGTCCTGTCTTTCTTCCTTTCTTTCACTCTTTCTCTCTCTCTCCCTCTCATCTGAAATTTCATCTGGTGAAATTTTTGATATATTTGCTCCAGGTTCTTATTTACTTGCAGATATAATTTTTTAAGAGTAGGCTTATTTTTAGCACCTCTTTTGAGCCTTGAAGATAAATGTAGCAATAAATCACAGTCCCTTGAAATATTTTTATCACTTGAGATGTTTTGGTATCCTTCAGATTAAGAAATAATCTTCTCAGAGAAAAAAATAAATAATTTTGTGGTACCAAAGGAAATGTATGCAAGAGTTTAATTCTGATTTAAGTTAGATGGCTGAAGAAAAAGGTCTTTGGGAATTTAAACTGCAAAACCAACCTACCTCCTCCTATCATCTGAACAGTCAAAATAAAGTGTTCAAAGCTGAGAAAAGGACTTCTAAATTGTTTCCGCTCTTATGTATACAACATTAAACTCTATCATGTCAGCAAAAAAAATGGTGTCTTGGAACAGGTATTTTAAGCTCAGGGTGACTGTCAGAAGAAGATGCTGATGCACATCAAATTGAAAATATTAAATAAAACCTACCATAAATATTTTTCCTTGACCAACACTTAGAAAACATGGCACTGACTTAGATTGGATTGAATGTTGGAAATGAATTTGGGAAAAATCCCTCGAGGGTTTCCAGAACCATGCTTTTTTTGGCAGAAGCACTAATACCGTGTACCCATCCCAGTGTTTGAAAGTTGCCAATGTCCATTCACTCTAACTCTTCAGCCAAAAGGCTCCAGAGGTAAGAAATAATTCATCATACACACATTCACAAAAGGAGGTTTAAAATAATGTTCAGGTAACAGCTTAGAAGTCTGGCATTTCTCTAAGCAAAATTGTGCCATTTTCCATCTTGCTTTCTAGTGAGAGGTGTGATCCATTAAAAAGGCACTGAAAATGCCTGTGAAAAACAGAAGAGCTTTATTGCAGTTTGTGACTGAATATTTAAATTTCAATTCAAATCAAAGGATTCCCATGCTGCTCCCGTGGAAGTCAACGGCAGTTGTACCATTGATGCACTTCACGATAGAAGCAAAGTTTGTATCTTACCAAATCCCTGAAACCTGGAGTAGTTCAAACTACAAGGAGTCACTCGAATTATTACAACTCCATGGGAACTAAGTCATAATTATCACTTTCTTTTTTTCTGATCATATAGAAGAGCCTTCAAATAGGACATTTGCAAAAGAAAGCACATTTCCAGAATTAGGTCCTGAGATAGCTTTGTGAGAAGTTATCTCAAGTTTTAGAGATGAAGGTTATATTTCAGTGGTCAAGGGATCGGGAGCCCAGATGTCCCACTGAAAGGAACCAACTAAAAGACAATGGCTTGGGCAAGGAGACTGGAAAGGAACACATAAGATTAAATACTTAAAGCTTGGACTAGTTAAAGTTGCTAAAAGTCATTTCAGTATTTCAGTGAGTTGTGGACTGGGGCCTTAAATGAAATAAAGCTCAGCCTTACCACTGAAAAACAATATGAAATTATGACTACAACCGCACCTCACCGTGCACCTTTTACAGGGCTAATCTTGTCTCATCCCTGTCTCACTGTGGATCCTGCAAGTCGTGTTCCCCATGCAGCCCCACAAACACCAAGGGGTAAGGAACACAGGCTGGACCACCAGCAAGATTAGCAGAACAGCTGAGGTGGGGAAGCCAAGCTCCTGTCCGGCAGCCACCATCCCCGCCGAGGTGTCCTCCCGGCCGTGAGAAGCCACGGCTTCCCGGGCACTTCCAGTGGGAAAATCCATGGGGATGAGAGGGAAATGTGCCAGGAGGTGCAGCCACCTCCTGAGCCCACCCTGCACGGCTACACCTTCCTGTCAGCACCGAACTCAGCCCGGCCTTAAGGGCTTCATCGTCACAGGGGCTGAGCACCCCGGGGACCCTCCAACAACTCGCGGTGCCCGACCTCTGCCCTCCCCCTCCTCTCCAGCAGAAATACAAATTCGAAAGTAAAAGCAGGAAGACCATTTATGAGGAGGAGCATTTTATCTGACTTCAAGTTGGAGCAGGCTGTGAACTCCCACGGGACGCCTAGGTTTACACACTTCGGATGAAACTGTAAATTGACTATTAAACACACATTTTTATCAAATCATATTTCTCCCTAAGAAGGCTGAGGACTGCCTGTTTATTTTTTTAATCTGATTCACTACGTTTACAAGTGGTAGAAAACCTGGTTATATCAGCTGCTCCATCTTTTTAGTCCTATTCAAATGACTTTGATTTTGTTTTTCTAACACCACTAAGAGAACTATAATGCAAAAAAAAAAAAAAATCTATAATCTATGAAAAGGCACTCTGAAATCCATCAACCGAGCTGTATCCATAATTGCTTCCCTGGATTATCAAAAAAAGGCTCATTTGCATATCTGTTATCTTTAGATACCCATCCTGGTCTATAAACAGTTATCAATCCCATTCAGAGGCCAGTCCACAAATTGAAGTTTTCTATAGAGGGAATTAGCTATAAACAAGCCCAAGGCAATTTTCTTTGACAGCCAATGGTAAACCATAGGAAGTAACTTTAATAGTGATTTACAGTGCTTCTCTGGTTTCCATCCAACTTTTCCTTCTTGTGCTTCTGTTCCATCCAAAAAGGAATTTTTCAGATGTTCTAATTTCCCATTCAAGATGCAATCAATCCCAACTCTAGGTGCGTCTAATCCAATTTTTACGGTATGTTCATGGGCCAGCACCAGAGAAAAAGAACTCTCTCTTTATTTTCTTTCAATTGCCTCTGCTGCAATCACAAGACTTGTCATCTCCTGGTGTGAAATGCACAACAGTAGAAGAGAGAGCCAAGGAGGTGAGAGAGAGAGAGAGAGAGAGAGAAAGAGAAATAAGCCAATCTACCAAAAAGAAAGGGGAAAAGAGATACAAAAAAAATAACATTAACGTTTCTGAATTATCTGACATATCGAAAGCTTCAATTTACCGGAATACTTAATTAACTCAAGATTTTTAAAGCCTGTACAGAATTTGTAAATTCTTCATTGAAATCACAATATGCTGTTAGAACTGGGGTATTTAAGAATGGAGGACTCCAGCTTCATACCACCCGGCTTCCCCACCTATTCCACCGCTGCACCGCTTGCTCACGCACACCACCCTCACACACACGAGTAACCACCGCTCTCCGACCGCCCACGCCACCGAGAGTCAGAGGACTGCTCCTCCTTTATAAACAGAAGACCTTTCCTCTTAACAGCCTCTTCTGGCTAACTCCGAACTTCCTAGAGACGCGCATTTTAAAATATTTATTTTTAAATCTCCAATTAAAAAATATCTCTGAGCCGCTGGCACACACAGTGGATCTGAACGTGCATCACAGGCACTGCAGAGAAATAACAAACAGGGGCACGGTTCCCCCTGGGGCAAACTCCAGCAGATGAAGGTAAAGCAGCCAAAACCCCACTGACTACAGACACCTTCATGGATTTTATATCTGAGAGAGTAGCTGCAGAACAGAGAATTACACCCAAGAGTTTAGCAATTAATAAATATCCCCTGTATCAACACTGCCCAATAAAAATTGGTGCCTTTTACGTTAAAGACAAACACATTTGCTTTACATATCTCAGACCATGAACCCCTGTACACTCCTCTATTTCTTTTCTCTATAGATGCGTATAGATGGGAGGGGGGGGCGTATATATCTATACAGATATATACGTGAGTGGGTTATTTTTCCCTTGATTGAAATCTGCCCTAATGGGCAGGCACTAATGGATTTGAAGCGATAAGGAAAAGGCGGACATGCAAAATGCTCCAGAACTTCTGTTCCTAATCAATCACCAGAGATCAGTGACATCATTCAAGCCTTTGATCAGAGCTCCCCTTTCAAGCTTAAAAAGGGGGATAGATTGACCCACACCAGTGGAGGGACTGAAGAAACACCTAGGATACAATTCACAGTGAAATATGAGAAGTCACCGGCATCCCTCCTCAGAAAAACTATCCTTTCCCACCTTCCACAAGGAATACAGCGCGCATTCCAGAGCAACCAAGCACAAACAACAGATTTATCTCTTTCCCCAATAATTAGAAAACAGCCAGCCAGGGAAACACCACATCACAAAATCCTTTCAGGTTTTATTTTTGAAGCCTGTGCACAAATTTTATCCTGAGCAGGCAGTTTGTTATGTTTGCTTGCGTTTAAAAATCTTCTCAAGCCCATTAGTACAAAAATAAAAATTAAAAAAAAAAAAAAAAAAGAAACTTATTTTTCAAAAATGCCCGAGCAGCTTTAACAACTACAGGCTGATGCCCATTTTTAAAGAAGAAATAATTTTCAGGAGAATCATCATCACGTCAAGCATTCGTTACACTTAGCACCGGCCTTTGTCCATGTCAGGGCATTCAGAGAGTTTGGATCACTAATCCCACTTCAGCTAAAATTGAGCTCCATTGTTTCTCAGTTCATCTGAGTTTCCATGGCACTTACTAGGACTTAAGTGTTATTTACTTAGTGCAGTTTGTTAAAAACAAAACCCAGTAACTAAGTCTTAACACGAGCATCAGGTTTGGTTTTTTTTTTTCCCTTTTTACTTTCGGTAAGCTCGAGATGCAGTCAGCATTTTACAGTCTCGGAGACTTCTTCCGTCAAAAAATCTTCAAGAAAAGCAAAGTTGAAAATAGATCTGAAAACGTTCACTTCATTGTTTTGGCTTGGTTCTCTCCCATCTGTATTTTTAAAAAATCTAATTGAGCTTCCTGAACAGCAGCAAAAATGTAGTTTATTATCTCCCTCATCAGGTGATCAATGATTTCATTAATAAGACAGATAACAAAACTGTCATATCATCGACAGTTATGAAAGATGATCCTGGCTTCTTGCTCCATTTTCCAAGGTCTGGGATTCTCTGTGGCAGCTCTGAGTCCATTCAATATTTTCCACAGACAGAGAAAAGTGAAAATCCATTTTGAAACCAATTTCAATTAGGATCCAGAAGCTGTTATCACAGGTGTCGCAGAATGGGCCCGTAAGTGGAAATGTCGCCTATCCATTCTGAAATGAAACCTTATCAGGGGCTACGAAGATGGCTGAGGACAGCCTATCTGTAAATTACTTTTCGTCCTGTGTTAACTCAACCCTAGTTCTGTCATATGGAATTCTTTCCAGCCCCTCGTAATAATCTAATGACTAACTAGGCGCTGCACCAAAACGGCTTTTATTCTGCTCGGGCTTCCCCCACCGAACAGGGCTGCAAATGCAAATAACCGGAGGCGGCCAGGCGAGCCAGCGTATTTAGTAATATCATTTAAAGCTCTCATAGTTTATTACAAGGAAGTAGCGGGCTTGCATTCTGAAGCCTGTCTCCACCCATTGCATTCCTGGTGATTTTTCAATTGCAAACTCCAAGGCCCAGTTATTTCATTAATTCAGCACCCAAGTAGTGAGGCTTTTCTCTCACATCTTTCAGTCTCCTTTTAGCAAATTATCCCATGACGGAGGATTTATTCAGTCAAAGACCTCGGACTTTGAGAGGCAACAAAAGAATCAAGAGACTTTCTGGTCCACCTGCCTGGCGAATGATGAGGCAGGGTAAAGCCTCCCCTAGAGAAACCAATCAAACCATTGTGTGCCACAGTCAGACCTTTTCAACTGTCAAGCCAGGAGAGCAGGAAAAAAGATGAAAGAACTCAGGATGAAGCTACCATTTACAGAACCATGTGGGAATGGTCTCCGAAGATTTAATAATTGGGATGGAACTCAACTTTCTGAAAACTAAAAAAAAAAAAAAGAGAAAAAAAAGAGAAAAAAAGAGAAAAGGAAAAGAAAAGGAAAAAAAAGAAAAAGAAAAGGAAAAAGAAAAAGGAAAAAGGAAAAAGGAAAAAGGAAAAAGGAAAAAGAAAAAGAAAAAGAAAAAGAAAAAGAAAAAGAAAAAGAAAAAGAAAAAGAAAAAGAAAAAGAAAAAGAAAAGAAAAAGAAAAAGAAAAAGAAAAAGAAAAAGAAAAAGAAAAAGAAAAAGAAAAAGAAAAAGAAAAAGAAAAAGAAAAAGAAAAAGAAAAAGAAAAAGAAAAAAGAAAAGAAAAGAAAAAAGAGAAAAGAAAAAGAAGATAAAAGAAAAAAAAAAAAAAAAAAAAGAAAGAGAAGAGAAAGAAGAGAAAGAAAGAACAAAAAAAGAGAGACCAGGAGGAGGGGAAACCGCTACTGGTCAGGCCCAGAAGGAACTTTTCTACAAAATCCTCTGTTGTTATGTATGAACCCCCTACACTGGAAAAGAAGAGAAAAGCAAGTGTACGGTGGGGACAGCAAGAGAGCAAGAGAGAGAGCACATGGTTTGTAATACTAACTTAAGCTTCAGCAATTTATCGTCTCATCTTAGGAAAAACTCCATCGGTGCAAATCTGTGCTATTAAGCAGAACAAAAAAAAAAAAAAAAAAAAAAAAAACCCTTAGTCTGGGATATCTGGGAGCATTGGCAAACTATTGCATGTGTGGGACTTAAGTTTTTGCATTTCCACTTGGCTGCATGTGGAACATGCATGGAGAGCTGCACTCAGTGAATGGAAACCAGAGTATTTTAAGCGGTTGGCATGTGCAAAGAATGTGCACACACAGCTCCTGTGTAGCAAAACTCCATCTGATTGCAGGCACAAGATTAGGAACTGGTTTTTGATAATCTGACCCATTAAGCCTTACAAACCACATTTTAAAATCGTCTGAACAAACCCCAGAATTTCCTGTGCACCTCTCTTTTCCAAAGTGCCTCTGAGGACTTGAATTATACATTCATCAGTAGGTCCAGACCACATTTACAAGTAAATCAACATTTTTTCTGAATTATCAGCCTTACGAACAAAAATAGAATCTGCAAATTAAATTGTGACCACTTCCAGTATACATCAAAGGCAAAGACTTTTAATGGGAAATAAGATAATAACACAGGATAATATGCATCTCATTCTCTCTTAGTTGGGATGGCAAAGAATGCATCTCCCTCCCCTCCCACCCTCACCCCAAAATAATGAGATAAAGCCTGGAAATAATACAGAGAATGTAGTTTTAATATAGTGCTTTCTGCCTTCTTTACATAATCACATACCATACCCTAAGCACACTTCTTCCACTTACTGGCACGTGTATTTAGTAACAATTTCTATGTAAGCAGAAGCTGAAGTTTTGTATCTTCCAGAAAAACAAAAAAAAACAAAACAAAACAAAACAAAAAAGTAAATAGAAACATAAAGAGCATGGAGACACAGATATAATCAAATGGAACGCTGATGCCTGATTATTTCAACTGGAGATAGATATGAAATAGAAAACATCCAGAAAAGAAAAGCTGAATGCCATTTGAAAACCTCTTAAGTAATTTAATTACTTCAACTGCCTTAGTTTACACAGCTCAAATTGTAAAGCTAAATACTGTGCCCGCCTGAGGGGTTGCCTGGTTTTAAGTCAATGAGAACAACTTTTAAAAATTCTTTTTCTTTACTTTAAGAAGAGCACCTACTTCATGTGGCTCCTCCACTTGCCGATTCCCAAGCTCGGTCCCTATTCAGGCCCCTGGCGTTTTCTCCCTTTATTTCTGCAGTGGCCTTGCCAGCCGCCTGGCACCCGTGTCTTTGCTGACACCCGTCCCCCGCGGCTGGGAGGAAGGTGCCACCCTTGGAGCCCTGCCACGCTGCCCCGCGGCCTCTCCGCCGCCCTGGCACGGGCGGGCCCAGCCGCGCAAGCTCGTCAGGAGGCCCTTCCTCTCTGAGGCCATCCTCCCCAGAGACGCCTCAGTGGCCGAGCCCTTCTCGGGAAGGCTAACGAGATCACTGAAGCTTCAGCTGCCAGCAGCCTTTTTCCTACTAAAATTCAAATCTCTTGGTTGCTCCCCCCACCCCTCCCCAGTACTGTGGGCTGGAACGCCTGGGTTTTGAGGTCTGATCAACACTGGACTCCTGCATAGCGCAAGCTACAGAGCAGTGGTACCAAGCTACAAGAGCACGGTACCGATGCCGTACTGTGGAGATCCATTTTGAACCTTTTTATTACTATCATCACTTCTTATTCTATTTCAAAAGCCAGGTACAACTGTAATACGGTTGCTTGGGTGTTTTGGCATTTTTTTTTGTTTGTTTTTCAGGAAAAAAGAATCCCCTGTGTATAATTCCCTAAATTTAACCTCCACCTTGCCCAGGTGGCAAGCTTCTGCTGCTAACTAATGTTTTCTCCCAATTCCACCTCATGTTATCCAGCAGGATGTTAAGTCATTACTTACTGATTACAGTGATTGCAGGGATAAGCCACTCAATCATCTCTTTCTGGAACTTGCAAAGGGATACAGGAGGATTGACATTTAATATCCCTTATGCTATTAACCACTGCAGGGAGGGGAGAGAAGGGGGGGAAAAAGCAGGGAAATCTCCGCAGAATTAATGAAGCAATACTGTATTGCACGTGCAGATCACTGGCTTTAGAGCAGGGTAAGGGTAGAGCTGGCTCACTGAGGAACAACGCTAGAAAACAGTATCAGGCAGAATGAGTTATTACAGTCTACAATAAACCCTAACTTGATGACTGAAATTTTATTAGTAAGCATAAAGGACCATGGGTGCATTACTCTGAATGAGCATGTATTTAATCAGCTACTTGCATCAGATCACAATATACCAAGACATACAGTCCCCATTAATTACAACTTCCAATACCTTTGCTTCCAATACTTCCAAGCAGCAAGAGACCCTACCCTCCCCAAGGATAGGCACCTTCTTTTAGTTTATCCTCTTAGGACCTGGCCACAGTTATTACACAGGAAGGGTACACAACACCTTACAAGTTCAGGTTTTTGCCCTTACCTTTCTGTGCTGCCACACGTGCCACCATTACAGACAGGAAATACTTGCAATATTTGTCTCGCTGAAAAACAAAACCCTTAGAAAAACCTATAGATTGAAGTCATCACTTCCAATATCTGCAACTACAGGATGCTGCTTCCTCCTTGACCTGAAAATGAGAAGTGAAGAGGGCCCCTCCATCCCCTTTGATTTCAGGAGAGGAAGAGGGCATCTCCTGATCACTTTGTAGAATCAGGTCTCATATAATCAATTCAGGACTCAATTTGCAGGCCGCTAAAATAGCACAGCCAATGTTTCTTGATACCTAACAACCTCTTTTGAACCTTGACCTCTCAACGGGACCCTGAGCACATCAGTCCAACGAGGGGGCCAAGAACGGGTATTATGATTAACACCTATTTTATGGTGAGCTTGAAAGCAAGCAGCAGGACAAGTAACCGACTGAAAGTTTAAACAGGAAATGTGATTCTTATGGGGTTGCAGACCGCTGAATGCTTCCCTCATTCAACCCTGAAGGAACTACTAGGAAGAAAAAAAAGAAAAGAAACCTCGATGAAGCTGGCTCTCCCTCTGAAAGAATCAAAGTGGACGCATGCACTTCCTCTCATTTATTCATCCATCAAGCTTGGTTTTAAGTTACATCATCATTAAGATAATAATTTCTGCTTTCTATCACTTTAAAGTATGTTCTCAATAACTATCTGATTCTGATAAAGGTAGTCAAGTCCACAACCTACATACGTTTATAATTAGCTTTTTTTTTTTTTTTTAAGGCAGAGTAATAGGTTAATAAGAAATATCAGATTACTCTGGAACAAGCTCATGGGTCAAAAACTAGACAAAACACATCAAACTGAAAATAAGCGCTTGCCTGTCAGACACTGAAGGAGTCCCTATACAATAACTGCATTGTTTTAATGCAACTTTAAAAACATCAGTTTGGAGCCAAAATGTGCAAAAGAGGAAAGCATTTTAGTCACCGACAAAATTCACAAGCCAAACAGTAAATAAATCAGGGTTGAACACAGTATTACAATCTCCTAATGTTCTCCAAGTAATGCTGCGAAGTGCAGCTTTGCCTTGTAAAAGAATTAATTCAGCCCTCACAGAAATGGCCTGTACTTTTTAGAAAACAAAGCAAAAAATTAATTACATCCATGCTACAGATTAAGTGTAAAAAATAAATTGCATATAGCTGAGGGCTGTGTTAGGTTACCGTGGGGTTTTTTGGTCAACACCTCTTAGGAAATACTCTTAACAATAAATCTGGTTCACCTACAAAGCAGCAGGTCGAGCCGAAGCGGCCAGCCTGGTAAACCGTTAAAGCGACTGCCTCATTTTAAGCACACAAATACCCACATTAGAGCCAAGAGAGCTCTTCCTGCGCCTAAAGCTTGAGGACTGGCTGGACTGGAGTTCAAGCCTTGATGGCAATGCCGGGCCTCGGGAGGGCTGGCGGTCCCCTGGGCCAGGATGCAGCAAGGCCAGGTGGCCAGGGGAGTGAGCTGGGGGTTCTGCCCACCGTATCGACCCGGCGTGCCGTGGGTCCTGGCGTGCCGTGGGTCCTGGCGTGCCGTGGGTCCCGGCGTGCCGTGGGTCCCGGCGTGCCTCCTCACAGGCCAGGCTGAGAGCTCGCCAGCGGAGCAGCACCGAGGGGGAGCTGCGGGCGAGCCTTCATCTTGGGTGTTCGTCACGCGTCAGTGAGGCAGGTCACCACGCGGACTCCTGAGGCATTTACAGCGTTCACCTGAAGATTTCTTCTTAATCTTAGGATCACTTCAAATTACAGGAGGTACCGCATTATCCAATGGAGGTCCAGCAAGGCAGGTTTCACAACCAGCCAGAGGCTCTCCAAGGGGAGCGCAGAACTAATTTTAATGAGTCTATCAATGGACACCCATCTTCAGAAAGCCATCCCTTGCATAACTTGATAGAAACCTGTGTGTGCATGCGTCAGCTTTGAGGATAATGACCTAAATCCACGCATTGACATAGCAGGGAATGGGGCCTTACTGCTTTGTCTCCAGAAAAGTGGTGGGGGCGCATGTGTGAGAAGACAAGGCTTGACAACATGGCACCATGGTAGCAAGGTGGTCCAGGACACCGGCCTCATTATTCCAACGTCATGACCATGAAGTCAGGACATAAACACTGAATTTACTTGTTGTTGTTATGACTTGGCCAAACCAGATCAATCTGAAGCTAACAAATCACACAACGAGCAAAAGTAATCCCTAGCACAAACTTTTCATTCATATGGCCTTTTGTAAACCAACATCTCCATTGGCACTTTTCTTTAGAAGTTTTCCCACCCCCCCCGCCTTGGATATTAGCCTAGAAAGAAATATAGCAGTCAAACAAAGAAGGAATAAAAGGAACCATTTGCAAAGAAACGCATCCTAGTAAACCCCATGCAGTTCGGTTGAGGTATGCAAAATGAAACACAAAGTAAAAATCAAAAGCTTGCAAAAATGAATTCAAAACAAACCAAAAAAGGTCCCAAACTACAAAGTTCCACTGGGGATCAAAGTACACCAAAGATTTTTGTTAGTTATTACAATTTTTTTTTTTTTTTTTTTTTTTTTTTACTTTTTTGATCACATGTATTTTAAAAGAAGCTTTAATTTGCTCCAGCACTAAGACCTTCCCCACATGTTTTGGCCTGGAGCACACTTTAATGGCTTAGTTATAAATCCCTGAAATTAGGGGTTTATAATGGAAACGCTGGCAGGCCCTTATCTAACACAATGCAAGCATCTTAGCAATAGAGTCAGAGTTTGTAGTTAGGTGAGTGCAGCAGAAATCTTTTTTGTATTAAGTAATGACAGGAACTCAGCAGAAGTGGCTAACATGTAAACCACAGCCCAAACTTGCTTATTGTTCGAGTCTGTGGTGCACAGCAGGTACCTTCCACAGGGCACCCACAAGTCTGGGCCTCGTAACTTGCACTGCGTAGTTAGGGCTAACACACCTAAGGGGTCACCTTTCCCACTTTCTTTCCCTTGCACCTAGATTTACACCAGGCTCTTCAGTAAACAGTTTGCACGTCATATGGTTTAAAAGTTTTCCATGCTCGATATTCATTTTAACATGGATTCTGCTACTGGGTGTGTTAGTCACTTTTGGGAGCTGTTGAAACAATGGAGTTTTCTCTGTTTCTTCATGACTGTAAGCTTTGCACAAACCCTGTAACTAACAGCTTTCAATTTATTTATGATCCAAGTTCTGACTCCTTCAGAAGACAGCAGAGCTACTGAGAAAATGCCAGTTTCTGCATCACACCTCAGACAGCTGTCACTCAAGTACAAACTCTGCTAATTAATGTGTTGTCCAGGAGAGAAGCACTGACATTAGACCTGCTTACAAGGTGACACTGGTATGATAGGCAGATGTTGCTCTGCAAAGACAGCAGTCTTCTGACAAAACTAGCAAGGATCATTCTGTCTTTTTGTTATTTTTAAGGGTACCTTACCTTGTTTAACAGAGCATTCAAATGCAAATCACAACCATTTAACATTACCACAGCCCTCTGCAAAAAAAGAGGCACTGAATCAACAAAAGTGCATGTTTTGTAGGAGTGGTGTCTTATATCAACTAATGATGTTCCGGTAGTAATACTCATTCCAGCATTAAAGAACAAAAGATGCAAATGCAATGCAAGCTCCAGTTTTCATGCAAATTGGTCCATGTAACCAAAATTCATTATCATGACAATCACATCTGCAAGAAGCAAAACTTTAAAACACTGCAACAATAAAACTCGTGTTTAAGTTCCTAAAGTTTTGGTATTAGTACTTGTTTTGGTACATGTTCCATGGAGTCTCTACACTGAGTAAATTTTTCATATCCACGAAGGAATGGAGTTTTTTATCCCTTTGAAGCCTAACCCTGTATCTCTGGAAAGTCATTTGCTTGGTTATACCTGAAGGTAGATTAGAAACCCAAACCTTGGAGATCCTGGTGACTTCCCTAAACACAAAGGGTGACTTCCCTAAACAACAAGACCAACCCTTACCCACTAAAAACAAAGGTAACTGTCATTACCTTAACCAAATGCAGCCTCAGGCCCCAGGATATGTACTACATTAGCAACTCATTTCATTAATAGGAGACAATTCCAGTGATAAACATTTCTAGTCATTCATTAGACTTAGAATCATTCCAGCTCTTGAGAGTTTGATGCCCCTGACATGCAATAATACACCACCTAGATGAAACAGGTAGTTAGGAACTAATATTACCACTAAAGCTGATAGACAGAATAGAGAGAAAAAATTATTTGACCACAGGGTAAATCAGTGTCAGAATTAGGCAGAAACATCCTGGAAGGCTTTATTTTTAGCCCTCTAAATCTAAATGTTTAACAGTAATGTTAAAGCTAGCCCAAACAGTCAGGGGTATGTGCCAATATCGAGTTTGAGTACAAACCTCTGACACATCAAAGAATCCATGTATGTGTTCAAGTGTGCATCTGTTTGAAAAGTTGGGCCAATGTGGAAAATCCTATTATCAAAAAACAAAATACAATGGGGAGCTCTCCAGCTAATCTGAACCACTGTAATTCTATTGACAGCAACGGATCTGTGCCGACTTACACCAGCTGAGGATCTAATTTCATATGCCTTAGAAAACTGATGCAACTTTTTCCATAGCTGCTCAAGAGTTTCTATACTCCTGTGGGGATCAACTCCAACTAGTAGGTCAGCAGGTGCTGAGTTTGCCTAGAATCTGAAGTCCAGTCACACAGAAGGATGCTGGGACATGTGCCATCTAATTTTCACTGACCCACAGAGATTCCCCTCTAGCATGGCTGTAGGATTCATGTCTTTTCTGCTTTAGTCTAGTGGGAAATACATGTTTCTCTGAGAAAGCGGAAACCTTCCTTCAAGATATCAAAGTGAGAACCTGACCTGAACCACAAGCCCAGATGACTGAGCATGATAGAAACAGAAAGGGTGAACACAAAATGTTTTGCCAGGAATACACCAGGCCTCCAAAATACGCAGAAAGACATCTTCCATTTTTAGCCATTACTAGGCTGATTTGCAAAAACCAACAGTTCCTCTGCAGCTATCCAAAATTCACAGGTCTGAACTCTGCCCACAACTTTTCAAGCAATTTTCTTTCCTAATGCAAAGGGAGTTTCGCATTAGTAGGGACCAATACACTCTGCCCTCACACTGAACAGTGAAAGGGCAGGGCTGGGATTTCACACTCTCCAGAGAGGCAGAGAGTATGTAAAATTGTCAAGTGAGGTAATCTCTGGGAAGAATTAAGCAAACTACTCCAGTTTTGCAAATCTACAAGCTGTACATTCACAACTTTGAAATGAATTCACGGGAGGATACACTCTTAGCTTGATGTTTTGTCTCTGGCCATTAAAGGGAGGTGGGGGCAGCGCTTTGCGAGGAACAAGTTTATTTGTAAAAGAAGAAAAAAAAAAAAAATTTGCCATTAATTTTGACAGAGCTACTTCTGTTTCTTTTGTAATAACTAATTATCTAACTAGTATAAGAGATTTCAATGGCCAAATGCAAAGTACTCACAAGCCCTGCCAGGCTAATCAAGACAATTTCCAAAACGCCAAAAACAGGAACTTCCTATAATAAATAACTTAGCACATTTACATCTCAAATTGGAACATCTGGAAGAAAAAGACTACGCCTGATGCCAAAACAGGCCTTATTGTATCCTACCACTTTCCACCACCACCCCCCCGCCTTGTTCGTTTTCTTTAGCCTTTCCTTAGAACAAACACTGATCCAGGTGCAAACGCTCAATTCACAAGGAACGCAGTGAACATAAAATTACTGTAGGTTTGGCTGCTAGTAAATCCCTGCTGTTACTCACCATTGGAAGTTGTGCTGGAGGCAACAGCTTTCTCACTGACATCTGTTCGACTGGAGCATTTCACGATGGAATTCTCCACTTTTTTCTTCTCCGTCGTGGTAGAGCTATGGGACTGCGCCTCCATGATGACTTCTCATTACTTCAGCTCTCCTTGTACGAATACCTGAATGAAACAAGAGAGTCATAAACTTTAAATACTACTTGAAAGCTTAGCCCAAAACCTCTCACATCTCTCACCTGAAGAAGAGCCTGCAGCACAACTGAATAAGCAGTTCACAGGCCATTTCTGAATGCCCATCAAACCATGTTTGCGTGCACGAATTTCTGAGGAATTTAAGGAAACACTAACACCAAAAGTAAGTATTTTTGCCTTTAAAGAGAATCAGCATCACAAACGCCTATGCTGCTTGATGGGTAGGTGCAAGCCTGTCGGGTTTTAATGGACCCAGGACAAAAAAGCCAGTATTTTTCTCCTATGTTCAGAGCACTTTGGAACAACGCAAAAGAAATCAAGACAGACATTCATGTTGACTACAGAAGTCAAATATTTAAATTTCAACATTCACACTAACCGAACACACTGCAGCAAAAATTATCCTGTCTATCTCTACACTTTCTCCTACTCGTGTAAACACCTCTCACTTTGTTCAGAAAACTAACTCAAACAAAAGTGCTTTGGAGCAACACCCTGAAAACCACAGGGAAAGGCAAATATTATTGCTAGGGGCAGATAATGAGATCACTTTCTTTTGCATGAAAACTCTGAAAATGGAAAACCCTGCAGAGGTGTGTGTCTGGTTATTCTGCCTTTCCTGGCTGTTCTCAGTGTCCTCTCCAGTGATACATTACTTTTATATCCCGCAGATCACTTCTCCTTATTCTCAGAGCTTTTACATTCCTGACGTAAACCCAAGGAGCCCACAAGCTTCCGAAAGGTAACAGTGCTTGTGCAGCGGCGTATCCACGCCAGGCCCCAGGACTGCAGGGATCTTGGGCTGTGAAGAACACGAGCGTTTCCAAGCACGGGTCTGCAGCTTAACTTGACGCACGCCAGTCTGTCCAAGTAAGCTTTACGCAAATCATCAATATTCAGCACACAGAAAGCTTAGAACTGAAGTACTTCAGTAGTTTGAATGTGATCCTATGCAACAACAAAAAGTAATAATAAATAAAAGGAGTGTTTTCAGCTCTGAGCAGCACTGCGGTCATTAGCTCAAGGTGCCTGAAACGGAAGGAAGTCGCACTGTTCTAGAACAACATTTAAATGAAATAAAAAACCAAAGCCTTCAAAACAAGCCACAAAATAAACTATAATGAAGTGTAATTACATTAGCGACCTGCTTCCCCAGTTCTGACAGTCTAAAAGAAAAAAAAAAAAAAAAAAAAGTCTACAAAGCCAATTCATCACAAACACAGCTGTCTAGTAAACCTTCCCCTTCCCACCTCTCTAGTAGGAGTTCTTTTTAATAGCACAATAAAAAACTCCAAAGCCTCACTGTTATACAGTAGGGATCAAAGAAGAGCCCAATCACTAAATGAATCATTATTTAGCTAGGCAGCACAGCCAGGGAACTGAACTAGGTGTCAGAGGCTCTCTGCCACTCACCTACTGGTCTAACCTTTGGCAAGGCATTTGTCTTCCCTTGCGTTTCTTTCTTGCTAAAAACAAGAATAACAAAGCTCTGCCTGCCATGGCAGAGTACTTCTAAGAGGACTTTCAAGATCTACCTGTGAAAGTGCTATAAATATTATTGTGATCTGTGA
This sequence comes from Tyto alba, assembly GCF_018691265.1. Taxonomy (NCBI): domain Eukaryota; kingdom Metazoa; phylum Chordata; class Aves; order Strigiformes; family Tytonidae; genus Tyto; species Tyto alba. Next base: position 14,884,416 of record NW_024881322.1, read on the forward strand.
AACAACTTCCTACTAGAACACGAAGGGGAATGTCAGGTGTCTTCAAAGAGGAAGCAGGAGAGATCTAACAACACACAGCCTGCAACAACCCTTACTTGTACCCTGCCATGCACAAATCTCCCTGAGGAGAGATCTCACACAAGCTTTGCAAACCAGCACCTTTCCAAATTTCTCATATGCTTTCTCTCCCTTTTCCCCTCGCGCACCTCACGTAAGAGCATCCCTGGCTTTGGTCTGCTCCCACGTGTCTCAGGCTTTGCAGCCTCTCGCACTGACAGAAACGGCGAAGCTGGCACTGCTGCCAAGCTGCTCACCCCATGCTGACCAGAACATGCTTGTTTTCTCCGCACAGCCCTGGCCACATAAATATCAAAATCTGCCTCTACTCAGCCTCCAGCCACTGCATGAGTGAGTTCTTCAATGTTCCTTCTTGTGCTCCGACTGCCCTCCTTTGAGTTACTGAATATTCTCTACAAAGAGTAACTTTCTATGCTGTCTCTGAAGGAATTAAAAAAGCTATACATTTTCAGTTGCGGTTATTTTTCTTCTGTTTTGCCTTCTAAGGACCAAGTCTGCTATGCAGGCAGCATCTTCATTTCCAACAGAGTATGACTTTGAGAGCTTAGAGGGGGAAGCTGCAGAGCTTATCCCCCATTTTCTTCTGTCCTCGGTTCACAAGCTTGTTTCACTTGGCTAGAAGTCATGAAAGTAAATAATTACGCTCTGTACTCAACTAGAAAGCAAGAATCCACATGTTCTGCCCCCGTTTCCCAAGGCCAGCAGAGTGGCATGAAACATTTGGGCAAAAGTCACAAAAATGATGACAGGTACCTACAGCGGTTCCACTGCCTCCTGCCACACAGATGTTGGTGCAGATATGAGCAAGGAGCCCCCACTTATCTCCACCTCCTTCCCCTCTCCACCATGGCAGGACAGGACCTCCATTACCATCTGATCCTACCACTGCTCAGAACAGGGAAGAGATGAAGGTACTGTAAGGAGCTAACACAGCTTTCATCTCCTAAAAAGCATCTCTGGATCATCTGCAATTCAAGAGCACACGTGGCTGCTCAAGACTGGCATCCATCTATTCTCTTGGCTATTTTTTTCTCTTCCCCCAGCAGCCGACCAGTGAGACTTTTCTGGTGCTTTGGGGTCATTTTCTTTCACAGAGGGAAGACTAGCAGATGTAATTCCAGCGGCCCTAGAGCTGCAGGCCTTTCCCCCCCGTGCCTGCCTTCCCACACACGTGTGGCCAGGGCGCCCGCAAGGATTCCAACAGCTCCAGTTACGCCCCAGTTGTGCCACCTCAGCTACCTGGTGGTACGCGTGGCTGGGAAAGTAAGGAAAGCCAGGAAAGACAGCAAGACTAACAAATGTGTTTTGGGATGTTTTGTCAAGCACGCCTGACGGGGAAGCAAGCAGTCACCTGGAAATCAATATGGTACCTCAACAAACTTTTTTTTTTCCCTGAAGACAAGCTTAAGCCCAAATTGAAAACACAAACCTGACACATATGTCTTCTAGAGTCACCCTCCTTAATTTTGGCTGTGATTTTTATTTTCTCTCAGAAATTGTACTGAAATATGAGAATTGCAGTCTACCTAAAAAATAAGACATCCAGGACAATGTAAAGACTTCTTTCCAGTGGCTGCTAATCCCGGTCAAAAAGCATTCCGAAAATCAGCCAGCCTGACAGCACCTTCACATTAAAATACAAAGTGGTTTATATTATGGTGTACATGGCTCTCCCCAGCGTGTGGGTCAGTGACTTCCCTGCTCCTGCCCCCAAGGCCTGAGACAATACGTATCTATTCTGCAGCAAGGGGCTCTGCTTTCAGAACACCAGAAAGCTAATTTCTGTTGACTATCCAGCAACTCCATGTGCATATGAATGGCAAGAAAATGCTATAACAGTATACGGGCAAAAGCCTGAACCTTCATAGGTAAATAGGGGGATAAACATTCCTTCCTGAAAGCAAACATTCATGGCTTTTTCCCATTCAACCATGCTTGACCCTTTTGTAATTTCCCTAAAGCCTGAACCCACTGCACAATTAATTCCAGATCCCCATTTTAAACCTAATCCCTCTCAAAACAGCAACCTGCCTGCAGGTGTGTCTCTTCTTTTTACATCATAAATATAAACCTTCACCAGTTGCATACCAAATTGGAGGAATTTTAGGAACAAGCTACTGGAATGAACTAGTTAAATGAAGAAAACTGTCTCTTTTAAAAGGAGTGTCAACAAATGGCAGTAAGTTGGAAAGGTATTTAAAACAAAAAAATTATTTCAAGCAATTTGAAATTATAGAATTTCCGGTCCTTATGTATGCTGGTCATAAAACTGCCTCACAGTAGTAAAAATAATCATATTAATATACTGGGGAGAAAAAAATCTTTTTGTTCATTTACTCACAGTGCCAACTAACTGCAACCAGCAGAGCAGCCCTCTGCTTGGAAGAGCAGGAAACGTGACCCTTTCTGAACATACACTTCAATTTTCCAATTCCTCTCTGAAATACTTTTTTAAATCACTGCATTTATATTGCATACATTAGTTTTGAAGACCAGATCATGCAAATTTTTATTCATAGGAATAGGCTCACTGACTTCAACAATACTACTTGCTTCAGTCTAAGTGCCTGGGCAGGGATCAGCACCTAGAATTCTCAATTTGCATGTTAGACTGGTTTATGTTTCTTGCGAACCTAAACCTTCTTCTGCCTTTATTTGTTATATTTTTGAAGGGGGTATCTTTTAATGTGTTGGGTAGATTTACAAAAAAAAAAAAAATCCTTTCCCTGTTTTATACAATGCTGCTGTAGTTGTATTCAATTCATTAACAAGTGGTTTGCATCCGCTGAGAAGAGCTGTCTGAAATAGCAGTGTCACAGCATTCATCATCATTACATCAGCAGTAGGGAAGTTCATACTGATTGCTATCAGCGACCAGAGTGCCCCAATCAGCGTGCAAGCAAACATAGCATGTTTAATTTTTCAGAAATGACTCTGGGTAGTTGGGGTGTTCATAGGTACGACTTTGATCCACACTACTGGAAGCACGTCTTTGGGGATACAATACATCTTGAGCAGCACAACTGTATGAAAGTGAAAAACACAAGGGGAGGCATGAAGAACAATCAGGAAATTACAGTCTCTCTCAACCATAAAGGACCCTTTATCAATTTTATCAAAACCGGTTACACCGTGCCTTGGGATTATTTTAGGGGAAAAAAAAAAAAATCTGTCTTGTTCAGATACCTTCAAACACAAAATGTACATGAGACAATCTTACGGTATTATATGAGAGCTATTTCACACCGATTTATACAGGCTTGGTTCAGGTACATTTAACTTCCAAAACCCACCTAGATTTCAGCATTGCTTTCCATCAAACCTGCTGGCAAAGCTGCACTGACAAAGTTACCCCAGACAGTACCTGCTGAAAAATACACAAGTGCTCAGCCATTTTAAGAAATATCTTCCAGTTAAAACATTAACCTCTTGGTACATCTCACCATTTTTATAATGCCTACAGGAACTAATGTAATTACATTTTAAAAATAGTTTTATCTTTTCTCTGTTCTTGTAAGCTAAACCAGAATTCTGCAACCCCCCATTAACTACTCCTGGGCAAATCTTGTTTGGATTCTTCCTTGTTGAGGTAACTGGTCACAATAAGACTAAGACTGATATAAACAGCACAAATAGTATCCACCATATATAAAGACACAACAAAACATTAATAAGTTGGGGAAAAAAGGTATGTGACACTTTGCAGTACTTATCTCCATTTAAATTTCAAGCCTGATCTATAAATGCACTAGTTGCTGCTTATTTCTCCTAAATCTGTTTTGAAATGCAAAGTAAAATTAGAGGGAAAAAAAAAAAAAAGAAAAAACAACTAAAAAAAAAAAAGCCCTGACAGAATCAGATAGGCAGATTTGTTGCTTGAGATTTAAAAATACGCCAAGTTATAGGGCATCACATTTATTAATACAATCTTTCCCAACTCATTACTATCATCTGCTGTCTTTTCCTGAGTTACGCTCCTTTGATTTCTTCCCCCCCATAAAGACTGAAAAACAACTAGACCTAAAGCCTGGTTAATGATGATCTGATCTGTTCCTGATAGGTTAAATAGCTTGTGGCAACAATAATGCTGGATCACAAACACAAAGGCAATCAGCTAGGCAAAGCAGTGCTATTAGCATCCTCATGATTAAGATCCTAAGTGAGAAACTCTTCTATGGCATACACTGAACTACTGATCAAGTGTCATAATTGCACGACTCCAGAGGAATTATGTTTGCTTCTATCTTTCTGCTACTAATAAACTAAATTATCAAAAGTTCTGAAAATATTTGAAACATACAAATACAGTAGGACAAATACGTGGCACTTTCTACTGAGGCAGCGCCTCAGTTGCTTTTAATACACATCACCCACATACTCTTACAAGTAGATTATCTCTACTTTTGTTACGGGATTTAGAAAGCTGTTAAGTATAACCCCAATTAAATGTTTTTACTATTACTTCAACAGATTAAACTCTGTATCTAAATAAAACAGCTTTTCAGCAGGAAAGAAGCAATTCATAGTTTCTTACCCAGTAAACAGAATTTAATGGATAAAAACACTGAAGGATTTGGGTCAAACTGTCCATATCCAACCAGTCCATCCCTCACAGAAGTTGTTATTTGAGGGCATGCAAGACAAAGCTGAGGGATACAGAGCCAGAACTTACAAAAGGTCCTAGGGGCCTTACATTTCAGATATAATGTATCCTCTGAGGTGAAAATTCATTATCCATTCATCATCCAAGAGTCTTTAGAGTAAGTGACTGAACTTTAAAATGAAAAAAAAAAAAAAAAAAAAAAAAAAAAACCTAACCCCACAACCAAAGCCAAATAAATAAACCAGGTCATTAACTCTGCATCTAAGCATCTGTTATTTTAATTACATGGTCTTGGGTTTCTTTATTCCTCATTTTGACTTTCTTACAAACTATCTAAATACAGACAATGGAAGGAGTAAAGGTTACTTCTTTAAAAATAGAAAGTGCCACATATTTTCCAGGTATCGAAATCTGTAAATATATTTGGGGAGTGGGGTGAGTTTAAAAACAGTAATGCACTTACCCTTCAGCAACCCGAACTCCTGCCAGTTAAACTGCCTAATACTGCTAGAAAATTCAGAGTAACCTGTGTTACTGCCTGTTCTGCAATCCTACATGTCCTTGTGCTTCAAACTCTGCAGCAGCAAAAACTCTAGTAATTATGTCAAAGTAAGATTAGCCGTAGAAGAATTAGCACAGGGAGGGGACTTTACTGCTTGTAGCAATAGGTTAAAATGAGTGGTGACACTTCAAACTTCCCCACCAAGCCTATGCTCAAGTTTTTGCCCCTTTCTTCAGCAGCACTAAATCCAAAACAAACTTAAATAACAGCACAGTGACTTCCTTCTGTAAAACATTTGTTTTATGAAACCTGATTTGGAGCATTCTATACATGCTCAAGATTTGAAAGGACAGAAATTTATGTAGAGAGGGGGACAACCAGCAGGACTTGATGTGTTGATAACACACCCGTTGACTTCCTCTGCTGACACATTAGCACTAGGAACAACTATGGTGACAATACAGGGTGTCTTCTTCTTTCCCTTCTTGCCAGTTCGTTGAGGAACAGCTTGGTAAAGCAAATTACAAACATCTGCAATGGGTGTGCTTTGCATCACGATTTATTTAGTTCATCAAATAAGAAGTTACTACAACTGTCACAGAAAAAAATGCAGAAATATTCTAATTTTGAGCACTAGAGCTAAACGTGAATTCCAATGGCATGACCACTTTTCTTCACTCTTTTTGCTTTATCTCATCAATCCCAAGAGATGAAAGTTTCCTTAGAATCAAAACTAGATCTATATATCAATGTCAATCCATACAGGAACTGAGCTCAAGGAAGAATACATTTAACATACATCTATTGCAAAGATGTGCCTTCTGTTTCCAACTTATGATATGCAAATGAAGGAAGAAAAGACTGTATTCCACATTTTACAATTAGCATTTTAAAACAAGATTAAAGGAATCAAGTAGAACGTTTTTGAAAGTGCCACGTTTTGATCACCAGTCCTGTTCCTGGAAGCCTGTTTATCTCCTCAGCATACTCCCAGGTTAAGGGATGCCTTCATCCAGAATTTCATGTTCTAACCCAACACAGATGTTTTAACACGTAAAAGAGCTAGGAAAGCTCCATATATCCAGGAAGAACTTCAAGTGTGAAAGGTACTTTATAAAACTTTATCTTCAGCTTTTACCGTTTACTTTAGGTTTTACACCTGTCTCATAGTAGCAGTAAAACTGCATCATGACTCCTTCATGTTTTTGTAACTTGACAAAAATACAACAGCACAACTCTGAACTGCTGCAGTATAAATTACTTTGCAATCCACTACCCCCGTTCGAATGGTGTAATCATAGAATTATACAGCTGTCATTTTCTCAGAAAAAACATCCATAGTGAATTGAAGAGCCAAGCAAAACCACACCAAACCACATGTCCTGTTAGTTTAGAATCTGTAGTGCTAGGATTTCACTTTAATATACGCGGTTCAGAACAACAGACGTTGTACTGAAGTGACACTAACTTGATCTCTGTTTCTGACTATTCAGTTTCAGGTATTCATACTTGTTATCTAATGAAGGCTTCATTCTCTGGGCAGCTGGATGAAGTATTCTTTACACGCAGTTGATTTTCTTGACATTAGCAGATTTGTATGTAAAGAAAACAGAGTATCATACAAAGCAGCAAACACAGTTGGGGGAGGTTCAGTTCCAAACCACCAAAAGGTTAGTTGGGTCCTTAAACCCAGACCTAAGTATCAGATACCAAAAAAACACAGCAGCATTTTGAGCATCATAAAAAAAAAAAAAAAAAAAAAAAAAAAAAAAAAAAAAGATTGTCTTGGTAATCAGTGCAAAAAATAACTTGGCTTTAGAGTGGAAACTTCAGCTAAGAAAATTATTCAATCAGATCTCCTGGTAGTGGATTCTGATATTATCAGTTCTGACACCCAGCAACTATTTAGAGACAAACGCATTCTATCCCAATTAGTTCATCCCTTATTGTAATCTAAATAATCTTGCAGGCATTTTTAAGATCAATGTATTGTCTCGTTTCTTGTTTTGTTCTTAAAAAGAGAGAGAAACCAACTCTTCAGATCAGCAGCCAATTTAATACACTTTCAAGGTAATATGTGCAGCCTATACCACAACAAAACCACAGTATGATGCCAGCACAGTCTTTAAGAAAGTTTTCCCCTAAATCTCTGCAGAAAGCAGCCTTAAAAGAAAGCAAGGATTAGAGTGAGCTGGAAGGTAGGGAGGGGACTTACCTCAAACCCAGCCAAGCGGAAATCAGAGCAGTAATTCTACAAGTCGGCAGAGTACACTTTTAGAGCTATAATGGTGTGAAGAAGTGCTGGGCAGCATTGCCTGAAGGCAGCACTAATACACTGATGACTAATGACTGGGCCATGCAGACAATGAATTTGGGGGTTGAAAACTAACAGAAACCGTGCAGTACCTTGACAAATGGGCTTTCGAAATTTCATTCATTGAATAACCTTTACGCACAAAATTGGCTCAAGTTCTCTCGGGAATAACATGACACGTTGTTGGACAATAAGTATTTTCCTTTTTAATTAAAACTATTACACCAAATACATAAACATGATTACAGTGAATAAAACATAAGCGTTAACTATTTAGCAGCTAGAAAAGAAGACGGGAGTCTGAGGTGCAACACCATTCGTTCAGAAGGGTCAACAAATCCCAGGGTTAACTACCTGATTCACTGAAATTCACCCTTGGCAGAATACATTTTCCCTTCTTTGACACTTAAAGGAGAATGAGAACTTCAAAGGTATGTTTAATGAGCTGCTACAAATACAATTGGTTAAAAGAGGCTCAGAAATTATGTACTAAAAGCTGCATTGTGCTTAGAATTACAACTGAAAAAGTCTCCTTTTAAAGAGCCCAGTCAAAGTCAAGCCCCCATAAAACAAATCAAGCCTCGTATAAACTTTGTAACCTTGTGTACTGACAAACACATTAAAACAACAGAATCCCTCTTTAAATGACCGCTTTCTTTCAGTGCAACTGGACTTCCAATTTGAAAATAACAATTTTGCCCATTTTTACAGACAGAATGAAATGGCTAAAGTGTCTCTAAATTAACAAGTACCACTTGCCATAGACAGCATCGCCTTTAGCAGCTCCTAAAAACTTCAGAAAAGGATCTTAAAACAGGAAGCTTAGTGAGCTCATAAAACTGTTGTTGGAGCCAGGAACACATAGCATATTTAATCTGCAAACTGTGAGAGTCTACAATGATTTCAGCAAGATCTGAGGCATGCCCTCAAGGTTTGCTGGGATCTGGGATTAGGGAGTTGATAAGAACCCTCTACTGCCCATGGACATGTTTTTCTTCTGCAGTTAAACACAAATGCATAGAGACGTTTGACTGCTGCTTGGCGTTACTGCTCAAGTTATATAAAAGCTTTGCAGCTCCTTTTGCTGTCAATATATCAAAGTTTAAAAAAAATCATCAAAGTGTGAAATTTCATTTAAAGTCTTTGCCAGTCTACAGCTCTATTTCACAGACCTATCAAATAAAAGTAAAGATGAAAAATGCACTGAAAGAACTTGAAAAGTTTGCAGCAGAACCCGTGCCCTATTTTTGTTTATTCTGTCTCATTTTATTTGATTTTAAAGTATAACAAATCAATTCCCTTATAAAAATGACAAAGTCTAAAGGGAGGATGTCTATAAAACCTATGGTTAAAAGACAACTTGAAATCATTATTACAGCTGAACCTTTTGTTGAATAAAAAGCTTCCTCTGTAGCCATTTTAGCATTTTAATTGCCTAACTGCAAGTTGGCAGAAAATTTCTTGAATCTTCCAAAACAATCAGAATGACTACAGAATATGAGTGCCAGAAAAACTAAAGCCTTCTTCAAAGTATTCTTTAGCTAGGGATTTACAACAATTGCATAAAGAAGAAAAGTCTGACTTTTAAGATAATCTACTATAGTCTAAAAGCATTAACATTCCATTACTAAGGTTTTCCTGAGGATTTCATGACTCATTGATTCACTTTTCCTTCAAGTCTGCTTTTTCTTTCTACATTACTGTCTCCATATAGTTGAGTGCATGCAACACTGATCATTAAACTGCTTCCTTCCATAACTCCAAATAAATCCTGCTTTAATAACCATCAGATTCCTTATTTATCAGGCAAAGATGACTAACTTTTCACTAATACTCTGTAACACAAAAAAATGCCATTCCTTCCCTGAATACACAGGATGAAATTCAAACACACAACAGAGTGCAGGTAATGGAACAGCTTTCCCAAAAATGAGGCAGTAAGCGTAACCAAAACTTTTATGGATCAGTATCAAATGCACACATTTATCTTGTTACAAAATTATGTAATCTGTGAGATGAACAAATTAGAATGATATCTCAATACTTGAGTATTTTGGTTTCTCTAACACCGGTTCCAAAATAAACAGAAATTATTTATAACCATCGATACTTTAATTTCTCAGTTACAAAATGGTTTTGTGTTTTAAAAATGCACAACGTATCTCTCACAACTGGAGATTACTTATAGCAGTAAACGCTGCCTTGGCCACTGCACGCCTTCTCAAGCCAAAACCATTACTCCACTTAAGCAGGAAAATGCAGGTGATGTCTTTGTTTTGTGGTACTTCTGCAGAAATGCTTTGGAAAACAGCATGTCCTACTGAAAACCATGTGCAATTATCGGAATGCGAAAGTGCGTTCATTCAGGCACCTTAAGCCATAGTTTTACTTCCACTGCTGCTTAAAAGAATATACATACACTGAGGGAGTCCTTTGCTTACTCATTACTCTTACTCATTCAAAAATCACATAATCCTGCTTTTAAAGAAATAATCCTCTCCCTTAAAATAGCCTCCTCTCATAGTTACTATTATTTATGGTTTCAGAATTGGGCTATACACCAAGCTGAAAGTATTTACATACTAGCTAGTTAAACCCAAACATTCATTATATAAACAAACTCTCAGGAGGCTGCCTGCAGTTTACACTGCTAAACTCATTCACCATTACTTTTAACATATATTTCCTCGAGTGAAACACAATGGTGTGGACATGGCAATTTTTACATCTTAAGGTTACTTTACTTTTAAAACACTGCATTTGTCTTCCTTCAAAATAATCATGACACATGTAATTAAGAAACTGTCAGACCATTATTAATTTTTAATAAAGAACCTAAATGAAATAATTATAGGAATCAATCAGTGAGGCACCTTCCAAATTACAATGCAATTGCACAAATATTCAAACTACTTAAGGCCAGTTCTTGCAGATTTCAATTGGTAATCTCGCTGAACACCGTACCAAAACCAATTTTCTAACAGAGGGAAACTTCAGTGATTTCTCACTATTCCACCAACTTTTAAACGCTTCCAAAACAGATACCTACACCACGCACAGAGAGAGGGGCAGCCGTGCCCTCTTGAAAACGTTTGTTGATTTAATCAGCCACATATCTCAAGGCCTCTGAAAAATTTTGCCTGTAAGTTTTTCTGTAGCACACACAAAAGAAATGAAGTCTGCACACCGAAGCTTAAAAAAAAATCACGTTTATTAGGGCTTGAAAAATCAAGCGGGAAGTAGCAGGGGCGCGACGGCGGTGAGTATTTTGCTGTGGGTTGCTACCTAATACTGCTTTAGTGAAGTAGCCTCTAAAACGTGACACTGTATATCAAACGGACGGCTATCCGTACCTTGGACTAAAAGGCTCTTTGAGATCCGTACAGTCCATCATTTCAAACTGAAGTGGCAGCTGGAAAATGCGGAACAGCTGGCAAGGAGCTGAGAGAAAATGTTTTACATAAATATATCTACGTACGAACTGGCAGAAGGCCACGGACACCGTACCCACGGGGCCGGTTCAAAACTACACACCAGAGGGTTAAAAAAGAAAAATGGGGGGGGGGGGGGGGGTGTAAGGGGAAGAGGGGGGTATTTCCTTTTACCTTTTCACGTGGTGCGAGGATTTGGGAGCGGGCAGCGGCGGGCATCCCGCCCGCAGGCGCCGTGTCCGCACCCCGACTTCCCGGGCTCATTAACACCGCGGAGGATCCTTTTCTCCTCAGCCCTTCCCCAAGTTCCGCGGTGCCGGCCCGCGGGAGCTTCCCCGTGCTCACACACCCCCCACGCCCCCCCCCCCCCCCCCCCCACGCCTCCCACGCCAAAAAGGCGGCACGCACACCCACGGCCGGCCGGGACCTCGCTTTTCCCCCCTCAGGGAAGCGCCGGCGGGGAACAACGGCCGCCCCTCCGCCCCGCCAGATGGGACAGCGGCTTCTTCTTCACCCCCTCCCCCGAAGTTTGCGGCCGGCCTCCCGCCTCACGGGCGTGAAAATGCCCGGGAGTTGCGGGGGGGGGGGAGGAAGGGAGTTGAAAGGAGTCGAGGGAGGGGGGGAAATAATAAAAAAAAAAAAAAGAAAAAGGCAGCTGCAAACCGGCAGCTCCGCCGCGGGACGTGAGCGGCCCGGAGCGGGGAATGCCCCCGCCTCTCCCCGCACCCTCCGCTCCCGCGCTCCCCGACAGCCATTTTGGGGGTTAGAGACCTCGCTCCCCCCTTTCCCCCCCCCCCTCCTCCCGCCTCCAAGTTAGGGAAGGGGGCCGGGAGCGGGGGAAAGAGCGCTGGGTAGAGGAGAAGAAAAGTGGCCCGGGGAACAAAGAACTTCTCGCCCAAGTGGGGTACGTACCTGCCGCCGCTGCCGCCGAGCCCCCCCCGCGCTGCCCATGGGCGAGGGCCGGGGCCGCCGCGGCTCGCCCCCGCGGCTAGCGGGGCCGGCCGGCGGGCATCCTCCGGGGCGGGGGACGGGGCACAGACGGGACAGGGGCGGCCGAGGGGGGCCGGCGGTGGTTGCTTTATCCCTGCCCGCCTCCCGCGGGGAGCAGCCCGCGCCTCTGCCGGGGTGTGGGTGGGTGGGTGGGTGGGTGTGTGTGTGCGGGGGGGGTGTATGTGTATGTGTGTGTGTGCGCGGATCCGACATCAGTTTCAGTGATCTTGTAATCTGATCCCTTCTGACTCACTCGCACTGACTGACATTTCTGATTTAGTTCAACAAAAAGAGCGGGGGGGGGGGGGGGGGGGGGGGAGGGAGGAGAGAAAGAAGAACTTAGAAGAATTAGGAGAGGGAAAAAAAAAAAAAAAAAAAAAAAGAAAACCACGCCGCCTGGTATTAAACAGTTCCCGGAGGGAAGGGTCCCGTCCCGTCCCCCGCCGCCGCCGCCCGGCATTGTTGTGGCTCGGCGCAGCCACCGAAGGAGGGGAATAAACACATCCCGCCGAGATACTCACGTGTCGGAAAAGTTGTCCCTTTCGCTTTCCTCCCTCTCGCACGCTCCTCTCCGCCGCCTCCTTCAAGTTTTTACAGATGTCGCGGGGCTCCTCGCCGCCGCCCCCCCCCCCCCCTCCCCCCGCCTCTTCCCAGCGCTGCCCTCTGGATCAGAGCGGGGGAAAGGCTCTTTAGGGATAACTCCTAATTCAAACACCCTCCGCTAAACTTTCCCCACACACACACGCACGCACTCCCTGCCTCCCTCCCCTTTCCTTTGAGCGGCGGAGGGCTCCGCTCTCCTTCCCCCCCCCGCCCCGCTCGGGCCGCCGGGGCGGGAAGCGGGGCTGCCGGCCTGCCTGAGGGAGCGGCGGAGGGCGGGCTGCGCCCCGGGGTGCGGGTCGGGCCGCGGCCTGGCGGGCTGCGACGCGAGCCCTCGGCATGACACCCCCTCTCCACCACCCCCCCACACACACACACACTCCCTCCCTCCCTCCCTTCTTCCTCCTCCTCCTCCTCCCCTCGCCATCCCCCCGGCCCGGCCCGGCCCGCCCCGGCGTCGGCCCGAAGGCGGCGACACCCCGCCCACAGCCGGGAGGCAGAGCGGGGCGACGGCGGAGCCCCCCTACCCCCCCTCCCCGGAGCGGCCCCCCTCCACCTCGGGTCGCGCTTCCTCCCTCTCCTCCTCCTCCTCTCCCGCTCCATCCTTCGGCTCAGCCTGCATCCTCAGCCCTGTTTCCCCGCGCATCCGTGCGCTGCAACCCGTTTTCCCCAGCCCTGAGGGGCCTTCCCCACCCCCCCCCCCCAAAAAAAAAAAAATTAAGGGGTTTGGGGGTGAAAACGATCCCCTCTGAGTGGGTTTTCTGTGTGTGCTGTGGCTTATGTGTTCAGGTTTGCTCTGGTGCCGCAGGCTGACTTGACTCCCGGGCTTCAAGGAAAAGTTTCACCTAAGCCATGTGATGCTGAAAAACAGCACTTTTTGGGGGTAAAAAAAAAAAAAGCCAAGCACTTGGGCGAGGAAAAGGGTGACTTCGGTGCCTTCGCCTGCTCCTCCTGTCCCAGCTGGCCGGCCGGCCTCCCCGGCACCCTGCCAAACTCCTCTGGCCTTCCCCTCGCCCTGCAAAACGGGGTTCCTCGCTGCCTCCGTCCCTGCCCGCACCCCTGGCATCCCCCCGGCATCCCCCCGGCATCCCCCCGGCATCCCCCCGGCATCCCCCCGGCTCCGCCGGAGCGGGTGTCCCACAGCGATGCACACTGCGCTTCAGAAATAGCAGGAGCCAGGAATGCCAAAAGTTGCCGTCCTTTGGGAAACCATACACCCTGACAAGACACCTCGCCTTTCTCGAGTCCCGCAGATTGCTCCCCCCGATATTAAAAACCGTCTGAGAAACCATAAATGAACATTATCACAAGCATTTTCCATCGAGTCAAAAGGCGGGGCTGGCTCTTGGAAAAAGTGTATGTATTTAAGTTGTTGCCATCACAATGTCAAATACTTCATATGCACCTTTGTTCATAACCTGGCTCGCAGCAGAGCCAAGTAAAGATTTGTTACTGATGTAGATGATTTAGCAAGGTACCTAAGCTCAAGCTACCCTGAGCATTTGAGAAGTCCCACAAAGTTCCATGTTTTTTGAAGAAAGGTGCGTTTGCTGACAGGAATGGAAGACTAGCCTTTGATGCTGTGCATTTCATAAAGCTTCTCTTAATTTTGCTGCTGCAAATGTTCATCATTTCATTACAAGACCAAGCTGCAGGTATTCTGTGGTTTGAGGTGTCTTGGTTCGTGAGGTTTTTTAAAAACAAGGAGAAGGCAATGTTATCTGACCTAAAGGCCACTGCACATCTGAATTCCTTCAGACTCGCTGTTTGAGGTTTGTTGTTTTTTTGTTTTTGTTTTGTTTTGGGTTTTTTTTAAACTGGGTTAATCTCTGGGTGCAAAAGGACAGCTTTGGAGAGATGCCTGTCATTTACAGATGTCCCAGTCACGGTCAGACGGATCGCACTGGCAGGCAATCGCAGGGACGCTCATTTGTGCGCCCATTTTCCAGCACCAGGCCAGCACACCCCAACTTTCAGGACCGACAGGGCGGTGAGATGGCTCCACGGCGAGTGAGAGGTGCACGTCGCCCAACCTGCCACGTGCGCCAGGCCGGCGGCTCCCCAGCGAGCCCTGGGACACGGGGGGAAGGATGGCAGCCCAGGACCTGGTGTCATGACTGCCTCACCAGCCGTTTCACCCTGTCCCGAGAGGTAAATCTGCACCCAGTGAGGATGAGCAGCCCTCGGTCGCCCAAGCGACAGCAGGATCTGGACACGCTTATCGAGAGCTGATATTCTTCCACCTTTCTTCATCTTATAGGACTTTGCTTTCCAGTCCCATTTTTCTGCAAAAACATTGGCTGTTTAATGATGCTATGATAATAGTAATACAGTACTGTGGATATTTTGGTTTAGATATATGTGTATATACCGGGGGGGGGGGGGGTGGGGGGGGTGGGGGGTGGTGGTGTGTGTACCGAATGTTTAGGCAAACCTCTGGTCCCCTTAGAAATCCATTTAAGAACAACATGATTCCTTCAGCCCATAGTTCCCTTGTCTCTTTTTCTGCCTATTGCCTATTCCTTTGTATTTTTGCAATCAATTACTTTCTTAAACTATTTTTTCCTCTTTGCATAATGAGAGCCCTGAAAAGTAGCAGGGGAATTTAGCCAACATACAAAGTGTTACTTCATAAAAGAAACAAAGTAATGTGGAAAATCCCATTTGTCTAACCATTTATAATGCAGCATTGGTGATCTTAAGATACTACTTTTAACAGGTAGAAAAGATGTTCAGACAGGGGCATGATTTTAAATTGTGGGTGGCCTTTCAAATCAGTATTCCTGGGAGTTTGGACATCACATCAAAAAACTGTATTTCATCTTTCTTTCTTGGTTTTGGGCTTGTTTGTGTTTCTTTTTTAATTCTCATTCACACCAGCTCAGTTCAAGCCACACATTTCTGATTTAAGAATAATAAATAATAAAAAAAAAAAAAACAAAAACACACACACACAAAAAATTGAACAAAACAACAAACAAACAAAACAAACAAGCAAACAAAACAAACAAACAGAACAAACAAACAAAAAATAGCCCAAACCTTTCACTACACTCAACTCACACCAAAATTAAGACATTCAAGAAATTTTAAAAACTAAAGAGCGGATAGAATGCTTTGGGCTCTGCTTACAAAAAAAAAATAAAAAAGACTCCTGATGATACATTTCTGAGCAGTGAAAGTCCTGAGAAAAGGGAAACGCAGAAACAACAACCAAGGTTTCTGCCTGTGCCTGTCTGAATGGCCAGGCCAAGAAGAAAATAAAAACTGACGGAGAGTGGGTGACATTTGCCATTTGAAACGTATTGTAAATGTTTCAACACCTTGACAATGAAGCGCATAACAGAAGCTTAGAGTATCCAAGACCCTTCAGCTAAACAAAATGAAAATGGGCAGCTCTGTTTAGGGAGGTGCCTTTCTTAACATCTTTCATGTCTGCTTCAGAGGAATCGTACTTGAAAGAAGCAATAGCAAGACAAGACCTATATATTAATATAATGTAATGATTTTTCCACATGTCTGAATTGCCCCTCCAAGAGCAACTGACCTCTGAGACATGTTTATGATGTTTCCCTGCAAATAGGAGTTGGCTCTTGCAGAAAACCTGTTGGCCAGTGACAAAAACCATTTCTCTGACAGAAGATAACACAACCACAGGACTTTTCTGGCATAAGTTATATCACACACAATACTTCTGCATTTCTTCAGCCTACCTTATGTCCCCACTTCTTCTCAGCCTTGAAAATTACAGGTGTCCAGGCTGTGCTCTTCTATTCCCTTTTTGCTGCACCCTTTGTTCCAGGAGAGCACAATCAGAAGGAGCAGGTGCTCTGTTGACATAAGCTACAGCGCGAAAGACCTGATATTAAGTCACACCAGGAGCTGGTCTTCTCACCACTCCCAGTTGCACCACCCTCCGCTTTCTCTGCAGTGCCAGTGAATACTCCTCTGGACGCATTCAAGGACCTTAACTGTTGCTGGTTATCCAGGTGTCACCTGCTAGCAGATAAAGCTATCGAGATAGTCACGCTTTTGCCAACAGGCAAATACCTTATTGGAATAAATTCTGTGAAATGGGCACATCTGCTGTGCTTTCCCAGGGGCAACCTCAGGCGGAGCACTAGAATCTGGAGTAATAGCACCGATTTCTGGTCATTTATGCCATATCCATTGCAAGAGAACATGGGCAGTGTGTCTCGCTCCCACCCATGCAAGCCCCTTGTTGCATGGCTGCCTAGGACACCAGAGAGGTCTCGGGAGGTACCTGGTGGAAGAAAAAGAGGGGTATGAGGTGGTACCATGCCAAAATCCTCAAAGTCTGCAGAAGGAGCTGCTGGGGATACAGGGGAGGGTGCATGGCCTAGGGTGGGATGCAGAACTGGGGGACGACATTTGTGAGGGATGTAAAGGTCAGGGCAAAAACCTTCATCTGCAGTATTAAGTGCAGGAAGATGTAGGGAAGGCAAATGAGATGGGGCCTGAGTAGGGAAATAACTAACTCATTGGAATCTCTTAGTTTTGAAAGAAATTCTAGACTGATGTACCGCTGCACACTGGTCTAATTTAGGTCTTCAGTGGAAGCTGAATTTCATTTACTTGTCTCTGAGAAAGGCAGGACAGTACCTGCTCTATTCCTGGAAGAAGACTGGGAGATGAACTACTGAACTTTAATAAAAATTAGGAGCCAATATCATGGTTTTTTCTTGCAGTCTGCTTCATTACTGGCAATATAAAGTAACATTATCATGTTGTGGAACATACTTAAAATTACATGAATACTGCAGACCTGAATTATTAGTCAGGGAAGCTTGTTATTTACATACTCATAATTCTCTGAATTTCATTTATGGTCTTATGAATTTCACTATCAATTTCCCTTTCAGAATTTATGTTGCAGACACATTTCAGTTTCCAGCCTCACAGAGAATTTTTGTTTTGCTTTAGATTATTTCCTTATTTGGGTTTTTGTTTGTTGATAGTGCCATTGAAAAAATGGAAAATTGTCAGCAAATATTCAGATTTTTCAAAATAGCATCCCTCATTCAAGAGTCTGAGTTTTCTAATGATGCTCACTGTAGCCCTTCACAGACTTGGACATCTATCATTCCTCCTGGTGTTCCTTAGCAAGGAACCTTTGTGTCTTTCTACTTCTTCTGTTAACATTGGGGATCTTGCTAGATTTCAGTGGGAGAAGGACTGATCCCTACTGATCAGGATTATCTTTCTACTCGAGCAGATCATCTCTTATCCACCACCCTTTTTCTCTGAATGTCTAATCTAACCAATTTAGCTAGCTATTTACACCATATTCATCACTAGGTTTTTTGAATGCCATACAAAAAAATCAGATAGGTCAAGGCCAAGTGATATTTTTTTTTTATCTCCTTCCATCTTAAATATGTAAGGATTTTTTTTTTCAATTATTTTTTAACTCTGCTGTGATTGCTGAAGGAAAACTAAAGCAAAGAACTGGGTTTTACACATGGACAAAACAAGCATTAGTTTCTGCAGAAATTTCTGTACTTTTGGGCTGGCAACATAGTAAGTCTGGACCCTTTAGCTCTTAAATATAAGCCTTTTTTCAAGATACTTTTACCCTCTTCGACATCAGATGTATGGTTGCATTAAAACACTTCATTATTATGAACATTATTTTCATAAGAAGAATGTTTCCTTCTTCCAAGAAATTTAAACTGCCGCTGTTTTGTGTGAGATATTTTGGTATATGACCATAAACATACCAAACAATCCTTTGTTTGCTATTTAAAAGCACGCCATACATGTTAATTATAAGGCAGGGAGTGTACGGGGAAAAGCGCGGTCTCTCTAACAGTCTACATCCAATAAAGACACCAAAATCATAACATTCCATGCAGAACAAGCATAAATAATCTGTTTATCTCCTTTTTGCCGTGCTATAATAAGAAATGAAATTGCTGACGGTGCTGATATTTAGGTTATTATAATTAGATAGATCATCATTAACATCCCCTTTAAATGATCTGGGATACTTTCAACTTCTCTCTAGGGAATTGTCTCAGCTTCTCTCCTGACTGAGCCATCAAACTACATGTGAAAAGATTTAGCAGTATTTTGCAGGGGGTAGTCACAAGCCCTACTTTAGGAGATGGAGTTTATATAAACTCTTCTTGCAGAATTTAAACCAGTTCCTTGAATGAAATAATCTTTATCAGAAAAAAGTTTTTCCTAGCATATCCAATCCTACTTAAACACTGACTAGTATAGTTGTGTCAGTCATGGGTGGGAAATATCACATATATAAAGGATCCATCAAAATGTCTTTTTTTTTTTTTTTTTTCAATTGTTGATCCAGTGATTTGGAAACACACATCCTGAGGTGAAACACAGCATTCAGACGCTCCCCTAGGAAATGACTAGGTTTTTCCCTAAGCCTTAAATCTACTAGCCAACATTTTAAAGCTAAAGCATTCTCAAATACCGTGGAAAGCTTGCAGTCTTCAGACTTTTCGTCGGCCTCTTAAATAGTTATTTGAATAGCTGGTGGATGCCCATTGTCATAGTTCGAATGCACATTCAAGGGCTTTGTCTGCTTTTTTTAATGGCAATGGGAAAAACAGGTAAATGGCATCTAAGCAGTTTCATCTTAGCCTTACATATCTACAATGAGACTGCTTAGTGAGCATTTGCCAACATCTTTTTGATGAAGTGTCAATGCTCTACTAGGACACTACTAGCAGAGCGTCCCCAGTTAAAGTTGTCCTGGGTAAAGTGTGACAATAACGTTTGTAAATCAGTAGCGTTCCCTGGGCATTAAGCAGCCCCTCAGAACCGCTAGTTTATCCCCTCAAGCCACCTGGGTGCAAACTCCAATCTAGTCAGGAACCCAGGCAGTTTAGTCTGTCCTTGGTGGACATTTGTCCTTACAGAAGGATACAGCGCAACACATTTGATGATATCTAGACAGGAGACATCTGAAATTAGTGAATCTAAAGCGTGAATTTCTCATCCACCAAGACCTCATGGGATATGTCTATATATATATATATATATATATCTATACCTACCTCTCGTAATCTCTCAGTCTCACGTCTGCCTGTCTGTACCAGTTGCTGGCTTAGTCTCATTGTGAATGGGAGACTGAGCTGTGCACCCACCAAGTGGATCCAATAAAATCCATATTTTTCACCAGATGATACTTTGAAGGGACTGCTGGTGACTTTGCCCCCACCTTTACCCCCAGCATCATGCCCCATATCAGGCTGCAGTTCAGAAAGACACTAAATCTCGCTTTATAGTTTCTGGTACTGGATCAAAAAATGCCACACCACTTCAATATAAAGCTATTCTGTTGGTAGAAAGTCAGGATATCAAAACATACCCTATCTTGAACAGTCAGGGTTTATACCAGATGAGATATTTTCTGTTCCCCTGCAGCCAACACAAAACCAGCACAAGCACTGTCGGGTTAATTTAGCAGAAAGATGGTCAGGTACTCGAGGCAGATCAAGTTATTGCTGGTGTGTGACCCAGCAGCATGCACAGCTCTCATTAATGACAGAGGACAGCCACCCCATGTACACATACACATACACGCACTTATGCAAAAATGCTGTTATAGCCTTTCATTCTCCCTATAGTTATCTTTTCCTTGCATGTCATTTACATCAGACCATTTGGGTTCTCCCCTTTCCTCTTCTGTAATGAAGAGCATTCACAAGAGCTCGGGAGGAACTGATTAGCAGGAGACTCGCACTGTTTCACAAGGGAGTAACCTGAATTACACCTCTCCTTTCCCCAGATTGGAGGTTTGGGTAACGCCTCATTGGGAGACTAGAAGAAATCTGCAGCTTAAATTCATCCAGTGTTGTTCAAAGGGAAGCAAAGACCTGATACTTCAGAAACAAAAAACCACATACACTGATGTGCCCTGTTCCTTTTACCGGGACTTAATGCTACACCCTTACCTAAGTACCTTTGGCAAAACATGCCAACCAAACATGGGATCCCAGGATCACAGCTGATCCCACAGCATGCCCCCCCTTTTCTTGAAATTACCCTCATATTTAGTTCCTTGGTGCTACTTTTGAAATTCCTCCATCACAAAACAAATAAAGATAAAATACAGTAAAGTTGAGCTCCCTCCATCCAGATCTGAGATCCTGGGCTGAAAGACTTAAGCAGATAGTTTTCAAAATTACACCTAGTTAGCTATACAAAGTGGAAGTTTGGAGAGGAGCCCCATGGATCCAAACCAGCCGTCCCCCAGCACCAGTCTGGCTGCAATCCCCACCGCTAGCAGTCTGAAGTCCAATGCAATGCCAGGTGGTAGCTAACAGTAACGGAACTTTCTGGCTCTTTTCAGCGTCCTTCAGCAAGCCAGGGAATGCAGGGACCTGCAAGTCTTAAGTGAAAGCAGATGTCACCTTTATACCATTCGTGTCAAATACGAATCTTGCCTCCCAACACAGTACGAAGGCTCCCAGGTTTCACTGAAGTCGGTGGAATTTTTGCCATAGGCTTTGGTGGGCATGAGGGATGTAATTTCAACAGTAAATTCTATTGAATTTACCAGGGTTACCTTCACATTTAAAGTAAATGTTAAATTTTTGTATGTTTGCAGGATTTCATCCTAAGGAAACTGTTTGGAAAATAAGGAATAGAAGAACATTTTCTTTGTGAAATTATGTTACTTTGTCAACGTGCTCCAAATTTGTCAACAGCTGGCAGGAATATCTAAAAATACTTAACAAATTGGAAGAGCTGCATGTTATTTTGCTTGAACCTAAAAGGTTTCAGTCCTGCAGTGCTCAAGCAAACAAAAAGTCTGTGAAATTTTACTTGAATAAACATTGAAGGCTGGTGCTAACTTGTTATTGGTACTGACACAGCCCAGCAATTGGCCAACCAAGAAAACACTAGACAAGGAAAACAATGTGAGAGGTGCTATGATATATAGCCCTGCATTTCAAGCCAGTAAGACAAAACCAAACACAAGTTTTGAAAAGAATCACCAGAGATTTTAGGCAGGAAATATCACTTCACGATGTGTACATTTACCCAGCACAGTAAGACCAATGCTCCATCAAAGGCACTAGAATATTTTACAATGGAGACCAACCATGGTTTTATGATTATCGTCATCAGTTCAAGTAGCCACCACAAATAGCTACAGAGGAAAAGCAAGCTTGCAGAACATCTCAAAGTGAAAAAATAAGCTATTAAAAATAAGACAAACAAAGTAGAAAAAATCCCAAGCCACAAAGAATCATCCTAGGTATTCATTTTACATGCACTTAGGGTGAAGCACAATTCAAAGGAAGAATGCCAAATACCAGAAATGTGCATCTACCCTCTGTTCATTATAAGCTTTCAACTTTTCCCTTTCCCAAAGCATAGCCATGGTGCAGGCGGATGAGTCCTTTCTCTTTTCCTTGAGTTCTTTTTACCCTCTCAATTTTATTCTGCCCTTGGGGTTTTTTTGTTTAGCTTGTTGAACTATTAAACTAGATTCAGAAATCAGATTCTTCTTACCATTCAAAACATTAGTTAATAGGAACACAAACAGGATCTAAACCACTTTCATTTTTATATAGCTTTCTGAATATATTGTGTGAATGATGCGCATGGTACCACACAGTACATAATCACAACAGAGACATCGAAATATTTGAAATCAGTGAATTTGGCTCTCATATATCATGTACTTAAAAAAGAAGATTAAAATATAACTGAAATACTACTGAAATCTCTTCAGTTCCTTCTGGTTATTCAGTTAGTGAAGAGTATGCTCTAAAAATTGAAACTGCAGTAGACTTGCAAGTTTTGCTTTGTGAGTGCAAAGGCAGAGAAGACACAGTTAAAGCAGAACGATAGCTGATGCTCATGTGATTCTGGGATCTGGAGTTTGAAGAGAAAGAAATAAGTACTCACAAAACCCCACAGGATGTAGTGGGACACCTGAGCTAGGAGTTGGAAATCTGAGGACACCGCACAAGGGAATTTAACAAGGCTGACAGGAATCGAGGGAAGGTACTTTTCATTTTCCTTAAGTAGATAAAACAGAGGAAGTTCATAAGCAGAAGGCAGTAATATGATCAAAAGATGACAGATGGCTTTTACTCATCCTTCTCCATGTACAACTTCATGGCTACTTATACCATAGCCCAGACTTATGTAAGATCAGCTAATGGATGGAAAACAGGAAAGTAAAGAAACAAGATAAAAGTGATGCTGGTGAGCAGATGAGGTTTACGGAGAACTTGCAGCCACGATACTGTCTCCTTCACCTAAACGTATACAAAAGCATTTGGTCGGTGCACTCCACTGTTCACAAGAGCTTATTCCTCACTCACACTTGTGAGCAGACATCATGTCGACTCCACTTTAATGGGCTAAAAGCTCATCCTCCGGTTTGAACTTCTCATCTGGACATCCTTGACAGTCCTTGCGTTGCGATTCACCCCTCCTAAAACAGGTGACTAAGACGGGGTAGGTGAATCAGTCTCTGGAAATCCAGGGCTGATTAATCTTGCCGGCTACAAGGAGGTCACAGGAGGGGGTTGGGGCAGGCATCCAGCCACCCCAGCTCTGCCTGGTGAGACAAACCCCACCTGGGCTCTGACCTTCCAGCTCCCTGAGCAGTGCTTCCTCCCATCTGTGGTTCCTTCTTGGCAGCCAGCATTTGCCTTCTTCACCTGTGCCTGATAAAAGTGCCCCATACAATGCTTCTACTATAATAACATAAGAAGAGCCCTGCTCATGAATCCTTCTCAACAGCACAGACTACTGCAAGCAAATCAAGCCTGTCTTTTGTCCTCTCTGCTGGCTTCCCAAAGAATCCCAAAGAAGGTGAGATTCCTGAGCTTACTGTAGCTAAAAAACATGCCTAACGCTTCAAGGTGATAACCACAATAATAACATCATTCCCCAGACACACTGGAGCCTACCAGAGTGAACCTTGTTTGTATAGGAAACTGGGGTAAGGCAACACTGAGAAACAATCTTTACTGTCTTCTGTTCCAACCGCAAAGCTGCGAGCTTCTACCTGACACCTCCACGCAGGGACAAGAAGCACAAGCAATTAAAAATAAACAGAAAACCTTCAACCATCAAGGTAGACCTCCAAAGTCTTTGTGTAGT
The DNA here is from genome assembly GCF_018691265.1 of Tyto alba. NCBI lineage: Eukaryota > Metazoa > Chordata > Aves > Strigiformes > Tytonidae > Tyto > Tyto alba. Next base: position 14,908,055 of record NW_024881322.1, read on the forward strand.
AAGACAATGAACGGGGTTTACTCAGTTCTGTGCAGCTTGGAAAAGGTACGACTCATGAGTGATATGGAAGACAAATCGTTCCGAGGTAAGCTTAATTTGTAGTTATACCCTCCAATCCCATTTAACAGGCCAAAGTGTGATTAATTTCTTCTGCCGTGTTGGGTTGTGCAAGAGGATGTGCCGAGCCCTAATATATGAGCAGTCTAATATCACTCACTGTATCAAACCATTACAAGCTCTTTCTTTCAGAGCTCAGCCTACTCAAGGAGGTTACAGACAGCTAGCAATCTACCTTTGGTCTGTGATCCTAGATGAAATTGCATCACTCTTTATATCTATTCATAAAGAACAGAAGCAATGGCCAGAGAACACACACTTTATTAAAAAATTCTTGGATCATATATGAATTCTTTTGGTATTGATATTCTATATATACCACACAAAGAGCAGCATAGCTTTATAGTCTAACCCAGGCAATTTCCATGGAGCAGGGAGAAAATGTGTTGGCTTCAGAGTCACAGATGCATTATACATTTATACGTACGATTCCAGTAAGCTTTTTATAAGCCCAGGTATCAAACCATGATTGATTGGTGTGCTCTGCTCCTTCTGTCTGGGCTAAGGTCAGTGGGCCATATTCTGCAGTCCTTATCCAGTTGCCTCTTATTTTTTTTTTACTGCCTGAGTCTGGGAGACATCAGTGAGAAAGCTGCCTTCAGCAAGAACAGCTGAATAAAAACTTCAAAACCTGGTCCTGTATTTGGTCTGCTATCTTTTGAAGAATCTGTTGAGACTTGTGGTAACAAAATGAGGCTGTAGCTTCTCCAGCACAGACCAGAACACAGAGCCAAACCAGCAGTAACTCTTTCCATGTTCCAGATAGCAAAAAAAAAAAAAAAAAAAAAAAAAAAAAAAAAAAAAAAAAAAGAAAGAAAGAAACAGGAGCCTATTCTGCTCTTCTGCAGAGAAGGACGACAAGGACTCCTTGCCTCCTCCCAAGTGTGCAAAGAGATGAACTTTGCAATGTGGCCTGCAAGCAGCAAACATGAGCCCCTCGGGACTGGAAGAAGCTCAGGGACTTACTGGGATGCTTTCCTCCCCGAGGCTCTGCCAGAGGCTCCCTCCCCAGCAGGGAGGGAGCATCAGCAGGAATGCTGCTCCTGATGCTGAGCAGCCGCTTGGCAGAGGATAAGAGCCGTCCTTGCAGGTAGGTCAGGCTCAGGACGTTGCAGGGCTTTGCAAATCCAAGCCAAAGCCAGCACCAGGTGCTCCGTGCAAGGCAGCCCAGCCACGGGCATTTCAAACCGGCTTCTAAATATGCCTGAAACGGGGCATTGGCGGGGCTGAGCGAGACTGTGGTGAGTCTGCAGGTAAAAAAGGCATGAATCACGGGAATTAGGCCTGCTTTGGAGAAAGGATAACCAGAGATAGATGCAAAGAAAAATCTCCTTCTCAACTAGTCTTGGATTCCAGTTATCCAGCAAGAAATTGAAAGCTAACCAGAACTGGGAACATGAGTAACAAGTGGCAGGCACACACCCTCCCAAAGGGGCAGATGTTATCCCTACCATAACTCCTGATTGTTTTCTCCACATTATGAGCAGCAACGCGCTCTTATCTGGATGGCACGGCAGCCAGCTGGCCCTCCCCCATGCCCCAGCCTCGCATGCCAGGGGAGACAATCAACCCTTCTCACCAAATCGGGAAAGACAAAAACAGAGCTGCGTTTTATCTGCAAAACCCCGTAAAACAACCTGCTCCCTAAAGTGGGTCTGGCAGCTCCAAAAGTGAAGGAGAAACCCTCTTGAGTTTAGGGTCAGACAGATAAAGGACCGCAAGGTCCTGCCCGCAGAGAAGCTTGTGATGAGCTGATGGGCACATGTGGAGACCACTCTGCCTTCAGCAGGTTCCTTTGCACTTATTTCCAGGTCAGTTGTGAAGCTACTTCTACTTACACATCATTTCATGGGCTGAGAAACCCCTTCTTTCTATAGGGGATGATGCGTCTTCTTCTTTTTTTTTTTTTTTTTTTTTTTTTTTTTTTTTTTTCAGAACATCAAAGTTGCCTGAACGTGTTCTGGCTTGTACAACACACCTATAGTGATTTTCATCATCCTGGGTAAAATACATTAACCATCAATGTTCTCCTGATAAAGGATGTAGAATTATGGGATTCATACAACAAAATCTCAATCTTTGTTACTCCTGGAGTTATTTCTTTAGTGTACAACTGACACCACGCTGCTAGACACAATACTGATGAAGCTGAAGCTTATACCATTTAGTCCATTTTGATGCCAATCTTACTTTGCCTCACCTTTCAAAAGCTGAAGATTTCACAATTTGTTTATCTTAGCTAAAAGAAAAAAATATTTCCACCAAGGCACCCCTGATGACAACCAATGGGCTTCCAAGAAAAATAAAATAAAAATGTATTTCTCTGAAACGTTATCCTTCCCCACAATACTGGCCTCTGAGACAAGGATTGCTTTGAAAGCATCGTCTCCCTCATGCTATTTAAAGATGGGGGTAGGGAAAAGCTTTTCAAACAGTGTCAGGCTGGACATGATCCACCTTTCATCATATTTCAAATGGATTGCCTTTGAAATGCAGGTAGAGTAAACCACCTGACTGACACCCACCTTCTCACGTCATTTGCTAAGGTTTTTCTTGTCGTATAGAAATGTTACATCTGTTACCGGAGATTCAAACACACAAGGGTATAGAGACTCACATTTGCGCACACGCAGATCCTCAGTATTTCTAGTCTAATACTAGGAAGGCTCCAGAAATATTCATGGCTGGGCCAGAGTCCAAATTTGGAGGGGGGAGGGAAGTGCTTAAAAAGTTATTATTTTCAAAGTTAGAGTATTTAGACAAACAAATCTTATTAATTTTAGTGCAAGATGAATATCTAAATAGCCAAGCTGGCTTTGAGAATGTCAGACTTGATCTCTTTGTGAATAAGTTTCTAGATTTCCTTTCTCATCTCACTGAAAAAAACTAAATTCTCCTTTTTAGTGCTCAGAACTTTTCCTTGCTGTAATTGTGCTACTGCATACAAACCAGAAAACCCTCAGTATAAATCGGCTGCTCTAATTTCACTTTCCAATGTGAGTGACATAAAAAAAAGAAGAACATTTTTAATTCTCTAAAGTGTTTGCATTGAGAAGGGATTCTTTAAAAACAAGTACACTTGGTTTTCATCATACCAGAGCACATCAGAGCAATTCTGCTGAACTCATATCTCTGTGTAAATCTGGTTTCAATGAGACAGACTTGAACTAAAACAAATAAATATTTTTGACTGGTCATTGTCAATGTTTTTTGTGAGCAAACTCAGAGGGCCAGACTCGCAACCAATTTCAATGTCATTGCATCTGCTTACATTAGCAGTACATTTGGCTCAGAATCTTTTCAAGTGGTGTATGAGCCAGACAGTGGATCAATAAACAACACAGATAAACAAGTATCTTCTTTAGAAATGTGCAAGCATTTCTACAGAGGAAGGAATATGACCGTTAGGATGTTCTTTAAACTGTAAATATGTCATTATCCAGATGTTTAATTCCCCTCTTAGACTGCACAATAATAAATACAAATAAACACTTTTTAAAAATCTGGTTAGCGTTCTTCAGAGCAACTTATCAAACGATTATTTCTTCAAGGCAAGGAAATCCTGTATGCTTCTGCATTACCATGCACTTTATATTTTTGGTCAAATGATCCTCAAAGCTGAGTATCCTCATGTCCCACTAGATACAGGGAGCACCTTGGAGGGCAGATGACCAAGCTGACCACCCATTTAGCATCCTCAGCTATTTGCAGATCCAGCCAATATTTACACAGTTCATCTATCCAAGGGATGGGTTGTAAGCAAGTAGACAGAATACAGTCACATAAAGTGTCCAAGTCACTTTTTACATCTTTAAAAGATGTCTTTTGAAAAGACTTTTGCTTATTTATGAACATTTTAATAGCCATAATGCAATTCTGCCCAAAATATCCGCACAGGACACTCAGTAGGAATCTGTTCAGTGTTTATAGGAAACCCACTTCCATTAAGCAACTGATCTTTGTCAGTCCCATGAGTGCTCTCCATAAACAAGTTCACTGTATCTGTTCACACTGCCTATCTCTTTCCTTCCTCCTGCAATCTGCAGCACCACTGATATACCTGGAGCTTCTGAATCCATTTATTTTACCCCCCTCTGGCTACTTACTGCCCTGGCAGGCTTTGCCCCATCACTTACAGTGGGAAAAGTTCTTAAAACCTTGTGGGGAATAACAGGGCTGCTGGGGCCAGGCGGGGGAATTCAGCTCCAAGCTCAGAGATAGTGAAGTGACTGGTGATGGGAGGGATTCTGTGGGCAGTGTTAGGGGTGGAAGGAGGAGAGAAGGCATAGGAGTGGAAGGGAGTCAGATATCTGACTGGAAAACTCAGGAAATGTTAAAGCAAAAAAAAAAAAGGGTTTAGAAATACATTAGTCCATGACTGGCATGCTTGCATGAGCTCGTTACAGCAGCAGGATGAATTTGGGATGAAGGAGCTGGCTAATACATGAAGAACAGGAAGACTTCAATATAAAAAAAAAAAAAAAAAAAGGCAAATGCAGTGAGAAAGGAATACATATTCTTTTGCTTTGATTCGTTTCTTTTGCCTTTGTTTTTTTTTCAGTAAGGGCTGGCACGGATTTGCTCTGCCAGGGGCACTTCACTGTGCTAATTCTCTCTGGTTGCACTGGTCCCATTTCCAGCTCCAAACTGACTTGGCCGCATTGCTGGTCCAACGGGAAGAGCTTTGCTGGGGGCATGGTCAGGACTGCAGACAGTGATGACCCAGGCAATTAACATGCATGGAAGAAGAACGTATTTTCTACAAGCAGGAGCCACTTTTCTGAGTGTTCTGCCACAAAACAACTTTGTGCCACGTGAAGAGGCTACGGTGGCATCCAGCTGCTACAAACACTTCGAAAAAGCCCGTTTGTTTAGGCACGTGAGAGTTTAAACTTCATTATTCCTAACCTCTTAGGTTCTAGTTACAGCTTTTCGGGAGGAAAACATACTGACTTTATTTCTGTAAATGTCACAATTTCAAATTTCAGGAACTCTCTCTTAATATTTTTCTTCCTTTGGCTATTTTATGTTTTTTTTTTTTTTTTTACACTACATGTTTGGAGATTGTCCAAAGAAATTAATTAAACTTGAAGGACATGATATTTGTTTCTTGTTTCAACCTCTTTCCCAGATTCCTGCTGCTGGGCGTTGCCCTTAATTAACAGCATTTTTGTTTGAAATCACATACTTAATGATCCCTATGTTCTCACTCTTTTGTTTGCTTTAGGTTTTTCCTATTTCCTTCTGTTTCTTTTTTTTTGTTTTGTTTTGTTGTTAAAAAAATGTAAGTTTATTTATTTGCAAAGACTATACTGTTTATCCAAGTGAACAGTATTTTAAGTGGAAAAAGAAAAGCCAGGCCAATTTTGTTGCTTCTTTACTGTCTCAGCTTAATAGCTCTGTGGTTTCTTTTTATTTTTCTTTTTGCGTGTGTTTCTAATTCCAGCTGTGCAACACACATCAAACCAGTCTGTGGTTATACTTCTTGGTAAACTATGCTACTTAGCATTTCATTTAAAAAACAATTAGTCTTTCTTCCCCCCAAGAAAACAAAATGAAACTACAATAATACTCTTTCGGTTATATCCACAGATACTGGATAATTGATTTCCGCTGCACATTAAAAAAGCATTTTTCTGTTTTGTTGGCAACACCAGATCTTTTTAATTTAATTAATGTTTCAAAAGGTAAACTGATTCAATTAGGATAACTTTTCAATGGAAATAGTGAAATGCAGAAGAAAGTGTTTTTCGAAGTTAGTTGCAGGATCTTGTGTGACTTCTCTGTGAGAGGAAAGCAGCCCACTTTAAATCAGCAGAGTTTCATCAATGAAAGGAGAATGGGGCCTACTGGAATCATTCTGGACCTGAGCTGCTTGCAAAAATATTTTATTTCCCATGGTAATTTCAAAAAACATTTTTTTTTTTTAATATAAAGACACTTCCCCCTCCGCCCCCTCACCCCCCGCACCATAGCCAGCTCCATTTTGTCCAAAATCGCGAACAAAACATTTTTCTTAAAAATATCTGACAAACTCTTCAGGGGTGCAAAACCAAGAGGAATTCTTGCAATAGGGAACTGATGCGACGGGCGTATAAAATCGTTTGGGGCTGCATTGCGCCTTGAACAGACAATAATGCTAGGCCACCTTCCTAGAAGTTTGGCTCCTCGGGGCCCCCTTCGTCGCAGGTGGACAATGACAGACCCCCTGGCAGCCCCCCGGGGTAGGTGGCCCCTGGGCGAGGTGACCTCCCGGGCGGCAACTGGGCAGCAAAGCTGCTGCTCCTTCACATCCCTGCTCCCCGCCCCGCTCCACCAAGGCAGCAGGGAAAGGGCTGCTCTTTTCCAGTCTGCCCCAGGACGGATCGTGGCTTCACGTTGGGACGAGCACAGGGAGAACCAGCCAGCTCGGGCAGTGCGAGCTGAGGACTCTGAGGTCTGAAAGAGCCCAGGGCTAACACCTACCAGCTTTAAAGCCCCTACCCGCCTTAAATAGCTCACAAGTGCAGCAACACTCTTTTATGGAACCCAAAAAGCATCCTCTTTTTCTCATTAGGAGTGAGATAATGTTACCCTGAAACCAGCAAGAAACAGTAATTCTACTTGCCATGGTCAAAGCCAGTCAGTTTTTATGTACAGGTTTATACAGTCCCTACTGGAGCCCCCAAACCCAGGAAAATCTGTTCTTCATTAAGGTTTTGGGTCATATGCCATTCATCTGTGTGCATGGGACCCCACTGGTACTGGCCTGTGGGGCTGACACACAGAACAATACCAGCGTGTAGCCCCCTTCATGCTGCCTTTCCCCGGTGGACATATTTCAACCTGAAGCTGTAAAAGCCTTAAAATGCAGGTACTGCCTGTCTCATGATTCATGCCCAAACCTCCCATTGATGCCACTGAGGAGGGGCGTGTGGGAAATGCAGGATCTGTTGCCTGTTCTCATGGATGGAGGTTATAGCATCTCCTTCCAAAAATAATTGTCTTAATCATCAGGAATGACATCTGCTTTTGTGAAGACAACAAGTCAGCTAAAAGATGATGGGGAAACGACCTCCTGCTTTCACCCCTGAAGTTACTAGGTAATCATTATGTTTTCTTGTAAAGCAGGAATCATATTCCTTTTACATTTAGATAAGGGAAATGGAACACATCCAGCAAAAAACCACTAGCCATCCTCCGGCAGACCACAGAAGTCAGAAGGGTTCCAGCACTGAAGGAGGCTTGCTTAGGTAGGCTTGGGAAAATTACTGAAAATAGCTTTTCCAGAATTCAACCCCCCACACTCGTGCAATGGAGAATTACAAAGTCTCTGAGAACATGAGCTAGTAGAGTGTGCATGACACTCAGAAATGCCTACGTAGCAAAACCTAAAGGACTGGGTTTTACAAAGTGGTCAGCCAAAGAGACTTTTTGTTGATGATGTAATATTTGTAATTTGATAATCTGCTTGAGAAATGTGATGAAGAAGTTCCTGGAACTATTTTAAACTGCTTTGGAGCCTGCATATGCATTTTCAGCTGAACAGTTAAAATAAATCCATGTTAGAAAAACACCAATGTCTTCATTAGTTGAGCCTGATGTATAGTACAAAGCCTGTCTCTCTTCTCAAGATCAGCAGTTTGGCTAACAGGCCAGACAGCATTGTTGACAATACAAATTACTGACTAATTCCTTTCACACACCTTGATAAGGAGATGAGATAAAACCAGACACACTACAGGTGTTTACACTGGTGTGACACCTTGGTATCCCTGATCGTACCATGTCCTACTCTCTGCTCATCTGCCAAGGACTACCAATACATTTGTATTTAGAAATCATTGGCTGAAGATACTGGGAATGGGAGGGGAGGATGACCACTCCTCACACACAGTAATATTGCTCAGACTATGAAACAGAGAAAGGTGGATCACGCTTTTCTCCTGGTGAGGCTGGGCCATGGTGATGAAGGAGTATGAGTTGGACAGGGAGAGGAACAAAGCTAAACAAAAGGCTTTCCTCCATGAGTCAGGAAAATGGGACTCTTCCAGCTCCCAGCCCTGTCACATCATTCAATAATCCAAACAGAAAATCTTTAATTCATCCTTGGGGCAGGAAGCAGGATTGACTCCTCCTGTGTTGAGGCAAGTCCACTCCAACAAACCCCTTTGCTATCTCAATCCTGCAAACTGCTAATCAGACTCAATGGTATCAGCCATAAGAGCAGTTTAGAACTTGGTATTACAAAAAAAATTTACTCTATCAACACCTTAACAAATCAGGCAAGTACACAGTCCCCCTCCTTCCTCCTCCATCCCTTGCCCCAAATACCCACTGGGACCAGATGTTCAAGGCTCCCTTTTCCACCGTCACCGTTCCTGTCTCGTGTCTAGCTTTTATATGACATTCATGGAGCAAGGATAGTTACAGTTCTGGTAAGAAGATCACGTATTCAGTATGCCTCTCGACGTCCCACGTAAATCTGTACCAGCATGTTTTCAGAAGGTAGAAGGAAGGTGCAAACACAATAGAAATAATAATCAAGCAACCTTAAGCAGTGGGGGAAGGAAATGAGATAATTTCCAAATGCTCAGTGCCCAGTCATGGAGACTGAGGGCAGGTAAACAGGAAAAGAGAGGAAGGAGGAAGTCATTACACCTTTGGCTAGAGAAGCTTTCAGGGCAGTTGTTTGGAGCAGCTACTGAACATATCTTTAAGAGGTGAGGAAAGCTGTAGGCTGGAGGACTGTCCAAGGCAGGCTAGTCCTTGAACGGGTTATGGAGTCCATATAGCCAAGCATGTAAGTCCATTGAAACATTGTGATAACTTAACATTTTTGTTAGATGTTTATTAGGGCTACGCATAGTCCTGCTAAATGCACTTTTGTTCTTTTAAATTTCTGCAATTTTACGTTACTGTAAATCTACATTTTTAATTCTTACATTGAATTCTAAGTAAAAATGCATCTTGGCTAGTGATAAAATTGATTCTTTGCAATCTGACTCATGGCACACTCACAGGGAAAAGATGAAACCTCCCCAGTCTCTGCTCTCTTACATGTCATTCCATTTACTTTCCTTTGAATAGTGGGGGCTGAAACCTGGAAGAATGCTAGGTCAGATCTGTTGAGCGGGCTAGACTCACCCTGGGCTCACTGTGATTTGCAAGAGCAGAAGCCCACCCGCTGAGAATTCATCAGAAGAGCGTGTTGTCATGTCAAGGCACAAAGATAGGCTTTTCTCCATACCGAGGGTATTGGGAGTTGCCAGGGGCATATTCCATAAAGATATTTTTGGTTTTGGTGCTCAGCCATGCAATACACAAGTCAGGCAGCCTGCTGAGAGAGGCTTTGTGGGTCACGATCCAGGGCAAAGTCATCATGCTTCCCTGCAAAATGTGTCCTGGGGGTGAAAGCAGAGGATGCTTAGGACACCACAACTTCTACACAGATTAGCACAGGCCCAGCAACACTTAGGCATCTGAAAAGCCCTTAAGTCTCTTAATGGGTCTTCTCTTAAGCCTTAAAAAGGTGGAGAGGTGGGTCCAGGGAATCTAAGGAATTTGTTGAATAAGTGGCTTCCATCAGTGGGAATTTTGCGAGATCCTGGACTCAGCTATCCCAGTGGGAATTGTGGTAATCAGGCACTGATGATAATATGGGTTGTCTTCCCTTGCAGTTCAAGACAGATGCTGGCACAACAAAGTGTAAGTTAAATTTCCCTGCTCCTGTTTCAGGGAATCCATGTCTGTATCTTTAGATTTTCATTGAATTCTCCTTTTTCCTTTGCTGTTTGTATTATTCTCTCCTTATCCCAATAATCCAAAAGTGTTATTTTCTCTCTAATTTGTTACCACAGATGGCAGGGTAGGGAAATCGGAAACAGAAGTCAGATACCTTGGGAGTATAACGAAAATGAAATCATGTGCTTCCAGATTAAAAAGAGGAAATGTATTAAACCTTCAAAAATACAGATTAATCAATTATGTATGCAAAAGAGGACACAAGAATTACAGTCATGAAAAGTGGAAGGAAATTCAGAAGTACAGTATATGCCTCTGGGATCCTCCTGACTCAAATCCAGCAAAGGGATGTATTTTCCCTCCATGCATGCCCATAAACCCCATGAATGTCAAAGGGACACTGTTAATTTAGAATAGGCCCAAAATTTAGGTTTAGAGAAAAGAAAAAGAAAAGAGCTTTCATAAACCATTATCATAACAGCAACAGCTTTAAAAATTTTAAGCACATTTCGGTGACCATTAAGTGTTGGGGGGGAGGTGGGGGGGAAAGAAAAATAAGGAATTGAACAACTTCTCTCACACTGCTTCAATTCCCACACCAGAGACTATAATTTCCAGACACTGCTATACTGGCTTTCATTATGCATTATACCAGTGGAAGAGGCCTGTGGCAGCCCAAAATGGATGCACCAAGGAACAATATGGAGAAGCACCTCGGAAAGGATGCCTCGTGCTATTTAGGATACTCTGATAACCTGACCTGCCAGCAGTACTGTAGGAAAGAGAGGGATTAAAATGCCACCACCTAAATTTAATGTTTAGTGTTCTGCTGTTGCAATCCTTGGGAGATAGGGTGTCTTCTGGGTAAAATCATAAAGAAGGGGGGAAAAAAAAAAAAAGAATTAAGTGCCCATTTATATATGTGTGTTTGGAAGGCCAGATTTTATCCTACCTAATTGTCTGGATCAGTAAAGCAATTCTTAAAACTAACAATATTAACTCCTCACAGTGTGGATAGTGTTTTCCTATCATTCTTCTCTTCTGTTATTCTGACTAGGTTTCCAGGACCATGTCTTTTCCCATGAGGAGACAATACCTCACTGTTGTGTTGACAAATTACATAAATCTAGAATTTATATCATTCTATATAGAAACAGACTGACAGAGATCTTCTGGTGATGCAAATCCTAGTCCTTATTGTCTCAACTGACCAGCAATATGTTAAGAATATTTTAACTAGTGTCAGAACAAAACCAACAGAATATTTTCCTTAGGCCCTCTTTCCAAACTTCTCAGAATTTACCCCAAGCTTACTGTAAAACTAGCTGGGTTTCCTGCCTTCAAAAACTCTTTCAGGAGAGCTATTCTAGATCTTCACCACTCTGATGGTTCAAAAGCTTCTAGTTTTTAATGCAAATATATTCATGGCCAGCGGTATTCTTTTGGTTTTGTATCAGCATTGACCTGAATAATGCTGAAATAGTGCTTTCCCTACCTACTCTTTATCCTCCCTACTTCCAGAGAATTACATATTTCTCCTCCCAGACTTTGCTTTGCCAAGCAGTCCTGCTTTCATCTCATCCATCAAACTTGCCACTCCCAGATCATCCTACCAGTTCTTTTTTGTATCTGTTCTAGATTCAGCTAATGTTTCCTAATACACGAGGACACAACTACACACACAGTAATACTAGCTGGCTCTTACTCATACCTTACACAACACTATTACAAGTTATCTCTACTAAAAATGCCTCACCGGTGCAATTGGGATGGCGTGTTACTGCTGTGGCCATGTGTTACATGATGTGGCCATCGGCCTTTTTCCACAGCTGTTGGCAAGTCAAGAGCTCCTGGCCTGGGGCAGAAATGCTAGTTATTAGACCCCGAATGAACATTTTCCACTGTTAACTATCATCCAATTACTACTACCTCACTTCTCAAAGCCGTTCATGCAATTCTTTCTGTAGGGTATTCTGATCCTCCCAAATATCGGCAATGCCTTCCGATTTGGAAGATCTAGAAAACTTCATTAATACAAATCTAATTGTGACATTCACTAAGAAAAGTATTAAATAATATCTCGCATTGACTGCTGATGAACTCTCTCAGCTACATCTTGGAAATCACTAGAAGTTTTTATATAGTTAGGGTAAAATAATGCTATTTCTGTTGAAGAGAGAACCACATTTGTCAGCCAGTCTTAGAAGTAAAAGGTGAAGATTAACAAAAAGAAGAGATGATTATACTGATGTCAAAGGAGATTTTAGTTCTGGGTTTCCTCATGTTCCCAAGGAATCTTTAGGTCTGCACAACCTGTGAAAGACAAATATCTTTTCTTATCAAGGTATTTTTCTTTCCATAGTGTCGGAACTGTCCATAATAAATAGTTCACATTTTATTCCATATAGAAAATGGCTTAACACTGTTGACATTATGGAAGGTTTTGCATAAGGCCAAAAATGTGCACATATAACGTAATATATAGTTATGACTATCCTATTCAGGTGTTATTGCAGGTGTTACGGAATTTCACCAAGATCTCTGTAGAGTCTGCATTGCTTTGCAACAGATTGGCGCATGGTCTTTTGCTGTAGGTTACATTACAGCTTGAAATAACTACAAAATGCAAATATGCCATTTTATCTGTTTGAAGCATCCACCAGTTTTAATGGTTATCAGCAACTTTTTAGAAATAAAAATAAGTTTAACTCATAGTAAAGAGGCAACATTTCTTTGAGATCCCTGGGAACACAAAGTAGTACACAATTTTGTTTTCATTTAAGTTGTGTATGACTTACTCTCCCTCTAACATTAAATATAGGTATATTGTTCCTACCATTTTTCCCCATGAAAAGTTTATCAGCTGATGAGATTTTGACTCCAGAAGAAGGATTTTTTTTTTTTTCCAATTCATGTCTGTATTTCCATCTTGATTTTTTTCCCCACTTCATTTCCTCATCTTTTATCAGCTTCTTTTCTGACTTTCTGAATCCATTTACAAACTGCAATCCTATTTGGAAAAATAAAATGAGTGAGTTAATTATGACAAATATACAGATAAGCAAATATTATTCTGGTGCGTATATCTGAGGAAAACACTCTAGCTACATTTTCTGAAGAATCAAGTGCTGTGATTTTTGTGAAAGGAAGCAACGTATATTAAGAAAATTGTCTTTACTGCAACTTTGGAAGGTTTGTCGTTGTGCAAGAGAGGAAAAAGTCCTTTGTCACACAGTGGCGTCAACTTGCAGTAAATACAGTATTTGTGCAATTCTGCCATTTTATTTAAGTACAAAATAATTATCACACACTTTAATAAAAGCTGAGCAATGTCATAATTATATACACATGCCATGATAAGCATCACAGTATTCTAATCATCCAACAACTAGAAGCATTTCCCAGTCCCCTTTCCAATTCGTTTCAACATTAAAGAATATATCCCTTCACAAATACACACACTGACTTTATGAGGCAACTTAAAAAAGATGTTCAGCCATGGCAGAGACTATCATGAAGGAAGCAGAAGTGAGTATTTGGGGCAAGGTCCTATTACGTTAGGTGCCAACTCATTCAAAGTTGGTTGCAGATGGATAATAGGTAGTACACTGTGATTTCCATGCAGCAAATGGGGGTGCTGGGAAGAGATGCTGCATGCTCTCGGTGGTTCTCAAGCTGTTTCCATCTCCATGATGTTGCCCTTCCAGTGACCTCCTTTCTTCAGAATTTGTTTCAAAAACTAAAATAGCTTTTCCAGGCTACGTTGAAATTAGTTTACTTTAGGATCATCTTACCTTAAAAGAAATAAAATGAATATAAATTTGTACAATTATTATCATCTATTTGTTCCTCTCCAGTTTCTAAACTAGAAGTTATTGTGATCATTCAACCTTATTGTCCTATATGCACTTCACTCATAAGCGATTATGCAATATTATGATTTTGTACAGTCTCGAATACCTTTACTATAGTAACAGTAGGATGTTGTCCCAATAGCTTATTCATACAGCATGCTTTTGTCCCTTGAAATACAGATCACCTTACTAACAGTGACTGCCATGTGAAGCTGTTACTCTGCATTCGAAGTCCAACACAGCTGCCTGACCTGCCTGCGTTTATAGGATTGATTTCAATCTCTGTTCTTAAAATTCCCCTAATTCACCTCTTTCAGTGCAGTTTACTTTCTTGTCAGTAAGCCTTTTCTCCGTATCTTTCTATACCCTAGCTCGTGCAGTTTAGACAGAAAGCATTCTCTCTAAAATAACACGTGTTTATAAAAGTATGTAACAAAATATGATCTGCAAAGATAAAATATTAAGTTGCAATTTCAGTAGGGCTACTTGTCCTTATCAGTTGATTCATCCACAAATCCAACTATAAAATCAAGAAGTCAGATGTCTGTGCCATTCCCTGAAAAGCACTACCAATACCAAATTATACATTCCCCTCACCCCAAACAGCAGCTAATTTTCTTCTGCTCCATATAACACAGGCAACATTTGTTGTATCGCAATACAGGCACTATTCAATGGAAGTTTTAATGTGAATTCAACACATTCATTAATTTACTGAAATTTTCCCCAAAATGCACACATTTGACAATGTGCAAGAAAGACTTGTCTCATTTCATACTGTTTCTTAATGACTGAAATGCATGTGTTGATTTTTCACTTCAGTGTTTAGCATTTATGCTGTTCGAAAGCTGGTATTTGTGTTCCACAGCATGTTCAGAAGTGCCGAGGAAAAATAATTAATTTCACTTTTGAGTAAACATCAGAAGTCTCCTAAAGAAGAAAAAGAAAACTATCTGAAGGTATTTTAAACTATGGCTTTCAAGCCTAGATGAAACTCGGAAGGTTAAACCCCGAGTCTCCTGCCTCTCTCTTTCAGCAGAGAATTGCTCTCACGGAGCAAGAGGTCCTGGAGACCCAGCTCCCTGAGCCAGCACCCAGGCAAGACGTTTGGAAAACAGGCAAGATTTCATCAGGATGTCATTAGTGCTTTGTCAGAAGGTTTTTAAACTGGACAGGCTTCTGGAAAATGTTCTATTTTAAAAACATTAGCTTTTTATGATGGATGTTGAGGAATTTTCTGTTGAAGCAAGTTGTAGAAGCAATTCACTGGGGGTGTCACTTTAAGCAAGGATGAGACCATGATGTTCTTGAGATTTTAAAATCCAAACCATGAAGAGATGCATTAGTGAAGAATATCACCATGAACAGAATGTGGCCTTCAGTACTATTCTGATGAAAAATGAACCCACTTATTTCTGGTTCTGTACTCTCCAATGGTCTTCTACTTTTGAAATAGGTCGGTGCCATCCCAGAAACCCTGTCCTGGGTTGAGTGAGTGGTGGAGATTTTTGGTGGCAGGGGAGGGGGCTATAGGGGTGGCCCCTGTGAGAAGCTTCTTGAAGCTCCCCCAGCTCCACGTCAGCTCCACTTCTGTTTGGGAAATTGAGCCAATCGGCTGCGCCTCTGCGATAACGTATTTAAGAAGGGACGTGGTGACGAGCAGTGGGACTTGTGAGGAGGAATTGCTGCAGCTGCATGAACACCAAGGTCAGTGGAGGAACGGAGGAAGAAAGGAGGGGGGAGGTGTGCCGGAGCAGAGACCCCCCTGTATCCTGTGGGGAGACGGCAGGGCAGCCCCCCCCGCCACCCATGGAGATCTACGGTGGAGCAGACATTGATTTATGGCCTGTGGATTCTGCTTGCATGATCAAGGTTCTGTGCCCGAAGAAGACCGGGGTCTCATGGGAAAAGGCAGCCCCGCTGCTGTAATTCAGCACCGGGAGGATTGCAGCATGTGGGGGAGTCCCACGCCGGAGCAGCTCGGGAAGGGCTGCAGCCGTGGGAGGGAACCCAGTTGGAGGAAGTTAGTGACCCATGACGGAGCAGTGTGGGGAACGCTGCGGCCCATGGGAGGAATTCATGTTGGAGAAAGTTTGTGGAGGACTGTCTCCTGTGAGAGGGGGACCACGATGGAGCAGGGGGTAACAAGTTTTGGACACTCCCCTCACCGAAGATGAAGGAAGTGGCAGCACTGACTGCACCCCCCATTCCCTGCCCCTGCGCCCCTGGGGGAGGAGGTAGAGATATCGGGAGCAGAGCTGAGCCCGGGAAGAAGGGAGGGGTGGGGGGAAGGTGTTCTCAAGATGTGGCAATGCTTCTCACTCTCCTACTCTGTTATGTGTTGTTAGTGTCTGTAATAAATGTATGTTCTTTTTTTCCTTCCCCTAACGAGTCTGCCGTTTGCTCGTGATCATAAAGGGGGATTTTTCCCCATCCCAGTCCTATCTCGAACCCCAAGCCTGGCTCTCTGTCCCTTCTCATTGCCGGAGGGGAAGGGAGAGAGAGCTGCTGCATTGTGGTTGGCCGCCAACCAGGCCTAAACCACGACAAACCCATATACTTGCAGAACTTTTTTTTTTTTTTTTTTACCTATAGTCTTTCACTGTCAGAAGATGTGTTTTTCTTTACGAATGTGCTGCTTTGGAAACCTGCACTGAAAACCGAGCTGCTTCAATTAACATGTCTTATTTGTCTATGTTTCTGTTTCTTGACTGCATTTGCTTAGGTTTTCAAAGCAGATCTTCAGGGCAAATTCTTGTGGATATCTATTCCCAAATGCATTTCCCACAAATAGCCTGTAAGATATATTTAAAAATCAGATATTTTGTTTAACATTCTTTCTAGCTGACCTTTCGCTTGTCACAGTGACCTCATCCTACCCTTTCTTCCAAGTCTCAGTGTTTCCTCTTATCTGCTCCCTTCCTCTTTCCTTCACCTCTCATTCTCATTCTGTTCTTTTCTCTCCTCACACTACAAAAATGCCTTGTTTCTTCTCATATCTAAAATCTCCCACCTTTCACCCCACTGACATCTATAATTTCCACCCCATCTCTCTTTTCCCTCTGAGCAGACTGAGGATGCTCTTTAGAGTAACTCCCCGAATTCCTCCTTTCTGGTTCTACCTTATAAACACCATGTGCTCTCATCCCCTTTCACCTTGTAGAAATCATACTGGCAGTTCCCTGGCTAAATCTCAGCACTCCTGCTCCATTTTCACTTTCCCGGACCCATCACTAACACTATCAAAACAGAGTCCTCTTGAACATCTCTCCTTTCTCAATTCCCAATATCCCCGCTCCCCTTTTCTTCAAAGTATCTTCCCTTCTCCTGCTATTCTGGAGGCATTCTACAAGATTCCCTTCTCTTCCTCTTCTATACATTGTGGATAATCTCATACACCCAGGCAAACAAACCACAAGAGCCATAATATACATTCCGAGGTCTGTTCCGCATCACTTTATTCCAGACATATCTCTTTCTATCCAAAGGGGAGCCTTGGTCAGTCTCTGGATGTCACACTTGGGGTGACTAAAATCCCTGAATGTTCTTAAGTCCTTTCCCTTATCTTCATCTTTGATCGTGGTGAGCAACACCGCTTCCAGCCATGGATGTTCACATGCAGAAACATGAGATCCTGGCTTCTCGTTGAGTCTCCCATCTGTGTTCTGATTCAGTCCGCATCGTGTTTCCACACGCTATCTCTAAACAATCATCTTTATTGTCTCTACTTACTGCTGAAGTTCTCGTCCTGCTGCTCATCTCAATTAGCGCAATGCCCTTTTTCTCTGGCCTTCACAAAAGCACTCTTGCCCTGCTCATTTCAGACCCCAGCTATATAAATCCTTTTCCTGGTCTGTTCTCACTATATCCATTATCTTTGAACCCTTTCAATGATTCTTTTTTCCTCTGGGACATGAAGCTTATTGTGACTCTCTTAACTTTCAAAGCCCTTCGTGGCTTACTCCCAACTTGTCACTTTTTATTCACTATCAAAATATAAATGCCCAGCATCAGTCGGTCCCAGATGCCAGCTTCAATTGATCAATTTGTTAAATTTTCCAACAACCATCTTTTGTGCTTTCTCCCTTGCTGCCCCTCAGGCTTGAGAAGAGCCTGCATGTGCATTCATAAAACCAACTGTTATCCTCCTTTGAATCCCTTATTAAAATTCTCCTTTGCCAAAAACTTGAAAACGGTTAGCTTACAGGCACATGGAAAGCACCCCCTAGTACGACCTCGTTATTCCCTTATTCTTATCCATCTGTGGTCACTGGTCATATATTTTGATTGTATTATTATAAGCCCTTTGGGACAGAGGCTGGCTGTTTTATATTTCTGCAGCACTTAGTGCACAGTGGTTCTAGACCACAATTTGGACTGCAAGGTGCTGTGGTAACATAAATGCGAAGAAAAGTCAGTACAAAGAAAAGCAGCAGACTTGCTCACGAAGCTATCTCCGAGAAGCAAACGAGCAAGCAGCGCAGAGTGATTTCTTTTAACATTTTTTTATGAACATTCGCAAGAAACCTCCCGCTGGCCTCACTTGGTGCAGAAAGGAAGACTGGACTGCCTGTTCTGGTTTGGACAGCCAGGCACAGGAACAGGAGCATGGCAGACAAGTAACACACAAGTAAAGACCTTTACATATTCATGCTTATAAGCTAAACACAGACTGTATTTTCTAGAAACATGGTCTTGGAAGTGCTTACAGAGCCAGGTCAGTTACAGCAAACAGAGTATCAGACAGTTTAAGTCGGTTTGAGCTTCCGGCACATAAAAAGATGCATACTTTCTTTCTCCGGATTTCTCATTTATTTTTTCAAACACGGCTAGGATTGATAATTATTTCAAACTAGTCAGTGGTACAGTAATAATCTGTAATTTGCCTGCTGTTTTCAAGCACCCATCTCACTAGCAGAGCTAAATTGTTCAGTGTTTCTTTCCACCGCAATGCTATTGAACAAAGTTTTATGCTGAATTTTTTGAAGACAGATGTATGACAGTGAAAAAAATAGCAGCTCAAGTACACACTGCCCTGTCTGTGTGCTTCCTGGGGGACTGTCCAGAACACTCCTGGCCTTCCTTAATTTTAAAGTGATGGCTGGGAGAAAAAGTACTCCCCACCATATCCAAGATCTTAAAGTAACCGCAGCAAGCCCTCTTATAATTAAGCCACTCCCTCCATTCACTTGCTTTCTAAGTTCCCTGTAACCAAAATTGCAGTGTCCACAGTGGAAGAATTCAGGAGCTTTATTCTCTTTCATTATAGCTAGATATTTGTCACGTTGGTGAGTCTCAAAAGGAGAATTGCTAGTGATAGCTTTCCCTCTGGCTCAAAGTCACAGCGCCTATTTCTACTCCTGTACGCACAGCTCACCAGCTCTCTAGGGTGCACGCTGCTCACAAGACAGTTTCTCCTGCTCTAGGCTGAGCTTTACAGGACATCCCCATGGCTTAGGTTCCTTAGCTTTGTAGGACCTTCATCTTTCCACCTTTCTGAGGCAAGGCCAAGTGCAGCAGGAACAGAGCCCACTGGTAAGAAGCTGGGTGCTAGATGTTTGACTTGAGCGGCAATCAGACTGGAGAAACAAAGGAAAAATGGATTGGCCACATGAAAAGCTTTGGTTTTGTTTTGACTTAGATTAATTCAATTATGCTTAAAAAAAAAAGTTAAGTTCCAAGAAGGAGAAATAAGTAAATTTACATAGAGATTAGGTAATAAAAGGTCTGTTGCACTGTATTCTCATTGGATGTCATAGCTTGCACTCCAAGTCAGAATTACAAAATATCACTTTCAAGGGGATATAGGTGTCTTAAATTCCCTTTTCATTTATTTTCTTTTAAATTTCACCTAAGATCTTACCTCCTTTGCCTTGCAACTCAGAGTGCTGTCTGCATATAGAATCCTTATTGCTGTGCTTTTAAGCTGCAATGCCCTGCAGGCTCCCCCTCCCTCTGCCTTGTATCCTATTTGAAGACCTTAATGAAAGGGCCTGGTTCCAGAATCACAGCAGCTTGTCTGCACAACCAAATTCCATCTCCTAATGAGTTCCTCTAAATCTGCCATCAGGTGACTTTATTGACTCTATGATCATAATGAGGTAGCAGCTCACTTTCTGCAGTTTTGCTGGTTTCAAGCCTGAAGTTCTCCTCTGCTCCCAGACTTCAGCTGATATTTAATGATCAGGAATCAAGCAGGGTTTTAATGTCTACAAGAAATGTCCCTGAAGTGCAAAAAGCCCCAGACAGCAGTCTTGAAACTTTCCAGAGCCATATGACTCTCTAATGGTACACTAACAAACAGGAAATCAGCCCATCAGTAGCTAATTGACATATCTGAAGGTTTAATTGCTTCCCTATTAGAGAAGGTGATGCAGTATTCAAGTTGCCATTAAAACAAACACACTCTTTAATACATGAGGATTTATCTGAAACACATATGCTTCAGTTTCTCTATCTAATCTCCAAATCCTGTGTGATTTAGTTTGAAACTGTGCATCTCCCAACATTGTTTCACTCTTTCATTCCAGGGTAATTGGAAGATTATCCTATGGCATGTGAATAGGTACAAGCTGCTCAGGAAAAAATGTAATCTTTAATGAATGCTGTGCAGGCAGGCCAGACACACATGGAGTCCCATTACCCTCAGGAGTCTAAGAGAAATTTTAGTTAGCGACAGCATCTTCCTACGTGGCTGTAAAGCATCAGGCACACTTTTGTTCTCATATATCTAATAAGGAGATGGAAGTGTGTAATATGAAAGTGAAGAGACCACCTGCCTCTGGCTGTTTTGTCAAGGGTTTCTTTAACTTCCACACCTATAATCTTTAAATAGTTTTCATTTTCTTCTTGTCTATTAAAAATGGACAATGCAGTTTTAATTACATTTGAATTCTGCAGATTCCACTCAGTCCTGAACTCACCTAGTAGCTGAGCAAATTTCATTCAGTGTTTGGAAATGTTTATCTTCCATTTTTTTCTCTCCATTTTTGGTCTTTGTTTCACTTGAGATTAGAATTCGGGGTGTCCAAGCACCAGCAGAACATCTGTCCTCAAGATAATTCTCTTTCAAACCCTAGAAGCAACTTCAGAAGTTCTGTAATATCCAAGGTAGTTTTGCAGATCGGATAGAAACTTTCAGATAAACTGTCAGCTTTTCTAATCTGTGGACTGAACAGAATTGAAGTTCAGATCTTCTCTCCATTAATTTTGGTGAGAACTAAGAAATGCCAAGTGTTCTTTTGGAAATTTGAGGCACTTAGTTAGGGAACCCAAGCCTTTACATTTCTGCTTTAAACTTGAGAAGAGATATTTTTACAATTCCATTTTCACTGATCCAGTGTTTGCCACTTTTTCCCCTCCAGACTTGTAGAATTCTCACATTGCTGGTGGGAATATGTATGCATATATGTGAATGCGTGTGTGTGCAATGCACAGTTACTGTAATCCTTTAGGTATTAGGTCAGGACTGTTCCCAATAATATCCTCTCATAAATAGCACCTTTTAGCAGAACATCTGGAATCGGTATTGATGCTACTACACTTTCCCCTGTTCAGCCTTTACATTTGTTCCATACCACTGACAAAAGGAAGAGAGATTGGTAGTAAATCTATTGCTTTTGGCGCCCAAATTTTATTCCAATACTTTAAAAAGCATTTACTGGTAACTGTGTATTATAATCACGTATTAGCATTCCCTGGCTCCTGTAGCTCTGATCACAGTATGCTTACAAAACTCATGCAATTGAATGGGGCTAAACTGACCACCATGAAAAGACTCGATCCTCCCATCAGCCGTGGAAACAGGGAATAGAAATGGAAGAGCGTGCGAGAAGAAAGATAAGATGGTCCACAGCGCGTTTAACTGATGGAGACAAGTATCTCCAAAGGATGCTTTCAGAAGTGACTCCCTAAAACGGAGTTTGCCAGCAGAGATGGCCCTGCAGCCCAGCTACCTCAGACGAGACGGCCTCGGGCATTTGAGCGCGCGCGCGCGCGCAGCACTCCCGCGTTGGCCACCCCGTAAGACTGGGGTCGTGCCGGCAAGGCTAGAACGGGCCTCGGTCTGCTTCGGACCCAAGTGCAGAATCCCCCGTGGCTGCAGCCCCACGCGCCGCCCCACGGCAGCCTCCCGGCATACCCACACAGCCGGGGCGGACTCGGCACCCTCGTTTCGCAGCGCCGTGTCTCTGACCAGCGCCGAGTCCAGAGGGAAGCCCGAGCAGAGAGCGGGGGCTGGTGAGCCCCGCCAGCCCCCTGCCAGCTGCCCCGTTGCTCAGGGCCTGCGTGGCCAAGCCGCTACGTGGATTTCATTAAATTAATCTTGATTTATTGATCAACTGGACTGATATTAGAGGAAAGAAATTGTTGAATCCACTGATCTGGTTCCAAAGAGAAATGGCTATCCACGTTTCACCGTTGCAGTAGCACCCCAGCTTGAAGTCCTAATTATTCAACATAAAGGTGATGAAGGTGTGAATGTCTACTGCTACGGCTATGTGAGAGAAGATGGCATTTTCAGGACAGTGGCAGTAGTAATATGTATACCAGAGACCTGTCTCTTAAATCCCTCCAGTGATGTTTGGTGCAGCTTCCCTAGACCCACAGGCACTTTCTCATTTTTGTTTGAGTTGAGATTCGGCCAACTTTGCCTTGCAGATGCTTTCAAGCATTTAGGGAACAAAACTGACAACAAGGGAGTGTTTCTAGGTCATTAGAGTTTGTGATGCAAAAAACAATAGACAGGCTTTTGGACTGTTTGCTTTACAAATACATTATTCTTTTATAAAGTACTCTCATGAATGTAATTAAAAACCTCCACATCTTAAATCCCTTTACTGTTCTTAAAAGTCTAAAATTGTCATCGTATCTACCTGTCTCCTTTTTACCACTCGGATAAAAATGTCCATTCTTGCTTGGGCCTACAGTATTTCAAACCATGTAAGAGCTTGCACAATCAGAAGAGCATTTAGGAATTACATTTAGTTGAAACAAAACAACCATTCCTGTTGCTGCTCCGTGTGTCTAACGTGTGCGACATGCATGCAGCAAGGCATTTTTCTCATACTTTGTCCAACAGAAATTCAAATAAGGGCCGTCTGAAGTTGTCAAAATCTGTTTGGGATTGATGAGGAGAGTGGTGCCTTACTGCACCCTTTTCAGTGCAATCCCAAATGAAAATAACATCTTGTTTTTTCTCCTGTAATTTGTAGGAAACGAAGGGAGCCTACTTTGTGTTCAGATGGGCCTAGAGAGGATTTCATGAAAAAATGCAACAAAATACTAAGTGGAAAGGTCAGCCACACCTTGGCTCAGGCATGGCCAAGAGATCTCCAATTTAGGAGAAGTCAAACCACAACGCAGAGATCTCGGGCACGACTGTGTACCGGTTCTGTCTGGGGTTGACGCTTTCCTAAGCCTTGCTGCTTACAGCTCCAAGCATCTTTCGCCCTATCCCACAATCAAATTTTGAAAGAATTAATCCACGTGGGGACTTTCACTGGAGATGTTACTGGGATTCCCTTACAGCCTTTTTTTCAGTTTGCATCCAGCTAACTAGCAGCGGGGCAGACAATACGGAGACTGATCATTGAATAGTTCATTAGAATTAAAGGACGGTTTCCAGCTGTAGCCAGCTTTGCTTACGCAACGGGTTTTCCTATGTCATCATGACAGTAGCTACCACACCACAGAACTTTGCAATAACATAAAATTAAACGGAGGAAGGAAATGAAGTTTGTTAATGGTGATTTGAGCTCCAGAGACAATAGAAGTGAGTATGCCCTTTAAACCTATAATCCTGCAAAGGACCAGTTTATGACTCCAGCTCTGAAGGGTGTTGGGCCAAGCAAGGTGAGACAAAAAGTCCAGCTGGTGAGAGAGTAACCTGGTTGTGCACGGCGGCTGCTCCATGGCAATCGTAGGATCAGCCATGTGGTTGCAACACCACTCCCTGGCCAGTGCCTTTTCCTCAGATATTCCCTCTGCGTCAGCCTGTAGGTTTTTGTGTTTATAGAGATGGAGAGATAAGGTTTCACCACTAGACACCTTCTAGCAGTACCTTGGATACTGCTGCCGCCTGAGGAGTTCATGAGAGTCCTTTATTTTTATCAGGATAGTTCACTAGGCAGAGACACATTTGGAAACAATTAAAAAATAATGGGCCAAACTCACCCCAGTATAACCCCACTGAATTAAGTCACTGAGTTTAGCCTAGGGAATTAGTTTTATTGCTTCAATGATAGTTTTGACCTCAAATGGTTTTTCCTTGGTCTGCTTTAGACTGGGAAAACTGAGTTTAAGGGTATTCAGTTGTTCTCCTGTTCATCTCTACACAGTGGTAATTCCATTTCTATAAATATAAATGTGGTTCGCAGAAATCTTGCTGATCACATAAGAATTAAATAGGCAGATATAAGATTTGGATTTTTTTTCTTAGGCACTAAAGTGATTCTTTATATAATTGTTAGGAATAATTGTTGTTACTTATAATGTTATTCAAAGGCTGCAGTTGGACTGGAGCTTCTTTGTATTTATCACAACATCAGAATAGGGAATCCTTCTCCTCAGACAAATATAGGGAAACAGCAGACAGCAATATACTGTGACAAATAGGTATGAGTTATGCTAGCTACGTGCTTCATAGAGTTAAAGCATTCTGTGGCTTTACTTAAGGTTACAATCAAGGGGAACATGTGCAGAAAAGGAGAAAAAGGGGGAAGAGTCACCACTGGTCTTTTGGTGGCCAGCAGTCTAGGTTTGGCCAGGATCAGCACAAACCTAAGCCTTAAGAAAAGAAGTGAAGAAAAAGAAGTTTCATACTTTTTCTCAACAGGGACAATGGGGTAGCATGGGGGTAAGAACAGAAGTTTTTAATGGAAAAGGAAGTATGGTAAAGAGAATACTTGATGTCCCCATAAAAGACCACCGAGGCTGTTGCAAAGGATCTTCATGGCAAGACTGTGCACAGAAAGATTGCCTTTCCCTTCTGACTGTCTTTGCTCTATATTGAGTATCTTTATGTGATCCCCAGAGTAGGAAAATTACAAATCTGAGAAGAGGACTTTTTTTTCTCTCTCACACAGTCAACCAAACTGCCGGTTACATCCCATTCACAGGCAGAAAACACAGCAAGCACTGAGAACTTGGCTTGATTTCAGATCCCAGCTCATGGTTACAGAGCTTGTGACCAAGGGTGGGCAAAGGTTGTTACACTTCGGCTTTCACTAATTCCACCAGTGCAAGAGGAAACAAACTTCTCCCTCAAAACTGTTTAGATTAAACCCAGCTGAATTCCCTGTATCGTTGATGTGATCACTTACTGGATAGTGTTATCCCTCAGTGCAAACAAAATTAATTAGATTTGGAGTAATGAAACTGACTGGTAAATAGAAGAATTAATCCAATGGACATTCATCTCTTGTCTGAGCAGGTCAAGGGATTTGTCCAGTACCTTAGGCATCTCTGTTTTCTGTTGTTTGTAGAGATGAATAATTAAAGGCCATAGGGCGTGAAGTCTACCACAGACTCTTGGCTACTGGAAACCAGCCACTGCGTGTGCTTTATTAAAATTCTGCTTAAATTATTGGTAGCGCTGCATTACCAGTAAGAACAAACTGATCTGCATCATACAGGGTCATTTGCTCCTTCCCACTCCTGCGTACTAATTAATTCTGGCTGCAGTCGTGCATTAGGGGAGGTGCTGGAGGCATACAGATGCTGTGATATATTCAAGTCATACATCAAAGGAGGTTACTGAACTATTAGCCTTGAAGAAAGGATCTCTGGCAAGATTATTAACATTCATGCTTCTTGCCCTGGATTCCTTCTTTTGTTTGGATGTACACCAAGAGTTTCTTGTGTACACCTAGCTTTTCCTGTGTTGCTGTTTGTGCTGGCAATCTGGCAGACTTCTGTGAGATACAGAGGCGATAAGCACAGTGCTTGCCTTGTGCAATTCTGGGGATAGGAAGCTAATATTTTAGTGCATTAGTCCTACATGAGCTTTGCATTACGCTCGCGGTGCGCTCTCTCCAGGGTTATTTGCCTGTTAGCATCACCATGGAAGAAATGTTTGCATTGCTAACACTTCAGAAGTGTATGCTTCATGTTCCCCATTATTTCCCATGTCTAATGTAATTTGCTGCTCTGAGTCTTACTATTATTTGGAAGCCTAGTTCTCATATATACTCTTTAGCTAGACAATACTGCAAAGCTGCAATGCTTCTGTTCAGGGGGAGGTAAGGGGGGAATGTAATTTTTGCCGTGATTTGCTTTCCTTACGCTTTGAGTATTACGTTTTACACGACTACCCTAGTCTGAAAAGATTAGGTTCTAGTTCTTCACATCTTTGAAATCTTTGAGTTGGAGCAACTTAGACATGAATGAATTCAAGCCTGAGAGAAATACAGCAGAAGCTGAGAAGAGGATCAGAAAGAGAAACTATCAATAGGCAGTCTGAAGCCCCGGGGAAGTACCATACAGAGAGTACGATCAGCAAAGGTTTGAGGATGAGTACTGCAGAACCAAGAACTGGAGGACAGTAAGACTTCAAAGCCTGGGAACCCAGGTAATGGGGAGATTCAACACAGAACTTGACTGAACTGAAAAAGGATGATAAAGAGAACCAAGGGAAAATGGGAGAAGGTGTAAATCGCTCCAAAATGTTATGCCCTGATTTAGCTTCCAGGAGTTAAAGGTTCATTGTTCCTTGAAATGTAGGGATTAGCACAGTTAAAGTTGTATATTTGCACAATGCTTGCTGTGTTACAAGAGAAAAAAAAAGTCTTAGCATGGAGTTCTATTTGACAATGGGAAAAGAACTGAAGGTATACCTTCCTTTTGCTGAGAAAGTCTACAAGTACCAAGAAAAAAAACTTAAATCTGGATAAGCTCTCTTTACATTAGCATCCTGAACATCCTCAAAATGTGAACTTAAGAAAGTATTAGTAGGAATTTATGAAAATTTTTGTTAGCAAATGCACATTCATTAACACAAAAATCAATGTTTTATGGAAAAAAAAGTCAGTTATGAACATTGAAAACTTTGACAAAATTTGGAAAAGAGTTTTGAAGATATCAAAATATTGGATTTTGACAGTTTTTAAAAAACTGCCTTTTTCAGTGTGAAATTTTGCTGATTTGAACATTTTGAGTGATCAAATACGATATTTGAGATTTTTCATCTCAATTTGATTTGATGCTTTTTTTCAAAATCTCAGAAATTTTCAGAGAATAAGAACCTTATTTCCAACCCACCCACAGTGGTTGGTATCTGTTTCAGCAGCAGTCAACTTACTTATCCGTCCCATATGGAGATTCGCTGAATTGAGCCAACTCCAGCTGTTTGAACCATCTTCTAAACACCCGATGCCACGGACTCACAAGTGAAAATACATCCCCTTTAAATTTCTCTCTTAAATATCATCAGTTATAAAACTTTTGAAGCGGAAGCATCCTGACTCAGAGCTACACAGCAGACATGAATGAAAAAGGAGCCACCCCTGGGACATCTCCAAACAATACTCAAATAGTAAACCATGAATACATATCAGTCAGAAGTGCTCCACTTTGATTTTCATTAAGCAATAATACAGGGAGGTATCTCTTGACTATTTTTAATCAAAAAAGCTTTTTAAAATAATCCATGGACTCCTCCACCTTTTAAAAACTTCCACAATCAACTGTTACAGTTTATGTTTGTAACCATGCAAAAATTAGGTTACAGTCTGAATGTTTTTTCATTTATTTTCTTTTACATTGTTTGGCTGCTGACTTCCATGTGTGAAAATTGGAGAACAGTTATCGCATTTTGGAGGAGGTGGGAATTTAAAATTATTTGGTGGCCTATCATCTGACTCCCATTGGTCCATGAAACAAAAAGTGAATAACATAAAGATAGGAAATTCATCTGATGGTAGATTGAGTAAAAACAGTACTACCAGAGAATCTGCAATAGAATGTAGGTATTACTAAGGTCTGAAATTCAAGAAATACTCAATTTTCTTGAGTTTTCACAGCTGACACACTTTCAACTAAACTAAAAAGCGATTTTTCCCTAATTGTTTCAATTTGCAAAGAGGCAAAAAAAAAAAAAAAAAAAAAAAAAAAAAAATAAGGAAAAAACCTCTACCTCATTTTGTAAGAAGAATGAGGAAAGAACAGAATAAGAGAAAGACAGTTTGGTTATCATTTTTTTAAATTCCTACTAATTCACAAGACAGAATACCTCCAGAAGTTTTGGCTTAAACTATTATAAGTTTGTGGCAATTTTGGGAAGGTTTTGAGGCTTGAAAGAGGGACTCGGGTACTGTGAGATAGAGTGAGGCTTTTGCCACATGCTGAGTTTATGAGCTTGTCTGGGTCCCCCTGCTTGGCGAGGTGGAGAAAGGCAGGATGAGCTTTTGAAAGTTGACTGCCGGGATTCGAGGTTTGGGCTTGTGAGTTTGGCACAGTATCTTGCCCCAGAACTGCTTAGTTCATCTGCTTTGAGCTCACAAACTCAGGCAAAGAGCGAACCCAAGCACTGGGGTGTGAGCAGATCTGAGGTCTAGAGGATGGGGAGCAAGATGGATATCAACTCTGCTTAGCCCAAGAAAAGCAGCAAAGATCTGCTATCTCACTCAGAGGAAAACAGACATTTTAAGGTCTCTCTTCAGAGTGTCCACAACTGGCATGAACTAAGGTAAATGTAACATTTACCTCAAAACCTGCGTACTTCAAGGATAACAACTGGTCAACAGGAAAACCAGACCAATGTTAAAACTTCTGAGCAATTTTGCATTTGTAGCTTATCAGTCAGCGTTGGTGAGGTATGTGTAATGTGAAGTTAGGTACAACTGATGAGGTCAGCACTGAGCATCCTCAGCATGGTGGGGACTCCTGTCTCCTTTACCATTTAGCATCGTGCCAGGCACGAGCCAGGCAAGGTAATCAAAAAGCTCTGGAGTCTACCAGGAAGTTTTATATTGCAATGGTTCAGACACTTTTGAACCTCCTTCACGAATAACTTTTCCTTAGTGCGCTAGCCACTGGGAAGCTGTGCACTTTCATGCATCAAAAGCTTAATTGTATAATATAGATATATACACAAATATGCACACACTGGCACAGTACGTGTAAAGAGGGTTTGTTCTTGTGGGAGTTTCAAAAGAAAGCAGCAGTACAGTTACAGCGGCATGTTTTATAGAGCCAGGAGAGAAACAGGCATTGGTATGCCTCATGAAAAGCATGCAAAGCAAAGCCTGGGATCAAGTATTTCTGTATTTTTTACTCTTTGGAGCAAAGAAACAATCACTAAAGCTAACTATCTAAAAAATAAAAATTATGTTATGAAACTCACTGAGTACTCTGACAGTCTTCACAGTTTGTTAGTGAAAAGTTACTCAGCACAGGTGGTTTTGCAAGGCCGCTTTAAAAAAATCCATGGCGTGTGGTGGCTCTCATAGACATCAACCCGTGGAAGCCGTAACGTTCCTGCTTGGGGCTGTAACACAAAACATACTGGCCAGACACAAGGCTTCAGAGCCTCAGACAAGACAGGTCTGTGAATATGAATTGGTGCTCCTGCTTTGGTGGTGCTTTCATGGGTTCCGCGTTCTCTTTCTAACCACCACCGGGCACCGTTTGAATCAAAGATCTGCCTTCTCCAACCAAAGGGCCGGACACCGCTTATCACCAGCACGAGGGGCGGTGACCCACCCAGGCAGTGGGAGATGACCCACTGCCCACGGGCCACGGAAAGAGCAGACAGGCCACGACAACCCACACGGCTGCTGCCCTGCGGGAAGCCGGCGCTGAACCGTGGTTTAATGATGAGCGGGGCTGCAAACTGCACTTAGAGGCAGCTGCCTCGCTCCGCGGTTGTGAGCTCCGCCGTGGCAGTCACGTCTCCTGTCAGGCGGAGAGCAGGCTCTCGGGCACTGGAGGGCTGCTGGGGAATCCTGAATTACTCAGCTCTGGGGACAGATGGGGTTTCAGCTCTAGGAAAGTCAGCTCAGCCACCTTCACCGCCTCGGAATGCACCTGAAAAGGCACAAAGATTCCCTCTCCCACAAGTGTTACCTGATGTCCTCAAATGGCAGACTCCCACCCTCATGCCTGCTTTGAGCTAAGGACTTAGTCATGTGTTTAAAATAATACCCTTCCACCAAAGCAATATTTCCTTTTGCCCTATCATTTCCAGCTGTAGATTCCCACCCAGTCCCTGTTTTGAGTTACACTTTAATAAATATACTTGCAATTGAAATCATCTTTCCTTTTTGTCCTCCCCGTGCTACAGATTCCCACACTGACCCCTCCTTCAAGACACAATTAATGCATAATTTATGTCTGAAATAAAAATCATCTCCTCCTCCTGCCTTACCCATTCCAGCTGCAGTTTCCCATTGCCATCCCTGCTTTGAGCTATGATTAATACATATGTTTAAAATAAAATAATAAAAAAATAATCTCTCCCCTCTGCTCCCCAGCTGCAGGCTCCCATTCCTATCTTATCCCCCATTTCCAGCCTGCAAGCTCTCCCAGCGCTACCTCCCAGTCAACGAGGGAGCATCCCCCTCCCAGCAGCAACGGCCTCTGGGGCACCTCTTCACGGATCACTTCCACCTCCTTCAAGGATCAAACCCCACAGCGTGTGAGGTGGAGGTGGCCACAGTCCTTTATTACATCACTGACACTTTCAGCAACAAAGGAAAAAATAAATAAATGCAGTAAGTTAACAGCCACTGAAACAGGGACCTGCTGGGGAAGGACACGTCGGGGATTTTCTCTTCTCACCCTGTGGGGGTTTGCCGTGATGCCCAGTGACAACGGGTTAAGCCTCTGCTTCAGTTCTGCCTCAATAAAGATTTCCATTTGAATAAAAGTGAGCCCAGGCGACTTCATAACCCGGTGTGAGGTTTGCCCATGGCATTGGTGCCAGGCCCTGTATGATGGTCCCTGTGGAGCTGACTGGGACAAGGATCCTGGGCAGTAATCCGTTCCTAACCCCTTCTCCCTTCCACCAAATACAAATATATAATCTACCAAAACGCTTCCCATTTCCATTAATTTACCCAAAAAACCTTTCACAGGTAAAACTTTGCAAAAGTGGACTGCTGGAGTTGCACTGAAAAAACCCCATGTCTGTCTTTGCCCTTCTCCTCCAGTAAACAAAGCATCAGTAGCCTCCAGTGGGATGGGAAAGGGACTGCTATGGTGCTGGCAGGAGGACAGAACAGCCTGGAGCCCTGAGACATCAGCGTTGGAGTAGTAGTTGGCAGGGATCAGTTCCAGAGTGCTATTCAGATGGGCTCAAGGTTTGACGCTGGTTAACCAGTTGTTTTGGCATTTACCTGAATTGACATCTGAAACCCCTCATACTACCTGCATCTTCAGATTTTTCCCTACCCTCTTCAGCAACCATAAAAAAAAACCAAAACAACTTTTTGGGTTGGGAAGCTCAGGAGAAAGAGCAAAGAGGAATGTCCAGGACGGGCCTGGGGTGGGTTTCCAGTGCCTCTGGAATCACGGAGCGGTGATCAGATCTACTGGATGCCGCAGTCCTGCCGTCCTGGCCAGCACCCCAGAGCCTCCCCATGCTGCTGGTGCAGTCTGTCTGTCCGTGCACGCCGGCGCGAGGCTGACAGAAGAGCTTTGTTCTGGAACCGGGGAGGGGGGCAGGTTTCCAGTGCAGCCAGTCTCGCCGCCGCTCGGGCATCTGCTCCGCTGAGGGACTCGTGCAGAAAGGGCAGGACATGGGGCCGGGCCGCAGCCGGGGCATCTCGTCACCGTTGTTAGGTCTAATTGTTTTTATTAGGGACACTTGACTAACTTATTTCTGTTGGATGGAATGGTTTTCATATGGTACAGTTAGCAAAAGTAACAGCTCGTTAGCTGAAAGCAAACGTCCTCCCGAGAGATGAAGCAGTGCGAGTCGGCGTGCGGACTGTCAGCCAGGTGACCTGGCCCTGTCTTGCACATGATGTATAACCTTATGCTCCCTTTACCTCAATATATCTATTTAGCTCAGAAACTCATCAGGAAAGAGTTTATCTCTTTTTGTATATTTGCACTGTGCCTAGTACATTAAGGCCTGAGTGCAAGTTTGGTACCTAGAAGTATTGTTATAAGATGCAAAATAACAATTGTTCAAAATCATGGGAATTTGGGATTCTGTTTGGTTTGCTCATTAAAATAAATATCTAAAATCTAAATTCAAAATCCAGATATTATTTGCCCTCTCTGCCAAGGAATGTACTTTTTCTTATATAAGTAACCTTAAGATGAAATTGGTAGTAGAAGGTATGCAGAAGCAAATTCTGCTTCAGATACATTTCTCACTGTACCTCCTGGGAACAGGGATCAGCTTTTCATTTCTTAAAGCTAAATCAAAAAAAAAAAAAAAAAAAAAAATAAAAAAATCCTCCATTCCACTTGCCTCGGTGGATGTTGGAGCCCCTTCCAGGCATGGGGGGAGCATCAACAGTCCTGCCCTGCAAGCGCACAAGACCTGCTCTTCTCCACGACACCGCAGAGAGGAAGAATGGCGAGGAAGGCAGGAGCAGCGCGGGGAGGGGTGGATGGGAACCCAGGAGATGCGCACTTTTTTTCTTAACTCATTAGTGAAGCCCTCCGAGAACTACTCAGGGAAAGTCCGGCAGAAAAGGCTGGCGTTCTTAATTAAAGCCTTGATATCTTTCTTACTTGGTAGGAGATGAAACACAGCTGTCAGTGTTTTCTGTCCTGAGAACTGTAAAGATGTTGGGCCATGACCCTGGTCTTATACTCATTGTTACCTGCCTTGCTTCTGAGCCATGCTCACACCACCTTCCGTTTCCTTACTTTGGCTTGGAAAGTTTCTGTGGTGCTTGTTTTAAACAGCATCACTTGCCTGAGAGCAGCCGGGCTGATGGCAAAAGGTTGCCCGAGGTGTGCAGACCTGGTGAAGCACACCCACACGTTACAGGGCACAGGCCTCTCCGGTTGCTCACGCCCTGCCGCACTCGTCGAGCAAAGCTCTTGGTAGCATCCTGCTCCAGGTGCTGGGCACGACTGTCCGGCGGGACCCAAGCCCTGTGTGTCCGATGGGGCATCGCCAAGGCGCGGGGGGAGAAGTGCTGGCCCTGCACTGCCGGGTCCACGCTCGCAGGGTCTCCCCCCACGGGCACATTTCCCACCTGCTCCCTGTAAAATTTGGCTTGATATTCTGCTTGAAAACAAGTGATGTATTCGGGCACATCGGTGTGATGAGGTCTGAGCAAACTCAGCTGGCCTCTGCTTTGGCAGAAAGTACGTTAATAACGGGAAGAGTCGGGGGATGTGTAAAGCTCTGAGGACGGAGAAATCAGGCTCGTAGCGAGTGCTGCTACTGCAGTGAGTCCCATCAACAGGAATGATCACTTATCTTAAATATTTAAATGTTGATTGTGTATGAAATGAAGGGGGGGGGGAGAAAAACCAAAATGAAGTTAGGATTTAATAGGTGTTTTGCAGCTTTTGAGGCATTGGTGAACACTTTGTGGATGATGGATAGTTCTGCAAATATGACTTTCCTAAGAAAATCAGTCCATTTTGCAGCTGTAATGAATCGTGATATATAGTAGTCCAAACACTGCTTGCCAGCCAGCTACCTTAAGACAAGATGCTAAGGGAATATTTTTCTTGATTAGATAATGGGCTGGTTGAAATTCCTTCAGCTTTACTGAAACAGAAGTTAGCAATTTCAGACATATCAGATGATGCATCAATTTTCTGTAAACAGAAGACTGTGCAACCCACTTTATTGAAAAGCCCTTTATACTGTGCTAGATTTAATCTCTCAATTTGAGAAGCAGCCCCATGAAATAAGATGTTTGCATGCAAAATCTCCCAGATTTCCAAAGGAAATATAAAACAAAGAAGAGCATGTTCCCTTGGGGACTGCACCTATCTTGGATTAGATTTTCTGTGATGTTTTTGCATCATATTACCAATGGCTTCAGGGAAGTGAAACAGCAGTTTTCTTTCTTGAGAACAAAGGCTTGCAGAGTTAAAAAAAAATGTTAATATATTTAAAGCACTTTTGCCCACTGTTCTTTTTATTACTCTGAGAATTCTGGAGAAAAAAAGGTATCTTTTTTATTATTTTATCATCTATGTTAATGAAATTTGCATTTAAGGCTACAGCCTGAGAATTCTGTAAAGGAAAATCATTTCTAAATGAGCACTTTCTGTTTCCCATGGATGATGTTTTAACTGCTAGTAGTACTCTGATAATACAGAGCTGGCTCCATAACCCACTGGAATCATTAAAAGTATTTTCTCTTTTTTATTTCTCTTTTAATTCCATGGATTTTGGGGAGGATCCACTGGCCACACATACAATGTATGTAAACTTTGTAGAAAGTTTTGGAGACCTGCGAGCAGAACTGTGTTCTATCCTAGATCTCAGTTCTGTCACCTCAATGAGGGAAACCTCCTTGCGTGAGTAGTTTTCCCACTGTTAGCTATTACTGATATTAAATCAGCTGCAAGAGTGTTCAGTGCTACAGGTTTTGCTCATGAGGTTTGTGTCCCTGGATGCGATGGGTAGGTGTCATGGGAGGGAGCAGCATTAAGCACGTTCAGTAGTTCTGCTCCTGTTTGGATCCAGGGGAAGCACTTTGCGTTGGCTTTGCTTACTCAGTGTAGCAGATAGACAGTTATTATTAAATTAATTAATAATTTAAAAATCCTCATGTATTGATAAATAATTTAAGAATGTGGGATTTGTCTTCTCTGTTTGGACAATACAAATTAATAAAGCTCTTTGCTAAGAGGTAATTCTTTTTACCACAAAAAACAATGAACTAGGCATGTTACATACCCCAGGTATAAAGACTCATTTTGGTGTTCAAAGCACTCAGTGTTTTCCTGATCATGCTTTAATCCCATGGAGTGTTTTAATGCTTTCAGATAAATGCTTTAAAAAGGTATTTTTAACAGACCATTCCTTTACCTCAATAAGAAATCAGCAAGAGGTGCTATGATTTAAAATTACTTTAAATAAAAACCATAAGAGCAGATAGTCTGGAAATTTATATTCAGCCTTTTTAGAATATTCAGTGAAACAGGGAACATGCAATGCTTTGGAAAAGTGTCAGAAGGAAAATCAACATAGAAACACCTTTTTTGTAGGAAGCTCATTTTGTTGTGGAACTTGTGGCCTCAGAATGGTAAGAAAGAAAAGCAATGAGCAACTTCAGGGGAAAAAAATAATGGTCACTTCTATGAATGGCAAGAGTTTCAGGATTCCTAAAAAAGGATATTTAAAGTAAAACCAAAAGTTTGGGAAGTATGTACCTACAATTCATCTGTACAAAAATAAACAGCTAATTATTAGACCGAAGCAAACACCCCCAATACTTAGATTATTCTGCAGACAACCTCAGAAACATTGTCTACACCTTCTCAGCTGTCCCAGAACACACTAAATTAATCTGTATACTAGTATACTAGCTCTAAAAAAAAAAAAAAAAAAAAGAGGTTTTACTTTTTGAAAGGTCAGCATTGACTGAAGAGGTTTCACCATATTCCCTCAAGTTATTCTGAATCAAACAAACCAGATTGTAAACACAACACTAGTAACCCCTCTGAAAAGATGATATAAAATACTTTCCTGGAATTCATATGGAATCTCCTTAATTTTATTTAAAAGGCTTAACAAAGGGCAGAGCTGGAACAAATCTTATGTCTAAGGCTAAAGGAGATAGATAAATTGGTAATGAAAAGGAGTCAGAAACTGAAGCATAATAAACTTGCAGGTAATACTTGGATTGGCATGGTGGAAGGTAACCGCTGAGGATACAGCTACATGCTTATTTCTCTTTAAATTTTGCTTATCTGCTGTTAAGTCATAATCACTAAGACTGTTCTTGAGGCATCCCAGTACTATTTTCCATTCCCAGTTCACAGACTAACTGGGAGAGCGGAGAGGGGCAGGAGGGGGAAGCAAACACATCCTCACTTTAAGTTCTTTTCTAGGACATGTCTCTTCAGACATGACACCTCACTTGCAGTGTAACAGGAAGTATCACCCCTACACTGTCCAGTTTGTTCTCTTGTCCCTTACAAACGTATAAATTGAAATCAGAACAACAGATTTATTGATTAGTTAAATGAATTCACTCAATCAGCAAGTTGTATAAGACAAACTATGTACAGCTCACTCAGCAAGATAATATGTTAGTTAGAAAAAAAGAGGGGTGAGGGGGAAGGAAAGAGGAAACCAAGACACAATGCCATGGGTAAAGCAGCAGTAGCTGAAATTCTATTGCCTGAAAGTTGAGGAGATTTAAATTTCACAAGGTCAAGAAATGTAATCCAACCTACTGCAGAAAGTAAATGACATAACTGAACTTAACTAATTCACACTTCCACTGCTTGTGTTTCTGGGAAAAAGACACATCTTCTTAGATCTCTGCACATGGAGAGAATTGCTAGCAGTATTGTATCAATCAAGAAATCAGATAATCTTCTGCTAAGTTGTTCAACTAGTTGTCTACAACCCAGGTAGGCAATTATTTGAGTAAAACTTTTGTTGTTTTAAAGTAAATCAAGGAAGAAGGAGCAGAATTAAATTTCCTGTCTGACATAAAAGGCAACAGCACTAGCAATGAACACAAAGGCACTAGAAATATTTGTACAAAGCAGTGCGTAAATGTAGCCATCCTATTGCTGTGTAGACATTCCTAGGTTTATATCCAGCAAGTTCCTGCAACTAGCCAGTAATAAAGATCTTTGCAGTGTTTTCCCAAATGGTTAACATGAAACTCTACCTGCTCCTTATAAAATCCTTTTGAAGAACATCTAAAGTTCAATTTAAGAGCAGTATAGCTCTGCTCTGCATTAGTTGCCCTTCATTTTATAAGAAATGCCTTTCTCTTTCAATGTCCATACATAAAAAATGTGTGGATAACTGCAAAATCTGTGTGTGTATGTGTGTACATATCTAATAAATACATGAGAAACCAACATGTATTAATTATAGCAAACTCTGTATATAATACACAGCTGATACCTGTACCTAATGTGATATCTAAAAAACTACCCAGAAAGAACCGGAGTCTTCATTTTGTCATTGCTAACGTTAGACCCCTGAGAGAGTTCACCTTGGCTGCCCTGGGGCCTCAGCTTTGAACTGCTGGTCCTTACTCCCTTCATAGTCCATGGAGAAAAATACATACTTGTAACACATCCTTAATTTCTTCCTAAGGTGGACACCTTACACAGACCTGATTAATCCCTCCCTGGAAGAGCCTACCCCTCTCTAAGTTATCTGGAGAGTCCAGACAAGGATGCCAGAAGTTTTACCAGCTCAAGTAGTCATGGCGAGCACCTAAGTAGGATGTGACAAAGTCAACAGTGGGGTCATGTTAGTCGAGGTCTGACCTTCCACGGAAGAAAACAAAATAAACCAGAGCTGGACATTAAACACTCAAACTTTATAAAGTTGCTAAGTCTTCTTGAAGCTCACTGTCCCAAATTAGTGGATGCCTTTGATTGATTGGCATCTGTAAGACAGAGATAAAAGTACGACTGCATCTCATATTTCAAATATCAGTCTCAACATTTGTAAAATGTTCACCCAAATCTTGCTCTCATAACAGCTCACAAGTGAGCCTACAACTATATTAACAATTCTGTACTCACTGCAGGGCCTGATGATATGTATTAAATAAGGCCTGGGGCCACATATTACCTGGGGGAATAAAAATAAATAATGGATGATTCTCTGAATTGTACGGCATCACAGAGGAGTGACACTAGAAGAGGACTAGAATAACAGGCAGGCAAATTGACCTCTTAAATTCCAGTATTAAACATAGCGCACTGCACATAATATCACGTTTCATTATTTACATCCATTTTCTGTCTTCTATACTATGCTGTGGCTTTTAGAATGCAGACCAAGCGGGAAGAGCTTGAGAGGAATTATATCCAGGATAGTCCTTGGCTGAACACCAAGTGTACAAGTAAATACAGGAAAAAAGCTTTATTTATATAATAATCCTCTGGATTTTTTAAAAAGGCAGCTAATTGCTACCAAGAACAAAATATCACCAGTATTCGTCCCTCTAAATATGGGGTGGAGAGAGGTCATCAGAACTGCTCTTATTAATTAAGTAGCAGGTTTTTAGCAGTGGTATGGGGATGTACTACTGTGTCGGGGGGTGTTTACCTACAGCACCCAGCACATTCCTGTGCTGTAGGACACAGTAAATATACATACAGAAGCAGCACAGCTCTCTGCCTTAGCATTAGAAAAACACAGAAAGCCAGAGCAAAAATCCAGACTGATATGATCAAAATTTTCATACGTGCTGGTATGCACTCTCCTTTCCTTCTCCCCAAGTCATCTTCTCTTAAGTTCAAACTTTGGATAAAGCTGATTTGCATGCTTAACTCTGGGCATCCTTATCTTAGGCCCATTGGAACGAAGAGGTTTTGCTGTAACTGAATTTCATCTCTGCTGTGAGGAGTGTGAATTTTTCTTCAAACTCAACATGACCCTCTGAGACATACTGCGGTGCATACCATCAGGCCTCACTAGGTTATCTCCTCTGTGCTGCTTTTCCCATTGAATCATATACCGTAAGATAAAAATGAATGAAACGTTGAAAGAGCACACAGCTAAGTTGAAGGGACACAAATGTATGAGATCATGTAGGATTTTTGAAAGGATGACTGAAAGAGAACTCTTTTCAAGCATCTGGCTGCTATGATAAAAAGCAAGTTCTCCCTGTCCATTTGCTGTGGATATGATCTCATCTCAGGTGGTTTAAGAAATTGTCTCTGAAATGTAATTAGGTTAGAAAAACATGCACACTCCAGTCTGGAGATTTTGGAAGCACAGCTTGGATTTCCAGTGAAGTATGGTTGGAAAATGCAAAGGCAGTATCGCATTCCTTATCTGGTGATGCAGAGGTGTTGTAAGACAGAGAGGAGCTGGAAAGCCTTGGGTAGCTGTAAGCACCCAGGCACTGCAGCCCTGCTCGCTAACTCTTGGAATGTGCTCCTCAGGGACAGCCTTAGGGCTGCCCCTCTCATATCCCTCCTCCGCACACACCTTGTATTTCTCACTCACAACTTTCCCAAAGTCAACTGCAACCAAGAATCACAGTGATGGCAACAGGACTTGACTCAAAACACAACACCCAGCAAAACCAGAGGCCTCCAGAGATGGATCTCTGGTTTTGGCCAGCCAACTCCGGTTGCCTTCATTAGGACTTCAGGGTACAAGAACAACAGGTTTTTTTTCAAGGCTGAGCACCTGGAAAAGCAAGGCTCTTCCGTTTATACCTCCAAACATAGAAGGTGCTAACACCAGTACTTCCACTGGGGTGGATGACTCATTTGTAAACTGGAAGCTGGGCTTGGCTAGCTGGTGATAGCTGCCCATGCACATGTGGTGAGAGACAACATACCGCCGGGCTGCTTTCCGCAGCTCTTCATCTCCTCCAAGGTCCCAGCAGAAAAATGCTACAGAAGATACCCGATGAATCCTCCATTTAGGACCATATTATTTTACAATATTATAAAAGCCTTGGAGATAATGAAGCTAAGAAGAAATATGTTGGATACTAAGATCACAATATGTACAGCTTTGCACAAGTACACTTGCTAAGGTGACTGGGGTCTTACCACCAAAATACAAATGCTGATGGATGCAATCACCTATACATAATGATTTTGCAAATTAAAAGCACTGCAGGGAGCACAGAAAGAAATGTTGGCTGTCTCCAAAAAAACACATAGAAGTAGCACACCGAGGCTTTTTCTCTCTGAGTTTGTCTTCTAACACTCATGCTTGCAAGCAATATAAAACACAAAGTTGAATCTCGCCTTGTGCAAGAAAGTGTCTCACAGACATTGTTCAATAGTCTGTCAGGTATTTCCCATCTGAAAATAATGATAATTTTCCATACCTTAGGATACATGTACTTTATATAAATGTCAAACAGCCACTCAGCCTTTTCATAATTGGGCTTTCTCTGCATTAGAAAAAAAACATATGTTGATTTGTAGTCACCTCTGGTAGTGTGACTTGCAGAAAATTACTGGATCCTTAATTTAGACAAATTTAAAATGTAAGCATAATTGCACTTGAAAGAAATGCAGTTTTTGGCTGCACAAGCTGATCATCTACAATGACCAGATTCTGTTGCATCTGGAAAAAGATTAATTCTCTGACACCGAACCCTGAATTTCTGTTCTGTTGAACTTATAACTATTTAAAGATTCTTTCTAGTATAAACTTGAGATTGGCATATGAGAACTGTGGATTACTGTGTAAAGTCCCAGCTGGAGCAAGACTCTGAATGTATTGTGTAACTGACTCACACAGGAAGAAAAGGAGAACCTGGTAAAATACTTCATTCATTTATAAAATATGAGCTAAATTCTTGTCTCTACCAGTGAGCAGCCCTGAATTCAATACAGTCACACAGATATAACTGAAAGGAGAATTTGGCCACTTGTAGAAACAATAAACGTAGAAAGATTCTATTTGATTTACTATTTCTTAGCAAGATACAAAGTAAAGAAACACTGGGTGTTTTTATAACTATGGCTCTCATTGCCTTTAAAGAACAAAAAATGTAGGAAACAAGAAAAAGAGCAAAGCCTGCCTATATAAAAAAAAAAAAAAAACCAAAAACAAACCAACAACAACAACAAAAAAAACCCAAACTAATAAAGGTAGCTGCTTTCTGTTTTTTAATAATTTCTGGGATTCCGTCTTAGACTTTTAATGATATCCACTTGATTAAACAGCAAAGAAATTGGAGGAAAACTATGAGCAAATGATCAAATCAGTGAAAATTAAAAAGACATTTCTGTCCTCTGTCCTACTTAGAGTCATATGATCCACCAGGTATAAAACAACATAATGCCATTGAGACGAAACACTCTGGACAAGTTTCTTTTAAATGGGCAATACTGTGAAGCGTGAGCCAGGCAACAGCAATACAGTTATTTACAGTGGTGATTTTTAGATTCCTAAAATACAGCCAGTTTGTGATCAACAAAGTAGTTGAAATGACATGTGACTAGGCTGAGGTTTTCTTGGTCTGTATATAACCCCAATGTAAACTGAGACTAAACGGAGGCTAAATATCAAGAACTATGGAAGCTGCAAGTCAGCAAGAAATAAAATAAAATTCTTGTTTTCTCTTCTTTTCAAAATATGTTTTGATCGGTGCCTTCAAAGGGTGCTACTACCGAAGAGTGCCCCTCATGTGAATCTGTTGTTATGTCTAGCACCATTCAGCTGCTAATGGTTGTGCTCCAGGTCCCAGAGATAATTTTTAAGTTCTGAAGTAGCTCGCTTGCTCATTCCCCCCATATGAAGATAGGCTCCTTAAATGTTGCTCTTGTGTGACAGTCTTATTCAACTGAAATATGTTCTGAAGGATACATGCACATGCAAGCACGTGCATACCCCTACACACAATGCTACGTACACATATGTGTGTGCAAACACACACAAAACTCTGCAGGTACTTATACCAGGTCTGAATTTGTACAGGATTTTCACCCATGAAAGAGACAATTACGTTGAAACCAAAAAAATCTCATTATTTTCCACAGTGATAGTAGCATGGAGTTTCCAAGTATAAGATGACAGATACTACTTAGTAGGGGAATAATTTGGGGTTTCCCTGGTACTAAACAGAAAATGTTTCAGGAAATACACAGAAAGGCAGAAGCACAGTCACAGATTACTCTCTTGTCCATTCAGTTCTTATTTAGCTATTTTAAATCTGATACTAATTTAGCAATTCTTTCAGATATTTTAGTTCTCAGTTCACTAGCCAAAATTAACATCTTTGTGAGCCAATACTCCAGCCATCCCCATGCCTACAGTGAGCATCACCTCACCCAGATGTTCCCTGCCAAGAGCAGGCGTAACATGTGTGGAATAAGGGTATATGTTGTATTTACCTCAATTTAATAATTACTCTTCTGGGTGACAGTGACCACATCTCAAACATTAATAGACCCTATTGTGTGATCACGAGTATCTATCACAGCTGCTCCATAATGAATCTCATAAAAATATTCAATCAGTGATGGAGAGGGCCTTTGAGATCCACAGAATGAGTTTCAGATGTTTGCAGAGTACTCTGAGGTAGGCTGCAGCTCACACAAGGGAAACTCTACCAGGTGTTTGCAGTTTCATGCCTGCTGCATAAGTAATGTAACCCATAAAAAGGATTACTTTTTTTTTTTTTTTCCTCCCTCAGAGCAACTAAGACAGGGGAAGCAGAACAAATAAGAAGATAAAGAAGCACTTTTGGAAAAGGAAATTTTGACCAATAGGGGTGGAATTCACCTTAGTGTTATAGCATTTGATAGGGAAAGGCTAAAAGATGTCGGTTTTTTTGTGAGGGAAGTCTTGAGGTGTTTTAGAGGTACCAGAATGCATGAACATAGAGTCTGAATGTTGAAAAATATAATGTGTCCAATTTTGTGACTGAAATATTCAGTCTTTCCCCAAGTTTTGTGGACTATTTTATCTCCCGTCTTGCAGACAATATCTTAAATGTAAATAAATACATCTAAACTTCCATCCTCCTGGCCTTGGTGTCTCAAGTTATGAATCATATTACCTGCCCCTTAAATGTTTCCCTTTACTGAAATGTAGTATACAAAACCCTAGATACTTGGTCTATACCAGTGGGGCAACTATCTCAGGTTTGAAGAC
Source organism: Tyto alba (assembly GCF_018691265.1). NCBI lineage: Eukaryota > Metazoa > Chordata > Aves > Strigiformes > Tytonidae > Tyto > Tyto alba. The sequence goes on from NW_024881322.1 coordinate 14,950,454, forward strand.
GGCAATGGCAGTATGTGTTGGTCTTCCATACTTCTATACAGAGGGTAAGTGGCTTTTAAGACACAGTGGGACAAAGATCCAGAAAGTTTCAGAGTTGGTTTCAATAACATTCCCTTCCAGAGACTGGGACTATGTCCACTGAAAAGAAGCCACAATGCAGTCCTATGCTCTGATCTCCTGTTGCAGATTGCTTTCAGTCCATATACCTTCACACTTTTCCTTTATACAAGTCTTTTCTTCCCTATATGGTATTTTCCTGTGATAATTCCATGACTAACAAGGAATTTTACCCCTTTGCCTCAGTATATTTGTATTAGCGTAGGTGTAGAATCCATTCAATCTCTGCTTACAGACATGACAGCCAGTATAACTTATATACCAGTTATCTCATTCCTTGTATTTGCAAAGCAAGGCCATTACACAGCAGCTCTTTCTCAAGCGAACGCTGTCTATGAGTAGTTGTCCCATTACTCACATGGGGAAAAAACCCAAAACCAACAAAAACTAGAAGGGCCAAACCTTGAGAGGGAAATCCCAGGAGAGAAAACTGTCTTGTTAAAGTTTCCATTGGCAAACCTCAAGAACAGCTTTCGGTGGTAAGCGAAAATATCTATTTCTGGAGACAGGTGAGGATGTAAAATTGGAACAGATTAGGAGGGGAAAAAAAAGTTAACCAACATTTTGTGAGCCTCAGAAGCATTGCTGGGCACTGGACAGCTCTGTTGCATCCCGAGCTAAATGCAGAGGCTTCGGCAGAGCGGCCCCGGCAGGGTAGGGCCGGGGCGTCAGTCGGGCGCGCTCCTTTGATTCCCTGCCCAGTTCCAGCATAGCCTCCAGCAGTCTGAGGCTGAGGGGCAGCCTTAATCTGTGGCAGCTGGGCACGGCCATCGAGGCACCATATGACAGCCGGGAGAAGCCAAAGTCAGGCCGTCACCTTCCCCTGCCCTAGGATACCCTTTGCAGCGGTGGGAGGGAAGCTCTGGCCCCACAGGGACGCCTCCTCAGCCCTGGGTCCTGCAGGGTGTCTTAAGTGGACCTCAAAGGGCTTGATGCTAATCTGCCTTCAGATGTCTGTCCAGGCACATCCTCCAATCTCAAGAGAGACTACAGCCCCAGCCTCCCCCCAAGAAACCTCCCATGGAGTTAAATGCCCTTGCAGATTACACCAGAACAGAGACCTTTGCACCAAGCCCATCATTTCTGCACCACTGCGGTAGCATCCACTGGGACACCCTCCCGTGGTGTGCTTTGGGTGACAGCAGCTCCCTGGGGCCATGGCTTGGACAAAGCACCACGGATTGGGGAGCTAAATGCTGCAAGGGCATCTGGTTTCAATAAAACTGGAAACTGGGCCAAGTTTGGTCTACACAAGTTTCTTCCAGGTACAGCACTGACGTCTTATCTCTGCAGTATCTTAGCTTTTCCATACCCTTGTGTTAAAAGTCAAATCATATTTATGTGCATACACTTATAGCTTATGTGGCAATCTTCTTAAAAGACACATTAATATAATATCTTCATAGATGAGCCAGTAAGAAAACTAAAATTATAAATGACAGGGAACAATAAATCACAAGGTGATACTCTGAACATCCTCTAGGCTCTTTTGTTTGCATTGCAGAATCCAGAGTTGTGGGGTTTGTGGTTTGTTTTGGTTTGGTTTTTAAATCTGTACGTAACGTAAGATAACAGCAGTAAAAGAAAAGGGAGAAATGTCCGTCCAAATCTCACATGTGAAAACAGGTTTTTCTATATAGTTTAGTCTAAAAAACCAAGTCAGTCTACCTTCCCAAAAGGGCCAGACATAAAAACAACGTTATTTGTGGCTGCAGACATACTCAGCAATGTTCTGGATTAGCTTTAACCATTAGGTAATGCAAGATTCAAAACCATTACCTCCTTCATAAATCCAATTCATAAACCTTCAACTGAATAGTGCATTCATGTGTTTCATGGATGCAGAACCCAAGAAATAGAAGTTTAATAAATTCTTGTATTCAATGACTGGATCAGAACACATCTTCTCTTTAGACGGCTAGGAGATAGATGCTCAGACTGAACACAAAACTCAACAGCTATTTTCATCCATTTCTTGACTTCTTCCTCAAAGGTCGATTGGATCATGAGAATGATGAACCAAATTAACTTTTTTTAAAAAATTGTTCAGCTCACTCCTTCTTGGGGTTCAGTGGTGTTTAAAATATTATTTTTTTTTTAACTTTAAATGAAAAAAAAAAAAATCAGATCTATGATGGCTTGCTCTCTGATACCCGTAGGTTTTGCTCAGTGAAAAAATCCACAATCAGATATCAGAGAGTCAGTGTGACTTGCAGGCAAAGGGAGAAACCCCTTAGCTCCTCAGGTGTACACTTGCACTTTTGGTCTCCATAAAACAGGTAGCCCCCCTGCAGAAGACCTTGCTGTCCCCCTGGGTGGTTTCCCTTGCAGTGTTTGCCTGGTTATTGCCCCACAGAGCAATAACCAGGGTTCCTTACAGGCAGGGAAAGTTTTCCTTTCTTCTGGGGCAGACCTTTACTTTCACAGAGCCTGGCAATCGTTTTGGGTAAGATACGTGACAGTGTGGGATAGAAGATATATTTGGTGCCCAAGATATTATGCCACTGAAAATCAGCTGAAATCTTTCTTTTACTCATTGTCAGTCAGTCCATAACTTGTGGTTTGAAGCTGCAAGGGCAAAAGTCTGTAGCTGCCAAAAGTCTGTAGCTGCAGTGGCATGAAACTTTGGGTATTACTCAGCACCGAGAGCTACAGGAACAAAAGCTGATAGCAGTGGTGTGCACCATACCCAGCTCTAAAACCTGCCACAGGGATTAACCCCGGCTTCATTCCTCTCTCCTGGCTAGAGCCACAAAACCATTAGTTAGGCATGGGGTTACCAGGTCCCCCTCTCGTTCCCCACTGCTCCCCGAGTGGACAGGGAGGGGCTGTGACTATCCAACGCTAGGAAAGGGATGGTGGGATCAGAGAAAAAAAGCTCTGGAAGCAAACAATGCAGGGCAAGGATGGGCTTGCCTTGGTAGTACAATGAAAGACTTACCGTATATTACTGTAATGAGATGTTGTTGACAGATTAGTTTGGTGCTGTTGAACCTCAGGCACTCTCTGTGTCTCCCCTGCTTTTTACTGTATTCCTTCTCAAGGTTTCCCTTGTGGGGAGTGGAAGGAGGATGGGGCAGAGGTGCAGGAGGAAGGCAGTCTGCCACATCCACCCTTCATTAGCAGGAATGTCATCAGAGGACGATTTGGGTGCAGGAACCTGAGGACCTGGAGGGACTGAGCTGCAGTGATCAGTCGTGCACAAGGGCACACCAAGATCCTAACAGAAAAGTCACCCAGATCCCCTTCAGTATCAGAGCCAGGACAGATAGAGCGAAGGGCAGCTCCTCTTTGTGAACCCCGCTGAGTTAGCCCAGCCAATACGCTGACCACCGGGAAGAATACACCCCATGCAAAGGGTCAGATGCTGCTGTGATTTCTGTCGGTGCGAACTAGAGCCGTGTAATGGCAAGCAAACAGCAGTCCTCTGTCCTCTGAATTTGTAGTGGTGTGGGCCTTATGTCAGGATGAGACCCACAGGTCTGAAAAGGGTAGAAAGGGAAAAATAAGCACAGAGCAATATGTAACAGTAGAATGGAGTGTTTCTAAACAAAACGAGATAATGAGAGAGTATATTCCACCAGGATAATGTATCAGCATCTGTGGAAATGTGAAAGTGGAAATGGTTAAATTATTTTAGTGCTCTTTCTGGTATGTTTGAGTATCATGAATATTAAAATCAAGAGATTGATAATTTGGATATCTTATCAGAACAGAAATACACAGTCCCCAAAAAGTGTTAGATTGTATCAGCGTGGAAATCCCACTAACGGGAAATTTCAAAGATCTCCAGACAGATCCTTAACTGCTTCTGTGGAGGTTACGGTGCTCCCTTCTTCAAGATTCTGTTTTGTTATTTAGTCTTTAAAAAATATCTCCTCTAATAATTAAAAAAGAGCTGTATCTGAGAAAACAATCTCATTTGCCTGTTAGGTAGGAGGAGATCAAAACTTTGCACAGTGGCAGTCCCAGGGGACAAAGGGTGGCAGATTCACCGCTCCACGGTGTCGCATCAAGTTAATTCACAGTGTCACCAGCAGCACGAACCCACAGGTGCTAAATACAACCTCTCGGGAGAGGCACTGTGCGACCGAGCCTGTCCTCGGCAGATTTTCCTGAAATACCTTGCCGAGGAAGGGAGCTTATGAACACAGTATTCAAAATGACTGCTGTTTAACTAAACCAAGCAATTAATAAAACAGCCCACTCGCTGATCAGAATGACTAAAAACAAAGACACTGCTACGCTCCTTGTATGTCCTATGCTAGAGAACTTACCACTCTGCCAGAGGTGGATTTCTTGCTGTTGCTATGAAAGGTAGCAGATATGGGAAGATTTTCAGAATTTCTGCCATAAGCATTAATAATTATACCACTACTGAGAAAGAATATAGTGAAGGGGGAAAAAAAGCCATGTCCTCAAATTAGACATTTTTTCCAAGCCACAAATGGCAGCTCAGCTTTCCTTTTAATAAGCATTCAGAGTTGAATTGTCAGTGCTGCTCTTGCAAATTTCTGCCAAATTTCTTCTGTAAATTTTACTCAATTTTTAGTCTACCAAAATCATATTCACCTCAGTTGGAGTTTTACTGGCATTGGAAGTGAATGAAAAACTTGAGCAAGGACTTTGGAATGTGGTTGAGATATTATATGTCTTTGCATGTGTGTTTATTCATTTTTAAACATTATTATTTATACTCTCTGGAAGCAAGAGGAAAAAAAAAAAAAAAAAAAAAGGAGGGGATGTACTATAGGTTAGTTTAACAAAACAACAATGATTTGCATTGCTGCTGACAACTATCTTCACTCTCCAGCACTGAGAAGTGCCAGATGGTGAATTTGGAACAGTTAGCAGCAGAAAATGTGACCATCCCAGGTTCAAGGATTCTCTGAAAGGAGGATTTGAAAACTGGAACTCCACATAAGGATGCAATCCAGAAGCAGATCTCACTGTTATTGAAGAGGTGGCTGCGGGTAGCATGCAGTGCATTAAAAGTGCTTTAAGGTCTCTGTTCTATTATTTGTCTCCATTCAGCTTCTGAAAAGGAGGAGGAAAAATCTCTTCTGAACACATATATAGAGAGGATTTTGAAGACAACACCGGCAACATAGAAGTCAGCTTAAGAAATAGGAACATGTGTAACTGCAAGCAGGAACCTGGAGGAGAGTTCAAATTCAATGTTTTTTGGAAAGACTTGGCGAGTATATTGGTTATATATGCTGCCGAAACAAGCATTTTCCACTGACTGATGCTACCTGGTGGGATTTCACACCTTCACATTTTAAGGGGAAGGAATGGTCACACATCTGGCCAGCTGGAGCGTGGCTAGTGTGACCAGCTGCGACAGCCAGGGAGGCAACATAGGAGCCTGGCCTGAAAGTCAGATCCTTGTTTCCTTCTTTTTTCTTAACAGATTCAACACTGATAGAAGACAAAAGTGATGGTGTGTGGTATTCATGTCCCACAACTTTGAATATCTAGCTAGTTATCCAAGAGCTCTCTATTCCCCCTAACACCAAGACATACATATGAACTGGGAGAGTCATTCCATGTCTAAGACACACTGGGTAAATCCCCCCTTTTAGGGTACATGTTTTTCTTGACTACACTAAGTGCCTGCATGCCCAGCCTTTAGGTGAGCTTTGAGTGCCTAAGCAGACACATCATATCATCGCAGGCACCCTAGGGTGTCCCACCTGGCCTCTTACTGCCTCCCCAGAAGGGCACGAGTCTCTAGTAGATCATCTGCTTGGGCTCTGTCTTTCAAAGGAGAATTTTCATTACATTTGCCAGTCCTGTCCAAATGTCCTGAATACCTCTGGGCACATCTACAGTGGTGCCAGGCACCTGAATTGCTCCCTTAGTTGGGTAGGAATTACCAGGTAAAACCAATCCATTTTGTATTATCAAAAAATGTTTTGCAGTAGAAGAATGACAGTAAGACATAACGTATGAGGTCCATTGAACACACTATGCTTTCTCCAGCTGTGGTAGTTAAATGGATGCTTAAAGAAGAGAAAGAGTAAGGCCGGTATATATGAAACTTCCCTTTAGTAGTCTCCCATTCTCCAACTACTTTCAGTGTGGGAGTTCTTGATGAAGATGTGGTTCCTGTGTATTTCATAATCCTCGCTGGGTTTCTCTTCCAAGAACCTGTTCAGTCTGCCCTTGAACTCAAACTGGTTTTACCAAAAACAGAAGCAAAAAAGACAAACATCCTGCCTTCCCCAACCACCTAGCAGTACAGAAACGTATCCAAAAATAGAGAAAGTCCTCAAAGACTATGCGATCATTGCTGACTTAGTAAAAGATAAACAGAGACAGAACAGAAATAATTTCAAAATATTTTCTGCTAAAAATGGTGTTGGGGCAGGTTACAGGTAAGGCTCGTAAACATCCACTGATTCTCAACTGATCCCATGAAGGCCTAGGACTATGCTAGTACTTGGTCTGGAAAATGTTGGCCTTTTTTCAAGTTCTGAAGAACTGTAAAGAATTATGTCAAGATTTTTTTTTTTATCCATATTAAGCAATGAAAAGAGGTTATTGCACTATAAATGGAAAATCAGATTCCTTAAACATCCTGTATGCCTCCTTGATAATCCTTCAGTAAAAAAACACACCTTCAAAGTAATTTTTCATTAGTGGTCTTTGCAGTAGTACATTCTCCTTCTCTTTTCTCCTCTTGATCCCAAATGTAAAATGTATTCTTCCAAACCTCATCCATGATTATAAATTTTATAATCGTATTTATACCTCCTTATTTTTTTCATAGGTTCATCTATTAAACAAATTTAGATTTGAAAATATTGAGGGGAAATATCTCTTGTAGAATATATTTATTTGTAAAAACAGACATGCAAACACTGAGACAGGCAACAATATTGATATGGAAATCACAGCAAGTTCCTTTGCATGAAGGGTGGGAGAACATCTCAGTAGCATAAGGCAAAACATATTATAGGAATGGTGGCTACTTCAAAACCACATGTAATAAATTCAGGAGACTCACAGTGAATATGGGAACAGGCCATAGAAAAGTGCAGAGGTAGAGAAATCAAACAACCTGGTAATGATCTCAAGGGACAATGATTTTGTCTTTTTTTTTTCCCTCCTCTTTTTGATGTCACCAAAGGGCAGAATTCAAATTGTCAGGGTTGTAAATAATTACAAGAGAAGATGGTAAATTAATTACTTAGAAAAAGTAACATTGGAGTCCTGCTGAGGAACTGATATTTAGGCTATTGCCTTATGATATAGTTGAAGGTACAAGAGGCCTAGAGTAATTTGCAGCACCTCTCCAGAGGCTGCAGTTGTTCATAATATCAGAAACTTTATTTCAGGTGTCATCTGGCCAGACTTTGGGGTTACTAACAGTTGTGCAATGCCACAATAACTCCTTTGGTACCTCTACACATACTCTTTGAACTCCAGGGATGTAAAAAAATGAGACACATGCCCGAGAACGTTCCACAGGCCCAGGTTTTGAGTCCCTGGTGCCAAGGACATTAGAGAATACTGAACAGAATAGCAGTAGGAACTGGAAAGACTTTGGTAGATGTTTTCATAAGTTTACTGAGTTCAGGAGTGGTCTCCGAGGAAGAAGGATGACTAATACATAATGCCATAACTTTAAAAGTGAACCTATAGAGACATAGTAGGAAACTACACACTAGTCAGTTTGACATGAGTTGTGAGCAAAAGCCTTTGAAACTCTTTTAAGAGTCAAAAGGGAGAACATTTGGAAAAGCGCAGATTAACTGAAAATAGCCAGCGTGGCTTCAGGAAGGGGAGGTCACCATGGCTCACTAGCAGAGGGGAATTCTTCACGGATGTTACTGCTGGGCTAGGCAAGGGGCTACGGCGCACCACTGCTGGGGCTGCGCGTTTCTCAAAGCAGTCTGACACACTCCACAGCGGTAATTAATGGGCAAGGCACAGAGTTTATGGAATTGGAGGAGGCTGGGCACATTCGGACTGAGTATGGGCTAAAGGAGACACTACAAGAGATGACCTAAAATGGAAAATTTTAAACATGAAAAGTAAAAGAGGGCTACAAAGCACTGCAGGAACTTGAGCTGGCTTGAATAAAATTTTAAAAAAACAAAACAAAAACCCAAAACAAACAAAAAATCAAAGCAAACAAACAAAACAAAAGAAGAACAAACAAGAAAAAAACCCCACAAAAATAAGAGAGGAAAGCTTGTCATTGATTCAGCAGACGGTGACCAAGATCACCACACCACTTTCTTTACAACACTCCGCAGGGATGTGGGATAGCACCATCTTGCCAAGGATTTCAAAGTTGCTGTTAAATAATAAGCCCCTCAATGCACTGTAAGTTAGGTAAGGATTGCTGTGGCCTTTTTCTACAAGAGGGAAAACAGAAGTTCTGCAATATTAATGGCTTGCCCAAGCTCACACCTCCTACTTCAGCTGTCTGGCATGTCAGCAGTGCTCGCAGGAAAAAGGCAAAATCTGGGAGCAGGATCCTGGCAGGTAAGTTTTTTCAATACCTCGTAAATAAACATGCTTCAAATTGGGGGGGCAGATCTTGTGAGACAAGGGAATGATGCTGATTGATTCTCCCTGGGGATTTGTCTATTGAAGCCTTCCCTCTGCTCTCCCTGGCAAGCTCTGGTGAGGTCCCAGTGCTGGGAGCTCTCAGACACCCAAGGGAGATTCAGGGTGACTTCTTCCAGGGTCACCCTAGCAGCAAGATGATTTAAAAAAAAATCACCACCCCTTATCACCTGGTACAAATATCTCACATCCACCCAAGGTTTCAAAGATGCGGATGGAAATAGTGTCACAGTGCAATTGCACCTCACTTAATTGCCAGTCAGGAAACTCAACTGAAAGCTGCTCACGCCACACAAAAAAGTCCCGGAGGAAGGCTCACAAAAAAAGCATTGCTGATATCACCCAATTGCTGACAGAACTAATCAGAAAAGCCCTTTTTGTTTTATTAGCAAGCTCCTTCTGTCACCAAAGGCCACGATTCCCAGCTGCCGCCGCGCAGACCCTGTCCCCGGGAGCCATGTCAGGGGTAGGTGCAGGAGGGAGGCTGCGACCCCGCCAGCTGGGGTTTATTTTTAAGAGAAGTCTGGGTGCCTAAAGCCCAGGTCTGTTCCTTGGGAAAGACCATGATCCTGGAGCACCGTCTGACTGCCACGAGACCAAGAGGCTCTGTCCCGGGAACAGAGATGCCAGGGCCGCTCAGCCTCCTGCGCTACGTTAAGTCTTCCCTCAAAGTAATGAATCACAGAGCCACAGATTTTGCTCTGCGACCTTTTCCAGGCTTCTCCTACTGTTGACGGGAACTATAAAGGCCAGGACTTTCCACTGACTGCCTGTGGGTTTCAAGGCCTCTTTTTCCTTTCCTTTTCTGGTGCTTCATTGCCCTGTCTTACATATTTTAATTAGCTTTCCTGGAGGAGTTTTACAAGATGAAGATAAGAAGGACCTTATCCTAGGCAGTTGTTTGTCTTCACATTTTCCCTCAGAAAAAAAGAAAAGGACTTTCAAGGACTGAGTTCCCTATCTGAACCGTTATTTGAGGGGCTAGAGGACAGAAATGCTCTGGGCAGTCAAGCAGGGAACTTTAAAAGGAATCTATCTGAAATGCAATAAAGCAAATATTTGCAGGGATCTTTGAGGAATTCCAGCAAAACCAACTCCTCCCTTTTTATTAGCTTCACCAGTGCTTGATGAGGCAGCTACATTCTCCAAGTGACTGACCAAAGCCACTTTTCTACCATTATTTAAGAAGCAGCTATGCAGCTGCATGACTGTGTTACCCCACCAGAGAGGAACGTTTTGAGCCATGCCTTGAGCTGACATTTCTTTTTCCCAGTCTCACTTTTCTGGAAAGAGAAATATTTGCTTTCCTTCAACAACTAGCTTTTGGAGTCAGCCGAGTGTAGCTGGGAGACAGCACAATAAATATTGTTAAGCCACAGGGTAATTTTTTAATAAAAGATTGTGACCTGTGTCTCTCCTTTAACAGATATCCTGGCACTTACTAGCTCTGTATCCTGCGAGTTTGATTTCATAGTCTACCATTTGGCCCATAAATTGCCAAAACTGAACTCAGCTTCCCCTCATACATTCATCGCAGTTGCGGTTCTAGTGTCACGTCAGAGGCCGAGCTTGCACACCTTACTGAAGTGGCTTTAGAGCTTAGGAGAAACTGTGGAACTCCCTCCCACAGCAGGCTGGAGGGGTTAAAATATCAAAGGGTTTAGAAGTACAATTAAACAAATTAATGGAAATCCACAAGGGGCTATTAAACAGGAAGGTACAGACATAACCTCTAGTTCAAAAAGCACCTAGGCTGCAGACTGCCAGAAAGGAGGTAGAAATATTGGGCACATATCATAGTAAGATAGCCCTGTTTTTATGTGAAGATATCCTTTTTGGTGAAGCAATGACAGAGTGTTCACTAAAGAGCTAAGTAGCGTAGCAGATGTTGAACGCAAAGTTGAGCCCCATGAGGAGGAAGCCATTTTTCACAACACGGAGCTACAGCACACATATTTTATACTGCACATGTCCCTGTTATCGTCTCTTTTTTTTCTGAGTTTTGTTTTGATATATGCAACTGGTGTTCAGCTTATAGAAATCACCCCAAGAACAAGAGAAAAAGCAGGTATGGGAACAGACAAGAGCGCTACAGCCTCTGCCAAGGAGGTGTCTAGGTGCAGGGTTGCAGATTCAGAGAAGGTTTCTATAAGAGGAGGAATGGGAGATCTTGGAGAAGATTTAAAGATGGATTAGGGCTTGGATGGCAGAGAATTTGGAGGTTTAAGGATGGGGTTTGGAAGAGTTGAAATTGATGAAATGAAAGGAGGATATTTGCTTATTTGGTGGCAGGATAATGAGGAAATGATCTGTCCAAATGGGCATTTCTAATCAGTCATCTTTCTGATGGGAAGAGAACTAACTTTTCTTCTTCCTGTCTTCTCTTTCTCACATACGAACTCACAGAAACAAATGCACATGTCCTTGCTGGTCTGCTACCTACTCATAATCTCATTTTTACTACTGAGAACACAATATCAGATTTTTATTCTTTTGATAGAGGTTGGGAGAGTAAGAATGTCTTCACTTCCAGTGGTGATCTTGACACATTTTAACCCAATCAGTGTCTATGTTCTGGGCACTGCCTCCCAGAAAATAACCAATCCATTAGGACTGTACTGTGTCTCCCGGGAGAGAGACTGGCAGTAGTTTTTGCATAAGTAGCAAGAAGAACATAGTTCTTCAAGGACATCACAGGAGAACATACTTGCCTAACACATGGCTGACCAGAAGAATTGCATATGTTCAAAGAACTAGAAGAGGAGCATAGATAAACCAGGTGCCAGAATACACAGGCAAACAATATTTTAGTATAAATAATATTAACCAGAGTACTTTCTCTGCATTATTATGGATTTTGTAAAAGTTGAACAGGGTTATATAAAGGAAATAGAAAACAACTTTAAGAAAGTTTTATGAAGTACTACATATTTATTGAGATTACATTTTTGCATGTCCTTCCTTGGAGAGAGAGGAAACTATTCTAATACTTTTGTACCTCAGGAAAAATATGGACTATATACTTCTAGATATTTACTATGAATTTAAGGTCATCATCAAATTTTCATTATATACAATCTCTCTATATATATGTTGATATATATTTTGTTTGTCCTTGTAGTATATGCTTGTCTACCAAGTCTACAGCAAAATAGAACTCAAATGCCTTGACACACAAGAAAAAAGTCAAAGCTGGAAACTGTTCCAAACCACACCTCAGCCAAAAATCTACATCCAAACAGTCCCTGAAACACTAGGAACAAAAGAGTTTAGGCCCGTTTCCACTGTTATGAAATCTATCCTTCATTATTAGCTGCCATACAGGTGGTTTAATTTCGGTCCAATTCTCCTATGGACAAAGCAGACAACTAATGTGGTAAGTTGCATATCAGATTTTCCTCTTCTTGCTGCTATGCATCCTTCCTGTGTGCTGCTGACATAATGCTATTTAATTAACTTGAGACCCTGCTGTTTTGTTTGTTTTTTTTTTTTTTTTTTCCTTTCTTTCTTTTCAAAAATTGGATGTGTGATCAACATTCTTGTAGGAAATGGTTGCGTGGTTTTGAACACATTGTATTTTTTCCAGAATTAAAACAATAGTTTTTTATGGGTTGTGGTTTTGGGGTTTGGTGGGGTTTTTTTGAATTAGTTAATTTTTTTTCTTCAGCATTACTGGAAGAGGTGAGGGTATAACTGAACACTCAGTAATTGAGAAGGATTAGGAAAGGAATAGAGGGAATCGATATGGCAATGAATATTCATAATACAGAATGCAGTTCTGATCTGTCTGTCCTTTCCTCTCCTTGGCCCTCCATTCAGAAAAGGAGCCAGAAAACAAATAAAGGAAGATGAGGATTTCCAGAAATATGGAGTGGCTTCCAGACAAAGAGGGATTCAATAGTCTAGGGTTCTTTGTCTCTGAGGAGAGATGAATGTGACATGGTATGATGGAAACCAGGAAAATAATGGATACTGTGTTCATTAACTTCTGTTCCCTGATTATTGCATAATAAGTAAGAGCTACCCACTGAAATCAGCCAGTGAAGGCACCCAATGAAAAAACAGGTTGAAAGCAAAGTGGAGGAAGTACTTTCTATTTCACCCTGACTTATACCAAGCTCCTTATGCTGGGGCATCCACTGTGCCCCTATTTCACTCTCTCCCTTAATGAAATTTTTTTCTTCATGTTCTACATTGTCTTCTATATATCAAGTCTACTTGTGACTTTTTCCCTCCACCATGGACTATGGTCCTCTTCTACCTGTATGCCCCCTTGTTAATTGGACTGTCACCCAGGCTCTTGCCTTGCTCCACTTCCTACTTCACACTATGTTCCCACCAAACCATCTCAGACATGTTTTACTCAAAAAGGCCTTGGAAGTTTTTGACAGACCAACCTTAGGTCTTCCACATTTTGCTCTAGATATTTCCTAGGGGTTTTCAGAGTAGTCAGATGTTTGCCACAAGGTTGGCCTTGAGCCAGAACGACTCTCCTGGGTCATTCTTACTCTTTTCTGATTGTCCTCCCATTTCCTCTCAGTTTTAGGCTTTCATGAATCCCACTATTTACCCCAAACCACCTTGATTTTGTTGCCTCTGTAGCTGGAGAGAAGAGCTTCCAAATACAGAGCTGCTGGGCCTGCAGGTGAGCACACTCATTCTGGCACTTTGGCAGGCAAGAATTAGTTCTGTTAGGACACCAGGCAGAAGGGAGATTTAAGGGGGTGAAAGATGGACGAGGAGGAGGCAGACCAAGTTTTACACTGCTGACCACTCAGGTAAAAACATCCCTCTGTGGTAGGATTGCACAAAGAGCTGTAACAGTGCTCATCCGTTTTCCACACAAGCTTTATTCTTGCTTTCACCCAGGTGGTAAGAAAGACACAATGAAGTAAAACAGGAAGGCTCTGTAAGTTTTTGGCATGGTCTTTGTGCTATGGATTTTTCAATCTTCTTATGTCCTGCACAGTATTTTTAAAGACCATCCCAATCCATATGGCTGGTGCAACTTGGGAGTATGGATGCCAAAAGGAATAAATAAGTATGTGGATGATAAATATTCATGGTGCATGAAATAAGAAAATAAATTGTTCCTTCAGAGGGAGAAAAAGAGACAATAATACCTAAAGTATGGGAGATAATAATGAATACTGTAGTGCTGGCAAGAACATGTCAAGAATTGGTACACATATGCTATTAATAACTTCTTAGATATTATCCTTTTTGCTGCACAAATAGGTTTGCTTTTAACCAGCTCAGTAGGAAGATGAAGAAAATGGTACAGTGCAAGGGAAGGCAAATATTTCCAATTCCTCCACTACAAAGCCATAATAATGTCCTTAAAACAAGGCATTTCCCACTCCTTTATCTCTAGCTTCTCTGCCAAAACAAGCTTCTCGTGTTGGCTCAAATTGCATATGTGCCAGACTCAAAATCCAGAGTCTTTATTTTCTGGGTTTGGAGGTTTGGATTACTGGCTAGTACCTGTCTCTATAACCAAAGAAAATAATACCAGAGCTTCAAACTCCCTAGTGACCGATGTATGCATTTGACATTCGAAGCCTGCCAAACTCATGTCTTCATTTTAGGTACTACTGGCCTAAGTTATGGTACAGTATACACCAAATCATCAGGTGCATAGCATTTATACAGTGTCATTTAATGGTATGGAGATCTGACCTGAGAGTGAAAACAGTTAAATCCAAAACTATGTTTAGAGTGAAAAAATGCAGGAAATATAAAGCAAGTGCCCACATCAAAGTATCTGTGACTACTCTGAATGGCATTTGCACTGTCAGGCTCCCACAGTATTATTTGCTTTAGCATTTGTGGTTGATCTGCAGTCGGACTAAGCAATATACTTCAGGAGTGCATCTGAGGAGATAATCGAGGAAAACAATGGGCTTTTGCTCTGTTTCCTGAACAGCATCATCATCAAAACTTTCTGAAATCAAAAACAAAAACACAGCAAAACACAAAGGGGTCAAGTCCCGGTCAGGCTGGAACCTGGAGAGTGGCACATGCTGCTCTCCCTCCAACCAACGTTTTCCTACACCTTCTCTAAATTAGTCACAAGGTAAATCTTTCATGGACTAAACGAGGTGCTAAAGAAACTCAAATTAAGATAAAACAATGGAGATGAAGTTAGAGGAGATGAAGTTAGAGGAATTAAGCTGGTGTCAGAAGCTGATTTACGAATTACAGTTAAGCAACCAAAAAACCTATTAACTTTCACGTGTTGCATGTGAGGTGACTCCAGAGGGTTCACCTTGTCCTGGGCCTTCTCCATGGCAGAGAAGAATGCTGGGCACTTTGCAACAGGACATCTAAATAAATGTGTCACTAAGAACAGTCTCATGCACCTCCTCTTAGATGTATGAAAAGAATGGGATACATTTGCAAGGCACACAGTATTGCAATATTGAAGCAGAGCCCATTTTTGCATGTCTTTCATTGGCTCTTACAAGCCCTCCCCAGATTCTTTTGAACTAAGGCTTGATGAACTTTATTTTAAAGGAGAGCTTAAAATCACTTGTCATCCTCAGTCTTTTTTCTTACTATACCTGCCCTGGGAAAGGAAATTGAAATTACTTCCTTTTTAACTCAGCGCTGAGGCTGAAGGGTCTCTGCAGTAACAGCAGTCATCTTACTATACACAGGTACAGTCCCTGGCACACAGAACCCCAAATGAAGAGCACCACTGACAATAACACATACAATTCACTGCCAAAGATAAATCCATGAAACATGAGACCTAAAAATAATTTTAAATATTATTTTCACAATGTTTTGTAATGTTCTGTCCATACTATGTGGTTTTCATCTGTTTTGTTCTTTACTACAAAATATATTCTTAAGATAAAATAACCTTTTGTAGAACTATTTTGGATATTAACTGTAGGAAATATTTCTGGGACCAGTAACAACCTAAAACTTGGAAAGAACTTCTAAAGTTTGATCTTCCAGTACCTACATATCATCTTGACATTTTTACCCATGAAGAGTGAGTGTCAACTGCAACCAGTCCAGAACAACAACAAAAGGCTGCAGCAGGAGTTCCAGGGGGCCATGACAGAAGTAGAGTCTATGATCTTTTCTATATGTTCTGAGTGAGAGTCTCAGTGGTTGAGACAAAAAAAAAAAAAAAAAAAGTGGCCAAGACAAACTGCCCTGCTCTGTCATCATTTTCCAACCTATTTCAGCTCTTTGGAGCAGAGAAGAGCCAAAACCCATGTGTGCTTATCTATCATACCCAACTTTGAAATGCAGAAAAACTTCCAGAGGATTATCTTTCACTAAGGACTGTCTTACTCATTTTATGTCTCTTGGGTTATATCCTTAACTGGCGTAAGTGACTGAGCCAAACAGTCACTAAGCTCAGCTGAGGTCTGCCTACTGCCTGTCAACAGTGCTCATGGCTTTCCTCTTGACTTCATTGTCTTCTGCTTTTTATTGCTGAAAAAGGGCGAACAGGTGCACCTCACCATCATTTTGTACACTTCTCTCAGAGACCATACTCTCTTTTTTTCCCCTCCTGGGACACGTTCCTCAGAAAAGCCCATAGTGTCCAGGCAGTCTCAGGCACACATTCAGGCACACTTTGGGTAACTGGGAGCATCTCACACAAAAACCAGGTGCTGTATTCTCTCCCTACCAAAGAGCTTCTCCTTCCTTCATACGCTATTAATATTTGCCTTCCCTGAATTTTTCCTATTTTTTTCCTGATTGGTCTGCAGTCACCACGTATGAACACAGTAACCCACATGCTAAGTGAGCACATGTCACACAGTTGATTACATAATGGCCTACTAATATTTTCCATATTATTTTTCTCTCTGTTCCTAAAGTAAAATTATTCCCTGTTATTTGCTTTGTTTTCTTTTTGAACTACCATTTCATTTTTAGCAGCTATAATTACTGTTATGCTGACATCAAAGCTATTGATTTTTTCTAAAAGAAAGTAACTACATCAAGCACAAAAATACATAACACTTCTGTAAATAGAGACAGCAAAATATATAGCAATTACTGAAAATTTGCCCAAACAAATTATAATTCATTTTTCAATTGAGATATAAGAACTAATGACAACCCAAGGATAATCAATTAATTGAACACCACGTCTTAGATACAGTATTGGGCAATTATCTCATGGGATGCTGTATCTGTTGGCTGACTGAGATTCATAAAAAATTTCTGCCCTAAAGGAATTTCAATCTTGCACTTGACCCTGAAATATCTAAGAATGTTTGTACAGTCAAAATTCTTCCCTTAGTGATGTGCCTCCGTGGCACATAATAAAAGGATAAAGACAGGCTGAATCAAAATTAATGCTTAATGTGATGAAAGCCTTTTCCAAAGGAGTTTTATGGTACTCAGCCACTTGTTGCTGGTTCAATAGTCAACAGTAGCTGCTGTACAAAACTGTTCTTCCAAGAAGCATTGGTTTGTACTTCAACATTTTGCTACAACTTTCAGGACCAGCTTATTGTACAGTTGGCTTGTTATATCATAGGAATTTGGAAATTACAGGATACTACCAGGAGAACAGCAGTGTCCAGTCTCACAGGTTGTTGTAGTAAATCTACCTTCAGAGGAACATGGAAGAGCCCTTACAATAGTTAATGGTAGAGTGGTCTCTTCATACGATGAATGTCTTCCTAACACTGAGTAAGTGCTGACATGAAAGAGTATCTCTCTCATTTTTTTTATTCCCATGTGAAAACATGGTGGATTTTCATCTTATCCACAAACTTTTAAAATCACTTGAAAACAATCCAATTCATTTTTTAGCTTCTTTGGAAGTCTACAAGCCCTTTGACACAAGTCAAGTATTGGCCAAGCAGAGGAAGTTGCAGTTAGCAACATGCAGTTAGCTTTGTGTTTCATTATATGCTTATCTATGCACAATCAGCATACTCACTTCTGAGTATTGCATCCTAAGAGATCTCTCATTCCAGGAAATGGGGTAGGCAGCAGAAAGCAAAATAAAAAGATGCTTATTGGAGAAAACCATGAGAAAGAATGGAAGGCAGATGGATCTGACCAGCAGTCCCTTGGGCTTCAACCAGACCATAATTATCTACCAAAGAGCTCACTGATGGTGTGACACCAGAGCCCATCTCAGGTCTGTGCAGCAACCCCATTATTCACACACATCCCAAACAACTCACCTCCCAGACAGAGAGGAGCCAGTTGGGGTACAAGGTCTTCCATCTTCTGCACATTCCTTCAGGCGAAAAATGTCAAAAATTTTTATATAGTTCTAAAAAGTAAGCATTTTATAAGTTATGCTTTTATATGCACACATACATATGCTTAGGTGTTAAATAACAGTTTTTCCTTCAGTTATGAATTTCAGTTCCCCTCCCCTTTCTTCACCTCCTTTTTAGTCATTCTAGGAGTTCTCCTTGGCTAGCTGGCTTTTCTTACCTCTATGTTTTTAAAATTATTTCTAACTGGAAATGAGTAAGCTATTGCTGTGAAGCTCATCTTGAGGATTTGTAAGATACTACAGTTAGTTAATCAAAACACTTGTCAAAAAAAAAGTATTTTCTTTTACATTTTTTAAAAGGAACACTAATTTTTACATTTTTCAAGGAGAATATGTATTGTTTCAGGGTCAGAATTTAGGAAAAAAACCCCAAACAAACAAAAATAAAACAACCAAAACACATATTAGAGCAAATGAAATAGAAGTAAAAGATCAGTTCTCCCATAGGGCCCCTTATTATTTTAGCAAATCATAACCTAGCTCAAAAATTTCCGTCTTTTTAAAATGCTTAAAAAGTTGATGTAGATAATGGTGTTTGCCAATGGAAAAAATCTTTTTGTTTGAGTAGACCCTAAAAGTCTTGTGATTTTTATTCATTTGAAGATTACAAAAGATGACAGAACCCATAAATCAAACAAAAATATTAGTCACAAATAGTCCAACATGGTTTCTCATAGTCATGATACATCCTCTATGCATTCAGGTCATTCTCATGATCCATCTTCATCGAGTTTTGTTAGGCTGTTGTTCAGAGCCTTCTGATTAGTTCATTCTTAGAGTAACAGCAGTTACAAAGCAAAGATGTAATAATGTACACACAAACTTCATGGGACATACATAGTGACAAAGATCATAAAGAGACCAGCAATGGCAGAAGAAACCATCTGGCAGTCAAAACTTGTAAACTGCTAGAGGTATTATTTATTTTTATTACCATAAGGTATTAAACAAAATGACAGATTATTACCTATTTGTTTCATACCAGTGCCATTCTTGGCAGTGGGTAATGCACTAAGTAAACGTAGTTTCTATCAAGGAAAGATAGCAATCTAAAAACCAGATACATGAAGAACAAAACACACCAGGAAACTCAGAGATTGGGATTGGCAGCTTTTAAAATATCTGATTAATACACTAATTTATTTTGAGTACTGCTGTTATTAATGAGTTAGTGTGAAGAGCTGTAATCAGGATGTGTGGACCATTTGCTAGGTGCTCTGGAAACACACACAAAGTCATCAAGAGAAAACTAATGGAGACAGGAGTGTGAGCTGGAAATAAATGGGGTGTTGAAGCCAGACTCATTATTAGTGTTACTGAGAGGGCAATGTGAGGAGACATGATGTGAGACGGGATCTCAGACATCCGTTAGTGTTTCCTTCTCCCCCAGAGGAACTGCAACTCCAGACAAGGAAGCATAATTGGAGAAAGAAAGAGAAGGGTAGACAGACTTGTCTCTAACTCTTGTCTAAAGAGTGTCTCATTTGCTCCTCCTGTTTCCCAGCAGAGAAAATTTCCAACCTCTCCTTGTCCTCTGCTACTTCAGTTGCAGCAGACAGGTATGATTGACCCACACACATACCATTATCAAACCGACATCAGGTCTGAACAGGGTTTTGATAAGCAGGTTGTTGTCTCTTTCCATGGCCAGAGAAGAAAGAGTTGTGCTAAGATGGAAGTTATTTTATTAAGGATTAGCTATAATACAAACAGGGTTCACAGGTCTGCTCTGCTGCTACCTAACCCTGCTGCCTGTCCTCTACAACTCCCTGAGTTTTAAATCTAGGTTTGCTCCTTAAAATGGAGCTTTTGCCCAGCCTTCCACATACCTGTCTTGCCAGAGAAGAGCAGGTGGGTACATAACTCATGTCTGAGCTCCAGGATGAACATTTCCACGTGCATCGACTTTGCAGGGGCAGCAGCAGAGACTTCTGTAGCTGAGAACAGACCTGAGTTCCCCACTCCTCCCAGGTGTATCAGCACTCATGTTGATGACATAGCCTGTGGAAAGTGGGTGGTGACCAAGCTTGCACTCCCAACCTCTTCTCCATTTTCTGCCAGTTTTCAGGGTCCCACATTCAGTTCTCTCCCCTGCCCAATGAGGTGAAAACTCACACCTCTCTCCTCTCCTCCCCCAGATGCAATTCTCTTACAGGGAATAGCTCTTCCATAACACACAGACACAGTCCCAGAGCCACACTCCACAACTGAGTTCTCCCAGTTCTCAGCCCAGGGCCATAGCACCAGGGTGCATTGCAGAGCACCCAAGTGCTTGCTCTCTTTCCTGCTGAGCCAAGGAGTCTTAACCAGTTATCTTCAAAGGCATACAGCTGTGCTGGGAAGAGTGGGGAGTAAAGCGTATGTCACCCAAAACAGCTTCTAATTCAGTGGTCAAAGTTCTTTGTACTTGGCTGGTGGTGATGCTGAAAGAAATAGGAGAGACTTGAACTGAGGACATGCACTCGTTAGGAGTGCCAGTGCTGTATCTGCTAGGGAGCTCTAAGAGAAGATGCTGACAGAAAGGGAGTCTTGGGTGACTATGGGGAGGGATCTCCTTCAGTTTGGAAAGGAAGAGTTTTAATATCTCCCACAAGAGAAGGATTTCAGATTATGCATCCTGAATCATGTGCCATGCAGCATCTCTGAATAACCTCTGGAGATGAGCAGACACCCATATCCCCCACTTTTCTCTGGGGCTAGGTCCAAGCACACTGCCTGGTCACAACAGGGTCTGCTTGAGATCACAACCTAATTCTTCCCATTCAGGAAAGGACAACAGCCCTGAAGAGGACGGGCTTCTGAAAACTAAGTACTTACAAATCCCAGTGTTGCCATGCTTAGCTCCTTTATTTTTTCTTTCAACTATTTTGATGCCTTTTCCTAGGAACTTCACAGAGGATCTCTTTGAAACTCAGCACTTGTCAGAAGTCTTCTGACATGATCTGAAAGATAGTAAATCTCTATTTGCATCTATGACTAGGCAGGTCTGCATCTAAGGATGGCAGGCATATTGGCAGTTACAAGACTGAGCCCAACTGTGATCTCAGCACCTGCGTGTAAATCAGCACTAATTACATGATATGGAAATTCCATAACATAGAATCACTCAAGCACAAAATGGACAAATGACACAGCACTCCTAAATGGGCTCATCTTTCCCCATTTCTTCTCCCTTTATATATCTGCCATCTTCCTCATGCTAAGCTGTATATCTCCCAGATAAGGTCTGATGCGGTAGGAGTTCTGGGGATGCCACCCCCAGCATGTTGCAAGGGTTGTCCTTTGCCTGGACTTGGAGTAACTGCTTTGCACACTTGACACCATTTATGTGTACGTTTGCAGTTGGAGTTTGGAGTCTTCTGGTTTTAAACTACCTAGTTCTGCATGTAGGCTGATTAAATAGAAATTTCCTTCGGAAATTTAACAAATATTGCTATGCCATACTGTAGGAACATGGCTTTCTTTAAGCCCAGACTTACTTCTAATATTATCCATAATGGGTGAGTCATTGTTACTGTAAACTCAGAGGGAACTGAATTTGAGGATTTGAGGACAAGGAACACAGATTTTAAAGAAAGCAGGCTTCATTACTTAGGTTTTTTATGGAACAGCTTGTTTCTATATGTATTATTTAAGAATGAGATATAGCACCGTCATTTTATTTCTGAGAAACATGATTAGTCATCAGAGAAACATGTCCACTTTTTCTATGAAGGTGTATGTTTCCATAGTGCATGTAAGGATATTTTCAATGGGTTAGATAGGCAGCTCATGTTTTCCTTACAGAACTGAAACATTGGACTTGATTACTGTACCCCAGATTAATGAAAAACGTGAAATAATATGATTAGAAACACTGTAACAAAATTGCACCAAAGCCCATGTCCTGGTTTGAGTGAATGGTGGAGTTTTTTTGGAGGCAGGGGAGGGGGCTATCGGGGCAGTCCCCTGTGAGAAGCTTCTCGAAGCTCCCCCAGCTCCAAGTCAGCTCCACTTCTGTTTGGGAAATTGAGCCAATCGGCTGTGCCTCTGCGATAACGTATTTAAGAAGGGACGTGGTGACGGGCAGTGGGACTTGTGAGGAGGAATTGCTGCAGCTGCATGAACACCAAGGTCAGTGGAGGAACGGAGGAAGAAAGGAGGGGGGAGGTGTGCCGGAGCAGAGACCCCCCTGTATCCTGTGGTGAGACGGCAGGGTCCGTCCCCCCCCGCCACCCATGGAGATCTGTGGTGGAGCAGACATTGATTTATGGCCTGTTGCTCCTGCTCCGATGATCAAGGTTCTGTGCCCGAAGAAGCCCGGGGTCTCATGGGAAAAGGCAGCCCCGCTGCTGTAATTCAGCGCTGGGAGGATTGCAGCATGCGGGGGAGTCCCACGCCGGAGCAGCTCGGGAAGGGCTGCAGCCGTGGGAGGGAATCCAGTCGGAGGAAGTTAGTGACCCATGACGGAGCAGTGTGGGGAACGCTGCGGCCCATGGGAGGAATTCATGTTGGAGAAAGTTTGTGGAGGACTGTCTCCTGTGAGAGGGGGACCATGATGGAGCAGGAGGAACAAGTTCCGGACACTCCCCTCACCGAACATGAAGGACGTGGCAGCACTGACTGCACCCCCCATTCCCTGCCCCTGCGCCACTGGGGGAGGAGGTAGAGATATCGGGAGCAGAGCTGAGCTTGGGAAGAAGGGAGGGGTGGGGGGAAGGTGTTCTCAAGATGTGGCAATGCTTCTCACTGTCCTACTCTGTTATGTGTTGTTAGTGTCTGTAATAAATGTATGTTCTTTTTTTTTCTTCCCCTAACGAGTCTGCCTTTATGCTCATGACCATAAAGGGGAATTTTCTCCCCATCCCAGTCCTATCTCGAACCCCAAGCCTGGCTCTCTGTCCCTTCTCATTGCCGGAGGGGAAGGGAGAGAGAGGTGCTGCATTGTGGTTGGCTGCCAACCAGGCCTAAACCACGACAGCCCAACTGATGTTATCTCTGCAAAATGTTCATGTTCAAGTCCATTTTTTAGCCTATTTAAACCTCTGAATGAAAGCATTGCCTGTCTGTTCACATGACTGCTCACATCTTGCTTTTACTGACACAATTTTTAGTTTGCAAGGTATTAATGTAAGAATCAACAGCAACACACAAATACAGGCTAACTCCTTTTACCATCTGCAGTACTAAACCATCTTTTCAGCACCAATCCACAACTACAAGATGAAGAAGAAAGCTTTTTGTAGTATTTTGTTATCAGAAAGGCTAGGCTCATGTTACTTTTTCACTTTGCTGAATAAACTAAAAACAAGACTTCAAAAAAGGTGCAACTGCAAGTTACTGAGCTGAGGAGCTGCAATTAGAAAGGAAATGAAGAAAATGGACAGTGGGGTGCCTTAATGTGAAATATGACATTGATAAAGCAAAGGAAAGCTGGAACTTGAGCAGTAGATATTTCAACTGATTACCAAAGATAACTTGCATTCTTTAGCACAGTCAATTTTGCATTTGCTCAGAAGGATTAAAAGGCTCAGTAGTTGCCACATCATTAGAAACAACATATTCATATAAATAAATAAGTAGAGTTCCCCTTTAATTACTGCTAAAGGAGGCAAAGATTCCAGACGGCTATACACCAGGAGTTGTGTGGGACAGGAAACAAGGGACTCCATTACTGGAACAAAACACTCATAGTTTCCAGAGTAAAGGTCCTAATTTTTCCATTAAGCAGACCATATTTAGGGGAAAATCTCAGGTTAAGAATTGAAATGTGCCATAAGTGAAAACAGAATTAAGAAATTAAACATATGTTAAGAACAGTTAACACAGTTATAGATTTAATTTGCAGTTGTAGAAATCAGTTACCATGTAATGTTTTGTACCCTAAATATAACAACTGTATACATTTTCCTTTCATTAGCTTACTCTTTTTATTGACTCACTGTATTTTTCCAACTGCCTGATATTTAGAATAGGGTGCAGCTTAGGTACAAAAGTTGATAGAATTTAGGAGACATAGTATAGACTACTTCTAAAATTGCAAATTAAGAGTAAACTTGGTTGTAAAAACTGGAAAATCCAACTATAAACCGCTTTGACTGGCATATATTCTGGTCTGTGGAGAAACTTTCCATTTCTAAGGTGTTCTCAGTTAGCATCGGTTGCCCAACCATGGTGCCTGAGAAGGAGAATTTCCATATGTATTTTCTTCATAGCACTCTCCACAGTAAACTTTATCTCTATGGCCACAGGAGAGAGGCTAGATGCTTGGGACGAACTTAATATGTAAACTTCAGAAGAGAAACAATTCTAGCTACTTGCACGTTTCAGTGTTATTAATCTCAAACTATTTGCAGCAGAACCTTTAAGCGAAACATGGATTTTCTGAAGGGACCTGATCTTTTTCTTTTTTCTAAATTATCTGATGATAGGCAGAAGTGATCCCAGGGAAAAGGCAATCTTCTGTCATAAGCTCAGCTTGTCTGATAGAGGTCCAAACCACCACAATTTACAAGATTTTGCCTTTTACAGTCCCTTCTTTGCAGTAAGAGGTAGATCTCAGACATCACTGCAGAAGAAGGTTGATTCATAGTGAGATGCAGAACACAGTGAGCCATCCCTCTGGGAGGAAAACAATCCATGCAAAATTCAAAAGGAACTTATGCTTACTGGGACATCCCATTGCCACTTTTCTGCTAAACAAAGCATTAGAGGGGATGGGAATGTCTGTTCAGGAGCAAAAAGAGAATAAAGCTCAAAGCAGTTTCACAGGCCTCCTTCAAAAATGCATGGGAACCCTTCCACCACTGTTGTCGTGGATTGCTTTGCTGAAAGGA
Organism: Tyto alba; assembly: GCF_018691265.1. Lineage (NCBI taxonomy): Eukaryota > Metazoa > Chordata > Aves > Strigiformes > Tytonidae > Tyto > Tyto alba. Next base: position 14,975,243 of record NW_024881322.1, read on the forward strand.
AGTCACACACAAGGCTTTCTTCACCAGAAGATCTGTTTGGATATAATTCGTACTCTTGGCTTCTTTAAGATGCATGGATTTAATTAGGACAAAAATAACACCATCCAGCATCATGATGAAGAATGGGGGATGGAGGCCTGGTGAGATTCAAGAACCCTCGTGTTTGGTAGAAAGCATGCTAGAGATCATGCCAGCCTCTCGAATCTTATTAGGCAAAGACAAAGAAATGAGGCAACATGCTTTTAGTATTGCTTATTAGAAGAGGAAAACCAAAAATGTGTTTGGCTGCAATTTAGCACAGAGATAGGGAGGATGTATTGAGACTGCTCTCTGATGTGAAGAGGACTTAGAAATTAGACATTTCACCAGTAGGTTGATACCTTATGTGCTGGTTTTGGCTGGGGTAGAGTTAATTTCCTTCTCACAGTAGCTGGTGTGGGGCTGTGGTTTGGATTTGTGCTGGAAAGAGTGTTGATAACACAGGGATGTTTCAGTCCCTGCTGAGCAGCGCTCACACAGCCTCAAGGCCTTTTCTGATCCTCACCCTACCCACAAGTAGGCTGGGGGGGCACAGGGAGCTGGGGGGGCACAGCTGGGACACCCCAGCCCACAGGACATATGCTCAGCATACCGAGCTGGGGAAGGAGGAGGAGGAAGGGGGCACGTTGGGAGGGATGGCGTTTCCCTGCCCAAGCCCCCGTCACGCGTGATGGAGCCCGGCTGTCCCGGGCATGGCTGAGCCCCTGCCTGCCCGTGGGAAGGGGGGAATGGATCCCTTGCTTTGCTTTGCTTGTGTGCGTGGCTTTGGCTTTACCTGTTAAACTCTCTTTATCTCAACCCAGGTGTTTTCTCACTTTACCCTTCCGATTCTCTCCCCCATCCCACCGGGGGGGAGTGAGTGAGCGGCTGCGTGGGGCTGAGTTGCCGGCTGGGGTTAAACAGTGACACCTTGGCATTCCTACCGAGTGCTGACTGCTACCTACAGCAACAGTCTCACTCATCCTATGGCACATTATTAGTCCCGTACTAATGGTAAGGAGTCAGAAGAAGACACATCTTCTAAAACCGATGGAAATAGCCTTATTAAACTAGGTGAAATACCTCTATGTCATACTAGCTACAACTTTAAAACAAGAGTAGTCTCTAGACCTTTGCCTGCTCAGCTTCATGCTATTGATTTGAAAGAAAATATTACTTGCTCTAATCTGAAGAACACTACAAAAGTTGTGTCACATCTCTGAGGAGCAGAGGGGAACTCACCATCAACTATCTGCTCTACTTGGTCTATTTTGACTGGTGAAGGCCATACAGTGTTCATCTGTCAAATCACTGGGTTAGCAAGTAAGTTGCAGCTAAGGCAGTATAGGAAGACCCTCTTTGTTTTCAGAAATATTATCCATTTAGAAAAAGGTTTTATAAGTAATACGTAAAGTGTGAAATGTAAACTTACCCAGGGATCAGCAAAAGCAGAATCCGTTTGGGATTCTGTAGTGGCTAATCAAAGCTGACATTGCCTGCAGGTGACCTATATGCCAATTTAGCACAGCTTAGAAGTATGCAGACCATCGAGTGATTATACAGATTGTTTTTAGGAAGCTGAAAATACCTAAGTTGATTTAGGCATACAGTTGGAAAATACTTTTGGAGCATAACAGAAGGATTTTAAAGGCAGTTAAGTATGTTCTGCCATAGACAAAACCCCAAGGAAGAAACAATGGCAAACTGATAAACTGTGGTTTCTTGTGTATCAGAGTCAGCTACACCAGTAGAAGAATCAGCCTTTCAAGGTTTTGGTATGTGTACCAATTGCAGTAATGCAGCAGTGGAAAAAATCCATGCATCTGTGAGGAATATTATGGAGGTTCATGCTGCAGGCTGAGTTTGTCAAATTAGTTAACCAAAAAAATTATGCATATATTTGAACTACTATATGCAAAATGTATGGTGCACGAATCACCTCTCTTCTTCACTACAGCATACAAGCAGGTGGCCTTGTTTTTGACAGTGTATACAAATGGAAGAATTGAAGAAGAGAAGGTAAAATATATGTGTTTTTAAAGGATTATCACTTAGGAAGTACAGGGTTTGATAAGAAGAATGTCTACAGGATCTCTGTGAAAGGCCCTGTGCAAGTCAAGCTGTAGCTCTCTCTGCCATCTTGGATGTTTCTCTTTGAATACTGGCCATCCACAGAGCTTTTAAAATGTCAGTCATTGCTATGGGGATCCTCTAATGGATATTGCAGGAGCACAGGGATTTACATCTCATAGTTATCTTTCTCAGCTGAGACGTACAGACACAACTAAAATGCAAATAATAAATATTAATAACTCTTCCTAAGACTTAAAGTAATCACTTCAGACAGTTAAATATTATTGACGTAGGCCCCCAATGTGCTTGTCCCTGTCTCATATGTAATTTTCTGCTGAGGTATAACATCACCAATGGCCAGTTTAAGTGTATGCCACATATTTTCATGATATGCTCTTCCTTACACAGGATCATAGCGGTTAATCGATGGACCAAGCTCTACTCTTAGTTACAGCAAGGTGACTCTGGAGCAAATCCTTGGATTCAGTTGAATTACATTGGTATATAACTGAGAGGAATTTCCTCTGATGGATATGATTTCCATGCATGATATACGTACGTTCCTCAACAGTAATTAAGACCAGATGGTGCTTCATATTCATGCTGTAAGTGTGTGGCTATTGCTTTTCTCTGATACCTCAGAAAGTAGTTTTCTGCCATTCCCATACATGGCCGGTACTTTCCCACACATTCGACATCTAATAAGTTACAATGGTTCCCCCGAAAAAGTATCTAATGCAATTTAAAATTGAAAAACTTGGCAAGGAATTAGGCAACAGGTGCCTGGTATCCATCTACTGTGTATTTACAGCTGGAAGAATTACAAGCCGGGTCTTTCTAAAAAAGATTTGGAACTCAGTGTCTCCAGAGGAATGAGTGCCAGGGGCTTGATGCCGGAGCAGGGACAGGGCCCACAACTACAAAAGGAAATTGGGTGCGTGGGTTGGGGAGTGAATCTGCACATATGGGCACACGCAGGAAGATGGGGCTAACGTATGTTTTTAGTCTGGCAATCCTGGTACTTTCCACATATGCTTTAGTCTTGGGAAGACTCCAGAAAAGCCAGCCAGGGTCGTGAATTTATTCACACTGTATAAGAGAAACTCTGAAAACTTTTAATATATATTATATATTGAGATATATATATATATTTTTATATATTTTAAATACATGGGTGTATATATGTATATTTTGAATACTCACAGCCCTTTGCTTGCTGCCCCTGAAACTAAAAGAAAAACATCTTACACTGGCAGAAACATTAGTACCACTATAGGAGATAAATAGGATACTGACTGATAATTGCAGTTACCACCTGTGACTCAATTAATTTCTCAGTCATAAACCCTGCATAAACACAAAGCGAAGGGCTGTTTACTGCAAGGTGGAAAACCCCCCTAGAGAAATTTGCAGAGGCTACATTGAGGATCTTACAAATTTATTACACTCTTTATTTTGTAAGACAAACATCTCTAATTGTGTCACTTATAAATAATGGCTGTAGTGCAGGATATAGGTTTTTTTAAGTAATAATTTTTCTGAAAACACTGGTCTCCACTGAACTGTTGCACCTCTGAACATGGGTGAAATTTTAGAATTAACTTTGCAAACAAATTCTTTAAATATTTGGGGCTGAATGAAAGCTGTATTTAAATAAGCCTAGATTTTTAAATAAGATCCTTTTTCCCTTCTGATTTCTTCATTTTTAGAGCAAACTGAAGAAGGTCATAATTGGATAACAAATTCTGTGGCTTTCATAAGAGTACAAGTAAAGGTTTCTAGAAGACTAAGGAAATGGGTTATTGGTCTTTATTCAAGAGGGTAATAACCCTTTTTCCACAGATGTATACTCAGAATATATACTTGTTCTATGCCTGCCCAGTATTTAGCCCAAGGGTGGTTTGGATCTCGACTGCAGTTTATAAATACATCTGCAGTACAGAAATCAGAAAAAGCAACCACCACCAAAGAAGGATACGTAGGCTTTTCTTTCTAAAACCTTCTAAGGTGTCTGCTGGCTCAGTATGAATATTCGGTTTCAAGTGGATGACAGTATGGACCAGATTTCAGATAGTATCAGGATGAATTCTTACGGACCAGAATTGTTCTTTCCTAAAACATCTCAAAGCTCTCTTGCTCCTCTGCCCACACCCAGGCACAGGTATCTATCTATACGTGCTCTTGGGGCCGTGTGTGATCACAGGGAAGCAGAACAGCCACCAACACAGAAACAATGCCAATGTTCACACCTCACCACCAGCTACCCTCTGCATCCCCTTCCAGCTGCCTCGGTGTAACCTGAATGATCATCTAGGTTGGGAGTGGGTAGTTTTAGTTGAATCCAGCAAGAGAAAGGTTTTGCTAGTAGAGACAAGAAGGCATTTTGAAGACTTTGTCTTGTCAGTACTGCCAGTTCTCATAACTGTAATTAATGTTTGTTTTGCTCAGAGCTCCAGGTCCTGGACTTGTGAAAATCTAGGCTTTCATTAAAAGAAAAAGTAGGTTTTATGCCTGCAGAGACAAGTCTGAAAACACAAACATAAGGCCTGGGGAAAAAAAAAAAAAAAAAAAAAAGGAAAAGACAGAAAATAAAAAGTACTTTAAAAGCTGTTACTTTAAAAACCATGATTTTAAAAATAGTTAGTCACATGAGTTTTTAGGCCTTCAAGTATAATTTCTAAATGCATAAGGGCAGATATGCTACACCTTACAGCTAAAAACTCCTTGCAGATGAAGATAACTACTTTTTAGAGCCCATTTGGCTTCCATGAAGCTCGCAGATGGTCAAACAGAAAGAACGGAAAGAACAAAGAACTTCACTCTTAGGACAATTAAATAAATTGTCTCCTAAACTACCAGTCACTTGCCCCAGCACATTGCTGAGTGCAGCATGTCAGGGTACCCCATCCCAGGAAATCATCCAAGAGATGGATAGGATTGTTCCAGACACATCCATACGATTTAGGTGCTGCTATGGCAATACAAGCAGAGCAGGGCTTTGAGCCCTGCACATCTTCTAACTGGAGGACACGTCACAACCTGCCTGCTTCACACTGCCGTTCACTGGTGGTCCATGTGCTGGATATAAAGTGAAGGGTATAAGAGTACCAGTGATGGATATGAGTACCTCTCCTCTGGCTAACTCCTATGCCTTAGTGCACTGACCTTCACAGCAGCTCGAGACCTGAATGCCAAAACAACACAAAGCTTCAGCAGTCTGCTTTCATCTTCACAAGGTCAACAAGTAACCCTCCAAATAAGTTTCTTCATGCACAACATAATCTCAATTTTTTTTTTTTTTTTTTTTTTTTTTTTGTCCAGATTAAACAATCAAGCCATTTTTTTGCTTTCTTCTTTTTCCCTTACGGGCACGGAGATGGGTTTGTGCTGTGGCCCCCTTGTTTGTATGTCATTTCCAGTCCTGCCACATAGTTTTGCATAAGGTGTCCCCACCTTTTCAGGCTCCAAATTCAGCTTGCTGCAGATGAAAGCCTCTACATACACCAGTCATTACTTTGGGGATAAAATTATTCACACATCATTGAATCAAACTACTACCTTTCCCCCCCACCCCCCCGCCGGAGAAACCAACTTCTTTCATAAATTTTTGTGATTTCATTTTCTTTCTGGTCCTGGGAGGCCTCAGAGGAGATATTATACATGTATGCTACCAGGGGGGTTGAGGACACTGTAGGAGCTCTAGTAGCTTTCAGAAAAGGAGAGCTGGGGTTGGCTGATTTCACCTATCCATAATAACCTGGTAGACATCAGCAGGAGATAGACATTGCTCAGAGCATCAGGCAAAGCACAGAAAATAGGACAGGATGGATCAGGAAAATCGCAGCATGACCAGTCCTGGTCAGCTAAGGTGCTCTGTAACTCATAAAAGCATCCCCAGGAATTGCTTATCTGTGCAGGTAGGGAAGTCTTGGGAATACAGCTACAACATGCAGTTTACTGGGGATGAGTGAAACAGATGAGGACGAGAACTCCAGTCCCTTGGAAAGGCAGGACCAAAAGAACATGATGATCTGAGGGCTTCTGGGTTTGTGACAAGAGTCTAGACTCTAAAAGTAACAGAAAATTGTGCAGCACTTGTTTCAAGTAAACATAAGGAGAGAGGAGGTTCCTCTCATTCAACAGGCTCCAGATTTCATCACTAAAATATTAACATAAAAGGACTAATTTTTAGACTCAGACTGACCAACGAATTTGTGGATTATATGACTAACATTTTGAAGCTATAGAAAGGCAACCATCAGTTTACAAGAAGATGAAACATCCACTTCTTACTGTTCCCTTAGTGCATATTGCCTTCACCACTTCCAAATTGTTCGATTTTATCCATGTTTCCAATAAATAATCTTAATTTTGTCATTTCCCAACTGCTGAGTGCTTGATTTTAGGTCTTTAACATTCTTTTAGCTTCTTTGTACATCATAGCTATAAAATAAATGACTGATGACTAATGCAAATCATTCACTGGGAATGTTGGCCTCTCCTCACTGAACTGGTATCAATAAATAAATATGATCATTATTTCACCAGTTGTTTCATAAAAACAACTCTTCATAAAATATCCAATGCAATCCTCCTCCAGAAAACTTATCTTAGTCTCTGCTGGCACTTGAAATTTTGCTTACAAGACCTGAATCTCTGCTCCCTGTGCCTAATTTCTTTCATCTGCTCAAATGTTCTCTTCTGCCTGTTGCTGTGTAAAATATCCACACAAACAACAGGAGAACCACTGCCAACGGTGCATTAACTGTATGTAAATGCTCTTGATGCACAATGTAAATCAACTGCAATAAATGGGAAACTTCCTGTCCCTCATCACTTTCCATTACAGTGACCTTATGTATTATTTTTTTACCCCAGATGGTCAAAAAATTTAAATGTAAATTTGGTTTTATGCTGTCAGTGCTCCTGCAAGTGAAAGAGAAGACATATACTAGGATAGATCAGCAGAGTATGGCAGTGGCAACAGCTAAAGCAGTTAAAATGCTTCAGGGTAACACAACACTGAGGCAAGTGGAGAAGGTTTGGACCTTTCTACATCCAAGCTGTGTTGACCTTTGTAAAAATGAATAGACTTTTTTCACAGTCGAAAGCAACCAGCACTTAGGACTGCTTTCTACACAGGTTATGTATGGATTTCCTTAAACTGGCTTAGCAACCAAATCAAGTAAATCAACATGTCCCCGCAGCATGGATTCTTTCATGCCTGTGGTAAAATAAATGCCTAAATCTTCTCATCTAGAATAATTCAGTCATCTCCAATTTTGGCTGCTTGAGAAAACTGGGCAGGTGGAAAGTTCTGGAGACAGAAGTTCAGTGTTATCCCCAAACACAGAGAGCATGACCAATGTTGGTATTAACTTCTCAGTATCCCACAGTGAGGTCTAGCCATTTCCAGGCCTGTTCTAGATCCAGCCCTCGCTGTGTTGAACACCACCATTCCATCCCCACAAGGAAGCTTTTAGATATATCCAGGGCCCGTTCCCCGTCTCCGAGTCCAGCTGGCACGGTTTGGTCATGTTTATACTGTTAATCTCTTTCATCCTCTAAATCACAGCTAAAGGAACTAGCAGAATCTGAGTTGCAGCCAGACTGCTTTGGGAACCATCCCTGGCCCATGCTAATTCTTGAAGCATGCTCAAGAGTTGTTTGGGAGAGGGCAGGTTGGTGCAGGCCAAAATCATACCCAGAAGCACACTAACAGTGTTGTCAATGACTGAGCTCCAACGCTCAAGCCTTCGCACTGTTTAACTTACAGCTATTCCCGAGCTAAGAAATCCAGGAACTGGTCTGAATCGTATTAGTAATCTTTCATCTTAGATCTGATCTATTGCTAACAAGCTTAATTCTAGCAGTGACCAGACAGTAAAATCTTCTTCCTCCTGCAACACAGGCCGATGCATGTTATCAGCATGCAGAGCCAAAAGGCCCTGTATGCCCAGTCCGAAGGCAATTCAAGTCAGTGAAAGTCTGGAAAATTAATAAACAACAACATTATTGTGCCACTGTACAATTCCTTCATTCCCCCCTCCCTTCAATACTGTACCAAACTTGAACTGGAAGAGGGACACAAAGAAAGGAAACAGGAACGATCAAAGTTGAGAAATGACTTTTGTATGAGGAATCACTGAGTAGTCTTGGACTCTTCTGCCTGGACTTGGTACAGGTATGATGAAGGTCTACAAAATCCAGAGTAGCAAGGAGTGGCTGGATTGTGAATGACTGCTCACTCCCTCCTCCAATGCAAGAACCAGAGCCACCAGATGAAGATACATGGATCTGGTTTTGCCATATGGAGAAGTGTTTTTTCACCCAGCAATGAGGGAGTTTGTAGGCGTTTTACCAAAGCTATGTGGATGCAAAAGGTTCACATAGGCTTGAGGGGAGACAAGTCCTTGAAATAGAAATCCCCTGGGTTACAAAACAGACAAACTTCAGCAGGGCCAGGAAATCCCCTGAGCTGAAAATAGTTGGAGGCTGAAAGAAGAAATTATCATGTATGCTTGCTCTGTTCTCACCCTTGCCTTCTTAGGGGCCCACTACTGGGAACAGAGAACTGGGCTAGGTGGTCCAGGGCTCTGAACCACCTTGGCCATTTTTACATCCTCACTGGTGAGACAGACAGACTCTGGATTGAATATTCTGTCTTCATCATCAGGGCTCAAATCACACTGACAATGTCCCTATGGGAATTGCTCCGTTTTCTGAAGGGTCCTGGCCTTGCACTGTTTTCCAGGAATAGGCTGTCCACCCTGAGCACCCCATATCACTTGCACTTACACTGCAGGGTGGTCAGGTGCCTAAATCAAGTCTACCACATCTAAAGAACACTAAATTACAGCACCAACTTAGCCAAAACTTAAGGAACAGGGAAACAATCCTGGTGGCTGCACAGTAGGTCGTAACCTTGGGTTAACACAGCAAAAATAAACTCAGTGTTGTTTTTGCAGTTAGTTTTTAAATGTCTTTCAGAAGTAGCGTGTGGATCCTTGCCAACTGTTAGCACTGCAACTTTGAATCCTCCTTGAAATCCTGCCTGATTCAATTTTCTGTTTAAAATTTTGCTTGTGATATTACACAGGATTTGGGAGTAAGGGAATAGGGAAGGGTGAGCTATCACTGCATGTGGGATTTGAAAGGCTGTTTCAGTCAGTTTTCTCTTCTGCCACAGGAAACAGTGATTTATTGGTGAAATGCCTAATGCAGCTGGGAAGCTCTGCTGAAGTCTTGAATTTGTGTGAATATTTCCCACATGAGAAAAGCCCAGATGGGAAATAGTCACACAATGGGCGGGAGAAACCTGGAAAGTGGTAATGTCAACAGAGATTTAATAGTAATAGTGTGCAGCAAATTGGACATGCAGTAGAGTAATACAGTAGTAAAACAGACCAAAGCCGTTTTGGGTTGAGTCACCAGAAGCTTTGTTTCAGACACTGGAATGTAGCCTTAATTTCTGGGCATGTCGTTACCTGAAAGACTAACTGGAATGAATTCTGAGAAGGGCAACAAAACTACCACAGAAAGAGAGACCAGTTGCTAATAGCACAACCTGGCTTAGCAATGAGAGCGGAGGCACGGGCTGCATAAGTGGAGAGAGCACAGCTATCTGCAGGATGCGAACGCCAAGCTGAGAGGGGACAGCAGAGAGCACGGTACCTGCCATGAAAGATAAAGAAATGTTGCAAAAACACAGGAGGTAAAAGTCACGGATGAGTTTCCCGACAGTGGGACTTGTTAGGCTGTGGAATGGCCAGCAGAGCAAAGATGCCGATAACTGAGATGTTTTGGATTGTAAAAGGGAGGTAAAAACACAGCAGGAACACTCTACCTTGGTGGAGAGATGGGCTGGAAATGTCGGGGCTTTCCCAGTGCTGAGCTGTATAGCCTGCAGGTTCGTGATCTACTGAGTGAAGACGACATAAAGCACGCAAAGAGAGACCTTAACATCTTTTCAGTCTGTGTGAAATGGCCCAAGTCTATGCAGATCATCCCATCCCTTATTTCCACATTGGGGAGGAGGAGAGAGGGAAAGGCACACTTCCTGGCTTGGATATGCATAGCAGATACCACACAGTTTAAAACAGTACAGTATCCTTGAACGGAAATTGCTTCTGAAGTCTTCTACCTGACAAATTATTACATCATGCCTACCCTGTTACTTCACTAACAACAAACTGCTGAATTACAATCTTGGTACAGAAGAAAAAATTTATAATGGTGTCCGTATTCTGATTAAATCAATTTTCAATACAGATTTAATGCTATTATTTTTGACAAAAACCCCCACCCAAAACCCAGTCTTTAAATATTAGGGAGTAGCCAAATTAGTCACTCTACTCCCTCACCCTTCAAAGAACAAGAAATCAAAATTAATAGAAACTTCTAATACATACAAGATTATTGCCCTGAATCTTTGCCATTAACATTCTCACAGTAGAGACTGCCCCATGTCCTTCAGCAAGCTCAGCCTGGGTGAAAAGAGTTAACAAATAGCTCCCACATTATCAGCGGTCTTCAAAATCACTACAGATGTCACCTACTAGAAGCACAAAGTCTGAAGGACAGGGTTAAAGACAGAGTTTGAGCCTTAACACTGAGTTTCTTAGATCTTTCTGCCTTCTTCAGACCACTACAGTTATCTCAGTAGGCTGTATGTGTGATTCTCAGTCTTAAGCAGAGTTCGCAAGGTAAATCTCAGCAGTGTGGCTTTACAATGATCCCATTTGGAAGGCTGAATGTGAGTAAAGCTAGAAATTTAAGAAGTCTGGATCAGCATCAGGCGCTGGTGAACACTGTCAGCATCTATTGCTCATGTTCAAAGCTGGGATAAGGGCAGCTTGTTATCTCTGGGTTTATTATTCTGCAGATCCACAAACTGTGCTATGACAAGAGTCACACTTGAAGCTTCGGGAAACATGATTCTGAATATACTGAACTTTGTAAGGCAGGTGGGCAGCTAGGCTCTAGGCTAGCTTCTGCAACTATTTTCACTTGCATTTCATCCATATTTAAGGATGCATACCTATTTAGTTTCTTGTTGTAGTTTCCAATGAAGAAGAAAGAAAAGGAAAAAAATAGAAATGGTTTTGTATTGACATTTAAAGAAAAATATCTCTCTTAAATATTAAGCACTATTACAGCTCCTTAGTCTTCTCGTGGCATTCAGCTCCCACATCATCAAGGTCAGCATCAGCTTTTACATGTAGGTATAAACCCCTGACCATTAGAAATAATTTTCTGCTGGATATGGGATGCCACAGGCAATGTGCTATGTGTCTTTTGCAGGAACAGTGCAACCTTAAAAATTTACCACTTAACATTTCGTATTTTATTCACCTATTTCACCAAGGCTTAGAGGGCTGGTGAAATGTAGCAAGCGTGGAGACTGCTCTTATCTTTTCTCAGAAACACTGCCTCTATGGGATCCCGCCAGGTCTCCAGGGAGGGCTGAAGCCTTACTGTACAATCTTGCAGATTATTTCTGTTTGTGTACTTGACCCCAAATGGGAGGAAATGAAGCATACCCATTTTGTGGGCCATGAAGGGGTGGAAGCACAGCCTTGTGCCTCGAGCATGGCTGGGAGGCAGTGACCTGGGTTGGGTGCCAGCTTTGAGAGATCAGATTCATACCACGGTGCTGTGCACTCACCAGTGAATTGCAGAATTGCATCTCCTGCCTTTCATTTTCCTCCGGGTGAAACAAAGATTCCATCAGCTGAGAGGTCCTTTGAGGTGAAAAAGCCCCTAAGCCTTACAAATATCATCAGTTGTAATTTTAACATTTCACCCCATCTTCAAATAAGTGTTGTTCTTATAAGGGAAAAGCATTCCTTTTCTCTGCCTTCCTCTAGAATAAACCAGGAACCCTGACAACAGCTTCAGAGGTTAATGTGACAGCCACTCACACTCACTGCAGAAAATCCAGACATATCTCTGTTAAGCAACTAAGAAAGGATTTCTTTCAAGGCTGTGTGGCTTTTGAGCCTTGAAAAATCTTATTAGTCAGATAGGGAGAAAAAAGTATGTATGAGCAACCCATTCTAGGAATCTAGTGGCTTGTAAAGAGAAAGAACACAATTATGCTGAGCTGCACAGCCGAAAGTTTAACAGATCAGACCCCATGTGCCCACACACACTTAGTCTAACTCTGACTTGCTGAGCTGCTTTAAGCTCTCTGTCAAAACGGCATGAGCCTCAGCAATTCATTTCACAAACACAAGACACCAGTGTAAGGTAAAGCTGATGCAAGCTGGGAGTAGCTGGATCAGAGAGATAGGACTCTCATGTCTAAACAGGGCTTTGGGCTGAGCAGAGCTGGCTTAAAGCAACTTTCTCATCACAAAACAGAATGGACAAATGAAGCAACTAATGCACTTTCTCTGACCCTCTGGTTCTTAGCTGCAAAGGGGACCAGTACACTCCGCTGTCATCGCCAGGCCCTTTTCATATGTCAGCACAGTCATTGCCGAGAAATACTAGTAGTAAAATTCCTTAATAAACCAAGTTCCCTAAAAACTCCAGAGAATGGAGGCTTCCAAAATTTAAAATTTTATTAGGAAGCTATTTTCTCAAAGACTTCATTTTGAAAATTAACCTCAAGGCTTGGAATAGCTCTAAAACCTCAGTGGCTCTTTTAAAAATTAAGCAGCCCTTCTTTCCCCGTTTCTAAGTTCTTAAACTATTAAACAGAAATTCCCTATTTCTTAAGTACTTATAATTTAAAATTTAATAGTTTTGTCTCAAGAAGCAGTTATACAAATAGAAAGAAACATTTTGCAATGCAGCAAGCTTTGGCCAAGTTTTGTTATAGTGTAACACTTGGGCTAATGCCCTCAATTCAGGAGAGTTACAAAGCACTTCTAACAGGTTTTGGGTCCAGAAACCTGCCTGCTCCTTCCCCAGTGAGAACCTCCAGTGAATAGCAGATGAAAAGATGCTGCGTGTTTAAGAAACACATGAGAAAGTCAGAGATCTGATTTAAGCTTCATATCACATCTCTGAAGAAATCTGGAGACCATTCTTTGCCTTGTTTACTCATCTGCAGCTTGGAGTTAATTCTCCTCCTGCATTGCACCAGTCCTGCACCATTGCAGGACACACCAGTAACTCTGAGTTACCTGTTAACACCAAAGCTGTCCTTTCCTGTCACAGCAGGGTTTTGCTAGCGATGGGAAAACAAAAGCTAACTCCTGCTTGAAAACCCTCCCTGAATCCTCTCAGCTCTTCCTAAACCAACCACTGTTTTCTTGTCTCCCCTGTGCAGAATCATCCTCTCCCTCCCCTCTCTTCTGTGCTTGGACAGTGGATATAGCAGCGCGTTTTGCTCTCTGCCCTGGGCCCCTGGGCATTCTTGCAATATAATGATTTATAAGGAGGATGACGGTTGATTTCTCTCCGATGTGCCAGGCTGAGGGCTTTGTAGGCTTCCCTCTGGCTGTCTGAGTCTTGCTGATTTCAGTGGGAGGTGGGAATGCCCTGCACCTTTTTGAAAAGGCACAGAAAGTCTCTCTGGCAAAGGATCTCATGAAACATGGCTTTTTACCATTGCAAAATGGTCCAAAATTAGCCTTTAAAAGCTGTAAATTACCACAGTAAGCCAAGGAATTTGCATTTGTAAAGTACACGCCTGAGGTGCAAAACACATTAACAAAATATACAAATAAATAAAGCTGTTCAAAACCAAATGCAATTATACATTCAGGGCAAGGTGCCATGGAAATCCGCCTGGGTTGTGCATGTATGTTTGAAGGCAACGCTCTGCCCTGAGTCCAAACTATTCTGTTTCCTCTGCAAGGAAAATATACTAGAAAATACTGGTGTTATCATACTATTTACAGGGTAGCAGTAGCTAAGGAAATTAATAGCTTGAAATACATTTTGTACTGGACATGGCTAGTAGATAAAGGCACACATCTGAGAACTACTTCTTTGCCTCAGAGATGTGTGCTTAAGCACACACTTTTGTCTTGTGACCATATTAAATGCTGTTATTTATGCAAGGAGGATGCTGGCAGGCACCTTGAGGCAATTTAGGTACTGAACCTCCCATTTCCATGCCAGGCCTTCCAGCCCACTCAGGCATTTAGAGTAATTCAATGCATCTGTGGAGCTATTATGTGCAGGTGCCCCCCAGCCTCCCTGTAGTGGCACTTCTAAAATACCAAGAAACTAGTGAAGGTCCAAGAATGATACAGAGATTCATTTTAGTAAAATTCCCCAGCATCCTGTCCTGTGGATGAGAGTGTGACCTTGGAGCAGAATAATTTTGCAGATATATGTCCTGATATATCAAGGGTGGTTTTGATTACCATACAGTTCAGCCACTCACAACATTTTGCATCACACTCATGCCTCTCCAGCAAGGACTGTGGGGCCTTCCTGAACGTAATGGGAAAATGAAACTTCACAGCTCCTGCACAGAGTACGTTCTCCTCCAGCATTGCACCAGTACGTTCTTCAGTGAATCTTGCTGCCTTTAGCTTCTGTCATTTGACACTCATACCCAGCTTTTACTTCCATATGTCTAACCCTTGTGTTTGGTGTCATTCAGTGCAATTCAGTGAATTTTAACAAGTGAATTGCAAGGCCCGTGGGGGTTGGCTTCCACCCCTGTGCATGAGTCTTAGGGCTCTCCAAAAGGTAACTCAGGTTTCACCCATGCAGCTGAGACCCCTGAAGCTCCCTGCTCAAGTGATACTGCCTACCTTATGCCTGTACGGGTGTAGGGACCAGACCCCAATGCACATTATCTTCCCGTTTTGTACCTCATCTCCCCATCCAGGGAATCATTTAAAGAACCTAAGGGTGTAAGGCAGCTGCAGATGTGTATGAAGCATGGACAAGCTGGAAATTACAACCCTTGGGGAACATCTGCATGAAATATAAATATATTTTTTGGAAAGCCATGTTGACCAGGCTCAATGACACTACACAGGGGCCCACATGTACACAGGAAAGTTTCTACAGGTCCACAAATCAAAAGTGGCTGGAGGCAAATATTTGGAGAGGGGTGGTGGGAGGACATCCAGGCAGGTGTTTTTAGGCATCACACAGGGGACAACCTGGTGAAGCTTCAAGCATCCCCACAGCTCCTTTGGCTCTGCTTTGCTTCCTCCTGGCAGCTGTCAGTTATTTCTTGGGAAGGCATCTCCTCTGAGCTGTGCTGAGTTCTCCTGCCTATCTTGGATTCACTGCTCTGGTCAAATTGCAAGCCCAGGCTGAATGACAGTCTTCAAGGCCAGTGACTCTGCCTCCTCAGACCTCTCAAAGCTGTCAGGAGTGGCTTGTTGCAGTACAGCTGTCCTTATGTCTGCTTTTTTTTCCAGAAAACTTTTACCAATGATCTTAATAAAATAGAGCTCAATTATCCAACAAAAGGCATGGCCTGGCTCAAAACACATTAAAATGGCAGAAGTCTCTATGGAGCTGTTTTTTTCACTGAGGAATCAAAATACATGAGACTTATCTTAAGGCCCATATGATTTATCTGGACTTTATTTAGGTGACCAAGTGGGCACAGGATCTTGTCTAAACACAGTGCCCAGTTATGGATGTTGAGCACATAATAACCTGGGACAGTGACGATGAAAATCAGGTTTGGTGTGTTTTCAGTTGTGCACTGAACATGGAGGGAAACAAAATTCATACATTCTTTTGAGAAGCCTGACCTAAGTGAATTGGTCAAAATCAAATGAGTCAGTACCTAAGCTGTAAAAAAAAAAAAAAAGATATGCTGCTGGGTTATATACTTTTATTTCTGGCTCAAATTGCTTTTTGAATTTGAATTAAAAATGTCTGGCTAGCCTATTTCTCATTTCTCCTCAGCTCCTTCACTACTGAGATGGAGACAGGAGAAATTAAAATTTTGATATACCATGAGAGATCCTGTTATGCTGATGTAAAACTGGTTAGAAAAAGCCCGGTTCTGGAATTTTTCAGCAAAAATTTGAAGCTTTGGGAGGTAAAGATAACAAGCAGACATGTATTTGTTTATGGCAACTGCAAGTAGTGAAATTTGCTTATTGATAGCAAAAGGGCAAAATTTGGCCTTACCCTGCATGAAAATAACAAGAAAACACAACAAAACCCATCACACAAATTTTAGATTAGATGGGAACTGCAAGCTGCATAGCTCAAATCAGGAATGCAAAACTTTACAAGAATACAGAGGACCTCACTTCAAGGGTGTGTGTTCAACCTCTCCCAAGTTACACAATTCAGGGTTATTTGTACCTGGTACTTTGCAGCAAGGCCACCAAAATTTTAATTCAGATTATAGAGAGAATACAACTTCCTGCTGGAACTGATACAAACCTGTCTTAGATAATGAAGCACAAATACCTCAGTATTTTCCATTTTTCATAGTATAGTAGGGAGTGAATAAATATAATAGGTCTTCTCCTCCTCCTGGGAACACTGCAATAAGCTTTCCTTTGAATTTTTCTCTGCCTTATACATGCATATATGCATTGTACCTTGTAAAGACAGTCACGATGTTTTTACTCTGGGATGGATGTAGATGTAGATGACTTAGATTTGCAAGAGGTAAATAATCAACTGTGTGGTTATATGACTGCATGTCTGTTCTGTGATCATCTTTAGTACATTGCAGAATGAACCCCCATAGAGCTAACGTTTGTAAAACCGCTTTGTAGTCCTCAGATGAAAGACGCTACAGGAGTGCAAGACATTATTATCATTATTCAAACAGTAAGCCTGAAATAAAGCATGAAACTACTGCCAGAGTGACGGTGGGGAGGTGGGAGAAGGGCAGGGGTGCGAGAGAGGGTGAAACAGCAGCTGGCATTCTCATTTGCTGCCATTAGCACGGATCACATATCTCTACGTGGAGAATCATTTTCTAATTCCACCTTGGGAGGGGAGAGGGGGAAAGAGAGGGGCATTCATTCCATGTCATTCAGAAAGGACCTTAAAGACCTATTTATTATGCTGCTTCCTTCAGGGAGTTTGCTATAGGGTTTTGATTTCAGCTGCGATATACTGACTGCTGGAGGAGAAAAAAAACTTCCTGAACCAGTGCTCTCCCTTCCTCCTCTCAACCCTGAGTTTCACATCAAGTTATATTGTTCACTTTCCCCTTTCTGTTTGTAATGTCAAAACATATATGCTCGTACACACATACACAGCAAGAAGGTCCCTAAGAGCTATGAATATTCCTGTCTCAAGAACCAGGATAGTGGAAGATGGCCTTGATCCTGTCTACAAAAGCCTGAGAGGAATTTGTTTAACTCTCTCAGCTGGGATTCTCATTTATTTAGATCAAAATTCAGTTTGATTTGCTCAGTCCTTTAAAGCTGAACAGCAGAGTTAAAATTGGACACGATTTTCACGTAATAACAGGGCCATCAGAGCTCCCACTCCTTGACATAGAGCTCCTGCTCTTAATTGCAGATATCCTTATTTACAATGGAGCAACAGTTTTAAATATAAATTCGTTGTGTCTACAGCTCGTATCCAATAAGGAGTTTAGCAACAAATAAGCATTATTCATATATTATAAAGACAGAGAAAGCAGGAATAATCAGGTTTTGGATCATCCCCAAGACACTGACAGCAGACATGTTTTGGTATGACCGCATGAGAAATCATCAAAATTTCAACAGTGTTGGCCTGACCATCCTTCTTCACAATGCTGAGTGGTGCGAGCCAGGGGTCCTTACACATTCATCCACTGATGCATTCCTCTACTTCTGTACATCTCCTTTAGGTCACCAGACATTGAGTAGCTGTTATAAAACCAGGAAAATCTAGTGGCATATTTGGGGGGGGAAGAAAAACAGAATGTCACCACAGGTTAAATCTTTATGTGGTTCAAACTGGGGTAGCTTCATCTTAAATCAGTGGAATTGTGCCAGTTTACTTCACTAAGAAGGTGTGCCCATTTTTTCCAAGCATCTTGCAACTAAACGATGTGCAAGCACAACTCAAGACCATACCTGTATTTAATCACATGATAATATTTGACAGAAGTGGATTGTACCTGATTGACCAATTTTCCCGTGTTCCTGAATGCAGAAGCCTCAACCACCTAATCTGTATCAAAGATGCGGGCAAAAATTCCAGGTTGCCATCATAAATTACCAGTGAATACACTATCAGAAGAATTTCTCCTTACAAACGGGGCAAATGCACTCCAGTTAGATACATATTTGCATTGCACCAAATGTCAGAGCCCCCTTTGTGGAATTGCTTAGATGATGCTGAGGCAGGTAAATTATGAACTGCTACTTTCGTCAGCGCTTTCAAGCCTGTTGGCCCTGCTGAATTATCACTGCACATTGTTTGGCTGCCACATGTTGTGGGATTTCACAGGCCTAACAACCACAGACTGGGCCTCTGATAGCTCTTGCAAGAGTTTGTGACCCTGCAGTTTTACTCCTATACCGGACAAAGAAAGAAGGAAAGAGTAAACAAAAGACTGAGATATTCCACCTTACTGCTTTACCTTTTGTCCTCTTTTCCTCAATGTATTATTTTTCTTTAAAAGCTGGTTGCAAATAGAAAATTATGTGCTACGTCAGCAAGATCACGGTCACTGTAAAATAGCTTTTTAGCCCCAAATCTCCTTTACTTATGTTGTCTCCACCATCCTGCACCTTTGCACAAGCATAAATCAAGAAATAGAGTTGCATTTAAAAGATAGGCAGCAAGTGGAAATACAACAGAAGAACCAGGAGAAAGAGAAGGGTTTAATGTAGTATTTTATGAGATATAAATCAGTTCTACAGGGTTTGCCCTTAAAAGTCCATTATAGTACATTAATTGTGATTTTATATACTAAGTGACAGGGTGTACTCCTCCTCGGCATTGAGGTTTAACACGGGCTGGCGATCGTCTTTTATTCATAAATTCAATACCAAGGAGCCTTTGGCTACAGAATTCCATTTCTTCAGCTTCATTCACATTCAAATGTTCACACTGATAACTCAGTTCTCCTCAGCCAAGGGAATAAAGGGGGCCCTGATGCCTGATTCCGCTTTCAATTACGCTGCTGCAACTCCAGAGTAACTCCGAGGAAGTCAAGTTTCACACCAGTATGAAAATCAGTACAAGAGCGGATTTGGTGCAAAGGCTTCTCTGACGACGTGCCAATCAAAGGTTTTTCTGCCAGACTGGATGGGTCGGAGGCAACAGCGTAAAAAAGCAGTGCCCTGGATGGCACTGCAGGATCCCATTAAAAAAGTAAAATAAACAGGCCCTGACCCAATACTTGAGAAAGTGCAAAGAGTTCCCTGGCCCCGACAGGCTGCAGGCAGCTAACGCTGGCTTGGTGCCGGCGGCGAGGAGGGCAGCGAGGAGCTCGGAGGGGAGAGGCAGGGCCGGCGCTCGGTCTGCCGTCACGTCCACCCACCCTTCCCTGGGGAGCCAGCTCTGGAAACCTTGGTGGAACGCACGCAGCCCTGAATCATCCAGCGCTCTCGCAAAACATAAACCCCACAACAGGCCTGAAGTCTGTCTTCAGCCTCACAGCAAGGGGCCAGAGCACTGCCCGGAGTTTATAGCCAGATGTCAGCTTTGTAAGCCTTGAAAATATTCCCATTCAAGGTTGTTTTCTTGTACTCGGGCCCTTTTCCAACTTGGGTGTGTAGCTCAAAGACCTCTAAAAGTCTATCTAAAAATTTATCTTCTGTTTGCAAAAATTAGGAGACACTATCAATGGAAAACGTCAAGACACTGTATCCGCTCTGATCTATCTGGACAAATGTTGTGATTATAGCAAGATTTTTCTGTTTCCAGGCTCGGTGTGAAAATTCATGCAAACTTCAAGGTGACTGAAAGTGACTTTTTAAACCAGAAACATAAGGTTTGGATCTCTATTGAGACTGTTTGAAAAAGTGGATGTGTGTTAGAAGTTTTGATCGCTGAAGAAGTTCAGCATTAACAACAATTCACCCTTTCCAGAAAACTCTTTGATTGGCCCAAGCCAAGGGAAGGTCATGTCCCAAATCTGTACTCATGTCTATTCACTAAACTTGATTCCACATGGGCCAGCCACTTATTACCATTTTTAGCATAAACTATGAAGAATGTTTTTTTCTCAGAGGCAAGAAACTCCATCAGAGGAGAACAGCTAAAACAATAACATGATTCTCTAGGTGGGTCTTTATCAAAGTGTCTGCATAAAGGATCATCTTTTTAATGATAAGGTCTGATTTCTTAAGACTCTCCCAGAAAATTGCCCCAAGCCCCCAGATTCCAAGGAACAATATTAATCTAAAGTGTAATTAAAGTGGAAACCATGAATTTGGAGACTCATTATCCCCTAGCCGGCTGTACTCTTATAATGCAGGCTATAAATGCAGCATGATGCATTGTTGTGTCAAATAAGCAAAATCCTATATCTAAATCCATCCAAAATACCTGCTTTTTAGCAGAAATGCTTAGCTAACTCAGGGTTTGTTCATCTCCCTCCTGTGTAATTAGCTATCAAATTACTTTCATTCAGAGCAGTTAATGTTATTCTACTTGCAGTTATTGTGCACTCAGGATAATCAGATACGATGTATTTAACAATAATATATTGGAAGGGACTGAACACAGAGTAACAATTAATCTATATTCTGTGTTCTAACATACACAAGGCAAAACCCAGCTACGCTAGTGGCCTTGCCCTGCACCAGCCAGGAAAGCAAGAGCTTTCCAGTTGACTTCAGGGGACTTAGGGTTTCCCTGATCAGTTCTACGGAAAGCTTACGTAGGAGTCACTGTGACAAACAGTTAAACCAGAAAAGATTTGTGGGGTTTACATGTCTCTCAGTATCTGGAGCACGTATCAAAACTGAATATGTCGCTGTACTATAAAGCTAAACTTTCAGCCTCTTTGTATCTCCAGGCCTAAAGGAGAAAGTGGGACAGAGAAGCCCTCGACCTGCCATTGCCACTTACACCTCTTCTACTGCTCCACCTTGCCGATATTGCCCTGGCTCGCTCCAGCCAGCCAGGGCTCTTGGCAGTGCTGAGCAGCTCTCCCTCCTCTCCTTCCCAGGGATGATGTTCCGTCCCACTGAGGCCATACGCAGCTGGTGATTTGGCAAAAACAGTCACAACCCTCCTGAAAGTTGGAGGAAAGCATGTGCAGTGCAGATGGGAAGGGGCTAGAGGAAGCGCTTGAGAACCAGTCTGTGTCTGTTCAGGCCTAGTACTTCTGTGATCAAGTGTTTTAATAAAAGCCTATTTCACTTTACATATTATACATAGGGTTTTTCAGAGAAAAGCACTATCAAAGCCATAGACTTCTGCAAATTCCAATTGCTTTCTTTTGCATGTTTTTTATTCACTCTAGCTTCCCTCCATAAATAAAATAAAGTACATTAAATATTGTGTCAGTGGTTATTTCAGTGAGTCCAATAGTAAATAAAAATATGTGTTTACAAGGTAAATGATACAGTACATAAAAAGGAAGCAAGCAGGTAGCATGGAGACACAGATCACCAGAGAGATTCATTTCTAGCCGGGTATCACTGCACAAGCCCTGAAGAACTGTAACCTGAATCTGTAAACAGGGTGGATCATGGAGATAAGAAAGAGAAAGCAAAGCATCTGACTGTCTCCTTTCTGAAAAAGAATGAGACACAAGTGAGACGCTGTTGCTGTGAGCAATCCTGAGAGCCCCGTGGAAGCTGGGAAAAGCATTAGTGGGCTCTCACCCCAGGAGGAGTGAGACCATGCAGACACTGGTGCTCTCTCATCCCCCTCTTACCAATCCTTTTCCTACTCATCAAGACAACAAGGAGTGAATAGATACTGCTCTTATAGGTTGAGAACAATGGTATCCACACGTGAATCTGGATTCCCTCGTGAATACTGGTTTTGTGCAAAACATGAGAATCAAATATCCCAAGGAGGTCATTGAGGAAAAAGGGTCTAATCCAGAGAAATGCTTCCAGCTAGCAAGGACAGCTGAAAGAAATGAGAAATAACCAAGAACAGCAACCAAAGATGTAAGGCCAAAACTCTACAATAGGAAAAAAAAAAAAAAAAAGAGGGGGACACACTTACTATATATCTATACAGCAAAAAAAAAGAGATGTCGCAGTAGGTTGTATATGGCAATTCATGGTTTCACATGCCAGCTCTAATTTTGCTAGCCATACAAACATGCATGGTGTAGACCTCCAAAGGGCTCTACAGCCACTGCACACCTTGCATTCACTTATGCTGAATTTTCTGTGTCCAGGCCTTCACTGGTATTGTTTCTTGTGAAATCTTTACATAGCCGTCCTCTCATTTTCCGGGTAGATATGTTGCTAGGAGCTCTACCGATGATTGCAGCAGGATCTTAGCAGACGTTACAGATAATCAGTACGCACACATTGCAGAAGGAGGTAGCTAAGCATTTAACTTTCCATATTTGCAAGTGTGCTGTTAAACCAATTTACTTCCAGCTGGAAAGTGGGATCAGCTGCAGTGCAATTCTACGAACATGGATAAGCAACAATAGCTGACTGAAGACACATAACCATACCTTAACCATGTACAGGGAAAATGATGACAGGCCGGTGGGCAAATTCGGGCTGTTGTGAGAAACCCACCGAGCAGGAGATGTTATCACTTGGGGTTTTACAGAAGGAGATGTAGGCAGAATAGGACAAGCCTTGGATAGGACTGTAGTTTCATGCCAGATATTCTCAGCATGAAAGGGAAGGGAAAACAGTCCCTTGTGCAGCTTTGCTGCTGAATATACAGACGTATGTCAAGGACAGACACATTGAATAAACTAAGGTTAAAAACAGATCCCTGTTGGCAACCTGATCCTGCTGAAATGTGGAGCTCCATTACCCATGATGGGGTCTCTAAGGAAAGAGCTGGCAAAGCTACATCTTTATTCCCACTGTAACTTCCAGTGTAGCAGTGACAAGGAAGACTTCAGGTATGCCAGACTTGCACCATTACAGTTTGAAAACCAGTGTCATTACAAATGTACTCCACTGGGTCTTTGGGGCAAAGCATTCCCTCTAGTGATGCCAGAAAGTGAACTCAGACATACCGTATTAAAGGAACTCTCCTGACAACCTCTGCTGTACCTTTTGGCAAGTACACAAGTACCTCTGGCTGGTCACAAATACCTCTGGCATCAGCCCAGCCTGCTGGGTAAACTGAACCATTCATTAAAGCAACTCCCAGCCACCAAAGCTGTAACTAATGACATTGGTATTACAGAAGGAGCTGACAACAGAGAAGCAATTCAGGATTATGATATCAAAACATCCCGAGAAACCGGAAAACATTAGGGAAATCACTAGAGCAGGGGTTATGAAAGAAATCCTGGGATATAGAAAGAGGCAGCCATCCTTCCAGAGGCTGCACAGTAGACAGAAGTCTGAGAGCCATGGAGCAGCAATATAGTCAGAGTAGGTACAGAACCACATCCTGTGGGAAACGTAAGAGAAATAGTTAGCAGGCACTGACCTGAAGTCAGCACACATGGGAAACTACTGCATGGGGTTTCAGGCTGAGGCTTGGGAGCCATGCCTGTGTCCACAACACATGCGGCTGAAAATCCAGCTTTAACACAGGAGACATCTGTATGCACTAGGAACACCCCTCCTGGCTCCGATCTGCCTAAACCTTTCTGAAAACAGCATCAGGGCATTTCTCCATCGGGGGTCAGAACTGCTGTGTGCCATGGCACGAGGGGGTACCCACATCTTTGCTTCGTTGCTAAAAGACCCCAGGGAAGGCAAATCCCAGGGCTGATCAGATCACAGGCAGCAACTCATAGAAGAGGTAATCCCGTGCTTCCAGCTGAATTGGGAAAAGTAACATTGCCCCAGGGTGACTGGCAGTCATCCCAGGAGATTGGGAATTATCTCATGAGACTGGTACGTGTTTCACACCTGGGGCTGGAGTCCTCTGTGAGGTGATCCAGAAGAAGTTTGCAGTATGCCGTTCATGAAAACAGAATTTGGAGTATAAAGCCATATTTTCTAATTTTCAGATTGTACAGCTTCAGAAAACCCAACGCTAAACCTAAGGAAGTGCAGACAGGCGGCTTTTCACTGTCAGTAACAGGGACTTTATGGTCACAGCATATTGCTGCTCTTATCCCCACAAGGAAGGTCTTGGGAGGGGGGAGATAAGGGCAAGAGACAAGCTCAGAGATCTGATGCTGTATTCTGTAGGGGGTCATTACCTAACACCCTTTGGTCAGCCAACCGCCCACTGTGCCCTGCAGCAGCATTCATGTAATTCAGTGCCAAAAGTGAACCCGAGTGCAATGCATCTTCCCTTGGATGCCTGCAAAAGTAACATCAGCAGTAGAGACAGCCCAGAGATTGATGTCAAAGACACAGAAGACAGAAGCATGTTGCTTATCAGACGGCATGGACCATCACATGCCAACATGAGGCATTTTCCCAAGGACTAGATAGTTACTCAGCAGTGACTGAAGGGACAGAGAAATGTCATAGCTTCCTGTGAAGAGCCCAGAGAAGGAGCAGTGCAAGTTACACAGGGAAAGGGAACAGAGTGATAGCCAGCAGCCTGCTTGTCACAAAAAAAAAAAAAAAAAAAAAAAAAAAAAAGCGAAAGACCTGAGATCACAGTGCAAATGGATTTTTACCTTGCTGTCAAATAGCTACATCAAAGGCAATGTCCAAGTTGCACTGCAACACTTGTTATATGAGGTAGCTACAGATCCAGGATGGCAAGACAGAAGAAAACTGCAAATAGAAGACATCCAGCACAGGAGGACAAATAAAACCAAGGCCAGGGAACATGGGATGAACCTCAGCATTCAACACTGGATTCAGAAAAATAGGTTTATGTCAACAGCATTTCAGACTGGCAAGTCATCTCTCAAGAGACTCAAGCTGGCAACACGAGGGGAGCAAGTCCCTTATCAGCAGCTCTGATATGAAGCTGCTTCAGCCACCTGAGCACCCATCAGCTGCAGGCCACATCGTTCTTTGCCCCAACAGCTAACAGCTGGGGAAAATAGCAACAAAACACAGCTGGAAGAAAGAAGGCTCCAGAAGCTGGAAAAGGTGACTGCAGAAATTCTCTACCAGGCCTAATTTTCATATTATATGCAGCAACCTGCATGGAGGTGGAACAGAGGGGTGGGAGTTGTCACCAGGAGGTCATGGGGAGCACCTGGAAGCCACCTCTGTCTGCACCTGGCCAGAGCGCTGCCTCCATCTGTGGCACCTTGCGCGTAAAGGGTTTCAAGCCTGTTTAATATTCTGAGCTTGGAGCATTCTCCTTCTCAGTCAGAATGCAAAATGAGGTGCAAGAGCTTATTTCACTTACTTTCTGCTAGACCCCGGGGGGAAGAGAGAGGGCACAGGGCCTGGGACCGAGTTGCAGCTTATGGCTTGCACAGGTCTGGGACAGCTAAGCACCACGCATTGCTCAAGGGAGGCTGTAAAGTTACACTCCTGTGTATGGTGTTAGGAGTGCTGTGATATGAGGGGCTGGTTTTTTTGAAGAGGACATTAAAGCCATTTCTTCAACACTTGCTCATTAAAAATTCTACTGCTGTTTTAACAAGAGTAGGATGCTATGTCAGGCACTGCGAGCTTTTATTAGGAAATGCAAAATCATGCCAAACATTCCTGGTCTGAGTCTCATATCAAGCCTAAAGATCAGTTCCCTTGATTTGTCAGGAGACCCTGGACTTTGTTTTTAAACCTGTGTTGCCAGTTCAGAGCATTTATATAAACAACTTTTATCTGTTTCAAACTTTACCATGTCTCTGCAGAGAAAAAGCCTCCAAAATGAAGTATATAATTCCTTTTATCCTTCACTTCCCAGTCCTACTCAATTTTCTATCCTACTAGCTTCACTTCTGCTGCGTTTTCTGGTTCTTCTCTTTTCTTTATCCCTTCCACACTCAGGGTACTCAGTCTGCCCCTTTCATGGCCCTGCTGTGAGTGCCTGCGAGAAAGGATGAAGACATTTTCCCCTGCATGTCAGGCTTGAAACCATTGCTGTTGCTGAGCTCCTGCTGTTAGAGTACACACCTTTACACTGCAAAGGCAGCAATATGATTGCCTGTCTCAGGTTTTCAGCCGACCGGCAGCTGGGGTTTGAGGTTACTGGAGAAGAAGATGGGCTCAGCCACATAGACATGCTGCTAGAATGGAGAAGGTAGTTGGGAAAACCCTTGGGAAACCCCAGTGTTTTATTGAAATCAGGACAGATCCCAGTTTCAGCAAATCAGCTGGGACCCCAAGAATGCCTTGCATGACTAAGACAATCCCAGAAACACAGCACATCTGGTAACCCTATGGACAGAGTTAAAAAGAAATAAAACTTCCCAGGGAAAAGGTCAGAACTTTGATTAATATCTCCTAGAAAAGTAAAGTGCTTGATGCCGATCTCACAACAGTTTTGCATTACTGCACCTCCATTAATTTTACTGGAGTCACCACAGACTTTCACCACTGCTGGAGCAGCACTTTCTGATGGGTAAACTTTGGTACTCTATTCTTCGCTCCCCCAAATTTCAAGACATTCACACTCCACAGGTCTGGGAATTTCTCCGGAATAGCTGTCAGGGGGGTTGATAAGTGTATCTTTGTGTGTATATTCCCAGCTGCTCCATATCTCATGTACTTTACTCTCCAACTCTGGCAGGCACAATCCCAGCAGATGGCTATGCGTGGACAGCTCAATATACAAGCCCATATTAAATGCGCTATTTATTTATAGATATACAAATACCCATATATTTTTATTTATTCACTGTTGTTTATACACTTTGATTTGGACATCCAGACATTAAAAGAGTTCCTAGTCCAGAGCCTAGGCACCCTAGCAGATTAGTCACATAACGAAACCGAGATGAGAGCAGCATTAGCAAGCCAAATGGCTTCTCCTTGCAGTAAATCAGCCTAGGTATGCACCCCAAACATACCATAGAAAGCTAATTCATCCCACTAAAATATAAATACTTAATACATTAGAATACCTGCGCAGGTGCTGCACGGGTAGGCTGTGGGCTTGGGCCCAAGATTTTCTGTGTGCCCCAGGGGTTAGGTTCCCACAGCATCGTGGCAGAATGGTTCCCATAGCCAAGATAAAAGCACCTCTTTGGCTGTGCCATACTATAACAGAGGGAATAATCTGCCTAGCTGAGGGTTCCCAGGGGTGAACACCTTGTGAACAATTTTCACGTGCGTTTTCCTTCCTCAGCTCCACGTGCAGGAGCGCAAAACCAAAAAGCACGGCACCGCGAGCTTGGCTGGTCAGTCTTTTGATAACTCGCGCTCAGACATTTTGCAGTGGAAGTAGGCAGAGGCCCCGCAGCCAAACCGCAAAGCCAAACCGGAGGAGGGATGATTCTACAGCGGGGGGTCCAGGTTGGGACCCCAGCACCATCAAACCCTGACGAACACGCAGCTCCAGGGCTCTGTGGAAGAGATCGCCGTTGTGAGCACTGCAGTCAGGGCAGGCTGGGCTTCTCACAGGGAAGCTTGATGGCCCTTTTACACCCACCGCACGGGAGTAAAACTGCAATCCAGAAGGAAGAACAAAATATTCCCCAATTCACAAACTGTGTGTGTTTGTTTACTGAACTTTACGTTTCCTGCATACTGTACATTGAGCAGAGCGATTGCAGTGGCATATGTATCCGAAGAGCAGGAAACAGACTGCCAACGACCTTCTCAGGGTATCAGCAAAATAAACAAACATAACACGCACATCAGGTGGTCTGAGTGCCAGCACTGGGATAAACTGAATCTGCAGAGAAAGTGCCGTCAGAATTTCCCTTTAAACCACACCAAGCTGTAAAGCTGCTTGGGTGCAGGGAGCAGTCAAAATCAGATCAGCGTGTGAATGTTTTAAAAGGGGTAGATTAATTCATGTGAGCCAGGCAGCTCAGCTGGAACTGTGGCTACTGTCTTCGGCTGCCTGCCTCCTATGAGCGTGCTTTTCCATCCCCTGCAAAAGCCTTTCCCCGGTGAGAAGGCAAGTGTCCCCACCGGGCACGCTCAGGGTGCTGGGCGATGGCCCACGAGCCTTTTTTATTTCATGGCTAACAGGGGGAGATGCAGAGGGCCTGTCCCTGGCGAGCAGAGAAGGGGGACGTGCCCAGCCAGGGTGGTTTTGAGGCAGAGCACGGGTGTGTAATGTCCTCCCCGGGGCTGACCGCTCGCAGGCAGAGGGGGGGGAGCCCTTCGAGGCAATCGCTTCTCGGGGAACAGAACCTGGCTCCGAGTCAGGGACTCCAGGGGAGTAACACACGTACATACGTGTGTGTGTGCGCGTATATAATGTGTACATATGGCTAGCGGCTTGAAGTGATTGACTTCTGGGAAAGATGAAAAATGTTACTGAACCCTTGTGGAAAAGCCTGAAAGAATTTAATAGAAAATTACAGCCTTTCTCAAGAATTTAATATAGAATTATATAGGACAGTTAAAAACAACAATAGAAAGGATATTACTCTCTATTAAACTCTATAGGTTTCAGAGCAGTTTAAATAAGGCCTTTTAATGTTTCTGCAAAGATTCCAATTACATCCTGTAGGGCTTTTCCACACAGATCCTAGCAGCCATCAGGGAAAACCTGGTGCCAGTGAGCTCCTAAACAAACAAGTCAAGTAATTCTGATAATCTACATTAGACCGAGCTCTGCAGCTCTGCTGCAGCTCCATGAGATTAGAAAAGGCTCAGGGAAACCAGGGTTTTGGAAGAGACTCTCCGTTCTGGTGCCCCAGTAGCATGTGGTCATCACATAAAACAACCTTTCCTCTTTGCACTGTCCGGACCTTACAGGGATGTATATATGTAGTATCCAAACACAAAGAATAATCTTCATTTTGGACTGAGATACGCTAATAAACATAGCTGCATGAAGTAGGACAAAGTATCTAGGGATACCAGTGGCTGAGGCACCCTCTGGAAAGCAGTCTCTGAGGCACAGGGGCACTAACTGATGCCTTCAGACAAAATGCTACCTTTGGCCAAAGCTTTTGTTTCAGATTTACTTTTCTCACAGAATAATACATGTGTATGGGCTTAAGCATTTTAAGTGTGTTGAATTAGATGAGTTATGAAAGGTGTCCATGTTGACAGCTCTATCCTGATCTATCATAAGAAAAGTGGGCAACTGTTTTGGCTTACAGTACTCCTACAAAACATCATTACACAGTAAACTATACATACAATAAAATATATGATTAATTTACCTATTTTTGCCCATGGAAGATCCATTTTGTGTGTTCCATTGCTTTCAGTTTAGTGGTGTTTAAAATTACTAAATACATTTTCCCCTCAGCAAAGCCATCCCAAATAACCTAAAATCTACCTACCTCTCATCACTCATAGGAACTTGAAAAATTGTTGCCCATCTTCTTCAGTCTGCACAGCCTGACAGTACCTCACAGCTTAAAAAACTGAACGTAAATCCAGCAGTGCTTATATCTGAACACATCAGAGCTTTGCATCAAACCATTCCCTGTCCCATACAGTGGCATATGTCCGTGGCGAAGTACTGTTCCATACAAAAACTATTTTTGTTGATCAGGGAGATAGCG
This sequence comes from Tyto alba, assembly GCF_018691265.1. Classification (NCBI taxonomy): domain Eukaryota; kingdom Metazoa; phylum Chordata; class Aves; order Strigiformes; family Tytonidae; genus Tyto; species Tyto alba. The sequence continues at coordinate 15,004,857 of NW_024881322.1, forward strand.
AGGGTGGGAAGCAAACTAGTGAGTTTGCTTAATCCATAGCACTGCAGTTGGGTGATCCTATCATAGTCCAGATAAATTTTCACGCTGTTGTTTGAACCCTGCTGGACTCCCATCACTGGAATGAAGCTCAGTATTATATGAGTGTGAGTTTCATATACTGAGATGTTGAAAGACCCTTTGGTTTCATTGAATGTCTTCTGTTCGTAATGTTTTAAACTATCAGAATATAAAAAAACCCTTAATGCTGTACTTCATCACAAAGTTTTTTATAATCTCTTGATGTATTTGTCTTCCCTATCTAATAACAGCCCCCAAACAACTCATCTGGTATTGATTTTCTTTTAGATTGTTTGAATTTGGCTTTCTTAAGAATAATGTAATTTTCAAAAGATGCTCATCCCTTCAAGTTTGAAATTCAGTTCTTTTTGAAAGCAAAAATCTTTTGCTTATGAAACCTCAGCAGGCTAACAACAGCAAGACCTAGTGCACAGGCCCTAAGTATTTTGCATAATTCATCCAAGTCTACATATACCTTATTTGAGATGTGTCTAAACAGAGAGGGAGGAAGCAAACTATGTCCCTGAGCTGTCCTTATACACCAACTGGAGCCAAAGACAAAACTCCCCTTAGTATCTTCAGCAGAGGCTCAAGCTGCTTCAATGATTTACACAGTCATAGAAAATTATTCATGTGAAGCTATTTATTTGCATAAACTTGTCTGTAAGATGAGGTTCCAAAAGCTGGAGGAGGGAGAAGAGGAGATATTGAAGGACCCATTACACAGACTTGTCTCTGAAACCATGTTTTCCAGATTTGTTTGTGGAAGAGCTCTCAGTGTGACTTGCTGGATAATGCTGTAAAACCAGTTGATGTGTTGTGTCTGAATCTAATTTTTCTCTGGTTGTCATTCTTTAAAGTCCTACCAAATTCAAATGCTCATTGGAAGCACAACTGCAAGGAGGGGAAAATCCCTCTGCCTGGTGAGAGAACAAGAAGAAAGAATCGTTCCAGGGGCAGCCTTATCAGTAAATCCATGGAGACTTATCCAAAGATACACATCCAGAGGTTTTCAAGCTGCCTTTTTGTACTTCTCCTTAGGCCTGAAGTTTGATATCATTATGGGACATTTCCAAGGCAGGAGCAGCAGCAGCAGCCACCACCTAATCTTTTCACAAGATGTAAATCAGTTTCAGTAATTATCATAATAGATGGTTAGCTCATGTTTTCTTGCTGGGAAAAAATACCATGTCTTATAAATTCCTCAGTGCTGTAACATCAAAGCAGCAGGGTCGGCATGCAGATCCAGAGGGGAGAGGAGACTAATTTGATGAGGATGTATATGTGATAGATAGAGATTTCATTTAAAAGACCATCCTGAATGGTATATGCCAAACTGAGCCCTGAAATCCTATAATTGGGCATGAAAAGCATGTAGATAGAGGTGCTCACCCTCGAAGAACTGGAGTGATACCTCCTAACCAAACACAGTTAAGGAGAGCCAAAACATTTTGAAACAGCACATTAAGGAATTAGAGGGAAATCAGGGGAAACCCTACACCACTGGCAGCGTTCAGAGGCTGTCTGAAACTGGGACTCTGAGGGTCGGAAGGACTCCTTGGGGGCTGACAGAGGCACAGGGATTCCATACCTCTCTCCCTTGGGCTGCCACCCCACAGCCAGAATCAACAAGACTCAGGCCAAAACACTCCATGTCTCCCCATCACCAGGGTCGCTCCTGCTAGATTTCTGCAGCTGGATGTAAATCCCAAGAGCCAAAGTAGGTCATTAGCCTGTTTCCTGTGAATGCAAAAGTGGCGGTGCTCAGTGAATCTGGCATCCCAGCCCCCCGTCCTTCGGTCCTTCTGCAGAAATGGCTTACAGGTGTAACACCCATGCAGCTTCACACCATTCGTTTTGCTCTTCAAATTTTACTCCTCTTGACCAAAACTGAGAGAATCCAGGAGAGCTGCAGGGATCGGGGCACAGATTCTGCCTTTGGACAGGCAGAGTGGCCTTTCCAAAACAAATGAACAGCATCACTTTTTTGTTCAGGAAAAACAGCTCTGTGTGTTATACTCCAATGACCAATAGGTTCACAGCACAGAGAAATGGTAGGAGCAGAGGAAATGAAATTTAACACGAGAGAACGAAAACAAGTAAACATCACATATTTTTTTCAAGGGAGTCCATGTGCAAGTGATTAACTTTCGCTATCGAGGGAGGATAAAGAGGGAGCCAAGATCCTCTGTAACCATTACAAGAACTGAAAACAGCAGCAAATATGGAAAATTTCACCAGTTTGGCAGATGCCATAAAATGTTTTTAGCTCAAGCACCTTATGCTTGTGGTCCTAACACTGACCCCAGCCTAGCAATCTGTAATCTCAGGAAACATTGCATTAGCTTTCACAGAATCTCACTTATGACCAGCTCTCACAAAGCTGCACCTCTCAAGGGAAATTTACAGCCCCTGAACTGGGTATGTGCCACGGTGCAATGACAAACACTGGCTCGTCTGCAAAGATAGAGTGTTCCCATTCTCAGCATCCTCGGGACCGAGGGAGATGCTGTTGTTGTTGAGCAGCTGAAGAATGCGCGCTGCTCAAAGCTCAAGAATGTGGAAATGGCAGAGCTTTTTTATAAGGCCATTAAAAATGACATCTTAACAACATCTGCAATTAAAAATGCTCATAGTTGGAAGAGATAGTCCAAAAAAACATCTGGATCATAGAACTCATTCTGTTCTTATGACTTAAAAGTTTGACAGCCTAGAAAAATGAGAGAAGTGACTCTTCTCTGTCTGTTAAGCAGCTTCCTCAGTTCCAAACTGCAGTGACAAATGATGGTGTGCTGACCCTAGGGTGTCCTCCAGCCCTGTGCAGCAGTCCACTCCTCCAAATGTTATTGCAGGCAAAGGGAGTCACTTGTCGTATGTCACACTTCTATAGCTCATGAATACATTTCATATTCTGCATATGAAATATACCTAAAGCTAAAGAATAACACTGAAAAGTTTTAAAGGGGACTGAATGGCTCAAGGGTTTGGTAGAGTAGCCACACTTTTCATTTTCATGTTGTCCGTTCAGGTCTGTCCATCAAAAAGCAGTGGGATTTCTGTGAAATGAGATCTTGGCTCTTCTGGTCTGGGTCTGAGCAGAACAGGGTGCTCTTAAGACCTGCCATGTTTATTAGCACTACCAGGACACACTTGATGGTGACCAAGCCTCAATGGGCCATCAGATCACAGAAGCTCAGCTCAAGCTTTTCACTTGATGTGAGGGGATCTCCTACTACCAGGGGTTGTGATTTGCATGCCCTGTAGCTGAACAGGCACCTTCCTGCTCCATGGCTGGCAGGATGCCACCCTTGCCAGACTCAAATTCATGCTAATGCAAAACAAAACAAAAAGATAATGGCAAAGGGTAAAGGAAAAAGAAGTACTTGGTGGCCTTCCTGGGAGCTACCTGGCAAGTAGAATAAAATGGCAGCTATAAAAGGAACATTGAAATTAAAGACGTGTTGAGATAGGGTTAATACAAGTTTCTTAATTATCTGGTAAGGACCTGCTCAGATGTACTTTGTCTCTGCATGTGCACGCACACAAACACTTGCTTCAGTGCCTTGCTTGAATAATAAGGCACAACAGGGCAATCATTGTTGTACCATAATTGCACTCCTCGGGTGTACGCCAGCCATGAGCCCGAAGGAGGAGTGCTATCAGCAGCCTGAGAAGCATGATTATGGCCCAACAAGGCATGCCCTGTTGTGACTTATTACAATTAGAAAAGCCATCTACAGTGTTGCAAACATTGAGGTGAGGGCAACGAGAAATGCTTTTTAAAAGCCTGTGTTCTGGTAGTGCATATTTAAAATGTTGTACCTGCTGCTAGGACTCCCCATTAGCCAATCATATTGCTCAAGTATCCTTTGAATGACATACTTCATGCCCCATCTCAACTCTAGGCTGAAAGATTAGCGGAATTAGCAACATTTTTCAACCCTCTTTGAGCTCTCAAGAGACCTGCAAAGCAATAAGTGGTATACAGAGACTGAAAGTACATGCCCCTTGCCAACACCAAAAAGCATTGTGGAATATATGGGGACAATTAACTGCTTTCCTCCCAAACAGGTACGTTTTTTAGCAAACAGCTTGCAAATATAGTTAAGAGACACTAACTGAAAGGAAGAAATTGCTTTTTTTTGCCACATGCTTTCATGGGTGCACATCTATCCAGTCTTCTGCTTTCCAACGAGGGCCAAATGGGAACAAGGAGACCTACCTATTTGACAGAGCAGTTGTGAAGATTGATTAGCACCTATAATGGTCTCCGAGATGTTCAACTGGCAGGCATTACAGGCATGCAGAAGAAAGTATTGGGGAAAGAATAGGGAAGGAGGCACAACACACTGCAAAATAGCCAAGTGGAAGAAATCGTTCACCCTAACATGACAGAAGTGGTTAAAACAAAGACAGTGCCTTTCCTGTGTAGGGTCCCAAGCAGAAGTTTTGTAGGGGGTGCTTGTTTAGTAATGCTAAATTTAACTAGGGACCGTGGCAAGGATGCAGGACTGAAACCAGAAACGTAAGGCTCTCCAGCTGATGCAGGAGCAGAATACATCCTGCATTTTCAGAAAGCTCTTTCACCTTGAATGAGAAAGATAGCTTCAGACAAATGAAGTGATTGTGCACAGGTTTTGATGAAATCTGAGCTCCCTCCAAACCACATTGGAGTAATAGCTGCCTCGAAACAGTCCTTGTAAGAAAACGGAGCTAACACAGACATTGCAGCTTCAACCAGTTTGGGGAAAAAAATAACAAAAAGAGGGGGATTGCATACAATATTAAATTCAGAGAGCTTTACAGACAACATCTGGACATTGGGACAGCTGGAGCAGTGTTGTGTAATGCCTGTGAAGTGCAGAATAAAAAAAAAAAAAAAAACCAAAAAAACAAAACAAAACAAAAAACAAACCTAAGAAATTGCCTTGTGATACCTAATCACCAGCCAGTCAAAACACGTTGGGACTAATGTATATTAATCACTGGAAACCTTAGATAAGTTCAGTAAACATTGTCTTTTACAATACGTTTTAAAAAAAGGCTTTGAAATGGCACTGTGCTCAGGAGTCTGATCCAGAGCTCACTGAAATTTGCTGGAATGTTTCCATTCACCTCAGTGAGTTTTGTGCACTGAGTTTTTTCAAGCCCAGGCAGCAGTTCAAAAATAACTTTACAGCATTATTCCAATTGTTTATTTGTGTACGAACAGCACTGAGAGAGTACACATGGCCAAGCAGAAAGAGAACTCTTAGGAATATTTTTAAATTGCCGTCACCAAAACCACTGACAATATAAAAATTCAACTATTTATGATGTTGTAACACTGGCTTTAATAGGGATGGTGGTGGAGAAACTATGCGTAAAATAATCAACAAACTAACAAACCCCAAGGCTCTCCCAAGGATTTTAATATGGAGAATGTTTAAAATATTAAACAAACGATAACAGTGAAAATCAGGATATGATTAGATAGTTTTAATAATCAATCCTGAAATTCTCTCCAAAATTTGTTCAAACTGTTTTGTAGTCAGCTCACAAGTTGCAAAAAACATGACATATATTTTAATGTGACCCATTAGGATAAAAATAAAGCTGTGTTTGTCCACTGTTGCCTGACTTTGGGTTCATTGAGTCAGACTGAGTAGATTTGAAATGAATCAAGATGTTTAACATCTGCCTCCTGTTATTAGGATATTCTCTTCCTATTTATAAACAAACACTTTGTTGGGGTTAGGCTGCAGATTCCATTACTCTGTGGACTCATGTTTCCTCAGCAATCTGAACTTCAGGCCACAAGCAAAAGCTACATTATAAGTCTTCTGAAATCCATCAATGAATGTGGGGAAAAAAAAAAACGAAATAGCTGACAGTACAGTCTGTTTACTTGGTCTTACACAGCTAGCATCTGACCATATGCTGCAAGACACCGTGTTAATGCAAAACCAGATTTTTGATTAAAATTAACTCATGAAAAATATTTCTCTATGTTTCAGAACAAACAATCTTATGTTTGTGTGCATGGTCATCATGTCTTGTCAAGGCTCTCATGCTATTAAGGCTCATATAGCTCTCTAGTTATTGACGTATGTGCTCTGAAATCCCAACACTACCATAAATACGGTAAATACAAAACATCTCCTTTGTTCTCCTAGTTCCTCTCAATTTACTTCCTTTCCATGGTAGCTTACATTAATCTCTCCTTCAATCTACTTCCAGTCTATGTGTTAGTTTGGATTCCTCCTTTCTTCTTTACATTTGGTTTCTTGCTCTACTCTGGACTTTTCCCGTTAATGTATTGAAACTGGACCCCTTTCCTCCACCTTTACTGACAGTCTGGTTTGTGTCTCTGTTCTCTCTCACTCACCCTAATGTAACACTTTCCTCTCCAGCCTTCCTGACTGCATGTCTTTTACTCTTCCTTTTACCCTACATTCTGCAGAAAAATAATTTTCCTTAGCATGCTCCCCCCCAAAAAAACTAACACCACTTCCCTCCTTTGAAACTTTCTTCTAGAACAGACTCCTGCCTCTTCCCGCTCTGTTCTGTGTACTGTCTCCATTTTAATCTACTTTAGTCAATACTTAACAGTACCTGAATGGCTATAATTAATATAGCATTACAGCTCACATTTATATAGTTTTCCTGTCTTTGTCCAGAGTACGTTCATGGCCAAAAACCTTAAAATACATGACTTCACAGCATAATACTGCACAACATACAAGTAAGAATTTATATGGATACATTCACCTTCTACTTCATTACAAAGGATCAGGATCTTAGAAAATAAGGATTTCAAAAAGAGGGATACTTTTCTAAGAACAGGGTTTTTTGAGACCACCTATTCCAACCAGAAGGATCATGATTAAAGCAGGAACAAGAAATAGCTACAGCATCCCTGACATTTTCTAACATGTTCCTGAAACATGTACTTCTGCCATCTCCATCCCAGGGACCGGCGCTGGCACCTCCTCCCAAGTCATAACCAAACTGGCCTTGCCTCAGCCTCAGCCTGTCACTTCTTGCTCTATGCAGAGAGGACACAGAGCTGTTTATTCCCATCCCCTTCTGGAGCAACTTTTAACGTCCTCGAAGGCTGTGATCATCTTTCTCTCTAAATCTTCTCCTCTTTAGACTAAACAAACCCAAATCTTTCAGTCTTTCCTCAGGAGGTCATGCTTTCTAGGCCTCTGAATATTCATGATTTTTCTTCTTTGGGCTATCACTAATTGGTCCCCTTCCTTCTTAAAGCTGAAAGCAAAGCCAACTTTGAATTAATAGAAATAATTTCAGAGATGATTTACTCCTTTACAGTAAAAGAAAGATACTTCGTCAAACAACCTGCATCCTCCACTTGATTACTTGATTTAAATATTACTTGATATAAAGCTGAAGTGAGCACCTTAATACCAAAGGTAACATTACTAAACATGATAATGCAAGTGCAGTAACAAAACAGTAATTCATAGCCAATGCTTCATTTTTTTCCCTTTTCCTGCCCACATTTTACACTTTTAAAAAGATTTATTCATTACCTGAAGTTATCCACCATTAAAATTCCATATGCGAAAAGATTTTGGCTTACAAATTGAATGGGAGTGATTCAATGTGTTTCAATTATGAAGCTAAATTGAATCTAATTCACTGAATTTGTGCATAAACTATCTTGGTATATACTTGGATTTTTAATTCAAAGAATAATTGCACAGATTATTTCTTAGCCAATGTAAGAAGCGTTATTGCAAACCTTGTATATATAAAATCAGTATTTTCTGATGATTATTTAATCGAATCAAGCAATGGAAAACTTACAAATCTGGTGTTGATTACCTCATGTCCTAAGCTGGAAAAATATATAACACATTCAAGCTAATATATGGCTATAAGCATGATTAATGTATTTTCAGAATGTCCCACACAAGCATTATTTTCTAAAGATGACATTTTAATGATATTCGACATGCAGTATGTTGCACATGTTGAAAATCTGTCATGTCTCTTTAAATATCTTGATGTATGCACATACATGCATACACTCCCCATGGCAGGTATTCTCTCACTGAATTAATTTACATACCTAGGAGGACCATGTCCGTACCTGTTTTCACAGGCAGGGAGTTCAGTTAACGCATTTCACTAAGTTTGGTTAATCACTCAAAGTTTGAGACGCTTTGAGTTAATCACTCCAAGTGCCTTCAGCACAGCTTATGTACTAAATGATATTGTAATGCCCCCCCCAATGTTTTGATTTTGGCCCTCCTCATCACAAAACAAGCAGCATGATGCCTGTGTGGTTCCCTCGAGGTTACTGTCCCTGTAGTGCTGGCCTGGCCCAAGTCCACACCAAGTTTTGAACACAGTCTTTGGGCCACTTTAATCTCTTACTCCATGTCATTTAATACTACTCATCTACTCATCACGTTTTCAGAAGGATTTGGCTCCTTCTTTTAATCAGAAGGGTCAAAAATAAGAGCTGAAATTTAAGTCACCTCTTGGACACCAGCACAGAGCCTCTGATTTTCCTTTGGTTGTGTCATGGTTTAAACCCAGCCGGCAGCCAAACACCATGCAGCCACTCACTCACTCTCCCTGACCCCGGGAGAGAAGGTAAGAAGATTCATAGGTTGAGATAAAAACATTATAATGATTGAAATAAAAATAAAAATAAAATAATAATGATACCAGTAATAATAGAAAATACAAACAAGCAATGCACATTGCGATTGCTCACCACCCGCTGACTGATGCCCAGCCCATTCCCAATTAGCAATCCCAGAGAAGACGGAATCCTGAATCCACAGTCCCAGAAGCAAGTGTGAGCTTCCCGATCAATCCTCATCTATACACTGAGCATGATGTTATATGATACGGAATATTCCTTTGGCCAATTTGGGTCCAGTGCTTTGGCTATGCTCCCTCCCAGCTTCTTGTGTACCTGCACACAGGCAGGACATGGGAAGCAGTTGAAAAGTCCTTGATTTCTTAGCAACAACTGAAAACATCAGTATATTATCGACATTCTTCTTGTATCAAATCCCATGCTGAATCCAGAACACAGCACTATTCTAGCTACTAAGAGGGAAAAAATAATTAGCTCTCTCCCTGCTGAAACCAGGATGGGCTAAGAGTAACTTCCACCTGCCCCGCATCTGTACTGGAGACATGAGCCCAGGGAGATCTCTTCTGCCTGGCATGCTTGGTGATCCGCATCTTTATTTCCATCACTCATGGGCATTTATTTTAAAATGTAAAGTGGCTAGGCCTCTGCCTGGCAGTACAAAAGCGGCATAAGTGCTGAGCTGCTTCAAATACTAAGGCAGAGCGACAGGAAAAAAAGCTGCCAAATATCATTCAACCTATGCCTACTTTACCTCCACCTATTCCAGCTTCTGAATTATGACTCCCTTGGCAACAGTGGGCAATGTCATGACGCAAACGCAGAAATATGAAGGTGGTACAGCAAAACAAGGAGTATTGTCCCTCTTAGCAACACCTCACTGATACACCATTTGGCCCGGCAAGGCTGTCCCCCCCATCAGAGATGGAGTCAAACTCTTGACTGAGCCGAGCATAGGTTTGGTTCATGTAAATCATGCTCAAATTCACGAGCTGCTTGGGTTTTTTTTTTTTTTGCAAGGCAGTGACCTCAGCTGGCCAATGCCCCAGGAGACCGTGTGTCATCACCAAATTGCCATGCTGGCACAAAAGTTTAAAACCGCCCGACTGCCCCCCTGTTTGTTGTTCCCAACAAACAAACCCAAACAGGGCTTGGAGGCAATGAGGCCAGTAACCGAGTTCTCCTGCCGGCTGGCTGAGTGGGTGGGTTTTGGCATTCCCAGATCACTCCTAAAAGATGTATCTCCTTCTGAAGGGTGGAAAGCATTCCCGTCCTGGGAAATAATTCAGGGAGCAAAGCCAGTGTGGGGGGGTAATTTCTGCCTTGGAGAGGTAGCGAAGGGAAGCTGCTCTAGACCAGCGGTTGGAAGGGTGTTTGTGCCAGATGGAGACAACCATGGGGTAGTTTAACTCCACACCAGGATTTGCACGGCCAAGTCTATTTCTCAGTGCAACAGAAACAGGAAGCAGAGCTTGGGTTTATGAGGAAATGGTCTTGTTCAGCCAGTGGCATAAACTCTTTGTTGTTGAAGTTTACTTTCTCAGGAACTTGATTATCACCTAATCAAACCCCACCTGATTCTCTTATTACTTAGATAATGCAGGAGAGCATTTTTCTCCTAACAAAATTTTGAACCGTTATGAGATCTGAATAAACTTCTACAAAAACTTCAAGCTTGTTTATGACACAGAAACATTAAAAGCAGGTGGGGAAGTAGAGTATAACCAGCCAAAAGCCGCCGATGTCTGAATGTCATGTAAAATCTCTATAGGAAGATGAAAATAAATCAGAAATCATGCATGTATCACACACATGCATCACAACCGCAGATGCATAACTGATGTACTGTAATTATAATAGTGCTGTGCATTTCTAGCCCCAAGCGGGCCTAAAATGCACAACCCAGACTTAGCGGAGAGGAGATGGGGTGAAGGGGATATCAACTATCAAGGCATAAAGAAGGAGGGCCCCTATGCCATCAAAGTACCCAGTCCCAGGAAAACCCACAACAACATTTGTACAGCTCATGCTGTAGGGCAAATAGAGAAGCGCCTGGGAGTAACTCAGACTTGGGGAGTGGTTGAACAGTGGAACAAGTTTCCCAGGGAAGTTGTGGAGTCTCCACTCTTAGAAATACTCATAACCAAAAGCAGGCACAGCCCTGAGCCACCCGCTGTAGATGACCCTGCTCTGAGCAGAAGGGCTGGACTAGGCAACCGCCAAAGGCCTCTTCTGACCTCTGTAATTTTGTGAAAGAGCCATCAAAGCAAACTGGACTTGTATTCAATGCCTGGCTTTAAGGACTATGTGTGGAGGAGGTAGGTGGAAATGCAAGTCATGCAGAGCTTAGCAAAGGAAGGGAAGGAACCTCCCTGTTGATGCGGTGAGGTGCTGGGAAGGATAACAAGGTGAAGGAAGCCTGGCCCAGCATAAACACTGGCTCTGCAGAGGTGGCAAGTAAAGGTGCGGGTAGGACAGTCTTCACAAAGGTGTCCCCAGTGCACACAAGTCATTCTAGTGAAGCTGCAAATGGCTGCCCGGGGGCTGGAACAGCCCTGCGCTGGCTGTCAGGAAGAAATCCCTTCTGGCAGGCAGAAAGGAGCGGTTTTCCTGCAAGGAATGAGCAGCCGAGAGAAATTTTGCAGCTCTGGGCGAACCTCAATCGCTGCCAAGCTGCTCCCTCCCATCAGCCCACTGCCTACCCCCCTCCCCACTCTCTCCTGCACTTCAGCCACCTGGAGCTGCAGCCCTTCCCTTGGGGTCCCGCACAGCCTTGGAAACGGCGTGTGTTTGGCTCGGTGAGGGCAGTTTTACTACCAGACTCATTACCAAGGAGGGTTTTCACTCCCTGACTCGTGAAAGGCACAACAGACGGCTCTACGCGCTCCGGGATGGTGTTCACCCAGGACCCCAGCACACATAGCTCAGCCCCGCTCCCTCCTGTGCCCCCAATTCTCCCTCCCGTGCCCCCACTTCTCCCGCCCACCCCAGCCCGGCCATGTTGCACAGACAGCTGCCCGTTACTACTCAGTAGTTGCTTGAATCCCACTAAATGCTTGTCAAAGTGCCCAGAGAGCTGAAAGTGAGCTCTTTAAATTACATTTGTTGAAAGATCCCTGGTGCCTGTTCCTGCTTTTCGTTTTCAGCAACTCTCTGAAATCATAGTTTGTTTTACAGTGATGTTTTGTTTTTCTTTTCCTGCATCCAACCTACAAGTCACGGATGATGCATATTAAACACATTAAATGGGTTTCAGCGGGGCTGCGCACCATGTGTGCGTAGGGCTGAGGTCTGGGACAACGGCATTTTCATGTTTACTTTCTATGCCGGGAAGCTGTATGGTGTGCTGCTCCCTTCTGCACAGCACTGGATAGACATTTGGCCTCGTTTTAAACCTAAGAAAGAGATTGCATGCAGGGAGGTGGCAAAACCACTAAGGACTCCGCCGAGGAGGAGGAGGAGGAAGAACCAGAGTCTACTTGACGGGGTTAAAGCAGAGCCTGGAAATCAGGACTGCTTGGATTGATGCCTGACCACAGCTGACAACGGGCAAGTCTCTTCAATTCCGTGCTTCTGCCTCCCCATCTGTGAAATGAGGAGAATAAACAAATTTGGTACCCTCTCCTCAGGGAAGGGATACAGAGTTTGGAAAGGGTTTTGAGCTCTCCACAGAGAAACACTTCTTTGTATGCAAGGAGCTGTCACATATTTTTAGAAGAGTTTTTAATTAGAAGAAGAATAGCTCCCTCCCTTTAAGAAAAACTGAGATTTTTGTTCTTATTATACATTTATGACCACGCACCAGATTTTTCTTTTTTTAATCCTGTGCCTTTCCAATTTTGCTATTAATATGTCATAAGAAAATCAGGGATTGTGTCCAAATTTCAATTCATGGGATTGGAATTAAAATCTCCATTAAAATGAAAAAGGGGGAATAATGGGGGAAGTCTCGGAAGCCCTGGCGGGTGGTAATAGTTGGACTCAGCTCTCCCGTCCTGGTGACTCATTCTGGGAATGGATAATGCCTCTGTCGTCTTCAGACATTTAACACCTCCCTAACAAGATTTAGCATCAGCTGGGATGTGTGAACAAATAATATTAAGAAACTTGAGACTTCCTAGAACATCTGTCTCTAAGCCGTGTTAGGGCCTGATCCTGTCAGAGGCGGGTGGGAGTTGGAGAGGCTACACGTTGGGCTTTTTGTTATTAATACTAGCAGTGGGGAATTTCGATTACAAGTCATCCCTCCCAGATCATGTTTCTGAAGATGTAAAGAAGAAAACAAGGTTCAGAAGACAGCACCCTGCCAAAAGGAAGAATATTTTAGGAAGATCTTTCTGACTCTATCCAGATTATGTGTAAATTTAAGTTACTAAGAGAAAATGAGAACCAGTTGTTTAAAGTTCAAATTCTGTCTGGCCTTTACTAGGCTAGGTTTCAAAGCATCCTGTTTTGCCTAATCTCTGCGTCTCAATCCATCACCTTGATGCAACTTCCCCATGAGAGATCTCCATAGCCCTATCCAAGCAGTTGGATTTAGGAACAAAAACATCAGGGCTGGAGCTCTCTCCTGGCAACTTTTGTATGTTGTCAAATGTTTGAGCACAAGCAGATTATGAGATACCCCTAAACTGTGTGGTTTCAAGTATCTCAAGCTGAGTAGGTGTCAGAAAATTGAGTCCAAACCAAAACCTTTTCTCAAACTTTTCTGACTTTTGTCTTCAAGGGAGCCCCATAGGCTGAGTTTGGGCTGTGGATTCCAAAAACCCGATGGTGCCTCAACTCGCCCTTGTAATTTGGCTGTTGTGGCTCTACCACAGTGCGAACGTACAGCAGTCCCACCTCAACTGTATTGAGACAAAAATCCCAAATTCAGGAGTACATGGGGCAGGCTGGAAACAAATATTGACTATATTTTTAAAAAAAAAATCCAAATCTTACAACAGTTTTTCTCCTAGATATTGCAAGTTGTTTCCCGATCTGAATTGTATAAAAATAATCCAAAATTATAGGTAATATGGAGGTAATAAAATGCTTCTGAAGGTTTGCTGTTGATTGGGAAAACTTGAGGAACCTATAACAAAAACCTAATGGAAGCAGTGTAGTTTCCTGACATTTCCAGTCTACTATAATTCACTCTGCATAATTTATAAGTAAGTCCTCAATTTCTTTTTCAAAGTTCTGAAAGCTCAATGTTTCATTGACACATTCCCCATGAAACTTGCCTCAACATATCTTTGGCTTTTTGATGGGGAGCTCTAAAAGGTTAGCCAAACTATAGGAACTGAAGGAAAGTCCATGCTTCTAATAATCCCTGTTCCTGCTTTCTGGGGAAAGCGTTGCTTGCCCTTTTTTTTGCCCATCAGCCCAAATCCACACTCCATCCTCCCCACTGACCTCCTGTATGGACCTTCAGGGAGGAAGTGGACATACCACGCCCCTTAACAAATTACAAGGAGCAGCACATATTAGATTTTTTTATCAACAGCTTTTAAGGCAACTCTGGGCACCCACAATGCAGCCACACTCAAAAAGATCAGTCAGCTATCTTCTGGTGACAGTCACGATGACAAGAAGCATGCCCAGCCAGTCAGAGAAGCAGGGTATATGAGAGATACTGATGAAACAACTCCCACTCATCAGACAAGGTCAGAATCAAAAGGGAAATTATTAAGTACTGCAGCCATCGTCAGTCACCTACCATGTAAAGAGATGAATGTACTCATGAACCCGTTTGCCACTCCTAATCATTTCTTTTTACAATATATGCCCTTTTTCATTTCACAGATACGAAATCAGGCCTATTTCCCTTGAGAAAGCGTTTGCTGCATGCGTTTTCTCAAGTTAGATGGTAACCTGTAAGGAACACTGAGATTTTTACCGGCTACAGAGATTTAGGCAGATGAACTGTTGTAGCCTCTGACAACCAAACCGTCTCGTAGTGATGAGAAGACGGGACAATACATAAGTGGTTTCCACTGTCAGTTGCCATGCTGGGGAAAAATGCCTGCATTTCCAACGTGGTTTTACAAATCAGAACATGCAAGAGAGGACGCAGTCCAGTGTAAACAATGGGAGCTGAGCAGTCATTTGGTAAACTCCAAAAGCCTGCATCTGTGCTGATGGGGTGGAGAGTACTTGCTGCCTCCCTCCATGCCCAGGATCTGCTTCATCCTCCCACAGAAAAGACAGCACACCTCATGGTGTGTCTGCGGTGCCTATGCTGGGTGACTGGTGTTGCTGTAAACACATATCCATCCCTCACAGAAACACCCTTCACCCACGGAAGAGCAACAGAGAGGAGAAAGCCTTTAGATCACTCATGAGCACCCTCATCTCATGCCATCAGCCCACAGATGATGCTGATGGACTTACCTACCCCATGGGCTTGCCGAAATACTTTCCATGGATTTAAAAGCCTCTGAGGTCCTGAATGCTACTGACCACTGCTGGTGATCACTGAGTGATTACTGAGATGAGTGAGATTTTCCTCAATGCCCTGACTCCTGAAGTCATCTGGTTACATGAGGATCTTGGCTTTCATTTTGAAAGAAAAAATTTCTAGCCCTGGTAGGTGCAGAAAAGACCTCAAAATGTGGTATCTAATAGCTCCAAACACAGTATCCAACACAAAGAAATGAAATTATGTACTTTTAAAAATCTTACTATTTCACAATCAGTCTTACAATTCATTTTTTAAACTTCTGACATTATATGCTCAGGAGTGGAAGTATCTACTCCTTGACCTCAGAAAAGGTTTGTAATAATGACAAGTTATTTCATTAAGGTATAGCAGCCATTGTACTACAGCAGCCACCTCTAAAATCTTTTCAATTGCCCGAGGTAACTAAATAACGATACTTCATTATTCACAGGTTGCTTAAGTATTCTCTATATTAAGTGCAGGGAAGTTTAGATAACATCTAATTGCAAAGAGAAGCACTGGAAAGTTTTTGAGGGTGGCAACTGCATACCTAAATGACATTTATTTATTTAGAAGTGCTTAAGACATGCCTTTCATTTATCCTAGGCAGACACAGAGCCTTGAAATCAAAAGTCATGCAATATCGCTTGGCCCAGTGCCTGTACTTGGAAGAACTTCTTCAGCACACCCAAATGAAGATACTCCTTTCCCAGTTTCTATCACTTAATCATCCTTCTTCTGCAGACACCACCCAGAGTGAAAAATTGGGATAAGTAGAGAAACCCTCGCTTAACTACAAGACCGAAGATGATTCTATTAAGCATGTTACACAAATAATAAATAAAAATAAAAATTAATCCCCTGAGTTTTTTCTGCTGTGATTAATTTCAGAGCTAATTGTTCCTCAGCTGTATAAAACCCTTAACATGGGAACTCTTGGCTGAAACACTGACACAACTGTAGCAGTGTCAATGAGGCTGTGATGTAGGAACATTATGAGCAACAGGGTAGCCCGCAACTTACTGTTGAGAATCCTTAGCAAAACTCTGTGACCACAAGACATAACTCCAGAATTAACACTTACAGGACAAGAAAGCATGTTATGGTCACTGAGCTGGGATGACCCACTGAATACAAGCCACGGAATCAGTGATTTCTGTGCCTTCTATCACATGCTTCACAATGAGATGGATATTTTCAGTGGTTAACATGCTAATACAGACAAGGCCGTACCCACAAAGTCCTTTATCATCCCACCCCTATTACACAAACAGGTTTGAGGCCTCTTTCAAAAAAGCTTCCAATGACACCTTTTAAAAATGTCTTCTCTTCCCCTCACCCTGGAGCAGCATATATCAAAAGCAGCTTTTCAATACTGCAACCCTAACCCTCCCTCTCAGAAACAGGCACTTTGTGTTTCAGATAAGCTGGACCTTATTTGGCATTGCTCCAGCGTGGAGCACGTTCAGTGGTAGTTTGTTCAGTATAGGAATCGTCACCGGTGCTCATTTTCAGCAAGGCACCTTTCCAAGGGAAGGGAGTTTGCGCTGCTCCCCGCCTGTTTATGAGGAGCCAGGGAGTGCTGCGTTCAGCACCGTACAAAGCAAAGCCTTTCACTCCAGGCAGGCTCACACACACGATTCCAATATCCTCGCTCCAAATTTGGGAGCCACAGCTGCTACTTTAGACCACAACAAGAGAAAACACCCCCGGGGGAGAGCAAGCAAGAGGCTGAGATCCTATACGTAGAGCCATCACAACAGCGTGGTTCAGCGCCCTGCTGCAACCAGCAACCATCGGTGCCACGCATCATATGGCACTGGGAGAGCTCTCTGAGGCAAGTGGACATGGAATGAGTAGCAAAAAGAAAATGAAAGCAGCCTAGTTGTCATCAAGGGGAGCCATGAGGAGAAGCAGCCATGGCAGAGGACTGCTTTTACCAAATGATTCGCTGTGCACAGGAAGGTGATACTTATCTGTAAGGGCAGCAGTGCAGGGGATTTACACTGCTGAGCTTCTGGTTCATACAAATGTCCCCGTAGCACCAGAGAAAACATGTAGCTAGAATCACATAGTACCAGAGAAAACACTTTAAGAGCTAGAATCAGGCTCTTAACAAGTAAGGACAAATAAGGGTAGCACCAGAGCATCCTTTCCTACTTATCACCTCTCCTGCTTCTCCAGACCTTACTGACTTCTGTGAAGCCTCTCTGCTGTGTTCATTTGGTGTCTTTGCTGAACCATGCAGTGATATTGCAGGGAGAGAAGAGTCTACATCATCGGGATGTGTTCAAGCAAGCCCAATGCAGGCTTGTTTGGCCTGGTACTCTGTAAAACGATAAATGTACTGGAAGTCCTTCAAAATAGCTGTGCACTTTATTCATATCCAAGTGTGTATGGCTTTAATAAATTCTGCTTTGGAGAGCTTTCTGGTGTGCTGTGGGTCTGAGAATTCTCTGTGGTTTGTGGTCACTTGTTTTTCTAATATTTTGGTCAGTGTCCAATCTCACTAGTGTTGCTGGCTATACCCATGTAATTTCTGCTAGAATTGAATTTTCCACACAGTGCAACTTTATAGCCCTCTGGTGTTCCCTGACACATAAAGAGAGGTTACCACCAGTTTGACCAACTTCTGCATATTCATGCTTTCAAGTAAGGGGCAGAATAACATTAACTGAGTCTCTTCAAAGTCCCTCAAAAGTGCTTTAGAGTGGTTTAGTCTTCCCAACAGGAACCAAATGTTGTCATCTCCTCCTTTTTTGACGGCACATGTTTCCCAAGGCACAGGGGAGCTCAGAGGGAAAGTTTGGACATGACAATTTACAATCCCACCACTCGAGAGCCTCATTTTAAGGGATGTAACTACAGTGCATAAAACACCAACGGCTTTTCCCTG
The DNA here is from genome assembly GCF_018691265.1 of Tyto alba. Taxonomy (NCBI): domain Eukaryota; kingdom Metazoa; phylum Chordata; class Aves; order Strigiformes; family Tytonidae; genus Tyto; species Tyto alba. Next base: position 15,022,851 of record NW_024881322.1, read on the forward strand.
AAGGGGGCTGGGCAGAGGGGCAGCCGGCGGGGCTGCGCGTGGGGGCCCCGTCACCCCCGTGTCCCAGGGCCACCCCTGCTTGTGCTGCTTGTCCTCCGTGGCACTGAGCACGGCCCCGGGTCAGGCTCCCGCGGGCCCTTTCGGCTCGGCTCTCGCCTGCGGCTCTCGCACCCCCACGGCCCCACTCGTGCCCGGGCTCTCTCGGGCTCTCTCGCCCACGGCCAGCTCGCAGCGGCAGCGAGCTCTGCTCTTCCCTTGGCTCCATGTCCCCGGGGGCTCTGGCCTGGGCACAGCAGCCCGTGCTCGGGAGGGCTCCAGGCTCGCGGCACCGCCCGGAGCTGCCACTTTCCAGCTCTCCCTGCCCCAGCCCCAGCGCCGGGCAGGCACGGGAGCGCTGCTCACGCATCGCTGGCCAAGCAGCACAGCGGGGGAGCCGGGCTGGGGAGGCAGAGGGTGTGCTGGGCACCCGTACGGGTCACACCTGGGATTCTTCTCCTCCTCCTCCTCATCTTCCTCCTTCTCCTTCTTCTCCTCATTCTCATTCTCCTTTCTTCTCCTTCTTCTCCTTCTCCTCCTCCTCTTCCTTTTTCTTCAGTGTGTGTTTGGTACCCATGTTCATTCTTCACACTGTCACTCTTCAGAAAACAGGGACGGCTCGGCCAGTTTTCCCGCTGCTACTTTCTGCAGCTCTGACTTGCCTTTGCAGACTGCAGGGGATGGGTTTTCAAGCAGAACTGCACCAGCATCAGCCTGTTCCTGGCTACACGTGCACATTGTGTCAATGCTTGCGAGCATCGGCTCCGAAACAGATTCAGAAAGCTAAAATAGAATCCTGTTCCCCCTTGTAACCTTTGTGTTATGTGTCCCTGAAAGTGTTCTTGGAGCTGAAACCCCTGGCACTTCAGGCAAGTGACAGTCTCGTTACACGACTCTTGTCCTGGCACCGGGTCCCAGGGAGAAGAGCTCAGCACCTCCCTCCCCACGGCCCCTCCTCAGGGAGCTGTGGGGAGCAGCGAGCTCGCCCCTCGGCCTCCTTCTCTCCAAACTAGACAAACCCCGAGCCCTCCGCCGCTCCACCGAGGACGTGCCTGCCAGCCCCTTCACCGCCTTCGGTGCCCTCCTCGGGACGCGCTCGAGCACCTTCCCACCCTTTTTAAATTGTGGAGCTGAATCCCCCACAGTATGGGAATGCAATTAGTACAGCTATAGCTAATTATTTCAGGTGTGCTATTTCAGCATTCATTTGCCTTGCACGGCCCTTTGCAAAGCGGAAAGCTTGGTCTTAAAATGCACCGGCTATCAGTTCATTTTCAAGTGTAACTTAAAGCATAGGTTTTAGCTCATAAATCCCATGTTGTTTGAAATCCATGCTACTTGAAGACCGTCTTTTTCCTCAAATCCCTCTGGACAGGGGACACTCCTGGCAAGGGAATGCATCTCTAGCCTCTCTCTGCTTGCTGATCCATCAGATGCACATTAGGACACATGCAAGGGCCTGTCTCGTCACACTGAACTTGCATCAAAATGTTGAGATTCTGTAACTGAGTAGACATGGTCTGGCAGCTTTCTGCACTAACTGGACCAGTTTTGCAAAGTAATTACCATGTGTGTGCTAGAAGACTGTTTTTCATAGTTTCTTTTATTAATTAAAAAGAAGTTTCTTTTGTATCTGAATGACATCATCAGTAATTTCATCACACTGACATTCTCAGGTGGTTTCAGGTGGGCGTATGAAAAGCAAAATCTTCAGTCCTCCTTAGCAGCTATCTTACAGGCACACAGGGCCTTGTAAAGAGAGGCAATTGCCTTTCAGTGTCGGACAGCCTGGCCAGCCACCTCCTTACCCACATCAGCATTACCAGCAACAACCTTCCTTTTCACTAAACGCCTGCAGAATGCATTTCAAAAATCACCAGCAACCTTTATTCACGCTCCTGCAGAGTAATGCATATCCCCAGGGGCAGCAGTGCCGTGAACTGCATTGCACTGACCCACCCGTGTTTTGTCTCCTGTAGCTTTTTCAGCGTCTGGGCTGATTTGGTTCTTTCTCCCCTGACACTTCCAACATGAAAGCTGGGTTAATGCCAGCTGGGGGTATTTTCTTCCCTAGGAGGCAGACATCCATTTTGAAAGGGACTGGCCTGGCACCACCAGCTTCACGTTCAGAGCCCCGCCGCCCCCAGCCTGGCCATTGCCCAGCCGGCTGGCAGAGGGCTGGATCTGCTGGTCCTCACTGCGTGGAGCTGGACTCCAGCAGGCGACTGCTGGGTCAGAGCCCCCTTAACACACCTCTCAGGCTGCACCCTTCAGGCTTTGCTGTCACCAAATGCAGGAAACAGTGAAGTTCATGGTCAGGTGAATTTAGATTGCAGAAAACCATCATTCAAGAAAGATAGGTGTCCTTGTCCACATCATATGCTGGATTTCATGAGCCAGAGAGAAGCTTTATCTCATGGTATAGTTCTACGGCCCCCATCCTCCCTACCAGCTGAAGCTCTGGCAGAAGAGACATCCCCTATATCAATAAACCCTGCGTGAAGACTGCAGGGTAGAAATAGGTAACGCAATGTTAGGTGGAGTGCCATGAGTTTTTGATCCAGTTTGGAAACACTGGAATAGGCGAATGTTCCTGGAGCCATGAGGGGATCACAGGGTAACTGTGAGCCACAACTGGGATACAGGCAAATGCATTCTTGCGTGTTCAGGCAAGGAAGGCAAGCATTGGGCAAAGTCCTGGCGAGAACTCACCTGTGCCACTACGGACATTTCTCATTCCTTGGGTTCGAGAAAGACAAACTCCATCTGGGATGGAGGCAGACAAAGACTAAGCAGTTGATCAGGGGATGGACGGCCTACAGAAGATGATGATGACTGGAAGGAGCAAGACAGAGGCTGAGGGCTGCCATCGCTTTCAAGAAAGGTATCCAGGATGAAGGTCAAAGGAGGAAAAGAGCTATTGAAGTACAAGGGAAAATATGGTAAAGAACACAAAACCGTTCAGGACTTCTTTCCAAGAAGACCTCACCATAAAAAGTGTAGTAGCAAATGTCTTGGTGCATTTTTAAGGAATGGTGAGGAAATCAGGCATGCTCTCTACATCTCTGAAGTTTTCATGCCAAGGCAACCAAATCCCTTTCTTTCATCTCTGACATCACCACAACAAAATGAATGTATGTGGTATAAATCCCTTTATTTATATAGTCTGAATGTACATATGAATATCAGCACTAAAATATAAAATGACAAGATTAGTACCTTCCTTACTCTTTCATCACTCAAAATACCAAATCCTAAAGGAAAAAGACATTTGCTAGGGTTTGAGATAAGATCTGAACATCTCCCCACAAAGTGAGGTAGGCAAGTAACTCTCAGAAAGGTTGAAGTCACAAATGAACTGTGAAAGTTTTACCTCAGTGTGAAGTACGTTGCAGTGGGTTGACCTTGGCTGGCTGCCGGGTGCCCACCTATCTAGCCACTCTATCACTCCCCCTCCTCAACAGAACGAGAAAGTACAATGAAAGGCTCGTGGGTTGAGATAAGGACAGGGAGATTACTCAGCAATTACTATCACAGTCAAAACAGACTCCACTTGGCGAAATTAATTTAATTTATTGACAATCAATTCAGAGTAGGATAATGAGAAATAATAACATATCTAAAAACACCTTTCCTGTTCCCCTCCCTTCTTCCCAGGCTCAACTTCACTCCCAACTTCTCTGTCTCCTCATCCCCATACAGCGCAGGGGGGTGGGGAATGGGGGGTTGCAGTCAATTCATCACACGTTGGCTCTGCCGCTCCTTCCTCCTCACCATCTTCCCCTGCTTCAGCATGGGGTCCCTCCCACAGGAGACAGTCCTTCATGATCTTCTCCAGTGTGGGTGCTTCTCATGAGCTGCAGTTCTTGAACAACTGCTCCAACATGGGCCCTTTCCATGGGGTGCAGTCCTTCAGGAGCAGACCGCTCTAGCGTGGGTCCCTCGCAGGGCTACAAGTTCTGCTAGAAAACCTGCTCCCGCGTGGGGTCCTCTCCATGGGGCTGCAGTTCCAGCCAGGTGCCTGCTCCAACACAGGGTCTCTATGGGGTCACAACTTCTTTCAGGGCACATCTCCCCGCTCTGGTGTGGGGTCCTCCACAGGCTGCGGGTGGAGATCTGCTCCACCATGGACCTCCACGGGCTGCAGTGGGACAAGCTGTGTCACCATGGTCTTCACCACGGGCTGCAGGGGAATCTCTGCTCTGGCACCTGAAGCACTTCCTCCCCCTCCTTCTTTACTGACCTCTGTGTCTGCAGAGTTGCTTCTCCCACATATTCTCTCTCCTGTCTTCCAGCTGCTGTTGTGCAGGACTTTTTTATCCTTTCTTAAATACCTTATCACACAGAGGCACTAGCAATGTTGCTGATGGACTCAGCTTTGGCTAGCGGCAGGTCTTTCTTGGAGCTGGCTGGAACCAGCTCTGTCCAACATCGAGGCAGCTTCTGGCATCTTCTCACAGAAGCCACCCCTGTGGTCCCCCCTATTACCAAAACCACGCCACGTAAACCCAATACACCAAGCTTCCACTCAATGCCATATAGATAAGGCAATGGTACTGACAGCTGCAAAGCAGGCTTGGCCAGCAGCATCTCAAGCCCTGCTGCAGCACGCTGGTTAGTGAGTGGTGCTCAGCTGTGGGGACCATGCTAGCTCATGGGGTCCTAGGAACTCTTCCTCCACATCTCCTAAAAATAATATTTTCTCAACCTCATGCTTGTATTCTCTGTTTCACCAGCTATTTTTTTTTTTTAAAAAAAAAAACAACCAAGCAACCAACAAAAACTACATCTCTTCATAGCAACAGATGTCCTCTCCATCTACTTGCAACTGCTTTACTCAACAGAACTTTACACCCAAATATAGCAAATGATAAAGGAGACACACAATATTTTTCCCAAAACTTTAATATATCTTTACCCTGCATATGGCTGGAACAGCTTCAACCTCTGTGAAAATCTGCCCACCTGTGAACAGCTCCTCTAGAACTCTAAATCAACAAGCCACTCCTGTATGGATGCTGAGTTCAGTGCTGTTAGATGCTCTCAGTCCAAGGAGTTTTAGCTGCTTTATTAAAACATTGGCCTTAGTTATTTGGACTGGGTTTCTTAAATGCCCACAGACCCCCAAGGACTGCATTCCAACACATTAAAATGTATTATATTATTGAAATATTTGTAGTAGCACTTATTAAAACTGTGTTCAGGGAGTTAGGATCATAAATCCTACTGGTCTGCAACCATACCTGGGCTGGAGTATGTTTACGTTTGATAGATGGGCTGTAAAATGAGGGCACATTCTCACATGTGAAGTGTGAATAGTTTCTCCACTTTTTTATTGCAGTTGCTGTTATGTGGGGCCTGGGACAGACCCTGAGTTCCAGACAGAACTGACGGAAGGGGAAAGGACAGGGGAAAAAAAGTTTGTTGTCAGTGTGCCTGAATAACCATCAATTAAACCTTCCAATTTATTTCCCTGGACTTTGAATCAAGCAAATAGTTCTAAAAACCCTTCCCTGATCTCCATGCGTTCAATTACTGTAGCTGCTGACTATTTCAGCACCAAAAGCTTCCCAGTGCTGGTCTCCATTCTGAAGGGCTGAAAAGGTGTATAAAAAGGTGCTCAGTTAAATCCAGCCCACGTGCCCAGAAAACAGACACAGGGAGATGTGGAAAAGATCAGGCTTGAACAAATGTGCAAAATATACTATGCTCTCTGTGCTGGAAATTTGCACTCTGAAGTTACTATTCTTATTACAAGCGATGGCTAGAGGGAGCTTTAACCTCAAACCATTGCCCCTTCCGTAAAGCTGGACTTTCACTCTTACACAAGGGCCTCTTCAAGGACAGTGCTTGGTTCATCCCTCTGAAGTTAAATAAACCAGCATCTTTCATAAATATTAAAATCCTTCACTCTCTTATACAGCAAAGGAAGACAAACAAGGCAGTAACATGAGATGATGATACCTTAATCAGGAAGGCACTTGAGGATGATCTCACTATCTGTATGTTGCTTGCAAACGTGTTGTTCAAGCTTACCAAAATCAAGGGCATTGCATTTTGGCTGAAGGAAGCAAGCATAGAGAAGCGAGTAGGGTGAAACAAGACCCTTTATCAAAGTAAATCACAGTGAGAGAGTGTTTTACCTCCTTCAAAATAATATAAGGAAAACACACCACAATTTACGAATGTTCCTTGCCTTTCAGAGACAAAAGTGCAGTAAGCAAGAGCCAGCTATTTTAGAGTTACAGCTCTTCTCCTTCTGTAAAAATTCAAGGGACAAACTTGGGTCTATCACAAGGGCATGTGGCAGGAAAGGTACATGAAACCTAGAGGGGAGTTGATGCCTCGGTAGCAGATGATGACACAGGAAGGTAGTGTAGGCAAGAGATGATGGCTCGCAAGTTGTGCCTACATTTTCATCATTTCACTTGAGAGTCACTAGGACATATGTTTCTCTCTTATTTCCTCCTCTAAGTTCCCTCTAAGTAAATAGTATATTTACAAACATACTATAGCCTTTATTTAGTATTAGACAATGATAGCACTACCAAAAAATGTGGATGTGAAGAACACATAAGTACTCCCACATGCAAGCCTTGGGGTATAAGGTATGGGAGAAGCCATGCATCTAATTGCACAACACTTTTCTCTCATGCACGTTCATACTCTGCCTGTTATTAATTGTAAGGAGCAGTGAGAGAGAGGACTGTTGTCTGCAGTACAGTCACAGGGGCTTGGAGATCCCAGCTGAGGTACTAGCATCAGTTGCAATGCAGGATGCTGTAGACATTACATAAGGCATGGTAGGCACAATGGGTGAGAAAGGCAAATGCACAGAATGGCAGTGGAAAATAAAGTGATTTTATAGAGTCATGCAACAGTGTCAGCATTAAGAACTGAGAATAAAAATCAACCTGGGGTCCCTTTCACTGCTCTATCTGCACGTCTATGCTGACATGCCCTCAGAAGGTGGTGTGACAGGGCAAGCTATATCTGTGTTAAACTGTCAAATCTGCCTCATGTTCTACAGAACACATGTCCAACCATAATATAAACATAAACATATTAAATTATGTGCCAGAGAACAAATCTGCCCAGAAAAGCTGCTTGACACTCTGGTGAAAGACTACAACTGAGAACCTATTGAGGCAGCAGTCTGTAGCTATCAACTTTGAATGATTACACTTCTGAATCCTGTAGAGAAATGGTTTTCCACAGAGGAAATGCCAGTATGACTAGGGAGGAGGCCAACACTTGTGAAAGCAGTGCTTGGCAGAGACTACTTCAGCATGTATTGCCGCTTTCAGTATTCCCAAGCCAGTGGGATAAGCAGGAGACAGAAGAGCAAGGTGGCTCCATCTGGCTTCATAAACTTCAGACTCACCCAGGAGGAAGATGGGACTAGGAGCTTTCTGGAGCCATGAGCATTCCAGAGGCCTGTAGTGCTTCAGTACACTAAGAGTATCATGGTTGTAGTTAATATTTATTTGACTATGGCAGCACTCCTGCAATAAGTATCTTTCTCATTTAGCATGGCACCATTAGGCAAGGAGTTCTGTACACCCACAAGCTCACACAGACCCTGAGGGTGGTGGCTGTGGTGTTCAGAAGCTCTGAGAGTCTGGTCCAAAGTTCACAGAAAAAGCCCAGAGAAGCTCTTTTGCCCTAGCCAGATATGCCATACAAAGTTGGAGCTAGAAATAATGTCTCTGCAGACCCGTGAGGTCTAGAGGGACACCATGTCTCCCATGTGATCAGCTTTTAATAGGCTGGTGGCATCTGCTCAGGGAAATTATGCTAGCCCATTACAAGTATGTAAACACAAAATGTTGCCTGAAAATAGAAAAGACAACTTCTTGCTCATTGCTACACTAACTGACTTGCTACTGCAGAGAGTAAGTGGTGTCACTCTGCCCGGCATGGGCCACCACTGTCACAATTGAGTCTGGGCTGAAGGTGCATAATTTCCTCCCCTTTCTTGAAGGTGGAGAGCAGTACAGGCTGACCTTTAAGAAACTATGCTTCACTGGTGTCTAGTAACAGCAAGGAAAGCAAAACAAGTCCAAATTTATTTGAATCCTGTGGATGGAAATCCTCCAGGTATGCACAGACAGCTTGGGTTTGCAGAGGGGGAAGGAAGGTTGTATACACAGGTGAAGATAAAAAATCTGGAATTTCAGTGATTACATAGAATGTGAAGTCAGCATTAATTGAACTTTTGATTCAGATCCTGAATTTTAGTGTTGCGATACTACTCTCTGATCAGAGATAAGAGTAGTGAAAGTAAAGACAGGCACAGATGGTTTGAGTTAGGGTCAGGTTAAGCCTTCTTCCTCCAAAACAGCTTCTCACACATTACATTTAGACTTGAAGTTCCATATTTTTCCTCATGCTTTCATTTGCTGCATTTACTTAGGTCTGGCTATTTCCTCTTGTTGGTAATTTCCTGAAGCAAGACACAGTAAACCAGTGGCTACTTCAGGTACTCTCAAGTTTCATCTATTTCAACAACTAAAAAGTGTCCAAATAAGATTCCTTATCTTCCAGAGCCATCGTGCTTTCCTGTCTTTGTCATCTCACAATCAACCCAAAATTTAGCAAACCCTCACTTAGATATGTGAAAGGCTCCCGGCTCTTTCCTTTTTGACCTGCATAGGGCCTGTACTGTGTGAGTGTGTTTACTGCATCTTGCACCTTCCTGTTACTCCTCCTATAATGCTAAAATCTCATTTTTCCATGTCCATTAACCTATCTAGACCTTCAGCAATTTCTCTCCTGACAGCCACAACTTCCTCCTCTCTTGCCTGGGTGATGTCCATGTAAAACAGAATTGGAAACATTACCTTCTTTGCCAGTTACCCTAAATACAATCACTCCCTTCAGATACCTTCACTGACTGCCCTTTTTTCAAGACATCAGGTTTAACCTTTCAGTCTTGATCTTCAAAGTGACTCACAGGTCACAAAGCCTTAGCATGTTAGAGTCTGATGTAGCTCCTAGGCCCAGCCTGCATACACAAGCAACTGCTTGTGTACATAGCTGTTGTTCATCTGTGAGACCTGGTAAAACTAAGAACAGCATGACTTGCCGTGGGAGGCACACATTTGCTTTAAAGAGCATCTTCCACATAGTGGTTCTGGCCCATTTTTGTAACAGCAGCTAGTTAGGTCAATGGTTGATGGGGATCTGCTTCCTCCTGCTGCTTCTCTGTTACCCAAGCCTCAGGATAACTCCTGACATAAACTGCTCTTAGGATTTCCTGCTGTACATGAGCCTCATGCTACCTTCCTTAAGGTCAGATACAGCTTTCCACTGTGTTAAGATGTGTCAATTAATTGACATTTCTCCACTGCTTGCCTCTCCCCGTCAACTGCTTTTCTTCTCCCTCCTTCACCTACTTCTTTTTCTTAATCAATCCCTCATGTACTTTGGTCTGTTCAGAGTGAGCCTTCCTTCCTGCCGTCAAGTCAGAGAACAGATGCAGGCTTCATCACACCAGGGAGAAAGGTATTATTATATAATACTACTTACCCTTTTTAAGTGTGTTTAATGTTCAAAAGTGCCCAAGCATGAACCTGTTCATATGACACAGAGGAGGAAATGATTTATAAGTGGAGAAACAGAGGCAGAAAGGTAACAGGAGTTGTGCAAGGTCTCAAAGAGACATCATGGCAAGGTCAGAAGTCTCCTGACTTCTAACTCCAGTCTTTTAACTCTGCTCATTTTCCAGAACGTGCTGTGTTTCATTTTATGTGTTTCATTTAATGTGTTTCATTTTACACCCCAAATTACTAACTGATCTACGTTTGAACCCACTGTATCTTCACTCAGCCTGCAAAAGGTATTGATCTTGTGTGAGTGTGTACCGTACATCTCATGGGTAAAAGAGATACTTGCTGCCAGGGCAGACCTCGCAATGACCCTAACACCCAAGCTGGCACTGGTATTGCTGCAGTATTCGTTCCAGAAGAGCTGCAGTGCACGTCTACACTGTGCAGAGAACTGCTATACTCAGACCTTCACACCATCTCCAGACGAGCTGGGCTACCAGCACAACACAACACACAGCCATGCAGAGACACTAACAGGGTCCCTATGGCAGGGTTAGGCACCTCTAGCCTGGAGCCAGGGTTTCAGACCCAAAAGCCAGTACTTCCATCCTCAGTTCTGGCAAATCCATACAGACGGGGATGCCTGCAGCATTCAAAAATTACTTTGGAGCCTTAACTTACCCTCCAAAATTAACTTGCCCTCCAAATCCAGAATCTGGCCTTTTACAGACAGAACAGTATTGCAACATCTCATGAAACCTTGTTTCCTCATAATTTTTATTTTTCTTCTCTTTTTAATACTTCCTACTTATTTACAAATATAAGCACACGTTAAAAATAAACCCACTTCGAAAAAATAATTTCCAAGCCTTACAAGCATATACAGGTAGAAGCTTACAAAGCCTAGATACACACACACACACACACACACATATATATATATATATAAAAAATACAGACTATGTCAAAAACAGCTGTCTACCCACTGCCTCTACCAGACCTGAATCACAGTGTAAACACAGACATGCATATCCCCTCAGCATGCAATATGTCTGATTAAATATTTTGTTAGCCAACATGTTTTGCTGGGTTGGTAGAAGGATTTTCAGAGCATTAATTTCTCTTTCTAAAGGTCTGCTGGATTTAGATGTATCCTACATTATTCCATTTTGTTAGATTTCCAAAGGGTCTCTGAAAACTTATCAGAGTAACTCTGGAGAAAGAGGCTAAAAATATAATTCTGTAGACTGCAGGAATAAATATTGGAAGTCACAAAATGCATTTACATTTAGGCAGAAAAATTAACTTGGGAAAATATTGGCATCAGCATGCTGCTTCACACACTGGCCTGTGCTTTTCATATTATTGCTGGTTTCAGTAGTCATTTAAAGGAATCTACAGTACCTCTCATTTATAATTGCAAATAGAAATAATAACAATTATAGTAACAATAGACTACTGCTACCAGGCAGACATCAGGCCAATTTCACTCGTACCTCCCAGGGCTCCCAATATTTTTTCCTCTCCTTGCAGCTCAAAGGAAAAAGGGAACCCTGCTCAATTTCAGCATGGAGGTGCTATCCTCCACTGACTTCTCATGCTCGTGGTTTGAACACCAATAAGTAAGAGCAGAAAGCTACCCCCAGTGAAAACTAGAAAGTCAGTAATATAAGAGCAAGATAAGCACAGTGACTTGACACATATCCTGAGGCAGTGAATTTGGATCCATTCCTTGATCTGAAGTGCCAGACAACTTTCAGGTTTTTGATATGCGTATGCTGCAGTAGCTTTTATTGAAACAAAGAAGAGAAGAAGAACAAAGGAACAGAAGGAGGAAAGAGAGAGCATCTCATCCCAGTTGTGGCATATGCAGTCGGAAGATTTAACTTGGGTCCACAAGCCTTAATGCTAAAAATGCAGTGATAACCCTGCCTCGGACTGTCTGCCACACAGATTTTGTCTATTGGCAACCATGCCTATCCACCATGATGTTTTAGGAGACTTTTATATGTATTAGAAAAGAAGACATGTCTCAACAGAGGGGTCACCTGGGACAGAAGGGACCACTGATGAATTTAGGAAGAGCATTTTAAACCTGACTGGTTTGGCATATGCAAATCTCCCTGCTCGCTACCGCTGAATCCCCGGTTCTGGCTGCTCTGCACCTCCTTACCCTTTCCCTGCTCAAGCATTCACGGCACCAAACTCATGGGTAAGCACAGTGAGGACAGCTCTGCTGAAGCCATGGAAATGGCGTGAATTCAGCTTGTTACTGCTACAGCATCCCTGACCAAGTCTTGATTAATGTCTTCTACCCTCGTTACATCATGGTAACAAACAACTGAGTCCTAATCCCCCTAACATACTCATTCCTGCTTGAGGAGGTATTTGCACATCTCCTCCCAGACTTCTGTTTTCCACACTGAACCTTGCCTGGTTTTAATCACTTTTCTAGTTCTCACCTTCCAACCTGTCATTCTAGTTGTTCATACTCTACTATTTTTTTCTGCTATGTGTCCTTTTAAAAGAATTGTGTTACTTCAAAATTAATAGATCTTTTTTTTGCAGCCAACTATGGAAGATTGCAGTACAAGTGATATTCCCATTTATACAACTCAATGTATGGAATTATGGTTCTTTGGGGAATTCTAATTAGTTTCATCAAGTCTTGTGTGGGTGACTCAAATCTACCGTATTAGTTTGTGCAAAAATATTCACCTTTTTGCATTCCAGATGCATAATCTACTCATTTTCTACAGATTAAATGTCTGGGTTTCTTCTCCAGTTATAAGCCACTTAACGTCTTTCTTTTACTGAATCTCATGTTATTAATTCTAGCATATCTGCCCTGTAGCTTAAAAAAAATTATACAATGCTTCCATTTCACTTGAAAAATTGAGGTGGATTGACTTTTTTAAGAAGAGAAAAAATGGTGAGATTTTTTTGTAGTCATTCAAGGAAAATCTTCACCCCATTCTTTGACTTGTTGAATACGTATGAATGTTTTTCTAATTTAGAAGTATGTATGTGAGAGTGGGTGGGTAATCACACTCAGTCTCCTGAAATCACAACCACATAACCGCCCACAAGTCTCCTTTTATGTGCACTGTAATTCACACAGGTGTCCCCAATACCTTCAGTGCAAAACCACTCATGTGCTGGCTCCCTGCAGAAGGAGATTTGTAGAATGAATGTGCCTGGACAAACCCAGGAAACAGTGTCCAGTGCTAATAAGGAAGGGCAAAACATCTCAGCAGCTCCTCTCCATGTGACCTGGCCATACAAATCCCAAGGTGCCCATCTCCACCCAATGAGGTGAAATGTTCAACCAAGAACTTGAGAGGTTTCCCAGCACCACCAGGAGTGACCTGTCCTTTCCTGCCACAGTCCTTGGCTGTTCCTCAGAGGAATGCAAAAAGGCTTCACAAGTTATGCTTTAAGGAGAGAAACATATCATCCTGGTTCTTGGTAAGACCAACCAAGGCAACTCTTACAGCATCAATACAATTTGACAGCTAAACAAGCAGAAAGTACCCAAGTTTCAGTTCAGCATCCTTTGAGGGATAGCAACACAGTAAAAAAATAAAATATCACTCCACCTCTGTTAAATAATTCCTATCACAAGTTTACCAAGACTGGTGGAAAGACAACTTCTTTGCTTCCTTGCCCCAGTACTTGCATCAAGAGGCTGTTTGGGGATTTCACTATTCCAAAGTTTAAAACTACAGTTCCACCCTGAAACAGGAACTACTGAGACCTATTTGAACTTGTACCACTTAGTTTAATAATTTTGTTTATTATAGCTCATTCTGCATAAATCTCTTGGTATTTGTACCATTTCCAGAGAGCACTAAATCCATCATACCTTACCAAGCAAGCTGTGCTGCAGCCAGTTCCAAGGGCTGTTCAGTGTCTGCCTCTTGAATTCTATCAGCAAATCAGAGCCCTTTTTCAGCTGTTGAGGGCTGAGGATGTTTTTTGACCGACCTCTCTATTCCACAGAGACATTCATAGGTACAGATTCCTCATTGTCTGCCTGGTAATATTCTGTCCTTTGATGCCAGAAGCATGCAACAACACTAGCAGGTAACACCAGCTCTTCACATAAATGAAAGTCCTTTGTAGTTGTACAGCAAAAGTCACAAATCATTCTTCCTGTTGTGGGCCACTGATTTTACAGCTCACAAAGCTACTACGTGCAGAGAACACCCTGACAAAACAATATGGGAGGTGTTTCATGGGGATTTGGTGATGACCCTTCTGATATCCCAGAAATAGCTCATTGCCATGAAGCCCAGGGACCAGGTGGATGAAAAATGTTTTCATAATGTTGTATGCTAAAATCAAAACCAACAAGCAAACCTCATTTTGGAGAGGCTATAGCCCATATGCTACACAGTACGCACACATCACTGCTTGAGAGCAGTTACATACAACAACTAGCAAGGGAAGAAGTTATTTTATTGTTGCCTAGCTTGCTGCCCTTATTGTTGCCCCCATCTCTGAAGCGTGCAATGGTAGCCATGCACAAAGACAAGTTCTGCTACCAGGTTGACCATGGATGCATTAATAAATTGAAGAAAAGCAGCACATTCTGTTCTCACAAAATAACCTCAACTAACATTTTTTTTTTTTTTTTCAGTCCCAGTGTTTAAAACCAGCTGCCATTCGGGAAATTAAATTCAATACCTATGATGTGATTTTTAGAAAGTGCAGCTTTTCAGCAAAAGGGAGCTGAAATATATCCAGTATTTCTGAAAAATCAGACTATTTAATTGAGTGTCTGTCTGACAAGGACATAAGCTTAACTTCACACACCTGTTGTGAAAGCCTTGGGCTTCAATTAATGGCAGGCAAAGGATGTATAATTAATATAACAAGAAACCAGGAAATGAATATGTTAAAGTTCCTAGTGCAGTTTTAACTTTGTCACAACACGCAGGTCTTTTGTTGGCTTTCTCCATAGAGGTGAATTTCCTGTTTTTCCTGGTTAAATGTATATACCAGAAATTACTCATTAAATGTCAGGAAATGCAATTCAACTGAGTTAACCATGTTGCTGGAAAAATCTGGATGGAGCAAATTATTTGGTGTCACTTATTTAATAAGATATTACCTCCCTTTTCTATTTATGAATTGTTCGTGAACAGACTTGTATTTTTCCTGGGGATTTTTCCCCTTGTTCAAAAGCAGCAAGTAAATGACATAAGTGATCACATTCACTGAGAAGGTGACATCATCCAGAAGATATTCTTGATTCCAGCTTCACATACATACTACTCTTTACCCAGTCCCTGTGCAGAGGTCCAACACAGGCCTCTTGCATCAGTTAAGTCCTGCTTATGCCTTCAAAATACAAAATTTAAATGCACAGTACTCAATTTCACACCTGTGAGACTGGACACAGAATTCACAAGCTCCCGAATACATTCAAATTAGAGCCAGTATAAACCTTAGCAATGGCTACCAAGCATGTCAAGTATGAATGTTCAGATGACTAGAATATTCACATGTATTTTTACAAAAAAGCAAAGTAATTTCCTCCAAGTGAAATTTTCTAGGTAGCAGATTTAAAAACAAACCACAAGATCCACTGTTTAATTCACAACCCTGTGTTGCTAGTAAGAACCTCCCGTTTGTATTTCCTTATCTTTGAAATATTTGGGACATCTTATCTTTGAGCTAAGCAGGGCTGTTTGCATATCCCAAAGCTCGTGCATTAAATCTCCCAACACCCTTCTGGAAGTTGAGCAGTTGCACATTGCTATTTATCTGAGGTACTGGAGGGGTTTCATTATGCAAGGTCACATAGTAAACTAACTGAAGGTGAGGTGCACAGAACATTACTTAAAAAAACTAGAAGGAGATTTTTTAATAAAAAACAATTGTGCAACCAGTGAGCAATAAACTTGGGCAAAATTTGGTTTATGGGAGATATATTACTAAATATCCCGCAAATACAATTTCCGCATATGGGAATATATGCAGAGATGGAAAAAAACCAAAACCCGGCTTGCAGAAATGCATATGTCGTCACAGATACTATGCTATACGAACTGTTTATTGGAACTGTGTCCCATGTCAATACTGAGGAAAATAAAGAATGGAAAATAACTTTGGAACTGAATAGAGACCCTGTCACAGTTAAATCTGATACTTGGAGCCCAAGCCAACATACTGCCAGGACAAAAAAAAAAAAAAAGTATACAAGAAAATCAGGAATAAATCCAAGATGGAAAAAGTAAAAGTTAAATTAGCATCATACGGTGGAGAGAAATATCAATAATTAGACAAATGCATAATAACCCTATGAAGTCAATTACTTTTATGACAGTGGGACTGGAAACACAGACAGTTTTAGGGCTGAACATTTGCAAAGAATTAAGACTGGTTAGAACATACAATGGGTGCTGTGTATGATCTAAACAGACAATAAGAAACCAGAAGAATTCAAAGATATTTTTGATACAGCAGGATACAATAAGAAGAAATATTATACTTTTTTTCAACCTGAGGTAACTCTTTCCTCCCCAGTCACTGTTGCACCCAAACCGTTTCCATTTAGCCTCTGCAGGTACTCACATACACAAAAATTGAAGAGAAAGCATAAGTGTACCCTGTGAAAGCAGCCAACAGAAAGCAAGCACTATTGTTGCTACGAGTCCTACATCTTCCTGATTTTTCTTCCAAGCTAACTTTATTCCACTTTCCAGCTGTGCCTACCTTTGAGCTAACCCAGACCACGGACCCCATCTTTGCCTGTGTTTGTAAAATGCCTCGTTACAGGTCTCACTGGCGAAAAGTTACTCTCTCCCTCTTTGTGATCGGAGCAGAAGCCTGCTCTCCTTTCTGCTGGCTGAGGCCCTTGGTGAAGCCAGGTCTCCAGCAGTAGCAAAAGGCGATGCGCGGAATCGGAGGGACTCCTCAGAAGTCAGGGCTGTACCCGCACCCCCACGGTCTGTCGAGCCAGGGCTATGTTGGGCCATATTTCTAACACACCCTGAGGTTTTTTGCGGCGCCTGGGTGGGGAGAGCTTCTTCTCTTGCAAGCAAAGCAAACCGTCTGCTCTTACAGAGAGCCCTGCAAAAGCACTTTGAAAAAAATATTAAATAACAGTTAATTTCACAGAAGGTTGGACAGGCAAGGAGAAGTGACAGGACTGAGACCATTCAGCAGTGCCGTGACCAGAGTGCAGCCATCTGGGACTCTGGCGTGGCAGAGCTCGCGAAGCAGCAGTAGCAACCGGGTACTATTCTAAAGAAAGCGACTGCTTCTCCAGTAACACCATCTGAGTTCACACAAACACATGCATGTTTGGTAGATGCTGTAGCCACCACCACAACTCTGAAAGCAGACAAGTATTGTTGTCGTATCTCCCTGTTTCTCATGCTATTTTGATTAAGCTCAGGCAAGTATTTTCTTATTGCTAATAAAATAGGCTACTCACCAAAATTTAGAATGGACTGTTTATTTGAATAAATATAGAAGATACTCATCATGACGATAGCACATTCCATTGGAAGGATGTTGGAGTGCTTTTGCAATTACTTTCACGAGCTGCTCCAAGGCCTGTGAAAGTCACAAGTATCTTTACATTAACCCCATGAAGGTCTGGCTTAAACCATATTTATTCATCCTCATGTTTTAGGTATAGCAGTTTCCAAATTGTACAGATACAAACCCAGACACAAAACCCAGATTAAGCCCAGATCCATGAATGAAATTAAGCAACCACACTGAATTTATGTACCCAGAGACAGGCGGCTAAGTCTCCAAGCCCAAGCCTAGACCACAGACTTCCGAAATCTGTAGATGATGATATTTCTCCCAGCAGAGTTTTCTTAGGTGCCTGCCACCTCTGCACACATCTGGGGGTATCTCCAGCGTGGTGGGCCTTGCAGCCCCATCAGCACCCTTCTCCTGGGCATCACTCTGCCGATTTCCCATGTAAAGCTTCATCCCACAGGTGCAATCAGAGCAAATATGGCACTCCTAACAGCTAAAGCACAGCCAAAGGCACCACCTGCCTTTTATATACCAGCCCAGCAGTCAGAATAGGAAAGCAGGATTAGAGCACAGGACCCAAATGCAATGCCTTCCTTGGCCATTTCACTACGACAGACCGGTCGCCCATCTCCCCAGAGGCATGTCCCACCCACAGAGCTATAGAGTCACGCTCCCTCTTCATCCTTATTTTCCCTCTCCCTCCCTGTGGACCTGAAACCTGTCCTGCCTGGCTGGGTATCTGCCCAGAGGGCTGGCAAGTGCCCTTCCCGGACCAGCTGATATCCAGGGAGTTAGGCCGTTCCCTGGAAGGTGGGAGATGTTCATGGTGGGAGGCTTTTGGTAAGAGACCCAACCACTAGTGGTCTATATGAAGGGGTGAGAGTGTAGGACCAGATGAAGCTCCTGCTCTATTTAAAACAAACACTTTTTAAAAAAAAAAATTATTTTGCCTCCGTTTTGGGAAGGAACAATACAGATGCTGAACTCCAGGAAATGCTGTAGTGCTGTAAATCCTAATCTGACAAGTCCTTCTGTGTCAGCCTGTGCTTGATGCACAGAAAGGGAGACGTTTTAAGACACCTCACTTCCCTTTGGTATCCATTGCCCAAGAAGCTGGTATCAGAATTAGATCCCAAACCTCCAGATTCTCTCCCAGCCTCCAAAAAGTTTGGAAACAAGATATCAGGCAAATAAATACTGGGGTGTAAATCCTCAGAACGGCAGCTTTCTGACAAAATCACTGAGCCCAGAGCTTCACTCCCAATTTCCTAGCTTTTAGCCTTACATCGTGATCTGTAGACAATCAGTCCTCTAAAAAGTTAGTGTGCATTCAACACTGATTTGGTACCAAGCAATAGAATTACAAAGTAAATCTAGGACTTACATGTAAGATTTCATTTCATTGCCACCTAAATTCCTGTCTGATGTCATACACTGGAAATGTCTCCCGGCTAGATGACAATTTTGCCTCCAAAGTGACACCCAACTCAAGGAAGCCACTTAGGAGAAATTAAAATTTTGCTCAGGAAAGTGATCTGACTTCCTTACTACTTGAAATGCAGTTCATCATTAGAAAAGTATACAGATTTCTTAGCTTTTGACAGCTGAATTTCTTAATTCAGTAAGAAATTAGGTTCACTCAAGCATAGAATAATTCCATCAGTAGCCAGAACAGATACCCCACCCCATATTTAATTTTAGTTAGTGCGTTTGATACAAAGTACAAAGCTTTAAAATGCTAACTTTATAAAAAACAAACAAACACAACAACAACAAAAAACAAACAAATAAACAAACAAACAAAGCTGTTTTGATGAATTAGCAGCCTGCAATGCATTTCTAGTCAGGGTCTCTGTTAACACAGCTTTGAAATTATTATTATTTTTTTTTTTTTAAGAGAGAGGTAAGACCAAAGTCACTGATCAGGAAGACCTAGTATGAGTGATTTTATTTAACTTAAATGCTGCTTTTGCAAGGTCACATATCTCCATGTTTATCTTTTCTACCCAAATATAACTATTTCCACACCTCCAAAATGAACCTTCCTCCAAGGTTCAGTTCAAGAGTCTCATGATGCTCACAATTTAAGAAGCTACTTGTAGCCTTGATACCACTGAGGGATCACCTAGTTGGCTCCCCAAAATCAGTATTTTGGGGCCACTTAAACTAGGGGTTCCTAACATGTCCTGATAGGTATCAAGAATAACTCCATCAACTTCAGTGAAGAAACATTTCTGTAAAAGCCAAGTACGTAACAGAAGAGTTATACATAAAAGCTTTTCTACAGATAGATAAATATGACTGAAAAATTAACTTTCTGGAGATTACATTTGGAGTGCTACACGTATATATACTCATATAATAAGCAAGAATATATCCTCTGCATGTATTATGAGTAACAACATGGAGTTTACAGTGAACAAAAGCAAATACCAGATTATTTATTTGGTCTCTTTTCAATCTATTCATAGACAAAACCAGAGGGAAGTTCTCCATTACAAGTTCTGTTGCAGACAATGATTGTTCTGATCAATTAAACAAAGTCATTGCACGGTTTCTGAAAATGTGAAAGACAGCACAGGCATGGAAATGAGGAGGGTAAGACAGAGGAAGGAATGTCTATCTTAAACCACTTGACTCATCAGAGTAGAACTGTAAATTCAGAATATAGAGCTGAACTTTGTTGTCATCTCCTGTACGTTGACTAGAACCAGAGAAAATAATTGCTACAGACTTTACAGAATTTTTTTCCACAATCTCTAGAAAGGAACTTTTTTTCCCTGAAATAATGTCATGTTTTGCCTGCCCCTCTTCTATTCTCAGGACAGGTGACTACATCAAAAAGAAAAGGAAAGAAAATTTTTAAAATTACTTGTTTGATTAAAAAAAAAAAAAAAAATCAGAGAGAAATTATAGAAACAATTGTGGGGAAATGTTTCTATAAATATATGTATAATAAAAAGTTTTTAACTTTTAATTTTTTTTTTCAAGGCTACTACTGACAAAAAAAAATAAAAAAAGATTTAAAGCATTTCAGTTAGCTTTCCTTAGGTTGAGGCCTCAATGCCTGAATAAATGTCACTCCACTGAAGGTGACTGTTCCTCCATCCAGGCGAACTGGGGTTGCCTGGTATGAGCCTGGGGGCACCCAGGAGTCGGGATGCTTGGTTCGTGTCCCCTGACTACCCGCTTATTTGCATTGGGCAGATCTCAATCTTTCTGTAGCATCATCTATTCCCAATAAGGAAGTGGAAGATTAATTAGGCACTGGAAAGTTATTTTAGTATCCCAAGTGGATGCTGTCATAGAAGGAAAATGTAACTTTCCATTGAGAGAACACAAGATAACTCATGCCAGCTTGTTTCACTCCTCTCCAAGAGGCAGCTGTAGTCCCGCTAACTGGCTGTCAGAGTGGAGGGCTTTGATTTTGGAAAGGGCACCAGCAGGACAGCTGCAGTCTGCACGGAAATCCAAAGGATGGTAACTTGGACCTAGTTGGTGGTCATGTTTTCTTTGATTCTGGGAGATTTCATCTGCCGCCATCTCACACAGCCCCATGCAAAGACAAAGGCTTTTCATCATCTGAACGTTGGTCCCTCCAGGAAGAAATTAAATTACCTGACACAGAAAGGGACAGCTTGGAACTGAGGCTGTTTCTGTACTTTTCAGGACTGTTGAATATGTGAATTGAAGTGCACGAACAGCAGTTAACTTGGTGGCCGGGTTCCCTGCATCCCTAGCTGGCCACATGCAGACTGGTTCCTCTGCACTGGAGCCAGCACCACCACGCAGTGGGAGCTGTAGCTGGGCTCCCCTTGCCCCCAGTGCTCTCCACTGGGATAATGAGGAAAACCTCCTCTAAGCACTGTGAACTGTGCTCACCTGCAAGCCAGAGGCACAGGTTGTGCTCCCAACTTCTACTTTACGCTGAAGGAGAGCATGGCAAAGACCCCCATCTGCCTCTCTCTCTTTGGGAGTGGGGAAAGAATGAGGAAAGCATCCTGATGGCTTTTCCCTCCTTGTTCTCCAAACACGAGGAAAGAAGGTCCAATGTCCCTTGAGGAGTCTCCCGCAGTTTCCCTTTCCCTCCAGAAAAGGGAGCAGAGGGAGCAGAGTGGTGTTGAAGAGCAGCCGTGGGTGATGGAGGAGGTTCTTGTGGGATTCCCCAGGCTCTCAGCGTAGGACAAGTCAGAGCTCTCTGGGCCTAACCTATTTTTTCCCTACAAACAACAAAAATAATGACACAAATGACAGTATCCACTTCTCACAGGTTTTGAATCAAAATAAATCAAACTCCAGAGTTGCTTTTCAGCCACCTTTGCATACTCTGTTCTCCCAGTGCCAAACTCTCATACAGACTTATTTTCCATTCACTGCTGCAGAATGAACCATTCAAGGTAATTAGCTATTATTTTTCCTTTCCTCCCCAAAACATGGAAAATCACGTAACAGGGAAGGGCATGGGGAACTCTGTGAGTTTTGCTGCTGGTCATGTAGTTAATTCTGCTGATTGAGTCACAGCTCTGTTTTCTTCCTGATGGTATTTGCAATTGTGCACATAAAGGCAACAAGCCCCCCCATAACACCCAAGCCCAGGGTCCTGGCCTTTACCGTTTGCACCAAATATGGGGCCTCCAGGTCCCTTCCAGAACCAGCACATTCACACCTCATCAAACCTCCAGCTCTAAAACAAAAACGTGATAAAACAGAGCTATTTTTGAAAAGGTTAGGTAACTTTTTCATACTTTCCCTTCCCCAGTGGTTCTTTATATCTCCACAACAAACAAACAAACCCCTGGATAAAACAATAAGGGTAACTGCAGAGAAATCATTGAATGGCTTCACAAACTAAGGAATGGCTGGATGAAATCAATCCTGAACAGAAAAAATACACGAATGTTGTTCAATATTCCTTGGGTGCCCAATATTAGTGGTTCCCAAAGACTGCTCCCACTCACTCAGAAGCTTTTCCACCCTACAGTTGAGAAATCCAGTTACTTGACAAAAAGGGATCAGAAACACTTCCCTTCTAGTACCAGATCAAGCATAGAAAGTGTTTGTGGTCTCACACACCTCCTTCCAAGCTATTTGTCTCTCCCTTACCCTGTCTCCGGAGCTGCAAATCTGGGTATCTTCCCAGTTCAGCTTCCTGATTCCTCTTACACGCATTGAACTCTGGAAATTTTTCCATATTAGAAATATCTGCGTGTTTAACTTGGATGTGTCCTAATTTATCTAAAAGAATTATAGAGAGCTTGAGGATGTTCACTGTGAACTGAAGAGATGGAAATGCTAAGCAAGTTATCTTTTCCAAGTTTTAGTCAGTCATTTATATGAAACAAAGTCTAGAAAATATGCTCTTTCCCTCTCCACCCTTCAGTTTTTATTACCTTTATTCTTGTGCTAGCATTTCATCGTTTCCGTAGGAGTTTTGTGGCCCAAAAAAGACTGACAGTTTTGGTGCAAAGAACAGAAAGCAAACCTCCAAACTCGTAACTCTAAAAGCCACTCCTCCTTCCTTTAGAAGGACAAAACCCTCTGTCTCTTATAAGCCACTTCAAATCTCTCCCCCTTATTTGCAAATTTCTTTTCTTTTGCCTGTCATCCATAGGTTTCTGTTCTCCATTGTTACTCAGTGCAGCAGAGAAAAAAATATTAAGATGCTACTATTAATTTACACTGATTAAATAATCCATATATCTATAAAGTGCGCAAACTGCCATTTCAGCCTGTGTTCCTAGTCACTCAGAGTAGTTGGTCAATGCAAATGCTCTGCTTTGCCCTGTCTGCCTTCTCTGGTCACTGGCAAAGCTGTGCTATCCTCAGTGGAGGTGGTTCTTGGTCAAAGGCCAAAGGATTGAATGGGCCATGTCCTGTTTCTAATTTCACACTGCAGGCACTTTCTCCCTGGAACATCATAAAGCTCTTGAAGAAGCTTTTGGACCATCTCAGATATGAAAATATAACATTAGATTTGGAGGATGACTAACCGTGAGAAAGGGCAGGTTTAGTAGCCTCCCATGGCTGTTGGTGGCATACTGGAGATGCTACAGGGATCTGTACCTACGTACAGCAGATCTCTTGTGGTTTCAGAAGAACAAAATGATCTTGTCTGTCCAATGGCATTCTGCTCTTTAATGTGATTTATATTTAAAATGCTACTGCCCAGGGAGGAGAAGATACTGTGTGACACTCAACGTAATAAAATTCACACGAAAAAGGTTGACATGATGACATGGGGAGTTACTCCCTCCACGCTGTTAGCAAAGGCAGAATTGTACATTGCTCTCTGTGGCTAAGCCGGGTACTTAATAAATTGCTTTTTCCTCCCGTAAAAACACTTGCTCCTGTAGCAGAACTCTATTTTCTACAACCCACTGTTCTCCTATCTGGTTGAACTGGTGTCACTTATGACAGAAGCAGCCATTTAGAAGGGGAGTGCGACTCACAGAGATGACAGGGCCCAGGATGCTGCAGCCAGTGGACTTTGTGCCACCTGCTACAGAAAGGTTCTCCTCACCCTTTCTGCTACCGCCCACAGGGAACAGAGGGGAAAATAATTCAAATACTCTGAATCTTCAAGTTCACCTGAGTCACCTTCAAGAATATATCTATAGGGGTCAGGTGTGGTTTTTTTTCTCAAAATGGAGACTCCCACAGAGTTTCTGAGCTGGGGTTTATGGAAAATCCCTAGATCCCACCCAGCTTGACAAAACTGCAAGAGCTGGCGTGTCTCACAGACCAAGCAGAGCAGTACGGCATGGTGGATGCCCCATTAATTATTTTTATGAGTCCACCAGTCCAGGAACTCATAAAGGGACCCATTTTTACACACTGTGCGTATGTCTCACTCTGAAAGCTATGCAACTCCAGAACGAGCTTCGCTGTGACTACCGAACATTCAAGTTCTATATTTCAGCATGGGAGCTTGCACACAAAAGCCTGAAATTCTAGCCAATCTGTTCCACTAGACCTCTTCTGGTTTGCCGCATCAGGCTGCCAAGTATGCGGGCTCAGAACTTCAGCTAGAGGGAAGAGAAGGGACACCATATGTCATCACTCGAAATATCGTGCTATTCTTACCATTCAGCCTCTTGGGAGCTAGTACTTTTAAAGCAGAATTTTCAAAAAGAATTGCTAGCACAATTGCGGATAGAAGCCCAGTGACAGCTGATCAAACCGGTTCATTAGGCATCTACATAAGTGTAGTCGTGGATGTAGCAACAGCACCCCATGCTCAGTCCCACTTGAAACAGAGCTAAATATGGGAAGCAGAACAGATCGGAAAGCCCATTGAAGCGTTACTGCTTTTGCTAAAAGAAAATGTGAATTCTGCCAAATGCGCTTTCCATGGGAAAGTTTCGATTTTCTCAGAAGTTTTTGATTTCCCATCACAAAAAGTAAAATTTTTAGCTCCAGGATGTGCTAACCCAAATCACGAAAAGTGGTCATAACAAAAATCATAGTGTCTCTTTTCAGCCTCATTTTCCAGCCATCTTCTTAGTCCTATTTTCTCATGGGAGCTGTAATTCAAGCGCTGTGAGCCCCCCTTCTCCTTCCTCTTTGGCTCTTGGGCTTGAGCACATTTTCCACAGTGCACCACAGTATTCTTTTTATTTGGACTCCCGCAGCTCATGATGGAAAGAGTCATCTGAATGGGGAGCGCCAGCCCTGGAGGAGAGCAGATCACGAGAACCGCAGCTTCCATGAGTCACCGCAGTGGATGCATGGGACACAGAAGATCAGGCCAGCAACTTTCAACATTTCCTATTTGAAGACTGCTTTTTGTCCCTGATCAGGAAGAGAACTCCGGAACTTCTTTTTGTGATACAAATTCACATTCTTAACTGTCTCTAATCCTATTAAAAAATAGGCTTATTGCATGGCCTGTTTCCTGGCCTCTTTGAAGCCTCCGATTCCTCAGCCCGACTCCATCAGCCTTGTACCATATGTATCTGTGACAAAATTATTGCTTTCTTTGTTTTATGATATACTAGCAGCGTAGCATCTGGCAATGTGGTTTGGGGTTTTTGTTTTGTTTTGTTTTGACTGGAAAGAAACCTCCCAAATACTCCAGTCAAATCCAAAAAGACATTAAATCAGCACTTTATCTTATGCACAGAGGACGAGGGAGGATTTCCTGACTCATCCAGTGAGGACACAGGCATCTGTATGCCAGCACGCAGGTGGCTGTCACCGGGTGACACCACAGCAAGAGGTAATGGGCACCCCTCCGTCACCACACAGCCCCACCACGCACACCGGCTGGCCGGTGGGGAAAAGGCCTCAGGCAAAGGCACCTGAGATGAGACCTGGCCACATCTTGGGGCAGTTTGGCAGGAGACAGAGCTCCAGGCCTTCTGTCACACACAGTGCTTTTTCCTGCACTTAGAAGAAAGCTCGCCGACTTCCCATGTGTGCAGAACATGTCCCCTCCTCCTTTTTATCATTCCTTGCTGTGAATGCCCTGTCAGTGAAATGCACATTTCAACAGTGAGTCTCTCTAGCTCTCCTTATCTTTAATTTCCTTCCACTATAGTCTATTTTATGGTGCCTTTCCTTTGCTGGCAATTTTTTTTTTTTTTTCTTTTCCCCTTTCCCATTTCAGCTGCAATGGCCAGATCAGGATCAAAACTTCTCACAAGTTTAAGGCAGAGTCTGGAGGCAGAAAATGTCACACAGGTCAGAGCAGAGATTGCAGGTCAGGGTAATAAATACATTTGCCCTTCATGCTTAACTTAGCCAGATCCCTTTTCAGCTTTGTGCTCCATGACCAAATCACTTTCTTAATAATTCACTTTAATTCTGCCCAACTAGCAAAAAGCTTAATCCAAAACCCAATAGATTGGAGTCTTTCCTTCAGATTAGGCATATATAGCAGAAGCAGTAAGAATCATCCATTTCATCATCAGTTTTCTTAGAAAGTGCCTGTTGGAGAGGAAGGAAAAGCCTCATCCCTGGCTGAAGATGTCTTCTTTCACACCTAGGTGGTGCCCTCTTCCCTGGGTGGCCACCAGTTGTGGAGGGGCCACACAGGGAATTTTCTGTTTCTAGATGTTTCCCCTCACGCCCTCCAGAAGAGGTGCAGTAACAAGGAGGATGAAAGGGCAGGAGGAGGAGGAAGGGCATCAGGGAAACAGAGCAGTGAAACATTTGCGGGGGGGAAAGATGCTGAAAAATCAGACCATCTTTTTCCTCAGTTTGACTGCCGCATGAGACATTCCTTGCCAATATCTCCAGAGCACATTTTTTTCAGTTCACAGGAAATTAAAAAAAAAAAAAAAAAAAAAAAAAAAAAAGTTTTCAGGCCAATTGGACCAAAGTCAAATTTCTAAAAAATAAAAAATGCTCACAAACTGGAAATCCTGCTCTTCAGCCAGCTCTGAAAAACCCTAATCAAACAGTTTGAACAACCCATCAACTGTACATTATTTACTCTAGCAGTATACACACTTTTCCTATTGGAAACACTTGCAAACAGCAAGTACATTCACAGAAACCGGGACTGGTTCACGCATGATTGAGTAAAATGTGGGATGAGGTGAGTATCTGGGGGGGAATATTCAAAGAATATTCATCTGTGGAAATGTCCTCTGTTCCTGTAACTGAAAAAAAATTTCTTATGAACGTCTGCGCATTCGCACACATCATACAAGGTTCGTCATGCAAAGCTTCACTTTTTACTGTTCATGGCAGGTTATCCTGAGAAGGCAATGTGTCTCCTATTTCAGGCCGTAGGGAGGGTCGCCTTGTAATAGCATAGTGTGTAATGGGTTTCATTGCGCCTGGGAACCAAAGAATTTGACCTTTGAGCAAAATAACATGAAGCAAAAAATGCGTTCAGATCAGTTAGGTTGAGCTAAGAGTACAGGTGGCGAGGGAGCGCTTTGAACGTTGTCCATGTGGCCTCACTGCAGCTCCACAAGGATCAGTCCTTCCTCTTTGAAGAAAACGTGTCAGTGTTTTAAGTTTAGGGAGGGAAGGGGGAAAATTCATTAAGGGTAGTTCCATCCCTAAGTATTCAAAAGTCATGAATTGGGAATCAGATGTTTGAGGAACTCTCTGAAGAGCACGAGACAAAGAAAGAAAAAAGTTAGATTCATTTGTATTTTTTCTGGGTTTTGTGGCTGTCTTTAGGATGCCTCTGGGTCACATTTTCATACTTCTTCACAGTCTGAGCGGTAGAAACTGACTTCTATAAAAATGAAAACTGAGATTCTCACCTAATTAAATGTCTCCAGGAATGGGACATTATAGGGAAAAAAACATCAAGTATCATGAGACTTGCGATAAAAATCACAGGATTTGGCAACACTGAATTAATCACAAGTTAGGAAGTGATAGCACTTGTTCTAGCTGAATAGCAGAAAACAAACAAGCATAAACCTTATTCAAAAATATTTTGCAAGCATGACTGCCAAACTTCAGTTGGCTGTGAGTAATACTATTCATTATTTCAGAATATTCATATAGCCAGTAGGTATTTCTGGAAATCCTTGAGAATCCTGCGTTTTCCATAATGCCAGAATGATTAATTCGTATTGAAAGTTTGTTACTTGCCAATTATCCATCTACTGTTTAGAACTCTGAGTCACACGATCAGCAGCCAGAAACAATACCATGCTGTATGTTTAGACATCCAAGATGCATAATGAATATTCAAAGGAGAAAGTTTGCAATCAAACCGCAGGCTGAAAGTTATGCATGGAAACTATTTATCTAAGAAGTGAGAATACCTTCTCAAAAAGCCAGACCAATTGCAAGAGAGTATGTATCACAGAAAGGCAATTACATTCGTAACAAATATTATTTAAAATTAGTATTTGGATGACCACAACATAATTCTAACTATAAACAAATAAACAGGAATGCTTGTCTAGCCAGAATATAAAAAGATCAAAGATCCCTAGTTTCCATCGCAGATTTAAGACCATCAGTTTAGCTCTGCTTATACAAGTGGATGAGGCAGATGTACTTCTTAGCCAGTCTGGTTTGGTTCATCTGTGCAAACTTCCCAGTAGAGCTAGATTTGCAATTCAGCGTAAATCCGAGGTAAACAGCACACTGTATGATTTATATATGGGTTATCGTTCAGCCAAAGTCTGGCATTTCATTGATATGCCTGTTATTTAGATGTATACAGAAGCCTTCCAGTGCGTATGGGTTTTTCCCTTGCAGTGACTGTATTCCCAAAAGAGATGCAAGAGCCAGATCTTTTCTATTCCCCAAGGTTAAAGCAAAAAGTGAGATGTCCTTTGTTTTTTTCAACTCCTTACCCATATAGAATAATTCATCTGCTGATATTCATAAGGTGACTTCCACCAGCAAATGTAAAGATGTCAGGAGGAGAATTTTTAAACACATATGTAATTGTTTATGATTGGTATCTGCTTTTATTTAGCATACTTGCTAGGGCTCTCTTTCTGCTGCTAGTCTGTAAGAATCGCTCTTGACCAAGAAATCTGCTCTTTAGGGAACTATATTTCATGTTCTTTCACTCTTTGCAAGCTCTGCCATAATAGAATCAATGTATCAAATCAATCCAGCAAAGCAGCCAAACAGTCTAATGGTAAAGATAGGAGTCTCAGACATTTTCTAACACAAATTTTGGCAGGAAAGGGATTAACGTGTGTTTGCCCATTTCCTCTGCTTCTCCTTCCCTTCATAGACGGTGTGGGAGAAGAGAGACACTGAGAAAGTGTCTTGTTTGATCCCTGATAGTATTTTTTTTTACTTTGCCACAGAAAGTCTTGATGAGAAAACCCTTTGAGATTTCTGAAACCACATTTCTGCAGCTAAATCCCCTTAATAAATTATTTAAATGCATTTGATGCAGCTCTGTACATCTTGCATTCCCTTGCAACACAGAGGAAGCACGGCAGCGTCACGGGGTGCCAGCGGAGCACCCCACTGCTCCTCCAGCTCTCTCCCCTGTTGAAGTACGACTTGTCATCCTTGGCATGGGCGTACGCAGTTGGGCACTTCTACTGTTCAGCTGCCCACCTGGGGAAGAGATGCACGGAGAAAACTTGTCACCCCACCCCAAGTTTGCCATGGACCCCCCATGTGCTGCGGGAAGGGGGGCTCTCCCCATTGCCCCCACAAAACACCAGCCCTGGGCCCAGCAATCTCTCTGGGTGGCAGCCAGCAGCGGAGCTGGCTGATCCCGCTCTCTGCCTGGCATTGAGAAGCGATCTGCAAGCGGCGCTGACTATCTAATTTAAGGATGTTTGGGAAACGCTACAGGGTGGAAGATCTGCAAGGAACGATAAAGTCACCTCTCTGCCCTGCAGCTGGAGCTGCACGGGCGAAGCCTCTCTCCGTTGTGCTGCCAGCACCCTCTAGGGGCCCACGCACCTCACAGCGCCCGCGCAAGCCCCGGGCTTGCCTGGGCTGGGCAGCCGGGGTTGCGGGCACCGAGCCGGCAGCGGCGCCACGGGGCCTCGCAGCTGCGCCCCGGCCCGGCCCGGCCCGGCCCGGCCCGGCAGGCCTGCCCGCACCCGGCCGCTCGGGGCAGCCCAGCTCCCGGCCCTGCGCCCGGGCGGCGGCTGCACGGCAGCGGTCAGCTTTACCTGCGAGTCAGGGGCAGCGTCACTGGGGGAAAAATAAAAAATAAAATAATGATAATAAAAAAAATCTCGAGTGCAAAAGGGTAGATTGCATGCCTCGTGCAGCTGTGCAACTGTCCCAGAGCTGCCTGTTTGAGTTATGGCTCATGAGTTTCATGGAAAGTTCTCACAGTTCGTGACCCAGGAGATCCTAAACATATGATTTAATCGGGCATTAGTCAACGTCGAATTTTTCCTCTCCCAGCGCGTCTTGTGATGTAGCTCCCTGCAGTGCGAGGGAGGCACGAGGCACCTTGATGCAGGGTGAGGGAGGGAAGAGGGGAAGCCGTGCTTGGACTAGAAGCAGCTACAAAACTGGACAGATGTGGCCTTTAATGATGCCACGTGCTCGTTCTCAGCCTGTCCGCCCCTACAGCCCATCAAGTGTCTGTATTTCTGGAAGATGACAAAGGTCTAAGCCACCTTCCAGTGAACACATTTCACCATCGCCTTCAAACTCGCTTTATTCTTTTCTCCCAGTGAGCAAGCTGCTGCTCTCAAACTCACTCTGCCACATACTGAAATTTCTCATCTGCTTGTAACTGCAACTGAATGAAATTTTTTATTTACAGTGATCCTCACCGAAGAGCTTTCACTTTGCACACACTTCTCACTACAGCTTAACTCTTACCCTTTGAGCTGTTGGGTCCAGAGCTCCTAAATCCCACAGAAAGGGTGGGATAAAGCCATGCCTTTTGGAAATGAAGACTAGATATGCTGCTGACTTCAGGAAAGCCACGGTATCCTGATGTGTTGTTTATGGATACTAGTTACCCAATACCACTGTGTTCCCTCCTCTTCATGGTAAAAATTGTTTGAATGATAATTTTATTTGGAAAACAGTCGCATATACATTTTGATCACTGTTTATTACTCATTGGTTATTATTGTCTTCTCCAAAAATTTCAGGCAACCAGTCAAGGACTGGAAGCAAAGAAATGTGCCAGACATTTTTTTTGAAGAGTAAAAGAGTGTAGCTGTACATTGATTCATTCTTGCTAAGAACAAGACTTTATGCAATTTAGGCCACAAACCACTTGTCACAAACACCAAACAACTAACAGATGGAGTAGGTAGTCTGCAAACAAAGCAGAGGTTGAAATCACATTCACCAAAACAGTCTGGCAAAAACCTGCTGAAAACAGGATGTCTTACTAGTGATTTGCAACGAGAGGAGAGGCCTGAATTAGGGAACAAATATTGTAACGCCCTAACAAGATCTACATACTAGATTGTGTGGTTCTTGCTTTCCTTCAAATCGCAAGGCTGGATAGGCAATCCCAATTTTAGGCTCGGGCAGGAGATAGTACTCTGAAGAGGAGCCTTTCTCTTCCTTCTCCCCACAGCTGCTCTACACAGACATAAGAGAAGCCAACAGGAAAACTCACAGATAGTAACTTGTACTTCATACAGTCCTGATACAGAGGCAAATCTGATCATGTGAGCAGCCTCAAGTTAGTTCAACACTGTAATGGAGTGCTCAGCCTTCCTCTTTTTACATTTCTTCACTCCAGAACCATATAGTGGTGAGAAAGAGATGAGCTTATGATTAGTCAGAATAACTTTAGTACCAACCAGATAGCTCAGTTTAGGCATTTACACAATTGTACTTTGTCCCTTGGCCAAACAACCATCCAGACCCAAAACTGGGAGAGACGCTGCAGACAAAGAAGAAATGACAGAATTTAGGGTCCTATTCCAGCTGCATGTTGGATATTGTAACCCGCCAACAGAGAAGAATTTACTACACCTCTTATCTTTGCAAAATCCTTAGTGGAACAGAAATCTACTAGAGGAGCATTGTAGGGCAGATGTATTCTTCTTGAAGACCTGGTAACAATTAAGAAACAACCCACAGTGTACAATAAGTATGTAGATGAAGAACTGTGTTGCTGCCTTGCAGATCCGTATCATGTAAGAAACAGCATTGGTTCTGTCAGGAACAGCATTTTCTAATACTCACATTAAACCACTTGGCCAAAAACAGTTCAGGTACTGAACTATCTTCAAGTAAAAGATGACAAACAAGGAACTCGAGCAGAAAATATATATAGTGAGATAGACTTTTTTTTTTGACACAGATTGTAAATGCTCCATGACATTTAGATTATACCATGTTGGGCTGGTTTTTTTGGTTGGAAATTTTTGTAGGATGTTATCGCTTTGGACAGCAAGATGAGCTGATGGCCTCTTGTGAGGCTTGCAAAAATGAGTTCATCCTTGGCAAGAAGGTTCCTTGGTATCTGCTTGTTATTATTAAACATTCCTTCAGATCCCCAGGAATAGCTGTAGTCCTCTGTGGTTAAAGCTACCCATTGGAAAAATCTTCTGAAAGATGTGGTAGCAAACAAGAAATAGGTCTTGGGAGACATGCAAGGTGATATGGTTACTCCATAGCAGAGAGTCCATAACTGAAAAGGCAGAAGCAGGAAAGTTTTATATGTTTGGCCATGATTGTGGTGAGAAATCTCAGTCATGGAATTTTTCTCTCAAGGAACTGGCTGATAACGTCCATGCCACTTTGTTAAAATACTTGGCTGAAGTGACTTTTCAAGAATAGCATGCAGAAGGCCCTGGACAGCTCAGGCAGTTGAGAACTGCTCTCTTCACAGCCTGGATTAAACCAGCTGTAGATGAAAGGACAGGTTGAAGGCACTCAGGATCCCCACAGCTGATGTCTCTGTTTCTCTTCCCACTCACTTTGCCCCTCCTTCTGACCCAGTGGAAGAGGAGAAGGGGAATGTAAAGGCTGCTTGCTACTTCTCCTGAAAGAATAAAACTGTTGCTAACAAAACAACATGCTGCAGCTAAGCAAGCTGCTGTAGTCTTGCCTGGCACCAGGAAACCAAAGGTGAAAGCTCTGACGGACAGCAGTTGTAGATGCTGCACAGCAGATGGCTGTGGTTGTGATGATATAAAATGCTTGTTCTTTCTTTTGTGGTAAAATTAATATACCTCTTCATTAAAATACAAATTTGTTCTTTTCCCTAATGACTCTACCAGATATACATAGTCTGGGACTGTACAGCATGTGTTTAGCTTAGGAAGTTGATTGACAGGTGATCACTTACCCCAACAAATCTTTGATGAGGACCTCTTACCAGTGTGATACCCTGGACCATATTTACATGTCCTAAACGCTATACATGATCTCCACTCTCTGGACTCTAGAGGGCCCTTTTCAATAGGAAGAATTAGGCTAAGCAGTTTTGGCTGAACTTCATCTGCTCCTTAGTGCACTGGTTTCACCCAGCTCTCCCAAAGAAAATCACAGTCATCAATATTGTGTAAAAACTGAGACATTTCTTTCAGATTCCCTCATCCAAGCCCACGATTTATCCCATATTGCCTTCCCTGGCAGAATAATCAGGCACACCATCCATTAGTAACAACAGAGGAGGCGGAAAGGCATAACAAGAAAACTGTACCGAGCACTTTATCCTGCCTGGGATGTAGAAATAAGTCTTGACATAAAGAATAACTGCAATGAGCATATGATTTATTGTTTATACCATGTCATAAGACAATGCTCTTTGATATTAGTGGCCTAATAAAGTGCTATAATGCTTGCTATGTGTTTATCCATGTAGTAAATAGATAGCACAATTGACATCTGAAGCACTGTAAGAGGAGCAACGGCTACAAAATCAGAACTCAGAGAGGTAGTGGCAGAATTTATTGCTAGTTCCATTTCTCAGGAATACATTACTCTCCGGTAAAATTCAAATATCTGGTGAATTAAAAGATTTTGGTGACAACATTACTGTACTGCTTTTCTTTCCTCCACTTTCTGTAGGAGAGGAGGATGTGCATTAAAGAATTCCCAGCCTGACGTAAAACTTTTGCAGCATCTCAACACTAAAGAGGCTCAAAACTAGAAATTCCATTTTACAAAGAGGCTGAGGCTGTAACATTGTTTCTGATGTGGAGTGAGACCTTTTGAAATGAAAAAACTCCCACTGCAATGTCTAGCACTGCCCCTCTGAGTTACTGCATCCGCCTGTGGCCTGGGCAACCCTAGGAGCCAACGCCAGCAGAACAAGGTGTGACCATCAGTATCTACTTTCCACAAAAGCACCCAAAGAGCAAGACTGCTGCCATTATGAGACAGTGATATTTGTTACCGAGTTGAGCACTACACCCTGGAGTAGGATAACTTTCTAGACAGAGACATCTAAAGCTTTCTGGTAAATGTGAGTATCATGAAAAAAAACCTGACTCTAGTGGTTATCCCCCATGACAGGCCAAGCCTTCTACGTAGCACGCAGGTGGCATCAAATGACTTTTCAAATTCAAAACTCAGCCATAAATCTCAGGCCACATATACTGGGGTTCATGTAGACTGAAGTCACCTGCCTGCCTCCAACAAGCAAATGTTCAACACAGTCCTCTCCCCCGTCCTTATTTTCAGGTAACTGGTTTGAGATTAAGATCTACTCTGATCCTTCACAAAGAGTAATGCGAACGTGAGGCTACACAGGGATTAAAGCCTACTCTCAGTGAGCAAGAATGGCAACATTGGGAAGCTAGTGAATCAGAGGTGAACAGTGTCTCACTTGGCATCTTGACTCAAGTGAAGAGAACATCCAGTCAGTATGCACACATTTTGCAGAATTCAATCCTGAAACAGTTGCAGGCCAGACTGCAGAAGTCTTCTGCCTCTCACGGATCATCTATTTGTAGAAGAAGAAACACTGAAGATGCCCCACTCTAGCTCTGTTCTTCTTTGTATCCATAAATCCCTCTAACTCAAGTGATAATTTTGCAGAATTCAACTTGCCCGAAGCAACACTTCTTCATGTTATGGGGAGACAGTAATACCTCTTCTTAGCAAGTGCAGATTAGAAGGAGTCTCTCTTACCAAAAGGCACAGCCTGCTTGTTCTTTCACTAAAATATTTATATCTGTCTCTGTAACAGTTTCTTTAGCTAGGAGCAAAGCTTTAGTTAGGCAAAGCACTGGGAAACTGCCACATGCTCCTGCAACTATATGTTGCACATAAAATAATTCAAACACGCTATTAGAGTGTGTAATTTAGCTCATATGTAGTTAGAATGTGCAGAGTTTGCCAAGTGACTGCATCCAGCTGGAAAATCAATTTATACATGCCAGTTTAATAAAACCTGAAAGTCTTCCGCAATACATGAAAAAATGTTAGACAACGTTGAAATTGTACATTATGTAAAACCAAATGTAGCTGTAAATTACAGGCTGAGTGTGAAGGATCATTCGTCCCCTGCCAAAATTCATATAAGCGGTCACCAATTTGGGGACAGAGGGGGAAACATACCATAATAAAATGAAACTTTGTACAACTTGAAGTACAAGCTTCCAGGGCCAAATTTTGGCAGAAGAAACTTTAAAAAAAATTTACTTCGGCCTTGAGCCACCTCTCACTGATTTAAATCCTCAGTAGTCAGGGGCCCAAATGAAAACAAAACACAGGTGATTTTATGGTGCAGAGGCCTTTCTGTGTACTACAGGTGAGCCCAGAGCTCTCGATCTAGACTAACTACATTGCTTGTCTCCTGAGTTTTCCATTCATTCTCACTTTAGAAAGAACTATTTTGTTGTCCATGAACTGCACACTCTATTGCTACGCATGTATAAATTCAGCCCAAGCACCAATGAGGCTATCCATTCTCTGCCCCTGCTCTGCTGGCGACAGCCCAGGCAGCTTGGTGGGAAGAGTAAGATGCTGCCTTGTTGGGGTGCTCAAACCCATTGTGGGGTACAGGTGCAAAGCGATGGGTGTTACCCGTCTTGTTCTGGAGAGACAGACACCAGCATTGCAAAACCCACAGCGTGGATGCTGCTGATTACTATGCTTGCTCCTGCTCCCAGAAGAGGGGTGAATAGTTAAGGCGCACAGAGACACTCCTGGAACAGCACTTCCTCCTTCCTCTACTGTCTTGCTTGAAGCGGTATAGGTAAGTTGGGAATGCCTGTGCCCGGGCAGGAGACAAACATAGGACTTCAGTTTTTCAGAGCTATCTGTTAACACCTCTTACTAACACCAGCAAAAACCCTCTCATCCATACTAGGGAACGCACAAAACTACAGAAGTGAACCAGGCTTTATTGCACTGGGTTTATAACTATTTTCTGGATAAACTAGATGAGGCAGGAAAAATAACACTCATCTGTAAAGCAGCGCTAGTCTGATCCTCTTCCCACGCATGGCCCTATCTAATTTAACTATTTAGACTCAATCAACTCCTCATCTGCACTCGCACACAGGCTTATCTGCAGAGGTAAGATGAGTGCAACAGTCCTTGGGTGCACAATACTTCCACCCTGCCGACACCACCCTGACTGGGTTTCCCTTTCAGGTGCCCCTGTGATGCAAGGTGACAGAGAGCAGCCAGACAGAAAGCGATTGCAGGGCAGCTAATGTGAGTTTACACCCTACCTGTGAATCACCCTGACTTTGTTCTCAACCCAAAACAAGACAGACACGGACTCTTCGTTCAACACTTAGTCGTATCTGAGGGATCAGTTCTGTTCATTGCAGCATTACAAAAGCCCCAAGGAAACTCAATTTAGATCAACGACTATGTCATCAATATCCTGGAAACTGAATTTGGCCCAGTTTCTAACCTTTATATCCTAAAAGCACTTCCAGCTTGTGGAAGTTGGATGGAGAAGTTTTCAGATACTCTGGCTATCAAGTGAATTCCTCAAGCCTTTCAGATGAATCAAATGCATCTTAGTAAAACTATTTACTTCAGGGTTGTAGGAATCAATCCTTATTCACATAAGCTCTTACTCTTGCACCTTAACCTGGTAATCTCCTCACCAGTCTCCTCATTCACCCTCACTTAGGGCATGCTGTTTGTTGGCACGGGGCACTGGCATGCACCTTTGTTTTCACACAATATACAGTTTCGGCTTGGCTTAGCACTTGACAACCTCAGTATCAGTGCAACCACTCACAGAAGTAAAGGTCATTGGTTTAAACCGCAAGTATTCAAGATTATTTTTTTACGATCGCCACTGTCCAACATACAATTAGGCTTTCATGCACAGGATGTGTTTCAAGCACTGCCAGTAATTTTCATTCCATATACGGTAGTTTTTATGCCAATACATATGCTTTATATCTAATGGCAAGAATGTTTGACAGAGTGGAAGGTCAATATTTTATAGAAAATCCAAAAAATAAAATCTGAGAAAGGAATGGAAACATGCACACTCAGCAAGAACCCTAGGAGGAAAAACTTTCTAGGTGATTAAATACAAAAATGAGCATTGTCCCATCAGTAGAACCATCGTGGAGCATGTGTGCACACCAGTCACAGAAGTACCTGGAATGTAGAGCCATTCAAGCTCAGCTTTTAACAAGGCACTTCTGGACCTGGACACAGGCCAGATTTAAAAGCCCTGGGCCCAGCATGGGCTAATTTTCCCAGCTCTTATGATGGCAATCTAATCTAACATGGTTTATTGGCTTTGAAAGAAACTAGGAACATTCATGCAGCCAGTAACTGTTCCTCAGCTGGAGGGACAGTGGTGAAGGACTGCGTGCAAAAAAATTGTTTAGCTAACTTTGCTCCCCAAGATCATTCCTGACTACGGCTTTATACCCAAAAAAGAGAAATACAGACAAGGCACCTAGTACAACTGTTTTTCTAGATAAAAGAGTGTTTACAGACCCACAACTAGTTCTCCTTCCCTTCATTGATAAAATATATAAAGCATCATTAGACTTTGGCCCAAGATAATTATATTGACATAGGGGAAAAATTTGGAGTTATTGTATCATTTCAGCTGTATCAGTGTGATTAAAGCACTACAGTGTATGGATATAGATAACTTTCAGACTACCGTGCAAGGTACAAAGGGCAGCTATTGCTGAATACTGTATATAAGTACAAGGCTTGATTTCATTAGCTCTGCATGAACAGTTTCTAACCATGCTACACTCAAGTTTTCTGATGGATGCAAACCACATAACATCACTGGAATGACTTGAGTTCATCTCAAGATATAATCAGTTTAATGTTATTAAGCCAAACCTATCCTCACCTTCAGAAAAGAGAATTAGAAACTTCAACTTCCTTTTAAAGTTTACTGAAAAGCAGGAAGAAAAACTTTCAAAAAAATGGTTTAATCCTTTAATAAAGATCTTCCCACCAGTTGCATAAATTTTCTGCCTAATTCAGATCAGCAACAAATATGTATGCTATTTCTTTTTAGCTTGACTTTACCTTCAATGTGGTGAGTTCATGTTTAAAAAGGAGGAAAGAGGATCTACCACTGATAACAAAACTAAGACTTGCCTTTAACCAGAAAGTGATTATGGTTTTGAGATTTGAATCATGTAGTTCTTCATCTTGTACCCTTGAGCATTATCAGAGAGAGAGAAGATTATGTGCCAGGACAACAATCCTTATGAAACAGGCCAAAAAACTAGTATTCAGTAAGTAAGCAAGTCCCTAGGGATTCATCGTGAGGGTTAAAGGGGTCTGCTTGCTCCCTAGTCTGCCAGAGTTTATTGCTGCTAGCAGGAATCGTGTACTTAATCCTCCTTTCCTTTCTTGGATGTAACCCTAGCAAGGAGTGAAAGACACCAATCCCCCTACATACGTATCACTTAAAAGTGCTTTGAGGCTATAGCAGTTGGTTCCAGTGGGGCAAACTGCATCTTTAGTCCTGGGAAGACCCATGAGCCACTTCTGTCACTAGCCATGATGAGAGCCACAGAGCAGTCACTCAACACATATGAGTTTCAAGTGAGGTTGAGGGCCTGCCCTTTAAAAGCCAGACTATCCCAGGTAATTTTGAGTTGGGTTCCCAAAAATCAAGTCTGAAAGAGGCACTGGCCATGATCTGCCAGTGTACAGCAGGACAAGATGGTGAGGAGACAACCCACGTATCTGTGGACAAAGAGAAAAGATGTAGGATTTTTGAAAAACAGGCAATTAATTGGAGAGATACAGATGAAAAACAATGGCTTTCCAGTCTTGAAGTAGCTTCCCAAAAGATGGAATGGGAGAAGAGATATTCAGTCCTGCCATAAACGCATTTTGAGGTGAAAGAGAATAAGGTCAGATGTCTTTATCACTTCTGTTTTTCTGATGACTTCCAGACCATGAGCACTTCCGTCATCATACATCAGTCATCATACAGTAATTTTAGTGGAAGCATCTAATGTTGAAAGCAGTATTTCAGCAGTATTTCAGATCCATTTTCATTGTTTCTAAACAACAAATTACAAACATTTCAAGAGGGCTGCATGCAGTTGAAAACCCACAGTCATATAAATTATCTATGTATATTTGGTAGAAGAAATGGTGGGAGAAATTTCTGGATCTTACTTTTACTGAAATCATTTTATTAAATAAAAAAGGAAGAAAGAAAAGTTGAAAGCCGTTTTGGATTGTGAAGATATTGACACTTTTGAAGCGGAAAGGGCATATAGGTCTCTAGCCCCAGTTCCATTGGCCGAGGAATCTTGTTGGGCTGTGATAATCAAACTTTTAAGATTTAAAGAAAAGGAGATAATTCTGCAAAAGGCAATACAATACTCTAAAGAAAAAAAAGCAGAGGATATAGAAAGGTGAGAGAGAGTTCGTATTTTCTCCAGCTCTACCCAAAAAGAAAAGAGGAGAGAAGAAAGAAACTGTTGAATTTGAGTCTTTAATGCCAGGAGGGAAAAAAAAAAAAAGTGAGACATGAAATTTTGCAACCTACTACCCCCATAATAACAGCAGGAACCATCACCATCTAGTAGAGACAGTTGAACAGTTTATCAAGATTTTTCCTTCTACTATGGATTTCACTTCTGTAGCAGCACATAGGCTTTTCCATATTACTTGGCCCTATTCCATAGCTTTTATTGAAGATTAAGGCTTAGAAGAGAAGGCAAACAGAAAACAAGTATTGGCTCAACATCTTGATGGAAGCTTGTACTGTGGGTCTGCCTTGTTGCTTTAAACACAATTGTTTTAGCTCCAGGCATTACAATTTCAAACTGTGATTAGTTTAAAGGATTATTGAATGTGATTTTATGGAGAAGTGTTTTAATTTCTGTGCTTATTTCCAATTCATCACATACCATCCCTGAAAGGAAGAACAGCCCAACATATTTTCATGTTCCTTACTATGAGGAATCATTTCCAGTAAAATATGCAAGTGTGGGGTGTAAATGGGAAGCAGGAAGCTGTCCTTGGTCAGGTCAAGTAGCAGAGGCATCAGCTTGTACATACTTACTTTCAATTCTATGTGGAAAGCTGGAACTGATGAGGATCCAATTTTCAGAGTTCCTGAGTCTTCCAAGCACTCATTTATCATGCTGAGTTTGCAAGTGCTCAGCCCCTCTTGAAAGGCAAACAGTAAGTGATTAACTCTGTTGTGCAGATATCTGTCCAAATGTAAACCAGTGCACTGCATCAGCTCCTCTGCTGCCCACGCACTCCTTCCACTACTCAGAGAATTCTCTAACACGCAAGCAGAAGAAAAAAAAAAAACAAACAACAAAAACAAAAAAACAACCAAAATCTTGGTATGTTGTGGCTCACTTTTGTGCTCTGGAATCTCAAAATGCTAAATAAGACAAGCACTGCCTGCCTCTGCCTCGTCCTGCTGCATAAGCCCAGGCAGGGTGCTTGCTGCCTCCATCCTTCCCTCTCCACCCTTTGACTGTCCTGGCCCTTCATTCTACCCACTGCAGGAGTTTGTAACCAGGTGAGCATCCACAGAAGGAGAAAAGAGGTGCCTTCCCTAAGTGGTTTGTCCCCCGTCCTTCACCCAACCTCCCGGCTCTCAAGTTTCTACCAGAGCATGTCCGTGGTGCCTGGCTGCGGCAACGGCATCCCGGAGTGCTGAATTTGGAAACTCACACAGCATGTGAGAGGACCTGCCTCAACTTTCCCCTGCTAAGGGGCAGCTCATCCACGCTCCTCCCACCTTTCAGGAGAGCTTGCAGGAGGATTTTCCATCTGTCCTACCAAAGCTGTTATCCCTTGCACCGCATTGCGGGCCGTGGGGCTAAGGAGGGCAAGGCAGGGAGCAGCAACTGCAGTCTGGAGGGCAGAGCAGTCACCTGGAGGGGAAGCTGGTGGCCAGCGGTGGTTCGAGGCCCTTCCCTGTGAACACTGTCTGTATTTTAACAGCTGGGTGTGTAGCGTGAAGAGCGGGAAGAAGAAACGGAGACCCAAGTCCCCTGTGGATCCAACCCTCTGTTTTATTATGTGCATGTATGGCAATGTTATACAGCAGACCTCTGGTCTGGTTTTGTGTCTTCAGGCTGCACTTTAATGATGAATAATTAGGTTCTGGACAGCTCTTGGCAAAGGCAGCCGCTGCATACTTTATGCTGTAATGGCTGTTAATCTGAAAATTGTGTTTGCCGTTCTGTTTGATCATCTATAATGAAAATGGTCAAATTGTAATTTGGTCTTATTAAAAAAAAATAATACCACCAAACCTATTTCAAATCAAGATCCAAATCTTACTCTCATTTTACACTAGTGAAAACAAGTACGAATTCCACTACATCCAGTGATCCTACATGACTGCAAGAGATGAAAAAAAGATTCTCCAATACAATTTGAAAGTGATAGGAGCTCAACTGTAGCATTAAGCTGGAGGAACTCAAGGGAAGAGTTGTACTTATAAACAACTAGAGCTCAAAATCAGTGGTCTGTCATTACAGCATAGTAAACAGAAAAGTGAAAATTTTCCTCAGAAGTTGCATCCTGAAACCCCTGATGCAAGACGTTGTCAAAGAATAAATGGTACCTGCCTGTCAAACATTGCTTCCACATCTTGTGGCCTGATATGGGACACTTGTAGCATTTTCTATGAAATACAGAAAAAAATTTCTTATGACTGGCTGAAACACTGAAATACATATGCAAGTTATTTCACCTTTTTATGATCCAAAGAATCACCTAGAAGAATATGTGGAATTCAGAATAGTCCCTGAAAACTAGATATGAGTCGACAAGAAAGGAAACAGGATCATAACCAAATAGGGTGACACAGCCAACGTGACCCAGCAAGCCACTGGCACAAACAAAACTTACAATACATCCAGAAAAGATTTTTTTTTTTAATCTTCATATGGTAATAGTTGCAGAACTAATCAGTAACTGAAACTGTTAAAACAGGAACTTTTGATGATGTTGATGTGTGAGCTAACAAAATAGGGCAAACGTCCTCCCAAGAACGCTGTGTTGCCCATGCAGCTGCCACGACTGACATGACTCAGCCACGCAGCTGAGTGACGCTGGCCTGGGAGGCTGAGGCAAAGTACATCACATCCTAAAGTCTTTATGCAGCTAAATTTCCACCAATTTCAGTGAATCAGAGACAGGGTAGAGCCAATGGGAGTTTTGTCTGGGTAAGGACAGAGACATGAATGAAGATTTCAGCATTTGGCTTAACGTTTGTAAAGAAATAATAAAAATATATTGCACATGTTGCATATCTGTCAGCTAAATTCATTTTATCTACAACACTTTATTGGTCTCATGCAGCTCTAGAGAACAATTCAAATCTCAAATTACAAAACCACCTAGTTTAAGGCTCCGTCAGTCCTAAAGCCTTCAGACCTTGAAACAGAGTCTCCGAGTTCCCATTCAAATTGTCATCAAAGCTATACTCCAACTTTAAGTCCATGTCAGCCTTAGTGGAAGCAGATGAGGACTCCAGACGCATCTGGTTTGACTTCTCTGTAATAACTACAGCCAATTGAGCCATATCAAAGAAAATGTAAGTATTTCCTTGAAAAGTAACTATTATTTTTCTTTCAGGAAAATAATTGCAAAAATGCTAATTTAATGTTTAATAAGTCTTACTTCAAAATGCAAGATCAGAATATCTATTGGACTAGAACATGCCAAAAATATCAGAGAGTATGTTACAACATTCTTGCTTTGAGCCACTTGGTTTCTGCGTAGGAAGAAAAATACTTGAAAAACTCAGCTTCTGTGACAGAAGATAAATTGAAACTCAAATCTGAGCTCTTCAAAGACTCACTTAACCTACAGACTCCCATACATACTCCTCAACAAAAAACGGCCCATGCAGGTCCTTCACAAGCTCTAGCCCTTGCTCGCTCTGCAACACAAGGCTTCTGCTCTGCCTTTACCTGCTGGAAAATTAAATACTCAACAAAATGCAGGGGTGGGGGTGGGATTTTGCTGCTACTCTTAATGAAACCAGCAACACTTACACGCAACATGAGAAGGTACCTCCAGGCACTCAGGAAAACATATCCTCTGACTCTCTATTTTAAATTAACCATATTTTCTACTAGCTTTATGCATTTTTTTAGGTCATTATCAGATACTTAAAGCACTTCTCAATTCATTATGTAATGTCACGGCCATTGTAATGTTAGTAACTTTCTCAGTCATTGATGCCTATGTTCTTGCTTTTCTCATCACAAACGAGGATGTTTTATTGTCCTGACTTTAAAAATGGAGAGCCATGGCATACAAAAGTTAAATCTCAGCTAGATGCTCAATTTTGAGAGTACCTTCTTAACCAAAAAGATATTCATTATCTACAAGTAGTTCGTTGGCAGACCAATCACTTCCTACACGTCTCTAAAGAATTCTCATTAGACGTTCGCATGCCAGTTCCTCATTTCGTCTACTGACAAGCTCTAAAACAGCCAGGCATGGCTGGACAGCAGACACCTGCACCCCTAGATTGTAATTTACTGATACAGGTATTATTTATGTTCCCTATATTTTACTTCTTTCAATCCCTTTGCTGAGCTGTGGCTGTAAGTCAGGCACCCAGCTGAGTGGATAGAAGTAAATTAAAATTCCACAGTGCTCACAGAGAACAGACACACATGTAAATCTGAAGAATACCTACCAACAAAAATTTATCTCAATTTTTTTCTATGACAAAGCATTGAAGTGTTTAAGAACACTCTGGAGGACAGAAAAAGGGGCGACCAAGCACAGTTTTCCTTTACAAACATGTTTAAGGGAACTATCCTCTATGACATAAACACAGGTTAAATAGGCTCCTTAATGCATGAGATTGTTTTCTCCATCACAGATGTGAACTAATAAATTTAACAGAGGTTTTGGAACTGATGCCAGTAACAAGAAACAGCTAAAATAACAAGTTTTTTTTCTTTGCTAAATATTTTTATGATCCATATCGCTGTAATATCTGAAAATGTCTCAATTGAAGCAGAGGGAGAAATGCCATCTTTTTAAAGTGAAGATGATATATTTATTTTAAAAAAATGTAAAAAAAATTTCCACAGAAACAATAATGAGTCTGTTGTATTTTGGGGTTTGAGGGGAGAGGGGGTTGGTCTGGCGTTTTTTTTAAGAGATCTAAAAAGGAAAAATGCCCTGGTTTTGAATGACTGTTTCCAGTTTCAGAAAAATCACTTTTTAAAACCAAAAAATATTAACAAAAATAAATCATCAGGATCCGGAACAAATTTTCATGTTTGGATTCTTTTTTCCATAAAAAAGCCAGAAATTTTTAAAATAATGAAAATTTTCTGCCAAAACCCTCTTTCTATTTTCACTGCATAAAGCCCTTTTTAATTAAAATACAAATTCAGCACTAAAATTTCTACAAGTTTTCCACCAGTATTTACAAATTGGAAACATTCTTTCATCTTTCTCACACTGGGGAGAAATAGCTTAAATTTAAATTAAAGAAGTGACTATTGCATGAGTCTTTGTGTGAGGAAATCATTGAAGGAAAGATTGAGAGAAGAGTATTGCGTTGCATTTTAATTCTGAAAGTAATTGTTTAAATTGTGTGTGTGTGTGTTTTTGCCTTTTAGAGGGGAAGTGCTATAATCCATCCCATCCTTGTCAGGAATTTACCCATTAAGTGTTCCTCCCAGTGGTCAGCACTTTCCACTGGTTCAACTTTCAAAGAACCTTTTAGAATTGAAGAAGGAAAGCCAGAAAAACTTTGCTGATCCATTTTTCAGGAAAAAAAAAAAAAAAATCCAAGAATGCTTGGTTAGAGCACATGGGTATTTCAAACACCCGGGGC
This sequence comes from Tyto alba, assembly GCF_018691265.1. Classification (NCBI taxonomy): domain Eukaryota; kingdom Metazoa; phylum Chordata; class Aves; order Strigiformes; family Tytonidae; genus Tyto; species Tyto alba. The sequence goes on from NW_024881322.1 coordinate 15,067,545, forward strand.
AGCAGCACTGTTGAGTAGGAGCCACACACAGGTTTGATGAGGTTTAACTTCATAACTTTGCTCAGTTCAGCTAGACTTCCCTGAATGCAGACAAAATCTCAGGCCACTACTGACCACCCCAAGAAGAGATCTCAGTACCAGGAACAGAGATGGTAAACTAGATACTTCAATAGCAGGGAGCCTACATGGTAAATAAAGCACAAAAGTAATGTGCACTTGACAAGTTTTTGAGATAAACAGATAGCTTGCTTTGGTTTGGACTACTCAGAGGTTTTCCTATATGTGCCCTATCATTGCTTGCTAAAACATTTACCATCTAATAGTTTGTAAGCTCTAGAAACACATAGTTTTCCAAACACTTGTGTCAATCATTTCATAGCAGTGTGTTTTAACGGTGCACTAATTTATTTGAATAGAGCCAGAACTGGCTTGAGCCTATCTTCAGCATTTTTCAGTCATTTGTGAAAGAGTTGGATTCATTTTTTCCCTGCACAAATCATCAAGCTGAATGCCATTTTCCATTGTCATTAGAAAATGGGCCCAAGCACAAATGAGTCTTGATTTCAGGGATGATGGAGAATAAGGTTGTGTTCAAACACTTGAAGTCAAATATACCTTTGCTTTTTGCTCTGCTAGGATCTGAAGGTAAGATGCCAAATGAGAGTCCGATCCTTCCTACCAAACCCAGTCACAGGTTTTGTGCCGTGACGGGACCTCTCACCGCTTTGGCCGCTCGCCTGCAGCATTACCGGGAGCCCAACCGCCACCAGAAGCGTTTGTGCTTCGCCACCACAAAACCAGGATGAGAGAGCAGTGATGCAAGGTCACTGGCAGAATTTTCCCCCTTTTTTTCTTTTTTTTCTTTTTAAAGAAAAATGAGACTATGGCAGGACCCAATTCATAGCTCAGGTGGGAGAAGTTCTGACAGAGAAGAATTGAGAGGGTGAAATGCTGACACAAATGCATGCCAATGGCAGGCAATATTGCTAATTTAGGCTCATATAGTGAAACTTTGTAAGGCATTTGTGGGGCAATACCACAAGCATTACAGGCCTGCACAGCCTGGACGAGTGACTGGGGCAAATCTGGTAACCTCAGTAGTTCACAAACAGTAAACTCCTGATACAGCTTACTCAAAACCAAAATGCACATGAAAATGATGGGACAGCGTGTTCGTGACGCTTTTCATAAGAGGTCAAGCTGGTTGCAAGTATCAGGACGGGGTTGCTCCCAGTCAGGATCCCTCTCAGCTGCGCTGGGGTTTGCAGGCACAGAGGTAAAAGCAAATCAGATCTCCTCAGAGGAATGTATCAACACGCGCTATTCCCCCTGCCTCTTCTAACCAGTGTCACACACCCGCAAAACATCACACCTGGGCACACTCCACCACTTTACATGCTTCTGCCTGGGGTGTAACTTACACCACTGTGGGCCTGAGCCCCACATCTTAAACTGCAAAGGGCAAGTTCTGCTCACAGTAACATCAGTCCAACCTTACTAATTTCAGAATATATTGCACTGGGTTAAGTCAGAGATGAATGCAGCCCTAAGCCTTCTGGTTTCCTTTATAGCATCAGTGGACTGCCATTTTCAATTCTCCCCTGAGCAGTTGATTCAGAGAATTCAGGGCTGTTGAAAGGTTCTGCAAATAAATGACTGAAATAGTTTATAAATCCTAGGAGGGAGCATAACTGCACAACATTTGCAGGACACAGAGCATTCTTTACAGCGGTTATTTTATCCTGTGATTTATATTGGTCTCTTCCATCTATCACAGGACTACAGTGTTCAGTTCTGCCTTGTAGGAATTCACTTTTGGCCTCACACTACACTCTCCCTGCCAGAGCAGCGCTTCCCTTCGGTTTGTGCAAGCCTTTCCACATCTGTTTTCTGTGTGATGATGTCAACAAACACCGTTAAGTTCTGTGGATGCATTTGTTCTGTGGCCCTCGGTGATATGACAGGGGTTAATACTATTTCAGTGAGAAACTGAAAGCATCCCATGACAGTCTGCACTCCAATTCAGAGGTTTCAAGTAGAACTCAACAGGAAAGTTTGAGTCTAGCCTCCCTCAAGCTTTACCCAACTGCTGCAATGAAAACAGCTACAAGGAGCAGGAAGTATCTGCATCCAAGGCCTGAGAGGCCACCTTACACAGGTTCAGATCCTGAGCATGATTGCCTCTGAGCTTTGAGGACATTCATAATTCAAATACAGACCAGTCTTTTGGCAATGATTCACCTTAACTTTAAGTAGAGTTCAACTCCTGGCTATTAAGTTCCTATGACACTGCCACACTTAACATTGATAGGTAGATCTGATTTTATTATTTTTTTTTAAATGCTCCTAAATTTAGTTTGTTTGATTGTTAAATAGCAGCCTGAAATCTTGATATTGTCACAGTTCCTCGCATCCTCCTCCCTCTTTGAGCAGAGTCAAAACTGGGTCTTCAAGTACACTTCCCGGCATCGCTTCGAGCAAAAAGCTGAGCCAAGCCCCTGCCTTACAGCACAGGCAGGTGGGAAGGATCACTTGTGCCTTCCCTCTAATACCAAAAAACCTCCACAGGCTTTCCCTAGAACATAGTCACAGCAGGCCACTCATTTTTATACAGCTATGATCACCCAAGTTACTTCTCAGGCTACATAAATATGTATTTAAGCTGTAATTAATATTTTTGATTCTGCGGTTCATGTACATTCATAAAGAGTACTTCTGACTTTCCATGACAGCACTTCCACAATTCTGTGCACACTCCACTACATGTTAAGTGCAACGGTCATTTGTTGCCGGTGATCGGTGCAGGCCATCAGAGATTCAGAGTCCCTCAGGAGGTCTCTGATCCCCACTCCTGATGCTCTCTAGCCCCTGGCCAAAACCATTTTCAAGTTTAAGAACATCACAATGGCATAGAAAACAGCAGCTCTGAAGAAGGATGGGCAGATTCCCCTGCCAAAGGGAGGTAAGAAACTACAGCAACCCAGATTGCTGCAGTTACATCAGGAGATGTCTGTGCAGAAAGCAGAAGCCTATGGTAGATTGCACAGGTTCCTCTGCTGCCACGGCAAGCTTGATGCAACTGCTCCAGGCCAACCTGCAGCCACCTGAGGGCGAGTGGCTTCTTCATCACCTGGAACACTCTGATCAGTCAAGCTTTCTTCACAAATCAACTCAGGAGGTGAAATCTTAAAGGACTTGCTTCTTAGATGCCAGTGGAAATAAAAACTGAGAACAGCCTTCTCCTTAACCCCCAAAACAACAAAAAACACCCTAATTGTTTCCTCTGCAGGAAGTCCCTTTGGGGATAAAAGAAGTCATACAGGATCTGGATCACTTCCTGGATTTGTGTGCATCTATCAAACGACACGCAGCAGCAAAGCCAACAGCACCCTATCCCTGCTTCCAAGTACAATCCAAGAGAAAGGAAAGAGAGATTCAGAACTAAGGGATTTGGATCGCCTCCTCCACTATTCACAAGGTGAGAAATTATTTGATATGTAGGCCAGCAAAAGGTCCCCTTTCCTTCGTCTAGAAAGACCCATCCTGCTAACGCGAACAAAGGAGACAGAAGTTGCAATGAATATTGAAAGTAACAGAGAAAGAGAGACACAGCAGGTAGAGAGTTGATAATGCAGACAGGGGGGAAAAAAGGGAAAAAAAAAAAAAAAGACTTCTTAAGAATCTTTCTAAGAAAAAAATGAATCTTCACTGTACTGGTGCTTTTATTAGAATGCCTCACGCTTTTTTCATGCTCTGTCTTCCTGACACAGTAAGTTATGTTCAAGCTGACTGTGACACTTTTCCAGGGCACCTCATTGTTCTTCTCGCAGATGGCTCCCTCCTGACCTCAGTGCGCGGCGCGGCGCTCCCGTGCCAAGTGTGATGGCACCTCCGAGGGCTGAGGATGCTCGCACTCCTAATGGTGATTAGAAACCATCACCTGCAACAGGATCCGCACACTTGCCTTTTCAAAATCAAGGGAAAGGACACAAAGTGAGGCTGATGTAAAATGAGGTGGCGCAGAGGAAAGTGTCAGACCTTTTCATGAGGAAGCTGTTCTTCCTACCCAAGAAAGTATATCAGAGGCAGAGGAGGTACCTCTTTTTTGGAGCTTTAAATGCTGTACTTCCTTGGAGTATGCCAATATTCAGCTGTGCAAGTCAAGAGTTCACAGCAATTTAGCTATTTTTTTTAGCACGGCTTTTCTAGGCAATTGTTGCCACTTTATGGGACCTATGTTGTTACAGCAGCAACTTAAAACCCTGCAGTGATATCATTCATAGATAGAGCAAAAAATAATTCCTGTCCTGAGGCACTTGCAGTTAGAGATAAGACAGGCAAAAAGCAGAAGACAAGTATAATCCACAGTGTACAGGAGGCGTAGGAAGGCATACTGCAGACTTGATCCCTGCCTCACCAGTGCAGACCTGAGCCCAGGTCTCTGCAGACTTGATGCCAAGCCTCACCAAGGGAACCGTCTTTTCCTTGGAGGAGCCGTGGAGGTGGTGTCCCCACAATGCTGATTGTAGCTGATGTTCCCAACAGATAATCTCAGTTTGTCTACAAGAAAAGCCACAACTCACGTGCCTGGCCAAATATCACCTACAGGCCTGCCAACAAATGGACCATTGGATTTTTTGCAATGGTTTTGCTTAAAATTACATATATTTTTCTTATGCTTCTTTCTTTCATTTTCATTAGATAGTATGATTTTTAAAAAGCCACAGTAATTCTATGGAAAAAGCACGATTTCAGTCACAAGGTAAGAGTTGACCTTCAGTACCTTATAGGCTTTTTTGAATCATTTGCAATAAATTACTTAGCCCCTCTTTATTTTAGTTTACTCATTTGAAAACGGAGCTTGCATGAGGCACAGTATGTATCTAATACTTTCTGTCTTGAGAATGGAAGTAACACAAGGGTAAATAGTATTCCTTACCCTTTTCTCATCGTATGGGGATAGGTGGTTAAGTAAGAATATTAATGATCCCAAAACTCTGGAGAAAGTAACATGACTACCAACTGACGAGCTCAAAATTACAAGCTACAGCCCCCCACTGAAAAGAGAGTTCATCCCAGTCTAGCAAACTGCACATCCAACATCCTCCAGACATGCTGCACGAGCCCCAGGCTTTGCACAACTTTGCATCCAGCTTAACGTTTCCAGTCAGGGATGAGGTTACTAAATTGATGAGTTCTTTCAGAAATTTGAATCTCAGTTGTGAACATCAGGCTGAAAGGATATCTTTTCATGCACTCACAAGGAATCATGGCAAATGGAAATATTGCCAAATGTCACAGGTATGGAGAAAAAAACATGTACATTTCTGCGCTTTAGAGACACTTACACTCCAGTGATTCTAAAGTCTAATGGGTACTACAGTCTCTGAAGAGAGTAGAAAAGACATTGAAGAAAAGCAGGGAAATTATCATATCTCACTTGCTTGATGCCTAGGCAAGATCTCAATCTTACCCATCAAAGGAAGATTGAGATTCACCCTCCCTTGGGAAGGATGAAGACTTACCATAATGCACAAAGACAGCAAATCCCCAAATCTGTGATGTTCCAATCAGTTTAGCTGTTTCTCACCCACGTTACATGGAAAAGAGTCATATGCTCCCAGTAAGCGAGTGTGCAAAATTCTGGAGAAAATCTACCAAGGAGGAACACAATTCAACATGGTACTGAACTATTTACCGCTATTACTTTAATACATAATTAACCCTGCTCATTGGAGGAAAGATTGGTCTACAGTAATGCATGCACAGTTTCGACAGATACAGACAGACCAAAGAATACCCTCCTACATTAGCATTCAGAATATTATAGTAATTGAAAAAAAAAAATGACCCACTAACACCACCACAGTAGAAGGATTGTCCCCAGAACAAGCATTACAAGCCCACAACATCAAAAGTTTAAATTGCATTTAAAATAAGTTGTGTTTTGAAGAAGACACCCAAGCAGCACTGTTCCTAATTAAAGCCCTCTGCAAAGCCCACCGCTGCTACCCGCAGGTCCTCCACGGCAGAGACTGGAAGCCTTTTTCCAGGAAAGGAGTCAGCACACCTGTAACTGAGCCTTCCGCACAGAGCTCCAAGCACCCTGCACACTGCTGAGCTGCCTCTCGGAGAAAAAGTATAGGAAAGAGACTGATGAGAGTGGTGGGTGGGTGGCGGGAGTCATCACCGGAGGAGATACATGCAAAACGGGCACCAAGAGGGTGCTCAGCCCAGAGCAGGTGAAAGAGCCAACGGATTCACGCCAAGATCCCCGTCCAGAAATCCCCAAGCGAAAGGCAGCAAGTCTGTCACTGCAGGCTGTACACCGGGGGTGCTGCTGTGTAGCTCAGTGATCACTCCTCACGCTGGGTGTGGATGGTGGCCGCGGCTCTCCAGGCTCAGCCAGCCAACAAGTGATGCAGAGATACCAGCTAACCTCAGCAACAGCCCTCGGTCCAAGCTGTGGGGGCAATTTTGCCTACAAAATGGGAACTTCCTCTCCATTGAGTCACTTACCCAGAGATTTTCGCAAAAGGAACATTTTGATCAAAGGGTAATTTTCACTCCCGGTGTAGTTTTATATAGGGCAAGTGGCTTTCTGTTCTCACGGAGCAGTAGCAGCTCAGCAGCACTGCAGGATGCCTGGCGCTGCCCCAGTGACGTGCCTCATGTATTGTCTAAATAGTCACGAGCTGAGGAAATTGAAAGGTCCCCACAATTTGTTCCCCAAAAGGCTCAAAAACACACTCTCAGGGGTATGCTGTTAGTGGTGGTTTGACATATTTAAGCTGAAGACCTTTTTGTTATGGAGTTTATGGAATCTGTCAATTCTACCATTAATAAATAACTGAAATTATTAACGCAGGGGCAAGTCAGTGTAGCTGTACAGATCTGTATCTGCTGGAGGCTTGTTCCCCTGTTTTTTGCATTGCTCTACCTCAGAAGTGAAGGTAAAAGGCATCAGCACACAGCTTCCCAGACAGAGGTGGTGCCCCAACACATCCAGAGTTAGGATAAGATACCGTGTCAAATTGTGGTTGTTTCCTGGAAATCTTTCACGTGCCATCTGTACCTCCTGCTCATTACCTCTGAATACTCCTCTGTACCTAAAGGCACAGGTAAGCCTGTATCTATTTTGTACACACAAGACTGAAAAAAAGTTTCACAAGGTTTACCATGCTTCATTAAAGCACCACACTGGAAAACCTTAAAGAAGCCATAAAAGACTTGCTTCTGGAAAGAAGCCACAGGATAAATCTTTAAGCAAAATTGACTTTCTGGTAGAGTTTAGGTCCTTCAGCCTAATGTGGCAGGATTTTAACAGCTGTAGTAACTTTGGAAGCCTCCAACCTTAAGTGATTTCCAGAAACTATTTCAGTCAGTCACATTAAAAAAAAATATTTTTTTTTAAATCAGGAAATGTTGTGCATAATTTCTCTTTACTTGTCCCAAAGTTACATCAAGTCAAAGTGTAAAAGGAAATTAACCATGGATATTTTTAGTACTTGTTTCCTAACCAGTCATTTCTGTATTCTGTTTGCATGAGAAATTGAAGGTAGGAGGTTTATGTGCAGATTCCATGCTCTACTGAGATCATCTGTTAACTGCCATGAGACAGAAAGCAGTTTCAGAAGAAAGGAAAAAATAGTCATTTGAAAAGATTTGCCTCTAGCAGAACTATCTTTTTTTCCTACCTCACTTACCACTTCCCCTGGGCAGACCAAGTCAGAAGTGTTGAAACATTTGCAACAAAACATGCAACTGTAAACGTGCAACCACTTGCAGTTAAGTTTTACAATAAACGTGAAAAGGTGTGCCAAACTGGGAAGAATGAGCCTTGCTAGCTTATACTGTGTCAGCTGAAAATCTTTGCAGAATGGCTCATTCTGCTCCAGACAGCAGTTCTGCTCACAGATCGGTATGAGATGCAAGCTCACACGTATGTGTGACACCCAGCTGCAGATGGTAATCCTGTCCAGCAGCACAAACAGATCCAGGAGACAAAGCAATTCATAGTCCATGTCAGATGCCTGAAGTTGGGTAGTATAAACATTACCCCTTCTGCAAATGGTCAGGAGAGAATCTGAGAAACATCTACTAAGCATCCTGAGTTTCATTTTTAGCATATTGCAGGGCATAGCTGAACAAGGACTTGAAATCAGATGCAGGGATCCACCAGTGTTTCTGCCAGTGAGGGGATGGTTTCTGCCCTGGAAAAGGCTAAGAAATACAGTCGTGTCTCAGCAATGGTTCTGGTCATCACTGTCTTCTCTGAAAAGGAAAACCATGAAGAGAAGCAACTGGTGGAATAACTTGCCTGAGTAACAAGGAGAGGATGAAGTCCTTCAGGCAATAGGTAGGGTCTATCTAGGTAGATAGGGTCTTCTCACAGCACTGCTGAAACGCAGACATTACACAGCAAACAGTGGGAAAGAATGAGACTGATGGAACAAACCCAGACTCTTATGCGCCCAGACTGTTAGCATCCATTCAGAGAGATCAAATACACGAAGGTTTTCCACCAGAAATCATAGAAATCAGCATCTCCTCCCAGTGAAAGGCTTGGGTTAAATCTAGTCGGAATTTGAACTCGTGACTCCGAGAGTCTCTTAGTCTAGTATGTTAAGCTATCTCTGAAAAATTTTATTTAGTGTCTAGGTAGATGGAGACACACTGGCAAAACAAATCTCAGAAGAATCTGTGACTGGAGCCTGAGCTTTAACATGCCAAAAGTTTATATGCCTACCAAACGGACCAAAGCCCTAAGTCTGCCAGCTGAGAAAAGGGGATCCTGGAAGAGCAGGGCCGGGGGGAGCACAGCACCTCACCTTGTCGGGGGAGCTGGGCTAGCAATGCAGGAGGGAACCTCCCCGACTTCGGCAATTTCATTTCCTAAGGAAATGTGAAAGGACAAAGGTACAAAAATTTAAAAGCAGAACCTCTTTTGCAGATGGGAAATACCAACTGAGCACAGTAGAGCCCACCGATACACTCATGTCTAGTTACAGAGAGAACGCCAGAGGCGCTTTGATAGTCTCTAAGTCACTGCTCCCATCCCTAATGTGTACAGTGTGTATTAATATATTTCATATATTTTCTTTGGCAAGTTTAATGGAAACAGAGGCTTTCAATGAAAAGGCCGACTGAGCCAAAACGCACAAATACCCAGTTATACCATCTGTGCACTCTTTTTTCTTATTTCCCCCTGCCCTCCTACCCCCACACATCCCCTATCCCCAACCCCTCCCACCCCCAAAAAAATAAGAAAAAAAAAAAGAGCATTTAAGTGATATTTTTTCCACTTGGCTCATATGGAAGGTGAGCTGATCTGTGCTGTGGAGTTCTATATTGGTTCCTCTTCTATTTTTTTCCAGAGACCAAAAAGGGAAGGAATAGAAAACAGCCTCTTTAAATGAAATATGCCCTTGTCAAAACAATTTAACAAATGGAAAAGGCATACCCATTATGCTAGTTTTCCAGAAGTTCATCAACCTCACTGCTAAATGTTAGCATGTAAGAAAAATTACTCTATTTGTTCTTTATGGTTTGTTCCCAAGATCAAAGTGCTGTGGACTGAAGGGTGTTTGACATCCAAGAAACACTCATTGCTGCAATATTGTCCGTAGTGTCTTTTGTTAGTTTTGTTTCTTTATAAGGCTTTAAAGAACAGCAGTCAACACTTGCAGCACATTGGCATCCCATAGAATGCCAAACTCATCCTTTCAGAGCACATGGGAGGAGAATATTTTTACAACTCTTATTATGGTTTTTCCCTTTCATTAGGTCCTCTGATAGAAGTAACTGGAAATTGTCTTGCATCCCAATTTCACTTGCAAGAGATTTGTCCAACAGTGAAGTCAACACTATTAATCTTTTATTAAGAGGAGTTAGAGCCTTATATAGATAAATCCAGCAGTTTGTTTTAGACAAATCTATAAATCATTAGAGGTTTGGGTTTTTTTAAAATACAGTTTGAATTTTTTCAGTAGTTTTTATTTAGCTCCTATCAGATGGTGGATGATACTCAAAGGGCTGAAATTGTGTCTCAGTAACAGAAGACTGCTTTATTTAACCAAACCAGTTTGACTGAATTATCTTACACAGCCTGCTTCAGTAGAAACATTTCAACACCTATGGCTCAGTTTTAGAAAAGTAGAGTTTCAGTCAAGTTCAGTGAGCTGAGCTGAGCTAATGTGATTTAAAAAGCATCTGTTCCAAAACCCACAACAAGAGAAGGATGGAAACTTTGTTTACTTCTGGAAGGCAACCACTGTTACAAACACATCCTGCTATCTGCAAATGGCCCGTTTAGTTGAAACAATGACTCAAGTGCAAATGGCTTCTCTACAAAAGAAAACAGAATTAAAAATAAATAAATAAATAAAAGAGAGAACTCTGTAAATCCTAAGGGCCATAAATCTAGGATGATGACCTGGTTCAGGGATTCTAATCCCTGGCTCTTGGGAGCAGCCTTGTTACAGATGATCCTTTTTATAAATTTACTGACCTTCATCTTCACTTCTGTTACTCTTTGCGCCCCGACTGCTCCCGTGGAGTGTCTGTTCAGAGCTTGGACGCTTTAATACTTGGGAACTTATATCTTAATCCCAACTGAAATGTATTCCTAGCCAGTTTATACCCGTCTGTTTCTCTGCCAACATTGCCCTTCAGTTTAAAAAGTTATTTTCTACCATAGTGTATTTAAAGACAAAAAACTGTAAACTCTCAGGCTTCGCCTGAGAGTAAGAGATCCCAAATGCATGATGTTGTCAACTGCAGTCATAAATTTTATCCCCTTTGTAGTCCTCAACATCATCCAGCTCTTTCTGTACACTACCCTCAAACTCCCGTTTTACTGCTGATGTGTCCCAACTTTGTGTCCTTGATAAAGAACTAGGCAGAAGCAGTTCCCCAGGGTGAACTGCCCAGAACATAATTAACAATTTAAAAAAAAAAAAAAACTTAGTCTGCACACCAGGTACATCCTGCCCCAGGTATTTTTCAAGTCTGTAAGAAAGCCACATGAGTAAACTGAAGTTAGGAGGAGACACAGAGCTACAACCAGCATAATTACAGCACTGCTTTAACGGGAAACCAGCAGCGGTTTTCCCCTAAGGCAGTAGAGGAGAACATAACAAGACAGACTTCAGTGGGACAAAGGCAGAACTGGTTATGTGTTCAAGAGGGTTACTGCACAACAGGCATCATGAAAGGTGGCATGGCTAAATTTGTGCAAGAAGATAACAAATCAACAAATTAATTCGATTACCTGTGAGAACAACAAAAAAAAAAAAAAAAAAGACCAAAGAAAGTGAAGTAAATAGGCAAAGGCAAATAGGGAGAGGCAAAGATACAAGGATTTTAACTGAGAAGGGAGAGTTTGAATTAAACACTGATAAAATACAGGAAGCTGAAAGAAAGTCATGACATAATCTAAATGACAAACAAAGACGATGATTATTTATAGCAAAAACACATTTGTAATGAAATGCATTGGGAGGAGAAGACAACTGAATCCAGGAAGGTCCAAGGAGGGGGCAGATTCATGTTGTTAAAGCAACATATAGAAGGTTAAACAATAACTTTAATTTTAAGGTCTGAGAGAAAAAGATAGAAATTAAATCTATTCAGAAAGAAATCGAAGAAAGTGTGGATTTGCAAGAAGAAAAACTCTTGACTTGAGAAACTTTTGGGAACAGAAGTTTTCAGGGGGAGAGGAAACCAATGACGTGTTAAAGCAAATAATGATATAATTTCTTCTCACCTCCACCAAAAGCAATATTTTTTTCTTCACAGATAACCTACCTTCTGCTGACCTCTTCCTACTCTAACAAATAAATCCTTCACTCAGCAGAAACTATTCCCACCATACAATGCCTTATAGAATGGGTGTCAAACATATTACAGTGTGCTGAAATTACTGATGTTAAATCGACCACCAATCAATTACATTTGAAGCATGTTGTCAGCTCACCTGCCAAAATAGCTCTTATTTACTAAATATGCTTGCTATTTTCTTTCAAGCAGAATTCCCAAAACATACTCATGTTTTAAAACTGCTTACTAGAATAATGTCAGAGACTTCTGCATGAAAGCCAACAGCACCAGAAGGCTACAATGCTTTCTCAACTAAATAGCAGATAAATAACCCAGGAATCCCTCGACTGCTATGGGGCCCCAGTCTTCCACCTGAACACCAGAGAGCTCAGAGATGCATTCAAGCTCTCGCCATGGCAGATGTGATGTGGTCACACTGGCTGCAAAGAGATGGTTTTCTTGTCTCCCCAAAGAATAATTGATTCCCAGTCAAAGAAATTTTAATATCAAGAGTGGAAACAAACAGAAACAGAATTGTTTCCGTTTTCCCTTTTGGGTAACTTGCCTAGCGACTATGAACTTAACAGTTAATGCATATAAATTGCTTTCTGAGTGATAGTCTTCCACAGTCAAATAAAGGAAATCACAATAATCTTCGTTTTCTGTTAATAAATGTTAAACTAACTTGTTTGGATGGAGCAACAGCAAGTGCATATTTAGATGAAATTAATATATATTTCAGAAAATTGTGTGCAATACACATCTGTTTTAATATAACAATTTATATGTTTTGATTCTACATAGACTTTTTCCTGGGTTTAATTAAATATTCCATAGAATGTGTGTCATGTAATGTGATGTATAAATGTAAGTCTTATTTAATCTTTGCTACAGGTGCACTTATTTCTAAACATACAACCACACTTTTTAGGAGGCTTTTGTACTACTTTTAGACTGCTCTTTGCATTATTTTCTACATTTTTACAATGTCATTATGAATAAACAATGAGATGCGGAAAGTCTGAATGAAAAAGTTCATGCTCTACAGCTCCCCAAGGTGTTAAGAACAGCAGAGTCAGGAAATGAGCTAACAAAAGCCCACTCTAACCTTTATATTCTAGTAATAGCAGCACATAACATTAAAAACTTCAAGTAAAAACAACTATGAGAACGTAAGTAATAACTCATCTAGAAAAAACAAATAGAAGAACATTAGCAGTTTTAGAATTTGTGTTTCACGAAACATCACAAATGTAATGTGAAACTGGCTACCCACTAGTTTTGAAAATGCTGAGCCAAACAAACGGAGGGAAAACTCTCAATGATTTCTCAGACGGTGATATTTTATCTAGAACATACAATAGTCTAGGAAAAAAAATCTCAATTTCCCCTTACAAGACAGAATATTGCTCACTTAGCAGTTAGCTACCTAGAGTCCTTTTCTACCTCCATTTTGTAAGTAAACAGCATGAATTTCTTTCTGGTACTGAGTGAAGCTCCTCACAACTTGTCTGAAATTTAAAGTCATCCCACCTTTGCCCACATAACACAGCCTGGACTTGATCAACTTCTGCTGGTCAGCTGCAGCCAAAGAACCCACTGCTCCTATTTGTTTCATCCCTGCTCTATCTCAGTTTGCTTGCTGCAGTCCAACAAAGCCTGCTGCATTCATTGCAAAATTTTTCCTAAATTTAATCAGTTAACATCAAACCATCGGACACACCTAAACCGAATCTCCTGCGGGAGCCCAGAGAAGGCAGCTCAAACACACAGTCTGCTGTCATTCTTCCAAACACCCCCCTGCATAACATATCTCAAATGCCTTCATTTTCATACTGAACTTCCCCCCACCCATGGCAATACAGTTCTCTAACCCATGCCACATCACCACAAATGAAGGAACATACAAAGACTATTCAAAGAGAAATTCCTGCAAAATATCATGTATATATATATATATATATATATATCTACACATACACGTGAGAATTATAAAAGGTCAAACAACAGATTAAGGCCAAATAAAAGAGATTTTGGCATTTATTTGACATCTTGCTCACAAAGACATTGCCATAGCACTTTCTTTCATGCCATTTTTCTCTTGTACAGTTCAAAGTGTTGAAAACAACCTACAGAAATGAAACAGGACAAAAAAGTAGAATCAGAATTCATTAGTGACCTGAAATAATTTGATTTTATGTCTAGAATTTACCATTACACTCATGTAGTCTGACTTCTACACACAACACAGACTGCCAAATTTCACACAGGAGCTCCAGAATTGAATCAATATCGTTAAAGGACTCCACTGAAAAGCCTTACGTTCTGGAAGGTCTAAGGAACACATCAAAGCAAGCCATTAGATTTCCCTGATTGCGAATACAACCAACACCAGTGAATCTTGTCGGCAAACAGCCACTTTTAAACAAAAGAGAAATGCAAAGCTAATGATCTGAATCCTACTCACTGATGTATGACTTGCAGTTTCATTCAGAACGTAAAGACTGATAAACAGTCACAAGTTACAAATTTCAGATCTTTTGGTGAATGCGTACCTTTATTCTTTTTTCTTCTTCTTTTCTGCCTTTTCATGAATCCTTATTCAAAAGTGACACATTTGTTCAGTTCAGGGAGATTCTTCTCTCTGGAGGGGAAATAATTTTTATCAGTGAGACTCCCTGGTGATCAGGTAGACTTGGAACTGCTGTTAATCAGCCTTTTTGACATGGCAGCTTGAATAGCACTTCCCATGATGCTTTGTGTGCCTACCTTAATTCTTTCCTTTTGAACTCACCATGACTTATAGGTGTCTTTTTTTCCTTTTGTGTGTCTGAAGTTATCCCTCTATTAACTTTAATTGGAAAGGTACCTTTTGTTCTCCTAGAGTAGTCATATACTAACCACTGAACTCCCTAGGCTCAAATTTCTGGGGTAGCAAGAGTTCAGTTTTCTGATAACTCAAAAAAAAAAAAAAAAAAAAAATCCCTAGCAAAAGATTTGATGCCTTTATTATTGCTAATAAAGTAAGTTATATTTATGCCAAAGATGAACTGTTGCATCCATTTATATCAGCAAATACAGAGGCTTCCACTGCAAGTCATGGTGAGTTCAAAAGAAAAGAATGAAGGGCAGACACCCAGAACATCACAGAACACCGACCCTTGCCATCCACAAACTGCAGTGAAATGTATGCTGCTAAAACTAAAACAATAAGTAGCCATTTCCTGAGGCACCAGGAGAAATTTCTTTCACAGAGGCTGAAGCAACAAAGCTTTGTTTCCTATAGATTTGTGCCTTTTCCCAAATTCTTCTCACCTGCCCTCACAATACCACCGCTGGCAAGAGGGAGGATACACTCGGGCTAGTCTGCTCCTCACTGCACCCTAATTAGCCACGCAGGACACCCACACGGGGTGGCCAGGTAGCTACCAACCAGAATATGTAGCAGCTGAGTTCCCATCTTTCCCTCAGCATTTGCTCTCATTTTGGGGCTGTCCTCTTTTTCCAGGCTTCCTTCATTAAATTAGTCAGAGCTTTTGAGACTTGTGCTGCTCTTCCAGGTCTAGCAGAAGCTGCACAGCGACCCTAAAAGTTTCTCTGAAGGGACAGGCAGACATGTGCTTTGGATATGACACATTCCTTTAAGGAAGATAACTAAAAATAAGATATCCTAATGCATTTTGTTGCACACTGAAAAAATTTCTTCACATCTATTTCATGGCCTGATCACAGTCAAATAAAATGCTAAAGAAAAAAGATGTTATACATTGGACTTCAAATCAGAAGCTGTGTTTGAACCTTCCCAGAAAGCTGAGTCTCATCACCTTCATGCTGTTCAGCTGTATGTATCCACAGCAAGTGACCTAAGATTCATCTCTTCTTGATTTCCTTTGTACCAGAAGCAGAATTTGGACTAATGAGGGGCCAGGGCAGCAATACGTCCACTTCTCCCACCCCACAGCTCAGAAGACCCTGAGCTATAGGGTCAGCTACCACCCCCTCAGTATCAACAGATGGAAAAAAAAAAAAAAAAAGCCCCAATAATATATCAGGGATGAGCACATGGTAAATGGCCCACCCCTAAGGGTGCACAGAATTTTGCCAGCTAGCCAGTTTTAGAACTGACCCATTTCTTTCTGCAGAAGGTATCTGGAGCCCTTTTTGTTTTTAAAGCAGTCATCTTAGAGCAGCTGGGGATAGTATTCATGTTTCAAGTAATTGATTGAATAAGCTACTAGCCCTGTGTCATACTCTTTTACACCTGTATATACAGGAGAGAATCAGATTCACTGTGTTCAGTACAAGGTCTCTCTTTATACCTTTCACGAGTGACAGAGAGAAATTAACGTCCACCGTACAGGCCACCTCCTCTCTCAGCTACAATGAAGTGAATCATTCATCCTGCTCTCCTGATCAACAACTAGCTAAGGTACAAGCAGATGTGACTAAGGTTTCTATGTGCAGTGCTGCCCAGATTAAATATACCACACTTCTAATGCTCAAGTGTTTTTCTTTTCTCGCCAATCCCTGACTGTCCACAGACAAAAATATGGTTAAAATTTAATTAAGTTTTCAAATAGTCTAATTCAGTGTGTGAAACTACTTGCACTTTTGATTCTTGCCTTATTTCTCCCTTCACACTTTTAGTATTGGCCATGCATTACAAACTCAAAGCATCGTATCCTCCTAAGAATTACTAGACAAAACTCTCCTTTGCAAAAAAGCTGCCAGACCACGGGGTACGGTTAAAATCGCATCCCACCACAGCTGAGTCTGAGTTTACAGCAAACTGTTGTTTCTTTTCTCAAAGCCGCGCAGCCAGGTCGCTGCCGGGCCTCCCTCGGGATGAAGCACGTGCTTTGCCAATGTGTTGGCTTGGGAGCCCCACTTTGGGCACCCAGCATCGGCAGCAGGGCCTGGGCACACGGCAGCGGGTGCAGGAGGGGGGCTGACCTGCCAGCACCCCTCCTAGGGTTTGTCTACCAGATATTTTACTCACATTGTGTCATTTAAGCATTTCAGTTAGAAAGAAAGACGGAGAGAGCACTGCTACTTGAAGTGACCTGGAGCCTGTGAAAGGCATTGGGTGAAATAACACACAGAGAGAAAATTCCTGTTTATTCACCTAAATTACAGACCAGGCAGCGGTTTGTTCACCAGGACCCTGAAAGCACCTCAACCCTGACCTTAAAGTTATGCCCTAGGAGGAAAGACTGCTGCAGTATCCCCTTCCCGAAGGCAGACCCCGTGCAGCAGCCAACAGCAACACACCCTCACCCTGCTCCCTGACTTCCCAGGCCCATGTAGCCGCCGCGTGGGACACAGCACGGCTGTGACTTCCTCCCCTTGCTGGGACCTGCGTGGGGTTGATCTCAGCTGGCTTGCCAGGCACCCACCCAGCCGCTCCCTCACTCCCCCTCCTCGACAGGACAGGTGGAGAAAATAAGATGGAAAAGCTTGTGGGTCAGGGAGATTGTTTATGGGCAAAAGGAGACTTGACTTGGGGAAAGTTAATGTAATTTATTTTCCAATTAAAATAGAGTTGGGTGATAAGACAAAAGTTAAAACCCCACTTTCCTCCCATGACATCTTTTTTCTCAGGCTCTCCTTCACTCCTGACTCCTCTACACCCCCTCCAGCCCGAGGGGTGCAGGGGGATGGGGCACGGGGGGCTGTGGTCAGCCCACAGCAGCTCCTCTCCGCTTTCCCCCGCCCCGGCACGGCCTCCCCACGGGCCGAGCTCCCTCGGGGGACACCCACTCGCCCCGGCCGGGTCCGGGGGGGCCGCTGGAGCCGGGGGCAGCCCCGGCCTCTCCTCTCCTCACAGAGACCCCACAGCTGAGCCCAACCCAGGGCCGTGCTGATGAGCAACATGACGGCCGGGGTGAGTACTTTTCCGGGATGGCAGTATCACCGGGCCATCAGCAACAAACCCTCGGCAGCGGAGGGGTGCCCGGCAGCCCCCTCCCGCCTGAGGCGGCCCGCAGCCTGCCAGCACCTGGCTGGTTTCTGGAAGGTGTGGTTAGTGCTCTGACAGAAAAGCAGTGCAGAGAGAGAAATTACAGTTCTTGGAATCAGTGTGTATTTCCCTCCTCTCCTACCCAGAAAGGCAGTACAAACAGAACTTTCCTTACCATATAAACAAATTATTTCGGGGGGAAAAAAAAAAAAAAAAACAAACCCATGCAGCAGATTTCCCCAGTCTGATTCAACTCATCGGGGAAGTTTCTGGGAAAGCAGCCTTGAAAGAATTTTGGCCTTTAGGACTGAAGGAACAGGCAGTAATCAAAAGTGAATTAAAATGACCATCGAGCTGAAAGAAGATGCTCCAAGCCACACCACCGGCAGCCTTCTCTGCTGGGACGGCAAGGCTGCCTGGTGCCAGCACCAAAACCAGCTTGTCTTCATTCCTCTGACTGTCGAATCTCATCCCTTCCCAGGCAAGGCAACCCACTGAGTTCTCATCCTGCAAGCAGGAGATGTGCACAGGGACTGCTTAAAAACAAAGCCAGGCCTGGAATTCTCCCCACCAACCCAAAGAGCCGCCGCTCGAGCACAGGCAAAGCCACGCAGAGGGTGGAAAGAGTCTTTCCCACGTGCTCCACCTCGGCTCCGGGGGGAATCGAGTTCTGTCATTAAAGGAGAAAGAGAAACTCATCCCTAGCAGAGGCCATCGCTACAGGACCTGCGGTGTCGTGCCCCGCTGGCACGGGTGGCATACGCCCAGCTCCTTGGCGGTCAGCATGGCACCCAGGTCTTAATGGCAGCAACGGAGGCGTCTCCTGCCCTCCTGCCCCACACTCCTTAACAGCTTACAAGCCAGGCGTCAAAGCAAAGGCATCTCCCCTAAGGAAATCCCCTGAAGAAGGCACAGGAAGTCTCACGGGTGCGAAAAGCCCAGCCCTCTGCAAGCCGCTCTGCACCCCCACCCCCCTTCCAGCTCCACAGCTTGTCTTTGAAATGGGCTGATGACTGATTATGGGAATCTTCCCCATGCAGTACCCCGACACCGTGACATCTCAATCAAACTTCCATTTCTTTTTTAAAGTAAAAAATGGTTTTCCTGGCCCAGTATGTTTATCAGTTAGAGTCTGAGCCAGTTATCTGCACAGGTTTACGGTATGCAGCCTAGAACCGTTAGATTTTTATCACGTCTTATGAAAATCATACACAGCTTACTCTTGTAGCTGTATATTACAAGGGAAACATGTATAGAGAGACTGGTTCTCCTTAGATTACTATCTCTGAATTGATGCTGTATGAGGCACAACTGCTTAAAAGGTTATAACTGATGTAATTTTTGCCATTACAGGTAATTTATGGCTCCTGTGTGTCTGACTTGTCAAATCTTCTTAGAGAGATCAAACAGGGTCTGTTTGTCATATGCATTTATCTAACACTTGTTCCTCTGCAAGCTCCAAAACGCAATAGTTATTCTTTTCTTGGGTGTCAATTTTCTCCTGCACGTCTTGCCTCAGTCCTTGTGAACGTCCTCCCAATGCAAAATGCAGGGGTGCTTCAGCAGCAAATATGAGGAATAACTATCTCTCTATGGGCACTTTTAAAAGGGAGAATTTTTTTCCTTAACAGGGCTCCAGCCCTTCAGAGAGGTCTGAAGTTATGCACACAGATGTTTCGAAGCTCCAGCTGTGCCTCAAACCTTGCTGCATTATTTGCCCCTCAACTTTGCATAACTCTGAGCTGATCTCTGCTGCTGGGAAAGGAGTTCTTCAGGAAAAGTCCTGGAGAACAAAAGGCAGGGGGATACACCCATATCTGTGTATTTCCTCAGCCTCTGCCTGCACATCATCCTCCACTTCACCGCAAGGCTGAGGAGGTAAGCCCAGCCCTCAAGTCCTGATGGGTCTCCGTTCTGTTCCTCACCTTGCTGGAAGTCATGTTCTGCTCTACATGCTCCAGGCTAAACCCCAATCACTCACAAGATGACAAAAGCTGTGACAGTTTATTGTTTACTCTGCGCAGATTTCACAGCAATCTGAGCAGGCGTAAAGGCAAGCAGGGAAGCACAGAAGGGCTCAGTGCTGAACAGGGCACGGGGCAGCCGAGGGGAGCACAAAGCTTGTGTCTTCTGCCCACACTCTGCTTTCTGCTGTGCAGACGCTTGGGGCTTACAATATCTCAGAGGGCATGGATGACAGAGGCAAGATGTTTAGCCAGATAATGAGAGGGAGGGATGAGAGGAACACTTCCAGAGGTCTGGGGATTCCGAGAAGCGTCAGGCTGTATGAGCCCCTCCAGAAGAGCTGAGGAGATGGGAGAGGCTGTGTAAAGGACTTGCTTCATCCTGCTTTCCCAAGCACGAATCGCCTGGAAATGAAAGGACGCGCCTCTGCGTCAGGCACCGGAGTCTCCGGGCTTATGGAGAGGAAAGGGCACAGGGGAGTTCAGCTGTAATGTGGATTCAGCATCGTGCGGCCCCACTAATGGGCACACGGGGTGCTGGGGGGGAACTGAGCCACAGAGGGGCTGAGGAAAGGAGGGTCCCCATTCCCCACGTCCCTCGGGGGGGACAGCGCCTGCCCTGCTCCGGGGACCGTGCAGTCATGTCCACATGCAATACACCACGTGAGTAGCGTAAAAAGGTAAGGAGCCCAGCAGCATTCACACTTCACGTCTCCCATTTATGGACCTTTTACCCATTCTACTGTCAAAAAGCTGCATTTCTCAATGGCTATGAAGTGTGAAGTGTCTGGAAATACCCAGCATGCTCACTCTGGAGGAAAGAACTTGGCAGAGGAGCTGTGGCCAGTTTAACTCCACATTAGGTTTCAGCTCCCTGACAGGTATGAAATGGCAGGACATGCTTAAGCAGGCAGTAGGGTAGGAATCCTAGAGAGAAAATAATTAAATAAATCCAATTAAATAGTAAATAAATAGCTAGCATTTAGTTATTCAATAATAAATAAATTGAAATCTTAAAATTCTTATGTAAATAAGAAGTAAAAAGAAATACAATTAGAAGAACTATACTTTGCTGAAGGTGGAGACCTTTGTGCAAACTGATTGAACCACACATCTTCACTGACACATAATTTTTAACAGGTTTTATGGTACAAAAGTTTGGTGCAGCAAATAGGAAATATTCTGAAAAAGTACAAATAACCTTCAAACCACATATGCAGAACAAAATTTCAGCTGCAGACATACCCAAAATCTAGGGTCCTTAAGATCCAAGGACTTGGCCTAATAACACAAGATGTATTTGAGAAATGCCAGTCTGATTCAGAAACATGTAAATCCTGCGAAAACTGTTCCTCATATCAGGGAAAACTTTGGTGTTGCCAATTGCTTGAATTGGCTTTAATGTAAGGTAGAATTAAAGACTGACAATCAAACATAACAATAAGCTGTAAACTACATCCACGTGTTATAAATGATTTGCATGTCTGCTGAAACCATAGAAGTATGTCAGTTGCAAAACATCACCAACAACTTCATAACTAATATAACTGGCAACCTGTTGGAAATATTGCCCAGCTTTGTGGACATTTTTGCATCGACATCTTTGAATCTTTCTAGACTATTTGAAAAAAATCAAGTATATTTATTCAAAATTCTTTAAAAACCCAGTGTTATAATAAATAATTTGCTTCTTTACAGATTAATTTTAACACTGACTTATTTTACCACACTGATAAAATCTATCTCCATCTCAATTATTATTCAAGCTGCCTCAGGATCTGCCACTTTTTTTTTTTTTTCCTAAGCTTGCTCTTTCTTTCTTTCTTACTTTCTTTCTCTCTTCCTTTCTCTCTCTCTTTCTTTCTTTTTTCTTTCTCTCTCTCTTTCTTTTTTTCTTTCTCCCTTTCTTTATTTCTCTCTCCCTTTCTTTCTTTCTCCCTTTCTTTCTCTCTCCCTTTCTTTCTCCCTCTCTCCCTTTCTTTCTCCCTTTCTCCCTTTCTTTCTCTTTCTTTCTCTTTCTTTCTTTTCTTTCTCTCTCTCCCTCTTTCTTTCTTTTTTTTTTCTCTCAGTGTCTTAGATGACGATCTCTCTCTATGTCTCCGCAAGCTTTACACTATAGCAGTCTTGAATGGCATATCAGAGGCTGTTTCTGAGTACTGGAACAATGTCTCTGACAACATGTATTAACATTCTGGCACTTTCCTCCAGATTAAATTTCTGTGTGCTTCAGACAACAGACAATATTAGGAGAGCTGGACAGACACTAAAGAGCAGCATTCATCTGATCTTCTCAGCAACCATTTCGGTACTGCAAGCAGAAGACGATGGAAGGCAGAAATACTGAAGAGTCAGATCCAAACTAGGAAGGAGCTGTAAAGTTGAGTATTTTATGAAACAGGAAAAATATCATACTTTCTCTGGACAGACTGACCCATTCAGCTGAACAAAAAGCAAAGGTAACAGAAAAGAACGGGCCCAAAAATAATTGTTTTGAGCCATATTAGTCAAGACACCAAAATGTAAAAAGAGTATAAAACAATTTTACTGCCTATATCTGCATGATGCTGGCCTCTACATAAAACGCCAAAAAAGGCAAAACAAACAAACAAAAAAAGACAAACAAGAAAAATTTGTTCATTTTTGAGCATAACTACAGCCTTACTGACACTACAAACACTTGCTGGAAACAATCTCCTAATGGGAAAATGAAAATATGTGGTTTATAAAAAACATACTGAGGAAGGATCTAGTGCTCTCATTCAGATAGAATTGATTAAAGGAAATCTATGTGTTATGCCAGACGGACTTGACTACTGTGATATTTGAGCACAACAGTCCTGGATAATGGACTTCACCCATATGACAGAAATACCAAGTAGATATGACGTAGTTGATAACACTGACTTTAATTGACAGCATTAAGTTTCAGAAAAATTTTACTGACCTGTTTTCACTCCAGAGAACTCAAGATCGTGCATTACCTGCAATCTTATGGCTGGGTGCTGTGCCGGTTTGTGTTCAGGGTTTCATTACCAGAAAGCCTCTCTTCGATGTTTTACAGACATCAACCATACAAAATATTGATAGAGAGCCTTAGGAGCACGTGGCATCCATACCATATGTTTTTTGATAGCAACAACTGCAGAAGAAGAAAACAGTCCCAGTTATTACAAAGAATTTTTTTTGCTCACCACTGATATATTTACCACTTCTCCACAGACTGGCAGGCCCAAACAATTTACTCTATAGCCCCTCTACAATGTACAGAAATGTTTTGCACACTATTATTGCCATAACCCTTTGAGAAGCTGAATGTTAATTTAGGTCACAGGTATAGAGGAATTTCAGCTGCCCTATTCATTAGTAGCGGCAAGGGCTCATTTTCTCTAAAAACATCTTGACAATTAAATCTACTGAAAAAATATACTTACCTTCCTGTAAAATAGTACCTTTTTTAAAAAAACATTTCCGTGAATTAATCCACTCTGTGAGGGCTTGAGACCTTCATCTGAAAGCACTTTTGTTTTAAATCGAGGGCTTTCAGTCTGTGGTGGACTTAGACTCTATGAGGTCTAAGACAGTTGACAAAAATAAGTTATTTCCTATGTGGTACTCAGCAATCCAAGCATGAAAAAGTTTACGATAGGAAATGTGTGAATCTGATAACCAAAAGACTAAAACTTACTGATTTATGCCATCACCTGAAAGTGTTAGTACCACTTACAGATCAATGCAATCATGTTAGTCACTGCCACATGAGCAATAGTTTTTTGGTAAAACAGACAGTGCAGCCTCCGTCAAGTCATTGCAGAATCACCATCTTGTGCACTAATACTACATGAGAACAGGATAACAGGAAATGGGGAAGCGAGACAAAACAGCAGTGAAAAGCCATGCCCCACAGAGGATGTCCTCTCTGAGCAAATCTCAGCTGCAGTCGGAACTGGAGAGGAAGGCAGCAAGAGAAAAAAAGCAGCAGGAGCCACAGCACATGTGCTTCAAGGAAGCAGCATTCCCATTTCATTCATTAGACGAATTGCGATCTGTCAAGTTTGTTATCTTACTAAACTGCAGCTATTTTGTTACTGTGATCTCCTGCTCCCTTCCTTAACCCCAAGTTTTTTGCTGGCTTTGGTCCATGTGTCACAGCAGTTATACCAGGATCCTCTTTACCCACTGAGCATCTGTGCTGTAGAGCACCACAGGCCTGCCTGTCTCAGAGGGGATCTACAGGAACAACCCGAAGAGTAGCAATAAATAATACCTTCCTTGCTAAAAAGACTTTTTTCAAAGCCACCCAGCCAAATATAACCAACTAACTGTCTGAAGTATTAGCACAAACCTCAGAGAGTGCCTCCTAAGGGGAAGAGAAAGCATATCTCTTTTTAGCAGTCTTGGTTGTTATTCATACAGTCACATTGAAGGGATACAGTGCGGTCCCTCGCACAAACTACCTTCCACTCCCAGCTTCTTCCAGAAGTGCATGGTCACATTACCCTGAGATCTGACACCGCTTGGTACAC
Source organism: Tyto alba (assembly GCF_018691265.1). Taxonomy (NCBI): domain Eukaryota; kingdom Metazoa; phylum Chordata; class Aves; order Strigiformes; family Tytonidae; genus Tyto; species Tyto alba. Next base: position 15,091,811 of record NW_024881322.1, read on the forward strand.
TCATCTGAACCCAGTAATTATAGTGGGTCTTCCTGCACCCTCCTGGTGCTGCAGTACGTTACACAGTGCAAGCACACCCGGGGCACCCCTTGCCCCACATGGCAAATTCTGCTCCTGGACCTGGACTGGTAAATCCCAGCGTGCTCAGAAGAACTGTGCCAGTGAAGATTTTAAACTTTGTTAGACCTATCTTCCCCAAATCTCAGTTTGAGAACAATTCCCTGTTTTCACTTCAGAGTAGTACGTGCTCCACAAAAAAATCCGTTGCCTCCTTGTGTCAATCGAAGCTGGAAGCAGCATTATTTACACCAAACAGACAAGCCTTGGGCATTTTACATCCCCTCCATTTCAGTGTGAAGTTCCTATTGAATGGTGCAGTTCCTATTTGGGCCTGGACAAGTTTCTCCCTAGAACTAGTGACTAAACAATGACACTTCACCCACTTCAACTCAAAAAAACAAAGCCGGTGCAAGGATCACCCAGAAACACACTTGAATTTCACAAAGCTCTTCCCTGACACCTATCAGATACAGGACCCAGAGGCTCACAAAGGAAATATCAACTACTTGGTCCCAAATTTTTATGCACGTATTTGCATCTCGTATTAACAACATCCAAAAGAAAATCCCAATCACTCTGAGGGTTGTATTTCTTAAGCAAAAAATGGAGAAAAAGAAATAGAACATAGAATCTGAAGCAATTGTTCGCCTACAGATAAGCACCCAGGGGAGAGCTGTTTCCCCACCAACAGAATTTCAAATTTAAATACCAGTGTTTCTATGCATTTGTTGTTCGGGTGCTTGGAGGGGAAAGCTTAATAGAAAGCTGCCCCTTTTGCCTCACAGTGAATAAAAAACGTCACTGCCTGTCATCTTCCATGTCTGGCTAGCCACAGGCATCCAAGCATCAGGAAATAAACTGCAATAAATCATGTACTTTAAAATCCACCTGACTTCCTAAATTCCAAGCATAATAAAGGTAAGTGGGATTGTCTGGATATTTCTATTTTCAATTCTTGTTCTCCTGACCTCTAGAGTTCTTCACTTTTCAAGTTGTTCTCTTGCAAGGCTGAGGACTAACCATTTCTTTAGTACTTCTGGATATCCAAAAGGCTAGCTTCCTATGGGTGCAAGAGCTGCATCACCACTCAGTTAAGCTGTATACAACTGTTTCTATTTCCAGGGTTGTGCATTGTTGAATTACAGACACCTGTGATCCTGCAAAGATTTACTATACCCCCCCTGTTCAATTCAAGCTCTCTAAATGGTTGATCAGAACCCGTAAGGCTCATGAGTGCCTGAAGGACCCTGACAACCTTCAATTTCTGGGGAAAGCTCAGGCATAGTCTTGACCCCATGAAAATGAAAGAAAATGCTGCCACTGACTTCCATGAGGTCAGGATCCGTTCGAAGCCCTTCTTTTCCAGGTCCTGTGACATGCACCTCAAATGCCCCTGGGTCACATATCAAATAGATAGATAAAAGTGATAAAAGTTAACCAAAGCCATGCAACACTCAAAGCACTGCGTAGTCACAGCTGTTAAGGATATTAGCACTGTATCAACCACTAACAAAATAAAAAATCCGATTGTGTTTCTGGCTCTTTCTAAGGCTAGCTGCCAACAGTGCTATGGGAGTGCTAACATACTACCATTTCATTTCAAGGGTAATATTGAAATACAGTAAAAATCTGAATTTATACAGAGCTATAAAGGCCAACGAAAAGATTCCTCTTGCTTTTGGCAAGTTTTGGATGAAGTAGTGTATTCATCATTTTCCTGTGCGAGAGTGATGTTGCCCTCTGCTGGGTAACCCACCACCAGAGCAAAGCCCTTGCTCTTCAGCGTCTCAGCAGATTCAAGCAGAAGCAGCCCACATTTTTTTATACTAGAACCTTAGCAAATACCAGGTGATTTAGCTTTACTGCACCCCAGGAGGAAGGAGTACACTGTTAACCTCTTTTTACAAGTGAAGAGATGGGAGGTACAGGAAGGATGCAGTTTCAGTCCTCATCTGTTTGTGGAATATGGCCCATCGACTTCCCATGCAGAATCACCCCCATCCAACTTTTCCAAGGTCATGTAGAAAAGCTGTTGGAAAGTTAAAGAAAAAAAAAAATGGAAGGAAAAAAAAAAAAAAAAAGAGAATACATGTTTTATGACTCAAGCTTTAACCACAAGATTGAAAGAGAAAAAAAAAATCAATCCCTCAAATACTTACATTTAGTCCTTAAAAACTCTAGACACTAATTATGTACTGCAGGCTATGTCTGCAATAATTCTCACCTATATTCATTTATTTGCTTTTTCTCCTTTCATGGAGTCAGATTTAAATTTTCTTAAGTAGCAGATAAATTACTGGTGTCTATATTATCAGCACCCTATTAAGAGCAGGAATCCAGCTCGATGCCACTGGGACGTTGTAACATTCCTATCTCATCAGCAATCGGACTAAGGTCTAGGGAGTGAAATTTATCAAATCCCATTGTACAGTGTATCTGGGAGGATGATAAACATGATTAAAATTCATTTCACCAACACAGTTGCTCATATGTATTTGATGTCCTTTTCCTTGGAATGGTTAGACAAATTGCACAGTTCCCTAAAATGAAATTCAGTCTTGGATTTTATACAACGTGCCCTGATAATACAAATCAATATTTTGACAAAACACATTTTTGCCTGGAGATGAAGTATAATGTGTAATGAAATACATTTAAGTACTTTATAATTTATCCTGAGAGCACAATGCATTTGACCACGTCATACATCATTCCATAGAAAACTAGGTGGAATATATAATCTATACTCCTTTAAGAAGCAACTGCATTGAGAGAGTGCACAATTAAACACTTAATATTCAGAAAACATTTCCAATTAAGGATCTGCATGCAATCTCTTAAGGATATGCACTGTTTACACAATTTAAGTGTAAGGTCACAGTTTTTTCTCACACGTAATATCATGTCCTCTAATTATTTTCATTTTTAAGACAGCATACATTATCTTCCATGTGTCAACTTGCTTTTGCCATGGACCTCACAAAGCTTGTTTACACATAGAGTATAAGGGGAGCCAAAAAAGTTTCTGTGGACCTTTCGCGTGCTGTGTCACTCTTGCCCAATGTCTGTAACAAATGAGATGGTTTCCTCTGGAATTTCCACATCCTAGACCCATTTGGCCATTCACCCTCCAAGAGGCCTCTCCCGATGGAGCACGGAGCAAAAATTTCACAGGCAGCAGTAGCACAGACAGAAATTCAAAAGTTGGCAACTTAACATGTGCCAGTGCCTAAAGGCCCAAAGGCACAGAGAACGTTTAGGAGCCCGATTCTCCTTCATTTCACAGGGAGATCTGACAACCTACGTACCTTAACGGGTCTTGGCATCAGGTATTATCGGCATGGGGAGGTAAATATACAAGTAGGAATTTAGCCTTTGACCGAAATGTGAGCCAGATGAGTTAGTATTTAATGGGAAGATTCAGCAACTCACCAGACAAGACTCACTGGAACACAAAATAAAACAAGCCATGTATTTTGCTTATTAAGGTTCGCTCCATGTAATAACGTGCCTTATTGCAGTCTCATTTACTGCTCTCTTGGCCAAAACAGCCTGGCCTTTAGTCTTTACAAGGAGTTTATCAGAATTCAAGACCTAAGTGCCCAGACCATGATCGTTACAGATGAATTGTTTTCACCGAGGCCAAGACATGAGCATGTGCACGAAGATCTGTTGCTAAAACATTTCCCACTTGAAATGTAATTGTTCTCCAGTTAGGAAGTAATCACTGAAAAGCAAAAATCTTACAGATGACACACTGAGTTTTATGTTCACAGAAGGTTAATATATTTTCCATCCACAGCGGAACCGTTTGTAATTTATAGGCAAAAATTCATCCCTGGTGTAAGCAAGTGCAATTCTTATTGATCTCAATAGGAGATGCAGTCATTTATAGCGGGGCTGGTTTTGGCGTCATGTCTGTTTAGTACTAGAATGAATAATATTACAAGACAGGGCATAGGTTCGGTACGTGTTGAAAGCTTTTGCATGTGAATATTAAAATAGCCTGTCTCCACAATAGCAACTATTTTGGGCTGGAGAACACAACATGTGCCAATCTGAGTTGCATAATGCTTTGCATATCTCGGGGTTCTCTACTCTGAATAGTTCCATACTGAATGGCTGCTTAATCTCTCCGGTACAGTTAGTCTATAGATCCTCTATCTAACAGCACGATGCAGCGCTTTGCTCAATAGATGAGCCCTGTATTCACTCTCAAAAGCACGAGCCAGCCCATAGGAGAGACTGAGGCAGGGCTTCGCATGAAGAGCCCTGTGGCTTACGCTATTTTGGTATGAGTTTAAAGAAAAACACTCACATTTTTTACACATTTGGTTTTCATTTGTTTGAAACAGTTTTGTAGCCTAATAAAAAGACCTACAGTTTCATAAAAGGAAGTTAACTGGTTGTCTTGGGCAGTAGGAGACTTTTTCATTTATTACTGGGTTATTTTAAGGGCATTAACTGCAGTCAGCCCATGAGCTCTGTTATAGAACTGATATGATTTAGGATTTTTTTTTTTAATTACACTGTGTTTTATTAAAAAAAAAAAAAAAAAAAAATGTCAGTGTGAAAATACTGGATCTGTAACCCTTCTTATTACCCTGCTCTGGCCTGGAAGGCAGAGCACTGCTTGTGGACTGGCTTGTAAGCCATCCCATCTGCCTCCCGCCTGGCAGCAAACCTACCCAACAGGAACAGAGGTTCAGGGTGCTGGCGTTTCCGTTCAAGCTCTCCTTCCAGCAGCAGGAAGGTATCTAATTTACCAATGCACTTTCACCTTCCAACAGAAGGAAATCTGACGGCCTGATCTCCCCTTCCAGCACTCAGACCCAAGGGGAAGGCGATTTGGCTGTCTAACCTCATGTTTTGGCAGGGGGACAGGAAGGGAAGTAACCTGTCCACTGCTGCTTTCCCACTGCAAACGTACAGATCTCCGTTTGGCTGTAACTTACCCAGGTAGCCACAGTGCCTGCCATACTCCAAATACACTCCAAAGGCTTTTCCGAAATGGATAATCACAGCACACAGCTCAGGAGCAAAACCCATGCATTTTTCTAAAGCTCAAGGAAACACACATACACTGTGCTCTAAACATGTTTACATTACTGTCTTCTTCAAGACAGCACAAACAAGCCATTGTGTGTAAGCATAAAACACTGGCAGGTACCATTCACCTCATAGGCATTATCCAGGCTAACAAATATATGGAAAGCTTAATTTCCAAGAATCTAGCCTATTCCTTCCTTTTTAATTAGACTTTTCCATATGAAGTATACTATCTCAATAAATTCACATTACAGTTATGACAAGAGTGGCTATTCAATGCTGTGCTATATTAATTCAACCATACATCAAGGGACAAATTAAGTTGAGGACCTAGTCCAGGTAAGTAGAGTAACAGCCGTGGGAAGGTATATGAAAAGCTGAATGCTTTCCTAAAACCCATAAAGAAGAGAAAGAGAAGAGAGAAAAAGATGAGAAAAGAGAAGAATCAAAAAAAAGAGAAAAAAAAAAAAAAAAAAAAAACAGGAAAAAGATGATAGAAAAAGGTAAGAGAGAGTAACAAAAGAAAATACAAAAAATAGAAGAGAGAAAAAGAAAAGAGGAAAAAGAAGGGAAAAGAAAAAAAAAAATAAGGCAGAGTCATCCAGGGTCTGTTCAACAGGGAGTTTAGTCGCTGCATCCACAGTCATGGATGGCTTTGCTCCTGCCTAATACAATGCATCTTTTGGTGCTGCTTTCTCAAATCCTGTCCTATCAGGCAGCGTCACTGCCACATCTTCTCTCAGCAGCATTCAAAGAAGCTAAAGGGATTTAGTTCCTAAGCAAAACTCATGCCTTTGAGTCACACAGGCATTGAGTCTGGAGGAGCACTGTAGTAATGTGGGAGAATTATACAAACCCTGGAGCTATTCTCAGATATACCTAGATGTTTACAAAAGAAAAAGGGATTTTGAAGTCTAGATTTTACCCTGAACTATGGGAGGCAGTGGAAAGGGTCAGAAAAGACAGAAGAGAGATATTTTAGATGAGAAACCTCTTTGCCTCAGTTTTGACTGATGACTTTTTTTAATGAGAAGCTACTTTAGCTAAGTAAAGGGGCAGAAGGCATACGAAACTCATACCCAAAACCTGAGACCCCTGTTGAGTGAACAAGCAAGTATAATGAAGATCGTCCTTCATATTTCAGGGAGGGGGAAGTAAAAACATAAGCAATGGAGGGTGGTTACCAGAGGGATGGACCCCAATCCTACTCTAATTTGTTCAGTACACCCAGGGTGACAGGAAAAGCAGTAAACTCTAGAGATCTGCAAATGAATATAAGCCGAGCATGAAAATCTCAGCAGCTGCAAATTGATGCAACTAGGGCAATCAGCACTTCTGGGCTTTTAGGGCTGTTATGGGTAGGTTAAAAAGTGAGTACAGCCGACACTACAAATAACACACACGGTTTCTGAAAAGGTCATTTGGCTTCGATATACTACAGGTTGGTCTTGCTCAGAGCTAATTACTCACCGTGTGGATCTGAGGGAGATTCCTGCATAAACATAGTCTGTTATACCAAAGGGCCTGCTCCTTGTCCCACTAAAAACAATAGAAGACTTCACTGACATCAGCCAAGCAAGAACAGGGTTGACAGATGCAGGCTTCCAATGAAGCACTGGAAGGTTGTGCTGCCAGTGAAAATCAGGACTTGCTGTATGATATACTGAGCATGGGACGAAAAGATGTTTTGCTTTGCAGGCTACTGGAAGCCCTTCTTTTACAAGGACTGAGTTCCATATCTGATACGTCCAGCCAGAGTTTTAAAAAAAATCTCACACATGCATGTCAACTATTGAATGATATTGTTTAAAATTAGAAACTGTGAGCTGTTAGTCTTTCAAGAATAGGCAGACAGGCAAGAAATTCCACCGAGTGATTTATAAGCAGGTGGAAGAGAAAGTGGAAACTTCTGTGAATCTTGGTCTCGATCCAGTTCAGAGCCTTATTTTGACGGAGGGCTCCCTCTTCCGGATTTAGATTGAAGTATATTTCCCCAAATCCAAACCATCTTATTCTTTCCAATGCAATTAAAAGGTGTTTTCAACTAGAAAACCGAGCAGGGAGAGAAGCTCTATGTGCTCTCACAGCCCAGCAGTCCCTTTGCCACATACACTGCGGGGATGTGGGTTTGGGCAGCACATCCAACTCCACCTGCCTCCCAGACCTGCTAGAGATAAGCAGAGCTGCCACCGAGTTTTTAGCTTTTAATTTTCATATTTAAGTTAATAGATGCCCCAGGGACAATGGTGGGGGGTTACTCTAGCTTCTGATTCTTTATTTTTCTTGCTTTCTAAATGCAAGTTTCAGAAAATTACATCATTAAGAAATAGCCTTAGTTGTGACAATTCCTGGGAACTCTACTTCTGGACAAGAACGCCTTCAAGTTAAGCAGCTCAGAAAGAAAAATATCTATTTGGCTGGAAGTTCTCCAGTGACATGAAAAATAGCCTTTTAGTCCCTTATACAAATCAAAATAGTCTTACATGAAAAATCCTCCCCAATCTGTAGGGAATTTCTTCCCTCATAGGAATTCCTTCTGAAAACAGACACTTCCTGAATGGCAGGTGGGACTGCTAGAAACTGAAACTGCAGCTTTGAGTAATTTACTTACTTAAAGAGAACAACTTTTTCAGGTGGAAATCTGCTTCCTTTAGTACAGCCAGAGTTTAATACCCCAGTGCAAATAATACATTTATAAGACTATGCTACAGAACATTATTGTGGCCAGAGGAGAATTTGTTATTTCAGAGTAAGATAGGAATGCAAGCAAAACTCTGAGTTTTTCTGAAAATTAAATAATAGTAATAATAATATACTGCTTTGTGGCCTGGAAAAGTGTCACATCTCTCTGATTTTACAGAATAAACGCAAGTGTGCATTCTGTTTAAATGGAATAATAATCCAATGTGAAGCAAGTAGTTTAAATTTAGCAGTGAGGATGTGACAAAAGCTATACATCCCTTTATCAGAGATTCATACATTGTTCTTCCAGATATATGGCAGGTCTTTGCCCTCTAATGTTGCTACTGCCCACAAAACAGCGTTCACCTAGCCTAACTATTCCCTAGCTATTTTTCCCTGCAGATTAGCAAACAGCAGTCAACAGCTGGTGCCTACAGGATCCCCAGGCCATTTACAGTTTGCTCCCAGACCCACCTCCAGGCCCCCAGACCTCAGTTGGGGAACCACCAACTCCAAAAGCTCCGGCTGACACCAGATACCTCCCTGCCCTAGGAACTCTCCAGCCACATCAAAAGAGAAGAGTGCTAGTCCCAGCAGGTTCATCATTCAAAGAGATGAGATGTGTAAAGGGTATGAGGAAAAACAGAAGGCAAGTGAGCTGCTTAATGCCAAGCGGCAGACTGCCTGGAAAGCCAGGAACAGAGCACGGGCTTTCTTGGGAACAAGCTCAGTGACCACCCCCGCAGAGCCACAGCCCTTAAACTGAGGCCACAGTCACAGAAGGGGTCATAAAAAGTCACCCACTGGAACACAGCTACTTCAAGCTTATGGAGAAATCCTTGTCTGGGGTAAGAGGTCCCCACAATTTCCAGCACTATGAAAAAACACACCCAAGAACCATAAGCCAAGTTCCTAACTTCTGACTAATGTTGTCACGATTAATAAAAATGTTGCTGGCTTGTTTTTTCCCCTTTTGCTGAACTGGACAGCTACAACTCTAGAAGGAATTGCCCTGTTGGTTTAGGAGGGTGTTGTATGTTTTTTTAATTGCTACTGTCATAATAATGTGGAAGGAGAAAAGTTGTGCTGTATACTAAATTCTTATTACTTATTTTTGCCAGGAGAAAGATCACAGCAAATTTGACCAGAGCTGTAAGAACATGGCTTTTGATTCTAAGAGAATAATTAAGCAAACAAATAAAAAGCCCTACTGTTTTCCTACTATGGTGCTGCAAATAAATAAGTTCATTTTCACACTCATATAGCTTGGTGGGGTTACAACAGACTGTTTTTCAGAAACTAAACCAAGTTTTTAGTCTCTTCCAGTGCACCCTAATTTATCTTTAGTAAGGCTTTGTGTTCATCTTTCCTGGGAGCAGTTGCACAATGCTACCAACCTTCACTAGGGCTTTGGGCTGCAGTCACCCCGTGTTTGAGAGTATCTGCCCAGGATATGCGGACCCTGCAGTTGGCTCCCTCTGGAGCAGTGACAACTTTAACCATTTAACAAGCTCTGTGTCACACAGTATTTAAGCCAAAAAATTCCTATTGGAAACAACAGAACAAACTAAATGGGCATCAGTCACATGTTTAACTCTCACAGAGAAAATCTGAGCGGACAATCTGAATTTGCTTTCTCTCGGGAAGCCCGACTGTATCTCAGTCAGCCTGTTTGCTGGCAATGCCTGGTAATACACACCTCAAAATGGCAATCATGGCAATTCTTAACATGCTGTAGTCCTCTCTGCTGGTAGCTCTGACTTCTGACCACACTGAGTTTGTGACAAGAAACAAGGTTTTCAAAAATACAGGGACAACAGAAGGACGGGGATCTGGGAAGACTTTGCCATTTTTTATGCTCTGTACACCCAACATCATCAAAAGACACATCAAGTAGCGTCTACCATCTGCATCCACAGCACAAGGTCTGTCATGGCCCCAGAGCATCACAGCAATGTCGCTACTTCGACTTTCTAACAAAGGCAGTGACTTGGAAATTGTTTTCTAATCTCTTTTATAAAATATGACAAAATATTAGCCAGTTAGTAGCTTTCTTCCCTATTCAATATGGATGTCAATGCCACAGGAGCTGAAGAGTTGCTTCAAATTATTCACAAGAGGAAATAAAACTGGCTCTCACTTACTGCCATCCTACGGCCAGCAACATGGCTGCTATTGTATAGTCCCGGAGTAAACCTAGGACACAGGTGGAACACAGAAACAGATGGGAACAACCCTGACCCTGCAAAGTGGTAACGTGCAGGGATACCAGGGCACTGGCAAATGGGAGGCCAAATTAATGGGGATATGGGAATCAAATGGGGTGGGAGGGGAAAACAGTAAGCAGCCAGCACGGTAGCTGCAAGTTAGAAAGTGTATATGAGACTTGAGCGCAACCCTGAGAGCACCTCCCCCCCACCCCCTAAAAAAAAAAAAAAAAATTAAAAACAAAGCCCAACACGTGTTTTACTGCATCTTTGGATTCTTGAAGGTCTGAGTCATGATCTCTGGACACAGAAAATTAGTAGTCCTACAGTCATGTACCACACATACCATCCTCACTAGATCAGGTATCCACATGTCACCAGGTACCATAAAAATAGGATTGGTTTTAGTTAACAGGTTCCTTTGTGATCAAGGGAGTAATAGGTCAGCATCAACCTGACTTACCCCACTGTCTTTCGTTGGGCCTCAGCCAACACAGAAATCACTTAGCAATTAGCCTCCAACACAGCAAAGAAAACTGAAAGACAAAAAGCTATGGACTATTGTATGAACTGCAAGAGAGGGGAAAAAAAGGCACACAGAAAGGCAGTGGGATTTGTTAAGATTCCTAAGAGAAATTCTTCAGCTCATGGTTTTAGAATCTTGAAACAAAGAATGCACATTCAGTCCATGGACAAAACCCATGCACAGGAGAAAGATCTGGAGTCACAAAACATAACATTTTGGAGACATCAGCATTAAAAAGAACTGGGCAGAAACCTCAATAGCAAGGTAGAACATGGAAATATGCTTTTGTTCCCTTCAGAGGAGTACCTTTAATTCTGGAGAGAAGCACTAGCTCTTTCATCCCTGCTGTGATCTTGGCTTTGCAAAACCCTTCTGCTGCTTGCAACAACTGAACTAGTTTCCAAAAAAATGCATGCTCTCTCTCTTTTTTACTGCCGATGTATTGGTACGGTTGACTAATGGATGAATCCAGCGTTCAACACCAGACCTGATCCCAGAAGAGGTACTTAGCCTCTTTCACTGGGTATGATAAGTTTCTCTTCCTGAACTGCCCTTTGCTCATATTTGTGTACATTAAGAACGAGTTCAGCCAGGGATTCAGCATGCTCTATAGTAGCTGTTTTCAACCCCTGCCTGGTGGCAAGGCTGGTGGTGCCACACTTTATTCCCATTATAATGGAGAGAAAGCAAAATTTCCTAGGCAAGGTGTGAAATGGAGAAGGTTCACCAGAATATTAATCACCTGTAGTCACCTTTAATTCTCTTAAGGTGGTCTGCATCAACTCTTCTAACCATGCAAAATCTTGAGACTCAGTCCCTGGAACTTCCTAGCCACTCTGCTGCTTTCCATTACCCTGCTGAAGGCCCTTTGGGACACACAGGCCAGGCCATCTCCTCTGAGCTATCTTTCAATATCCCTGCTCACCTCACAGAGTCAAGATTTGAGGTGGGAGTGTAACTTAGCACTTAGCGCAGAGCTATTCACTCCTAACCATCTCTTATTTCCCCCGTAGGCGGTTATCTACTCATTTCAATAGAAAACTTTTTCCCTAATGGGTGAAATGAGAAAGTCACTTCAACAGTACATGATGCAGTCAATAACGAAGCAGAAAACCTCTCCAACATCCATTTTTCTTCATCATCTCTGTGTTTTGCGCTTTTCATCTTTACAACCAGCTTGTGGGAATGCTTCTGAACATCTGTTATACATCTGGACATCTATCATACCCATAAAATTACATTCAAATATTACTGTAGACATTTCACAGTCAACTGCTCTATGATTTTCCTGTGCAATGTTTATACAGGTCCTCTGAGCCACACAACTATATCACATAAGTCTCCTGCTTCATCCAGAGCCCATGATGGACTGCTGAACTAAAGAACCGCTATTTGGTTTTACCATTATTATTTAGTTTGTGGTGTTAAAAGCACACCTTTCCCCCTGCTGATCTAAGAACAGAATTACGAATCCTAACAGGCTTTTCTACAGTACTCATCGCTTCTTTGTGGGAGTCCTCCAGCACATTGTGAACTTACCTAAAATACTTGCAACGTGCGTGTTCATCTCTCAGTTCCACAGCTGAATAGGGAGGTGTTGAAAACGTACAAGTTATCACAGAGATCCAGAGCTGTGAGTACTGGATACAAAGCACAGACCCCTTTCAATTCAAGTGCTTCTTTAAATGAGCTTCCTGTGCACTTGAAGGCTTTCTGCGGATCAGCCCTCAAAGGCACCTTTGGTAGAGGCAAGGAAAGAACCTTAGTTTTCAAGACAGATTCAGCTGCGTAGTCATGACACTAAATCTTTGTCTTCCTGATGTATGAAATTAAATAAATTTACAAGCAACAAAATTACTAATCACCCCTCTCCTTCCCATCACACAACAAATGAGGTCGATATCCCACACTGAAAATAACATGTATCATGTATTTAAATAATAGCATTACAATTGGGAGTCAAAGTCAATTTGCAGGGATAAGTTCTGACATGTCATAACTTTTAACTTTGCAAGCATATTAATGTTCTATGAACAGTTTTCTGTTTATAAGTTTCCTACAAAATGAGCAAGCCAAAAATGCCAAAGCTTCCTTATGCAGCATCATACCAGCACCTATAAAAGCATAAAATTCAGATGCCCTACAAGCCACTCTCACTTGAGCTACCCAAGGGAGAGAGCAGCACTAAGGAATCACCTCCTGCTAGTCCTACGGGAGGATGAGAAAGGGAGTTCCTCAGCCATTTCCAAAAGTCAGAGGTAGGAGTTCTGGGTTCTGCCCTTGGTGTTAGTCCAAGAGTTCACAGACCTTCTACTTGGGGTCTCCCACTGTCCAGTTCAGCTCTTCCAGTGGTTACCTCCAACCTGTCCTTGCCTCATTCTTTTCTGAGATGAGGATACATATTATTTTTCTGGGGATGGAGGCCTTTTCTTTGCCAACCCATACCCCTTTTGTTTGACATTTTTCCAAATTCTGATTCAAATTTCTCCTCCAAACCCTCAGCCAGTTGCTCTCAGTTCACTTCCCTGGACCTCCAGCAGGTGAAACCAAAAGATGGAGCCAAAAGCTGTATCAGTGAATCTCTGAATTGAGAACAGAGTAAAGTTCAACTGATTCACGTTGCTCAGTTCTGCCCACATAACCATGAGAGAATCTTTTGAAAGGAGAGCAACAGCAAGGGTAAAGCCTGGGACTTCAGCACCTTCTGGAGAGTGGAACAGGGAATGAACTGGACACCAAAAAAACCCCAGTCACAGCAGTTTCTAAAAAATCTGAAAGAGGAAGGACAGAAAGTTTCCACTGCTTAGGATAAATCAGATGCTTATAAATCAGACAAGAACTACAAGCACCCCGGGATATCTTTTTTTAGATATTGAGTGCAGAATTTGTCTCCAGAAAGCCCCTAAAAACTGTGTTTCCCAGATACAAAGCCCCTCATGCACACGGCTCCGGAGCTGCTGTTTGTGAAGGGCAACTCAATAAAAGCAGTATGTCTGTGGTGTTGAATGCAAATCAACAAGAGCAAGAAAACAGCCTTATTCTGAGACCTACCCCTCGCTCATATTTGCTTGCTGGAGCATGCAATTTGACACTGCAGCTACAGGAACCCCGTGGCTGGCTGCTGCCCTTTTTGACAGATGCAGTTTCTGTCCTACCCGCGTGCTCCCACCATCTCACTGGCACCAGCAGCCTTCTGTCTGCTCAGCTCCCTGAGCAGTTTCAGCGGAGGATCAACCAGCCTTGCACGGAGGCAAGGGTAGAAACACACCTGTGATGATGGGAAACAGGGGAAGCAGGACTGCCCCTTTTGAGAGCACCTTCTTGTTGCATCTGGTTGCAAAGATGCTATTGGACCCAACCCTGAGTTCCATTACAGTGCCTGAGTGCTTGGGATATATTTCGTGAAACCAATAATGTAGGATTATTTCAAACTATATTTTACAGAGATTTAAAATGGGGCTTTTAGAGCTCTACTAGAATGCAAACTGTTTAAACTGATTAAAACAACCCAAGAAGTCCTAAGTCCAAACCTTCAGTTCCACTTCCTAAACAGTTACCAAGCTTAGCCTCTCCAGAGGTCAGCACAGTATCAGAAATAGTAAGAAAAAATAAAATAAAATCCTTGTTTGACTGTTCTGTGTATACAGTGGACTTCACTGAGAAATGGTGGAACAACCTTATTGTCAGTAAATTTTCACAGAAAAAAAATGCATAGCTTTTTAAATGTAATATGAAAAAGATGGAAGGGAAGGTGTCATAATTCCCACTATACGATATTGTAGAGGAAGTGACATTTGTAAAGCATTTGTTCATAGACATGAATTAATAGTGCCTATACTGTCCTGTTTGACTGAATAAAGTGTCCTTTTCTCTTAAAATACTGGTGCCATTAACACATAACCAGGACCTGTCAAGGAGTCAGATCCTGAAGCCCTTTGTTTTTCCACATTCAGGGATATTTCTCAATGAATTTTTTCAAGTTCCAAGAATTCTGTTTTAGCAGAATTTTGGCAAATCCTAGAATGGTTTGGGTTGGAAGGGACCTTAAAGCCCCCCCCAGTGCCCCTCCCTGCCCCGGGCAGGGCCCCTTCCCCCAGCCCAGGGGGCTCCCAGCCCCGTCCAACCTGGCCTTGAACCCTTCCAGGGAGGGGGCACCCACAGCTGCTCTGGGCACCCTGGGCCAGCGCCTTGCCCCCCACACCATAAATTTCTTCCTTAGATCTCATCTAAACTGACCCTCTGGCAGTTTGAAACCGTCACCCCTCGTCCTACCCCCACCCCCCATGACCCAGAGTCCCCCCCCCCCTCCTGCCCCCCCTTTAAGCCCTGGGAGGCTGCTCGAAGGGCTCCCCGGAGCCTTCTCTTCTCCAGGCTGAACCCCCCAACTCTCTCAGCCCGGCCCCCCAGGGGAGCTGCTCCAGCCCCCCCAGCATCTCCGTGGCCTCCTCTGGCCCCGCTCGAGCAGCTCCGTGTCCTTCTGCTGTTGGGGGCCCCCGAGCTGGCCCCAGCACTGCAGGGGGGTCTCCCCAGAGCGGAGCAGAGGGGGACAATCCCCTCCCTGGCCCTGCTGCCCCCCCTGCTCTGGCTGCAGCCCAGGGCACGGGTGGGTTCTGGGCTGCGAGCGCACGGGGCTGCCTCACGGGCAGTTTTCCCCCCACCAACCCCCCCAGTCCCTCTCCTCGGGGCTGCTCTCCAGCCATCCCTCGAGGGCCCAGCCTGGGTTTGTGCTGGGGATTGCCCCAACCCACGGGCAGGACCTTGCCCTTGGCCTTGTTGAACTTCCTGTGGTTTACATGGGCCCACCTCTCCAGCCGGCTGGATGGTATCCCTTCCCTCCAGCGTTCCCTTCACTGCCCCACACAGCTCGGTGCCATCGGTGAACTTGCTGAGAGTGCACTTTATCTCACTGTTCATTTCTCCAACAAAGATGTTAAACAGCGCTGGTCCCAACACCAACCCCTGAGGAACACCACTCATCATTGCTCTCCACATTGAGCCATTGACCACAACTCCTTGAGTGTAACCACCCAGCCAATTCCTTATCCACTGAGTGCTCCTTCCACCAAATCCATGTCTCGGCAATTCAGAGAGAAGGATGTCCTGTGGGACAGCGTCAGATGCTTTGCACAAGTCCAGGTGGGTGACGTCAGTTGCTCTTCCCTTATCCACCAACACTGTAACCCCGTCACAGAAGGCCACCAAATCTGTCAGGCACTATATGCCCTTAGTGAAGCCTTGCTGGCTGTCATCAATCACCTCCTTATTTTCCATGTGCCCTAGCAGAGTTTCCAGGAGGCTCCGTTCCATGATCTTGCTGGGCACAGAGGTGAGACTGACTCACCTGTAGTCCCTTGGGTCTTCCTTTGCTATGAAACAAATTGCCCTCTAGTCATGCTAGGAAAAGATTCAGTAAAATTAGCATATCATCCATGTTTTGGCCCAAAAAGAATAGGTCTGAGCATAGACAAGAAAGTCTTCCTGTAGAGCTGCAAGGGAAAAAAAATAAGAAGAAAAAATAAATCTAAGAGTTTAGCCAATTAAACATTTGCATGACAAGCCTGACTTCATGAGGGACTTTGGATCTCCCACTGATGTCAGTGAAGCTGGCAAAACTGCTAGGCTGGGACTCTCCAGAAGCAAACACTGTGCACAATTTTTGCCTCAGTATTCATTTGTTCTACAAATTTGTTGAATTTGTCTGGAGTTTTACATTTCCCCTGGTACCTCTGAGGAAGAAAAAAGGGATTCGTAATTTTCCAGCACAGACAGGATACACAGTATTTTAAGCATGTAAAATAATACATGCTGTCCAAACGATGGTAGAAGTCAGGGAAACCCATAAACTATACTCTATCTCTGAGTGCAAGCTACAGCTAGCTACGGTACTTAGTTCCTAATCAAGAGGTTTCTAATAAATCATAGCAGATGTAGCCAGGACTGCCAAGTTTGAACCCCAGTGTCAGAGCTGAGCCATGACACATTGACTCATCGTGTTACCTAAAGGATCATCCTTATAAACAGCTTTAGACTGTCTTTTATGTACATGTGACCAAGTGTAACGGAGTGTCAGTAGAGCAAATGCAAACAGCACGGTCTTCCACTAAAGCAATCACAGAGCCAGATGCAAAATCCAGGACTCTGAGACCTCATGCGAATCTGAGAGTCCCTGGGGAATTTGGGTTTGATGAGAAATATATATAAATATTATAATCTGTGACAGATATAATCTTGCTCCAATATTTTCCACTTTATTTAAAAGGAAAGCTGCCTATTTTGTTCAGCCCCACAGTCTGGAAGTTACAAAGATAAAAGGACCTCTCAGCATGAGCAAACTGCAAAATGTATTTGAAAATAAATTTGTAATGACAATTGGCATTAAAGAATTTATTTTCAAATACATTTCGAAGCCTTTTCATGCTAAGGGGTGCTTTTATCTTTTGAACTGGATGCTGCTAGGCTGAGCAGAGATGAAGAGTTTCCTCTTAACTCTTTCAGTACCACACAAGCAGCAGAATCCATCAGGATTTTTTTATAAAGTACTTATACCTGCATTAGACAAACACTGCATTACAGGGGCTCTGTTTCTAGTCCCAAGAAAAGACGCAGATAACCACAGCTCTCCTAGCTGATCATCTGACACCTGCTTTTAAGTCCAAGAATATTTCTTCCTTAATAAAGTCCCTTAATGCTTTTTCTCAACAGAAATCCCGTTTGCTGTGCTAACATTGCCTTTCTAGTCAGCCACAAATCACAACAGCTTTACCTACTAAGTAGCAGGAACACTACATAGACCAGAATTTCCCATCTCCCTGGTGGGAGTCAGCATGTTGCGTTTCAAATAGCTCCTTTGTTGACAAGGGAAAGGCAAGCTCTGCCTCCATTTCTGGCATCCATTCTGCTTTTTCTGCCTCAATCTTCCTCGCAGCTCAGTTGCTTTTAAGGTCACAAGATAAACGTAGATTGCTGCTGAACAGTGTAGTCTGTCCTCCACACCTCTGCCTTCCCACAGTCATTACTATCCTTTTGCTTTGGGGATTCACAGAGCTGCACAATGAGCCAGGATGGGAAACAAATCCTGCAGAAATCGACCTTTTTGTTTTGAGTCCTTTTTCAGCAAAATAGTTCCCCTGGCTTGTTTGACCACATAGCCAGACATGTGTCACAGAGTCAAGAGTTGGAGCGGGGGAACAAGAAGTCATGCATAGGCACGTCCTGGAGACCTATTTGCAGCATTGTGAATTTATGTTGGATGTAAAAACTAACTGCATAACCGCAGACTAAAATACAGGTATAATAGGAGCTTCGATATAAATTCTAAAGGAAGTTGGGATGTGGTGGAATAGACATTACCTAGGAGCATGAGCTACCTAGAGGCTGCACCGCAGTGCAAATCTACCCAGTATTTCCATTCCTGGCCTCACGCTGTAAAACAGGGAAACTGGATGTAACCAAACAATGGAGAACAAGAAGGGCCTAGAGAGAGATTGGTCCTTCTCGATGTCAATGGAGTTTAGATCAGGCTGTAAAATGTAATCCTGACTCTGTGAAAACTCCATTTCTCTTCCTCTGTGGGCAGAATGAGAAGAAAGGGAAATCCTATGAAGACAGGATGTGAGTAGGAAAAATTGTAAGAGGAAGAAATTCTGAAATACTAATTTTTGCCCAGCTTGCTCTGTCTCAGGGAAGGGGGGGGGGGGGGGGGGGCGGAAGTCAGAAGAGGTATTTTGGATCACTGCATCTAGCCCCCAGTTATCCCCATCAGATCACACAATCCCTTTCATGCACCTACCATGTCTCACCTTAAAAAACATTTGTTCTTTTGGTTCCCTATTCCCCTCTGAAGACTCTTGCAAAATTGCCCTCCTTTTCCTTTTCCAGTCTAAATGTACATAAAGCTTTCCATCCCTGTGCCAACACCTAAAACTGCTCTTCTTCATTTATCCCACAGACGTGTTCACGAGAGGCAAAACAGGTCACCTCCTGCCCTGTATTTGTTAGGCTGAACAAGCCAACCTCTCCTGGCCCCTTCCCACGAGATGGACTCTCGAGCCCCATGATTTACCAGGACAACCAGGAACTGAGGGAGCTGGTCTAGGGAGGCTGTAGGTGAGCAGCAGGTTACCCGAGTGCTTAGGCAGAAAGGCTCTTCCAGGGACCCAACAGGGTGCAGGTCTGCAGGAAAACACGCGGGCTGCCCAGCCTCTCTCCCTGGTTTCTCTCAAATGTTTTGTCACAGTAACATGGAATGTTTCAGTGCTGGCAAATTTGTATTTTCCAGCAGGAAAGTATTCTGCCCCCCAAAAAAACTTAACTGGCTCCACAAACATTTTAGAACTTCTTAATCCCAAGGGGAAGTCAGATAGGGGGGACTGAAATTTATGAGCTCTACAACCCACCTCTCTACTGATGGCAGGCAAATAGTAACAGAAGCATTTAAACAATGAAGACTAATACAACCAATACCTACATTTAAGGCTGGAATAAGCAACAGCAATCCCTTTGAAAACCTTATGACTATTCAGACCAAAGACAGAGTGAAACAGATAGATCTCAACACTGTACAGAACCTATTTTTGCCTTATATGGCCTTTTTGATAAACATCCCAAAAGAGACGATCATTGACTTCTTTACTGAAACATTCCTCCTCTCCCCAAATAAAAAAAGTCTTTCTTGAAATACAGTACAAATCAGAGCAGTGACTTGAAGACAACTGACCTGCATCTTACAAGAACACCCTGATGAGAAGGGATCTCACTCACGTGCTGATAGTGGCAAAGGTTTAAAGTAACAATATTCTTCCAGTGGGCTCACAATGGATTAACAAGGTTTCACAGAACACATATTGAATATGTGCTAGCTGGTAAAACATCCTTCATACCCATCCAGTCCTGCATTCACAAAGATAAACAGCACTTACCATAACTGCAAACTGAGCAGGACCCATGGACATCCAGGCCCACATCCAAGAGAATAATCAAGATGCTAAAGAAAGCTCTTTCCTGATCCAACAGCTGCTGTGCTCAAGGGCTGTTGATACGGAAAACTTACCAAGAGTGATACCAACGATGAAGTTATGAAGTTAGAGCAAAGGCACATACCAAAAAGGTATTCCTGGAGAACCAAAAATGCTGAATGCACCCAATTTATCAGTGTGATATTTACCTCAAGAGAAGCATTTTAGAAGGGGAGGAAGATGACCTCTTTGCTCACTTAAGACTGAAAAAGGCAGGAAATAAGAGTTCTGGCACTCCTCACAGCTGGTCTTATTGAAGTTGGTAACACAGCTTCCACTAGCTTTTCTTCCTAAAAAAGGGAAAATAATTCATAATAGAGCACGCTTCCCCAGTACAAGAAAGGTCTTCCTGTACATGAAATCTGACTTTATTATGCTACTTGCAAACCATTTTTAAAGCATACAGTACACTTCTGAGCAACATTTCTGTTCATTCCTGTCAGGAACGGAGGTGATATTCTTGCATGCAATGTTGCTGTGCTCTATTAATATTGCCAGCCCTTGATGTGTCACACAAAAGCTGAAAAATTATTAAGAGAGCTACAGAAACTTGAGACATTTTGAAAAAGTGACAGAATAATAAAATCATTTTGCATCGCATCTTCCACATTTGACTAAGATGTGTTCTCCATGGCTCCTGCAGAAGAGCTGAGGATCCTCTGTTAAGCACTCTCCAATTTTCTCAGTCTGCTGGAATTGGGGCACTACAGTGAACACCCTTTACAGAGCAGGCCTGGTATCTGTGCTGCTATGGCACTTGTTTTTCCATAGAACCTTCCCTCCACGAAGCACTCGATTTCAGAAAAGCTGCCAAAGGCAGTCGGAAGCCATGACATTGCGGGGTCAAATATGCTGCTTGGCAAGCCAAAGATCTCAATGGTTGAGTAGGGTCACATTATCTCTGAGTAAGCATTTTTGCCCTCTGGCAGAAAGCTGAGAGCCTGAAGTTTTACAGATAAGAAAATATTTCTATCCATTCCGTCTCGGCAAAGTTCAGGTGATCTCCTTCCCTCCTGACCTCCTCCAGATAGCTTTCTGTGGAAGGGAGACTAGAACTGTCTTATGAAACAGTGACAAACATGCATTTAGAAAACAATGACAGGAGAAACAGACACAGAAAGGAAGGGCCGAAAGGACATGATGCTGTTGGGACGTGAAAGGACATAGAATAAGAATACAAAGTAGAGCATGGAAACTAATTGTGTTGATAAAAGCAGGGAAAATACCCAAGCCTGCATCTCCTACTAAACACGCTGCCAACTCGATGCATTGGCTAATCCCATCGTCCTTCCCCAGTAGAGTACCGCTGCAAGCAGCACATCTGCTTTGCTGGCTTGTACTTTCCTGCCTGCTCTCACATGCCAACCCCTGGCACTGCTGGTGACTGGGGACAAGGCTGGGGTGGCATGAGAGTATCCACTAAAACAATAAGGCTCAGGGGCAAGTCCCGAGTGCACTTCTGAGCTGTAACCCCACAACTCACAGCTTGCTCTGGTGTTTCCAAGCCCACTAGTGCCAGAACCTGCACAGAGGCTCTTCTGAGACAGCATTACTGCGTCTGCCCCAAAACCACCACAGTCAGCTCCATCTGGACTAATTACTGCCAATTTGTCCTTACACAAACAGAAGAGTAACTACAACCCACCATTTCAATTTATATCTTTGCAGTGAGTTATTGAATAACCAGCTGAGGTGAGCAAGTAGCTCACTACCACTGACACGACTCTGTTCTTGGCCATGTGCTCCCAGTGCCTCCCTACACCAGCTCCTGTGTCCATCTGGCCTCTACTGAGGTGCTCTAATTCTTCAGCCTGGCAGGAAAAGAGAGTTTTCTGCCACATCAGCAAGTTGAATCAGCTCCCTGGGAGGCAGTTAAGCACCGCTGGTAGCAGTAAAGAAAACACAGGGACACAGAGCAGAAGGGGAGAGGGAACCAAGACTGCCCTTTTGGGTGTCTAACTAACTTTTTTGTTAGTTAAGCTGTTTGAATCATCTTTTGTTATCCTCCCCAGGTTCAATCCATGGAAGTCACAACCCAATCCAATTTAAATTCTATCAAACTGCACCTCTCAAAATTAAATAGGAGCTTCTGTAAAGGCTTTGTTATCAGTACTGATGTAAGAATGCAAATTTACATTGCCAAAATTAGAGTATCCCTCCCAAAAAGGGCAGGAAAAGTAAAGAATTACGAGCTCAGTCTTCTACTTTTCTTCACTCCTTCAGTTGATACAATTAACAGAAAGTCAAAATGAAGTGCTTAAGTAATGGGGAAGCCTTCTACAAAGGAATCAAGGGCTACACAGCTTCATACTGCTCCCAGCTCACCATGTTCTTCTAAACTGAAAGACTGAGCAGAAAAGGCAAGGTATAAACCATCTTCTTGGTCATTGCAGCTTTCGAGGAGCTGACTCTTATTTATCTACAGTATTTTTAATAACATTACATTAGGCTACATTACCTAATGACTAGGTGTTACAATACCTGGTTGTTAAATAAATGGTACCCAATTCTCCTTGGAAGTTACACAAACCACTCCTAGGAGATGACCATTTAAGTAAAACTGAATCAAATCATTCTCTTCTACACACTGAAGTGGCTTAAATCTGCCTTACTTGAGCAGTTGGGTATTCTCCTTGCCCAGTGGACCTCTGAGTTGTTTTAGCCAGTCAAACATCAAAGCCGGCTCCAAAATGTCTTTAGAAATGAAGACACATAAAACAGGTGACTTCTGACAGCTTTTCTGCAAAGATCAGCTCTCCACCTTGCTATTGACCATGCACCATGGGTTAATTTCTCAACCATTTCATTCATTTTTCCATCATTAGCTCATGGAAATTACTGTCATCAAATTTTAATAAGACTAAAAATGTAACAGGAATCCAAAAGCATTTAATGCTATTGGAGAGAATGAGACAACCCAAATAACGGCTGCAATGCTCAGAAACAAACATGGGATTTGGGACTTCCCAAACACCTCATTAATAACAGCTATAAAGAAGGGCTCTCTGTGAGCAAATTGTCCAATAACAGCTTACTACATGGCTTCTTTACCCTCCCTGTGATGAAAGCGAACCTCAACTTTGTGCAGGGCTCAAGTGAGTACAGCAGGACCTGTTTCAACTTTGCCATTCCTGGGTTATTCTACACTGAACTATAGACATGGCCTACAAAGAACACACACCCAAAACACCGATTCCTTCTGACCTACCACAGGTATCTTAACTTTCCATAGCATCTTTCTCTCTCTCATGACCTCTCTCAACTCCTCTTCATGGGTCCCCCTCACCCACCATCTCTGGAAAAATTGAGATAAATTTGTTATTTTGTGACATCCCTGAGAAGCAGCAGGTTATCATTCATTCAGTCTTGTCTGTGCCTCAGTATCCCCAGTTGTGAAGTGATAAAAACTTATTCACCTTTAAAATTACATTGGATTTCTGGGGAAAGAAGTGGCTGAGTCCCAAGCTGCACTGAAAGTCTGGCCTGAATCACAAAACATTATTTCAAACAGTTATTTTTAGAGCTTCTGATATGTAATTTAGCCTATCCTTATCAATATGCAAAAGATCCTGACTTTATATTTTTTCACAGATTCTCCGGAAAAGGCCAAGGTTTGCCTTACTGACAAACCAGAACAAAAAATTATTAGCTCCATGAAGCTTGGTGGAATATTAAGCACTAAGTAGAGTCCACAAAACTCTTTATCTTCCTGTGGAATTTGACTCTGAAGAAACAGAAACTTTGACTTTCCTTTCCTCCCCAGCTAATCTCCACAAAAAAAGAAGAAAACTCTGCAAAATGCAGATAAAGCACCTGAAGGGACACTACCACAGATCCTTTTCCCATAACATAAATAGTTATATCTGACACAAGATGCCCTAGGGCACTTACAACACTCAGCTCACAAGAAAAGAATGAAATAGTCTTAGCATCCTTCACCTTTCCAGAAAATCTGGTCCTTGCTGCTAACAAAAAAATAACTTGCTTTTAAAACAGTAGTTTCTGTCTTCTGTTGTGCAATTTAATCTCACAGGTCTTTAGCACTGATTCTACTTCAGTAAATTAAACAGTTTCCCAAATGACCTCCTTTAGTAAGATCACAAAACTAAAAATTATTCTGCCTAAAAAGTATTCTGCAACACCTTAAAAAACAAACAAAACCAAAAACCAAACCAACAGTGTAAAAATTTCCTTATTGTTCAAACAGCAATGAAAATAACCAGCTACATTTGGTTTTAAGCATTCTGCAGCTGTGTCAGATACCCACATTAGGATCAACACCTTGCCCTCCTACACGAGTCCAACAAAAGATACTAGTCAATATATTTAACATAACCCAGTCCAACCAAGGATCCACCTAGTCTAGTGTCCTGTTTGCAAAGGTGGCCATAACCTGATGTCCAGAGAAAAAGAATAATTTAGAAGTCTCTATATAATATGCACATAAACACATGTAATATTTCAGCCTCTCTCACTTTCCAGCTACTTATGAATGTTATTAAAAGCCAGGCTTGACAGTGGTACCCAGTAGGAGGATGAGAGGCAACATGCTTAAGTTGAAACAAGGGAAGTTCAGACTGAATATAAGGAAACACTATTTCACCATGAGGACTGTCAAGCATTGGAGCAGGCTTGAAAAAACAGACTGAATAAAGCTCTGAGCAAACTGGTATGAGCTAGGTGAGCCTGCTTTCAGTAGTATATGGGACTAGAGACCTCCCGAGACCCCTTCCAAGATGAATTATCCCATGATCCTATTTTTTATCTGAGGATCTCTTAGGGTGGATGTTGCTTCCATGTATTTAGTTATTCTCAGTTTTACCTTTATATGCAGTCTTCTCTTGAGTCTGTGTGAACCTCTGACAACTAATTCCTCCACCATCTGACAAACAATGCCCCTTGCTTTGATCCTAGTTCCACTGAGCTTCATTTCATGGCCCCAGCTTGCTTTCAGGTGAAAGAAATAAAAAACATCAGCAGAGGAAGAAAATAAATACATTTTTAAAAATTACTTTAGTAACATTTATTCACATTATTCTTAATACATGAAACCCTTTTTAATAAATACCCTGCAATACATTTCCCAATTTGGCGGTGAGGGGGAAGAGAGGCTACATATCATAGCTTGCTTCAGTCACTGTTACTTGCTGTCAAAACCTCTCAGCCACCTTTGGAATACTTGCACTGGATTGTTAAAATGCAAAATAGGTTTTCACCTCCAGCCATTGCACAGGCACAGAAGTGTAAGAAGGAAAGATTGCTTGTCTCACACCTGCTGGAGTTCCGGATGCCAGTCTCAGTTAAGGCATTTGGACCAAAAGGGTGCAGAGAACGAGTGGAGTTGTCCCTCCACAGAGACAGTATAAGACAGTATCATCACAACCCACCCCACTCCAGGGATCAGCAAACAGTTTCAGTCACGACCAGGTTTCTATCAGGTATCCTTCAAAGCTCTAATTCACTTAAGGCAGAGTTCACTTTTATTCTCCTGACTGAAGATGCTCTGTGGATACTTGCACAGGTTTCCATATTCTGCGCACGCGTGAGCTGAACGTGCTGTACAAATGTACCTGCTCTGCTGTAACCTTCTGCATTTTAACATCGAGACCAAACGTCTTCCACCACCCCACAGGGGAAGGTGGTGATCCATCTCCATAGGATTAAAGTCTATTTGCTTCCTCCTAGGAGTCTGATATCAATACATAATCTGGACAATTGAGACTCAAAAGACCACAAGGCTAAGAGGAACCACTGAATAATCACACCTAGAGGGTTTTTAATCTATTAGGTTTTTAAATACCACTCAGCTCCCTCATAGTAAGCTCAGTGATTAGTACCTAGATCATTAATTTTATTTTGGCATCAAGCCACAGTCTCTGGTTATGTCTCTCCATGCCATTAATGATTGCCTTAGGACCTAGCTTTCCCCCCCCCCCCCCCCCCCCCCAATGAAACTACAAACCATAAGTCACTCCTGGATCCTTTTTTTTTATTAAAAAAAAGCAGATTGGGCATCTGAAAGTATTTCTCCCTTATAGGGAGGGATCTTTTCCAGCAATAAACATTTATGGCTTATTTCTTTACCCTCTGCAACTTGGTTATATTCTGTAATGGATGTCATTATTTGAAAGAGGGCCACATTCAGGAATCTGGGAAAGGAAACTGTTGGAGAAAGGCTGTTTTATAGGATGAAGCCTTCATTGCTTAAATATGGCTTTTATTCCCTTATCCTGTGCACGTAACTTGCCTTGTAGGCTGAGGCCTATTGAAAAAAATTTAGCTAAATGCAATAAATGTGTAACACTCCTCTGTCCTCACCATTATTTATTCTTGAGGATTCTCATCTTATTTGTTGATTCTTTCAGCAATGTTAACTGTATTTACTTTCAGATCACCAAAGATGTTGAATAGTGACAGGCTCTGTACTAATTCTAAAAAAAAAAAAAAAAAAAGAAACAAAACCCCAAACAGTAAGAACTGTGACTCAAAATTTATCCCTTGATTACTACTTTCTGAGATTTCTCCTTAACAACTCTTAACAATATGGCTGGCAGCACTCAAGAAACAGTGAATCTAACTTCATCTCCAGATAAACAACTAACTTGCAACCCTGCCTTAAAATGCTTAAATTCACTGCTTCCAATCTGTTAGAAACTATAACAACTAAACAAGCAGAAGAGATCTGATGAGAAAGATGGGCAACTCTGCTCAGTGAGCCTCCTGACAAGGGAAGATAAATACTTTAGAAACAAATTTGAGATCCACTAAAAGAGAGTATCATGACAGTTCCTTTCCTTGCACAGTAATAACTCAGCAGGAATAAAATAATCTGTGGTGTATTTGTTTGCTCTTCCTTCACAAATAGCAAGCCCACCACCTCATGAGAACAACTGTGTGTTAGAAAAACATTTTCAAGAATGAAACCCAAGAGTTCCTAGTCTGAGGAACCTTGCTCACTGCAGATAGTTATCTGCAGATTTCTGACCTGCGCATTATGGTGTTACCTTTCATAAGTGAGTCAGCGACAAGTTCTTCCATTCACATTTGAAAAAAAAAGATATTACACATCAACCTTCAATTAAAAGTAGTAACACAGGAGAAATCTACTACTGCAGCCATGTTCATGTAGGTGTTCATGAGCCATCAGCTTTTCTTTTTCACTTCAGGAAAAAAAATAAAATCATTCTGTTGCACCATGGAAAGCTTGATTAGAAGAATAGTGCCTCAGGCAAACCCTAGAGGTAGAAGCAACTTGAAAGAAACACTGTACTGAAAAACTAAGTTGATGCAATATTAAACAAGTGAAATCAGGGAAACAGGGGGAGAAATAATACAATCTTAGAGAGCCAGATTCTGAATTCCTTTATGTTGATTTGACATTAACCTAATTCTGCTAATTATTGCAGAATTGCTAGTCATAGAAATTACAACACTCACTCATACGAGTGTAATACACAGAACCATGCCCACAGTTCTCTATCTGCATGACAGAGTTGAACACACAGACCCGAGGTCCACTGCTGCCCTGGCAGACACTGAAACATAACCAACCTAGTTACATTTGCCACCACCTCCGAGCACCTTGCCATGACCCGCTTCCCTGGTTAGTGGTGAGCAGTGATGGGGAAGGTCATGGGGAACTGCAATCGTGCAACCTAAGCGTCTTTTCTGCATCAGAAATGGCCCTTGGTACAAGGATTGTGCTTTGCTGATTAAACTATACAAAGGAGCTTCTTTCTCTCTGGAGATGTGTCTGGTTCTGTTCAGACCTTTCAAACGCATCTCTTTGGGGCTGAGATACTGCCTGAGACATCACCGGCTGGATACACACATGCACAAACACACAAGTTTTCAACAATGAAAAAAGTAAGGCTCCCCAACGAAATGCTCATCCAGCCTTGACCAAAGCATCACAGTCCTTCCATACTGTTGTTATTTCCTTACAACACAGAAGGCAGCTGAGCATCTCTTAGTCACACTTCACCTTTCACCTGTTACCGTGAGGCACGTTCAATTTGTCAAGTGTCATATCAAAGGATTTTTGAAGATCCTCATTCAAAACCAACAGGAACAATTGCCTTGAGAAACCAGCACCGCCAGAGGCACCAGTGACACCACTGCTGGTGCCACTGCAGTCTAGGGCCACCACTGCTCCACCTCTCTGCCCCCAGTGCCCTTTACTGCTTGCAGTAAAGGTTATCTCACCCTGTAGCAAGGGGCAGGAACTGACTGATTGCAGCCCCTGACAGGTCCTAAATTCATTTTCAGAGTGTAATTTGGATGTTGTTTTTGCAACCTGGTATTTTCAGGAAGATGCCAAAGTGCGCAGAGATACGAGCTTGCCTTTAAATACCCAGGGCTTTCTGTCCGCTACATACTTCAAGTTTTCCTTCAAACACTCGTGCTTAACGTGGTATTTAGGTAACCATGCTGAAAAAGATGACAATCCTTTCAGCACTGCTGGCTCTGATTCTGGTCGATCTGCTAAAGGCACAAGGTGAGTCAAAAACATATTGGCAAATCAATCTTTGTCAATTTGAAATAAGATTCATGTTCTAGAGTGTGCTTATTCCCAGATTATTATTTTTCCCTCCTCAAACTCCTACTTGGGCTCTCTGATCCATAAAAGCAACATGCTTAGATACCCCTAGAAGTAACTTGCCTTTTTAAACCATCTTTCCCACCCGTGTCAATTCCTTTCTTTTTATTTGGAGGTACCCCTGTTGCCCCTGTGCTTGAGGCAAAGGGTGGGGAGCAAAGCAGAGATCCTAGCATGCAGCCAAGCACAGAGCTCCCCCTGGACTACAGCAGAGACCCGTACAAGGAGGAAGGCACGGAGCAATTTGGGAACACTGGAGTGCAAGAAAGCGAACTGGTCACTTGGGAGCTAAGCGGAGAGCCAAGCACTGAATCTACCCCAAAGCCAAGTGTGGAGCCAAGCAAAGAACCAACCCAGGAGTCAACCGCTGAAATATCCAGTAAGTCCCATGTTGCTTTTGATCATCCGTGTTATTGTCATCTCAGTTTTGTTACTCCAATGCTCCTTCCTTTCCTGCACCAATGGGGTAAGATGTAAAAAATACTGCTTTTCCTTGTAGTCTATTTCTGGCAGGGTATCTGACATGCCAGAGATCTAGCCACCTCCTGTACCTCTCCTCCTTCCAAAACCATAAATAAATTGCTAGTAACAGAGAGAAAGATGAAACTCTTTAAAAGAAATTGTGTCATTATGGATGAGTGCATTTTATAGCTGTATGGGAAGTAAGGAGGTCACACCTCCCCTCTTCATAAAAGAGGCTTCTCTTGTGGATTTACCTAATGCAGGTTTATAATGTGTATTGTTAATGCAGGGAAAAAAAAAAAAAAACAACCACCAAAAAACAAAAACAGATTTATATAGTGGAGTTTCATTGTTATGAAGGCCTGTGGTCTGCCTGAGTAACATTTCACTGTTGAATCTCATCTCCGTCAAGATGGGCCAAATTATTCCCTACAGAAGAAAAACCTGATGACGAGTCAGAAGTTCAGTGACTGCAAAGCAGCAGAGGTTCTGTCATATCATCCACCCATAGGGAGATCTCCCCGCAAGGAGGTTGTGTGATATATCACCCAAATAGCTTGTCTTGAACAGCGTTAGATTTGAAGGCTCTGCCCTTTGTCTCTTAAAGCTATCAGCAGCTTCTCCAGAGCTCACAGCAGGGTACAGAGCATGGAAGGGGACACATCGAAGAACTGCTTTTCCCCCATCCTCACCAATTCCTGCTATGCTTCCAGTCTGGCTAGTGAGACAATCTGACACTAACTTAACCTTCCATATTCTTTTACTCTTGTTTGCCTCATCCTTTGAGAGCTTTTTCCCTTGAAAACATTTCCTTTGAAATGTTTTTGCTTTGTTTCTCCCACTTACTTCAACAGCATTTAGGACTATGTCTGTGCTAGGAAAACTGGAAATTATAATATCATGTCCAGCGTTGTTTCAGAAAATGGAGCAACCCCTGAAATTAGTCAGCACTACTCCCACCAACATAACAAGGAAGCGCTATGGTAGAATCTCCTGAGCCCACTGTAAACAACCACCTTCACCAGTGTTACCACCACGGCAGCACTGAGACCCCAAATGCTTCAGGAAATGGATGTGATGAACCTCAGCAAAAAATACTATCAGGCACTCATGCTACTCACTCCTCTAATCCCTGGATTTTCATACCTACACTGCAGTGTAAACTTCTGTGCCCTGCACCTCCATGTTTCACATTACCACTTTATCATGCTCTCATGAATAAAGGGATACAGCTTCATTATCAGATGTTGCTAATTCTTTTGGGTTTCTTTTGTTTGTTGTTGGGGTTTCTTTGTTTTGTTTTTGAGGGTTGTGTGGTTTTTTTAAGATAATAATGTCTTACATAAGACATTATAATCGAGGATCTTTTAAATGGACAGAAGGATCTTCTGAACAATGAAGGCTTGAGGGATTTTTTTGTTTGCTTCTTCATTACAATAGTTTATGTAGGAACAATCTTAATTTCCATTGTGTTCATAAGAAACAATCTGCAAAGCCCCAGAGTTGCAATTCCAAGCAGTTCGGTCACTCAGTGTAATAGTCTTACATTCACTCTCTTTGTTTTTACTCTAGAATAAACTGCAACATTAGATCCTGATGAAAAGGCAACAGCCTCACATACCTAGAGTTGATTTCACCACAGAAGAACATGCATGTGGTGCCTGCAGCAAACTGGATGGCAGAGCAGTTCCTACAACTACAGCTTACAGCAAACCTGTAACCATAGCCTTCAGTTCAAGAACGCCGTCTAATTCTTGCTTACTTTACTAGGTTAATTAGATAACAGCTGACCTGTGCTGTTTCGCTTGCATAATGAAGAATGTCATTGCAACTACATGCTCTGTCATTATTGTAAATCATTTCCTTCCTCCACTTTAACAAAAAAGATTTTAGGGTATTTTTTTTTCTAGGTCTCCTCTCAAACTCACTTCGAACAACCGACACTTGTGTTTTCTTGTTTTATAACTGTTGTGACCATGTCTATGTTCAGTTTTCAGGAACTAGGAACAGGTTTGTGAAAGTATTTTCAGACAGGCTCCAGAAGACTTTGGCAGGCTGATTTAAATCTGCTGAAGGCATCGTCAGAGGAAGGGGACAATTTGAAACACAAACCACTATTTAGCACATTAACCCACCAAAGAGTAGCACTTTTACACAGCTGTGGCTGCAACATGCAAA
The DNA here is from genome assembly GCF_018691265.1 of Tyto alba. Taxonomy (NCBI): domain Eukaryota; kingdom Metazoa; phylum Chordata; class Aves; order Strigiformes; family Tytonidae; genus Tyto; species Tyto alba. Next base: position 15,122,588 of record NW_024881322.1, read on the forward strand.
ACTACCTCTGAGTGTTTTCATGACTTGCAGGTACAGTGACAAGTCATTTATCTGCAAATTTTGTCAGCCAGAATGACAATAGGTAAAGAACATACACAGCTGTGTCCAAAAAGTAACTTTGCTTTTGACAAAACTGTAGAAGACAAATTAGAAACAACTTAACTTACCTATTTATTTCTCATATAATATCCAAGTGCTTTCTACTGCCTGGCATCAATCGCAACATTCCTTGCTTGGCATTCATACCGTTGGAGCAAAGACAGCGTGCAGAGTGCTGCACAGAGCAGAGATGCTGGCTCTCCTTGGAGACTATGGAACCATACAAAGATAATGTCAAATAACTTAAAAGTGCCAGAACAAGGTTCTCCAAAACAGTTTAGGAATCCAACTTTACCAAGGAACTTAATGCTGAAAAATTTCATGAAAAAAATAGCCACACAAAATCCACTGCAGCGAGTGAGATGTCTCTGTATCCTCAAATGCCTGGTATAGCGCAGACAAAACAGTTGTGCTTTGTGTGGAAGAAAGGGTAAGCAGTCTTGGATTTCTGTTTTTTTCAATTTAATTTCAAACATAATTTGGTATCTTCCCATTATTCATTTGTAAAGTCATAAATAAAGGAAGTCTAACATCTAATCCCCCATTTCTGGAATTAAGTAGAAGCTATCTAAATGCACTCAACCAGAACACTGGTTTATATATGTAGATCACCAGTATCTTGGAAAGCTGTACAAAGATCACCAAATACTGCAATCAGAGCACATTTTGGTTCCAAGCCAGCCTTCAGTTTCAGGTTCCATCTTATAAAACAATTCTTACAGTCTGTCAGCACTGCACTTCTGCTTGACCAATAAGCCTGAAAACCACTGAAGGTAGAAATAGTTTTAAAAACAAAACAAAAAAACAAACAAACAAAAAACACACACACAAAAAAAAAACAGAACACCCACATTCTGAGCTTTTTATTGCACCATGCAACAGAGAGACACTAAATAACAATGAAAACCCCTCACGCCACACAGTGGCACACAGATAATTTCTAGAGTTTCATAATCCTAAAATATTGCTCATATCATTGGGAGAAATTGGTATGAGTAAGAAAGTGGATTCAGTAACAAGTACTGTGTTTGGCAAAAATGACTGGCAATGAAGAAAATCGCCGCATGATGGCTCCAGATACAGAGGCTTCTGCATTTAATGTTCATACAAAGCTATCACTGCAAAATGAGTCAGCTAGCTCTGCAGCAGCAGGAGTGAAGAAATACAGCAAACAGAGCTCACCCACTTCTAATCTAGGCAATACGCAGGTTACTCGCTCTTCACAACTTTGTCTGGGTCAACTACCATGGAACAATGCAGGTCACTGCCCCCTCATCTGTGGTTTGGAGAAACCTCTTTAGAGGGTGCCCAAGGGGATATTCAAGAGTATTGAATTGGGTAAAGCAAGGAAAATGACAGAAGCCCACTTCTTAGAGTCACAGTAAGAAGTGGAATGAAGCAGCTCTCTCCCATTTACTCATTCAAAACCCCCATCAGGGTAGAAAGGCTGCAAGCAAATTAAAAGTAACATAAATACAAAGGATTAGGTCTTAAAAGGCCATAATGAATTACCATGCATAAGTGCACTGTTATCATGCACACAGCTTTAAGTATACCCTGTAAGACTGTGAAGCAGATTAATTCGTGATAAATAGTAAACTGTCTGTTGGGACCTCAGCTTTTAAAGCTCTGAGTGGAAAACAAAAAGAACTCCTCTCTCCCAGGTTGTTTGTTCATAAATGATTCACTAGGAGGTTTCTTGTACCTTCTTTCAGCACTTACGATACCAAACAGAAACACAGTTTTGAGACCCAGGGTTTTTTCTTATTCTCCCACCTCCACCCCCACACCTACTGCAGAGGAAAGGCATCACACAGGTGCCCAGAGGAAGAGCTCTCATGGCAGAAATGAGAGGCACCTTTCCTTCCAGCAGCTTATAGCACTGGAACATTTCACAAACATCTGTGGTTGCATGCTGGTAAATCCATCATACCATGATAAAGCACTGTCTCCCTCAACTCCTGTAAGTTGAAGCTTGTGTTGTTAACTATCAAAGGAGACTTACATTTCTGCACAGCCAACATATTATTTATATCACTTAGTTCTTCTGAAGGGACATTTTCAGGAAAATTAATGGATATGGTGGGGGATGTATCCTGCTTTGTTACACTGTGTTAGACCGCTAGATATTTTGTTAGAACAACTCAGCAAGGGAGAACTGTGAAACTGGCAGGTGGAAGACTGGATGCTGAAGCAGCAAAAACCAAAATCCAGTTCCACCCATCTTAACTAAATCCCCTGAACTACCTCAGTGACCGGCAGAAACGAGAGGCAGGTGGAAAGCAGAGCGCCCTCAGCATTGTTAAAAGTTACCGGTAAAGATATGCAGCACGTGGATACTGGTGACAACTCCCAACAGGTCGCTCTGCAGGCATAGTAAGAACAGAGCAGAGCAAGAGTCATACTGACAGAAGGTATGCTTTTGCTCCTTGGAGTTAAGCTTACTCAGCTGGAAGAGGCATGCGGCGTGGTTTTGTTCGCATGCCAGTATCCTTACACCAGGAGTACACCAGAATACTGAAATAAATTGGTAGAGAATATGGCTAAGGGCAGCACTGCAGCTGCTTTGTACTGTAGGAGGAAATTTAGAGCGCCGTGGCAAGAGGCAAGGCGATGTTCTCTGCCTGAACTATAAGCTGCATAATAATGCTATCTTGTTAAACAACAGCCTATAAAATATTCAGTGGGTATCTCTTTCACTGACCTGATAAAATGTATAGCCCAGGGCCAAGAGGTTCACTCTGACACATAAAAATTTTCCACTAGGATGCAAATTAATATCAATCAGCAAGTGCTGTTATTACAGCAGATGGAAAAACATTAGAAAGACTTCTAAAACAGCAACTCTCTCCTGAAAAAAAAAGAAAGAAAAGTTGTTTATTCAACACTTTGAGTAAAACCAGCAGCTCCACTACCAATGAAAAAGCTTCTCTCTACTACAGGGCAAACTAGCATTTAAGAACATACCCCACAAACCTCCTCCCCCACCCTCTGCCACACCAGCACTAAAGCAGCTCAGTGAGGCTTCGTTTCAGTTAACCCACAAGCAACAAAGCCAAATTCAAGTTTACCACGAGTCCTCAGCAGAGAGTTTGCTAGTATCAAAAACGACCAGGGTGCTGGCTCGGTTGAGGCGGATTCTGTTTTCCAAAGCCTTAAGCTAGGTTTTGCACTCAGCAAGACTTTGTACTTGGGCAAAGGCTAAGAGAAAATGGAAGAAGACTGGTCTGCTGCCACTGGTTGTCCAGTTTGGCCCAAGAGTCACAATGTACTAGTGCCAACAAACTCCGATTTCAAATTATTTTTTCTGGGAATCTTAAAGCTGTTGCCCAATTCAGTTTGACATGGTACACGTACAGAGGGTCTTTTCAGTAAAGGAAAGAAGGATTAAGTTGGTTTCTATTCATGGCTACTAGTCACATCTCCAGGAAACAGCATACACACAAAAAGGCATAGGTCTCTAAACCAGGTACCCCTGAACCAACAAAGAATTCAGCTGAATAGGATAGGTGAGAGAAAGATTTAAGTTTCACAGAAGACACATCTGAAGTCCCATCTAAGGTGCTGAATTTAATCCCTCTGAAAAGGACAAAAACGACAAGGGCACAAAGGCAACTGTGATTTAACTGAACTTTTTAATAGGAACAGACACTATTAATATACTGTATGCCAGCTAACAATTATCACCAAAATCGTATTACCTTAGTGAATAAATTAATGGTCAGCTGAACAAAAAAAGCAAGAATTGAGTAAAGATATTGCAAATTCCTGGTGGACCCTTCCACTGCTACAGGTAGTTTTCACTGATACACACCCAAAAATGTATCATAACAACTCTCATTCCTCCAAATGCCTCCACTGCAGTACCTGCAATATTTCAATGACTGACTCATTAAATGACTTCTAGTCCGTTATCAGGTGGGCAGCTCTTTGGTAAAGGTGTGGCAACAGATTCCTTGCTTTCTGTCAATGCTCGTGGCTGATGAACAAAAACACTGAACTTGACACCCTGGTTAGCCGCTGCCCTCACAAAACCACTATTTGCAGTCATGGTGATGGCTTTTAAAGTGTCTCCTGTCCCAAAAATGGTAAGAGAACGGCTGTTGATTTTTGAACTGGCCACTAGTCCTAAGGCACGGTCAGACGGCTGATCTGGCACCACATTAATTCTTTTAACAAGCAATGCAGCTCGTTCTTTCTCCCCAGGTCCTCCCAGCGTTTCCAAGATGGACTGAAAATCTCTGATAGCAGACTGACAAGCAAAGAGCTCTTTCCCCTCCATGAACTCCTCCAGCTGAGGCAGGACTCTCTCCCTCCTTTCTTGAGCTGCTTGCTCTGTTAGCACTTTTTCTTTGAAGATGAAGTAGCAGCCACCATAGCTCAGAGCAGAGACGTAAGTTATTAAGGTCGTGATGTCCAAGTTAACTCTATTGCACACGTTTACTTTGATCTGGGTAGGAAAAGCAATGCTGGCCACTAAATTCTCCCGGTCTACTCTGGTCACCTGCAGGAGTTCAGGGCCTTCTTCTTCCGATTCACTGGCACTAAGGTTCTGGTTTTCTGTAGGTGGCTCTGCCAGTGAGTTCACAGCCACAATGTCTCCTCGCACAGATATTCCCATCTCCTTGAGTCTCTCTGCCATAGGACTCGACACGCTGTTGTAGAACGCAAAGATTATGTGGGGATTGATGTACTCCACTGGCTGCTGCCGGCTTGCTTGTAGGAAGTCTTCTGCCTGCTCAATGATGCTTTTGTCACCATACTGGCCTCTCCCCAACCAGATGTTATGCAGCGCCTCAGCCTTGCGACCAATGGCCTTCACCCACGTGTGACCTCCGTTTGCAACCACATCTACCACCAGTGTCTGTTTGTCTCCAAACCTGTCCTCATAAGCGAAGACATGGAGGACACCGACAACATCCTCCAGGTTCTCTGCTGACTGAATAATAGCTTGGAGATGGGTAAGGTTCGTACTTCGCAGATGGGATTCTTTAATGGCCACCTTCCCTGCCTCCACCTTGTGTAAGAAGTTTAGCTCGGCCTTCAGCTTGCCACATAGTTTTGCTCCACCTTCTATTTTCCTTTTCTGGGACTTGGAAAGGGCTTCTGCTCTCTCGATCAATTCTTTGGCAACAGCAATTCTTTCACAAAGCAGCGACTGCACAGACATATTGGAAACATTATTCCTATCAAGTGAATGCAAAAGAGAAGGCTGTTATTGCATGGTCAAGAGTAAGGCAGTCAAAAGTGATCTTTGCAACAGTGTACACTGGAACTTTGCAGTAGACTTAGTGCAACAGCTACCTGTATTGTACAGCACAAGCATCAGGAACCTCAGCACAACACCCACTAAAGAGTTCAATTCCCTTCCTTTGCCTCTGAGGATCCAACCTACAGCCTCAGATCTCAGTTCTCATCAAGGGAGAACAGCAGTGTTCAAGGCTCCACATATGCCTTCCAAGTTTGTGGTTTTTCCCCCAACATGAGACCCCTTCACTGAGCTAGTTACTTAGCGAGATCACAACTCTTACAGCTCATTTTTCAGAGGTTGCTATCCAGAGCAAAATTAGAAATCCTGTTAATGACATAAGCAAATCTTGCCTCTCCCTCTAACCACCAGTTACCATTAAAATATAAAAGCTATCCACCGCACTTACAGATGTACATAAAACCTCTTAAGTCTGGCTCCCAGTGAGTATTTTGACACAGGAAGCCCACTGTATTTTACCATTATAGGTAGCACAGCTCTGTCCTCTCCAGCTTCCAACTTCCACCACACAACTCAGTAAATGAGGCCCTAACAATGCCCTGGCAAAGCTTCAGCATTACACAGCACCATGACAGACAATGATTCGTAATTCTAGAGTCAGGCGGGATCTGGAAATTTCTGTTTTCTAGTTCTGCTAGAGATTTACTGTGTTGCATCCGGTAAGTCTATTCCTTTGCATCCATATTACTTTAATATGTCTCCCTAAGGAAAGTATGAGAGGAATTACTTAACTGAATGTGGGCTAGCTTTGAAAAACATAGGATTCAATACCACAGCAAACTATACCATTTTTTATGATGCACAGTAAATAGACACTATTAACAGTGAAGTCAATCCATTTGGACTCCCAACTATAAGTATAAACACATGTTCTTATAATTCTTACTTAAGCTGCATGTTGAAGCAAACTAGTATGAAAGTGAAGACAAACGCAGCTCCAGCCGAAAATAAGCAAGAGGACATGGCCTGGGTCCTGCAACTGGCTCCGCCAGTGAAACTGTGGAGTCGGGCTTCATCAACCAATTGAAGTCACATTTGCATTATGCACAAGTTTAAATGCAGTCACCATTAATTGCTCCTGGCTCAGTCAGTATTCAGCATCACAAAGATCTCCTTTCTCTCAACCAAACGGCCTGAAGTCTTCCAACATGACCTACTGACCCTTCAGGGTCAGAAGAGGCCGGTGAAGCCAGCCTTTCCTCACAAAAGTCCCCACCACTGCGACCCGTTTATTCTTATGTGTAAAGCAATGAGCAGACCCCCACCATTACTACTTGGGCGCCGCTCACCGCAGTGGCCTCAACTTCTACAAATACAAAAAGGCTTCCGAGAGGAAGCTTACTTCAAGCTTCTGGGTGAAAAGTAAGCCCACAAACCCAACTCCTCTTTCATCCCACCAACTGCAAGTGACAGGCGGCTGCGCTACCAACCACAAGGCCTCAGAAGAACCGCTCCTTAAAACGAGTTAGGGGGAAAAAAAAAAAAAAAAAGAAAGAAAACAACAACAACAACAACAAAAACAAACAAAAAAAAATACACAACAACAACCAAAAACCCCCCCCACAAACTAAAGCCCTCCACCCAACCGCTCGCTGTGAGAAGGGGCGCAGGCGCCTCAGCCCGCCCGCCCCCGGCGGCCGCGCCCCGGCCCCTCAGGGCCCGCACCTCCCCTCGGCGGGAGCGGCCGCCCCGCCAGCACGTCAGCGCGCCGCCATCTTGGGGGAGGGCAGCCTCGCCCCCGGCGCCTGTCCGCGGCCGAGCGCCGGGGGCCTCGCCGTTCCCCCGCGACACACCGTCCTCGGCAGGGCAGGCGGCGGAGCGCGGGTGGCTGCGGGATGCGCGCCTTCGCCCCTCGCCTCCCCCGGTCAGTACTGCGGAGCCGGACGCCCGGGCCCCGCTCTCTGCCCGCCGCCCATACTCACGCCCCGGCGGTTCGCCCCAGGCGGCGGCAGGAGGCGGCCCGGCCCGGCCCGGCACCTCCCCCGGGACCGCCGGGCGGGGACAGCCGCCGCACCGGGCCGCTCCCCCCCCGCTCGGTCCTCCCCCAAAAGCCTTTATTAAAGGAGCGAAGGCGCGACGTGAGGTCAGCCAGGCCAGAGAGAAGGCACAAAGCTTCACCTTCAGCGGGGAAGAAGCAACCAGGGCTCGAGGCGTGTATCTCGATCAAGCTCAGCCAGCGAAAAAGGGGTCTTCCCCACCTAACTCCTGCTAAATGTGAGCAAGCGTCCTCCTTCCCCGCCCCGAGTCGCTGCTTATTCCCCAGCAGCAGACCCCCTCCCTCACCTCCGCCCTCCCTCCGTGCTGCAGCACTGCTCCCTGACAGCAGGGGAGGGCCTTGCCTTCTCCCCACCTACTCCTGGGGGCCGGTTCCCGCACTGAGCAATTGCCACTACGTGTCTAAATGATTTCACAACATCTGTGAGCCAAAGCAAGGTGCAAGGGGGCTACTGAACCTGTGTCTTCTAATCACATCGGAACTTACTTTAAGTAATAACCTCATGAAATGGCAATACTGTTCTCCTATCCCAATCCTACTAGTTAAATAAAGCCCAAGGAAATTCTGTTCTCATAGGGGCCACACCAAGTTCCTCGCAGCAGATCGTCTTCCAGGACACGCAAACCAAGAGCGTTACCTACTGTTAAGTAAGCAGCGTCTCTTTTTCCACTTTCAGATGACTGCATTTGGAACAAGATAAATGAAGCAAAGTCATACTTCATGGTCAGCTTAAGTAATCAAGCTTGCAATTTGTTGTTTCACACAAATGAGCAGTGTGTCCACTTTATTCCCCCTTGACCCCACTTCATGCAGTGAGTTTTTTACAAAATAGAAAAAAAGCTAACATCATGTAACTAAAAAAATTAATATTTGAAAATGACCACAACCACCACATAATTTGTTACTCCGTTGCACTAGTATCTCTCACTCCTGAAGTGATTTTCTTCTGAGAAATACATCTCAATCACTATTTCCTTAAATTCCAAAGATTTTTAATGGAAAACTATGTAAATTAGTTATTATAGACATGCAGCCACCCGAGTATGGCAATTATTTTATTCAGTGTAGGATTAAGCAGTTAAAAACAAAGTAACCTACACTCCAAATCACACCGCCTTCCTCATTAGAACAGTGTAATATCAAGATCTTCCTACCACTAAGATTACCTAACACTCTAAATAAAGCCCGAATTCAACATATTATGAATATTCTTTCCAAATTACACCAAGTCCCATGAACTTTGATTCTCTGTAGGGCCTAAGTATATCAGGGAGCTTCAAGATTCTGTTCACGATGCTGTAAAAAACATCTTTCTCCACTACCAACTCGATGGCTCAAAGTGAATGACCGACAACAAACCATTCTCATTTCACACAAAGCACAGAGCAATTAAATATTACCACAAAATGACGATAGGGCTATGAGACCATCCCTCAGAGACACAGCCAGAGGAAAGCATTCTCAGCGGAAAAGTTACAACTGATTATCATTTTGAAGCTTTTTGTTGTAAAAGGAGACTACGTACTAACATATGGTGCCATGATAGCCTAGTGACTGCATTCTCATCTTTCTCAAGGTACATTCCTATTTGCTCTCCAAAGAAAAATTAATGATCAAATGACACATTATTTTACCAATTCAAACAGTTTACATTCTGAAAAACACTGAGGCAACCTGGTAGAAGAGGACATCCAGAACATCCAACAAGTGTACTAACTTCACACTGCCACCCTTTTACAATGTTGGTCCATAACAACATGAAGTAAAGCCAGCAACGCTTCTGAAATACACAGTTCAGTAAAACTACCCCATGTGGGAATGGTTCTCTGTCCTCCTACTGGGGTGGGGGAAAGTGGGCAAAAACCCCCTTGACATTTATAGTAATTATCGGGTATGTGAAAGGCAGCACTTTCCTCAGAACACAAAAGTTTCTATAAAATACACAGAACCGTTACTACGTTTAAATCATTAAACCACAGGAAAAAATGGAAGATACCTTTTTTTTTACTTCACTTTTAAAAAATTTGTAAAATTCTACAGAGAATAAAATTGTTCAATTATTCAAAAAACAAGAAATACAAAAAAGAAACCACACCCCCAAATCTTAAAACATTTTTTTGCTTGCCTCGTTACCATCCGGGGAGTGAGATAGCGTGATTTATTTCAAAGTGCTTTGGTTTCAACTACTTCCCATAGGGTGTTCTTTGCTAATCAACTGTTTCTACTAGAGGAAGTAACTAAGCTACTACAGTTCATGCTAACCATTTTCTGATGTACCTAGATGCATCTTTTCATATACAAAATTCCTTTAATTACATAGCATGAAAAACTGTGTATGAATATTCAAGTAGCATTCTACTTTTCCAAATGATTCTTAAATTTAAGATCTAACAACACAGTCTCCAGTTTCAGTTCCTAGTTGTTCATTTTCTCTAGAAGAATCACAGTATGGATTGGTTTTCAGAGTAAAATACTCAAAAAGTGATCTGGACTAAGTCTTGATGAACCATTTGGACATAGCTTTTATTTCTGACATTAGTAAATAAAACTTCATTTATGGCATGCTTCAGAAATTCTTATTTACCTAATGCTAAAACATAAGAAGACAGACATTGGCAAGAACAGATCAATTAGTTTACAGACTACTTTCTGCAGACTGACTCCTACTTTGTATTTTCTTCATTAGTTATAGCTGGCTAACATGTAACCAGTCAGGTTGCTCCCATACATGCTTAGCCTTAGGTACAGAGTGATCCAGCTACCGCTCCCAGTTCACTGTCAACATTTTAACAATCAGGCTGCTTTAAAAAAAATAAAATCTGAAAACAGTAATTGAAATGGCTGCAGGTAAGACTACTTCTGCTGAAAAAAAGTACATAAATTTATCCTGTTTCTTTTTACAGTAGATTTTGTGTTTCTGTATAACCTGAATGACTCCACACATGTAACAAATATATTGATACATACACCCACACAGAATAATATTCACACATCTAGTTCTGCACCTGTAAAAGTTGTGATGCAGAAATTAAGTGCTCTTTTCATTACTGCTCCATTAGAGTTATCTTGCAAATTGGAAAATACTTCATCACGATTCCAGGGATAAAGTAATTATACTACATATTCTCATTTTGTTTCGTAACTCCTGTTTTTATTGATGGTGATAAATGCATTAAGTTTTCAGTAAAAGTTATTACTTCCATTATTTCTAACAGTATTTCAGTGTTGAAAAAGTGCAATTTCTAGGGCCACAAAAATAACCCAAGTAACACAAAACAAGTTCTTGAGACAAAAGTTGAGATAGTCAAGATCAAAGATGCCCAAGTAGATCACAGTTCACACTTGAAATGGAAGGTTATTCTGCCTTTTTGTGAAAGTACATGATCTTTTATACCAGATAAAACCATTTTTGGAAGTTAGTTAACATTTGAACAATATTCCAAAGTGAAAAAATTAACTTGTCCACTCAAAATCTAAATTCTTTAAAAGAAGATCTAACAGGACTTCATCATGGCTCTGTGGAAAATTCTGTTTCCTCAACAATAACGACACTGAAATCTCAGCTTTATGCAGATAAACAAGCTATGATTAAAAAGACACACAGACACCTTCCCCCAAAACAGTGGCCTTCAAATTTTATTCTTTAGCCTTTTTCAAGCTGTCATTATAACTTTACAGTTTGTACAGTATTTTGTGTACAAAGATTCCATGTCCCAAGGAAAAGAATTACCTGTAATAAGATTCCATGTATTACAATATTAGGACTGTTGCATTTGCATCCATGATATTTAAAAAAATCTCTCAGACAAACCATGTAGAAATAAGTATGCAAAAACTGCAAACAAAACATTTGAGTAGCCAAAATTAAAAACACCTTTGTGTGAATCACACAGTCTTGCTCGGTTCCTACTAGGCTATTGCAGCCAAGTAGTCCTTAACCTCAGTTGGAGTAAGCCTCCTAAAACCAGCTTCATTACAGATGCCAACTTCAATGTTGTCTTCTGTCATTTGCCCCTCAAAGCTCTCCTATTAAAGAAAATACAGTTCAGTGAATCATATCAGTGATGTCATAACGGTAAGAAACTTACTTCTTAAATATTTTACTAACCTTTAATGTTAAGATAGCTGTATGAATGGCATCTTCAAGCTCCAAATCTTCATTGTATCTGTAAACAGAAGTCCCCATATTTCAGCATGGGACAAACATCTTTCCAAATCTTAATAATCCTAGGGTCTCTAAAAACCCAAACACTACTGAAGTCTTCCTGTTTCTCATACAAATATTATTTGTAAGCACTGTGATATTAATAGTGAAAGTTATTATTTGTAGAATAATGCACTACTTTTCCTACTGACACCCTACAGAACAATATTTCTGCAAATATGTTGAATATGTTTATTGCACTGAAAAAATTCTCCATAAACACAAAAGCTGGAGTAAACTGGAAACATACTATCTTAAGTATTTTAAAACTTTGTTCCTTTCAGACAAGTATCAAACATGTTACCTTTTTTCGAGGAAAGTCTTCCCATTAACGTAATTTTTTCCCATTGCTGTTGCTTTCCACGCAAAGTAAGCTCCCTGTAAAAGCAACAATCCATTGGATTGTTTTGTGTAAGTTGGTCAAATATTATGTCTTCAATTACTGGGTAAAAACTATGGAAACAACTATGAAAATACTGAATGAGAATATAGGAGACTATTTTGGATCACATTCAGACTAATTTGATATGGAAACACATGCTGTTAAATTGTACAAAGTGTTTGTATAGGGCCCCACCTATTTTCATCCTCCCACTACTTTGAAAGATGAATTTAGTAAGTCATTAGCATAGTCTTTATTTGGGATTCCTTAAACAGAAATAGTATGTCTGCCCTTGAGAATGAATACAGACAGGTATTTCCTGAGGTTCGCTCCATACAGCCTTCTTTTTTAAGATTAAGTTACATAAACAATTTCCTCCAAACTGGCCATCCGATTTCTTAGCTACTAATAGGTTATTTAGCCTTCACTTCACTTCTCTCGTCTGGCATGAAGGCCATCAGCAGTTCTATGCCTCAATCAAGATGCCTTACAAGACATCTGCATTTTGCTTTTTACATTTAAGCATCAGGTAGTAATCAAAATTTCTGAAGCATATCAGGGATCACTACAGTGACAACATTTTTTTGCCTGATGTAAAGTGTTACAACTCACACATGCATCAAAGGGTGGTTTTGCAGAAGTGCAGTGCAAACAGAGCAAATTAACTCACTTAAATTTACCACTGTCATTAAAGGATATGCATTCTATTTCACAAGGCAATAGATTTTTGCCTAACTTCCATCCAGTTTAGGGAACAACTATTTGAGCAGCATAAGCAGTCAAAGTTTTCTTCTGGTACCTAACTGCAGAATGCTACTCTTGCTGTCACTAACAACTAGGTGGGAAGACGTGCAAAGGGATGGTGATCTCCCTCCAAAAGCAGCTGGCATCCCTCAAGCAATACAAGAACATGCAGGCACAGAACTATCCAGGCTTGTTCCAAGCACCCACTGAAATTGGCTTATTCTGACTTCTGAAGTTAATGGATCTTTTGTTCTACTCCAGATTGTTCTTCTCATCACAGAAAGTATTTCATGAGCACATATAAAGTTTTGGGTGTTTTATAAAAGCAGTAGAATTTACAAACGTAAGATACTTACAGATGGATCCGACTGAAATAAATACGGCCGCCCTTCATTCCAGCCACATATTAGCAGTGATACACCAAATGGACGAACACCACTAGAGGCAATAAAAAAAAATAAAATCAAGAGTTAATAGGTGAAATTTATTCTGTGAAAACCAAATGCGACTAAATTATTTTGGATGTGTTAACCTTCCTCAAAACGCTTCCCACCAGCCCAAAGCTGTGATCAGGAATGACCAAACAAAAATATGCTGCCTTGTCCCACCTGCTTGTTTGCAAGGTATGAAGATTCCATCTCACCTGCTGCCAGCTAGTGCTCCTCCCACTGGCCCACTTTCTGTGGACATTCTCCACTGAAAAACTTAGTGCCACTTTCACACAAAAAATTTCATCACCGGGTAAGTGTTATTCCTTACATTTAAACAACATAATCTTTCTATGCAACTTCAAAATTCAGAAAACCACATACCCAGACTGCGTGTATTCCTGCATCACAGAAGCAATTCTCTGTACTAGCTGAGCTGTTGGAATGGGCTCATGATAAACCAAGTAATATTGCTGGGCCAGCTTCCGAGCTCTGTGCACAAGTACTCTAAAAACAAAGACAAAATTAGTATGTCAAAAATATTCCAACTAGTTGTTACAGCTAGAAGTGAAAACTCATGATAAGTACTACGCTAAGGAATCATACATCAGGCATAACACCAATGTAAGAAAACACAGACTGTGCTGGATTATCTTTATCAACTGAGTAATCTCGGAAATACATAAACTGAAACTAAGGTTGAACTACACTGCCATTCATTTCCTCCTTGTTCTTTAGATAGAAGGTTATTTAATAAGGTATTGAATATATTAAGAAAAACTTACAAATTAATTTCCTATACAGGGTAATTCAATGTAATATTATGCCATACACTTAGAAAGAAACAGCTAATTTCTATCTGTTTCTGCTTCTTACGTTTCTTGTATGAAAATGCACCTGAAAGGCAACCAAACAATATTTTTTAATACCTGTAATCTGGACCCATACCGCTGTACACTAAACCTATGTGTTTGGTAATTGGTTCTACTTTGTGGACACTCCTTTCATCATAAAGAATGGATTTCTGCTTCTTCTCAGTTGCCAACACCACTCCATTTGCAGCTGGAAAGGAACAAGATGTTGTTGGGGTTTTTTTCTGTATTAAACTAAAATTATGAAAATTATGGAAAGCAGTGAAACCACAGAACAAGTTTATCAGACTGTAAAGAATTTTGCTCCTCCCTTTTTAAAAAACCCTTCAAGTTTATAATAATGTTAAAGAGATACTTTGATGAGTCCATCCAACACATTGTTTTTCCTTTTAAATAATCATACAGCTTCCATAATCCCATTCTAAAGATTGTGAAACATATATTAATGATTGAGCAATTGAAGGAACTTTTTGTGTAATATCTATATATATGAACACACAGATGGAGTTATTTACATAAGAGACAGGAACACTTGAAAAAAAAGATGTCTAATTCTACCAGCTGAGTTTCCAAAATCACCCAAGCAATTTTATTCTCTTAGTATGGAGCTCTATGCTCTCTTCCTTCTTTGTAAGAAATTATTAAATTGCAGGAAAAAAAATAAATATTAAACCCACTAAAACATGTGAACATCCACTGAAAGAATGTCAAAATATGTAATAGAAGGCAAGGTGAAGAAAGACCCAGTGCATATTCCGAACTATTTTAGTTCTCTGAAATGATACTCAGAATCCTGAATCTTCACTAAAGTAGTTATTTTGTGAACATACCTTTAATCCCAACTGATGGAGCTCCTGCAGCCACTGCAGCCAAAGCATATTCAATCTGAACAAGCTTTCCAGAAGGACTAAAAATGAAAATGCAGAAGTAAGCCTAACATAACTCTGATATGCTCAAATCTTTCCAACAGCAATCTGATGCTAACTTGCTTTTTTAAGCCTCTTTACACCTAGCATCAGCATATTGTAATCAGATTTTAAAAAACAAACCAAAACCAAAACAACCCCACAACTCTGCAGATTCATAACAGCTTCTAAAAGAACTGGACTGGCACAGCACAGAACTCACGGTGCTTTTGGAATACTCACACAGCACCTGCCTACAACCGCGGTGAAAGCAAATGTGTCTCAGACTGGGGGCAGTGACTAGGATGCAAATTGGAGGAGGACAAGTCTGTTCTCCAAGTTTATACCACTTCAATTAAATTTTCTACTCAGTGGGAAAAATCTTCAGAGCACGTCATGACCTTCTACTGAAACATCATTACATGTGTGGTTTGCAAAAGTTCAAGACACTGATGTTGGCTGCTGAAAGGTAAAAGCAAAACACTGCTACTCTTTTTCACTGACAAGCACACATCAGGTCAATGGCAGAAGACAGAAAGAGCTCCCATTTCATCCCCAGGTATTCCTGCATTTTGTTTTAATGATCCATGCCTTTCTGGTAACAGATGCAGAATCATCAGAAGAGAGCAGCAGGTGTCAGGCTGACAAAGTAACTCATCCAGAATGAGGGGATCAAGGGGTTCACTCTTGATCCCCAGGGAAAAGGACAGTACAGAGCCAGTCACTCATTGAACAAGTGATTTTGCAAGTGGGATCTGTTCTCTGGGCTGCATTTCAGACACTGTTGTTTTAATAGATGCAGTAATAAAATGGAAAATTATGTAACCCGGTGCTTAGAGAAGTTAGAAAATACAAAGCAAGCAATAATCAATTAGTGTAGTTAGTTATACACTGAGTAAACAGCATATAAAGGTGACAAAGGTAATAATTATAGCCCCTTCACTACAAAATACTAACAAACCAGAAAAACAGTTTCCTATACTAGCAGTTAAAATATAGAGAACATTTGCAAAATATTTTAAACATAAGCATAAACTAAAAAAATTAAGTCTCAGTACAAATAACAGGTGAATGAAGGAGAGCATAAGTAAGTGTATTCTATTCAAATGGCTTTAAGTTTCAGAGCATGTAGTGCTTTTGTACAGTACAAAAAGTCTGTAACTCCCTTAGAAAACCATTTCCAAGAGCTAATAAAAAATTCAGCCCACTTGAGTAAAGCAGACATGTTTGGCTGCATCCATCCATTAAGAAGATTCTTTTCCTAGTTTTAGATTGTGAATTGCTTCATTTGCTTAACTGCAACAAGCCTTTAGTAACCCAGTTTGCAATTACACAGCATTACTCTCTTCTAAGATTAAGGAAGCACTTCACCAAAAGCAGCACAAGGATTCTTGCATTCAGTTTTTCTTTTTATATGTATAATTCTGGATAACTTAATAGTTTCATCCAAAAAAGAATGGAAAATAATTTCCTTTATTCTGAATCAATCTTAGGTGTATGTATTAGAGCTGAACCTTAATAGATACCACTCCAACAGCATATTCTTCCTATGCATGGAATCACCCCACATCTAGGCTGTGCCCAACGCCAAGAGTACCGCCTGCAAAGCACAGTGGGAAGGGAAATAAACTACTTAAAGCTCATCTGAAAGCTTCTCTCGTTACCATATCTGCAAAGTTTGCCCTGAAGCAAGCTCTCGAGATACCACAGTTCAGCTATCACCACACGTTTTCCGTTAGCTCAGGATTACTGCCCAGTCCAAAGCGTGTGCGTGGACGCCAAGTTCGCTAAAGCCTTTCACCAAGCACTCGCTCTATGGCACCACCAACGACCAGACTGGCCCCACGGTGACTCCGACTGACAGCAACGAGAGAAACCACGAGCCGCAACTGCACTCCGTGCCCGCCTCAGCCAAAGGCGCCTGACCCCGCTGCTTTCCCCGGGCCTGGCTCTGTGGACACGCCATGACTCTGCAAAGTCCCCGCTCCGTCCTACCCCACCACCGGGCGACCGCCCCGCGTAGGCTGTGCGCCGGCCTCCCCCCTGGCCCGCCGAGAGGCCGGGCCCGCACAACCTCTTCCCTTCGGGCGTACCTGAAGGTGGTGAGGGAGAAGCTGTAGCCGCGCTCCGCCATTTTGGAGCAGACCCCGCCGCTTCCCGCAGCGGCTCCTTCTGCGCAGGCGCCGCCGCCCCTCCCGCCTCCCGCACGTGGGCACGGCGAGCGCGCTGATTGGCGGAGAGGTGGAGACGAGCGGGGGCGAAGAGGCACGCGATTGGCGAAGGAGACCCGCGGCGAGGCATGCTGGCAGTGGAAGCCCCCTCCCTCCCCTCTGGCAGCGAAAGGAATGCTGGGGCATGAAGTCCTGGTGGCTGCCCTAGCCGTGCCGCGAGGTGCTTCGGGAACTTGGTTTCCCAGAGGGCTCCGCGACCGACGCGCATGCCCAGTGCACCCTCGGGGGAGCGACCGCCTTCCTCCTCAGCGGGGCTGTGTGGGAGCATGGCGGTTCTGCTGCTGGTTTTCCCTTCGCTGCCGCGGCTTCACGGGCTCCTTCAGCGCTGCTGGGGGCGGCTGGAGTGCAGCCTCTCGCCGGGTTTCTCCGGGGGCCGGAGCCCACCCTGGGGTTGGTAATGGCTTAGTCCCCTCCCGGCTGAAGGAGAACGCGGCATCGGGGCTGCGCGGTCCCTTTGTACTGTTGAACGGCGGAGGCAGGGCTCTGGGCCAGGACAGCGCGCAGCAGTGAGGGAAAAGGGCGGGAGGTGGGGAAGTCAGCAGCAGCCGCGTCTTATTTCCTCGCCTGCACGCGAAAATGGGGCTTGGCTGTAATGAATTACCTGGGGTTTTTTTAATTCTTTTTTCTTTTCCCTTCAGGACCAGCACTAGCTGTCCAAGCTCCAGCTTTTCTTCCAGAGCCAGTTAGCGATGCTAGAGAAAGTAATGAGGCGCCTGGCCTCTTAGATAGCATCTTATGGATGGCAGCACCAAAGAAAAGACGCAGCATTGAGGTGAACCGTTGCAGGCGCAGAAATCCCAATAAGCTTATACCAGTAAAGGTAATCACTAAATTCCCATGGACTGCAAGTAGTTTTGTTAGTGGCAAACGGGCATGGTAGAGTAAGATTTAGAGCAGTCATTCTTCATCTCGCTTATTTTAGAGAATCATTATAGTGGTCAATACTAACTGAAAAAACTTTCTGGAATTTCTTTATAAATAAGCTTAAAAGACACTGTAATCTTCAAATTATTTTGTAACAGGTATATTCATCCTATATGACAGTAGTCTGTAGTGAAATAAACAGTGACAGGTTAGGTGTAAGACAACAAAGTGTGAATTTTAGATAAACAGCTGGTATAAATGGAAAATATTTATACTTTCTATGTGTCAAATTGAGTTGATAGGTCTTTAGTCTTCCAAACATCAACAGGCATAATGACTTAGATATTCATTTCATAGATTCATTTTAATAGTAAGCATGTGGCAAAGCAATACGTTTCAGAAAAATTACTTAGAAGAAAAGTGACTTAGAATAATAAATTTTGAGAAGGTAGTTGAATTTCTCTGGTTTTTCATTTAACGTCTTTAGTAGTTTGTGATTGTTCCCTGTTTCTTTTGTTGCTATTGTTCAAATTACAAAATTTCCTGGTTTCCCCTGCCTTTTTTTAGAGGAACATAGATGTATGTCCTGAGTGTGGAAACTTGAAACAGAAACACGTCCTTTGTGGCTACTGTTATGCAAAGGTCAAAGCAGAAACTCAACTGATAAGGATGGAAATACGTAAAAAAGAAGGAGGACCATTTAATACTCCAACTGTAGAGACGGTTGTCCTTTATGATGGAGAAAAGCCCACGGAAGAAGATAAAAGCAAGCGGATCATTGAAAGAGCCAGGAAGCGTCCATCTTGGTTTGTTCAAAATTGATGCTATAGACCTAATGCTAACAAAACCAGCAAGGAATATGATTGTCAAGAATGTTTTCCTCATTTCGCTCACTCGATGTTGATAGAGGAAACCTGGGAACTTTTGGGAAGCCCACTTGATTTGCATGTCATGCGGTATGGTTTTGCAGTCACGTGGTGTTTCGGTGGCATGCGGTGGGAAATGCTTCTCAGTGATGCATCACAGCAGTCAGCAGTCAAAGAGAAAACACCATCTACCTTGGGTTTGGACACCTGCATACACTATACTGAATATATGCTAATGTTCTGTGATGATTTTGTAAATAACTTTTTTTTTAACAAAGGGAAAACATTCACAGATATAAAATAAAGTATGCTAAGTTCCCCAGGGAAATCGGCTTTCTGGTTTTGGCTGTTACTCTTTTCCTGGGTGGGGGGAGGGGGAGAGTTGAAAACCAATGTCAATTAGATACTAAGTATATTTGCAAGGAAGGATACAGTTACCTGGTTATTTCCATGGCTTTTAACAGAGTCTGCCTGGTCTCCACAACACTGCTTTTTGAGATACTGGGTGTACTGGGTGATATTCCTGGTTTTGAGCAAAATAGCGATTGCCATGTAGTATTCATGCTTTTTCTGTAACCGGACTGAATGTTAAGTGTTTCTTGATGTTGTCAGTGTACAAAACAATTTTCCGTCTTTATGGGTTAGGGAAAGCCTTTTTTTTTTCCTTCCACTCAAAGTACACTTGATGTCTTCAGTGAAATAACAAATTGAAATGTAATCACTGGAAATCTGTGAATTTCACAATGGTCAAAGCTGATGTTTTGCAGTCATTGCCATTAAGTAGTCAGGGTAGTCAGTGTGTGCTTGGAAAACCAGAACTAACAGCAGTGCCTTCCTGTCTTAAGTCTTCTATGCAGAGGGGGCAGCTCTGCTCTCTGCTGTCCCTCAGTACCCTGCAGTGGCACAGTTAGAGCACCCAGCTCTGGGTTTTCACTTTGGTTTTAGCCACACAGTAGCACCATTGCATTTAAAAATAAGACTGTTTTGAATTTTAGGTTGGGCTTTCAATATGCAAGCAGTACTGTGATGTTATGGCTCAGCCAGTGTAATAGCTCTTTGCTGCCCAAAAATGCAAGCCTGCTCCTAACCCTGGCAAGGTTGACCCTGTGTTTTCTTGGTGCTTGAGTGTTTCTGCTCCTGTGCTGGTTCAGGGAGCTACACTGACAAAGAACTCTTCCCTGGCTTTCTACACCTTGGTTTTTAGTGGGTACCTCCTGTAGCTTGACTCCTGTCAGGATCAAAATAAGTAACAATATGGACAGTAGGAATATGAAAATGGTGGGCACAGGACCATGCTTTCCAGAACAGCCTTTGTACGTGGCTGAGCCAATTATACCTGCTCAAGGAGTGGGCTCGTGTGCTGTAACATTTCACTTCTGCTTTCCTTTCTCTGGATTCCATGTTCTGAAACAACTGGTAGGAACAGATGTTAGTTGAGATGTTATATTTCCTCCTTATTCTAAAGGAGTGATGAAAGCTGATAAGTCTAAGTCGATGCCATCTAGTTGACGATATCTAAGCAAACAAGATAAGTTCTTTTCTATTTGTCCAAACAGGATTTATTCCAGTCATACCTGTTTTTCACTTACTCAGAACTGAAGCCAATAAAAGGTGGCAAGCAGGATGCAGAGGAAGGCTTGCTTTTGACAGAGCTGCATGGGATGAGACTGATGCATTGGAGGTGAGATTAGCCAAGCAGTAAGACAGGTCTATTGTCCTGAGGGAAGGGTGTGTATGCATTTTTAGGGAGAGGTGAGGTTTTTTTGTTCCTTTGTCCACATATCGGACCATTTACACGTTACTGTCCTAGTTGCTTTTTATATATTTATTTTTTTGACAAAGGTTCTGTAGAGAAATAAGTTAAACTAGCACGGGATGTTGAGAGTCATGGGTTAATTTCTCAGAAACACAGAGGTATTTAAAAAAAAAGACTTTCTAAATACGAGAGACAATATGTGGTTTCTGCTAATGCAGTAATAATTATACTTGGCAGTATATTACATTAGTTTTTTGAATTATAGTGTCAGTGAAGCAATGAAGATGCTTTACAGCGTTCTTATGAAACATGAGTGAAGTTATGCTGTGTCAGCATGAGACATTTTAAGATACTTGCTAGGTGATGATTCATTTCACAGCCATACTGCTCATGTTAGTACTGCATTTGTACAATCCCGACAAGAAGAGATGCTTGATAACGTTTCATAGTAGTTTCTGAGTAATGTAAGGGAGAAAAAGTCATTAAATTATCTGGTTATTATGGTCTCTAAAAGAAACAATTAGAAACAACTGACAAATATTGAAGATTTGTATATGCAATTGATATCGTACCAGTTAATTTTCCAAAAAATAAAATATCTTCAGTGAGAGTCAGAGCAGTTTTGTTTGAATGACTTGTCCTTCAAAAGAAAAGGAAAGCTCACTTTCCTAGCTTCATTTTACTAACACTGACAATACAAAGCTCCATTAATTAAAAAAAATAAAAAAGATTTCCAGAATTCCTCTAAAACATGGCATATCTGTTACTTGAAATAAACCCTGTTTATATGTAGTTTTGAAAGAAATATAAATTGCAATAGTGCTAATATATAAACATACACTTTTTGAAGCAATGTAAATTAAAACTAACAAAAAGCAAGCTGGTTGTTAGAAATGCTGTACTCCAGAATCCATTTAAAACCAAAAATTATATGCCTTGGGAATTTCACATTGATACATTGGGAACCTGCTAGTAGTTGAAAAAGGCATTAATTTTTGTCTGAAATTTTAATATTATTAAATACATGCCATATTTGATTATGTTTTTCTTCTGTAAGGATTTTATGTTAAAATTATTTTATTTTAAGAAAGAGCCATGAAGATGAGGTAATATCCTAGAACACAAGGATGCCAGTTGCTAAATGATTTTGTATCATAAAGTCTGCAGAAATAGACGTGATGTCTCACAGTGATCAATTATGATATCCATAGAGGTTGATAAACCAAGTTTCTCTTTAATCTCCCATGTAGCTAGGAATTTTTAATAAAAGGTTTCTGCACAGTCCTCATCTATTCCTTTGAACACAATATGCCAGGAAGAGCTGGCGGTTGCTATGAAATATACTTCTTTACAGCACTAGGTGGCAGAGGAGTGTAACTTTCTGGTAGGTGCAAAATAAAAGCCAAAGAGCATTAGTGAGCTAGGAAACAGTGTCAGATTCAAGAAATTTGCACCTGTGTAAGCAAAAGATCTGCAAAAAGACTAAGTTTGCCAAGTAGGAAGTAAAACACAAGAGCTGTTATAAGACACAAGCTGATCTATTGTAATTCATTGTTTCAACTAAATTTAATTGGTTCTATACTGAGAACTAACGTGCTGTCTCTTGTGCATGTTTATGCACTTCTGCTCTTTGCCTGGTGAATTATTTGAAATTGCAGTTGTACCTATCATTTTTCCCTAACGAGGTAGTGGAGCTCTTTTTACACCTCTTAATTACAGATGGATTTCTGTGTTGCTTTGTATGCCTAGTATATTCAGTTAGTTGACATTTTATTTATGCGGCTAGAAAGTCCTGCAAATAATAGGTCTGGCGGCATTCCAGTGAGTTTCAAGGTGTAACTGCCTTGAATTTGTAGAGTCATAAGGATCAATTTGCAAACAACAGACATAGAATGGAAAGAAAACCAAACTAGTGTGGTGTTCAAGTGAATATTAGTTGCTTAGAAGGGCATAGAAGATGGTGTGCTCCATCAACGTTTTAAGATGTTTTGGAAGCACATCAGTGATGAAGGTGCCTGCATCTTCAGAACTTACTTATAAGATACTAGCAAAAATCCTTCTTTTACCTCACATGACTGCATTGTGTAATTTGTACGGTGAATGACAATCAGTAATTACAAGTTGTTTCCAGATACTTTGCTTAACTCAACCTGCTAAAGACTTTAAGAATGGGGCCAAATGGGAGGAAAATCAGTGAAAGGAATGAGAAGGAAGTAGGCCATGTAGCAGGGATGGATCTAGTTTTACTTACTCTATGTGTATTTCTAGGAAATTCTGTTGAAGTCAGTGGAGTGTAATTCAAGGCAGAATTTGGTCCAGTGTACTGGAACCCTGGACATACAGATATATGCAAGTACGTACAGATTTTTAATGCAGAGCATATACCTGTGAAACTTGAAACTACTGCTGAATACCAACAGGATTGGGTTTACACCTGAAAACTAAGGTTGCATTTGATGAATGTAGTAAATTAAGTCTGATCTGTTAATACTTGAATTTCTATCAAACATCCTATATTTCAGTTCCTTCTGGTTGAGGACAATGTGCCTATTTAGAAGAAGGGGTATAGGACTCATTTCATATTGAATGTGCTGGATAAACATGAAAAGCAAAACTGAAACTGCTCTGGAGCAGAAAACCCAAAACAAAAGCTTTTGTGGAGTTGTCAGTGTACAATATTTGGCAGGGATTTCTCTAAAGCCTCACTATTGGAGCATGTGATTTTTTTTTTTTTTTTTTTTTTTTTAAATAAAGCAGATTTCCTGCTTTTAAGATGGTAGGTCAAAGACAGAGAAGCAAATATTTGGAAAATCACTAGGCAGAAAACCAATCATATTATTTTTTTCTTAAGTGTCATACCTTCTAAAGCCATGGTATGATTTTGAAAATTTGGGATATACTTAGTGTGTTCTGATCATCCAAATACGCAAGCATCTGCTCTTTCCCTTGGTTTCCTGAAAGGGTCCAGACTCTTCTCTGTACAAGGTGGTTCTGACGGAGTTGTTCTCACAGCACGAGCATATAGGAATGTTTTGCCTGACGTGTCCTGTGTATGAGTTTGATTAACCTTTTGTGTGTCCTAAATCTGGGACCAGCTCACAAGGCTCAAGAGGAATAGGCCCATTAACTGCGGTGTGTGTCACGGTGTAGGAAGGACAATCAGTCCCTACTTACACACCTGACATAGCTCTTACATCCATTCCCAAGGTCCACTGATGCTGTTTCTATTCCCAGCCCTATCACCTAGGCTCATCAGCTTGTCTAGAAATAGGGCTTACAGCTCTATTTTCCATTATGGTGTAGCTCTACAGCACATTCTGTGAAATTCTTCCAGTGGAATTAAGGATTTTGAACAGGCTATTGGAAAGATGTAGGTTGAATTTTATAATCTGAGATTAAATTAAAAACAAAGAATAGTGATTTTAAAGGAACTATATTGAATAGCTTAAGGCTCAAAATTGACAGACTAGTCTTGTAGGAGAGGTTTGTTGTACATATATTGGGTTCGGAAGTTCCTACTCGTTCACCTTTTGGCTGTTCCTACTCAGTCATAATCAGATCAAGCAAAGCATTTAAGATGTTTTGAAGAATAACATCAGGACTCAGTCCAATTAAAGATATATAATTCTGTCACTCTTAAACAGAATAATTGATACCTGGATCTTCAAGAAGCTGTTGATGTCAGTAGGATGTCTTTTCAGGGAAATTGTAATGCCAAGTGACTGAGAGGCAGGCTGTAAAGCATCAGGCTGTTGTGTTACAAAGTCATTTAATGAGATCATGAAAGTGTTTTTTAAGCAAAATCAAGGAGATAAAACTTAAGTGTTTCAATTGCCAACACCCATCATGATACATCACTTGAGCCCATAAGTCCATCTCTGCCATAGTCCTTTGGATAAAGTCATTTATGAACAAAGAACGTAATCTTTTAGGAGTTCTGGAGAATGCTAAGACATTTTAATTTCTCTTGTCTCAAATAAATCCTTCTCAAGTATTTTTGTCCAGCACAGAGTAGATTACCACAAAGTTACTATGAAAAAGAAATGGAGGAAGGGTTGAAGACCAAGAAGGTACAGTCATTGGTAAGTACGTAGAAATTAGAGGCATCCTGTTGCTGTGTATGTAATACAACAAGTACAATAGGAGTTACTGCAAGAAACATACCTACATTGTGCAACTGAGTGAATAACTGCAAAGTACTCGTCTGTGGCACTGCAGAAATGGGTGGTGGAGCAAATACCACTCCATCATGCATCACTTTCATGTTAGTAATTTATATTGGAAGCTAAATGACATGATTTCTACTTCACAGGTGGCAAACTGAGGTGCAAAAAGAGCAAGTGAACTCCTCAAAATTGTTCCCTCCGTCAGTGGCAGAAGAAGGAACTGAAGCTATTTGCAGATTATCAGCCTGTTGTATTCTCTGCTGTGTCACAGATTAGGGAATAATAACAATTATCACTTGCAGTGGCCATTAATCTAGCTAGGTTTGTGTTTTGATCAAGCAGGCTGCTGCGAAGATACTATGACAGGCCCATGAGGGCCTTTATCCAGAGCTCTTCAGATAAGATGGAAATCTGTTTCATTACTAAATGATACCTTCATTTTTTCTCCTTTCACTTGAGAACAGGAGGAAAAACTGATTTCTGTAAGAAGCTTCCAAGGACCAGACTCAATCACTTCTCATATGCAGAAGAATGTCTTACCCTAAAAGAAAAGCCCTTCTGTGCAGTGAGGTTATTTATAAGAGCATGTCTCACCTGGACAACAATGACAGAATGAATCTGTCCCCAGTAATTTTATAATGTATGAATCTGAAAATAAGTGTAGTCCTGGACATAAAGATTTCTCCTCCACAGATTAGATTCCATTGGTGCAGGAATAAGGTGCCTTCTTTATCTGCTGTATTACAAGACTTTCTGTCTAATAGGAAAAAAAGCCCAACCCCCAAAAAAAGCAATTAAATTCTTTGGAAAAAAAACACAAGAACATAAGTTACGGAGATAATTCACCAGCAAAACCAGAAGTACCAATGTGCAAAGAATTGGTTTAGATCACTTCTCAAATAAAACATTTTTCCTCTGAGATACTTCATGCTGAAAAATATGAAGGAAGGGAATTTGCAATAATTTTTTCCCTTTTCTTTCCTATCAAAGAGATGTACTTTGCTTTCAAGCCACCAGGGTGTAGCTTTTTCATCCTGCTGATTTGGCAGGTGCTGGGATCCCTGAATCTGTTGCTTAGGTTATATGACTCAGATTCAACAGGCAACCGGTTGAGAACAAGTAGTCTTGATCAAAAGTGATTTAATTATTTTCAGTTTTTTGATGTTATAATGACACTGATTGCAATGACTGTATCTTCCCAAGAGCATAGACATTGGCTTTGTTAATACAATTTTCAAAAATGCTATCTGTATCAGGAACGTAGCACTTGAAGGAGTGAAAAAAAGGACTCCATATCATTCTTTGACGGATCTCATAGCCACATTTGGGTCTGAGAAATATGACGGAGAATTTGAGACTTTAAGCAAGATTCCTTTCTTTCCAAAGCTAAAGCTGAAATGAAAAAGTCATAACTAGTGATAAATATGTTTCACAAAGTTTTCTCAGTCTGTAGAGGTAAAAAACTAAGAAAATAAAAGTTCCTTGATGAATTCAGAACTGTAGAGAGCATTGTCAGGCAGGCTACTTTTTGTGCAGATACCCGTGTCTCAACAGAATTCCTCTTACACGTCTGCAGTTAGTGTTAATCATGACCACGACTAGATCTCATTTATAGAGCAAGCAGCAAAAAAAGCCCTAAGAAAAATGTGAGTTAGAAGGCCCCTATTTCAACATTAAAATCCATAGTTACTTTGATCAAATAACCAACATTAACATTTTACCACTGAGCATCTTCCCTTAAGTGGTTATCATAAGCCATGGTCCTTAGTGGCTATGTTGCCAATAATTGAAAAAAAATTGTCACTGTCTCACTCTGCCTTTCTTTTCTGTTTACAAAAGTGGGAATAATAATACTATTTTCATGACAGTCCCAGGGAGCTCTGTCAGGAATCTTTTTTGGTAAGCCATCCGTGTATCCAACAGCAAAGCCCGGTGCACGCAGAAGCCTTCCCTCACCTTACTGGTGGATTGGGTATTGCTCACAAAGCCTGTTGTCAAAATGTTGGCTACTGGGCACTGGTGTCCACTTCAGCTTTTGAGAAAGGCTGGAGGGGCCCCTGGTAGAGAAATAACCCTGTTTATGTCCATTTCTCAGGCACACTCGTGCCACTAGATGTGCTGTGCCCATTACAGAAAAGCATCTCTTCCCAGTCGCTAGCCTGCTACACGACACAGCATCACTGGCCTGTGCAGAAGTGCTGACAGCAGCTCTGCACTGGCAGTCTCAGAGGAATAGTTGTGGAAGATCATCATTCCCACCCATTACTGGGGAACAAGCAAGTACAAGGCCTCACGGAAACGGCACAAACCACGTCTTGGTTTGGTTGGGTGCAGTCAGCCACAGCAGGTGGGTGCCCGGGGGTGCTCTCTGTGTTTTCCTGACTGTGCCATGCACTGTGGCCCCTAAATGGTAAGGGATGGGTGTTGCCGTACCTGGTGCTCAAAGGAAACATGGACTATTTGGCCTTTTCAGGTCCTGAGGAGGCAGCAGAGGCAATCCCTAGATGAGGGACGGTTGAACCTTGCAGTGCCCCTTTTCCACCCATCGACCACCACCCCCCACAGCAGGCTTGGATTACACATGGCATCAAGATTCTTGGATTTGTGCTGAGATCAGGACAGAATGCAGCAGGAAGCAGTTCTGCCTTGCCTACTCTTACTGGAGAGAATATGGAGCTAAGATATTTAAATTTAAGCTATTTGAAGTGTACCATAGTTCTTCCATCAATGAAATGGACAGAAGTATGGGGAATATTTGATAGGCCAGGCACCAACTTTTAGTCTCATTCCTGCTGCAGGAACTGCCAGCTCTCATTTTCCATGGACTGCTTGGGATCTGCTATCCTGGACTCCATCCCCAAGTCAATTCTTGCTGCAGTGCCTGAATATTTAGACACTGCATTATAATTTGGCCGTGGTGGACTTCCTTGTGCTGCTTACCCCGCTGCCAAAATATGCATAGCTTTGGCATGTCTTGTGATTTCCCAACCTAATCACTTATTTTCCCCATTTGAAATTTTAAGAAAACACTAACCGTTGGGCACCTTTCCTAAAAGAAGATCTCACATTTTATATAGCCCAGTTTTCTTAGTACCCTCCACCTATTTTCTGCGTATGGCCTTGGGGCTAATTTCACCTTTGGTGAACTATTGATCTAAGAAGTGTACATGGGGATAAGCATGATTCCGTATTTCCAGCCAGCCTACTGTTGGGCTCTGTATTAGTCCCTCTGGATTTTGCAATAAATGAATTCATGCAGGGCAGAATTTCAGCAGTATTTTCAGGCTTCTTCCATTTGAAGTCTGAAATCCTGGACTGCCACAATTCCTGCTCTCTTCCTCAGTCATTTTCCAGTGAAGGAAAATACTGAGCCAAAGATCAAGAACTGGTGAACAACAACTTGGTGCAAATCGCTTTCAACATTCAGTCCCCAAGATAGTCAATAAACATGGAGGACTCTCTGTACCTTGTTGACTTCTTCTTTCCAGTTTGTATTTTCCTTTAAAGAAAAGGACACTGTGCTTTTGTGAAATTCAGCTCCTACAAAAGAATGCTTTGTGCCTGCACAGCTCCAGTGGCAGCAATACGTAACACTAATAACAATGAAGAGCTCATGCTGAGGAGGATCCTTCATTTGCTCACCCGGAGACATTTTTTTCTATTTCTGATCAGCTGGAAAGACAGTGGCAGCATATAGAAGTAGAGGTCTGATGCATCACTCATTATGTGGAGACTAATATAGCTTTATATCTTATTTTAGCTACAGAGGAAGTCCCGAGGCCGTGGGGGATTATCAGAAAAGCAGCAGTATGGAAATGTGTATGGAGGGGGAAGGGGAATGAACAGCTGGAGAGTACTCAGTGCTGGTACTCTATGGGGAAAGCCAAGAGCTCAGCATAAGTGCTGAGATCTCGTTGTGAGCGCGTTGATCTCATAGGGTCAGGCAAAGTGAACACGGGTTGTTAGATGTGGGCCACCGCCAGTGGCGGATTTTATATCCCATAGCGACCAGCATATTTTTGATTTGCGTGCTGTGTAGTGTATCTGGCTGCAGTACCTTTCAATTAATGTATGCACTGGTTTTCTTAAAGCCAGCAGAAAGCCACATTTTGTAATTAATTAGTTTTTTAATATTGTATCAGCATATGAGAAGTGCTTTAATTAGTCCACAACTTTCCTTGAGGGGTAAGGGGTTTTCTACTACTTATTCACACATATTCCATATATTCTTCTAAGTAGGGGAAAATCGTCTTAAAATATTAAGAACTGTTATTGGCTAAACAAGTTCTCTAGCAGAGAAATTAATTACTTCATTGCCTTCTTCAGAAATTCTTTTCAAGTGGATGACCTTGTCGCAAGTCAGTAACCAGAAATGTGGATCAATATGGGAAGCATATATGCAAATTTAGCAGCTGAAAGAAAGCTTCAGTAAGGATAGTTAATTATTTAATTAAAAATGCCATTTTACTTTCTCTCTGCCGTTTCATGTATAATCCCAAATCCGTTCTCCCTCATGGTTTCCATGTTCCTTTGTCTCAGTGAAGCTATCAGCTTTGTTTCAGTACTCCCACATCTCTGCCCCATATGTGAGATGTTCCTTCTTCCCATGTTTTCTTCTAAGGATTTTTCTTTTCCATCTTTAGCTATTGTATGAAACCCTTACCTTTACCCCCACTGAAGTCTAAGATACCTTATGCTCTTCCCTACCTCCTGAAAAAAAAAAAAACATTTCCTTGTTCTTCTCAGGTCTCTCCTTGAAGTGTGTTTGGGACCTGACATTTCCATTCAGCATATAAAAAACCAGTCAGTTTACTGAGGAAGCCACAAGGACACCCGAAAGCTTTGTTCAGGAAAGGTGATGGGAAGTGTTAACAAGGAGGAAAAACACAAAGGCAGAGAAGGGAGGGAAGCAGGGCAGGAAGAAGGGAAGGCCTGTGTGTTTGAAGGTGTGAGATTAGGCTCTGATGGAGAATGGCTCCAGGACTTGCTCTCCCAGATGCTGTGTGTGCCCAACCCTCCCTGCATTCCTAGAGCGCTCCATCTCACATGCACTGCTGTGGGTTTTTCTACACTTCTACTTAATAATTTAACTAGGAAGATCGAGCAACTGCTGCCTGAATTATTGAAGGTGTAATTAAACCGGCAAGAGTTGAAGGGAGCATGCGAACATCTTCTTAGCAAAAAAAAAAAATAAATCTGTTTCACTATGAAATGAAATGTCACAGCTAAATTCAGCTGCTACCTGGAACCTGCTCTCACTCCCTCTGTTAAATAGATGATGCACCAGCGCAGTGGTTGTGGATATGGGTAGTGAGTCTTCAGCAAAACCACCCAGCTGTTTGGAAGATGACTGACTTCTGACACTACAGGGAAAAACATACTCTCATCTTCCACTTCTTTATCGTCTGTAGTAGCAATGGTGGGTCCTGTTTAAAGGCAAGGTCATGACCCTACATACAACTCCGAGTAAATATTGAGCTATTGTATGCAAAAATTCAGCAGCTTCTGTACTGCAAAGATTAATATAGACAGTGAAACTGCTTTCTGGTTGCCTGGAGTTCCTCTGAGGTGGAGATAAGGAGCTCACAGTTTTGTTCTATGTGTAGCAGAGTTCTTTGTGACTTTAGTTGTGACAAAGATATAATTCATCTCGGTAAGATTAGGTCTGATAATGAAGCAAAGGTTGTTTGAGGTAGGATTCCTTTTTGAAAGGCTGTCTAATTTTGACTGCCTTGCTGTATCCTAAACCTGTGGAAATCAGGCTTGCCAGGATTATATTTAGTCTAGTAAATGCTTGCTTTAATTCTAGGATTTGATCATTCCACAGCTGAGAGCCATGTTGTGAAAAAGTTGTGATGGGTGTCTCTATCATTCAAATTATTCCAGCTCCTACTGGACAAAACTGTAAACTAAAAAATGCATCTTTTCCTGCTTTGCCTCCATAAATTTGAGTTTATGACTATAGTTAACAGGAGATGACATTTCCCAGGGAATTAATTTTTTTTTTTTTTTTTCCTACATCATATTTTGCTGCTTATCTGGTTTTGGTTGGATCTTTTTTTGGTTTTGCCATCTTTTTTCATCTGGAGAGGAAGAAAGATTGTATTAATAAGGTACTGATGGTATGACCTTCCCTTCACAAAACATTGGGTCAGAGAAGCAGAACAAGGACCATCCGTTCTGCTTCCCACCCCACCCAAGGTATATAAGGACAAACATCACATTGTCTATGCTAGCAAGGGTTCTGGAAACTTCTTTAAACAGAGAATAAAGTGGAAAAGTTAAACTCATATGAGATTCCTTAGGTTATTTCTGACCAATTGGCAGATCTAAAATTGCCTCTGCAGAGGAAATCTGACCCACAAAAGTCTTGAAAGAAAACACTCTGAGTACTTCAGGCAATTATACAGGTTTCCCCCGCAAAACAAATTATTTCCTCAACTCTCTTCCAAAAGTCTCCTTCCCAGCTTCTTTTGTGATGAGCTTATGGTCTTTACCTCTTCAACCTGAGATAAAACAGAGGCAAGCTGCATTTACATGAGGCACTGGACTTTGTTATATTTCAGCTAGTTACTGTACTACTGACCTCCCTCGCAAAACTAGACAGACTAAACTTCAGTAAAATCATGTACGAGTCTCTACTGAGCCAGCTGCCAAATATATTGCAGGTCAGAAAGGCTGCCAGATTTGGGAGAAGAGCAAGCACTGGGAATAAGAAAACTTGTGTTGAATCATGAAGAAGGGGTAAGCCAAAAAAGGATGCTGAATGGAGTGGGGAGAATGAACACAGAGGAGCTGAAGGCAGATACTGATAGAGACGCAAATCTCTTCCCACTGAGCTGAACTCAGATCCAGCAGCCTGACTGGTGTGTGGAGGTGAAGGCTGGGAAGGTTCCCTTCTACTGTCGTGGAGGCCGGGATGCAGGCACCTCAAGCACGGTTGCCAAAGTGCGCCCTGGCAGATTTTGCAGGAGACCTGCAGCCTTTTGAGGGAGACATTTACAAGAAGCAGCAGCTCCCACTGAGAGACAAACTCGGCATAAGGGAGAGATGCTGTTCTCCACAGAAGCACTCACACCAGCAGCAGGTCTCCCACTGAGCTTTTGTCAGCATGCTAATTTGGGAAAGAAGGATACAGTCTGGCACACCAACCTTGCAAGTTGCTGAACCCTTGATGAAACTGTTGCCAGCTGTAATGAGCAAAGCTTCAGAACTTTCTCCTTTTATCCAGGTTGCATGATCCTGCAGTCACATCTCCAGATCACATTGTGCCTCCAAGAGGGAGAACTCTATCGCAGCCTGCCAGCAGACCTCCAGCTGCTTTCTCTTCTTGCAGACATGCATACACTTGCTAGTTTTTCAGCTTTGGTTGTCCTTAGTGTTTTAGCCCAATTGTCCTTTGTTAGAAAAAGCTAATAATAACTGTACGTGATTTTGTAGGTTATACTGCTCGATGCCTGCTTTTGTCTCCGTCTCTCCCAGTGTGTCCTCAGTGCTGCTTTTGCATTCTGCAGATTGTGGAGTGAGTAAGATGTGGTGTGGATGACCACCTCCGATGCAAGAGAAGTCCCTTGACTGGCCTCCACAGGCTTGAGAGAGGTCTGTTCTAGTCACCTGTTGGAAGCTAAACAAGAAAGCATGTTTAGATAAGCAGGTACTTTTAACCTGTAGCTACGAACTAATGTCTGAGAATTTGGGGATATTCTCTCCCTCCCCCTGGGGACAAAAAACAGATCCCACAGCCAATGTGACTTTCACATCTACTAGAAACCAGTTGCTCAGGACAAAGATAATAACATTCACTTTAAAATTATTTTCTCCTTGAATGAGGAAAGAAAGCAGACTCTTTCAATTCTATTTCAGATATCCAGGGTGGTCTTTCTGCTGCATCCATTTTGTGGGCGCTTACAGAAATATTAATTTAAACCCAAGCTTTATTTTCCTAAAGGAAATAATCCAAAAGAAAACATTTGCCTCTTGTCCCTCTCCCTCTCCTTCTACCCTGCTCAATGAAGATGTATGATGAGTGAGAATAGAGAACATATCCCTTCATCTCCGCTCCCCCCATTCATGCAGTAATATTTTCAAGTCTTAGGTCTCCACTGAGGTTTCATTCTATTTTTAAAAAATGGAAAAAAGGAAAAACAAAATTTAGCTTCCAGCCAGCCCTCCTTCAATACAACAAGGTAGATCTCATCTCTTATCCAGATTCAGTGAACTTTCTCCCATAGGTGCCAGCATCATGAAAACTCAGAAATGCAAAATCAAAACAACTGAGCCAGTTGCTTGTACAGTTTGCATGAAAACTTGTCCTTCTTTGGAAAAAGGAGGAAGGTACTGGGGGGGAGAAGCTGGGGGACAAATAAAGAAAAAGGCATCTTTGCTCTTAGAAAAATTTTATTAGATTTGCAGATATGCAAAGATGTGGAAATAATGTAGTCGTCTGAATCCCTGGTTTAATAATTTATTGTGCTGTGTTTTGTGTTGGGAAAGCAAAACTTTTTATAGGAGAAAAACCAGAATAATGTGTGTGTACCTGCTAATTGCAGGATTTATATGAGGTGTTCTATACTGCCATTTCCCATGTATCCCAGGAAAGTGTGCAGTGGTGCTGCAGGCTTGTCCCTCACTACCTAGGTAACAGTCCTCCCCTTGGGTCTGGAGCAGTGCCTCAAGGGTGAGAAGCAAATTCATCTTCAAGGCCACTCAGGCAGTACCCTCTGCACTGTGGCAGCCAACAGACGCACTAGTCAGCTTAATTTGAGTTATAACAGGAGATCTGTTTGGAAATAAATGGAGACCACTGCTTCTTTGCAGCTTACCCCGCTTCAAGTGGTTGACTTGTTGCCGAAATGGCTGGATGTGTTTGTGGTAACTTCCACAGGAGGCAAACAGATCGATAGCGGCGTCCGTGCCACTGCAACGGAGAGAAATCCCGGTCTGAGCTCAGGAAACTGTGAGTGCCCACCAAGGGGACTGCCCTGTGCTTGCTTATCGAACTGCTGAAGCATTAAGATTTATTCAAGAAGTGACTTGCTTATCAAGAATACTGCACAGGAATGGGGTTGGGTTAAGCCAGAATGGTGGAATCCTAGATTTGAGATCCTGCAGAATTTCTAAAACTGCTCAAAAACTCGGGTGTGGCTGTCTAAATGGGAAATCCACAGGGCTTACCTTTTTTTCAAAGAGATTTTTACAGAGAGACTTCAAATTCAAAACATCCCCAATTAATTAAGTATATATATTAAAGTTTTGAAGATGATGCATTTACCTGTGTTAAGGCTAAACAGAATGGGTTCCCAGGACACCTATAATTTCAGATTCCTATAATAGCAGTATTTGTAATAAAAACTCAGATGATTCCTAAGACCCAGAAGCATTCACTATTGCCTGAACAGTGTTGTAAAAGGGCACAAGCAGCAGGGCACTATTATGTGTGGCTCTCCTAAAAAGGTCTGAATTGACATGTGTTACCTGCTTCTGGATTTGTACTTTTTTTTTGCAGGGTGCTCCTGATTTTTGTCTTGGTTTTGCATTTTTTTAAAGGATTGGCCTAGAAAGACAGAGAAGTCAACCTAGGCAGTTAGTCTGTAATCAGCTGGGAGAGCCAGAGGGAGCTGCAGAGGTAGGGCTTTGCATTTGGGGGTGTTCAGCCTCGAGAAGAGAAGGCTCTGGGGGGACCTGAGAGCAGCCTTTCAAGATATAAAGGAGGCTTATAAGAAAGATAGAGATTTTTTACCAAGGCCTGTAGTGACAGGACAAGGCACAATGGTTTTAAGCTGAAAAAGGGCAGATTTAGATTAGGTACAAGGAAGAAATCGTCCCCTGTGCGGGGGGCGAGGCGCTGGCCCAGGGTGCCCAGAGCAGCTGTGGCTGCCCCCTCCCTGGAAGGGTTCAAGGCCAGGTTGGACGGGGCTGGGAGCCCCCTGGGCTGGGGGAAGGGGGCCCTGCCTGGGGCAGGGAGGTTGGGACTAGAGAATCTTTAAGGTCCCTTCCAACCCAAACCAGTCTGTGGTTTTGCTCCCTTTCCTGTGGGCACCCGGGGACATTTTCCTATGCAGATGAATAACAGAACTTGAGAAAATGTGCATGTGTACTGGAAGTAATAGGAAGTCATCTTTGGAAGGTCCTGTTCTCTGATCCCCAGGTGCTGTTTTGCACAGGCTCCCTGATGTTAAAGGAAATGTAAATTTGGTGGGTTGCAGCTGCCTAAGGACTCCTCCAGCAGAGGGGATTCCTCATGTAGTATATGTTATAGCAGCTGTAGTGACTCCTGTGCCAGCACCGTGCCGGGTTGCTGGATGGCATATGCTTCAAATAGCCTGAAAAAAATCATAAAAAATGAGCAGTGAGTTTGTGTGAGACACGGTTACACACTCTAGGCTTAGTGTGGGGACCTAGTGCTGTGCCATGCACCTGCACGCTCCTGGCTTTGATGTGATGCTTCCTGGGAGTCCCCAGCCTTCAGCTCTCTAGCAGTGCAGGTGAGGGGACAGCCAGCATGTCAGCTGGCTTTTCTGGAGGAGGTTACAGCTCCTGCAGCAGCAGACAGAGGACAAATGTCCTCAGCTCCTAGCTGGAGCTTGAGGCCACCCTGCTGAGCGGTGGCCAGGCCCACGGGGACTGCGTCAACATCAGGCACTGGTTTCCACAGTGCACGAAGAAAATAAATAGAAATTATCACTTGTTTGGAAAACTGTCCGGCAGAAAACAATTTACCCAATCATTCTTAACATTACAATCTCGGAAGCCAGTCTTTGCTGGAATGAAGAAAGAGGCATTCATTTAATAAATTATGAGGAGCAGCCTGACTCGATGCACAGTTTCTTAATAGTCCTTGGCAGTGCTACTGCTTGTGATGATATCCTTAATGTATTTGCTACTGAATAAGTAATAGATTTTCCCAATGCAATTGCATATTCTGCTCAGCTCATTTTTCTTGAATATTCAGGCGTTTGCTGTCAGATTGTAGGGTTATTTCTTTGAAATGACCAATCTTGTAGACTATATTTCTCTTTGGCTTCTATTAATTACTGTGGTGTTATTTGTTTGCAAGAGGAAAATTTAGTCCCTGATGCTGAGAAGCATTTGTGTAATGTTAAGCACAGGCGACATCACATTGATGCTTACAGATATTTGTCTGTGTACAAGGGCTGTGTTGGGTATTTGCACACTAGGCTCGTTAATTTAAGAGGGACCTTTTTTTATTCTTGGAATTGTTTTTGAATGTGGAGCCAGTTCTGCTTGACTGTGTATTATAGAGGAAATTTCAGTCCTTGTGCAAATTAGGATTGCAGTATCTGTTTTCTTTTGTTTGTTGTAAACAACTAGCTCTACTTGAGCGTTAAGTCATGAGTCTGCTCTCTGAGTAAGCTTCACCCAGTAGCTGGCCAGAGGAGGGATCAGCGCTGCATCCTCTCCTCGTAGCCAACAGGTTGTTCACTAGTGCATTCACCTGTGTAGAAGAGCTCAGTTCAAAACCTTCCTCTGTCTGAAAAACTTGACCTCTGTCTCTCAAAGCCCCAGATGCTGCACTCATTCCTGGAGCCTTCTGGCGAACGTCCTAAGTCGCTGGGCAGAAGGAAGCGGTGGTGTCCTCTGCACGCTTCCTTGGCAGCACAGGGGGAGCGGTGCATGGACAGCACACGCCCTGGTTTGAGCCTGGCAGATGAAATCAGCAGATTCACAGTATTTTGTGGCTCACGATGGGGCCTAGACGTATACTAGATACCTTGCGACTCAGTGCTGCAGGCTTTCGGATGGTGGTGCAAACACTTAAGCAGTGGTGTTATGTGAAAACATCTGGGCTGTTGCTGAATACATTAAAGTTGGTCTTGGAAGCAGCCAAGATGTGTTACTGTGGCATTTCACTCTGCTTCTTTTTGGCTTTCTGGAGAAACATTGTATATTGGCCTGGGAGTCCCCACACTTTGCTGTACATCCTCCATTTCTAAGCTCACCTTACTTACAGATAGCTATTATAGATAGCATATGGCATTACTATAGCACACCATCACACACCTACAGGGTTAGTTGTCACTTGAGGGGTGGCTTTGTGAACGGCAGTGACATCTCAGCAGTGTATCTAAGCATCCAAAGCCCCTTGGAAAGCCAGTTTTCCTGCTTCCAAACATCTTTCATTCATTCTTTCAATATGCAGGAGAGCACTTCAAGTGAGAAATACAGTTATTTTCACTGGTTAGTGACTATCAGTCAGCTTTAAGAATCAGGAAAGTTTTGGTCCCTTGTGTAAAACCACAGACAAAACTACTCCCTTTGATTCTGTGCTCTTTTATTGCTCTTTTATGTTGGAGCTGGCTGATGCCTACAAGGAAATTCAGCTAACTTGGGCTCTAAGAGCTAGCAAGGGAGATGCTCACATTCCATATAAATGTGCATCCCATTTGCCTGCTGATGAATTATTTAAATTTCTGCTATTTATGGAAACTGTCAGCACGCTTTGCTTTGCGCTTTGACAGAAGAAGCAAAGGAATCTGAGGGAAGTAACCAACCAAGAGTTAAAATTTTTGAATAGTCACACTGCACTCAGTTGCCTTTTGCTTAGTATTTGGCAGTCCTCAGAGATATTACCTGTTACTATAAATAAAGCACATGCTGCTGGGATAACTGTTCTTCATTTGTCTGGCAAAATGAGCGATTTTTTATTTTACCTTTTAAGTCTGTATTATTAAGGCTTGTGTGTGTATTTGGGCTCTCAGCACAGACAGCTTTTACACTAGTCTCATGTTGCTGTTCCTCCATGTGGTATTTGTACTCAGAGATGGATTTCACATAGTAATGCTGAAAGCTCCCACGCACCACAGAGGAATGCGGACCGGGCTGCTGCTGAGCTGGCAGGCAGACCTGGTGCTGCTCAGAAGCTGGTGAGCCGAGGAGGGTTAGGAAGTGGTTGGTGTGTTCTTTCGGTGACTCCAGATCCCCTGTGCTTTGGTTCACAACCTCTCTCCTAGTCCCGAAGCCATCATCTAAGACAGAGGTTGGCTTAGGGTCGCTGTGGAGCCTTACCTCTATCACCTTAACTCTGCAGCTGTGTAGAGGAACAGATCTGGATGAAAAATACCCAGGGGAGGGGAAAAAATAAAAAGAGATTTCAAAGTGTTCAGGTATCACTGACAGCACAAGGGTGCATGCAGGAAAATGTAGTAGGAGAGAGGATGAAGCTACTTTTTTTGGTGGTGGCAGCCTGTGTTAAGCCAATTTAAAGTGGTTATGGAACTGACCCACTGAGAGATGATATATTTGTCTTTTACATAGTCCTCATGTAGCTTAAAAGTTGTCCTGTAGATAAAAGTAGGCTTAAATGTTTTCCTTTTTATTAATAAAAGCATATATGCCATTAAAAAACAACATCGATAATTTATCTGGAGATAATTCACAGAAGAATGCCTATCTATCTATATAGATACTGATATCTATATATCCCTATCTATCACTTAATGTGTGCAATAATCATCGAGTAGTCTTGCCAGAGGATTAGAAAGTGTTTTGCAATGCTTAATCAATCAGTTCCTGGGAGTATTCAGTATCTCAGTTCTACAGACAAGTCAACTGAGCATGTGTAGAGGATGTTTAAGAGTCTCACCCAAAGACAGCTGAGTCAGACAAACTTCTTCACTAACTTCCCTGGACCTGCCTGAGGCCAAATGATAAGTCAATAGCAGCTAAAAGGACTCACTGAATTGTCCAGATTTCCTATTTCTATTTTCTAGTCCCTAGGCACCTCCCTTCTATGTGTGCCATTAACAGAATGATGGTGTTACAGTGACTATTATTTCTGATGAAGGTCATCTTAACTTCTTAAAAAAGCCTTTACTTCTTTTTTTTTTTTTTTTTTTCAAAAGGCACATAACAATAATAACTTTTCCCTGGGATGAAATTCAGTCTGAGGATAGCTACAACCTTAAATTAGCATACCCATTTCTTCCTAAGTTAAAGAACGCCAAAAAAGCACTTTTGTGGTTTCACATTGTGCACTTAGCACTTGTCTCAAATAACATACAGTGGCTTTGAAAATGTAATTGATAGCGTGAACTCAGCTTTTCTAGTACTGAAATAATGGAGCCTGCCAGTGAATCAAGAAGGAATATTTCCTGCTGGAAAAAACACTCCCCCCCCCCCCCCCCCCCCCCCAGAGGCAAAGGTGCCCATGGACTGCAGCCTAGAGCTCCCCAGGCAGCTTTAAGCAACCACTGCAGCAGGTTGCAACAGTCTGTTAAAACTTTCAATCCTAATCGTGGTATTTGCTGTGTTGGGAAGGATATTTGTGAGCAGTTCTCAGCCCAACGGTTTACTGAAGTTATTGGCTTCTTGCATTTGAAGGTGGTGAGCACAGACATTAGGATTGCGATATGTGACCAAGGGAAAGAGCTGTCACAGCAGTGGTGAGGGTCACCACAATGCCAAGATCACTGTGTGCAGCCCTTACATACCTCAGCGTGCCCTATTGTGCAGTTGCCTATGAACTCACCTCAGCACCTCCGTGAATAGCTGTATGGTTTGGGAAACATTTTCTACAGTCAGTTCTTACATAGACGCTATCTTGCCTCTTTTACGGGATCTCCACTCTTAGCCTAGGAAAGAGAACTTGCTCGCAAAATAAGTAACTAACTTAAAACCAAAGAGCAGAACAATGTAAATGGAAGGTTTCACTCACTTACACACACCAAGCTATTGCTCTGCGATGAAAGACTGGAAGACCGGACTGCTCATCTTTTTTCCTGACTCCTCCAGTGACAACTTGTGTGACCTTTAGGGACCCCTTATTATTTCCAAACCTGTGTGCCTGAAATTTGGTCCAACAGGAGCTGAGCTGGGGCTTACTGATACAAAAGAAACAGTTCGCGTGTGTTTCGGTGGGTGGTGGAGCAGCAGATCCTGGGTGAGTAGTCAGGTTTTTTATCATTATTTCTGAAGTGCAAGCTGAAGATGGAAAGCAGAACACTCGTTTTTGTGCCTAGCTGCAGATGCAGGCACTTACCTTCCCTTAGTTAAATCCAAGAAAAAAATCTTTGTGATTTTACATACTTTTTAGTAAAATATAGAGAAAAATTATCTAAAGTACTCGGAGAGCTGTGGAACTTAACCATGTGACTCCAGAATGCCACTTGCTTGGATGTTTGATCTCATGGAAACTGATATTTTCTCTTATCTTCAGGGATATTGCTTCTGATTTATTCTGGCAGAATATAAAGAGCAGAATTGCCAGAGTATATGAAAGGTCCTAATTTGGGGGTTTGGCTTACTCACTGTGAATAAGGGGACAGAATGTGACATCTGGTGATTGATAACTTCGTTTGCACTATACCATTTCTCAGTGGTATGGCAGTTTTAAAATGCATATACTTTATATTCATAGCTACCCTCAATTTCAAGATTTAATGTAACTAGAATGACTCTCACAGCTGCTTTTGTAAAGCAGCTGAGAGTTCCCGAGATGGAAATATTAGGAAAGAGGTTTTTTTTAAACAGTGACTGGAAATAATCAGTGCCAAAGAGAAGCTTCTGGGATTCTTAATGCTGTTTTGCATATCCAGTGCAGTCTGGTCACCTCACATTGGGGCCAGCTTTGCAAGCAAGCTGAACATACAGAGAAATGAAGTAAAGACACAGGCTCTGGCCTCCTACCTGTCAGCAAAGCCAGGGGGTCCCGTTGCATTAATGAATGAGAGTGATGAAACTCCTAATAATAAAGTGAGGCAGTGGGGGAAAACCAGAACAAAACATGTGACAGACCCATAACAAAAGAAACTCATCATTTGGGAGAAGTGAACGAATGTATTTGGCACGGAGTACCAAATTTGGTGGAGAGGGAGCGGGGCAGGGAGGGTGAAGGGGGACCCACGCTCCGGCCACCCAGTGTTGTGTCCTCCCAGTTCTCCTTCCCTCCTTATCGCTGATCTGCCTGAATAACAAGAAATGAAAATGAAGCTTTCCAACCCCTTTCACACACGGGATCTGCTTTTTTTTTTTTGTGCAGCACTGGGGATAATAGGTGTTGAAGAGTCTGTTAACAACAGAGATTTGTGCACCTAATTACTTCTGCGCTGCACTAAGTGTTTGCCCACAGTGTCAGTGCCCCCCAACCTGTTTTCTAATTAAAACTCACACTCTTTGTGTGTGCCCGCTTTTGTGAGCCTCTCCCCCCTCCGACCCTCCCCTCCCCAAATTCTCTTTCATTCGTATAAAGCGGGAGCTCAGGAAGAGCAGTGACACCGAGCACATTAAGTCCTGACATGCCGTGGCTCTCCGGGGAGCACAGATGGGGGCTTCAGCTGCAGCAGGTGCCGAGAAGACAGATCCCAACTCAGCCAGAGAATTATTGTGCATCATCTGTATGGGCCTATTGTTTAGATGCATCCAGCTCGGTCACACGCTACGCGGGGCAGCGGTGATGCCAAGGGGGGGGGCTAATTCAATCGCTGCTTTTAATTTAGGAAATGAAAAGGATGTTCTCCCATCACTCCCTTCCCAGAATGCAGCACATGCGGATTTCATGACAGACTTCACAGTCAGGATGTGTTTGCAGGAGTGGGGGGAGAAAGGGAGGACGAGCTGATTATTGTGCTTACAAATCTATTTTCTATCCTCTTTCTAAGGGAGCTCTGTTCATTTTGTTGTGGCTAGAGAAAAGAGTCAGGCACTAAGGTTAAACCTACTGCTCCACAAGCTGTAATCCAAACTGCATTTTTGGCAGTGTTAATGAAACTCTGCGTTGCCTGCTGGGCAGCCATCGTGCACTAGGCACAGCAAAAAGCAGAGATGGGGTTTTTCAGCTGACAGAATTCCTTGGGCAAATTGTGAAGACGGTCTTCATCCCGTGTGTCCTGCAGTCCTCAGGGCATCTAGGGATGTCACAGTTATGTCCCTGGCCCTAAGCAAACGGGCCTGGTTTAACCCGCAGGCTCTCCGAGCAGCTCTTTTACAAATCGGCAAATTTATGTGTAAAATGAGAACAGAGGAATCAGCTCACCCATCTGCATCTCTGGAGATGCACGTGCACTCTGTGCTACTGAAGATCCTCACAACAGCAATGTTTTCAGTCCGCTCAGGGGCCAAATGCTGAGTGGACTATTGTCATAGCAAACATGCTTTCTAGACCAAGCTTCAGGGCCCAGGACTCTTACAGACCAGAAAAGAAAGCCAAATAGATTATATTGCCTCATTGTGACCCTTTTTGGGTGAAATGAGGGAAAGAGGGTTAAAA
Source organism: Tyto alba (assembly GCF_018691265.1). NCBI lineage: Eukaryota > Metazoa > Chordata > Aves > Strigiformes > Tytonidae > Tyto > Tyto alba. Next base: position 15,164,594 of record NW_024881322.1, read on the forward strand.
AATTTTAAGCTTGAGAGAGAGGGTGGTGCTGCCAGCATGGCAGGGGAAGAGAAGGGGTATCAGAGTTACATTCCTGCTAGGAGAGGGAATCATAGGGTGTCCAGGAGGAAACAACAGAAGGGGGAAAAAAATCAGGTGAAGGTGTAGATACAAGAAGGTTCTACTTCAGACAGTAATATTAACATTAGTATGCATATAGTGCAGACTGATTATATACTTTATACGTTATATTCTTTACTTATATTTTATACTATATATTTTATTAGTTACTTTAAGCAGTTATATTTATTAAAAACTGCAGGACAAAATAAGATCATTAAAGAATGTTATATTTTTTTCCATAGACTACATCACTGTGAATCTGCTGTTCGTGAATGTCTGTCTTCATTTTGCATTCAGGTATCTCCATGATGAAAACGGTAATTTAAAAGAGGCGACACAAATCTTGCTGCAGGTGAGGGGAACAGTGGAAGAGTGGAGACACTAAGAAATCAGTGCTACTGCAAATATGTCTTTAACTCAGCTGGCCCATACTCTAGTAGGATATAGGGATGTTGTTAGCTTATATGGCAGAGAAGAGAAAAGTATAAACTCCCCAAGTATTAGTCTATTCTATGTAGGTTTTAGAATAGTGTTTTAGAGTGTTTACTTAATCTTGTGATTCTTTTTTAACCCTGGGCTGATATTCTTTTATGGGCTTGTGGCATCAAAGTAATAGCACTTGGCCTATGTTAAGATGATGTTAAGATGTTAAGCCTTCCACTTCCCACTGGAACTGCTCTAATTATACCTGTTAAAGCATTTGGGGAAGAAAAGGGAGAGGAAGGAAAGGGGAAGGAATTAAGTGATTCAGCTGAATTTATGCCATGAGCACTTGTTCTGCCCTCGGCACTGGAGCAGGGAGGTGTGTTAGCCTGGGGGGGGGAGGAGGTCCCCTGCTTCTCTGCTGCCCAGCCCACCCCTTCCTCGGCCAGGACACAGACCTCCTTGATTGCAGGACCTGTTTGAACAACAGGAGCCAAAAGGATCTGTCCTAATGTTGTGTTTGCTTTCAGGATTGCAGGAACACTAGCCAAGAGCCGCGGTCCTGGCCTGTGCCCAGCACAGCCAAAGCTGTAACGCAATTCTCTTCCTTCCTGCAGCAGCAAAGCTAACGGGACCGTTCCCTTTCTGACGCAGTAGAGCTCGTCCCCACCAGCTCCCTTGGAACGGAGGTGGGATTTGGACATCTCCTTGGCTGCCAGAAACGGGCTGTCTACACAAGCCAGCATAAAATTTGCACTGGTGTGGCTGCCAGCAGGGACATTTTGCATCTGTTGGGTGAGGTGTGGCTGTGGGGATGCTGATGTTGTGTTTCTCCTGGCGACATTCCCTTTATTTGCAGACACGAAGGCTGTGAAGGCCTGGCATCCGTGACTGAGCTCACACGCCTGGGTACATCCTTCTCCACCACGGGAGTCATGGTCTGTTCACAGAAAGTGTGCCTGCAGCTTGCTGGCTGCGAGAAGGACTTCTGCTCCTAGCAGGAGTAGACCTTGGTCCCACTGCTTTTTTAAGCAAAGTGATCTAGGGTATTGCCACCTTTTCAATCGCCTCCTGCAGCCCACCTGATCACACTATAGTGTGATTTATGTATTTCCAGTTTAAATGTTCTCCCATTTAAACATGGCACCTCCATAAATAGTCAAGTCATGAACGTTTCAAAATCTTATTCTAATCCAGAAGTGTAATTCCTGATATGGGTTTGCACTGGTCATCTCTATAAATTTCCCTCTGCAGTTGAAGCATCACTGTCACTAATTCTCTGTATCATTGTGTTACCTGATCATGGCTGCAGTAGGTATAAATGAATGTTAATAAATCTGTGTCCCATGGAATACTCTTAAAAGATTTGGCAGAAGGTAGTTCACTGGTTTTTAAGCCTACTGTCTCAGTCTGCATAAATTCACTGCAGAGGGTCATTCTTTTCACCGGACAATTTTTAAGAGTCATTGAATCAAAACAGTTGGTAACCAGCATCCTCCATAACTAACCGGACAGTACAAAACCTGAAGACTGTTTTACACTGGCGAGTCCCACAGTTGCTAACATTGTAGGCCTGCACAAAGAGTAGACAGAGAGTGGGTCAGAGATTTTTCACAAATTCATACCTGGGTAAGATCTTCTAAAGAAGAATTGCAGGCATGGAAAACTGATTCAATCCCTTCATTGCTGTGCCACAACTCATGCACTAAATCTAGTGCAAGGGGAATTAAGATATATGTGAAATATTTCAGGAACTGGGTGGTCTTTGCAAAGGAGGTGGTACTTCTTTTTCTAAATCACTAACTGGAATTGGTCTCACCGTAGAAGCAACCAGATTTGAATAAGTATCTGTGAAATTCAAGGTCAGCCAAAAAAATTAAAAATTAAAAAAATCATTGGTGATTTAAGATAATTGGTTGATGAGCTTACTGGGCTAGTGCCAGTTGCAAAGTCATGGAGATTTTGTGGAAGGATTTGAAAATTATAAAAAAGGAGTAGCATTCTTTGATTTTTTTTCTCAAGTAGAGAAAATTTTCCTCTTAGTGATTATCTACTGTCTTTGGTCCCCTATGGACCAAAGGGTAAGGAGGATGTAATAAATATTACTGGACATATATATCTTTATTTTGAACAGACTGTGTAAGTGAGTAAACCATGTGCACTTGTCTTGAGAGTCATCGGTATTTTCTTGTGGATGGAATGGAACAATGTTATGTGCATTGAAACTTATTTTGGCTTACAGTTTTTATGGAGAAATAAATGACAACTACTAGGTGGAGGAAGGCGATCAGTGGGATTAAACGCCCATACTTTTTCAGGAATAACTCATGCTCTGATTAATCCAGTATAGATAAAGGAACAAGGATGGTTTGATCATGATGAAAAGCAGAGAGCATTGAGGGTAAGAGAGACAAAAGCAAACATCTCCTGAGTTGTTACCCTTGCTGACATGTTATTCAGCAGTGGGGAAGGTTGTAAGGGAGAAGATTGGTTGTTTTAAACAGCCCACTTAGCGATGTGTAATGAAAATTCCCCTAACATAGAGGCACTGCTGTGTAACACTGCAGTACCACAAAATGTTTGGGGTTTGGGTAGCAGTCGTTAATAGTATCCCTCTTGAAAACCTTATACCAGATGTCTGTAGCACAGGAATAAAAGGGCTAATGCACGGTCTCATTCATGGGTCTAGCAAACTGTCACTTTGCTGTGCTTGTACATATTTATAACCAAAACCTCCAAACAGTTTAAGAAAATCCAAACAAAGTCTTTGTAATGAGAAGTGTATGTTTCACCAGAGACTATATATTGTGATGGTATGAATTACACAGGCACTTGGCCAGGAGGAGGTAAAGCTCAGTTAAGAAATTTTTATGGGGTTGAAAGTGACTGTCTGGTAGACCTTTTCTTACACAGTAAAGCCAACTGAAGCAAAGCCGTGTGCCCAGCTGGGGAGCCTGTGTCACCTCTCCTAGCTGGTGACTGGAGTTCATCACTGTCTGACTTTAGAAATGACCTAAGAAGATCTAAAGTTGTGGTCACATTTGATGGGGTGGGGGGGGAAGGAGGAAGATACTTTTTGTTCTTTGCGTTAACATGCTGAGGTGCTGCTTTTAAAAATAAGTGAAAGGCAAAACCAAATTTGGAGACCAGTCAAGAAGTAATCCACTCCTCTTATTGCTGAAAAATAGTTTGTCTACAAGGGAGACTAGTCAGGACAATATTAATTAAACTAGCAAAAGACAAGAGTTCATAATGGAGGCACCAGGAAAATCTTATTAAATGACTTTGGCTATCTGTACAGCATCCCTCCTCAGGATTTGAATTCTTGGTTATGAATGGCATCAGGAGGATTTGAAGGATTGCATTTTCTTACTTCAGATTAGTTTGAGATATTTATGAAGGATTTTAGGTGAACTACTGGTTCTTTTACCACAATGAGAGGCAACTACCAAAACCAGAGCAAGTGTTTTCTGATCCTCAGAGAGATTTCTAACACGCCGTGCCTCTGTAAGCCACACATTTGTGTACAGTGCGCATCCTTACAAGAATACCTCATTGCAGGCCAGGTATATTTTACACTTGCTTGGGAAGACATGGAGATAAGTTTCATTGGCCTGTTTTGACAAACAGGCAATTCCGTCAGCCTTGGGGCTCACGCAGCCCAAATTCCTGTGGATTCCAGTCCTTTGCCTTCCTCTTCAAGTTGTCTCTTTCCTCTCCCCCCATTCCAACAATTCCACCCTGTTCCCTGTCCCCACCAGGAGCCAGGGGACATCTGCTCTGTGCTGCCCCCCTGCCCTGCGCTCTCTTCCCTGCGAGTGAAGGACAGGCACGCTCTGCACTTTCTCCTCAGCAGGTCACTAGTTTTGTTCTGTCATTTTATCCTGATGATGATCCTTCTTCATATATATATATATATATATATTTAAATAATTTATTTGCTTTGGAAATACATATTCCTCTGGGCCAACGGTTCAGAGGCTATTAATGAGGGATGAGTACTGACAGCACAACCGGGGTGCCCACCGGCTGTTGACTGTCACCTAGAAGATAATCTTGATGGGTAAGTGGAAGGTGTTAAATTTGGCAGGGCGTTGTAACACATGGTATTGAGAACCACAGGGATGGGCCTCTGAGCCCACCTGTTTCTTTGTGCAGATTGGACTTATTTATTCTGCATGAGCCCTTGTAGAAAAATAAATCAGTAGCCTCTTTTATTTTAGCTTCCTGAGAGTGTCTGGCTGGGGAGCAGCATCTTCTTCAAGTTGAGAAATTGCCCAAAGGTATCAGGTCATTGTGCTGTTGAGCTCTGTTTTCTGAAAATTTGAAATATTATTCCTTTGTCTATCTACGCTAGTCATGGAATGCAGGTTTTTTGTTTTAATCTGTTGTGTCCTTAAAACATTGGTACCCTCAAGCTTCCATCTGACGCATTTTGTTGAAGTATGCCTTTATTAAAACTTGAAATGCTCTGAAGGGAACAAACCGTGACGGGAAGGTCATATTATGTAAAGTTTTCAAGAAGAGTACAAAATAGTGTCAAAAAATCATAGTATGAATGGAATCAGGACAAAATAAGCTGCTAGTTAGGTGGTGTCAGGGTTTCTAGTGTGATGATATGGTGTCTAAAGGCAACATAAGATTTTTGCTTTTTTTTCCCATGAAAATACCAGAGGTTTTAGGGATGAAGAAATCAAAGGCACTTGAAACCAAACTACAGTGAAACACACTGCACTCCTGTCAGAAATCATCATATGTTGACCATATGACTTCGGATTGTGTGTATGACCACACATTTTGGTTTTTGAAACTGAGTTATCTGGCTCTTTTTTTCAGTAATCATCATAACTTAAAGGGGAATTCTTTTGCACTGCAGAAGTTATGGACTTGCTATATATTGGATTATCTGAAGTGAGATTATTATATACAAATGTAACATTAAAGGGTCTTCATTCTCAGAGATGGAGGAGCAATAGTTTTAATGGGCGGGGCTTGTAGTTGCAATTAATCACTTGATCAGACTTCAGCAAAACATTGTGCTGTGGCTCAAATGAAGGAGTTTGCAGAAACAGTGCCAAGAATAATTGTATTTCTCCACCATCAGATCAAGAGCATTCAGCTGACCTTGTGCCACCATGTATGAATGAACCGTTTTTCTGTTGAAGAAGTAACATATAAAAAGGTTTTGTGGAGTGAGAAGCATAGTTACAGAAGAGTTGATGTGGCGCGGGAAATGTGATTTACTAACTTCTTCAATGCAAGTTTTGTGGTTGGTTGTGCTGTTAGAGTGCAGGGTGGAAAAACTTCTTAAAAAGGCAAAGAGAGCTAAAGTACAAGTGGTATGTGGAGTCTCTAATATTGGACATACCATGCCTGAAAGTGGTGCTGGAAGATGGAAAAAGTGAGCTATAATTCATGACGCAATAAACCTTTACAGTTGTCAGTGCTCAGAAGGGCTGGCATTGTGGTCCTGTTGCCGTTTCCTTACCTTAAAATTAGCAGTATGGAAAGAAAAAATGGGTGCATTCCTAAGAGTTTTTATTCCTGTAGCACCTAGAAATCAAGAAGTGGGACTTTTCATGTTTAACTCTCAACATATAATCTAAGACAGCCCTTCCCTCTAATAATTTACCATATGAACATAAACCAGAAAATGATTGGTAGACCTTGAAAATGGAGGAACACAGCTGCAGAGTCTTAATGTGCTTTCAAAGCATTATCTTTGAGAGTCACAGTAGACCTGCTGATAATGTAGCAAAACCAAACCCAAACCATACTCTGTGAGGAGGCATTTTGGGCAGCGAACCCGACTTCTGGAGCGGGGAAGAAGTGAGATTTGTCAGGAGGTGCCACATCCCTCGCCATCCCTGAAAATCCATCCCAACTCAGTTAAATCATGAGCAACGGAAACCTAGTGACGTGTTGGGGTCCTAATCTCTCATTCTCCTTACCGTTAGCCCCCATCTCTTCTGGTCCAACCTCCTTCCCCTCGCTCCGCCAAACGACCGCAGCCGTGCACATCTACTGCGCTTTCTCGCCCTGCACAGTCTCGTTTTCCCGGCTGCTCTGAACCGTGGTCTGCCTCTCCTAGCCCTCACTTCACTCCTTATTTTAGTGCACTCCTCCACTTCCCACCCCAGGCGGTTTGCTGACCGCCTTTGGACCAGATGGCTCCCTCCTCCCCACTCCTGGGACGCGGGCCACCCGCCCCCGGGAGAGGCGGCGTGCCCGGGCTCTGCTCCACCGCTCGCCTCCCCGCTGCCGTGGGCTTCTGGGAAAGACCGGGTTTGCCCTCGTAATCCTCCGGGAAGATGGCACTCGGGCAGCTTGGCGGGACGCTGGGGCACTGCGTGCTCGGTCGGGAGTGTCATTTTTAGCAATCTGAATTTCTGAAATGGGGTTTTCTTTATGTCTGAAACCTGGCCAGGTTCTCTTCTTTGCCTGACTCAGAAGCCATCTCTGCCAAACCTCAATTTTATCTTTCAAAATAGCAAGTCACCTTAGCATTTCAAAGAAAAAAAAAAAAAAAAAATTCCTCTAATGTCCAAACCAGTTTTTTTTCTAGTATTTTATTTAGAAACAGTTGAACCACTTTGACTGATTTTTTTTTTTTTTTAATAGATAATCAGCCTGAGGCAAACATTCAGCAGTGTCAGTATTACTCCAAATGGATAACGTTTGGCAAAGCCAAAAGCAGCTGTGTCCTATAATGCAAAGTGTCAGTCAGCCTTACGAGGCAATGCTAGAAGCTTTTTATAAAAGAACAGGCCTGAAGAAACATAAACTTCCATGTCATACAGTTCAGGATTTTAGGGGACTGTACAAAGAAGGAGAGATGAACATTATGCCATCTGAATTGAAAAAATAAATTAAAAGCTGCAAAACCATGATGCTTTATATCTGCTTTGTTCTTATTTTACAGGGGCAGCTTGAAATTTCAAAGCTATCCTGCCTGTGACTCTTTTAAAGCTTTTTATTTCCTGAGGCAATTTGGCTACTGAAACTGAGTATGAGGTGCTGTGAGCACTCATGATTTTCAAGAAAAGAAAAAGTTGTCAAGTTTCAGGTTTTAATTAGATAAATTACTTTGTTCCCTCTGCTTAGACACTTGTATGAAGGCCCACATGTTTGGTTAGCAGGTTAATAACACTTCCAGTGTTTGCAGCACAATCCTTAAGGGTGTGTGGTGGGTTTTGTTATTTCATTCCCTCCTGCCTTGCAAGAGGAGCAGGCAATGGGCACCTTAATTTATTAGAATTTTTTTCAAAACACAGCTGTGTTTAAGCCCACCTTCCTAGCCCCAACCAGGAGAATTCATCTTTCCCCTGTCTGAAATACCGTTCTCAACTGAATCATCCTCTGACAAGTGACCCTTAGTAATTAAAATGATGGAAGTTTTCATAGAACACACGCATGAGAGTCTGATAGTCTAATTACAGGTGATGCATTTTAGTAGATTGGGTTCATGCACAGCTACTAAACTCACTGCAAAGTCATTATTTGCTCCAACAGAGCCTCCTCCCCATCCCCCCAATGCAACATTTGCTGTTACAGAGCCTGTTGCCCTTGTACCTGAAGCAAAGGGCTTCCACCCACTTGGCCTGTGTCCTTTTAGAGAAATGACCAGGCTCTTGGTCATGCAAATCGACAGTCCTGACCAGCTGTCCTGGGTTTTGCTGTTGTGGCCATAAAACTGCCATCTGTGTGTCACAGCCCTGACCTCCTGCATGATTTTCACAGCCCTGGGGACTCTGATGGAGTGGCCTATGCCATGGACTTCGGTGCTCAGAAGTTTGCCTGGTTTTTGCTCCTCCCAGAACTGGAGCCCTTGGGCTAATAAAACGTGTGACTTCCTCCTTCAAATCCCACCTCTTTTATATCTTCAGACCATCAGTTTTGGCGTGGCGGATGCTCTGACAAAACATGTGTTACTACTGCTGCCTTCCCCCGTGCCACAGCTTAGTGACACAGCGTCAAAACACAACTGCTGTGGAGAACAAGGTCTGCAAGCATCTTGGCCAATCTTTGCTGTCGTAGTCCCAGAGAATCATAAATGGCTTTCCATCTCCACATACTCCTCCCAAAAAGCAGTTCATTCTGGTTCCGCCCTGGCAGTTGAAATCACAGATGGTGTTTTTAAACCACCTGTTTAAATACAGCTCTGGCAAGCTTCCCCCTTTTCCTGGAAGCCGCGTCATTTATGTTCAGCGTGGTGGCAAGTTTCCTCTCTCCATCCCTCGTCATGTAAGCTCAGAACTGCCAGCACTGCTCTCGTGGCTCCTTCTCCCCAGGACTTTAGTTCAAACGTGTGCAAAATTCCCTGTCCCCTTTCCCAAACAGTGAGACAGAGGAGTAGCCTCCGTGTCGTATAGTTGTGGTTTTGAGAGAGAGCGAGCACATAGCTGGCCCGTGTGAGTACGTGCAGAAGATCTACAGGCCAAGAATTAGATTAGCCCAAGCCTCAGACTAGTAGAATATTTATAAAGTTGAACTTCCTACCTTTCTGTGAATCTGCAATGACTTCCCTTTAGCTAAATGCAGCACCAGTAGTGATACTTTAAATCTGCCTGCACTCTGATCTGCATCCTTATTTTAAAGCATGACATTATTGGCTTAAACTGGACCCGATGCACACTTTCCTCCTCCTTCTTCTCTCCCAGATGGTATTTCTGGACACCTGGTTTCATGGTAATTCTCAGTTTAAATCATGACAAAGATGCTCTAAAATTAGCATCTTTTTTAGGACCCAATCCAGCAATCATTTGCTACCAGGTGTACTGCTTAATACCTTGACAAGTCTCATTTCAGGAAAAAAAAACACCACCTGCAAATGTCTCACAGTTCCATTTTTTTCTGGTGACTCAAAGTGGCACTTATCTTCGAGTGCACAGTCACTAATAAGAGACAGTGCTTTTCTTTTAAAGCACCTGAAATATGCTTTTGCTTCATTTCTGGTTGGAAGGTGGGCTGATGAGAACTACCATCAGCTCTCGTTTGTTATATTGTAAAACTGGTGAAATGAAGCACAGTTTTGCAAATGCACTTGTAACGAAGATATCTTGCATGGTATATTCATAAGGCAAAAGTCAGAGCATCCCTGCATGTGGATATGTATTCATGCCCAGTCCATTCCTTCAAGCCCTATACATCATGCAAAATGAAAGACTTATGTTGCCAAGAAAACCTGCTATAAATACAGAGTGTGTGACAGCAGCTAGTTTGGAGAATTTTGTATGGCCTTTCTGTCTCTTTCTCACAAGTTTTACTGTACATGGATTGCAAGTGGTTTGGAAATAGATGCTCTCCTTGTACCTGAAATGCTTTTTATGGAAAATATGCTCTTATCTGTCTGCACATCACTTTTCATAAATTCTGTATTGGCAGCTTCCCGGCTAGTGAGAATTCATGTTTATACACCCAAGTAGCGCCAGTGGTTAAACACATGGATGTTGAGATATAATGTATGCTCAGAAAATGAGCTGGATTTGCACTGTGGGACTGAGCTGGCTGTAACTCAAGAGCATATATGGTACAACACTGGTCTGCTTAGCGTCAACCCCATACAGGCGCAGCTAAGGAAACCATTTGGCCAGTGTATGCAATTCCAAAGCATAAAGCCAGACTCCTTCTCTCCTTTTGCCAGACAAAACCTGTGAGCCACGGTCTGGTAAAGACCAGCAGATGCTTAAGCCCCCAGGGCCTCAGGCTGGCATCTGAAGCTGCCCCAGGGGAACAAACCAACTATCCCAACCTCCCTCAAAAGCTCAAGTGACCTGTGCCAGGGCAGACTGTGTGTTCAGGTCAGAAGGATGCAGCTTGATAAAGCTGCAGTTCATGGTCTTAACAGCTTCTGTAGCTACCTACAGAAAAATGGTTTTCCCTCAGAGGCAAATTATTTTTTCATCAGCTTCTGTTAAGCCTTTTTTTTTTTTTTTTTTATTCAGTTCCAGTTGTTCCTTGAACAGAAATGAAACGGCCAAAGCAATTGTATATATTTAACAGTAATCCCAAGTGAAGGAAATTCTTTGCTTTTCATCCCTGTGCAAGAAATGGATGTGGGGACTCTTCCACATTCCTCATCTCAGCCTCTTCCCCTCACCCATGTGTTTTTGTTGCATTTTGCAAGAATCTGCTTTTCAGATTCCTCCATGAATTTGGCTCTTGATGCTGTAGCGAAATCTATGCAGGCAGACCCTGCTAGTTCAAGGAGTCCCTTTAAAATCAACAAGTCTGGATGCGAAAACATGAGCACATCTGTGCAGACTAACATGGAAAGTGGGGACCTTCCTTACTTTCATATCTAACAGATCCGTGGGCAAGATTTCCTGTAATCTTGCATCTGCTTATGTTACATCTGCTCAAGACAACTTATTTTTATAAGAAACAGTACAATAGTCTCCTTATTACAACAGGGCAGGTGGGCTTAGTCTGTTCATGTCAAGGTGTGTTTTGTATGGAGAAGTCAATGGAATGGTGAAGGATAAGGATAAGGATAAGGATAAGGATAAGGATAAGGATAAGGATAAGGATAAGGATAAGGATAAGGATAAGGATAAGGATAAGGGTAAGGATGCATGCTTTGTGTTTCTGCCAGGTTTTTGGGTTTGGGTTTGGGTTTGCTGTTGGGTCTTGTACAAGTTTGTGTGTTCCTGAGTGTGGGGATGCAGAGAGAAAAGAGCTAGGCGATGTCATAGCACATAGCCAGGACAATTTAAAAGAGAAGATAGGGACTTATTTAGACAAATAGGGAAGGGACAGAGCAATCAAATGGCTTGTTTAGTATAATGTAGAAAGCTGTTGTAGCAGGAACTGAAAACAAATCTCCTGTGTCACCGTTTAAAACTTTTTGAAGATCAGCTAATTTCTAAGTAAAATAGAAGCAAAGTTAGATTTTAGTTTAATAGTCTGTAATACCATACATTTATGACTGTATTAAAACACTCAGAAAATTACAAACTATGAAAGGAAAGGCAGAAGGGGAAAAACATCTTCAAATTTTTCTATTAAAAGTACCTGAATCTACGAAATTGAAATTTTGATTTAATGGGCTTTAAACACAATAATAGAATATTGAAATGATTTAATCCCATCCAGCAACTAACTATAACCAATATAGAGCTAACAGTAACTATAACTAACTATAGCTAACAACTAACCAAATAACTATATAACAGCAACTAACCAACCACTCGCTCACTCCTCCCCCCTCCCACTGGGATGGGGAGGAGAATTGGGGAAAAAAAAAAGTAAAATTCATGGGTTGAGATAAGAACAGTTTAATAACTAAAATAAAATATATTAATAGCAATAATAATAAAAGTAATAAAATATAATAATAATAGTAATGAAAAGGAATGTAACAAAAAGAGGGAGAAATAAAACCCAAGCAAAGACCAGTGTTGCACAAGGCAATCTCTCACTCACCACCCGCTGGCCGATGCCCCGGCAGCGATCGGCCCCTCCCAGCCAACTCCCCCCAGTTTCTGTACCGGCCATGATGCCCTATGGCATGGAACCGCCCTTGGGCAGTTGGGGTCAGCTCTCCTGGCCACGCTCCCTCCCGGCTTCTTGTGCACCTCCTCGCTGGCAGAGCACGGGAAACTGAGGATCCCTAACTATGGGTAAGCACTACTCAGCGACAGCGAAAACATCCGTGTGTTATCAGTGTTATTCCCACACTGAGTCCCAAACACACTGTGCCAGCTACTAGGAAGAAAACTAAATCTATCCCAGCCGAAACCAGGACAAATATAAAACCTGGTCTTTGAGGCTGCCATTTTGAATGGAACTCATGGTGGAATGAGTTAAAAAATTTTAATGTCTGACTGGTCCAGGAGGAATTGAGGACCACCTTCTCGTTTCCAGTGCTGAAATCCCTTTTCTCCAAAATGTGCACTGCAAAATTTTGTATGTAGCAGCCTTGTAGGACAGGAATTGGAGGGGAATCAAGACAACTATTATGGATAGCCTAGTAAGATTCATGTTTGCAAGATATGATTGATCATGCTGTACATGAGACGGGGAGTGAGAAACCTCTGGTCTCCAGCAATGTCAATATACTGCTTTTTATGAGTATTCTCATCGTTCCCAGGAGGCAGAGATGGAAAAGAACTTGGCATTTTGATTAAAAAATAATCTGCGATATGAAAACCCTTGGCATACCTACTGAGATAGTGCCAGGCTTTCATGCTGCAGTGAACTACAAATAATCCTCGTTGATGTGATCCGGGTCAAGCTGCAGCCTCACACCCTTCCCGGGTGTGTGGGACCAATTGAGATGCTGACGAGATGCTCACTCTCTGTTCATCGCCATTGCTTGCTGTGATGTATGAGCTGCTTCACGCTGATGGAGGGAGTGCAAGGACACTGCTGCATGAGCTTGTCTCTACTCTTATCACTCAGGCACCGTGGGGGCTATATCTTTCTCAGAAGAGTGAAGGCTAGGAGCACAGGCCATGAACTTGTAGGTGGCAGCTCAAAAACACACAGACACTTTGTAGGTACGTGTGCCTCGGTGTATTGCTGATGGCTGAAAACAAGCTCGCTCCAGCTTAATGGGAGAGGAAGACAGGAGAAATCCCCCTCTGCTTTTGCACAGAAGAATGACAATGTGCCTGCTGACAGTATTTGTACAGAAACCACCTTCTGGACTCAGGAGATAGGGCATGGAGCACAGACCCTTCCTTCACACTTCCCTTTCTGGCTGTTCTCCTGATAACCTCTGCCTCAACATAAAGGCGAATACAAATACATAGCAAGTACATGTGAACTGATACCCTTCAACGTGTATCGGTCACTGAGTAAAACTCTGTGCTAGGCATTTTCTTCCTACCCCTGAAAGCTGCTGTGCTGCTTAAGAGGGTGAAAGCGGGAATGTGAGACTGTTTTATTGAAGGAAATGGCTGATACCCTAAGCTTTGGAATGTATTGATTTTATATGTGTCTGTATCATTCTCTATGATTTTTAATAAATAATGAGAACCTAGTTATCATATTACCATATACCATTACTGATGACACAATCTCCAGTATTAAATGCCTATGTTCATATATGTGCACAGGCATTCATGTTTTACTGGTGAACACTGCTGTTCCCACAGTCAGTTGCCATGGCATTGCATGCCTATATTAATAACGTAGGTTAATAGGTTGAGGAATGTAGCTGCACATGCTCACAGTTGCAAATAAAACATTTAGACATTGGACTTTAATTACAAACAATAATTTACCATTTCCTGGCCTTTTGGTAGAGAACTTAAAAATCTTTGTGCTTTTTAGGAAGCCTTTTAGGTAGGGCCCAATGAGCACAAAAAAATGCATTAAGGATACCAGTGGCACCTTGTGATAGGAAGATGCAGATGTGTTTATGGTTTAGGGGTTTAGGTGTGTTTATAGTTTGGTGGGGTAGGAGATGAAGGCAGGATCTTGGTGAAGGGATTTGCCTGGAATTACATAGCAAATTTTATTCTGAAGGTGAAAATAGAAGACAAATGCCTGCCATCCAGTCTGAAAATTGCAAGTCTATCTCTTTTTTTTTTTTTTTCAACTGAGTATACTACTAATTTGTCCACAAACTAGGATGTTTCTGTCTTTGGCTGAAACAGAGCGCCCTACAGAAAATGGAAAATGAGTCATCACTGTGTCACTTGAAGACTGAAGAGAACCGTGTTCACCTGATGAGCAGAAATTCACTTCTGTGACTGATTCATAAAGTCTTTTGTTACATATTTCTTTGATCTTGAAAAGGGTAAATCTGCAAGTGTCTGTGCTGCAATTAATCTGTTTGAATTCAGGATTAATTGGTTGGGCCAAAAGAACCTTCTGGATCACAGAGCATCCAGAAATGTCTCGTCAGTATATTTGACATTTAAATCCTGAGTCTTGTTTATGTTTTAACACTTAGAGGGGCAGTGTCAGTACAGCCTTGAAAAATTCAAAGGTATTCCATGAGATTTTGTAAGCAGTAGGCAAATATTTTCTGGTCATCAGATATCTTTAGCCAGCTTGAGAAGTTAAATGCTTTTAGGACAATCTTACACAGGCTATTTGGGGTTTTCTGCATTGAAGTTCAGCTCTAGATCTAGTTATGTTTACTTTGAAAGTATTACAAATACTACTTTTATTTTATTTTGCTATGAGGTATAAGCAGCAAGACTCAATTTTGGATCCAAGCTTCTCCACAGCTTTATCCTGACACCCCCGATGGACAGTTTTTAGGACATTTTCCATCCCACAAGGATAAACTTTACCCTTTTCTAGTTTCCTGAGCTGGTATCTCCTTCACTCCCAAAAAACTTACCTGGGAGAAGTTCAGATAGGACAGTGGTGATAATGAATGTGCTCAACGTGCCTTGGAAGGTACTTTTTGCCTTCCAGGATCATGTTTATAATAAGTTAAAAGCAGCCTTGGTTTAAAGTAGCAGTAAAGTCTCTCAGCAGCTTGTACAGTCTCTGCTCCATTAGTTTTCTCTCCTGATACTGGCCCCCAGAACCACCCCCCATCACTACCTCTGTATCTATTACCAACAGCTTTTTCCAACTGATTATAGCCTGAAATCAGCACGTGATTTGATGAGTCCTGCAGCTGCTTACATTATAAGCAGACAAATTTGCCCGCCCATCACTAATTTTTATGAAATACCAATGAAATAAAAGTAGTTACCAAAGAAGAGAAGACCAAGAAAATAATTCCTCCCCCTTTCATATTAGAGCAGAAGACTGTTTTGACTTGGCATGGCTCACAGCATCAGAGGGTGATATTTCTGATGGCTTACCCAGCAAATTAACAACAGATGAACATAAGCTGTCAGTGAAATAACCACCTGGTTGGTTGTTCAGAGGTAAAGTGTTGGGAGTTGATGTCTACTGCTTGGGCATCTGTCATGGAGGACATTAAGCTCCACAGGGATGGTACCGCCTTGCTGGTTTGCAGTAAGTAAAGAGGATGCTCCTGTACTTCTCATTCTCTTCTCCTCTGCATCCATCCTGCAACTCAGCTTCCACACCGAAGGAAAAGTGGCTGCAGCAAAGAGCAGAGAACAACATGGAGGTCTGGAGAATGCCACTTCGCAGGCTATTTTTTCCCTAGTCCCAGAAACTATTTCACAGTGCAGCTGAATTAGCTTTATGGGAAATATAACTTTTTGCTTATGGAAGGAAAGATATGTCTTTTTCGTGTCTTCTTTAGCCTTTGTCATAAACGTGATGCTGTGTGGACAGAAATTGTGCTCATAAGCCCTGTGTACAATCAGGTATTCGAACACTGTCCTCTCCATTCTTGTAGTGGCTCCTGCTAGTGTTGGCTGCCGACAAGATGCGCGTAAGGCAATTTCTCAACTGTTCAGGGATACTGTCAGCAAAGGATAACATTGCTTACGGGACAGCAAAAATAAAAGTTACAATGCCTGACCAAAAGTTGCCATCTCAGAGAGGAAAACTGCGGTGCAATCTGTCAAGCAGATGGATGATAATTTTGTGTGGTGTTGTGTTTAAAAGAAAAGAGTTATTTAATTAACCAAAGACGTTGTTCCTGCTAACAGATGTAAGGATAACAGTGGCTGTCATGTTTGAGTTCTGTTCCCACTCCTTCTAACACTGCAGTTTCTGAATAGAAAAGTGAAACCAAACCTGCACCAGTAATAGTAGCTGCTTTTTTTTTCAAATGGAAAATGTTGCTTAAACTTCAGGCAGTTTATGAAAGAGATAAACATAATTTTAAATACCTAAGACATTTATGAAAATAAATTCCTTTAAAATCTTTTCTGTTGGAAGCATCCAATATGTATGGCACAATGCTCTGCCAAGAGAGGTAAAGAGGTGATGTGAAGATTATATCTGCTTGGGTGGGAGACACTTTATTTAATTGGTACATAGTATAGAAGGGAAAAATGAAAATAAATTAATAAAAGATAATGGAGATTGAGATTCTGTAAGATTTCTTAACCCTGAAGTAGCTTTTGAAAGAGAGTAAAGAAACCCTGGTGTCTGAGTATATGCACTATTAAAAAAAATTCAGCATTGCCAGGATTGGGAAAGAGGTGATCAGTAAAGAGAGATTTCTGTGATTATTTGTTAAGGAAATGAACTGTCAGGTAGTCCTCATGGCAGGAGTACACTGCCTGAGAGCTAGGAGAGCAGGAGCATATTAATTTTCTCTTTTTTTCAGCCTATGACTTCTTGACTGTTTTCATTCTATGTCTCTTCATGTTATGAACATCAGTTTCCAGTGCTTGGATAGGATCAGCTGGGAGCACGATTATGGACAATGTTGCAAAACAGCTTTCTGCCCTCCATGTGCAAGATCTGCTTCCAGTACTTTTTTGCTTGGCTGTTCTTGACAGATGCAAAAGTGGCATTTTTTTTTGCCTTTGAAATCTTCTAACGCACCAGACATGAGGAAAAGAAATACTCCACATACCTAGCAGGTCTTTGTGTGCCTTGGCTTAGCGGCTGATAGCCACACCAACATATGTATTTCTGCAGTGCTATTATAATTTACATAGTGTCTTTTCCAGCGAAGACCCCAGAGACCAGGAGAGCCAACAAAGTCAGAAGCTTGGGTGAGACTTTTTGTAATGAAGAAGTATTTCTTTCTCTGCAAGGGTGAGTGTTTGGTGGGGGTAAGAGGTAACGTGATATTTTGTCCGTTTCTTGGTGGTGTGTTTGACCGCAAATTGTAAATTACAGGGTTTGGGCTGTAGTCTGCAGTCTGCTTGGAGACTGCATGTCCTCAACAGGGCAGGCATTTTGCAACCTGTGGTGAAAAGGAAAGTATTCAGCACACTGTTTGCCAGGACTGAGGAGGAAAACAGGCTGACCCAGGCAAAAGGATGAAAACTCCAAGAAGCCCATGAGCAAATGAGAGCTGTGGGGGAATGGAAGGATTTGTTCTTTTTCTTGTTCCTACTTTCAAAGACATGGGGAACCCAGCGGGGGATGATAATCACTCCTAAAATAGCACTGAAAAAGCCTGGAGTGCTGCAGGGACACCAGAAATGGCGGGGAGCTGGGGCTGTAGGTGGTCCATTGCTGTTGAAGGGGACTATCCGTGGATGAATCCTCAGCTGGCAGAAGACATGAGAAAGCTTAGAAGGGAGGCCTCATGCCTTCACGCTGATACCTGGAGGAGAGGGTGAGCTGCCAACACAAGCCAAAACTTGTAAATACCTGCTAGATAACACAGCAGAGACTGGTCCATGGAAACAAGGAATGAAAGAAATAGGCAAAGGGAGAGAAAGGTTGACGGGTGAGAATGAGAGATGTGGAGCAGGCGTTCCCCAGGGTAAAGCCAAAAGCCAAAGTTAAAGTTTTCAAGTAAGGAGATATGGTGTATGTGTGTATGTATTATATCCTGGGAATTGCATGGCCCCCAAGCTTCTCTCTTCCCCTGCTGAAGGAAAACTGCTGCTGGGATAGAGATTAATAGCAACAGTTCCTCAGACTTGTGCTATATATAGCAGAGCTCAAAAACATCTTCCTACACCTCTGCCTGCCAGCCAGACACATCATTTCTACTGAAACGGTGACAATACAGAGGTGGATGAACACAGTAAGAGGTGAAGTTACCACAGCCTTTTATGAGTACCCCAGCCTGTCCCCGCTCTGTGTGGCATCACTCCTGTCCTCTCTGCATCCCTTGCTGCCAGGCCCACAGGGTGCTGGGGTGCCCACAGAGACGGATGCGGGGCTAGGGGTCAGGCATGCTGCTGGCAGAGGCTGCCGGGCACCATCCTGCCAAACATGTTTACCATGAGGTCCCTCCTAGTCTGGGTGGTCTGAGAGGCAGATCTATCCTATGATCAGAAAAGAGCGGATTGCCAGGGAACCCATTTTGCCAAAGCTCCTCAGTTAGTCAAGGTAGTGAAGGTGAGGGCTAGCTAGGAGGACAGCCAGAAGGTCCTCAAAGCTCAGCAATGAAAGGCAGAGGAAATTCAATACAAAGGAAAGTAAAGGAATCCTAACTTTATGCATAAAAAAAATGGTTCTGGATTTTTATTATTCCGGATAATGGTGTGATTTTAACAGACAGCCCTGTCAAAATGGCCGTTCAGTGCTCAGTAGTGACTCAACCAGCAAAATCCAAATGTTTCTTCATCAAAAAGGCTTGGAGAACAAAACATCAGGTAATAATTATGCCCTCTAGAAATATGTAATATCTGTGTCTCCAGAATATCATGTGAAGTTCTGGCTCAGTCAGATTTTATCCTTGTGCCTTTTAATTGAAACTTCCTGCAGAAATAGATCTATCTTCCTTGATAAACAACTTACTTCCCGCCCCCCTCCTTCCTCAGTCTGAGTATTCTCTTTCAATATAACAAAATGGTACAAATGCTCCTTTTTTTATTCAGAAGTCAAACGTCTATCTTAAGAAGTAAAAGCTTTCTTGGCTGGGATAATGAAATCTAATGTCCAATCATGTGAACAGTTACTACACCAGGATGGGTGTTGTGTACTAGGACCGGATCCCCCAAGCTGTTGGCTAGTACCAACAGGTAGAAACAACAGCTACAAGAATGATAGCTTGCTTCAGGCTCATTAGGGAGAAAAATGGCTTTGTTTTCAGAACCGTGATAATCTACATAAGCATCTCAGTCGGGTTTTTATAATCTCTTTTTCTTGTGCTCTAAGCTGCTTTGGATATTGAGCATCTATTTAGTAGCTTTCTAATATATTCTATTCTGAAAGGTCATAGAAGATTTGGAGTGATTGCTTGCCCTTCTTTGAACCCACAGACTGCATTTTAAAGTAGGAGAGTGAAAATGCGATGTATGGGTTTTTAACTCTGCAGTTTAACCCAAATGAAGTAAAAAGTTTGACTTAACAAAAGGAGTCAGAGTTAGACATTCCCAGAAGAGTGTGTACTTTCTTGTTCTTGGGGTTTTAGAAGTTGAATCCTTGAGGGAGGGAACACTACAGTCAAGTTCTTTTCCCAAGAGACCAAATGCTGCCTTATCTTCTGAATTTTTCTTAAGATTTTAAAGCACCAGCTGCTATCTTAATCTTTTTTGCCACTTGAGCTAATGATAAGTAGTATAACGAAAGCAGTGAATCATTCACGCAGTTTTTCAGAAAGCCTGTAGTTATTTCATGAATTTCTGGATTTATTAATTTCATAGTTGCTTCTCCTGCTACAAGTACTAATTTAAAAGAACTACAGTTAAATTGGGACATAGAGCCAGCCTGTTTTCCGTGGAGTTCAGTTGAGAAACCTGTCATCTTTAGGAAAAAACTTGGGAAATTACTATTGTAAAAGATAATTTGATGCAAGATTTTTTCAACATGGTAATACAGTGAAAGGATATTGAAGTAAAAATTAAATTAACCTAATAGAATCAAGCTTGAGTATTTTCAAGAAATCATTTTACCATTTCAAAACAGCTCCCACTTTGTACGTCAGAAGCAGGCAACAGTGCCTCTTGCATTTGATGTCTGTTTCTGAAGAGAATACCAAACACTAAGTGTCTGTAGATCTTCTTTTCTCAAAGATCAAGCACCACGCAGGCTGTAGTAAACTCTATAATTTGCTGGATACTGAAATGGAATTTGAAAGCTTTTAAGAATCTGGTCTGATGCTACAGACATTTGGGAACTCTGCTAGAGACCTCACTACAGGCAGGATTGGCCTACAAGTAGTGTTTTCCTGTCTTAAATAGCCTTATTGCATAATCTTCTAGAAGTGATTTAACATCTATCCCTTTCTTGCAAGGAGAAAATTAAGCTCCTTGCTCATGGGTGTCTTGTAAAAGCTGAACCTTATCCAGGATTTACAAGTATTCCTGAAATCTCAGATGGTATATGAAAAGTGAAGTGAAAAATGCTCATCAACTTGAAATACTCTAAGGGGGCAGGCTCCACTCATTGAGTTTCAGTAGGCATTTCCTGGGTTTTGTCCAGAACTGTTGACTGTTGCTCAGTATTTTCTGTGGGTGTATACTTGTATCCTTGTTACAAAGGGAACAGCATGGATCCCAAATCAAGTCTCATTTTACTCATGAGCACACTCAGGCATGGAAAGACGTGTGTTACCTGAGGTCATGCAGAAAGTCTGATGTCCATGAGCTCAGATCTCAGTCTTCTGTTCCAAGATTAATAGCTTGTTCCTTCTCCAAGGAAATGAGAAACGGGCCACTTTTATGACTGAGGAAGAGGAACAAGTCCAATCATTTTTCCCTGCTCCTATTTTCCCTTTTTCCTAATGTAGTAAAAGCGGATTGTGGGGCTGTTCAATTTTTTTCTTCTCTGTAACTTAATATTTGTTGTCTAATCCTGCAAATGCTTACTGACACGAGCAAGACACAATCAAATCATTTAACCACTCTGCCTACAAGTAGGGAGGTTTGTATTTGCCTGACTTCTCTATGCGATTAGTCTGGAAGAGTGACTTTAAGTGTAGGTTTCAGTCCTCTGTTAGCATGCCAGGGTCACTCTGGATCTGAAATGGTGACATCTACGTTGCACAGCAGAGATGACTTGGACAAGTAACTGCCTTTAGATATAAGGGGTGCAGTCATACTGTGCAGGTGATCATTAAGAGCATCTACCCCTGGAGTGGAACTGAGGTCAGGATTTTGTATATCCTAGCGTCAGGACCATGGTGGTGCAGCTGGGCATGCTGCTGCAGGACTTACCTAGACTTCTGTGCAGTTTTTGGTATCCCCACAGCTGTCCCTGTTTCAAAAACGTGGCTGCTCCTTCCCTTTGGCAGTTGTTCTGTCAAGTGGAAGAGAGCTGCGGGGGGTTTGGTGTGGCCCCCGCCATGCAGAGGGCCTCACAGCACGGGCCTCCCGCTGCCGAAATCGTGCTCCTCCCCAACTCAACCAGGCACCAACACCGCTCCTCGGCAGGCCATTGGCTCTTTGTTGGTTCAACGTATGTTTCTCCCACTCTATTTTCAGTCAAGCAAGTTATAGGCATATCGTTTCTAAAAGAGCTCTGGAAAACTTCCGTGGGCTTCCTCGGCAGGAGGTGTGGGCCTCCGCAATCACTGTTTCAGAGTGATAGTGCAATTGGAAAACGATATTGTGACTTGGATTACACCTCGTTGGTTATTAAGATGCATTTAGAGTATAATTACTGAGGGGAATTGCATGGCTTCTTGTCTTTCACAGAATAACCCTAAGGAGGGAACCTCTACCTTATTGTGAAATCTAGGAAAGCAATAGTGAACAAGGGCAGGGAGAAGAGAACTTGATTATTTAAAAAATGTGCATGTTTCAGAATCCACACTTAGCCACCGTAGGAGTTGTGGTGAAGATGCCAGCTTCTGAGACATATGAATATGGTGAGATTTATACCCAGGAGAGCTGATAACAGCAATAGTTTAAAAATCAAATCAAAGAGGGCATTAGGAAACCAGGCACAATGGGATAAAAAGACAGAGTGGAGGAGATCCTTAGCATCAGTTTCTTTTCAGTGCTTGAATTGGATAAAGACTAAATATACTCAGGTTTTTGGAAACCTAAAACTGTCCTGTTAACTTGCAGCAGTTTTTGTTTTAACTTGGTGAGAAAAAACTGCTAGCAGGTTCTAATAACTGAATACTCTAAAGCAGCAGATTTGGTCTCATGCTCTGCTTATCAGTTATATATATGTAAGATATACAAGATGAAGAAAATTAGCAAAAGTATGTTTGTGGAGGTTGGATTTAAAAATTAATAAATAACCATATTTTAAAGAATAATCCAGCATGCCTTATGCTTTGGGAAGGGAAAAGGCTTCCCTCTTGGGTGGTGTGATCAGGAATGTGCAGGTGTTTATGGATGCAATGCAATTTGAATGTAAAGTTATTTGGAAGTTCTGGCAAAGACCCCATGACCCCAGAGGATCACCTGAAGAGGTCACCCTTCTATGGACATTACTGAGTCTTGCTGGATACTTTCTCTTCTGTTTTGACAGCTCCTTATTGCAGGACACTCAAAAATTAAACTGATATTGCCATACCTATGTATTATAGTATTCTGGTAATTCCCGTGAAAGCAACTGAATTATTGCAGTTTGAAACCATTCTCAGTTTTCAGATTTAAGAATATTAATCTACTTGGAAGAAGAAAATACTGCTCCCCAGGAAGTGAGATGCACTTTATTTTATATAAGTGAAAGGCATACAGATGCTATAACACTGCATTTCTTTTTTTTATCTCTAAATACTCACACAAATAAGAGGAGAGAGTCTCTGCCCAAGCAGAGTTCAATAGCAAAAACCAGCTCTGACTCAGATTCCTCTATCTTATTTCAGATTCAGGGCTTTTTACATTTTTAATTTGTTTTCCTTAATGAAGCAATTGTAGCAGCAGCCAGAGATACCATTTCGGATCAGATGTGCTAAATCCTGTACAGTAGCTTGTGGAGCAACAATTTATCAGAGCTGAATTTACTGGGGTAACTCATGTACAAAACTTGAAGTTGGGGCCTTATTTCTCATCCGTATCAAGCAGAGTTGCAGGCAGGTTTCAGGCTAAACTCACTCCTGGGGGTTCTCCTTGCTGACTTGGGCAGCCTCCACAGCTGCGGTGAGGACTAAGTCTGCCAGTGGACTTGTTGCATCAACACCTCAAAGGCGTGGGGATGGGACAGAGCATCCAGTGTTGGTACAGAGGGGATCCCACAGTCTCCCCCTCAAAATCCCGGGACATCCACGGAGTGTAATATAAGGGCTGACTTAGGGCAGAAAATCTCAGCTGTTGCTTGCAGGGAAGCATCTGGAAGTGGACCGAGTGCTTGTTGAGTAGGCTGTGAAATGCTCCTGCTGTTCTTTCCACCAAGGGTGCAGAGATTAGGAAATCCCAGGAGTAGCCCTGGGGTTGGGTAAGAAAGGGAGATGGCAACAGGGTAGGAAAGAGCCTAGTGTTTGTTCTTTACTAAGTGTTTCTGTGAGAAGCTTGCTAATCTTTGGGGGAAGGAAAGGTGTGCTTTCTTCTGATGAAACACAAGTGTAATGTCTAGAGTTGAGAAGGAAGGGGAATATTTCCAGGAAATCTAATTAAACACCAAAAGGCTCACCAGCAGTAGTTTCTCTGTCTTCCTTTCAGATAGTACTTTGATAATCATATTTCAATTTCACTTCTGAATCAAGCATTCATGAAAACTGAGTCAGCCCCAGAAATCATGAGTGAGTTTAAAAATACACATACTTTTCCTCCTTTTTTGGTTGACTTTGCTTTTCAGACCATAAATCATATTCATTTGGCTTGTCCTGTCTTCTCTCCCTTGCAAATAAGGGGGGTGTGAAGGAAATAATCCCTTAAATAAAAACAGAAAACTGATATTTTCACAGCAAAAGCTGCATCTTTAAGAAAAACCGCAAATATTGAAGACTTTGAAAAATATAAGACCTGGGAACACAGATATTAACTGTCCCCCTACATTCACATTTACAGCTTCAAGTCTAGAATGGGAAAACTGTCCAGGTGAGTTAGCATGAGTACAAACTGCATGGTTAAGGGCAGGATTAGTCTTTGCTAGACTTCTGTGTCTGTGAAATTCCACAGAACTGTGAAAAACTAAGATCTGAGACAGAAAATGTTGGACTGAAAGAAGGCAGTATAATTTTTTCAGCTACCTTTGAAATACATGATATGTAGGAGTTGCACTTGGCTTTTTAAATAGATCTTATATCTACTTAAAGGCAAGCTGGAAGGAGATTTAGAAGCTATTTTTAAAACAAGTTTTTTTCTTACCATCTTATGAATTGTTGGCCACCTAGTCACATCTGCTTCTGGGCCACAGGGGAGGCTTTCTGAGGCTGCTGGCACTCTCCACACATCTACCTCTGCTCGGCCGTGGGAAACACTGTGTTGTCTGGATGGAGACTTTAAGCTTAAGCTTTAAGAAGGGAAATCTCAAATGCCTCGGGGGCTTTGTGTACCTAAATACCTCTGCTTCTTTCTTTTAGCTGTTCATTCGGATACCTCTAAAGTTTATACTGTGTTCCAAGGCCCTGGGTTTTATTCTTAAAGACTTCTGGCCATCATTTACGTCTGTTATACTTGCAGTCAAGAACAGCTCTTAAAATTCATGTGCATGGATAATTTATAATCTAAATTTTCAGAATTAAATTCATAATTCTCAAATCTTGACAGTATTTTTGAATGTTTCATTTAGAAATACTTCGACCTTCTATTTTATTTAAATAGGCAATGTTCCCCACTATTTTTCTGTAGGGAAGAAAACAGAATAGAAAATAGAAAAGGGATCTTTGATATCTGGCTAAACTTTCTGGACTTCTTTTGAATCAAAATGTGCACTTCTAATTTCTAAAACACAGTAAGCTACACAAATATATTTCTTTTTCTCCCACTTTTTCCTGTTATCAACCTGGCCTCATGCTGCTAAGTAAATAGGGGTGCAGTCTGCACATTTGTTCTATACCCACTGTTAGGACAACTGGAAGGCTTTGGTCATTATTTCATAAGGTCTTTTTCAGTCTTTTTGGTAAAGCTTAATAAGGTCTTTCACAGAAGAAATAAAACCCAGAGGATGTAACCTTGATCTTTATTTTATATCCCTTTAAAAGGGAAAATGAACATCTTTCCTCCCCTTGAACACAAAAGCCTTTGCTAGCCTGGTAGACTGGATGGTGAGTTCAGGTGGCAGGCTGAGGTGTGAGGGAAGGCGGATCGTCACCTCCCGTTCGCACGTTGGGCACGAAGATGAACAGTAGGAGGTTGTCCATCTTTGACTTACAGCCTGATAATTATGCATAATATCGTTTTCCTCCGGCCAGGGATAAAGGATTAGTCTCAGGAATGCTCCTGGCTGGAAAGGAACACGTGTTAGATGGGCGAGGAGGCAATTTTTCTGAAGTTTATTATCAGCGTTGCCATTCTGATGGCAAAAACAAGTACATAGCCCATCTGTTGGCAGGATATGGACAGTGTACAAAACTCAAGGAAGAAAGGCTTGAGAAGACTTCATAACAAGCAGAAGGAGTAATGAGGAATGGTTCCCTAGGGCTTCCGACAGAATCTTGTCATGTTCCTTTTGTCCACCTTGGGCAAGTGACACACATTGTAGGAGGGGAGTCCCAAAATACTGGAGTGTATTTTAAACCCTGGAGCGTGTCTGGCACAGGGAAGGTTGTGCTGCTCAGGACTGCCACCACAGTGAGCTGGGACCTACGGAAAACCAATATGCACCAGCCTGGAGGTACCCAACGGGATGTGTCAAGTGAAGGGCTGAGCTCTGAATCCTGCAGCTTGGATGCTTCACTTCTCATCCTAATTGGCTGGGTAATCACAGCCACAACTATCCTTTCTCCAAAAGCTGCTTTTCCTCCCTTTTATAAAAGGTAGGGAGAGGTGCTTGTGGGAGGGAAATACAAATGAGAAATCACGACTAATCTCTTGGATATGACACCCACCAAGCAAGAAGCCTGAGTTCCCATCCCTGCTCCCAGAGGTACTTATTTTGCACTAAAATATTAATCAGCTAAAGCACAGCCATAGCTGAGGCTACAACACAGGTCTCCCCCTCAAGCTCAGCACTGTCACCGCGCTGTCATCTGCTCCCCGTGCTGGCCCAGTGGTTCCGTGCTCATCACTGCACCACAAGGCAGCTTCTTCTGGAGGAGCTGGGAGCATCTGTACTGCTAAGCTGAAGCTTGGGGCAAGGTGGCTGGAAGTCCTGTCAGAAAAAAAAAAAACAAACGAACAAACAAAAAAAGCCACCGAAAGGACCTGGGTCTCCTGTTTCTAAGGTGAATACTGTAGCCGTCTGGGTATTTGACAAAAGGCAGCAGCCTATCTGCTGCTGAAATGCATCTGAGGCTTTCCTTACAAGGGTCCAGATCCTTTTGATGGGTGTTAGGCAATTCTGGGGTGAATTTTTCAGTGATTGGCCATTTTTGGGTATCATAGAATAGTTTGGATTGAAATAGACCTTTAAAGGTCATCTAGCCCAACACAGCCCGCCCCCGTCAATGAGCAGGGACATCCTCAACTAGATCAGGTTGCTCAGAGCCCCGTCCAACCTGATCTTGAATGTTTCCAGCAGTGGGGCATCTACCACCTCTCTGGGAAACCTATTCCAGTGCTTCACAACCCTCAGTGCAAAAATTTCTTCCTTATATCTAGTCTAAATCAACCCTCTTTTAGTTTAAAACGATTACCCCTTGTCTTATTGCAACAGACCCTACTAAAATATTTGTCCCCATGTTATAAGCCCCCTTTAAGCCCTGGGAGGCCACTCGAAGGGCTCCCCAGACCCTTCTCTTCTCCAGGCTGAACCCCCCCAACTCTCTCAGCCCAGCCTCCCAGGGGAGCTGCTCCAGCCCCCCCAGCATCTTCGTGGCCTCCTCTGGCCCCACTCAAGCAGGTCCATGGCTTTCCTGTGCTGGAGGGCTCCAGAGCTGGGTTTGGTCGCTAAACTTCTCTGGTCTGCCTTGTTTGTACTGGGTCCTAAATGTTTTCTATTGCTAGGAAGCCTCACAGTTCACATTCCCTAGAAACTGGTGTTATCACTGTAGGGTTTTTGTTGTTTCCTATTACTGCAGGTAAAGTGGTGGCATCAAAGCCAAGATATTCAAACGTAACTCTGCACTGGACTGAAGTGACTAATGTGAGTCATAGCCAAGCAAGTTGTACTGAGATCTGGCTTTAAAATAAACATCTACCATGGGTGTGCATTAAAAAAACAAACAAACAAAAAAAACCAACCAAACAAACAAAAACAACACCCTAACTTTTTTTGACATTCACTGGACTTCTGTGATCTGCTTGAACTGAAACATGTAAGTAAGGCAGTAGTAAAAGAAGGTACAAATCTGAGGTAGTCCTAGGAGGCACCAGAAGGAACTTGCAGATAGAGAAAGAAGTTGTAGTGGTGCTGAGCCATCCTTACCCCTTTCTGCTGAGCTGTGTATTGGTTTACAGCCTTGTGGTTTGCCTGAGTTGCCAAGACTTCTTGCTGAACCGTTGGCTCCAGCTACCCTGACTGAATTATTTAAGTTATTAATGTCTGAATTAAAAATAAAATACCCTAATCTAAAAATCTGCCACCATTTAAATATTTGATTAGAAAAAAATATAGGTTTAATAGAAATAATAACACTTGCAATGTACCATACGGAAGTGCTTGTGGGAAGGCGGTACCAACATCTGGCAAGTAATAGACCTACAGAAAAGCTAGTACAGCTTGCCAAACCGGTTGGTAATACTTCGTAATGTCCTCTCTGGAGTGCTTGCTAGTAAAGTTTGTTGCCAGTGTTCATACCAAGGTTGCATGCATGTGCTGAATTTGTGTGTGTGGAGGGGTTTTTGGTAGCAGGGGAGGGGGCTACAGCTGTGGCCCCTGTGAGAAGCTTCTCGAAGCAACCCCGGCTCCAAGTCAGCTCCACCACTGGCCAGGGCTGAGCCAATTAGAGACGGTGGCTGCGCCTCTATGAGAACGTGTTTAAGAAGGGGAACCTGAGAGGGTGTCATGGTTTGAGATCAGAGAGCAACCGAGCACCACACAGCCACTTACTCCTCCCTTCACTCACAGCAATGAGAAGGGACAAATAAGCCAGGCTTGGGGTTCGAGATAGGACCGGGAGGGGAAAATCACCCATTATGGTCATGAGCAAAAGGCAGACTTGTTAGGGGAAGAAAAAAAGAACAGAGATTTATTACAGGCACTAACAACAACACTTAACAGAGTAGGACAGTGAGAAGCATTGCCACATCTTGAGAACACCTTCCCCCCACCCCTCCCTTCTTCCCGGGCTCAGCTCTGCTCCCGATATCTCTGCCTCCTCCCCCAGCGGCACAGGGGCAGGGAATGGGGGGTGCAGTCAGTGCTGCCGCTTCTGCCATCTTCGGTGGGGGAAGCTGCTGGAACTTGTTCCCCCTGCCCCAGCGTGGTCCCCCTCTCACAGGAGACAGTCCTCCACAAACTTTCTCCAACTGGATTCCCTCCCACGGCTGCAGCCCTTCCCGAGCTGCTCCGGCGTGGGACTCCCCCACATGCTGCAATCCTCCCAGTGCTGAATTACAGCAGCGGGGCTACCTTTTCCCACAAGACCCTGGCCTTCTTCAGGCACAGTCACCCTGATCATCTAGGCAAAACCCCTCACAGGCCATAAATCAGTGTCTGCTCCACCATAGATCTTCATGAGTGGCAGGAGGGGCCTCCCTGCCATCTCACCACAGGATACAGGGGGGTCTCTGCTCCGGCACACCTCCCCCCTCCTTTCTTCCTCCGTTCCCCCACTGACCTTGGTGTTCACGCTGCTGCAGCAACTCCTCCTCACAAGTCCGACTCCTCCTCACCATGTCCCTTCTTAAATATACTATCGCAGAGGCATATCTGATTGGCTCGGCCTTGGTGCAGTGGTGGGGCCAATTCAGAGCCGGGGGAGCTTTGAGAAGCTTTTCACAGGGGGGAATCCCTGTAGCCCCTTCCCCTGCTACCAAAAAAACCCCACCACTCAAACCCAGGACAGAGGGGGAGTTGGACTTCTGGGGAGGAGTTATGAGGAGGACACCTATGTGAACACCAAGGTCAGTGGAAGAAAATGAGAAGGAAGCGGGGGGAGGTGTGCCAGAGCAGAGACCCCCCTGCCACCCGTGGAGGCCCATGGTGGAGCAGATGTCCCTCTGCAGCCCATGAAGGACCATACGCTGGAGCAGGCAGCTGTTCCTGAAGGAGGCTGGGACTCTGAGGGAAGAAGCAGCCCCCACTGTTGTAGTTCAGTGCTGGGAGGATTGCAGCATGCAGGGGTGTGCCACGCTGGAGCAGCTTGGGAAGGGCCACAGCCTGTGGGGAGGACTCATGTTGGAGAAAGCTTGTGAAGGGCTGTCCACTGTGAGATGGGAACCACGTGGAGCAGGGGAAGAGTTTGAAGAGTCCTCCCTTGGGGAGAAAGGAGCCGCAGAAACAATGGGTGATGAACTGACTGCACCCCCCATCCCCTGCCCCCTGTGCTGCTGGCAGGAAGAAAAACTGGGAATAAAGCTGAACCCAGGAGGAAGGCAGGTGTTCTTAAGTGGGGGGAGGTGTTCTTAAAATGTGGTCATACTTCTCAATGTCCTACTCCATTTGATTGTTAAATTAAATGGTGGTGGTGAAGGTGTTTAAATTAAATTGATGTTCTTTTTCTTCCCTTAAGGAGTCTGTCTTTTGCCTGTGACCATAATGGGTGAGCCGTCCCTCCCTGTCCTTGTCTCAATCCCCAAACCTTTTGCTGTATTTCTCCTCTCCCTCCTTGAGGGGAAAGGGGTGAGGGAGGGGCTGCATGGTGCTCAGTTGCCCTCTGGGCTTAAGCCACAACAATGCCATAAATTGCTCACATTTGAATGTTTAAAATCTCATGTTATTTGGGTGAGATTAAATGAAAGTCAATTGCTATAAATATACTGGTGGGGCAGGGGGCTTATATCTCCTGGAGGACAAATTCCTGGGGCTTCTGGGTTGTATTGCTATCTTAAAGAAAAATATTTTGTGATAAGGAAGTAGTTAGATGACTTAGGTTACTCCGATTTCGGTAAAGGGATGAGGATTACAATAAATAAACTAAAATATCTTTAAATGTGCAAATAGTTAAGTATTTCCATTATTTCAGAAAAAAAATGTTTTAACATTTCTTTTATACTTTATGAAAGACAACATTGCCAATACCAGTTTCTCAGGCCCTCAAAGCTTTTCCCCACATTAAGGGAAAGACTAGATTTTACTTGCTTTGTACTGCTTTGTATCTATAGGTTCCTGTCCAACAGCAAGAGTTCACATTCCCTTTAAGTTAAACAGGTATTTCCTACTACCTCACGACTCCAGGAAACAAACTTACGGAAGGGCTGGAACTCTTGTCTTGTGAGAAATGTGGGCACTGGGCATGGGATAGTAACTAAATGAGAAGAGCAAGGAAGAACCTCACCCTGAAACTTGTATTAAAATCTCTGGGACTTGGAAGCAAAGCCTCTCCTCCTGCTGGTGTTTGCCGTTGCCTTGCAGGCACGAGCTCTTCCTGCAGCCTTTGGGTCTAGGGGGTCCTGCCCTTCTCCCCAGTGCTGCCCGCTCTCATGAAACCTGTGACAAATAAAATGTCCTCAAGGAAATTATAGCACTACTGCCAAACTTGCTCAAAATTGGCCAACACTACTTATTTTTCAGTTGCTGTTTTGGTGTGCGTTTACTTTTCTAATTGCTGATTCAAAACTAGAAAAGTAGATAAGGCTTTCTGATAAAAACCAGCATGCTTTTTTTTTTTTTTTTTTTTTTTTTTTTTAACGAGACAATCACAAGGTTTTAAATGATTTATGTTAAGAGCTACACTTGGTAAATCTCTATAGAGGGCTATTGCAATAGCTGAGTCAGTCTGCAAGAGAAATTCGTGGTGCTCGGAACCATCAGCCCTTGTATGATCTAGGGTATCATGTCTGGGCTCCTAGCAATCATGGTAACCTTATAAGTTTACTGTGAACTGAACTCCCTTTTCTTTTAATGTATTTCAGTTATCTGTTCTCTTAAATAAAACTGATGGCATTTCTGGACATTTGATAAATGTACTGATTTCCATCAATATAATTCTTACAATAATCCTACCTCCAGGTTTAGGTCACATATCAATCTTAGAGCTACTACAAGCTGGGACACTCTTTCCTCTAACACTGAACCACCTTAAGACTTTATGTGTGCCCAAGGCTAAAGGGAACTTAGTGCTGATACATCCAAAGTTTATTCAAGTGCTTCGGTATAATTTATACAGCAAATGTTGTAAAATGTGAGGAATAGGTAGTTGTTCAAGTTTTGTCATGTTTTGAAGGAGTCTTGCTAAACTGTAAGACTTGGATTAAAACAAATTGACAATTTAATTTTTTTTTTACTGGCACTCTTATGAAGATTGTTCTGTGGTTAATCTAACTGTGTTTTGAAGGCTGCAGAGTTGTCCTCAAGAGAACTTTGAAACACAATTTAGTTCTTTCACTGTATCACTCCACTGTATATGTATTAATTTCTACGTATTGCTTAAAATGTGTAAATTCATCTTAAAATGAGAAAATAAAGATCTGCGTTTCTCTGGCTTTGTACAGTAAAAACCATGAAGCTTGGTCTCTTGGCGATGTAGTTCAGCACAGCTGGCAGGAGCAGGCACTGGCTCTGGCAATCCCTAAGCTGGAAGTTGGTGGAAGCACAGGGAGCACCCTAGGAGGTCCGGCTGCGTGCCTGCCAGGGTCTTGTAGCCCTTGCTAGGAATCAGTTACCGGTCATCAGTGGGTGGGCACGGGATGTAGGTGACCCTGATCTAACCTGAGGGAGCAGGCAGTGACCAGGGGACCTGGCTGAACAAACTGCTGCAGCAGCCTAGGAAGCAACGGAGACTGAAGAGGTGGCGGTGGGCAGGGCGTGAGGCAAGTTCAATCAGCTGAATGCAAGCTCCAGCTGCTGTTACCACAAGAACTTCTACAGCTCTGCTTGAAAAACAAGAGTAAAAGGAAAGACTTTTCAGTGAGGAGAGAGCAGCTGTTATGCTGCCAAGGGTGGTTCTGCCATTCCATTCAAGCATGGCAAAATATAGGATGTCCTTCCAAAGGGTGCTGAGAATTTGGGAGATGGGAGAAGAGCCGTGAGAGTGACAGAAAGGCTAGAAAGTAAGATTTATAGTGAGAGTCCTGGAGCTCAGTCTCCTTAGCTTAGCAAAGGTTAACAGGAACCAGAACTAGAATTAGAGAACTCCTAAGTCTAGCAAACAAAACCATAAGAAGTGTCAGCAGCAACAGGAAAAGCTGCATGAATTCTGATTCTGAATTCTGCGGATGCCAACCTGTTGTGAAATCTGTTGGGTATCTTTAAGTAAAGAATGAATGCTTGTCTGAAAGATTAAACTCTAATTTGAACATGAAATAATTCAATCAAGTCCCATAGCCTATTATGCAGGCGGTCAGATGAGATAATGAAGAAAACCGATGCTACAATATATGTAGATGCACAGCTCTGCACATGTGGACTCATCTGACCATGTGAATATTCCTGACCTATTTCACTGGCAGGTGAATTAAGTTATTTGAAGCTGCCTTCAGCACTACTGATGGGAGATGACCATCAGTAGTACTACTCAGAACAGCTGAAATCAGTCTGAGAGGCTTTTAGTTAGTTAGCACTATTAGTTTTCTTGTCTCTGCTGTCCCCCTCTGAGGGGACACCAAGATGACACCAAGGTAGGAGAGTGGCTTTGAAAAGGCAAGTACTTTTCCAGGAAGGGCATAGGGAAGCGTCAGAACTTAGTGGTGGAGGATGCTGTAGAGGCCAGAAGTACAGAAAAGCTAAGGGAAAGGAATAAGAGAACAAGACCAGCTGTAGATGTTGAATGTAATGGTGTTAACACAGATATTTTTTTCAGCTCCAGAAGTGCTTGGACTCTTTACTGCCTGGGGGGGGGGCACGCTAGATAAAGGGTTACTGTGTATTTGCCATGTTTCTTTTAATTTTTCCCTAAGCAAGAGTCTTAAGAGGCGAGTGATGGGGAGGAGCAGCTCTCTATACTGCTCTTGCTAAGTCCCAGTGAAATGAAATCTGTTGGGAGAAGTAAAAAGTGGAGGGCAGTAGCATGAGGAAGCGAAGGGAGCTGGGGGTTCGGTGAGGTAACACGGCCATCAGGGCACAGAGGGAGCAGTGGAAGATAATACCTTGCTCAGAGGTCTAAAGGAAATATGTGTGGCCCTGCCAGAGCATCTGCCACTGCTGGAAAAACAGGATACAGGTAGATGTTTGACTCAGTGTGATTGCCCTTAGAATTTTAACAGTGCACATGTGCTCCCAGCATGCCTGGGTGGTGTCAGGCATGCAGGATAGCTTCTGCCAGTGGAAAAAGCTGCAGTGGACCACTCTTCTAGAGATGTAGTATGAACTATTTCAGGAATAAGGTGAGATCCAGAAACCCTCACGTTTAATGGGATACGTATTTCTTAAATATTTCTTCTGCCAGTAAAACCCGTTTCCTGAACGACTTTTTTTTTTTTTTTCAAATGTGACTTTTAAATGCAATTAATTGTTCTTGAAAGTGGATTTTATCTGCATTGTCTCTAATGCTGTATATGCAGATCACGTATTCACAGTCTGCATCCAAACTGAAATCACCTTCCTTGAGATCCTCCTATTTAAATCAAACAGTAAAAGGACAGATCCTTGGCTAATATTGATCATTAATTCCATTAATGAACCAGTTGCAGAACTGGCCCAACATGCACAGAGCATCTGAATTTTTTGCTAAGTTTTCTTGCCTTACCACATTTCTGCTGCTTTTTAAATGCTTTATTCTTCTTTGGTATGGGCATCTCCCTGTCTTTTGCCCACGTGGCTGTGTCAGTCTAGTCACTCCCCATCTTTGCTGTTCTCAAGATCCATTCTTCTGTAAATTTGCATTATTTTTGTGATGTTTAAAACAAAGGAAGTTGTTCTTAGGAAAGATAAACGCACCTGGGATGGTAGAGAAATCTGAGGAATTGGTTTTTTGTTTTGTTTGTTTGTTTGTTTGTTTGTTTGTTTTTTTGTAAGGAATAGCTTAAATTCTGGTTATACTCTGTTCATGCTGTGGAAAAAGTAGCTGTCTGAGCTGCCTGTTCCTACGCAAAGAGGAGACTTCTCTTTCTAGTGTCAATTCTGTTTGGCCTAATGACTAAGTCCCTCTACATCCTTGGAAGGGACAAGGTTCCCTGCACAACTGAGTACTGAACTGGCCTACTCCATCACTTCATTTCCCCTTATGACAGCAAATGTCAGAATAAATCTCTTTTCCTTTCCCATGAAACAAATTCTGGCATAAAAATCCCAGAAACCAATTGCATAAGTGTCCATGTAAACCCTCTCTTTTTATTAATCAACCTCTTGTACCTAAAAGCTGAATTAGAGTTTGTGAGTTACAAAAAGAAAAAAAAAACAACCCACACTTGGAAGCTCACAGCTACTGTCATTGCTGTGAAAGCCACAAAAAGGGCCCTGGCTTTCATAGCTGTCCTGCTCTTCCAGGAAGCAAAGCTTTTGGGGCTGTGTGTTTTTAGACATGAGCAGAAACAAAACCTTGCACTATAGAAGAAAACAAAATGGTAGTCAAACTAATGTGCTTCTTTAACCTTGCATTTGTATGCTTATTAAAGACAACACTTGACTACTGATACATGTTCTTAATCAGTAGCGAGATGTAGGTGTATGAATCTGTCTCAAGTTAATGAAATGTTTTGTTAAAATTCACTGGGCTGGTCCTTAGCTGCTACAAATCTGCCACAGGTAATGTAGGATAGTGCTGGGCTAATGGAGGTGAGAATCTAATCTAATTATCTAAACCACACATTTCCACCCAAGCTATGTATGTTATGCCAAGGAAGGAACTGTCTAATCCCACCTTTCCATGCAGCTAAATAGGTGGAATGATTTTTTATTACCAGCAGCATGCTTGCAGGGTGATCTGCAAGACTTATTACAGGCAGTGAAGTAGCATCTCAAAGATATCAGTAATATATAGAAGTAAAGCTGAATGATAAGAATAAAAGTTGTCTAAAGTAGAAAATCACATGATGTACCATCAGCAAGTGATTAAGATGGTGGGTGGTTCTTTCAGATGACTTCTGTTTCCAGAAGTGTCTATTTTAGTGCCTCTGTATTTTGTATTCAGTGTTGAAGGATCCCTTTTAGCTCAACAGAAGAACATTCAAAGTGCCTCACCCAGGGCATTCAAAATTGTTGGTGAGAGTTGAAAAGCTGGGTCCTGACTTAATGTGCAATGAGCTTACAGGATTTTATTAAAAAAAAACAAAACAAAACAAAACCAAAAAACCAACCCAAAACAAACAAAAAAACACCAACAACAACAACAACAACAAAAAACCCAACAAAACTTTGTAAATTATGTTGCTATGATAAGATATTGCTATTTGACTAGCTAGTGCCATTCAAAAAAACGGAATGCCAATTCCATCAAATAAAAGCAAGATGTGATGCCACCTCCACCAAGAAGCTGGAGCAGGGTTTCTACAGCAATAGTCCAAAGGTTAGAGCACCACACATTTCTTTTTAGTGCTAGTTCAAGAGATGACCTGCCCCGTGTGTAAGTATGGACATATCCAGGGGAGAGGTAGCATCTATTTTAACAATTGCACGTCTTACTCATGTAGTTGACCATGAGGAGGTCTTCAGAGACAGTTTCTAAAATAATCATCTTTCCAAAGAGGGGCAGGAAGCATCCTTTATTTCTGAAAGGCAGCTAGGACCGCAGAGGTGCAGGCTGCATCTTGCCACTCTGAAATCAGCATATCCTGGAGCTAATGGTGTGGCTCAAAGGTGTGATAAGAACCCGTGACTCCTTACAGCAGCTCTTGTCAAAATAGAGTACTTGTGGCTCTTTCATGTTGGTACACCTTTTGTAGACAGTGAATGGGCAAAATTCACATGGACTGCTGTAGGGGACAGTAGACCTCATAGTGTTAAGGCTGCGTCCAGATCTCTTCAGGCCTAAATCAGAGCAGAGCTCCATCTCCAGAGCTTTGAAAGCTGTTACCCATTCAGGTCTCTACCAGTTCTTCACATAATGCGGTGGTGTGGAGCCCCCAGTCCATCCCCATTTCCAAGCAGACAGCATATGTTATGTTTTTATCGTGATCCCGAGGGAACCTTTCCAAGGTAGAAAAGATAGTTTGGTCCCCACACTCCTCAGTCCGGAGGATGGCTTGTGCAGAAGCCTGGTGTCTAATGTGTCCCTGCTGAGGATGAGCTGCGGCGTTTCACGGAAAGGTTCTGAGACTGTCAAAGACCTGAGGCTTACAGGCTTTCTGCACTCTGAATGTGGTGGTGGAAGCTCTTTGTGCTTCTAGCTGTCACTGATTGAAGCAACCTATGTCCCTTTACACCCCAGGCTTTTGTTTGCACCCGTTCATTTTGAGATGGTATGGGCAAATGGATTCAAGTCTGTTGCATTCTCAAGGCACTTTTGATGATGGAATAAATAGATCAAAAACGAAAGGCTGTGACTGTGGAAATATTTGGCTTTTCAGGAATCGTTCCCTTAAGAGTTTGAGAAGAGAGGGTCTGGCACTTTTCTTTCAACCCTAAATCTATAGTAGCTGCTACATAAAACGTAGATACCTTATGTCTACACTTGTGCTATAGCCTGGAATCGTGCATTACCTTCTTGTACATCCCAGGAGTTATGCTGACATGAATTATTTGTAATCAAAAATGTCTTTAGCCTTTGAAACATATTTCAGGATCTCCAGAAGGATGGAGACAGACTCGAATAGAATCGTTATAATAGTTTTGGTGCATCCTGATACGGGTGGTCTTTGTGGAATATGAAAGAGAGTTTGAAGAAAGTAACATAAGCATTCTAGAAACTGTTGCCCACATCTGGAATGGACTCGGCTTGAGGTATGGGCAAAACTTATCTGCTGCATTTGTATCAGCCAGTGCTGTGACTGAGCATCCTTAACAACCTCGTGCCCCAAATATTGGACTCATGTCTGAGTGAAGTCTACACTTACCTGCTTACAGACCGAGATCTGTTCTACCTGTGCTCCAAACCATCTGGACATACCAAACTGATGCAAGGTCTCTATGATCCCAAAGGCTCTTTGCAGTGCCTTGGCAGAGCGTGGAGCTGGGGTGGAGCAAGGATAGGTCTGGGCAGCCCTGCTCCCCTGCTGAGCACCCTGCCAGACTTGGGGAAGGACAAATCCGAGCTGGAGAATCCAAATCTGTGTTTCCTTTTCCACACAAATACTCTACGTGCTGTGGGTTTGCAAAGCAGCTGCTGACATCCCCTGGTGTTCAGCTTGCACGTGAAGTGTTGGATGAGGAGGCTCTCTCAATCAGTGTCCCCAAACTCTCTAAAGCCAAATGTGCAGTAGGCTGTACTCTCAAGAATGCTAGTCTCATTTTAAAGGGGGGAGGACGGGAGAAAAGCAAATTCTGGGTTTGTTTCTTAAAGAGTTAAGATGGAGGCTGAAGAAGCTGAGATGAAGACTTTGGGGATGACAGGGAGGGAGACTTGTAGAAAGTAGCTAAAAAGTACAGCTTGGGATTTTTTCTAGCTGATAATCACAGAAGCTACTGGAGGTTTTTCAAATTGTCAGTCTATAAATGAGGTGAGTGGTTATAATATAGGTTATGACAAATGTATTACAAAGTAGTCTTATGAGCCTTTATTGTTACATGTCAGTACTGTGACTGGTGGAAGAAGATTGCATTTCCATCAAATGAAGCACCAGAAGGGACAAAAATATCTTGTTATGCCTTGGATAATCTAGCGAGACAACAAACTAACAAATATTGATGGGAGTCTGTGAAACAGAGCCTTCACTAGCAGAGTTAAAGAATTGTAATTATTAATTGATTCCCACAAACAGTAGTTAGGGCATCTTAAATTCCTAAAGAGGCTTCCTTATAAATTATAACCTGGAAAACAAATACAAACCTGAAATAGTTTTTTCCAGTATGTTATCCATTCCTATGGTATTTTCAAGTCCTAGCTGCTCTAGCAGTGCTGTTCTTCAGTGCATCTATACTGGGCTAAATCCCACTCACCTTAATCACATCAACAGTACCATGGATGCCCCTGAAGGATTTGCCTCACTAAACTGGTACAAGATTTGTTTTGATCTCAATAATTTTATGACCTCTTGCAAGCTAGAACTAAACAAGTCTCCAAATTTTGAGACAGGGAAAGAACATGCTGAAGGAAGAGAAGGGAAGAAACTTATGTCTGGCTTTTTTGTCTTGGAAAGAATAGGAAACGTTTTCAAAATTTGGCAGCTGTCTGACTTAAAATGCTATCTGAGGAAAATGGAATGTCTTGGGAGAATTAGAGAATTAGAACTTCTTGGCTCTTGTTCCAACTTCTCCACCAACTTTCTGCATGACCTTGGCTACAGTGTGTGCCTCAGCAGTCACTTACAGGAAGGATACTTAAACTGTCTGAGATGCTAACCAAACTTCACATTACCATCGCTTGCCCTCACTTCACAGCTATCCTTTATCTTCAGGCTCTGTGAGCTGGCTAGCACACTGTTCTCAATTTCTGCTCCAGCTTATCCAGCTGGAAGAGCTTGGACAAACTGGTATCTTTGTATAAGAAGGCTCACTTACTCTGCCCTAAATAGCTGCTGAAATATTAAAATCCTAACATTACATTTTTGGGGCATTTAGTTTAGTATAATGTAAACCAAATCAACAACACAATAGTTCTGGACTTAGAGGATATCTGTGCCATCAATTTTCTGAGAGAAAAAGGGCTGAAGACTTAGGAGGAGAGCGTCAGGAAGGTCTAAGTGGTTAGAAAATCTTAATTCTGCATCAGCACAGGGCAGGCAGCACTGTGACAAAGTTTTACTTGATTTGAAGGATGGCAGAACATGATACTGGGGAGAGGTTGCTTCCTTTAGTTAAACTTGTGTGGTATGCAGAGCTCAAATCACCTGCCTATGTATTATTCTAATGTCATTCTGGCAGGAAAACACATGTCCTTGACCTGATTGACTGTCTTACTTCTTAAAGTCCAACCTAACCCCCAACTGATTAGCTCACTCTACGACAGTAGCAGGTGTTCCCAAGCATCCTTACTCTTCCTTACCCCCAACCCTCATCCTGAAATGTCAGTCTAATGACCAAGAGATAGGACTATTACATTCTACAATTGTGTTAGTAGATTATTTCCCCATTTGTTGGTTCCTATTGAGATCTACTTATCCATACTCACTGGAAGATGACACATGGTGAAAAAGATTTTTGCTTGAATCCCTCTAAGAGGGGTATCTCCTAATTCAGGGATGGATTAAAGAAAATTGTGTAAGGATATGTATGTTTCCCTTTGTTTTTCCTTGTAATACTCCTCTTACTCTTCCTTTTCTTTTTTCCTGAATCAGGGACACCTGCAGAGATAACATACTTCAAGTGATATAGAACGTTGAGGAGGGAAAGTTTGCAGCTCTTTCATTATTCCATCTTCATAAAGATGGAATCGTAGAGCAGAGCTCTGTAGAGATGTTTTGAAGTAGCCAATGAAAGAAAATGCTGTTGCAGAAGTGGACCAGAGATGGTGCAAATGCAAAGCTAATGGGAAGGGGATTGCAGAGCTTTTCCAGGCGAGGGTGTTCACCTTGAGATGTTGTAAAGAGAGAGGATTCTTGCAAAGTTCACACTTCTTTAAGAAAACCAGTGATTTTAAGTATTTTCAGGCAAGCCCACTGAATTGCTGGTTGCTTGTAGAAATCCTTACACTTTGGACGCTCTTAGATTCAAGGGTTTACTTCTGGCATATTTATACTGATCCGTGACACAAATTTAAGTATAAAGGAAAGTAGGACAGGTACATAATTTCAGCTGCCTTAACAGGGAGCTTGTTGTTAATGGTGACGCTCAGAGCTCCACCTTTCTGCCACAAGCTTTCATCTTACCTGTGCTCCTGAAATACTCTAATGGATTCTGTCCCACCAGACATCAGATTGACCAAATAGCTGGCTGTTAGGTATCTGGACATGCCTTTAACTATCACAGGGTCAGAAAACCTAAGCAGGGTGTACTGCACCTGGGATTCACCATGACCTGGAGTAACACGGGCTCTGCTTTCTATTGCATATGTGCAGCTGAGTACAATTTGTTTGAAAGTTGCTCCTTATAGAGCTCAAGGCCATTTAAAATGTGCTTACATCTGAATATGGACTAACGTGCATTATCTGTATCAGGTTCCTGGACTGGTTTTGACCAAGATCTCAGCTTCCACTTTTGGCTCTCCATTTCACTTGTATGCAGAATTTGGAAGGATGATAACTTTCAGTGTTAATAGACCATCCCCGTATTCCACCCAAGTTCCCAAATATTTTTTTGGCATCGCAGAATTCTTCTAATCTCTCATTTCCATGTGGTATTTTTTCCTACACTATGACTATGAAATGTTCACTTGGGACAATCAGAATACGTATGCTGTTTACAGGGAATGGATCTGTGGAGGGAATGCTCAGGAGGGAAATAGAGTAGATGCAGAACTACATCAAAGCTGCTATTTTGCTCAAATTGAGTATCAGTGACACTCATTCGGTATTTCACGACAAACTCATTTGAACTACTAAGATACTAGAGGAAATTCTGTAGTGCACACAGCAGTGTGTATCACTGCTGAGTCAGAAGGCCCAACGACAGTAACATCCACTAGGTATTTCACAGTGTACTTTTGTCTTTTGACAGGTTACTTCTTGGCCCTACAAAAGGTTGCTACAAAAGTCTGCTGGCTTTCCGGGCAGTGAATAGGGTCGCCTGAGCGCTTGCTCCTGCAGCCTGAGCGGTGGCTCTTGCTGCTGTCTAGCTATGACTTGCAAAGCCTTTCCCCAAGACTATGAACACTGCATTGCTTTCTAAGGAACCTCTCCTTGCTGAGGTGAATTGATTGGCTCTTGAGTGAGTCAATAATAACAAGGATTGCTTAAAAAATTATGTTCTTGTTTGGCAAAGGGTTGCTCTGAACTTTGGAGAATAACATCTTATTCTTGTTATAACAACACATCTTCTGTTTCCTCAGCTATCCTACTGTCACTGACTTTGCAGGATAGCCAGATTGCAAGGACAGTTCTTTTTACAAAGAGAGTGACTGCTAGCTTGGCTTAATTTGAGTTTTCTAGAACAGCTTAAGTGCAAGAATTGTATGTATATGAAAGCAGGAAATGGCAGTGGCATCCTCTACTATGACCTGGCATGTGTCAGTAAATGAAATGTCAAGACAGTCAGAGAATTCAAGCCTACTGAAGCAGACTGAAATTTGAGCTGTGGCCATGATGTGAGATAATAATATAAAGAAAAGAGGATTAAGAATCAGGAAAAGATCCATGATCAATAAGATGTCAATGTTTTATATTTTACTTTACCAGCATATGTTTAGATGTAGTACTTCTGGCCTGGCTATTTGCCTATACTTAACAAAAGGTCTTTTAAAATAAAAATTAAGTCACTGAACAATAAGATCATCCCGAACTTACTTTCTTTAGGCCCAAAGAAAGCTTTCAAATTGTTTAAATATGAAAAAATAGTTCCAACTTCTCTACTTTATTACCACATCTCTTCATAATGGATGAAGAGTTGTGAAACAAGTGTTGAAGTAATCAGATGGCATAATCCAAAATATACACCATAACCCAAAATAAGACTATTGTCAAGCCATGAAAAAGCCTTGTAAAATCTAGTCTTGAATCTGAAGTTTGTTTACTTCTATATCTTTATTTTGTGATATACTTAAAAAAAACATTTTGAGAAAGGATTAGAAAAAATGTACTTCAGAGAAAACACTTCTGAATATCTCTTGTGGATTAATCATAAAATAGGACACTTCCTGATTAGGAAAGTATTATCAGATATAGCAGATTGGGTAGTAATGACAACAATGGATTACACAGACTGACTCTAGGAAGTACATGTACATAAAATAATTCCCATACAGGAAAACAGCACTTCAACTATTTTAGATATCTGTAGATGCATTCTGTAATATCCTAAGCTAAGAAAAGATTTTAATCTATATACACACACAGGCAAACTGAAAAGTAAGTTGCTACATTGGTGAGTTAGGTTTCTGTTCAGAATGTGGTGCATTAAATGGAGCAGGGTTGTACTGACAGGGTTTTGTTCCCTCTTACCCCTTGTCTCCTAGAAATAGCTCATCTACTGTGCTCTGTTCTGCTGATGTTTTGTGATGTGTCCCAGACATCCCCTAAATCCAAATGATTCCTGGCAGTTTGAGTCTACTAAACCTTTGCCGTAAAGCTTTCCCTGTTAGAAATTCTATAGGATCCTGTCTCAGAGACAGGAATTTGGCAGTGGAAATAAAAGCAAGAATCTGATTAATTTTTTAGCTATTCTGTACACTTCCAGAGGAATATCAGGAAAGCATCCTTGGGTAGATCCTTGGGTATCTTTCCTGTGTTCTCTATGAAATATTAGAAGAATATCTAAAGGAAGAAGGGAATTATGGCAACATCCACATCCACGCAGGAGGGATGCCTATACTTGCAGAGACTGGACTGAAGGGGAATAAGCACACCCATGTACAGACTCCAGCATTTTTATACAAACAAATGATCTATGAAATTGCATCACTGGGTCGTGAAGTGCAATGATCTGAACTGCAGGTGGCATTTACCCTGTTTGCTCTGTTCTTTTTGCCTGTCTGCTCCTGACAGTAGTTAGAAAGCAGATAGCTGCCTAGCTGGCCTTTGGTCTCATCCTCTCTGGCTGTATCTTCCATACGGATGACAATCACAGATAACCACTGAGCAGAAGTATCAACATCATGACTAACAAAAAAACCTCAAAGTGCAAAAGGAATAAACACTCTGTCACTGGTACGTTGCTTTACTGTAAGTGGTTGTGCTTCTGAAGGGCTCCTGTCTGGTCATATGGTAATAACACATCCAACAGAAGAAAGTAAAATTCCACCATTATTTAACTTGCCTAGCTTAGTCAGATTTACTAGTTGTCCACTCTGTCCAATGTAAAACCACTCTGTTAACAGTTAAAATCAAGAGCTCTACATCAGTGACTCTCCTGCTTGTATCCAGGTTTGATGTTTTTTTCTGAGATTTGTAGATCCTTATCAACCGAAAGAGCTCAAATACTACAAAAATACCCCAGGGATTGGATAGCTCAATCTCTATCCCTTACTTCTCCCTGGATAATTTCTATGTGCTCTCTCTTCTTTTCCCCTAATACAGCTGGGCATATCTAGGATAGCTCCAATAAATCAGGTGGGTTTAAGCTAGTGAAATCAGAATTACCCAATTACCTGTCAACAGGTCTGCCACTGGAGAACTGAGAAATTCGGTAATGCTTATTTTCCAATTACAATTCTGCAGCTTGGATACTTGGAAATGCTATGAGAGGTCATGAAGCAATCTTCTTCCTGTGATGTTTCATAAATTTTACTTTAAGAATACTGGAAACTAAAAATATTCAGTATATAATAATCTGTTTCTGTATTATGTCAACACTGATGTAATCATGAAGAATGAGACCTAAAATTTGGCTTCAGTCTGCAAATAATTTGTTATTTTTCAGACCTTGAAAAGCAAGGGCTGCCCCACAAAACTAATTACACTGTTTACCTCATTAATACCCTTGAAAAAAATGTTAATTTCCTGTACGGGTGTGCACTTCAGTCTGTGCCCTGTCTTGTCTGTCCAAACACTTCCCTGATCCTCACTGTTCATAACATGCATCTGACTTGACATTCTCACAATCCCTTCTGCTTTATTGCTTGGTGACATTCCCCTGGGTGAAGCAATGTTTTCATTCTTACACATAAGGAGCAGACACGGCAGGTAAACGGCAGTATTTACCCAAGGCTATATAGGAAGTCTGACAGAGCCAGGACCTGACTCCAAGCACCTGGAGTTGCAGCATGGCCACCAGACACCCGTTGTCATCTGCTTGCAGCACCTTCTAGTGTGTTCCAACAATGGGTGGAATGATCACTCTTCCTATGGGAGCACAATATAGTGGTGTAGGAAGAGAATAAATCTATTACTGGTGCTGGGTACTGGCCAAAGTCATCATGGGATTCTTTTGACAGAATCCTTCTTCCCCTTTATGTATTGCTGATTGAATTTAGCTTGCTTGCTTTGACCTATATTAGATGTCATAAGTCGTATTATTTTGGGTAAAAGCTGAAAACTACCAGAAACACTTTGATAAAATGAGAAAATCGAGAGAAGGATAATTGGATGCACAATGTATTTTGTATAAAGCATCAGATTTATACAACTATTGAGTGTGAAGTTTAAGTCAATTTTCTTTCCACAGCATGGAACCTGGTACTGCAGAGGCTATTTTAAAATAATACAATTTTAAACAGTATAGGAGTACAGTAGAACTAAAAATACCACCACACTA
This sequence comes from Tyto alba, assembly GCF_018691265.1. Lineage (NCBI taxonomy): Eukaryota > Metazoa > Chordata > Aves > Strigiformes > Tytonidae > Tyto > Tyto alba. The sequence goes on from NW_024881322.1 coordinate 15,208,946, forward strand.
TTTAAAGTAGCTACATGAAAAAATAACTCCTGTCCTAAGGCTCTTGCACTATTACCCAGAAGTACCTGAACAGCAGGCAGGGTGTCTCAGCTAGCTTCAGGAGTAAAAATGATGTTGCATTATAAATTTTATTTTTGGTAGTGTGTTATTTTTGGTGTAAGTCATTTTCCAAGAGAAATGTTGCAGCTTTCTGTAGGTCAGTCAGATTTAGGATTTGATCAGTTTGGCCAAAAAAAAAAAAAAAAAAAAAAAATCTGCTAGTGGGATACAATTTACCAGGAAAAGTTGTGCTCCCATTTGCTGCCCCAGGCTTCCTGGAAGTGGCAACTTGCACTAGCAGCCAGGAATGTGAGAGTTTGTAAACTGAGGAAAACTTGTGTGAAAGGGTACTGCTCTGGGCCAATGGATGGCAGCTGAGTAATTGTTGTAGGATGAATTCTTGCTATACTAAACCACAGCTGAGAACGTGTGTGTGCCACCCTGCACCCTGGAGAGTTTTGGTGTGAGGCGAAGGTGAGAGTCCTTGAGGCACTGAAGCTTCGAGGAGCTCTGGTCTACAGAGACATTATCCAGACAGCTCTGGCTAACTGTGGTGGAAACTATATTTGCTCTCTTCTTTAAATACTTTGATTATATGCACAACGTTAATCCATCTATAGCCAGATGTGTACGAGCTCTGTTGAGTATCATTGGATTACAGTGAAGCCAGACATCCTCCTTTCAGCTACTTCCTTATCCCTGCTCTTAACTACAAAGCCTGGGAGATATTAATCACAAGGAAATTATTTTTTTGTAGACTTTTTAAAAAGCATTAAAAAAAAACACTCAAGAAATGTTACAGTTATGTTACACCTTATCTCAAATACTAAAACTGAATCCAGCAATAGTTTACTACTTGGCTGGGAAGCACAAGAGCACTAGAATGAGTGCTCATGTATGTATCTCAAACAAGATAATGCTGAACATTAATACTGATACTTTTTCATAATAACTGGGGACAGATTCTGGCCTCAGTAATGAATTATGCTGGATATAAAGCAGTGTGATATATCTGAATTTAGCCCTACTGGGCTAATGCTTATTTCAACTGCATGTTAAAATGCTTTTAGGACTGGAAGATATCAAAGGCAGAAGAACACTTCAGTGAATGTGCTCAAGCTCTGGGGGGTTCAGTGCCTCTTATAACACTCTTCCTGTTCATGTGTCAGTTTTCTTCTAATATCACTTATGGATTGAGTCTCCTTTTCCTACCAGATGCCATTTTTACATTGAATTCAGAGCCTGCTTCTGGTACTTACTCTTGTCCCTTCTGTAAAAACTCTTACGTTGACAGGAAAATGCAAGTACTCTGTATCACTGCCTTTACGGAAGGAATCACTGCAATGCAATTTCCTTCTTGCACAAAAATGAACTGCGATGGGGGAGATGGGACTGTAGTATAGACCATTCCTCCCCTTTGTGCAACGGAAGGAAGAGGAAACCCAGGGACAGGAGAACCTGGAAACAGCCCCTTTAGAACTGCAGTGTGAAAGGCCTCTATGATGTCTGGTGGCTCTTTACAGCGGTCTTGCTAGTTTGTAGAGACACTGGTACACCACTCGTACTGGTTTAGAGGGCTCAGAAATCAACCCTAGATGCTTGCCCTGTACACATGGCTCACAGGGGACTTCAGCTGCTGCTGTATCTGACTTGTCCATAATTCTGTCCCTGCTTCTTCTGTTTCAGACTCTGTATGGTTCAGCTCTAGGATGTAACATGTGCAACTCCTACTTCCTCAACAGAACAGTGTGCAGTCAGTCACATCTGCTAACAGTGTCAAAACAGTCTTTATTGCTTTTTACTCCTGTTAGCTTTGCAGAGACAATACAGCTGAATTGCAAGGCTGGTGCATTATTAACAGCTCATTTGCTGAGTTCCCCGTAGAGAACAGTCTCCGCGAGCACAGTGCGAGCCAGACGCGCACCCTCGCTGACTCCCTGATGCTGGGCTGGATGTGGAGCTGCTGCGCAAGGAGGAGCTTCTCGTCAAAGTATACCTTAGATGTGAACTGGAGTCACGAATGTGGATCTTCTCACAGCTACAGAGAATAGGTAGGATTAAAGGTGCTCTGCATAAATACAGAAGGAAATCCCAGGTGTAACTCAAGTTGCGCAGAACTGATAAGGCCTAAATTTTGCTGCTACTTCACATGTATTCATGAGAAAACAGGATTTATACTGCATTTGTGTACATGCAGTAGACCTGGTGTTTCTGTCATGCCATTGTATTTTTCAGTGGTACATCACACACACATTTATTTTATGTGTGGATATAACTTTGCTATGTGTCCTAGCCATTAGCTTTTACTAAGACAGCCGATGTCCAATTGTAATGTCTTTTTAAGACAAACTGCTGAAAGCAAAGGAATTAGTTGTACTGCTCACTGAACATGAAATCATTGCTTGTGATTTTTTTTTCAGGCTGACCTTTAAGTTTAAAACTGCTGAAATGTTTGCTGGGGCTAATGAACATCTCTGGTGTAATTCATGTAACTTATAAGAAAAGGGAGCTATGCTTGAAAACTTCACTTCTCTGCCATAAGAATTCCTCATACATGTATGTGTAGGTTGTAACTAGAGATCAAAAATTGTGTGAGCATTTAAAGGCGGAAAAATGTGCTCTGTAAACCCAGTAGGTGCCAAAGAGTCCCTGCAAGCTGGTGTATCTAACTTTTGTGAACCTGGCCCTCAGTCTTCCTACCTGAGAGCTGCTATAGTCATGTCCCTTGTAGTTCAAAGGCAGAGGTGGGCAAATTAATGATACGGAGTAGCAGTTTCTCAGTATCCACCAGGTACAGTGATGTGGTGGCATAATTTAAAGATTGCCTACATGATTTCAGGTGCTAGTTCGGGGTCTGAGGCCTAAAAGGAATTGCTGTGTCTGTAGAGATCTTGGTAGGGAGACCTTGGAGCTGAACTGCTGATAGAAAAGAGGAGCAGCTATGAGTGAAGCTTTCATGATTAGCTAGAAGAGCTGGCAGAGCAAGGGCAAGAGCAAGATGTACAAGAGCAGAGGTGGAGGAGCAGGCAGGGCTCAACCAAGAGAACAGGTAGCATTTATGGCCAGGAGGAGCAGCTAATGCTGTAGGGCCAGCAACAGCTTGGATAAAGCCTTGTTATCCTGCTGTTCAGGTGACAAAGCCCTGGGATCTGCTGACTGCAAACTGAAAAAGGAGTGATAGTGCAGAAGATGGGGAAACAGCCAGATGGCTACACCAGGAGGCTAGGGAGGAAGGTTGCAAACAATTCTAATGCAACTTTGGGAGAGGTATTGTGTCTTACTGCTTTTGTCTTCCCATGGTCCTTTTTTCCCATTCAGTAGAGTAACAATATAGGAAGAAAACTGGTATGGTTTTAGGTGTGGAAAAATTAGGCATTTGAGCACCAGACAGTTTAGTTAAATTCTGACAGATTTGGGGTGGGGATTCAAGCTGGTATTTTATTATTGGCTACTGAAGTTTAAACCTGGCACAGTTGATATCAATCAAAGGCTGTCAGAAATGTTGCGGAGGGCTGCATATAAACTCAGGACATCTGTCCTGAGTGATTAAGACATTTCAGGGTAGGTTCTTTTGGCTGCAATTGTAAGGGATATGCTATTTAAGTGCATATCCACTTCTTTTTCCTTTTATTAGTAGCATAAATTGACAGATGAGGGAAGACAGTGGCAACTGAACCCATGCCAGACTTATCTCCACAGTATTTGCATGGGGAGGTGGATATGACATTACAGAACTGCTGAGGGTGGATGTGGATCTGTGCTTACTATAGCTGTATTCATATTATTGTGGTTTTATGTATTTGTAAAAATAACAAAGGTATTCACTCCACATAAAATGGAGTGTGTGTGGTGTTACTCGTTTGGACTCTTGAAGCACTGCCTGCAAAAAAAAAAAAACAAACCTGAAAATCTCAGAACAAAACAACAGATAGTTATGAAGCACTGTGACAATCAAACAACAAGAGCAGAAAAAATGTTTAGAAGAGACATATGGCTTAACATGCTGGCCCATTTTTGGTTGATCTTTTTCCAATCCTTCTGCTCTCTCAACATAACCTCTCTCTCAGTCCCTCCCTATTCCATAAACCCATCTGCCTTCATCTGTTAATTCAGCCCTCTGTTACTATTGAATTGTTTATCAGCCAAGTGAGTGTGGACGATGAGCTCCTCTATTCCCTCCAACCTAGTAAAAACAGGCCTGCTACTCAGTGGTGGGCCAGGGTTGAAAAAAACGTAAAATACCAATGATTTGTCTGGAAACCTTTCAGAGGAAGGCCAGAACAATGGAGCATCTGGTATCTTCCAAAAAATTTCCAAAGCCTGGATGCAGGCAGCAACAATCCCATCTTCACCACCCTACTGAGTATGTGGTGATTTTTGTCCTGGTGTGCTTTCACAAGGTAAGAGGAGTACCACTGCTTGTCTTAGGCTTGATCCTCTTCCAGTTCAGACTGGGAGAGATCTCATGAGAAGTCTGAACAGATCCAACAGACTTAACTGCCCCATAAAGGGGAAATATCAATTTTTTTCCCCTCTTGCTGTCCAAGTGGTTTCATCTCTCTCTCCAATGTACCAGCAGGAGATGTTGGCCTGACCCCAGTTCAGCTAGCAGAAAATTAACCCAGCAGAACAGTGGGTACCAGAGGCCCAGGTGAAAGCCTCGTCAGGGAGGAGTGCGACCACCAGATCAGGAATCGGGTGCAGAGCAAAACCAGAAGCATCCCCTTTCAGTAGGGATTCATTCATCCCTTTTGAATACCCACTCTCATCAAGAGAAGAAAAACCTCTCTCTGGCTCTGTTCTAGCACAACGTTAAAGCACGTGAATAGTTGTCTGGTCAGTAATATAACAGTGTTGCCTGTGTGAAGGGTGACCTTGGTCAGTCTTTGTCAGAATTATGCCTGTTAGGGAACTATCTTTAAAACCTGCTCCTGTAACTAGAGATTTTCTCACTTTGTCCCTCAGAGGAGGTTTCCGGTTGAGATTAAAACTAAATATATGTTAATTAAGCCAAATCAGTCTGGTGCTGTGACACTCCAGGGTTCATTGTTACAGTTATACTGTAGACCCCTGACTTTTTTCATAGACAATGAGACAATTACTCTCCTCTTTTAGGACAGATTCCTAAGAAAATAAGACTTGCATAATTACCGTGAGTGTCTGACTATATGCAATCCGTGTAACCTTTAAACAAAAGAGTCTGAGACCTCTCATGCACATTAGATGAGGAGTCTCAAATATACCAAGTTCTTACCAGTTTTGTGACAGCCACATAGAGAGGGAGAGACTTTCCTGGTGTGGGAGAAAAAGCTGTGATGTGAACTCTCCATTTACTGGACATGTCGAAGGAGCTACAGGGACACTCATCTAAATAATTTCACTGCTGACAGAACAACTTGTTGGGATATGGGCTCAATCTTTGCATCATTGAACATGCTTTATGAATTGTTTTTTTCTTTAGGTAGAGCCTTAGTTGTAAAAATAGTTGGTCTCTTAGTAGGATTATCATAGTCTTTATGCAGGAAAAAATATGCAGTATGTTTGCCCATGTAGAATAGTTTCATAATCACTGTGCATCTCTTTTGCCAGGGATGCTAATATTTAACTTTCTATTTTGAATCTGGTTAGCATTTGGTCCAGAAAGAGAATCAAGGTAGAAGAAAATGAACTTAACGGGGACAAATGTCAAACCAGTGTATATCTACATGTAAAACAATTAGGTGAAACTGCAAAAATCAGGCCATGCAAATGACTGCAGCCGAAGGGCTGGAATTCTTTTGATCAAGTTGGGTAAACGCTTCAGTAACTCAGTACCTGCATAAGGAAACTTCTTGTACACCCAGGATGAAAGAGGGATGGAGTTCAGGCTGTTGCATAGCATGCTGTCCATTCCTGCAAGGAAGGTTTGTAGCTATGGGTGTTGCAGTACTGCTAGGGCAGAAATCACTCTTGGACCGGTCCCATGTCATTGCCCAGCAATTATAATCCTTGGTCATCTCTTCCAGGAGAGTGTCTGTCATGGCCTCCCCCAATGTTCAGATCTGGGCTGCCAGGATGGAAGGACATAGCGTCTAAGAAAAAGGCAGCTTGTGCCCAAGAACTGCTTAAAGAAGGCTCTCTAATAAAGCCTGAAGTCCTAGCACCTACATTCGATAAGTACCTACTGCTATGCGTAAGCACAGCATTCAGCTGAGATGTGAGCAACCCCATCTGTGGAAAGCAAAATATAGTAAAAGACATTAGACAGCATCAGCCAAAGTGCGTTTTTAAAGACTGTGTGTGTCAAAGTCAGTAACGAGGTTCAGAGTCCCAACAGAGCGCATAATCCAAAATGAGAAGCCATGTGAGCCAGGTATGAAAATATCACTTGGACATAAATGAATCTAGCATCTAGAAATGCTGTCCTGTATCATCTGAGCAGCAGTGTCCTTACCGGGCAAAAATTGTGTTTATTGGTAAAACTTCATGAATACTCTGTTGCAGGAAAGAGAAGTACTTACATGACATCTAGCTCCGCTGGGGATGAATCCAGCATAAAAAGTTAGGATATGCCCAAATGTACATCTGAACTGTTAAATGGCCTTCACAACACAGAGTCTTCTGCCAGGTCTGCCAAGGTGGTGGATTTCTATTTATCAATCGTGCAGTCTTTACAATGGCTACCCAAGGCTGGTGGCAGGATAGTGGCTGTGCTCCTATGTTTGACAGATTAAAAGGGCAATATAAACCTTCAACAGCTTGAAGTTACAGGTTTCATACAGCTTTAAGGCAGGAGCATGCTTATGACTGTTTCCTCTTTCAGAAAAGCTCTGTTGTGAGAGTCAGGTCTGCCTGCACCTGCAAAGATATGAAAGATATGAGTAAACCCTGTGAGAGCCTTACTCGGTCCTTCCATCATCACTCAGACCAGCTCAAGTCAAGAGTCCTGCAGAGAATGACATGAGTGGTTTTTATTGGCTGTAACATAACCACCACCATATTTGTCTGTTTTTCCAGATGAAGGTATACCTGACATTTGTTAAGGATAACTAACATTTCCCAGTTTTTCACTTATTTGATGATAAAAGCATTTAAAAATAACTTCAGACTGTTCAAAATATTATGCTCTACTAAGTAGAAGTTCCTCTGATATATATCAGGCATGAATGAGCCACCAGAATGACAGATTTTGGAAATGCAATGGAATCCATCCTGCACCAACTCAAGAGTGTAGGTCTATGTCCCTCAGAAATATTTGGTAGGGAAAGATACAGTTACTTCATCTTGCTTTCTCCACCATCCCCAAGCCAATTTTTTCTTGCTCCCATTTCCTGCTTTGCAGGGCTACTCTATGGATGCCAAAATTCCCTGCAAAACAGACGTTCATCTTGGTCACTGGCTGCCCAAATAATCTTCACCTTATGCTGCCTGTAGATCTGTCCAGAGGCATGAGTATACCTTAGCTTATGGCCGAAAAGATACCAGAAGTGTTGACAGGCCTGTGGGACAGCAAAAGTTGCTGTTTTGCTTAGGCTGTGGGAGGCTGTGCAGTGTATAATAGGTAGGCAAATAAAATTCAGAGGTTTGTTTATGATATAGATAAGCATCTGAACTGCCAAAATTGAGTCTAATTTTAAAGCTCCTTATACATTATGCAACTCTCCTCCTTTCAGTAAAATGCAAATTTACAATGGAAACCACCCTATTTCCTACGTGTATAATTTCCTTCTTTTGAGGAACAGGAGGGCAAAATGTTCCCTTCAAAGTCTGGTTCATTTTCTGAATCACTTGCCACATTCTTCTGCTCAATATTTGAATGTGTATCTCCAGGAGGTGGGTATGCAGTTTGCCTCAATCTTAATTTTGATCTCCCTGGTTTTACTCAAATTCTAACAGGGGGACAATTTTCAACTTCCTTCTCCTGTAGGAGATGCAGGATGTTCTTTTCAGTCTGAAAGGAAAGCAGGAGTGGTAGCCAGTGAAGAGGAAAGACATGCCCAGTCCTCCTTAAAGGGGTTCCTCTCCCCAGGTCCACAGAGCATGGCAAGGCCTTGTGCTTCAAGTCTCGTTCGTGGTCCTGAAATGTGCTGATGGGGGTTCTGGCTCCTCCTTGCACACCCATAATGTTAAATTGCCTCTACAACTCGGAATCAAGCTTGGGGTATGGGTTGCTGTATTTAGGCTGTGTTTTACAGCACATACCCATTATTAAATTTCCTGGTTTAGCTAACTTAGCGTCTTTGATAGAATCAATGTATGCATCCCCCCTTTGAAGATGAGATGCGTATCTGAGGTTAATACATGATGTCGAATTACACCAGTAACCACATGAGCAGAAGGAGCTGGGGAAGAGCCCAGAGAGGGAAATGAATCAAGACTGCAGAAGCTTGGGTCAGTTCTCTGATCTTTTCCAGCAACTTGCCGTGTGACCTTTGGGCAAACTACTTCACCTTCCCATTTTTCTGACTCCCATCCTCATCTTTTTTATTCCTTCTTATTGAGACTGTCAAAGTGCAAGGGCAAAAGCACACGCCTACCACGAGCAGTTTCAGTGTAAGCATTAACAGACGGCTTTAAAACAAGGAGGCAAATGCCTGGCCGGCGGCCTCCTGTTAGGTGTTTGTCAGCATGGTCTGCTGCAATCTGTGATCGGTGCATGAGGAGAGGCAACGCGCTCACCCAAACATCAACGGGATTTCTCAGACACCTGCAGAAGAGTGTGGTTGTAAAGACGTGTCCTAAGATGCACATTCATTAGTTTGCGTGGCCTTCATGGACTGGTATGTCTTTTGGTCAGCCTTGCTCCTGGGGAGGAGCTGGTGTGGCTTTGTGACGGGCCGTGTTTCTTCTTACTCTGCACAAGGGAACTAGCCCACTCATGGTCTTGCATGCTGGTAATTCTGATTGTAGATGTATTTCTTCTTTCCCTAATGTAATAAAATACCAAGCCATTCTCCTTCTCAAATTGAATTTCAGTTTTCTTTTGAGGTTTCTGCTGATACTAGGTTCTTATTTCTCCTGTTCCACCTCTTTAAGAAAGGAAATGAGATGATGGTCAAGTGGAAATTACAGGCCACAATGTCTCTGGAAATATTGCAGAGTGCGTTGACTAGAAAATTAGAATAAAAATTTCTTGCACTGATACCAAGCACTGTAAATCTTTAGTTCCAAAGAAATCTGTGTGAGTGGAGGATGCAAAGATGATTTTAGAAACAAACTTAGCTTCAATTGTGACATGTTACTGGGCATATTTGTGTTTTTTATCAACATGTCTTTGCTTCAGGATACAACTTACGATCCAGAAGTCTCTTGAAAAATTGATGTGTTTAGTAGCAGAGCGGGGAAAAAAAATCCACTCCAACAGGATGTTTTTTTTTTAAAAAAAAAGCTATTATCTAAAAACCTTATATCTAGAAAAATGAGGTAGGGGGCTTAACAGAACCCTGCAGGGTTGTCCTGTCTTTTCCCTCTTCCAGCTGACATGAAGAGCTGGTCTTCAGCCCTTGACACGTGGGTGCAGACAGCAGGTTGCTGGTGGAAGCTGCTGCTCCCCGCAGCTCCAGCAGCACTCGTTTATTTTTGGTGAGCGGATTTGCCCAGGGACGGCACAAAGGCAAGACGGGTGGGAGAAAAGAGTGCATTAAGCACCTCTGCCCAGATCCTGAACTGCATTTTGGAATTTGCTCTCTCCAGTGGCATGTCCTGTGGCTCGCTTTGTCCGGCGGTGCCGTTCGGCAAGCACTGTGCAGAAGAGACGGGGGAGGACAGGCTGGAGCTGAAGGGTGCGTGTTCCCCAGGAGAGGAGTTACAGGTGCTCAGAGCTGCCCCGCTCCCCAGGCTGTTGTCTCAGTGTGTGGGGAAAAGGCAATTAATGATCACCCCAGAGACCATGGCACTGGTGGAGAGTCGGTGGGGGGGGGGGCTGCAGGCCTGAGCTGAAGGAGCAGAAAGGCCAAGAGGTTAATTTTCGGGTTTTTTTTCTTTTTTTTTTTTTTTTTTTTTCTGCCTCCATGTGCAGCAGGGCAGCTCCCCCTGCGTGCGGGGCGAGCCCCACCGCCGGGGAGCGGGGGGCGGCGGGCTGGGGTGTCCCTGAGGGCCCGGCTGAGGAGAACCGTGAGGGGGAAGGAAGGGGCGGACGAGCGCGGGCGGGCAGCGTCGCGCCTCGGCCGCGGCTGAGGGTCCGGGGGGAGCGGGCGGGGACCGGCGGGCCCACCGCGGGCCGCGGGCGGGAGGCGGGAAGAAGCGGGAGGCGGCGCGCTGAGGGGCCGCCCGCCGCGGCGTGTGGGTGGCTCCGGGCGGCCGGGACCCAGCGACAGGCGGCGGGGTGGGAGGAGGCTGGCGGGGCGGAGGAGGAGGAGGAGGAGGAGGAGGAGGAGGGAGCGCGGCGGCGTTGCGGGCGTTATCAGCCGGTGCTGGACTATGGTGCGGCTCGGCGGGGGCTGAGGCGCCGGCAGCCCGTTCTCTCCCGCCCTGTGGGCTGACAGGCGGCGAGCCCTCAGCCGCACGTGTGGGATGTGAGAGCTGCCCTCGGCCGGGGGAGCATGAGCTGTGCCCAGGCCGGCATTGTCCAGGTACGAGGGGCTGCCTCCCGGCCCCGGCTGAGGGGAGGAGGAGGAGGATGGTGGTGGTGATGGCGGAGGGGGGTGGGAGGTGGTTCGGCGTTGCCTCCCCGCGGGGAAGTGCGAGGCGGGATGGGGCTGTCAGCCGCCGGGAAAAGGCCCTTTCCCGGGGCGGGTGTCGGGGTCGCGGGTGTGCGCTGTCATCCCGCGCCGGGCTGCGCGGCTCCCCGCCTTTGTGCCTCGGAGCCGGCCGGTCTGGGCGGGAGTGGGACACCCCCCCCAACCCCCCCAGACCCACGCGTGTCCGTGAGCGCTTCCGTGGGTGATAGCGGGGGGGGTGGGGGTGGCCGGGGTTGCAGGGTGTGTGTGTGTGGGGGGGGGTTGCTCTCCGTGGAGCGTATGGGCCCTGGTGGGTTACGGGCTGAGCCGCTGGCCTGTCGGCTGAATTTCACTAGCGAGCAAATAGTGTAGAATTACGACGAGCGGGGGGTGTGTGTGTGTGTGACATCATTTGGGGATGTGGGTGCGCGCAGGCGGTGGTGAAGGGTCCCGTGCTGAATTTTCGGTGGTTACGGCCCTTGCCTGTAAAAGAAGAAGCCCCCAGATTCAGTTCTTGGCTCCTTGACAATGCAGCAAAATTTAAAGCACAAACTGCCTCTTTTTCCCCTGCTCTGTTGCTGTCAGCCAATCTTGTGACTTCATATTTTGGTTATTACCTTGGGTTATTATGTAACTGAATTTCTACGTTAGCGATTAAATGAAATAACTTATTTATAAGTGTGTTAAGAGCATTGCCCCAGCCTGTAGCATTGTCAAATGCTGCTTTTCTCATTTCGCAGCCTGCATAGATAATAGGTTTGTACCGACACAGGTACATGCAATTCATTTTGTTGTCTCTTGCATCGCTTCCCTTGTGTTTCTCTGTAGTTGCAGAAGAAATTACTTGGCCTGGGTTTAGATTTTTGCATCCTGCTGTTTGGAGCTGCAGTAGTGCCTTTTTTTTTTTTTTTTCTTTTTTTTTTTTTTCCTTTTTTCTTTTTTTTTTATGCTGCACTCAGCAGAAGTGCGTAGTGAGACTGTACAACAGTCGGTCAGGCTGTGCTCCTGTCCCTGTATTTACCAGCGCTGCCGTCTGGTTTTGTGGGGCACGAAGCCCTGCCTGACCACAGCAGCAATGAGGGGCAGGCTGCTGCCGGGCCGGTGGTGCCACGGAGCAGGTGGGCAGCTGCGCCTTTCTGCTTAGTGCTCGTACGAGGATTGCAGTTATTACAGTAATTCATTTTAGCTTGGGGATTCATTTTGAAAATTTGGATTTTCTGCTAAGAAGGGATTATCATTTCTCTGTGTAGTACATGTGTTTTATGAAGAAGCGGAGTATGGTATGTATCCTGGCTGCTCTCTCTACTTCTTTTCTGTCTGTCTGAAACACCCATTTGGACAACACAGGTGCAATGTTGATTTTCACGCCGGAGCCAGCAGTAGATGAAAAAGCAGCGCACGCTTAGTCAACGCACAACACTCATCCTGCCGATGCAGTCTGTCTAGTACAGGGAGGGAAAAGAGTATCTGTCCTTCCGGAGGAAATGCTAGGTCTGTTTACTGGTTTGTTTTGGGAGGGTGAGCGGGGAGCTAGCTCAGAACAAAGAGTGGCTGGTGAGATGGCCAGCGCTGGTGAGGAGCGAGCGGTGTGCGAGTTGGTGGTGGGTGGCTTGTCGTATTGCTTGTGTGATACCTACGCTAACGTGTTGCTGACTTAACGTGACCCGAGCCTTTGACTTCTAACCTTTTTCGTATCAATCAGCAATTTCTCATCAGTTTATTCAATTGAAACCAGAGTGGGCCAGAGCATGAACTGACGCACTCAGTGACTTTATCAGGAACTATTAATATCGGAACGTGGTGGTGATTTATTTGAAAGAAAACTGTGTACATGTGCTCAGAGCATCCCAAAGAATTGATTCAAAATCCATATGCTCAGTATTTTAAAAGCATTCTAATAAATAACATGGTACTTCTTGTATTCCAATAAATAACTGGCTAAGACTTGTTAGTAAAGTGCATCTTTCTGTGGCTTTGTCTTGCATGTGCATGGCATGCGATCTAGCATTCTTGGTGATTGTGAGATAATCCCTGTGAAGCTTTGTGGCGTTTTGCACGTGCTAGGTCTGACGCTAAGCAGCGTTCGTTCAAGGTAGTGCGAAATCCTTCTCGCTGCCTCCTTTTGGAATGGTGGTCTTACAAACAGTGCAATCACTTGAATAAATAGCGTAAGTGGAATTTAGTTTATTAGCTGCTTTTTGAAATGCTTCAGAAGACGTGGTTGTGGCATAGTGGGGGGGGATTCAAGTTGCGAGGCTGCTGGTGTTGAATAGTTGGTGTTGGGCCAGGAGCTGCTCTAACAAAGCGGTTGGGTTACCTGTTTTTTAAAGTCGTTGGAAATCTGTCTTGTGGATGCAGGCGTTAAGGTTGTCCCTGTGGTTCCAACCCTGAAAGCTGCCTTTAAAAAAAATTTTAAAATCCCACAAGACAACCTCCCCATTCCCCCACCAGATAAGCACGTTGCAAAGTTCAGACAGAAGGGCTTCTTGTGATTAAAAAAAGTAATTACTCCAAAGTATCTTAGTTAATAATGATGGACTTTGCGCGAGAGTGTTACTCGTGTTCACAGTGACTTTCCATTCATTCTTTCAAAGTGTCTCTGGGGTCCTAAGTCTTACCTACTTAGTTTCCTCCAAACTTATGGGTACCCACAAGGTCTGGCTTCAGCATGCATAGACTGTAATCCTTGTGGGCCCCTGTAGACAGGGAGGAGAGCTCGAGCCTTATGCAAGTGCTCTGGCTTGCTCTCCCTCCTGTTCTGTAGAAGGGATGCTTGCCATCCTAAGCCAAAGCATCCAAATACACGCGTGGCTTCCACGAGTGGATCACACCTGCAACTGCCACAGCTTTCCAGCGTAACCAGGAACCGCCGGTGCACTGGGAGTCCCGGGCACCTCAGGTGCTGCCGGGAACACGTCGCTGTAGCGCGGCCATCTCCTCCAGAGGGGCTTGCAGGAGTAGCTGGAGGATGGTCCCGCTCACACCAGTTTGTGTATCTGCCTATTAGCACAAGAAGGAATTGCAACGCCCCCTTTTCTTCAGGATATCTGTTGTTTGTTTACACTCAGCGGCTTGCTGGGTTTTGGCAATAAGGAGATGAGTCAGTTTTGCTTCTGTTTAAGGCTTTTTTTACCCATTTCTCTTGTAATATTTCATGTGCTGTTGTGATTCTGCAATAGCTGAGTGGCACACGCTGCAGGGGTTTGGTTTAATTCCTTACAAGTACATTTCTATTGGCCTTTAGATATCATGAACGTTAATTCTAACAAAGTCTAAACCAGGCTAGCTCTTCCATACTTATGCGTTTCTGCTAAAGCACAGCAATCTTTTGGTTTCCACTGTTATTCTCAGGAGGCATGCAACACAGGAAAAATAAAAGTACATCCAGTAACAAAGGGCAGGCTGAGATGCCACCTACTCCAGTTGATGTTTTCCAGTTGAGATTTGAGGCCAGCAAGATGCTTAGAATTAATTAAGGAGAAATGGCAAGGTTCTTTGATGTAGGGAGCCCAGGATCATTTTTGTTACAGTTAATGAATGGTGGCTAGGCAGCTGTATAATGGGCTTGTGAGTCAGTCTTGGCCTTTTTTGATCAGCTGTACCATGGCTGGTGTATCCCATTGTCAGCTCTGAAGTAGGTTCTTCAGGCTGGGCTCCTTAGGAAGTGCTGGGACTGTCTCTTGGCAAGATGGTGCCCTCGTCTCAGTTGTATGTGGGTTCAGAGTACGGACCAGTAAGACTGGTCCAAGCTACAGGCAAAATAAGCAGCTGTGACGGGTGGAATACTGCTGGGGGCAAGAGGCTGGCTGTAGCTCCACAGCCTGCTTTGGCTTTGGAAAGAGGGAGAAGTTGGGGTGAAGCAGGGCAGATGCTGAGCCTGAAGCAGGCTTCCCCTGCTGCAGTACCTGTTGCAGCTCCTGTTTGTTCTCTCCCTCCGGTGGCAGCAGCAGCAACAGAAGCCTCAGCTCCTCAGGACCCTCCTCTCCCAACTCTCCACTTTATCATCTCACTCTCCTTTTCCATGAGTTAGGAGCTGCCTAAGCTTGATCCCAGCCCCTCATCCTTTTGTCTAGAACATTGCTTACAATGCAGGTAAACCTTGAGATGGCTTGGGGGCTGAGAGGCTGTGTGCGTGTGGAATTGGTACAGCAAGCTGTTCATTTTAGACCTTAAAAAAAGGGGGGAAACCCTGGTGCTCTTGTTTGAAATATCGATGTAAATGATCAGCACCGTGCTCCCCGGGGAATCGCGGCGCTCCATTGTATTGCAAAGTTCGTTGAGGACGCAGCAGCGCAGGCAGCATTCCCTTGCTGCAGAGCAGAAGGTCTGTGGGAGAGAGTGCGTGCACAGCAGTCAGGAAGGCTATTATTGAGACCTTCGCTGAGGTTTCATTTTATGCATGTAGCAAAACAGGCTCACTCTTTCACGCTTTCCAGATATTTTTATATTTCTCTGCAGATGCTTGTAGAACACCAACATTTGTTTGGTTTGAAGCCTGAATTAAAATTCCCAACCAATATCTAGAGGCAAAAGAAAAAAAAAAAAAAAAAAAAAAAAAGGCAAGTGTTTGTCCCAGAATTAAAATCCATTTAAATTTGAGAGTTGTTAACCCATGAAATAGTGATGCAGTATGGAATGTCTCTTGGACTGAATCACTTGTGTTTAAAATGGAACATGCTCTAAAAATAAATGGGTAATTGCTTCAGAGTAGTCAATATGGAATTTAAAGATGACTGACAGAGTGATTTGTCATCCATCTCCATAGCAGGAGTCATCTGGGAAGTCTGTGATGTTAAAGGCATTTGTTTCTATTAGCACCTTTTAAAGCAGTTTTGTTAATGAGCTCTTGAACACTAGGACTGAAATCTGTCATGTGGTATAATTAATTTTTCCATACCATAGGAAAATGTGTTCCATGTGCACCGTCAATTACCAAATCAGGTTTCTCAGGTCCTGAAATGTAAGGCCTATTGTTTTAGAGAAAGGAGGAGCATGCTGTTCTGCTGCTGCCAACAAAGTACTTTCATGCGTCTCCGTGTAAAATTTAGGATGGCACTGTGCAAGCTTGGGAAGATCAGACGTTGCACTACCCACTGTATGCTTTTTGCGTGGGGGAAGACTGATGGATACCCCTCCCAAACATGTATAAGCAGAGGAGATCAAGCGGGAAATTTTCTGCTTTTCCCAAGGGTGAGATGGTGGTCAGACAAGTTGTTCTTCACTGTATGCTGGCAAAACGCCTGAGTGCTGGTTATATGGAGCAGACGGGTCAAGGAGCTGCTCTCTGGATCTTAAGTCTTGCTGTGACTCCTTCCTCCCTGAAACAAGGATCCTGCCAAAGTCTGGCTCTTTGGCAGAACATACGTTGCATGCTGTGCAGACTTTGCTAAGCTAGGTAAGAAGCAATGAAGTTGGGGATAATCCAGCTTTGCTTGCGAGCCGCGTGCCTGTTATAAGGCTCTTCCTGAACCATTTTGAACTGCAGTTCTCCTTCCAGCTGGACACAACTAATGGGTGTGGGGCTACCTGCCTTGGGCATCTGTGGGCAGGCTTACAAGTGCTTTACAAACTAGTGGGGTGGATGGGATGATCTGAGGTCCCAAGCTGGTCGCTGTGTAGCTAGGTGTTTTCCTTTGAAATCTGGGCCCTGTCAAGGCTGATAGTGTTGTTAAAGTAGGAGATATTGTCTTCTGCCTACATCTTAATGTAGCCTCAGGAAAATTTAAAATTAGAATTCACATTCTAATGCAGAACATCCATCCAGTGTTGGGTTATTTGTCAAGTGTCTTTAATGATGTGTAAAAAAAAAAAAAATACAAAAAAGCTATGGGAGAGGCCTTAGGATTTTTAATATAAAAATATACTTTTTGTTTGACGTGGTACTGTCTGTGTGCAACTGTGTGGTTGCCTGAAGAAGACAAAGACGACAACAGATTTACTCTCTGAAGCAACATCTTGATTTAAATATCAAGGTTTAGTTATTGCATGCTTAACATGAAAAGGGAGGAAGCAGATGAAATGTTTAATCTTGGAGTCAGAACACACGTTTCTAAGATGATGCTGTTCAAGATTCATGAAAAGCCCATTAGCCATTAGGTGTCTGCTGCCTCAGTTAAAGGCCTGTGGAAGCCGAGGAGAGATCAGGAGCGAGATCTTTTAATGAACTTTTAAGTTGCTTAATTTGAGTGCACCGTGCTCTCCAACCGTAGTCAATGTGAGGTCAATACCATGATTCAGAAATACTACATACGTACCCTGAGTCATAGGAGAGACCTGGTGCTGAGATAAAGTATTATTGAGTCAAACCCTTTGGTCTAAAAATGAGCAATGTTCCTCCTGAAGTTATTGGGAACTTTGCTTGATGAAGGGCAGCGTTGTCTGGCCTTTTGTGATTTATTTTTTTTTAACTTTTTTTTTACATAGCTGAGTACCATAGGGAAGCTGGCTGTTTGCTGTGCCAGCGTGAAGCATTGACATTTATTTCTCATTACTCTAGCAGCAGGCTAAAGCAGAAACAACCATAGGAGTTACTAGCCAGACCAGGTATTAAGAGCTAATGAGCTGAACTGTGTTTTCTCCTCCTCTTCTTCTTAGGCTAGAAATGGATTCCAACATAGAAGCACCTGGTCCTGTGGTAGAACTCCTTTCTAAGACCCATCATGAACAGTTAGACTACCCGATTTACCTTCTTTTTGGTTTCTGCTTCTTAATGTTCCTTAAGGATTTTGCTTTGTGTGTGAAAGGAAATTACTTTTTTGTGTGTGTGTGTGTGTGTGTGTGTGTGTGTGTGTGTAAAGAATAAGATTTCCCAGCTGACTAAAAGCAGAATTTCTTATGTTGGTCAACAAACTGCATGCTGGTGTAGAACCATACAATTTGATTTGCTAATACTCCTTCCTAGTCCTCAGAACTGTCACTCTCAAAGCATCTCCTTCGCAGATTTTCAAAGACTCTCCCTCTCTGCACATGAGTTGGCATTCTCTTTGATAGTCCCTTCTCTCCCTTCAACCTTCCCACTCCCCAAGAACTGGGTGATTGCAAAGTGCTGTTGTTCTTTCCAATGCACTTTGCTGCACAGATAGCTGTTCCTAGGCCATGCAATCTTATGTCTCAGACAATTAAAACATGGGTTAATAACTCAGTCTAATTCTCTGTACCCAATAGCATGATGTAGGCTAAAACCTTAGTGTCTGTATTTGAGCAATTACATTAGGGCATTTCTAATTAAAAACATGTATCACCTAATTGTAAGTGTTTGAGTTCTTAAATATCTGTGTCTTTTGCATTCAACTGTGTATAAAGCAGGAGCAGGTGCAGAGAGGTTACTTGCTTATCTGAAAGTGCTCAGGGCAGTTTACAAACCTGGTGTTAGATTTTACTGCTCCTGGGGCTGGAATGAAAAAGTTTGGGATGTGGGAACAAAATAACAAACAATCATGCTGCAGGAAACGCAGCAAAATCATAGCAAAGGTGTGGTGAAGAGGTCTGGGTGCTTCTGTGCCTTCAGCTTGCCTACTGTGCTGCTGAGGTTTGGCTAGAGGCGGATCCTAGAGTAGGGTGGAAGATGGGAGCGTATTCTAGAAATCTAATCTAAGGGTCAGCTGCTCGATTTGCATGTCGGAGCCACGTGGTAACTTCTTCTAGGTCTCAGCTGTATCGTCTTGTCCAGCTTGGAAGATCAGCACAAGCCCAGGAAAGGTGCTGCAGAACTTCTAGAAAGGGACAAGCCCCTCGTGCCCCCTCTTCTCTCCTTGTGTGTCCACCTGGACCTGCCTGCAAAGGCAGCTTTTTGAAGCTTGGAGTAGAGGTAGTGGCCCAAGCCAGGCTCCCTGCAGGGGTGTCCCAACCCTGCACCCTTACTATCTTTAAAAAAAAAAAAACAACAAAATGTCCAAGGCTTTAGTTGGAAAGGAGTAAGAAAATTTCCCAAAAGATCCTCCAGGAAGAAGTTGCTTGATGACAGGAAAAGGATGGCTATAGGGTTCTGAGGGAGAGGTGGTATGTTTAAACCTCTAGTTAGAGTGAGAATAGAAATGTTTCTGGCAGAGCCTCTGCTCCTGTGAAATATCTTCATTGCCTAGTTTATATCAGAATGACTTTCTAGTGGTTATCAAATGTGGATTTTGTACATGTGTGTATGAATTATATGTTGGTAAAATACAACTCTGAGGTTTGGACTCCAAGTTAAATATATGCCTGTTTTGACCTATTTTTCCCAACCTTATTCTGCCAGCTGTGTGTGTGCACGCATGATGTTATTTGCTTAGGGACCCCTGCTGACTCTATAAAGACAACGCACCTCAGGATACCTGGTACTTAAGTGATGGTAGCAGGCTCAGGGTTTGCATGAGATGGACTGTCAGGCTAGCTCAGCAAGGGAAAGGTGCGGAATAGGATGTTTGAGGAGGAGTCTACTGATTTAACACCGTATCTTCTAGTAGTTTAGGAAGGGGCAGCATGAGTAATATGTTTGGCTGACTTGTGACCTCCTTGTAATAGTGCTGAGAGACGGACAGGAGATCGATGTGCTTGATGGCCTTCTAATAACTCACTGGAAAACCCAGTTCATCTCCCTTTAGCTACCTGGACCGAAAGGGATATAAATGCAGTGTTGCTAATCCACATAATCCCAGTGGGACCACGAGAGGGGACACCCACATGCTGAAATGAAAAGTGATAAGAGGGCCTTAAGCAAATGAAGATCTAAGCTGCTAAGTCTGCATGGCATACTGTGAGTTTACTAGCTTATATCCAGGACACTATAGCCATGTTTTGTGCAGCACTGCACCAAAAAGGGAGGCATAACAGATTAGCCTGGGCTGGCTGCATGCGACTGCTTTATGTCCGGGCAGCAGTAGGGTTCCTCCTCTGTGCTCCCCAGGGTTTTTATTTCCAGTGTAACGGAGGCGAAAGGAGCTGGCTGCATCTCTGCCCCCTCGGTGCGCTTGTGCCCTGCGTTAGCTTGCAAAGCTGGTTAAGGCTGCCTGAAGGAAGGCAGGTCCTCAGAAGCAGATACTCCAGAACTGGTATATTAGGTAGAGCCTGGTGCTCAGGGAGGAGCTGCCCTCTCCAGGAAGGGGCATTATTATTTCTCTTGCACCTGATTTAGATCAGACCTAGGTCTGTGACTTTCTAGGAATGTGCCCTAGCAGGCAGGGAGCTCCTCTCAGTAAGTGTGTGTGAGCAATGGGACGTGATTTACACCCATTTGGCCAAAGTTGTTTTGTTCCACATAGAAGATTTGAAGATTCATTGAGCCAGAGAGCAAGAGGGAGCATAACTCTGATTTAATGGGCAGAGGGGGAGTTTCTGGGTTCCTTTGTCAAGGGCTGGTTCATGTGTTTTATATGCAGAGCAGCAAGTGGGATGTCAAGACTGGTGTTTCTGGGATGCACAGGAGCAGAACTGAGTCCTGAGTCCTGCCGTATTGAAAGCAGGGCTCAGTACCAGTGAATACTGTTTTTACTTTTAGTGCCTAAATTCTGCCCTTCATTTGATCTGGCCCAAAATATCTATGTTCAGTCTTAGTCTTCTGAACTGTTTTTTTTCATGCCTCAGTGATACGTCCAATGGCAATCTCCATGTTCGTTTGGCTTGTTTTATGGAGTAGTTTTCTGAGTTGCATCCAGGTAGCTAATGGTGAATATGAAAGCTTTCAGATACAAATTCCCATGTAATAGGATACCAATGTAATTCAGTCAGAACTTTGATAAGCAACAGAATATATGTACTAACCAGTTCTTCAAGCCCCAGAGGACCTAGGATCAGAGCTCAGAAAGTTGCTGGGCTCACCTCTGAGTTGTAGAGAGAGAAGATGTAGGAGAGAGATTACTGAAAAATACTTTCCAGCTGCACCACTCTGTCAAAAGCGTTGTCTTTCCATAACCACTTCCCTTGATCCCTGTCTTCATGGTCTCCGATGATTTAATGGGCAGGAGGGAGACTTTGCAGCCATAGAAGTCTCAGCTGAACTTCATGCAAGTCAAGGGTTTCTCATCAGAGGAGCACAGTTAACGTTGCAGTTCATGATAAATGAATCCAAAACCAGCTCCTTCTCAGACCTTTTAGGTGTGTTTTTCCCACCCAATTTTTAAAGGAAGCAGGTTTTTTTGTGCTTAAGTCAGCTGGCAAATTCTGCATCTGCTGGAGGGAGCAGGTCTTCCATCTAATAAAGAACTATTATTCTGTAGTTGCTTTGGAGGGGAAAAAACCCAAAGTAATCCTATTTAGGGTTGGCATTGAGCAGACTTTCTCAGATACCACTAACCACATATTCCTGCCTTT
The DNA here is from genome assembly GCF_018691265.1 of Tyto alba. Classification (NCBI taxonomy): domain Eukaryota; kingdom Metazoa; phylum Chordata; class Aves; order Strigiformes; family Tytonidae; genus Tyto; species Tyto alba. Next base: position 15,229,906 of record NW_024881322.1, read on the forward strand.
GCTGCGCGCTTGGTGTCCCTGCAGTGCTGTGCTGCTGGGCTTGTCTTCCCGGCCCGGCTTCAGGTGTGGGTCAGGAGCTGGGACCATTCCTCGGCAGCCCTGCGGAGTGCTGACTCACAGGGAACAGCTGGAGGCATGGGTATTACTCAGATCTGTGCAGCACTGGTGGATTTATTTGCTGAAAACTAGAGACACCCCCCCCCCCCCAAATCACGTTTCCTTCTTCAGTTGTCAATCGAGATGGTTTGGTGGTTTAATTACGATGTTCGTTTTCACAGAGCTGGCTGCTCGAGTAAAGAGCTAAATTTGTCACCATGTGAGCCACCCTGAGGCTACCCGGTCTCTTTTGAAAAAAAAAAAAAAAAACAAAACAACAAATTCCATATATTTTTTTCTTTGCATATATTTTTGGGGAATACGTGTCATTTATGTGCAGACACTGAGTCACCCTCATTCCGATGACTCCTCGCCTTGGAGTCTCTCACTCCCAGCAAAGACGGGCGACCTGACAGGAACAAATCCAATGCACTGCAAGCATGCAGCATAATTATCTTCTCGAAGTAGCTCTGGTGCATGCATGTGTGGGAGGAGGGGAGGCATACTAAGTAGTGGAGCTGCATGAAAATTTGCCAGTGGAATGGTTTTCTGTCAAAAAAAAAAAAAAAAAATTGCTGTTTCAAACAGAATCAAAATGTTCCTCATGAGAATCTGTTTGTACTGCAGCTGGCAGCTGTTCAGAGGACCTGGAGCCCTGCAGCCTTGTTTAATGATCAGATCCATTTGGGAGAGATCAGAGATGGAGGTGTGGCAAGGTGGTGGTTGTTGTTCTGTTTCAGCTGTAAGGAAAACTTCAGAATGCTTCCATTTCCCACAGCGCAGAAATTGAGACATGACCTACTCTGCTTCATAAAGCTGCTTCTTAAAAACTATCTCCTGATTCCAGCACACATCACCGTTATAGTGTTGTACTATTGTATTTACAATATTTACAATACGGCCCTGGAAGCCCTGACTGATCGCTTCGCTACTCCAAGTGCATTTAATTTGGAGACCTTGCACTAGGGATGCATTTGGCCCATGAGGTCTTGAAGTATCTGTGGAATGATACACTGTGTATTTACATGTGACAGAGACCACACGGATTTTTCAGCTTGCAATTTCGTAACACTTGCGTGCTGGAAAACAAAAGCACCACCCCCCCCCCACACACATACTCGTTTGCTTTTTGGCTTGACAAGAGCGCCTTGAAAGGGGTCCTTGCTCACTTTTTAAATTTATTTTTTCCAGATTGGGTACTAATGTTATTTTAGCAAGATTCTCTCCCTTTTTTTTTGAATTCCTAACACTGCTGGGAGCAATTTTATTTTTTTTTTTTTCTTCTCATTATCTCTACTTCCCTCCACCTCACAAACACCTATTTTATAGCCATTGGAGGCTACAATCTGTCTATTCTCTCAGTAGCAAGCCTGTAAAATGCTTGGTCTTCCAACCTAAGCTGGTGCAAACCAGTCATAGTGCTACTGTTTAGGCCCTTCTGGTTTCAGTGGTGTTGGGACCTTCTTATTTTTGGTTGCAGAAAGGCCTGTGCTTTGACACAGCTGAGCTGTCTTAGAGCACAGCAAAGGCAAACTCTGCAGCAGGTTGCTCAAAAATGGCCTTCATGGTGGAAAAAAAGTCCCATTTTGGCCTTACTTCTCTTGTGGCAGTCAAACAACTAGGCGTTGGTGCAATGAGCAGAAAAATGATGGCTTCAACTGAAGTCTTACCATTTCAACAGCCTTTTCTTTATCCCCTTTTGTGGCAATTTGTCTTGTTCCTGCAAAGACCTTTTTTCACCCTTTGCCCTGTGGGTTGTTCTGGTGTGTTGGAGACTGTTCTCCAGCTGCTTAGTCTGTCGAGACGTGAATGTGGAAAGTGCATTTTTCTTAGTGTGAACACTCAACAACACGTGTTTGACAACTGAGCAGTTCCTTGTTCAGAGCACGCTGCGCAGCAATAACATAGCAGCTTTGTCATCTTCTAAGTAAGATGAAGAAAGAGAAGGTTAATGGATTTTTTTTTTTATTATTATCCTAAGACTATTTCTCATTCTGCTTAGTTCCCCAAATTCTTCTGCTTGTTTGCTAGCACTTACCTTGCATCCTGCCTTTCAGGCAAATACCTTTCAGTCTTCCCCTGGTCTTGCACCCCTTCTGCTGGATGACAGGCTGGAAGGTGTCCCTCTTGTGTCACTGGTTCCCTGGCTCCAGGTATACATATAGCTGGAGGCAGAACTAGTCTTGAAGTGCTCTGTCATCTGGGCAAAACTTGGAAGTGTCAAACTTTTTACCTGCCCATGGACAAATCAAAAGAGAAATAGCAGAAACTTTATCACTGTGCTTCACGTTTTCATAGGCTGAGTGCGGATAGCCAAGTATGTATGAAAAAAAATTATATTTTGAAAAGTTCTTTCACTTTTCCTTTAAGGTGTCCTGCAGTCCGTGGGTGAAAATGGGAATCTTTCAGAGATCCTGGTCATGCTCTGCCAGAAATGCTTATCTATTTTCAGTTTATGGACCCTAAATCTTCAGACCTTAAATGCTTTTCTAGCAGGGATATGAACCGCCTTGTAGAAATGTCATGTCATATCTGCCATTCAATTATCTATGTAGCCTGTGTTCTTCAGGGATCACAGTTTTTTTTTTTTTTTTATTAAAAAAGAGGTTTTTTTTTTTCTTACAGTTAAAGAGTCTTTTCTGTATTTTAGTCTATGCCCATTGCCCCTGGTCCTGTCACTGAACACCACTGAGAAGAGCCTCATTCAGTCTGCCTCACTCCATCCCCCCAGCTATTTATGCACAGTGATAAGATTCCCCTTGAACCTTTTCTTCTCCAGGCTAAATAATCCCAGTGCATCCTTTTGCTTTTCTAGCCACTCTTTCCTGCATGTTAATAATTTCCTTGGGTCAGGACATGCATTTGTGTGGCTGCATGCAGAGCTGCGTCAGGGAAGTGACCCATGTTAGAAGTAACCTCGTATTTCATGCCATGTGGTTTTAACCCAGATGAGGTCTACTTACCTGTTCCGTGAAGGCTTATGGCAATGCAAGCAAACACCCATGCAAAGGCTGGGAGCCAGGAGTGGGAGGAAGGCAAGGTGTTTTTCCTTGTGGAAGTGTCAGTTTATGCTGGCTTAAAGTGTTTGTGACGGTAGTCACCAATGTGGACTGTGAACAGATATGAAGACCTAAGGGTAACAATCTTTGGTCTAGACTTACCAAGAAACCGAGGCAAACAGAGATGGCGTTTTGGCAGGGATTTTTGCCTGCCATTAGAAAATCACTTTTCTATATTATTTCTTTACCCCCACTTCAACATCTTCAGCTTGGGAACTTTCTTACCTGATTGTGTTTCTGTGGTAGTACCCTTTAATAGAGACCTGCTCCATGAAATCTCCCCCACTTTCCTTTGAAACTATCTAAAATTTTACTGTAATTTGAAAATTAATTTCACAGTTCAACTATCTCTCTTCTTTTAGTCTGTTGTGAGCCTGACTCCTAGTGCCTTCTCTTGATGCCTCCTCCTTGTAGTGGAAAAGAAAGTGAATGATCCTCTGTTCTCTTTTCCACTTGCGAGTCTGTGAACTTCTGTCATATCTCCCCTCAGTTGTCTTTTATCTTTCTTCGAATCTTCTCTTAATCTTCACACCGCCTTCATCTTTGGTACCTGCCGTACCCTTCCTCTCCTAATTTGTTATCATTATTTTTTGCACTCCTGTTTTTCAGGTACTCCTTTTGCGTTAACTCCTAAGCTAATTCTTACTTCTAACTCCAACCCCTGATGTGCAATTTTGCATCTCTGGTTGTAGCTTTGCGCATCCTGTGTGGTTCTGATTTGCTGCTACCTCATCTGGATCCAGTGCAGTTTCTTAGGTGACCCCTGTCTCTCCTTCCTCTTTTTTCTTCCTGCCACCCTTATTTGAGGTCTTGGACTTAGTCCTGGTTTTAGTCTCTGACTATACCAGACCAAATTCAGCTCCGTTCTCATGTTGGTAATTTTTTATCCTTTTCTGTTGTAGTTTTTATCTTGCTTTCTGCAAGCTAAAATTTTGCTGTGAATGCCTTTTTCTTCTCTGTTCCATTTTATTTGAATCCCAGGTCAATTTTTTTGTCAATTTATCTTATTTTTATCTTCATGGATCTGCTGAGTACTGCTGATTCTTAAACATATGGTCTCATGCCTTCTGTCCCTTCTTTTGTTAGATAATTAACATGACTAAAGTACTTTGTTTCTGTCATTGGTATGGCAACTCTCTTCACTACTACAGAATGGCTATAGCAATAATATCTGTAAACTGCTCTTAAGTATTTATCTCATCTATAGAAGGTTATCAGGTTTTTGGTGTACACTGACTGGATGATTTTCAGCTGTATCTTGCGTTTCACAACACTGTGTCTGTTGTTAGCCATTTGTGAGACGATCGTTTCTGATGTTTCTGACATTCTTTACTTTGTCTTATTAGTAGGTGATACGATATTTAAATCCTCCAAAATGCAGAGGACCTCGATGATTTTGGTTGGGATTTTCACGCACAAGTTGCTTATTTGGGACTGTTGGGGCTGTTAGAGACTGCTGAGGCATCTTGTCCTTTTTGGTGGGGGTTCTGAGGATCTTTCTCCCCCTGTTGTATTACATGTATCTCACCCTCCTTTAGCTGTCTAGAATTGAACCCTCTTGTGCCAGTGGAATCGCTGGGGTCTCTGTAGTAGGGAGGGTTCTGTATTTTAAGGTAAGTTGGACTTTCCTGGGGGGTACTGCTCTCTCAAGAGAGCCTTGATACAAATTTAAGCAAAACAGCTAGAACTGGATGATGTAAATCTTGCCTTATATCTGCGACAGGGTTGTCTGTGGTACCAGAGGACTGGAATTACTGGTCCGTATTTCTGTGGTGGTTCATATTAGCATTTTCTTGAAGCGTATGTTGCTAATGTTGTTCATGTCTGTCTTCTGGAGAGTTTAGTTTTGCTTTAACAGAGGGGCCGCATGTCATTACGTTCAGTGGAAGGTGTCATGAGCGGTAATCATTGACTTATCATCACCCGCATGTAACTATGTGGAGCAATGTATTTTTTTGGGAAAGTACCAAGGGTAATTGCATATCCAGCCGATATTTCTGTCCATAAGAGCTGAAAAATCAGGAGTTGGATTCCCTGCCAGTGTAGGAATTTTCAAGGCTTTTGGTGTGGAAAATTCCTTTTAATGGGATCACGGTGCTTGCAGGGTTCATGATTTGAAGACTTCAGTGCATGCTGATGGGAGATTTATTTCTAGAACGGAAAGCTGGCATTTTTTTCCTTGACCTTGTGACAACAGGTACTATATACGCTAGGAAAAGAATAATTTTTTATTAATCTCACAAAAGTGCTGCTCCCACTGGAAGGCAGTTAGATTTGTGGGTCTTTCTCCCCTTTTTGCAAACAAACTCTGCTCTGTGAAGTTTGAGATAGCAAGAAACAATCTTTTTATTGATTTTTCTATTTTATTTTAATTTGACTATGCTTCATTCTTTCCTTTACAGTCGCCTAAACCTTGTTACAGGGCCTTTTATATGTTATTTATTTGACAAACATGAATGTTATTCACTTAAAAAGAAAAATCCTCTCATCTTCTCTGAGGGTTAATCAAAGGAGAAACTTTCTAACCTGTGAAAGCAGGGTGAGACTGTCTATATTCTGAAATATTAAATAAAGGAATCAAAGGGAAATAATACCCTGTGATGATACCTCAGGGAAGATTTAATTAAGAAAATTAAATTGCATTAAGAGTGACCCATGTGGACTGCCAAAAAGCAAACAGATGGAGAAATTTGTTAGCAGTGTCAGCCCATCAGTAAGAGCTTGCGCAGTGTACCAAGCCTGTGAGATATGGTGTTCGACAGAGTGGTTTAAAGTGATATTTAATTACCTGATTCATTAAGGTCATCTTTTAAAATTCAGTACTGCAGGGAGCACATGCAGTCTGTGAAATGGCTTGCAAGTTCTGGGCATCGGGGCTGGTCACGGCTCTCTGCTCGTGCCTTGCTTAGATTTCATACTAATGAGTTGCCTGCACTTCTGAGACACCAACAGTTTCCAACCTTCACTGGCTAAAAGGGAGCTGCTCTCTGGTGTACGGTGTCCACCGAAGAGTACTATTCAGTAGCCATGCAAAACTGTTGTGAAGTTGGGCCTGGAGCAGAGTGGGTAAGTTCACAAAGCGTTCAGCAGGTTTGTGTTGCTTTAATTCGATGGGGTTAATTTGTCGTGCACGTTGGCCAGAACCAGTTTTGCACTGACTGAACCCCAGAGGTGCAAGGGCAGTTAACTGGTTGGCAGAACATCAGCCCAGGAGTGGAGACCTGTGTGTGGTGGCAGGTATCAAGAAGGCAGCAATAGCTGTTTCTCTTGGGCTTCTGTTGGCCCAGATTTACCAGAGGCATGAAAATTTCAGGAAGCAGCTTGCTTCTTCCCTCAGCGCGAGCAGGATTTGTAAAGCTGTGCCTTGGGGGAGAGTGCATCCAGGTTCTGCTCTTTTCTCTTCAGGTGAAGATTGTTTCCTGATTCACAGCTGCGGATTGAATTGGGAAACTGTGGAAAGAGCATGTGAACGGAGGAGGGAACGTAGGGAACCTAACACTTGATCCCTTCCTCCCATCAGTAATGCTTTGGAAATACACTTGTCTCACAGGGTCTTGAACAAACGAGGGAGTGATATTTAACAGATGAAGGCTGCAAGGGTGGGTCTGATGTCTGTAATAACTTATGTGATTTTGTAAGACAGAAGTCATCCCCATGCTAGGGCTGAGCAGTTTCCCTTGTGCCCCGCATGCTGCCTGGATCCCCAGAGGTCTCTCTCAGCCTGCACTCCCGCAATTACGCAGGCATTCCCTCGCTCTCACCATTAGTGTAATGGCCAGTGAGAACATCACTTATCCCTTTGCTTGAGTGACTACTGCTTCCATAACGTCTTCTGCATTACACTAATGGCTGACTTGTGTATGCAGTTTTTCTCACGTGGTGAGGAGGGTACCTGTCATTGCTTTTGTCCCATTCATCTTTTATTGCAGATGAAAATAGGAAGAGAATAGGAAGACAAAAAATTAGAGCAACTGTCATATTTTGTTGTGTCCCACAATCTTCCGCAAATCTTACTAAAAGTATGCAAATACTAGAAAATGCCAGCTGAAAAAAGAAAAACACCCCCACATTCAATTATTTTGTCGCCATGTGTAATTCCTCAATTGCGAGAAAGCCGATTCTCATCACAAGCAGTCATTTTACCTGGCTTTTGTTTATTTATCTTTCAGTCAGAATTGATATTTAAAGTAGCTACCTGATAAAATGGAGTAGTGGCCATTTCTAAGCCAGCCCTTACAAAAGAGGAAGAAAAGTTTTGCTTACAGGTAAGGTACCTCTCCCACTGTCTTTTATTGAAAACTAACAGTGATTTTACAGACCTGCTTCATCTTCTCTGGGTTTAAAACATGATTCCGAGAAATAAGCATTGCTTTATTTTTTTTTCCCTCTTGGTCAATGCTATTGTGCCCTTCTGTGGCTATCTTTTTTTTTTTTTTTTGAAATGTAGTGCTTATAGATGAGTCCTTACGAGTGCTGTTCATGGGGAGTAAGTCTTATAGAGCACAAATGACTGCTTGCTATGGCTGTTCTGGGAGGGCATAGAAATACAGAGCTGGAAGTGACCTGGAGAGGCAGGGGCAACGGTACCTGCAGCGCTCGCCAGGAGCTTGTGTGGCTGCTCAGGGTGGGGAGTCCACAGACTCCTGTCAAAACATGTACCTGTGCTGCTCTCTTTATGGTTAGGAAGTTTTTTGTAATGTCTAAGCTGATTCTTGCTGTGGTGTAATCAGCCCCATCCACTGGTGGGCACAAGAGAAAATAGTCTTTGTTCTTTGCAGTAGCATCTTAGATACAAAATGATGTCACTTGCACCATTCTTCCCACTCCAACTCCTGTCCTTTTTTCCCCGTTTTTGCTAACTGGTCCCAATTATATGTATTTCTCTGTGGATTGTGTTTTCCTGAGTTTTGCTCTTTTCTGTGGCTCTTCTCTGGACTTGCTTCAGTTGGCTCATCATTTTCTTCAAATGCCGTGCCCAGGCGAGGATGCAGTACTGCTGCTGAAGCTTTGCCGATGCTCAGCAGAGTGGAAGGATTACCCCATGTGTTACATGAGCCACGGTCCTGTTGATCTGTGCAGCCTGTTTGTTTGTCTTGTGCTCAACAGCTTCACTCTGACTCATGTTCAGATTGTCAATCCCTCTTACCAATGGATCCTCTCTGAGGACTCTTACCTGGCTAGACATTCTCCTTACTGTATTTATGCAGTTATTTCTGCCTGTGCGTACAGCTTTGTGTTTCTTTCCATTTTTTTTTTTTCCCGATCTCTCCAGTTTGTCATAGTAATACTGGATCTGAACCCTGTTCTTCACATTTGTGGTCTTTCTTGGTTCCATTTGGTCTACAGATTTAGTAAGTCGACTGCTTCCTGTCATCCAGTTAAAGTTGCAGCGGGACTAACCCACAGAATTAATCCAGGTATGTGCTTATACAGTCATGTACAACCAGTGATAACTGCTGGATACAGATGTCTAAGTTTTCCATCCAACCTGAATTAACTTCACCTAGATCATGTTTTCCAAACTTTCTTAAGAGAATGTTGTGTAAGACTGTATCAAACACCTTATTTAAGGTTAAGATATAAAGTGTTTGTTCTTTTTCCTGAGCCACAAAAACTGTTACTTTGCTGCAGAAGGAAATTAAATTGGTTCGAGGTGCTTTGTTCTTGATGAAATCTGTTTCTTGTTACTTTTGGATTTGGCCCACTCAAAGAGCTCTTGGGATCTCTCATCAGAGTAAATGCCTGCCAGAGGGACTATAGTCCAGGTTTATCCTTTTTTTTGTCTATACTTTGTAGTGTCTGGGGCAGGCTCTGGGTTTACCTCTGGGTTTTGGAGAAGTATCTGGTAAATCTTGAGCCCTCCTGAAGTCCAAATAGTAAGATTGTACAAATTCAATGTCAAGGGAATAAAAAAATCAGATTTTTTTTTTTTCTTCTCTCCCTGGGGACTATTGCAAGATCCAGAAAGTTAATAAACTGGCCAGGTGCATAGCATGTCAGCTGGTCCTATGATCTGTGCAGCAGTTGCCAGCTAGAAAAAGAGTATTTGGTACTCTTACCTGGAATATTTTCTATATTATTTAGATTGCACTCAGGTAGAAGAAACACTGCTACTGCAGATAAACAGAAAGTTTGTTTTTTTTTTTTTTCCCCCCAATACCTCATGCATTTGTTGCCAAATGAATGAGATAGGAAGAAAGTGGGATCCAGTGTACAGCATAAACTTTTATTTTATTCATGATGTGGTTAAAATGAAATTACTGTAGTTTTCTGATCTGCTTTTTCCCCTGCTGTGTGGAGGGAAAAAAGTCTTTATGGATGAGAAGTCTCAAAGTGTTTTTCAGATACCTGTTAACAGTGAGAAAGTAGATGTGTGGAAAAAGAAACAGAATTAAAGTAGTAGCATCTCAGTGAATCGGGTCTTCTTACGACAGGTGTTTTGCAGGCCCTCAGCCTGTCCCCATCAAGGTGGATGTTAGATCCCAGCTGTTTTCAGAGAGCAGGAGCAGTGAGGGATATTAATCCATTTTTAAGGTGTGTTTTTTAAAGACTTTTTGTGAGCTGAATCTATGAATCTTAAAATCTATTCTCATCTAAAATATGCTTTATTTACTGGATCTTATTCTATCTAAAACACATTTTATTTACTGAAAGTTGTTTTATTGCCATGTAGTTGTGGAAAGCTTCTACTGGTCCTCCTCATTTTGTACAGTGAAGCTTAGCTGCCTTATTCAGTTTGTTTCTTGCTGGAACTGAAAATAGCGTTACGTGCCTCACAACTTGATTTATCACATGTAAGGCAGGTTTTCTGCCTGCATGTTAACACTGTAGGTATAGAAATGTCGATTATATACCTAGTTTTGTGAAAACCACATTGGAATACAGTCTGCATACAAGAAAACATGTACACCTCTTAAAATTTCAGAGGACAGACGCTGCAGCCTATGTGGAGTTATAGCAGGGTGTGTTTCAAGCACTTGGATACCTGTGCTGTTTTTCTCTGACAAAGCCTTTGGACTGATGGATCTACAAAATTTTCCCTGCTGTAAATTTTTTGTCAAGAGTTTAGCTCTTCATTTTTTTTCTGAAGTGTGTCAGCTTGAGGAAGAAGACATGTTTCTTCATATTTTTAGTGTTTGTTTACACTTCTTTCCCAGAAAATTAACTGGTTGAATTTTAAATCTCTAGTCTTAGTCTTCACTCAAATGCATTTTATAAAATACAAAAATCTTTGTGGTTGTGAGTTACAAAAGCTGCAAATTGTCAGTGCTGGGTACACAGCCATCAAGCGTGGAGAACTGATATGATTCGGAAATGCAATAGGTCTTGCATAAAACATAATAGATATTTTATTTGACAAGATTTAGCATTAATTCAGGAAGGGATTGCTCTTTGTGATGGGTCTTTAAACATTCATTTATGTTTCCTCATTCAGAGGTTTTACTATCGGTGATTCAAGTTGTTTCATGAACCAACGAACTTACTTTGTCCCTGATCTGGCAAAGATTTAGACATAGCTTTAATTTTAAAGCAAGAAGATTATGCACGCTGATTAGAGAGACTGCTTAAAATTAATTTGAATGGGCTAAAGCAGAGTTTGTGTCTATCAGGTTTTGCTCGGGGAGCCTAAATGCTTAGCATTTGGCTACTGGCAGGATTTGAGATACCTCATAAGTCCGTAAAGTAATTTAGTGGTGGCTTTTAGTTCTAGCTTCTCCTCCTTTTCATGTAAAGAATGCAGGAAAAATAAATATCGGAATTTTAAAGCGCAGGGAAATGAATGCCAGTTTTCTTTGTCCACCATTTACTTTAAAAAGATGCCTAGATGATTTCTGAGTTATTTTCCTAAGTTCCTTGGTCTCTTTAATCAGGGTCTTAACCTGACAATATATGTATGTCGTGGATCATTGTTTGATTCATTTATCTTATTGAGCCACATGCATTTTATGCAGCTTTTACAGTTAGTAGTTTTTTCCTTCCTTCTGTGCTTTCTGAAATTATTTGACTTGGAAAAATTGTTGAGCAAGATTTTTTGGTATCTAGATAGTCTAAAAATGAATCTTAGATTTTTCACATATGTTGTTCAACACTTTGAAGCCCTTAACTACACTGGTGCTGGGAATATTGTTAAAAGAAGTGACATCTCAGAAAGTATTTGTGTGAATTATTAGTAAATGTTGATGGTTTAAGAGTGACCTCAATGTTTGTCACTTCTCATGTTAGATTTGCTAATATTTCAAAACATTTGGTTTTCCAAGGAAGAATTTCTCCTCCCTGGCTTCTCTTCTGCCTTTCTTGAGTCTGCGGTGAAGATGCGCGGCTGGATCTGACATGATCTCCATGGCAGCACACATGAGTTTCCATGGCAACATATCTCACAAACAACCCTACAACTTTACTACAGTGTCAAACAAAAGGAGAAGCCTGACTGTTGGAGCAGGCTCTGATCAAGGTTAAAATTAAAAAGAGGGGGAAGGGAGGAGACATGGAAAGAGGTTGGGTGAGCTAATGACTTGCAATTTGTCCTTTTAAAACTTTTGCTCCAGGGTAAGCACACCATTAAAAAAAAAAAAAGCCTAAATTCTCCAGTCCAGTAATTACTGTGCCACCCAGCTGCATTCTTGCTCATGAGTAGGTAAGTGATGTGCTGTCACACGTCTTTTGTCCCGAGATACTTCTTTAGCCTGGTTTCCGAAGGAAATGAGGCTTACAGAATAACAATCCTCTGTTCTGGTAGTCTTTGTGTCTCTCCTGCCATACCTCCCCCCACTCCCTGTAGCATCTGACCCCATTGATCAGGTTAGTTGAATTTGAGAGAGGGGCCAAAGTTGAGGAGGTAATTAAGTTGCTCTAGGTGTTGTGAAAAGCTGGGTTCTGGCTCCCTATTCAGTCCCTGGAAGGAGGTTGTGGGCACGGAGAATTGGAGAATTATAGTCATCTAAGCTAGAAGGATATAATAAGCAATGTAATTAAGCCTAGTTCCTTTGATGGTCTGAATTCAGAAAAATGCTGAGGCACATGCTTACTGTCTCTTTTTCTCATGAGATGCTTTTCTGAACTGCAAAGTAAGGGAGCTCCGAGAGGCTGATACTTTTGGAAAAAGTTAAGGTTACTTCTCTTTCAAGATAATGGTACTAGGAAGGAATGAGGGAAAATACGTGAGGACCGCAAAGTTGCGAGGGGGCTTTCAGTTATAGGCTGAATATAAGCCCTACTTCAGGTTTGTACAATGCAAAGATTCCAGGCAATAGGCTTCCTGCATTGTACTTGTGTTGCATGTGTGTGGTCAGGAAGCTAAAATACAATTGTTTCTGTCCCCCCACACTCCCCATATACTTGTCAGGCTACTACTGGCAACCAAATGTGAAAATACAAGGTGGCATTGCAGAACAGAGGACTTGTAATGAGAGGGTTTGGGAGCGTGGGCAAGGGTAAGTTGGTGTATTCAGTGATCTGCTCTGTTACTTGGGCTGTGTACATCTGCCCTGCCTCTGAAAGATGCAGACGTGCACGGGAGGGATTGCATGACTGCATTTATGTCACTGAAAAGGTGGTGGTGCTTTGGTGGAGTCTGTTTCTCCAGCTGCATTGGAGATGGTTTTAAAAAAAGGAAAGGATGTGAAAGTAGCTTAAAGACTTATACTGACCCTGGTTCAGAAATGCCAGGCTACCACATCGCTCTTGTCACTTCAGAGTGACTCCTGTCAGACTTAGCACGGCGTACTATCTGGCATGTGAGCTTTTATGGGGAGATGGGAGGGTTTTTTATTTTCTCATTTTTTATTTAAAAATACTAGGCTACATCATAGAGGTGACCATACAGGGTTAAATGCAGGAGAGAACTCATAAATATCAAAGATATCTTTTGCTTAAAAGCAAGACAGGTAGCCCACACTAGTATTGCTGTAGGTGATGGTGTGGGAAATGGAAGGCAGCGTTTGGCTGGGGAGCTGCCAGGGGTAGAGGCAGGATCTGGAGATGGGACTTGAGGCTGAGGGCACTGCCCTGCTCAGGGAACGGGATCCAGTTCCAGTGGGTTCTGGAGGGCTGGGTCTTTTCTTACATTACTGTTCCGAGGTGATTTGCCCCCTGCAGAGCTCTGCTTTACCTCACAACATATGAAGTGGCAAGATACTCCTTCAGAAGGAAAGGTTAACAGTTGTCTTGCAGAATTGTTTTGTTGTTCTGACTTTTGGAAATGATCCTGGTGGAAATGGTCTGTTGAGCAGAGTTTAAATTAAATGGTCAAAGACATACACAGTCATGATATATTGCCCACCCATCCGTTCTGCCTGATTACTGTTGCTTTACAAAGTGACTAGTGATTTTTTTTTAAGGATCTTGGTTTCCCTGAAGCTCCTCAGAAGCTATTTCTTAGGGGGCCTCCATGTTCTGAAAATTAAGTCCTCTGAAGTTTCTACTGAAACAAAGGTGCCTGTGAGCGCTACTCATATTACAATGCTTGTCTCTAGCAGTGTTAACTGTATAACCAGCTGATGCTATGCTTCTGTTTTTGATTAAAAAAAAAAAAAAAAATAGCTATGATAAACTACTAAGCTTCCAAAATACCAATATTGAAATTCTGTTTGTATCTGAGGTGCCATCTCAAAACACTTAGAAGGGTTGATGTGGAAATGCAGACATTGTTATTTAACCCCCCTTTCATGGTGCTTATGTTGTGTCCTGCCTACACAGCACAGGGGGCTTAGTCCCTTCCAGACTGACAACCCACAGAACCCGTCTTTGGTTGATTCCTGCTTAGCTTTCAGCCTCCTTCCTGCCCTTAAGACTTCCCAAGTCCAATTAGTTCGTTCTCAAGCTTGAATTAGATGTGCAGGGGTGGTCAAGCCCATCCATCCTTCTAAAGAGTCTCAACTGTTTTGTGTCCCAATCAAGAGCAGGTTCTCCAGCTATCATCTTCCATGTTTTTAAGCTCATATTCAAAGACCCGTGGTCCAGGTAAGGTTTAGTGAGGCAGGGTAAACTAGACCCACATCTGATTTTTTATATGTTTGACCAGGACAGGATTGATGTGCATAGTTTGCCAGGATTGATGTCAATATGTATTCCCAATACCTTTCTGTGAACTGTGGTAATGTCTTGCTTTCTTCTTCTGCTTTGCCTCAGAGTGTTAAAATTGCAGTGTGGGCTTACTGCTGAAGAGCTACCAACATATCCATCTGAATGAAAACTGTGAATCTGTTCCATGGGTTGTAAAAATAAACTTGTTTCATTGAGCTTTCATGTATCAAGAGATTTGCAAATGTAAAAATGCAATATAAAGGAAATGGATTTTGAATAATTCCCTAAGCTGGTTTTCAGTGGTCAGAATGTTCAGCTGCATTTTCTGTCTTCTCCCTAATCACTTTCGTATTAAAGATTAATTGCATATCATAGAGAATCCTTGATTAAGCCAATGAAAAGTGAGAGCATAGATCTGTTCATTAGAAGCAGCGTGAGGAATAATAATGAGCAACTGCCAGGCTTCCTTGTCTACCTTACAATAGACACATAAAAGACATGTATTTCTGTGATGCTCCACTTGCTATTATTAAACAAAAAAGAATCATTTGCAGTTTTACTGAGAAGTTTCCTTATTAACGAAACACAATAAATTACTCTGCTCCACACACCTCCTGTGGTGTGAGTTTAACAGGGAAAGGAGTTTGTTTTACAAGCGTGTTTTGCCGCTGACTCCAGCAGAATCCAACAAGGTGACTTGTGGGGGCATTTTTATTAGGACTTTCTCTTTTGCTACGTGCCCCTTTGCAGTGTTTTTTGTCCTGACTTCTAGGGTACTGCATGTGACACATGTACCACATCTGTAAACCTGCAGAATTTGCTTCCCATTGCACAAGCAGATAATGTTCCTAATAGGTGCTGGTACTGCAGCTGCAACACGTGGCTCTTACTTGGAGGGAATTATTTCTTTCCACTAGTGCACTTGAATGAGTTTGTCCTGAACCTGTGAGCAAGAGTCATGAGGCTGTAATCATACTTAGTGTTGCTCATAATCTGTAGCAGTGATTCTGAAGTCTCTTGGAAATGGATGACTGTCAAGTCTGAATTTCTCATGGACCATCATGGGTTCTTCTCAAATTTTTAAGGGAAAGCCCCATTCGACTCTGAATGAATTAAAGCCAGTCTCATCCACCCCATGCCCATCATTGGAAAAATGCAGTTTGTCAACCACTAGCAGAGTGTCGTCTTTGTCTCGCGTGAACTACAAAATGAAAGGCCTCTTGCTTTGCTTTCCTGTTCCAAAGAATTTGGTTTTTCCTGCCTAAGGCTTAGAGATTCAACAAGTAGAACAGAAATGTCTGGTGCTGAAAAGGAAGCTGAGTTACTCCTCCTTCAAAGAGCTGTACAATGAAGTCACTGCAGAATGGGAAGTCATTGTCCCAAGACTCTTCTGGTGCTTGTTCTACTCACCTTCTCGTGTATGGGCCTTAGACCCCATTGTCTTGCGTATGTTGTAGGGAGGATACCTAGATGCATGTCAGAACATAGGAAGGTGGTCAGGTACTAAGAAAAATTCCCAGAGTTAGAGTCCTTTACTTACCCAGTAGGTGGGCAGCAAAGCTGAATTCTTGATTGAGAAGATCAGTTATCCCTAGGGAGTAATTAGCAAGTGACCAAGTGACTGGTTCCAGACCTTTTGAAGCAAAAGGCTGTTTCATGATTAAAGAGAGATGTGGTCATTGATGACAAGTCAATATAGTGTTTTCCATTGATTGTCAAATAGCAATTAGCAATAGCTGGTTATTGAGTAATCCACATTTGCATACCTTCTTTTGCTATCGTTGGACTTTATGGATCACTTTTTAACGCTTTTATTTTTCTCCTTCTCCTTCCTGCCTTTTTTCAACTAACATGAGTAGTACACCAAAGGGATTAGCTAACCTATTTATCTTGTGTTTCTCATGAAGTCTCTAGGCAGCATATTCTAATCGCCTTCATCTTCCAAAATGTCTGCTTTATATTCAGAAAGATTAAGGGGAGGAAACTTCAGTCTTAGTAAAAACTTACACAGATGTTGGCAATAATAAACCTTCCAATTTAATTGATCGCTACTGAAAGATTTTAACCGAACTGAATTGTGTGGGTGACTGGTCAAGTTGTCACAAGTCTAGTTTGTGTGTGTGTATATGTAATCAAACTGTGTGGTTTTACATGTCAGATTTTTTGATGCAGACCAAAGGGATCCCTTGAATTTCAATGTTTGCTTCCTTTTAAATTCATAAACAGTGGTGGGTCCCACAACACGTTGGATTTACTTTATCTGCTTTCTGAAGGTTTCTAAAATAGATACTGTGATTGTCACTTCATAAATATTTGCCCATATACCCCTAAAGGCATTGTTGTTTTTAATGAACGATGAGTTCTCTGAATAGGGATATTGTATAGGGAAGGTTCTGAAAGTATGAAAAAATTCAGTGTCAAGAGTTAGATGAGAGAAAGACGTAGTTTAAGTGACAGCAAGGGAGTTCAGTTAGTGATGAAAAGTCGCATACATGGTATAGCCACTGCAGGGACTGGTTTGTGACGATAGAAGGATTAGGTTTTATCTAACTTCTCCAGGTACTGTTGGCAGTGTGATGGTAGTGGCATCATTGGTGCTGCAAAAGTCCCTGGTGAAATGGCATGTGCTGTGGTGGTGAACCTGTTCAAAGTCCCGTCTCCCGCAGCAGATACAGGACTGGTGCCAGAGTGGTGAAAAGTGTGCGCCTCGGGCTTGCAGCTGGGGGTTGTGGTGTATTTGGTTCCTGCCCTCTGTTCACCCTGTGGGGATTTGGGTGGTGTTTTGGCACTAGCTTAACTAAAATGATGCAGAAGAAAAAAACCCGACTAGCTAAATCCCTGCAACCCACTGTGAACGCCGGTACATAGGTCTAAAAGAAGTTAATGCTGCAGCAGCTTGCTTAGGCGCTGCAAGGATTTGAGTTGTTCAAATGCCATTTACATCAGTATGAGAAGAATTGCATGGGTAGGGCTGCCATATGTACTTCATACTGGTTTCCTCTGAGGAGCGCAAGGAATATGATAAATTTATCTTTTCACTTCAGGAGTCTGTTTCCATTTCACTGCAAAGAAGGAATGAGGCTTTAATGGGTGGAGAGGGGAATCCGGTCCTCTTCTGGTCCAGCAAACTTACACCCCTCTCTTCACTGATAACATATAGTCCTGTAAAAGGTTGAATTTTGCACAGCTCTTTGGGCAAAAAGGGGTGAATAGCCTGAGGAAGGGGTGGGAAAGGACTGGATAGCCCCTCTTAATGTGGGTTTTCTGCCGTCTTCTGAAAGAGAACGAAAACCTGCATGGTAGAGACTACTCCAGCTGCTGTACCTTGCTGGAGCTTTGTGCAAGAATCACGCTGCTGCTCGTGCTCTTAAACTAATGGGTTGTTTTCTCCTCACGCACTTGTCTTTTCTCTACTTCCCTGGGTAAGGCTCTGAGCAGGTTCTGAGGCAGAGTTTTTGATCGTGGGCACAGATTTGCCACAGGAAAACAAAGAGGAGCTAAGTTGTCCTCTGACTCATTGTCCGATGCAGGAAACCTGGAGCCACCATTCCTGCCCCCCTCCAATGAACTGTGGACTCCTCCCCCCATTCTTCATGGAAAACATGTTTAAGAATAACCACTGAAACTGGACTTACAATTGTTTGTACAGCTCAGACCCATATTCTGTCTTCTTTGCCTTGCTCCTGATGTTCTGGTAGAGTGAGGCATTTTTGGAACATATACTGTGGTTTTACCTTCGTCCTTGACTGAACTCCTTTTCTCTGGACCAGCCCAGAACTTACAGCTTGTTTTGTTTTGTTCAGGCTATCCATATCTTTGTTCAGTGCAGGAGTAGGTAGAAAGGAAAATTTGTATTGATTCTACCTTTTAGAGTTTGACAGCAATTATTATTTTTAGCCACAGGAATGCACAATGGGAGCTTTTCTCCACAACTAAAAGCATCCTAAAGAGTGCTCACTGATATGTATTGGGATAAGCCAGAGCAAGAGGGTAATCCTTTCTGCAGGGCACCAGACATGACTATCTTTTATATGTATATATATCTTATAAGTGGAAAAAGAATGACATTAAGGTCAAGGGAGGACATCTGGGGAAAAAAGATTTGTAGTGGCTAAAAGACCTCGTACAGGTTCCTGTTTTATCCACTCACCAAACATGCAAGAGACCATCTAAAAATTAAATGTAGATGAGAGATAACAAAAGGTGGGGAGGTAAAATAAGGGAAGAAATCAGCAAGGTTGCATAGATTATCTGCATGCAACCATTAATTTATGAATAGAGATCTGGAATTTTCATTTGAGCTTATTTTTCAGAAAATTTAGTATCTATTACATATATTGCTCAAGAAATTTCAGTACTGGGGAGGAATAGTGTGATTTCTGACCTGCACAGTTACAGCAAAATAGTTTGCTTTAGTTCAGTTTATCCAGATCAAAATGTTTTGACCTCAGCATTAAGACGAGTCTTTTGTCTTGTGTATGTCTGGTTAGGAATATTGCTTATACATTACCAGGTGGGGAATGGAAAATAGAAACTTTTACATTTAAAGAAGTCAACAAATCCTGAGATACGCATTTGATAGTTTTAAAAGGGCTTATCAAGGTATTCTGCAGGCCACTGATGTCGGTTTTAATACGTACCAGAGCCCTGGAGAGGTTCAAGAGAACTAGAAAAAGGAACGGTTGTGTAGGTATGTAAGAAGGGTGAATGGTACAACCCAGCTACTTGTTTGTCTGTTACCTGTTATTTACACCAAGCAGAAATGATGGTATGCCTGAGGTGTGATTAATGCAGGTGTATTAATACAGGAATCACAGAACACTTTGGGTTGGAAGGGACCTTAAAGCCCCCCCAGTGCCACCCCCTGCCCCGGGCAGGGCCCCCTTCCCCCAGCCCAGGGGGCTCCCAGCCCCGTCCAACCTGGCCTTGAACCCTTCCAGGGAGGGGGCAGCCACAGCTGCTCTGGGCACCCTGGGCCAGCGCCTCGCCCCCCACACCATAAATTTCTTCCTTAGATCTCATCTAAACTGACCCTCTGGCAGTTTGAAACCATCTTCCCTCGTCCTACCCCCACCCCCCCTGACCCAGAGTCCCTCCCCCCTCTCCTGCCCCCCCTTTAAGCCCTGGGAGGCCGCTCGAAGGTCTCCCCGGAGCCTTCTCTTCTCCAGGCTGAACCCCCCCAACTCTCTCAGCCCGGCCCCCCAGGGGAGCTGCTCCAGCCCCCCCAGCATCTTCGTGGCCTCCTCTGGCCCCGCTCGAGCAGCTCCGGGTCCTTCTGCTGTTGGGGGCCCCCGAGCTGGCCCCAGCACTGCAGGGGGGTCTCCCCAGAGCGGAGCAGAGGGTTACGCTGTCCGTGTCACCAACAAAGATGTTAAACAGCGCCGGTCCCAACACT
This sequence comes from Tyto alba, assembly GCF_018691265.1. Classification (NCBI taxonomy): domain Eukaryota; kingdom Metazoa; phylum Chordata; class Aves; order Strigiformes; family Tytonidae; genus Tyto; species Tyto alba. The sequence goes on from NW_024881322.1 coordinate 15,249,478, forward strand.
GACCCCTGAGGAATGTCCCTCATCCCTGCTCTCCACTCGGACATCGAGCCGTTGACCACAAGTCTTTGAGTGCCTGTAGGGTAGCATAAGGAAAGACAGCCATGGTGGGTATTGACTTCTGGTAAAAAATTTTCATGTCGAACTGGCCTTTTTTTCTTTTTTCTTCATGACACTTTAAGCCTAGTTAAGAAAATTTATACAATTAATTTAATACACCAAGACTACCGGTGAGGCATTTCTCTTGCTGCTGTACGACATTTTAATTGAGACACTAGATTGATACAAAATCAACGTAACACGTTAAATAGATAAAAACCATATAACTGAGGTCTCCAAATGTAATGGTAAATAAGAAATACCATTGCTGACATAATGAAGGCTACCATTCCTTTCTGTGCCACGTCCTGTCGTGTGCTCGCGGGTGAGGAATGTTTTTGAAAGCAGAATTTAGAGAAGAGCCACAAGGAGTGATGAACTGGAGATACTGGGCCATTTTAATCTCTTGATATGTTTATCTTATCGAAGAGAACTTAAGTGGTGACTTGGTCATAGTCTTAAGTACATACAGAGGAAATAGAAATTTGAAATCTGAAGCAAAGGTGTAACATCCTGAGGACTGAGATTATAACATGTATTTTCCATCTATGCTGCAATTAACAAATAATTCTTAAAGGTTTGCATGGCTTTTGCCACATCTGAGATCTTAGTCCTTTCTGTATATTTTTCTGAAGTGCACACTCAGAGAGGCGTACTGGAATTAATTTCAGAACCCCCCTCATCATCCCTTTTGGCAAGAGAAGCCATCCCCGTTCCCCCAGTTAGCCCTGGGTTCTTGGCTGAACCGCTTCCCACTAGAGCACCCGTTCTCCCAGTGCACTGAGTGCAGTGAGATGTAATACATCTGGAAGATCAGCCCTTTGTGGGGAGATTAAGGTCAGGAGATACTGTTGGGAGGCTCTGCGGCATTGTGGCCGCAGGGCCAGTTTAGACCCAATTCAATTTAATGTCAAACCAGTTTAAATTAAGACTTCTCTATTTAGTCCAAGATGCTAATGCATTCAGCTGGGGAATAGTGAAATCTTTACTGTCTGAGGCTATTGCTTTCTAAATTCTTCATTCTGCTGAAAATGGTGGTATTTTGATTTTTTGCCCTAATTAGAAATGAAAGCATGTATCAAAACTGCGATGTTATGAGGAGTGGTAGCTCTGTGTTTTGTTCACTTTTACACAAAAGCTCACCTTAACAGCTAGAACCACTCTTTCATAATCTTCATCAAGACAACTGAGCTTCTACCTGTCTTTAAACACTAGACCTCAGCTGGGCTACTTCAAATTAATCATCTACTTAAGCATAGTGCTGAACTGGGCTTCATTTCAGAAAATGAGCTGCTGGCCTCTTTGTGTGCATGCAAGTCTTATGTGGAGCAGCTGAGGGAACTGGGGGTGCTTAACCTGGAGATAAGGAGGTGGAGGGGAGACCTTAAAGCTCTCTACAGCTATCTGAAAGGAGGTTGTAGTAAGGTGGGTCTCGGTCTCTTCTCCCAAGTAAAAAGTGTTAGGGACAAGAGGAAACGGCTTCAAGTTGTGCCAGGGGAGGTTTAGATTGGATATTAGGAAAATTTTTTTCATTGAGCAGCTTGTCAAGCACTGGAACAGCCTGCCCAGGGACATGATGGAGTCACCATCCCTGGAGGTATTTGAAAGATTTGTAGATGTGGCATTTAGGGACGTGGTTTAGTGGTGGGCTTGGCAGTGTTAGGTTAACGGTTGGACTTCATGATCTTAAGGGTCTTTTCCAACCTAAATAATTCTGTGATTCTATGTGTGAGAGGATAGGGCTGATGCCAGGGGCACAGCTGGACAATGTCCTTGTCTCTGCAGCCTGGGTTGCACAGCCAAACTCCCACTGGGGTGTCGTCTTAAACCCGTATCGTGTGTGAGCTGGGCACCGAATGGCGGGTATGATGCACCAGGATCGGTGGGTGAAAAAGGCACTGGTTAGTGCTGGGAAATTGATGATAGCTTACGTAATACTTCTTCGTGGGCACTTTAATATTTAATGTTTGCTATTGCATAAATGGAGCTTGCAGGCAGCTGTACATTAACTGCATGAATTTTTAGGATGGGGGGGGAAAGATTGGGAAGCAGGAACGTCACAGAAGCTTCCTAATTGGCACATACCCCTGTAGAAACCAAAATGTGAAAATTAAGTGACTGCCCTAATTATCAGAGACTCCTAGGAATACATTGTGCTGGGAGATATTCCTTTTTCATTTCATGCACTGCTTTAAAAATAAGCATTGTGCAGAGTATAACAAGGCTTTTAATTAAAAGGCTGTGCCCACACAGCAACTTTTCACTGTGGCACTAGCTGGTGAAGGGAGCCGCAAGGGGTGGAAACATTGCTTTGTGTCCACAAAAGATGGAGCTAATAATCCATTGATAACCAGGGGCTCTTAAATGAGTTTGCTATAGTGATGTGAGGTCGGATTCTGACTGGCAGCAGCATGGATGGTAGGTTTCTTGTAAGGACGAATACTTCTGTGTGCCTCTGGCCAGGAATGGCCTTTGCCCTCCTGCTCCCCTGCAGTTACGCAGCAAAAGATGTGCACCTTCCTTTGTCCTGAGTGCCAGCCTGCCTTCAACAATGTGGCTCTATCCCCAGCCCGTACTAGAAAGTAAAAGCTGTAATCATTTAAGTCAGCAAGGCTTGTAAGATGTGAAAGGAGAGGTAAGTTGCAGTGATGGACAAGCATGGCAGTGTATAACGCAGATGGGCAGTGTCACAGCAATGTAATGGATAGTAGGCAGAAGGGTACACTGAGGAGTGGATGAATTGTGCTGTTAATAACTGTGAAGTTCCTCTCGACTTGCAAAACGTGCCACTTAGAGGCAAGGATGTGGCATGTATTAAAGCAGAGTACATAACTGGAATAAATGGGTAGCTTTTTTGATGGCACTGTCACATAAAAATCTGATTGCAATACCCTGTTTCCTAGCCCACCCGCTGTTCCTTCCAGGTTTTTCTTTTACCCCGAACTTCTCTCTACCCACATGACTCACCTTTTCCACCTCTGGAATATCTTTGCCCTCCCGTATCTCCTCTACAGTACTCCAATTTCTTTGGCAAGTTAGCCAAGAGCACTGTCATGTGGCAGTTGGCTGGCAGGGTCCAGTACCTCAGATCTGAGCTTCACAGGCTGTATGTTATATAGGTAACTTTTTAAAGGTTTCATAAACACCCTCTGCAACTTGTTCCCCAGTGATTGTCCCAATTAATGGAGCCTAATATTAATTTTCTACTGAACTGTCTTTTCCTGAATGCAGTGCTTTTATTTGGGCAAAAATAATTGATGTTCTCATGGTCCTGTCAGAATACAGAACAGATGTCTATGTGTGTGCATATCTGAGGTGGGAAAACTGCAAAAGTAGAGTTCTGCTGACTTTCTGAGTATCCAGTACAAAGTATACTTTTCAGAGTAGGGTTTCTTGAATGACTGGCTTAACAGCACTGTCACCGAGGTCAAAGAAATTTTATACATTGACTTTTCTGGGAGGAGATTTTGGTAAAGTGTGGAGTGCTTTTTGAAAAATGTTGTGTTTTATTGGGACAACAAATACATATTTGCATATGTATTCATATAATGTATGTATGCATAATAGCTATATACTAGAGCTGCTGAAAAACAACAGTTTACAGGCAAAGAGATGCCTGGCTATATAGACAAAATGAAAACATTCTCAATTTATTTCTTGATTTGCTAAAAAATGCTTCAGGGACTTAAAATGGGGAAGAACTAGTAAGTTGGGCTTTCTTTCAGGAGTCCAACCATCTTCAGTTCAAGGTTAGAGCAATCGAATACCCTCTGTATGATAAGAGGTTTGAGTAAGTTTAATAATAGATATTGTGATCAGCAAGGTGTGTAGTAATGAAGTTCGTGTGAAACGGTAAGAGTGGCTATACTGAATCAGAAGGAAAGGTCCCCCCTTGCGCAGTTCCTGTCTCATGAGCCAGTAACATATGTTTAGTTAATGAAAAGTAGAAACATCACAAGCTTTGTAATGGTCCTTTGCCAGTACCCTCCCAACTCTGTGGCTCAGGAACCTCAGGTCTATGTTGTCATATAACTCTCACAGGATTTTTATTAATTTATTCAAATCTAGTTACATTTTTCCACTTTATCCCTCTTAACTCTTCCCCTTCTCACCACTAATTTTCTCACAAAAATGAAGTTTCCATCCTGAGGCATATCTACTCTGAAACTGCAGTTTCTGGCTGCCAGAGGTGTGATGGTGTGATACTGCTATTGCATGCTCTAATTCAAAGAGCTATGATTTGCTGGTTTTGAAAAAAAAAAAAAAAAAAAAGATTTCAGTTAGTTTGGGATATCTCTTTGGAAGAAAGAAAACAGTTACAGAAAACTTAATGTATTCACCTGAGTTGACTAAATCTTTGTAAATGGTATGAACAAAACCATACTAAGTAATCAAGGATACAGCGAATTCCTTAATCTGGTTACAGTACACTCTAATTGAGTAAGTAATCGACCTGAAACATCTTGCCCTGAGCATGAATCTCAGACTCTTACAGAGTGTAAATGTCACGTAGAGTCTGGTAACCCATAACACTGTGGGCAGTACTTCTGTAGAATTTGCTCTTTCAGTTTTGCAGTAATCTGACACAGAGCTCTTTCCGCCCAAATTTGTGCTTGTGCCTTATCGTTTTGAGTGTGATAATGCTTGGGGTGCCTGGACTACTCCTCCCTCTCCTCCCCTCCCCAAGAGAATCTATTGAGTTGATATGAAGGTAGGAAGAATATATCTCGGGAAGAGGCTGGCAAAGATCCGTGGAAGATGAGATAGCTGTGTAAATGTGTGACTGCTACCCGGAGGCAAAGAAGAAAGCTGCATTTGACCTGTGAGGTGTAACAAATATAGCTGCTAGACACTCATATGCCTCTCCTGATTATCACTAGAAAGTATTTCATTTTGTTGGAATTGAAGTTTTATCCACTGACTTCTAGATTTAGGAAACATTGTTCCATCAATTATATTTGTTAAACGATAATCTAGGTGTCTAATTATTTCTTAACCCAAGCATTTAGAGAAGTTTTGTTCTTCAGAGCGGAATAAACACTGTAAAAAATATTGTTTGTGATAGTGCTTGGACTAAGCACCCAGTTCTTGTGCACCAGACATTGATATCCTAATACTCAGTCCCTCTGTTGTCCCCATCCCACAAATTTCTCTTCCTTAAGGCCTTTTATTAAATCTGAATTTCTGCCCTTCTCCCTCCCTGCTTAATAGAAGACAGCTGCCTGAATTTCAGACTACAGGATTCACCTCCCCATAGGTATGACAGCTATTGTTTTCAGTGGAAGATCTGCCTGGTGCACGTGCAAGCTGCAGTGAGACCCACGCTGCTGGTTTGGCATACCTTAAGCCCAGTTGTCAAATGATAATAGTCAGAAATGTGGGCTGTTGTAATGTATTGTGACCAGGGATACACTCTCTTAATGAGCTGAAGGGCTGGAAATGTAATTGGGCATATGAGTTTATGTAGCAGCCTTGTAATTGTCTTGAGAGGTCTGGCTGGCTTTTCAGATGTATTTTAAAGAACAGAGCAAAGCTTTCTCTATTAGAAGAATAACCTTTCCCCTTGCAGTGGGACGTGAGGGAATTCAGATGTTGGAAGTGAAAAGGACATTTGGCTTTTCTGAATTCCAACAGTAAAAGGGAGGCTGTGAAACACTGTGGGAGACAACCAAGTTTTTTTCTGATAAAGAAACTCCACCTGAGGTCCCTTGTTCACAAAGATCAGTGTTATTTGCACAGCATCAAAATTGAGTTAGTCCACTGCAGTGAGACAAGAGCAGACTGTAATGTAAGGGTTTTTTCCTTTACAAGTCCTAGAAATAACACTGGCTGTGATAACAGAGACTGCCAATGTTTAGAAGTACTGTATTTCAGATCTGTGTTCGCTGCATTGCCCAGGCTCTTTAGTTTTCCCATAATTATTACCCACACAACATTTGGCAACCAAACTGCTCATTTAAATGCTTATTCTGTATATTTGAAAGGTTCTGTTTTCTTTTTAACAAATATTTTATTTTTAAATACCGAATTAAAACATCCAGTGATGCTTAAAATAGATTTAAAGAAACAACAGGCAAGAGAAGTCTGTCCTGGAGGTGGTTCAAGATACAAGTTGGAGATCTTTCCCGTCTTTCCTCTGCCCTGGGAGAAGTAAAGTTTGCAGATGTTGTCTCGCCTGATCTAGCTGCTGTTTTTCTGCTAACATGGAAGTCAGGCACCTGGGAATTAAGGGTTAAAAGAAGTGAAACAACAACCCAAAACAAGAAGGGTAAAAACTGTGCTGTAAAGTTTAGAATGATCTAGTGATTGCAATGTGGCATTTGATGCCTTTTATGAGGAAATTTGAGTCAGTACCACAAGACAAGAGGCATACTCATTTTCTCAAGAATCAGATATTAATTATCAAATTCATTTAAGGTTGTGCAATCAAAGCCTTATACTTGTTTTTCTGACGACTCACGCGTATATGCCGTGTGACAAAAAGGCACTGCATTCAGGTTCTGTTAGTGAACACAATGTTAGCAAATGTCTCCGTTATTACTGACACAATGAAAATAACGAGTCATACAATAGATACAAATGCACCAAACATCTTGTAAACAATCAGGAGAGCCAGTGATTGTACTCTGAAGTGAGAAAACAGGAGTAGCAGATATTAGTATGTAAAACCCGAGTCTCACAGCTTGGGTTCATAAATGTGCTCGCTACACAAAATCTCGGTGTCAAATGGAAGTTAAGCTTCAAAAAAACTGTTGGCTGTGTTTGGGCTCACTTATCCCCTCTGTATAATTCAGTGCCACTTGGGCCTTACTGAGGGGAATGTGGAATATTGCAAACCTTATCAGAGCTGGGAGTGTGACCTTGCCTTTACCAAGTCCAGTTGGGTGTATAGGCATTGCAAAGACTGCACAGGAACTGGCATCTCCCGTTGTGCTTGTGTTTTGCCTATTTAATTCTCTTCTGGGTGAAAAAGTGCTGAACGGTCGTGTTGGTGGAAACAGGCATAATTCTTGGTATAAATCCATCAGAGAATGTATGTGGGTTATTCTTCCATGTGCAGCATTACCTCTAACAGAGGAGCAGCTCTTTGTCTAGAATCTGTTCAGGTGTGGTCTCACATGTGTTTTCATTGGTGGTGGTCGTGTTTGTGGCAGATATGAGGTGCTCTGATGACAAATGGGTTTTCAAGAATAAAGTGGATTCTTCCATTGTTGCAAAGACAGTGATTCAGATCTGCTTCAGGGCTACGCTTGAGATGAATTTTTGCCTTTGATCTGCATGCATGACATTTGTTGACGTTAGTGCATGTCTGATGCAAAGACTGAGGGTAGATGTATTAACATGCCAAATGTTCACAACTGTTCTGTCCAGACAATTTATCTTTTAAAAATATGGCAAATGAATAATAAAATGAAATTAAACAGAAAAGCAAAAAAACACCCTAGCGTGGCTTATGCCAAATATAGTTTTTCCCTTTTCTCTAAAAAACCCATTTCACTCAGTCCAGAGTAAATCACACAGCACCATTTTCGGCAGCTGGTTGGAAAATGAAGAAAATTCCGTTGTTCACAAAATCACCAGTGGTCATGCCGTCATGTCTCCTTTTCTCTTTGGAGTTTGTTGCTTTGTGCTGTCACCTAGGATGTGGAAAACCTGCATTCACTTCCCATCTTTCCTGAGGGATCATTTAAATTTGTGTGTCACACTAGTGACTTTAACCACAAAGCTGAGAACTAGTCTGCAGTTGGGGAGTCTTCACAATCCCCTCTGTTTAAATTTTATATGAATAGTTAAAATTTAATTGGAGCAGAAACAGGGAATGAAGGACTTTGCTTGACAAGTGAGCATCCTTACAGGTGATGTTGAGAGCCAGACTCATTCTCTTGCTTTTTCTTTCGATTGATATTTAACTATTTTATCTATAGTGGAGCAGCTTCATCTAGAGTGGCTGAGAGGGCCTCACTGTTAACTGCCCTATGGTATGAGGGGATGATATTGGTGGTTGAATATCCACTTGAGCAGAGGATGGAGTTGAAATCAAGCCTGATAATCAAGTGCCAGAGCTAGAAAGCTGTTGGGCAAACTGAAGAACACCCACCACCACTGGTTTTGAGAGCCAGGGTTTCCTCTTCCATTCCAGCGGAGTGTTGCTGAAATGATGTGGGTCAGATTCACGTGGTGCTGGGGGACATACATTTTGCATCCATTCTTCAGAGAAGCTGTCACCTTGAGTTCCTTGCTCTTCTGGGCAAACGTGTGTCACATTAGTAATGTATTAGTGGTTTTAGCAGCAAAAAGGATGTTAATTGCTACTCAGATCTCCTACAGTGTGGCTTTTGAATAACGAGATAGGTTGAGCCATCAGGCACTAGAAGCTGTTAAGAGGGCATGCAAGTTACAGTAAAACTAGCTGGTTTGGTAGTTGTTAAAGGAATTAATGCAGAGGTCTTCCCAAAAAGTTAATACGTGAAGTTTTAAGGCCAGTAGGGATGCTATGTGATCATGCAGTTTCACCTTCTCTGTAAGTCATAGCTCCTCCATTCTCTAGTCTCTTCTTTAACAAGCCTGGGTATTTGTTGTGAACTGAGTTGGCTCATTTTCTAAACAAGTTAGTCGTTTCTGTCATAACAGTGCAATTTAAAAGTTGTGGTGTTTTGGAGATTTAAGAGGAAAACTTACTGGTCAGAGGAGAAAGAAATCATTCATTCTGATTCTTACGCAGCCAGTGTACTCCATCAAAGCCTTCCTTTGCTGGTAGAGATGTAATTTTATAATTGTTCTGCTATATTCTTCTGTCTTGCTGAGGTGTATTAAGGCAGAAATTCAATGAATTAAATATCTACTAAAGGCCTTTGTTCAAAGGCATGCTTTATCATGGACATTCATTTTTTTCTGGTTGTTAAGAAGAGGGAAGCCAGTCTAATTCCCCAGATCACACATGAGCATTTTTGTCATGGAGAACTCTTAAGTGGTAGGTCTGCTTGTTATCTCAGTTGGCCAGACCAGTTGGTGTAGCATGGAATAACTGCATTCATTTCAGCAGATCTTTATTAGTCTGTGCCATCTGAGGATTTGGCTTATTTTCTGAATATACCAGTCTAAGAGCAGCCACTTACAGCATATCCTGTAACACAGCACGTGAGACGAGACCTGCCTTAGGCCAGGTGAGTTAACAGGATTTTGACCAACTAGGAAGTGTCAGTTTTGCTATAAAATGAAAATGTGTTTATAATACACTAGTGGTGTGAGAATTACCAGAAATTACAGCCAAATTCCTGACCAGTCGCAGTTAACATAAGAAGTAATTTTTAAGAAAAGTTAATCTACTACTCCAACAGACCCCAACTGAATGCAGGTTTTTCAGCTGTGCAGACCATCTACCTTTTTTTGCCAGCATGGTATAGCTAAAGCAGGAGCAGGTCTGCACACTTGCTTCCTTTCTCTGTCAGCAGCTGGGCTGCAGAATACAGAGATACCACAATTTGTTATGGGGTTGCGTTGAGTAAAGAGAAAGGTTTAAGGATTTCTAGTGGGGAAAAGAGAGTAATTTGACAGTGGGGCTGTTCCATGCCCTACCAGTGAGCTGCAGAGACTCACATGATTCTGAAAGGGCCCTGGCTCTCCCACTCTTTGAAGTCTTGAAGTGGATTTCTCAAGGTGTTCAAGGAGAGTCACTTCATGGATAGGAGAGCCGGCTGTAAGGGGAGGAAGGGTGCGTGTACAAGACAAGTCTCCCGCAGTACTATTCAGGCTGGTTACACCCTGAGCTGCAAGTGTCTTTGCTGGCTGTGCTTCAGGAACCTAAGGAATTTATAGCCTAAATTTGATTGCTCACCTGAGAGCTGAGATCTTTTCCTCAGAAATATTAGGGTAATGAAGAGGCTGTTCAACATCCTCATGCAGATAAGGATTAGGAGAATATCATGTGAGAGCTACTGCCACAGCCAAAGATGCCTTTGGGGAAGACAGCACTTCATGCTGTTGTGAAGGGAAAAAAACGTTCCGTCCCTCACTTCAGTAAGAGAGAAGGAGCAACCAGAGAGTCAAGAGTTTTAGGCCAGTGGATGGTTTCTAACTTACAGCTAGTGCACTGTACAGCCCTGTCAGGAAACAGGAGGTTATATGGTACAAACAGTTGTCTTGATGGAGAAGGCTGTAGTTCTTTGGGTTTTTAAAACAAACTGCTCCATGCCCTACTGGCAGACAATGAGACATTTAGGCCAATCAGTCCTGTGTGAAACAAGACAAAGCAGCCAAGGATATATTCCATAAACAGTTACTGAAACATCACTGTTCTTAACTGTGTTGTTTTTCTACTTCTGTTATCATTTGCTCAGTAAAAACTCTTTGCCGTGGCTTTGTGTCCATGCTGGTGTGCCACCCTGGCTTGGTGCGGGTTAAGAGCGTACCTGGGCCCGCTGGCTGAATGTTTGAATGTTCTAATCATCTTGGCTATTCAGGATCAAAATGGAGTTATAGATCTGCATTTGCTTGGGCTTCTAGCATTAGTGCTTTGGTTTTACAAGATACCCTTTGTGTGTTTGACGTGGGGCAATGTCTAGCCAGTTCTTAGCTTATTGCTTAATATCAGCTTCTCTTCGGTGGACAGGCAGCCCGTGAGTCTCACAATTCTAATAATGAATGAATAGTGAAGATAGAATCTAAACATTGTCTTATGAGCCTTCTTTACTTTAGACACTGCATTCCTGCAGATGGTTCATAAGGGTGAGAGCTTGAATGTTCTCAATAGTTGAAAGTTTTGAACTGGATCTGATTTTTGGAGCTTGTCTCTGTCTATCCAAAGCTTGCTTTTTTTCCTTTCATGTGTATGTCTATATATGTGCATGTATCTATATATAGCACACGCATATAAAAGAAAATCAGGTGTGGCTGAATCTATTGGAGAAATTTTAGCTATCTGAGGGAATTCCTTCATAAAAGCATTGCTCCCATCCTTGCAAGCTGTAGCTGGTACATTACAATTTATGCTTTTATAATAAGGAAAATGCTGCTGCTTTGGCAGAATTACCTGTGTGTTCTTCTTAAGGCAAGTTATTTAAAGATATGAATATGAGCTGTCTGGGCTTACTCATTTTAAGCAGAAAATCAAATAAATTGATGATGAAAATGACCCAACAGATTATCTCATCCATCTCAAAGCCAGGCCAAGATTTTTCTCTACCATTACCCTGGGCACATTTTATAGGGCTTTATCCAGCTTGAAAGAGCTGAAGTGTTGGATACTCTGCTGTATGATTTATTTTTCATCTGATAGCTTTCCCATGTGAAATTTATTGGAGGCCTGTCCAAAGACCATGGATCAAGTCTTTACCCCTGTTGCATCCAAGGGAATTTAGATCAGGCTCCCTAAGACTCTTGAGTTGAACACCTAAGTGCGTGTTAACCCCTGGGACTTGAGTAACGCCACTGATACAAAGCTCTGATCCCCACAAGAGCGCAGGGATATAGGATTTCTGAGAAACTTGCCATCGACGTGAGTGAGCCTACCATCAAGGCTAGGTTTGTGCGCTCCACGGCATCAGCACCCTGAGGCGCAGAGTGCCCCTCCATGGAGAGCATCTGCAGAGTGAACGAATGTACTTGCTGCTGCTCAGATGGATTCATAATAAAGATAATTAGATAAACCTGAATACCCCTCTTTTTGGCATCCCTGTGGACACTTTCCCACAAATGTGTCCACATAGCAGCAGCTGCTTCAGAACCATGCCAAATGGTTTATTCTTTTCTAATCAACTTTGTAGAGTTCTTGGGTTTTTTGTTGAGTCCCTCTATTTTCTCCCAGCTAAGTTTCTTTTTGTGTGGGAACTTTGTAATGTCTTGCAAAGTGGGGTCATGCTTGTTGTGGCATTTTCCCTGTAAAATGCAGGATGCACAGCTTCAATTAATGAAGGCAATTTGTCCTTTTCAAAAATATGCTAGGAAGCAAAGTTACAGGAAGGTCATAGGACATTATCAGAACAGTTTTTTTTTTTTATTATAGTGCACCATTACATAGTATAAGGTGATGATCAAAACATCTGTTGTGTGACGTACAAGAGCAGAAAGCAGAAAGCTATTTTCCATTCATCTTACAGCGTTTCTTTGTGCCACTGGTTGAAGATAGGCCTTGAGGATTACTTTGAGGGCATTTGGAGATGAATGAAGGCAGAATGGGGAAATGAGCTGTGATGGCCAACTCAGCCAGCCAAGGTCACTTGGAAACCAGGATCTAGTGAAACATTTTAGACCGGTTGACTGGCTGCTGTCATTCTTTTCTTGGGGGATTGATTAACCCTACAGCAATTGTCAGTATTTCTGCAAGAGAGAGGGGGGGAAGTCCATTGTGATCTCTTATTGAGGGATCCTGAGGTCTCATTTATGAAGCTCTGGCTTCTGGGGTTTACTCCCAAGTAAATCTTTGTTATTTCACTGTTCAGAGCCCCAATGTGGTTTCGTTTTGGCAGGGATATTTTTGAGAGAGGTACTAAATCCAACTTTTACAAGGGCTTACCCAAATGTGATGAGCCTCGTTCCAGATCAGGACTGATCATTCCAGTCCCAACAACTGAGATTTTACTTTACATATATTTTAAATCTGGACACAGGTTTTGTTTCCCAGACGTTTTGGGCAGAGTTCCAGTGTGTCTCTGCAGAATCCCACCACTGATAAAGTAATGTTTAAGAAAATCTGATGACTCTCTTAAAACTTATTTATATTACCAGTAATCCTGGGATTTCTCTTTCAGGGTATGTGGCTCTTAGGATACTACCTGTTCCTATAACTGTGTGTTTGTCAGTATTCTGCCCTTTCTCTCTCTTGAGTGGAAGGAATAAGTAGAGAATGAAGTCTGAATGGGAGAAGCTTTATGTCGTTGCTTCCTTTGAGCATACAGAAGGTGCTACATGGCCTCAGATGTTAGCAAGATCCTTTATACTTGCTCTCATATATTCTGCCCTCACACTTGTGAGAATCTCCCCTGCTGAAACAAAAGCACTACAAATCTACCTCACATCCTCCTTCATGTTTTTCCTTGCCATGTGGCATACTCAAAAATAAACAGTAATTAGTCTGTAGTTGCCATGGTTCATCTCACTCTCAGAGAGTGCTTCACTGTCCCTTTGTTCTTGTCTCAGGCTTGTTGGGACTGGAACTGGTCTTTTGTTCTGCATTTGCACGCTGTGTTGGGACACGTGTCCAGATTTAAGGGTAGACTTGTGCTAGGGTGCTCCTTGAGATGCGTGCAGCAGGAGCAGCACGAGGCTGGGCTGGCTCAGGCTGCTGAGTGTACCCAGCTCCATTGTCTCGTGAAGTGCTGGGACCTCTGCAAAATTACTACTTGCTCCCATCTACACCTTACCCCAGAGCTGAGCCAGGCTCAGAGTTGCCTCTTGGCTCTTACAGGTGTTACGAGTTTTAGTTCTCAGCCATGTAAAGACCACGATGGGTGGCTCATAAGACCAATGCCGCACTGCAGCCATACCAGCAATAAATGGTGGGTGAGGAGTTGAATTCAGTTGGCCTGTGGCATGTCAGAAGGTAAAACCCAGGTGCTATGCAGAACCAGGGGCTTAGAGCTAAGTTCCATGAAGACTAGTTCAACTTGCCGACTTTGCAAACTAAAAAGGTGAAACCTGCTTAGTTGAAGACCACCATCTAGAACTGAGTGGCCCATATCCAAGCTCAAATAATAAGCTGTGTTTCTCTGCTGCCTTAAGCACGGAGGCTTCTAAACTCAGTAGTTTAGTGTGACTTCGACACTACCCTGATTTCTGCTTATGTCCTTGTTCAGAACTGCTTCATGCAGATCTTCAAAGCACCTGTATCTTCTTAAAGATCAAGAAGCCACATGTCTATCTGCCAGGGTCTTTTGAAGGGGCCTAATTACGGGTGAGGTCAGGCCCTTTGCTTTCCTGCTGTTTGTGTTTTTAAAATCCAGTCACTTATTTCCTCAGAGAAATTTCTAACCATTAAACTAGGAATAGGTTTGGGTAAGAAAATTCCCTTGGACAAGAGAAATCCCTGTCAATGATGGCAGCTACTGTACAGCCCATGTTCATGGCACTGAAGGAAAGAAGAGGCAAATGTAAGCCTGATTCTTACTTGAGATCAGAGGGAAGAATCCAGAGGTTTGTTCCTACCTTTTCCTGGGAGAATAAACTGAACCCAAAAGGAGTAGTTTGTAAGTGCTTGATGTCTAGACGTCTAACTCATTTGTTTGGTTTAAGCAAGGCTCTAGTTAAAACCCTTTTCACTGTTCCAGTGTAAAAAGATAACGAATGATGTCTTCACCTCTTAATTTCTTCATCCTTTAATGATGATGTTGTGCTCAAGGATGGGCTTTGTAGTTTTACTCCAGCCATGTCAGGTGCTTGCAGCCTTCACTGTTCTTCACAGAAAAGATGTGTTCTTAGAAAGCTTCCAGTGTTTTAGTGTTTATGTGTTTTGTTTTTTGTTTTTGGGTTTTTTTGTTTGTTTGGTTTGTTTTTTTGTTTTTTTTTTTTTTTTTTAACAGATCATAGTGGGGTTAAACTCCCTTAAAAGCAAATAAATCAATTTTCAAATAAAAATGGTTTCATCTAAGGAGGTCGGCTAAACTGCTTCATCTAGCTTTAATGTATTAAAATGCTGTAGGTAGCTTGCTGCCTTAGCTCATTGGAGAGCCATAAATGTAATGCTCCAAGCAGCTTCAGGTTGGGTTTTCTCAATTGCTGATGAGGCATGAGAGGTCCAGGCTGGATTCAGTTGGGAACCACATTACACAGGGTGGTTTGAAAATAGCTAAGCCACCTGTAAGGTGGGTGAATGTGGTTTGGAAGTGGTTTGTTCATGTTAGCTCCAGCACAGCTGTCATGATTTTGATAGTCACACTTCATTGTTTGGGTGTAAATATCTTTGTGTCTCACTGCACTATGTGCTTTTCACAGAGGCTGCGGATGTTATGAATCTTCAAAAAGCTTAAAAATCTCTTCCAATTTTTAGGCCACTCCATCATTTTTTGGTCATCTATGTAAGTTAAATTTCACATCACTACTCTTCATATGGTGCTTTGAATATCAGACTTGGTCACTGAAGCTGCTGTCCACAGAGCAAAACTATGGTAAATGGCTGCATGCAGGACAGTAGCAGAGGCATGGCAAGATCTTGCTTTTTAAAGAAACACTTGTGTGAATGGCCTCAGTGTTCTGGAAGTACATATGAAGGTTGTGTGAATGACAGCTTTTACTGAAGGTGCTTCTGGAGACCTCAGCAGAGATCAGAATCACTATTCTGTGCACACTGCAGTTACAAAATAAGGCCCAATCCTCGCTATGAGAGTTTACCGTGTAAACGTGTGAGATGCCAGACAAGTGTGGTATCACAGAAACGTTGTGATTATCCTAGTTTCGCAGCACAGACACTAAACTGACTGCGCGGGATGTTCTTTGGCAGAGCCAAATCCAAACCGGCTGGGTTTGAGTCCCTGGCAGTGCTATAATCTCCAGCCCTTCATCTTTTCTCTCTTCACCATGACAACAAACCGGCCAGCCCAAAAGCCAGAAGATTCTACTGGGAGCTGTAGGCAGAGCTTGGAGTAGTGAACTTTGGCAATCAGGAGTCATCTCTTTGGGTTTCCTGGTGGAGCAAAAGATCCATTTGATGACAAGAAAAGGTCCCATTGTCTGGATAGTGACTGGTAGTTACTTGTTACCGTCTGCAGCCAGGCCTTCTGCAGCGATTTGTGAATTGGTTTACTTGTGTCCATGGTCAACAGGGTGTAAATCTGCCCCAGGGCCGCTGTGCTGGTGGCTGGAAGTTGCAATTCCCGCAGAAGGGAATTAAGCTTTAATAAAACACGTTGAGAAACAACAAGATATGGCAAATTATGGAAGCTAGTGTGGTGCCACCTTGAGCAGACTTGAGGCTGAGAAAATGCTATGAAGATAATGTTTGTAGTTCTTTCCTGGAAAAGATATCCAGTGAAATATTCTAAATGGAAAAAGAAGATGAACACTGGAGACACTGCAGAGTTGAAAAGCAACGATATCTGCCTCTCTTAATTTAATTTAATGCTGAGGGAATATACTTACTTTTCTGTGATTCTCAGGGTGGTCTCTAAAAAAGAAGGGTATCTGTTTTCCTGAGGTTAGTGTTCCAGTGTCACACAACAAGCAGTACTTTATCACTTTCATTGAAAACGAGAGGTTAGTGGCCCAGTGGTATTATAAGACATTCCTCCTCTGTAACTTGTGATCCTGTAATGGTTGTCTCTGTGGGACTTTTCTCCCTAAACATTCTATTTTTTGCGAACTTTGGAACTTCCAGAAACCCTCGCAGAAGGCAGTCAGCCCCAAACTGCTCTAACAGTCCTCAAAGGAGGTTAAGTGATTGCCCTGACTGTACAAGTGGTGGCAGAGATGAGCATCTCCAACTCTATACTTCTACAACTTGTATCTCTGAGGGTAAGAGGAATTGGTATGTAGCATCTTTAGAAATCAAGTTATTGACAGTTAACAGATCACAGTCCAAATAGCTAGTGTTTCTTTTCACTGGAAGATCTTAACCAGCTCTTTCAATGTTGGGATGAGGATTAAAAGCTTGGCATAGACATAGCTGCTTTCTTCTCTGTGTAAGGTGTGAATTTTAGAGGTGAGAAGAGGACAGAGGCAGTAAATGTTGCCACTGTATCCTACTGTCCTGGGTTGAGTGAGTGGTGGGGTTTTTTGGTAGGCAGGGGAGGGGGCTATAGGGGCGTCCCCCAGTGAGAAGCTTCTCGAAGCTCCCCCAGCTCCAAGTCAGCTCCATCTCTGCACCAAAACTGATCCCATCAGCTGTGCCTCTGCGATAACGTATTTAAGAAGGGACGTGGTGACGTGCAGTGGGACTTGTGAGGAGAAGTTGCTGCAGCTGCGTGAACACCAAGGTCAGTGGGGGAACGGAGGAAGAAAGGAGGGGGGAGGTGTGCTAGAGCAAAGACCCCCCTGTATCCTGTGGTGAGACGGCAGGGCGGCCCCCCCCGCCACCCATGAAGATCTACGGTGGAGCAGACACTGATTTATGGTCTGTGGCTTCTGCTCAGATAATCAAGGTGCTGTGACTGAAGAAGGCCGGGGTCTCATGGGAAAAGGCAGCCCCGCTGCTGTAATTCAGCGCTGGGAGGATTGCAGCATGCGGGGGAGTCCCACGCCAGAGCAGCTCGGGAAGGGCTGCAGCCGTGGGAGGGAATCCAGTCAGAGGAAGTTAGTGACCCATGACGGAGCAGTGTGGGGAACGCTGCAGCCGTGGGAGGGACTTATGTTGGAGAAAGTTTGTGGAGGACTGTCTGCTGTGAGAGGGGGACTACGATGGAGCAGGAGGAACAAGTTCGAGGAGCTCTCCCCACCGCAGATGGCAGAAGCGGCAGCACTGACTGCACCTCCCATTCCCTGCCCCTGCGCCACTGGGGGAGGAGGTAGAGATATCGGGAGCAGAGCTGAGCCCGGGAAGAAGGGAGGGGTGGGGGGAAGGTGTTCTCAAGGTGTGGCAATGCTTCTCACTGTCCTACTCTGTTATGTGTTGTTAGTGTCTGTAATAAATGCATGTTCTTTTTTTCTTCCCCTAACGAGTCTGCCTTTTGCTTGTGCCCATAAAGGGGGATTTTTTTCCCATCCCAGTCCTATCTCGAACCCCAAGCCTGGCTCTCTGTCCCTTCCCATTGCCGGAGGGGAAGGGAGAGAGAGCTGCTGCCGACCAGGCTCAAACCACGACACCTGCATAGGTGATGAACCACAGTTCAACAGTTTTCTGTCATGTCCAAGCTATACCTTCAGGGTGGAGGTCCAAAGGATCAAAACTGGTGAGGGGAGGTGTGACTGCTGTTATAGTGCCTGTTCCTCAGATCCTTTAAAGTTGCTTTTCAAAATAACTTTTTCGGTGAAGAAAGCAAGAAGGGGTATGATTACAACAAGGGGCAGAGTATGGTTCGCCTGTTCTTCTGGAGGCTCCTTAAGACTTGAGAATGAATCTGGGCAAATGCTGGTACAGTGTGAGGCTTAGGTCTGGTCATCTTCTCTTGCCAGGCAGCTGATCTGTCTGGCCATGGGGCGCAGGGCACGCGATCCTCTCTGGGATGGAGGGAGATGGCTCAGGGATTCCTGCTGCATGGGTGCAAGGAGCTGCTGCATTTCTTAGGCGTGTTTGTCGGAGAACACCCTGGAGTTAGAGTTCTCAGAGAGCCGGCATAGCTTGGATGGTGACAAGCTCTGTGTGTCAGGGGGAAAGAAAAGCAAAAAGGAGGAGAAAAAAGCTCCATTCTCTCATATCACTTACAAAATAATTGCCTGGATCTCAACATGACTTGTTTTCAAATCCAAACTTAAAACCTGTTTTTTTCTTTGTCTATTGTTATTTCTGCCGCCTCCATGATTTGTAGGAGGCACTTAAAAAAGGCTCACATTAGTGTTCTTGTTTTACATTTTTGCCCCCTGTAGTGACAATTCCTCAAAATAATGGCTTGTCTGTGACGTTCAGAGTGACTTCTTTGGTGAGGTTTGCACAAAAATGTTTTATTGTTGTGGAAGGTCAGTTCACTGTCTGGAGTAATATAATCAGGGAATTTCTCTCTCGTTCAGAAACTGAATTAAATTTTACCTAGCTTTAGGCTGTCTTCTTTCAGATCTGTCCTTTAGGGCTCAATTACCAATTAAATAATTCTCTTACTCCCACTATCTGGACTAAGAGAGCAATCTGCACCAGGTATTGCCATCTCTTCAATGTGAAAATATAGTGTGGGCAAAATCATTGGTCAGGTTGTCAGGTACTGTGAGGAGAAAAGAAAAAAAGCTGAACCCAACCCACTGTGCTGCATCTTGACATGAAGGACAGTAGAGATTGGGCAATGTCATAATGCACGCACTGTCTCTCTAGGTCCTACCTTGTTGGTTTGCTTATTTTATTTTTGAGGGCTTTAGATCAACCCTGAAGAAATGTAGCCCCTTGCCTTTGGATGACCTGTAAAGCTAGATCTTGGCTGCATGCCTGGGACAGGACCAAATCTAAAGGTGCTTGATGCTACACACTGCAACTCCATGCTTTGATGATTCTGTAAGGGTGTCAGATGAATAACTTTACCAGGGATGGTCTCTTAATCAGCACTCGGATCACACAGATTTACTGTGAGATACTGAGGGCTGTTCCTTGGGCAGTTTCCTGGGGCTGCTTTTTTTATCCAGCCTGGGTTGTTGGGTTAGGGTCAGCTTGCAAAGTGTGCGATTTCTATCTTCCTCCAGTGCCAGTGTGGTAGCAACAGGTGAGGGTATAACAAAAGCAAGCCAGAAGGTTTGATCACTTCTGGTTGTTCATATTTTTCTAACCTGGGGGGCCTGTTGCTTTGCAGTCACTTTGCAGAACTGTGAATTTGAGAAATTTGTAAAATCACCAGCTTGTGTTTTTATTTTTGGGCTACTCCTTGCCATGGAGACATGCGAATTGCTGCCTTATGTTTTAAAGGAAAGAAAGATAGCAATGAAGCTAATTAAATGTTTTATCTATGTGAGAAAGTAATTTTGTGGTGTTTGCAAGTTGTAATTTTGAGAAAAAGGAAAGCTCGGCATTTGTAACCATTGACATTTAAATTGGTGGTAGCCTAATTTTTGTAATTGGCTTTAAATACATGGTGAACTTGGGCCAAATTAATTTCTACAACTTTATTAACCTCAGAGTAGTTAGCAGGAGACACCCTGGCCTATTTTTCTTTTTGACCATTGTATCTTAATTTTTATCTTGTCTGTAGTGTTGTTTGTAAAGAGGAAATATATTGTTTGTGTTATCCTGTGGAAAAAAGGAAGTTTTCAGGAACTCTGTAGCCTCTATCTCAGGAAGCAGATATGTAGAAATCCTGGTTTCATTTTACATGGGACAATTAGTTTCTTCCCTTTGCAAACAGCGGCTCTTAGGCCACCATAGGTAGAGACTGTTTTAGTCAAAAGCAATTTAAGAGGTGAGCATTTGAGCCAGGAACTTTGGCAAGAAGCTGCTTACCCCGAGTGTATTCTCCAGATCTCCATGAGAAGCAAAAAAGATCTGGCACCCAAAGCAGAAAAGCAAAAACCCTCATGAAAATTCGACATGATATTAAATAAAACCAGCCACAGATCAATACCGAATGCAAATAGGGGAGGCTCCACGTAAAAGTCAGGTGCCTTTGTGTTGGTGCACAACAGGAGAGGTGTTTGCTTGGCAGCTGACTTCAGTCCTGAAGTGACTCTGTGAAAGCTGTGTGCCCTGTCCAGGTGCTTTGTGCTCAATTCATAAAAAAGAGAAAAAAAGCTAATAGATGGGATAGATTATTTCTATGGCTTCTCTGTATCCCTGTGACTCCGTGAGTAGACAGAAAAAAGACAGTTCATTGCAGGACATGTTTGGTCTTTCTCAGTGTGGTGTTAACCATTGCTCCCTGAATTGTAGTAACTTGGAGGGTAGGGCAAGGGCTGTGACATGGAATGTGCTTTGTAAAATCCATTTAATCGCAAGAAGAAGCAACCATTAAGATATTATCATCAAAATAAGCTATTTCCCCAATTCTGAGTGAGCTGTCAAGGAACTTGTAGGTGACTTCCCAAGGAGAGTCCGACTCACTGGATTTTCCCAAGACAGTAGCAGGAGATTTCCTGTATCTGAGCTGGAGTCTACCAGTAGTAAGTAATTTTTCAGAGTATCTTAATTAGCTGTAGTCCATAATAGCTTTTAGCATAGGAGGTTCTGTCATGGCTTCAGTTAGCCAGTTGTGAAGTAGAGTTGATTCTCATGGGGAATACTGGGAGCTAGAGTCCACCCTGTTTATTGGCACAGCAAGAGCAAGCGGGGTGAGATTAGAAGTGATATCTGTGTGATGGTGTAATTAAAGCTGTACATCAGTGGTGGCTGACTACTAAGTGATCAGAAGAGATCTGGGAGTAAGCATGGAGAAATTCAACCATTTTTCTTCATCATCAGCTTATAGCATTTATGAGTAAATGACCTTTTCAAAAAAAGATGAGTAAATATCTTGAAAACGCTTTGTGGGTTTTTTGATTCCAAATATAGAAATACGTAGAGGATAACAATTATTTCCATGATTTACGTGACCAGATGATTTTTTTTCAAGGTGAACTGGTTTCTTGTCACATTTTATCACATTATCTTTTGAATATATGTTGGGGTTTGACAGGCTTTCTGTTACTATCTTCACTGGTCAGAGTTCTCATAATTCAGAGGGTGGAAATATTTCAAAAGATATGAAAGATGGCCTTAAAGCAAAGGCAGTGGATAGATGCTTAAGTGTCAAGGGGTCTATTTCTGAGTGTTTGCAGAATGTCAGATTAATATGGTGTGCAAAGGGACACTGTACTTCACTGTTTGCAATGTAAGGATCATTCATGTTTCCATTTTCTTTCTTTTCTTTTTAGATTAAGCACTTTTGAGCAGTTATTGTCTCTTCACCTATGTTTTTGTAACAGCTGCTACAGTGGGGTCCTGATCCTATCCATTGCTTCTGGTACTGCTACAGTAATTTGCTTTTGAATTAAGGAGCCCAAGATCTTCACATTGTGATTAAATCTGATGGGAAGCTTTTCCACTTTTCTCCAGATACTTTTCATTCTTAAACCTGGTTCACATATGGACACATATTTCTTAAAATACAACTGCTGGTGGGGAAAATGCAAAAGTTACATAACGAGGAAGTTTGGATACTTTCCGCCAAAAGGACTCTTTTTGATCTCTATATGCCAAATGAATCTCTTAGAATTTCACTGCTTATAGCTATTCATAATAAATTAATGAGTAATTAAAACTGTTATTAGGAAAAAACCATGGAGTTTTAGCCTTTGGAAAATGTAGCGCTCCTTTTACTTCTTGCTAGAGTGGAACATGCATAAATGTGAAGGATCTGATTCCCTACTACTTCATTGCATCGCTGCTAACCTGATGTAATTGCTTTGATTCCAAATCTACAGGTGTATGCAAAATTGGTGTGACAAAGTGGATGAAATGGCCAGTAAATTGGAATGTATTTATGTTGCTTTGTAGCGCATTTACTGCAGAAGAAAGAACTGTAGGAACTGGATGTGTGATCTCTGTAATTATTTTATTAAAACTTTCTGTTGTAAGAATTATTTGGAAATTTTTTTCTGAAACAGTGAAACCACTTCTTTTTTCTCTGAAGGAGATTTTTAGTTTGGAAGAGAAAAGGCACTTGAGGTCATAAAGTGTCTTGTCTCTGCCATACGTTAAATTCCACTAAAGTTTGCTTGAGCACTAAACTATTAAAATTGTTCACATATTTTTCATACCCATTGCCCCTTCCTACAAACGTTCTGGCAAGTAAATGGCTTTGCACTCAGGCATGCTCTAAGTTAGTGTCTTGGTTTGGGCTGAAATAGAGTTAATATTCCTTTTCAGGGACTAGATGAGTGCTGTGTTTTGGATTTAGCTTTGGGTTTGGTATGGGAAAAATGCTGATAGCACACTGGTGTTTTCAGCTGCTACCGAGACTTCAAGGACTCTCCGACTCCGCATCTCCTGCCTGTGCACAAGAAACAGGGAGGGAGCATGGACAGAGCACCGGACCCAAACTGGCCAGTGAGATATTCCATGGCATGGCACGTCATGCTCACTGTATAGAGGAGGGGTGGTTGGGAAGGAGCTCTCTCTCTCTCTCTCTCTCTCTCTGGTTTCCAGGATTGCGACTGTGGGATCTTGGTATCTCGGGGTCGCTGGCCGGGAACAGGCTGGGGGTTGGTCAGCGGGTGGGGAGCAATTACACTGTACATCGCCTATTTATCTATTTCTTTTTGTTTTCCCCCTATCATCGTTATTGTTCTCATTTTATTGCCATTATTAAACTGTTCTTATCTCAGCCTGCGAGTCTCCCTTCACCCCTCTAATCCCCTCCCCCATTCCCAGGTGGGGAGGGGGAAGGGGGGGTGACCAGCTGCGGGGGTTGGCTGCCGATCAGGCCCAAACCACAACAGTTAGTCACCTCTACAGGTGTTTGCAGGATGCAGACTAATATTTATTCCCAGACTGAGTGCATTTGACACGTCTCAGTGGGATGCAGTCTTTTGCAACAGAGTCATCAATCTCTAAGAATCCAAAAGATTCACGAGTGAAAGGGAGAAGAATTACCTTAGGCCCAAGTGTATTAAAAATAACCATCACCTAAATCTGTATCCTTTGAGAGCATCTTCTTGGCTGCATGTTCTTCCACCGTGGGTGTTAGCCTGCCTCTCCTGAAGAAAAAGTTCTTGGCCAGGCGTCGCGCAGGTTCTGTTCATCTTATACAATGTGGTTTGAGTTGAGGCTATGGCTGATGGTTAGATGAGAAAGCCTATGCTGTCCTGTCTGCAGTTTGCAAGGCAAGAATCGGTTAGAGAAAGGGCATTTCTACGAATGACAAAAGTTTTAAGGCTTCCTGCCTGCCCCCCTCAGTTTCCCCTGGCTGTGCTGACGCTGTGCTGGGAGCGGGCAGCCAGGGCAGCTCCCCATCGGCCACTGCCGGGTTCCACATCCCCCCGTGCAGCGAGCCAGGCAGCACACAAATCTCCTCTTCCGCAAGCTCCCCACTTGCACCTTGGTTTCTTTTATCCTGAATTCTTTATTTCACATCCCAAGTGCTTAAAAACTTGAGTCAAGAACCAGAAGCCAAGAAACCGTCTTATGAAAAAATGAGGTCTGTGGGAAGGAAAACCTCTTTTAAATTTGTCTTGTGACTTTTAGGCTTTTAGGGTTGACCTTTTACAGATTCTGTGGAAAATTAAAGTGAGAAACTCACAATATAGAAAGGAAGGATTTTTACTTGTTCATACCAACTCCCGGGTTGGTTTTTTTTTTTTTTTTTTAAGAATACCAAATATTGCAAAAGCTGCAATTAAGTATTAGTAACAAACTCTGCCATTTGTCCCCTCACCCCAAAACCCCTTGAGCACTCTGACATAGATAACAACCTTTTTTTGGACAAATATTTACATTACTCTTCCTCACAACTCAGATCTTTCTCCTTTGTTGCCTCTGAATGAGACCTGAAGAGCATATTGCCACTAGATGGAAAGACACCATGCTGGCTGGAGAAACTGCCAGACACATCATATCAATCCAGGCAAGGTGAAATGCTCTGAAGTGTTCTGTGATGGAAAAATGCATCCTTTCAGAGCATTTAATGAACAGTGCCTTATCTTTTAAGTTGCTCTAAATGCAATCTCACTTTAATAAGCTATTCTTATGGTATGCAGTGCTTTTTAAATAAAAAAAAAAATCTGTAGAGAGACATCATGTATAAATTATGCTGACAAATAAGTATTACATACATATATGCATACATATATGAGTGTGTACACACTTTTTATTTATGTATTAAAAATAATCAAGGATCATGCAACGCGGTAATATAAATATTTGTTCAAATTGCAAAATGAATTACTGCTGGATTCTTTTTCCTCCAAAAGGCTGAAATGCAGAATGAATCTTCCAGCACGTATTTCCCCAAATCGCCACAAGTAACAAACTAACAAGTAATATTGATTGCATCCTTAAATGCCAGCTTGATTACAAACACATGTATAATTGCTTCGACTAGCTCTGGTAGTTTTAGTCATATAGTTAAGAATATGCCATAATTTGCTGAATCGAAATTGCTACATCTTTGGTTTTGGTAAGGTAATTTCCACCTCTGCTAATTGAATACAAAGGGTGTCAGCATATTTGCAAGTGTCTTGTGATCACAGTGAACAGTAATGCAGGACAGTAGAAGAGGCAGGGGAAATTCCTGATTATATTTTGCTGCTTGTATGCAGAATCAATAGCTCTTGGAAGCCTATTTCATGAGAAACTGTTTGGAAAACATTTCCCATACATGTATATTGTCACGTACAAGGCCTGTTGCTACCTAAGTTACAATCAAGAACAAATTTACTTGACTTGAATGAAGACCAGTCTTTGGATTCTACTTTACAAATTAACACCTTGGGTATGTGACTTAGAAAATTATTAACTTTGCAGGCATCTGTTATGGAAGCAAATGCTCAGGCTGGTAGAAGTGAATTATTAAAAACCAAGACTCACACCTTCCAAAATATCAAATTCTCTTAAAAATGTCCTGTAACTTAAAAAAAAAATCAGTGTGGCAAGAGTGTATGGAAAAATCAGTCTGTCTTTGTTCGCACAGGTCCTGTTCCCAGGGTACTCTTGTGCTCTCTGCATGCTTGATGATGATTTTGCATGATTTCTATATGATCTTGTTATAAACTGCCTGGAATATTGCATTTTGTCTGACACATGTTTAATCAATGTTTATTAGTTTATTTTGGAAAGAACACAAACAACTTTATCGTGAGAATTACCTGGAGAGAAATAATTCCATTTCACTCATTCATCAGCACAATTTGCCTAAACTCTTTTTCTTGATTTTTCTGTAATACAAGTTATGATTCATAGGTCACTTGTGGTTCACTGGGTTCACTTGTTTGGTATTTCAGATCAAAACTGAGAAGTCAAGTATTGGTTCCTGAGAGGAGTTTTGGGTTTTGTGCATATAAGCATGAAACACAGATAACACCTGATAGAAAACTTGCTACTTAACTGTATTCACATCCTGCTGATCATTTTTAATGGATGACTATTCTTATATGCTAACGTGCCACAATCTAGGATACATATAAATTACAAGAGCAGTCAGCTGAAAAATGATAGGTTTGTACTGAAGGTTTTTTTGAGTTATGGAAACAGCAGTGAATTTCTCAGTTACTTCCTTTTTATGTGGCTGAAGATTATACTACTGTGTTGGGTTTTTTTAACAGCAGTCTTCAAGTTAAATCTGATCACCGGAATTCTGCTAGAGAATTACTTTGGTATCGGAATTAGTGCATGTAAATTATGCATGCATGAGCACAAGAAATAATTTTGTGTTCATAACAGCCAATTGTGCACTCAGATGACTGTTTGCATGCATAGTCACCCATTTGGAATCAGGCCCAAACTAAATTAGAATTAATACCATGGGCTAGTTCCAGGATTTAGCTCTCAAGTCTATTTATAATGATGTAATATACATTAAAAATATCCACCTCTGCAGACTGCATTCTGCATAAGCTGTTCTATCTGCAAGCGCAAGTAGCTGCAACAGTCGCACGCCATCAGGTAAACATGCACATTGGAGCTAAGGGGCTGGTACATCAGGTAGAACTGTCATCAACACAGATTTGGTGCATCTATAATGTGAAGAAACAGGCTAGGCTGTGTAAGAGGCAACAGAGAGGGCTGCCCCTAGCACCTCCGCTTTTTCAAGCTCCCCCACTCCATTCTGCTTGAGCAGTGGCTGTGCAAATGAGGAGATGCACTATTTCCAGGAGGCGGCCACTTCAGTTCAACCCCCCTGAGATGACAGCGTGCACGTTAAGAGTAATAATAACAGCTGCCAGCCACTGTGGGCCCCAGGGGATGGGATCCTGACACGCTGCACGACTTTCAACAAGCGTGTCTGGTGTCTTGTGTCAAGTGGAACGGCCTGGCTTGAAGTACAGCGCTGGAGGGAGAGTGGGCAAAAAACCTGTCTCCTGATTTCAAATGGATACTGCATCACTTCCCTTCTCAGCGTCTTCTGCAGCTGGGCACCCCGTACTGTCTGGTGGACAAGGATTTGGAGGGAGTTTTTAATCTCCTGCCCCATCCCTCCACGCTCCCTCTCCGCACAGCGACTGCTCCTGAGAGAGGCAGCGCAGTGCTGCCTGCCTTCCCCTGCTCCCACTCAGCTTGTCCATCCCTTAACGGAGCCACATCGACAGGCTATGCTCTCAGAGGGTTCCGTACTGTGTCCTGGGGAGTGGTGAGGCCAGGCTGGGACTAAGGGAGCACCCAGCGTGGGCTCCTCTGGCAGGCCATGGGAACAATCTGCAGAATCCTCTGTCTGGCCCCGCCATTTGTGGCCAGGCAATGAAGTGGGCTCCAGAGATGGAGCTAGTCTTAGTTTTAACAAATCTGGTGATTAGACTCGGACTAGCCTACACAAAACAGTGGTGTAATTTCATATTTTATTACTGGAAGACAGTTCCAAATGTACCTTCAGATCCAACCGTGTGTAACTTCAGAGTTTTTTAATGTCAGAAGAGGAATGAGAACTCTTACAGTACCAAATCATCTAAGTGGTACTAAAGAGTACCAGAAGAATAGAATACACCAAAGCAAAGAAATAAGAATGTGTAAGGAGTTGTATTAAGAAAGTGGGGATTAACTCCTTGTTTGAATCAAAGGAATGAGAATTGTGAATCTGTTATTTTTTTATCACACACTAATTAATGTTCTTTAGGGCCACATGACTCTGGTGTGAAATCTTGGCATCAGGTGGAATACCGATCCTTCCATCTTAGCCACTAGTGTAAACCAAAAATGAGTATACTGGAGGGTTTTTTAATCAGATTGTTTAAATTAGATGGTGGTTCGTATATTGTCTGCCATTACGAATAGGACAGACCAAGTATTGTATGCCTAAGGCATCCAGGAAAAATACTGCAGTAGTAGTATGTTGTTTAAACTATAGATGTAGTCAAATCTGTCAAATATCAGGTGATGGCTTGTTTGTTGCCCATCACTGAATTTTTTTTGTTGTTTTTGTGGCCGGGGGGGAAGGGTAGTGGAGGAATCTAATTCTCAAGGTAATAGAACAATACTATAAATGAGTGGGATGATTAACAGGGCTTTTAAACTTCTGGTTTTGAAATCACAAGGTGGAATGATTAGAGGCATAGGCTGAGGCAAGCAGGTACTGCACCAGGAAAAAGTCTTTGGAGCCTTTGTAAGCACCAAGTGTAGAGAACAGGGGCTTGAGCGGGAAGAGGTGGTACATGTAAGTGCAGATGCCTTTTAGCATCGAACTAGGCAGAGCACCAATGACAGAAAATACCAATATAACGAGACATGGGAGGTTTCATTAGGACAGCAATTACTGGACACTGGAAACATGCATGCAAAATTACTTTCAAGTTCAATACTTAATCTTCTTTTATTCTTAGGGGAATTTTTTCATCTGGAGTAGTAGTTTCACCTGACACTGTTGTAGGAGCTGGTAAGAATTTCTTTCTTACTGGTTACAGAATTCTTCTCTCTGAAAAGATGCATTTTATTTTTTCCTGCTTTGGATGAGTTCTTTAGGTTTTAAGATGTCACCCATGAAGAGACAGAAATGGATCCTCCTGAAATCCTCATCTCAGCTGCTGTCTGTTTAGGGATCTTGGTGAACTCTCAGAGAACCTACAGTCCATGGGGGCCACGTGAACTGTGAGGTTACAAGACAATCTTATGGCTTCCTCACAACACTGCAGGTGTTTTCTACACAGAAGTGATCTTGAGCAAGTCCAGGGAGAGCAGAAGAGCAAATCAATCAGTTCCTCTGCAAAAAAAGGAAAAAGAAAATTAATTTCATTACATATTTGCTTACCTTTTTGGGTTAAACTGTCCTTTACATTCTCAGGGTTACAGAAATGATAAAATGTAGTCAAGTAAATAACTGTTGTTTTGGAAAAGATTATACTCAGAAGTTATTCTGACTTAACCCCTTGTTCGTAGTCCAGTATGGGAAATATCAGTATGGAAGGCAAAGATATAAATGTTCTCTTACTCATATCTTTGATATCTATTTTTCTGAGAGAATTTTAGTCACTTTTTTTTTTTTTTTTTTTTTTTTTTTTTTTTTTTTTTTTTTAAGAATTGAAATTAATCAACTACTGTCACACTTATGGAATTAAGACCTTGCTTTGACTTTCTTTTTAAATTAATCTTACCTACTGCCCCTTGTTATAGGGTGAAATTAATAGGGAAGAAAGGTGTAATTAATGAGGCCAGTGTTTCACCTGAGAAGTTAATAGCAAATTATAATCAACTTCAGCAGTACAGGAATTTCACCCCATTACTTCCTAGGTCTTATTAAAAATAAAAGGACTTAATCAATTGCAAGTAACTGTTTTCCATCCAGGTCATGTATTGAAGACTGAGGTGCTTCAGGAGAAGACAGAACATTGCTGGTCTGGCCCTGGTTGCATGGGAATTATCGAAGTACCCCACTTTTAAAAACGTGTTGCACATTGCTCTTTCCATAAAGAAGCTGGTGCATGGCAAGCAGGGGGGAGTTAGTGGTCTAGGTAGGACATACTGGGCTCTTGTCCCCGGGGCAGGTTTCTATGAAGGTGTGTGGTTTTTTTCTTCTGGTGGACGTGTCCTGCTCTTCTCAGTGTGTCCTCCTCAAGTCTGTCTACTTGAGAAACACCACCTGCCTTCTTCAGTGGCTTTCTGTAAAGCCTAGTGTCATATTTTATCTGCGTGATTGATTATCCTACTTACCACTTCTACGGACTATAAATATCTCTTTCCCTTATAGACAGCTTGAAATGCTGTCAGAGTGGACTGCTGGATAAATAATTAGTGATTACTACTATCCAGTAATCATCATGGCTTTCCATTTTATCTGTGTAGAAACTTTCAGCCTGTCTGGATATTTAGTTTGCTTGTAACTTCAGAGATAGCACTGGTTATCTACTTTTTTGGGATCCCAAGAACATGCCTGTTGAGACTTGGTGCAGGTGCTCCCCAAGAAGTTTTACACAGAGTGAGCTGGAGCCAACCAGTTAGCCGAAATAATTCTTCTGGTTTGGGAATTTTTATTTTTTTTTCCAAGGAGAAAAAAAAGATTTTCAATCTCTTCCTTTTTATATCTTCCATTAAAAACTTGGCCTGTGAATATTGGTTTGAAGAAGTGAGTGGTGCAATTGTAAATATGACTCCCTGAGATGCTGTCCCGTTAACCTTTGCCTGTGTTTATGGGAAATCAAATAAAAGTCTAGTGTAACACAGCCTGGCCCAGAGCTTGAAAAATCCTTTTATATAGTTGATCCACCTCTCAAACATCTGTTTACCACAATTTCTGTATTTAGTAAACTATCTAAACCCAGCATTTAATACAGTCATAAATTAATGACTGGCATAGATAGTGCCAGTTTGTTGTTTTATAGAACGTGGTTATATGTGTAGGGAAAGGGGATGACAGTGGGGCACAGGGTAATTCCAGTGAAATAATAAGGATGCTGAGCCTCGTCTGCTGCCTGCATAGCAGTTAGGAGGGTTAGTGTCATGGCAAAGTAGCCTTAAGATTTCTGGTGGTGGTTTAGAAACAGGAGTAAAAGGTCTGGTATTTATCATTTACAGTAGAAGCTGGTTATTGCTGGGCTTGCTGCTTGCCTTTTTTTTTTTCCTGTTTTTTTTTTTTTTTCCAATTAAATTTAAGCTGTATTTTGCAGATACTGATCATTGCACAGAGCAATTGGAGGAAGATGCTGATGGTGATGATAATAAATAGTTGGATGTTTCTGTGTCACAATTCATCAGATAAGTTGAGGAGATTGCCAGCTCCGGAGAGGTCCAGCAGCAATTTGTTATATTTGTAGCATACTGCTTTGCAGACACAGGCTTCCATGGTTTGTTGCAGTCAGAGGGGAGTAATGGCATTTAGGCAATGCTAAATTAAGTTTTCTGTCTTGTACCTTCTCCCACTGTAGGTCTAATAGCTTTAACATCCTGCTTGAATACAAAATACCATAATAGTTTACTGCATGACTGTCATGTGTGCTGTTTGTGCAAGTCTGCTCTAGTCCCTCATCTCTTCCTGCCCCAGCAAAAGGATGCTTCTAGATAGACCCTGAAATTACCTCTGTGAGTAGCAGGTTATAGAGATGGGCAAAGGCGGGCAAATGCTGACTCTTCATTCGTGCCTGGCTCTCTGGGAGATGAGCCTGGTTTCCTTGTGCTTGATGTTTACAGCTCGTTCAGTGGTAAAATTCATTTGGTAAGCATTAACTCATCTGCAGGTGTTAGTATTCTACTGATCCTCTAGGACAGCAGTTCAGATCCAACTTCATTTCACAAGTGGCTGGTGGACTGTGTTAAACTGTTTTTTGACTTAAGTCAGTCTACTGCCAAGTGTCCACATCACGAGGAAAACCATGATTGTCAGGGAGAGACTGAAGACTTGAAACCAGCCTGAAGACTTGAAACCAGCCCTTTCAACCAGTTGTTAATTACAGTATATTCGAGACAGCGGAGCGATGAGAAATCACTCCATCCGAAGATGGGCCGGTGTACGCAGTTCCACTGCATCAGGCAAAATGTTTTCTACTCAGGCCGCCAGTGAGTCCCAGTGGCAGAGCTCCAGGAGAAGTTTGGCAGTTGCTGTTCCTGCAACTGTCCCAGATCTTGAAGAAGTCTTCTGTGCCCAGTGGTTGGACTGCAGATACCTGTCATCAGCATGAAATTTGCTTCATATAAAAAAGAAAAAAGTGGCACAAGTAATCAAAACTATCTATGGACCACTTCTCCTGGTAAATGTCATTGCTAGCCAAAATACTAGGTGGAAATGGATATGTGCATCATTGCACCACATATGAAAAGGGCATAACTAATGTTGATGATGCAGAAACATCAACCCTAACTGAGACTTTTCCTATTGGTGCAATAATGCCAACTTCCTTGAGTTTTCATTGCACGCTGTAAGTAGCTGTAGTGTTACATATACAGCCAAGGAGTTTGGTGAATAGCCTGACAGAATCCAGAGGAGGAAGGAGAGGTTGCTGCAAAGCCTGGTTTCCCAGAAGCTCATCAAAGCAAGAAGAATTTCGTGCTCTTTCAGAACTTGATCTCTCCACTGAGGATAAGAAATGATGCTGAAAATAAATTGATTGGTTGAGACAGGCTCTGCAGGAGAAGCTTTCTGGAGCTCTCCAGCTCCTTGCTGTTCAGTGTTTCATTCCTTGGAGCCTCAGTTACTGCAGTACCCTTTTGTAGGAATGCACATGCCTCACTTTGTATCTATCCACAGTACTGCTGGAAACATCCTCTACCTACCAAGCATGTTCCTCTGACTGTATTTTCTCTCTCTCTTTGCCCCGTTTTTGCTCTGGTGGCTCCTGTTTCTGCAGAATATATCAAACAGCTGCTCATCTGCAGAGGAATTCATGACCTGTGGACACCCTTCCTTCTTTCCTTCCACACGAGTTCAGCACCGCTGTTGGGTCAGCCTTCATTGCCACCATCCCTGGAACACTCGCCCTGCTTTCAGTTAATCCTCACAGGCTCTTCCTTGCTGTCCTTCCTGCTTGTTGGGCAAAGGAAATACTCTGTCATCCTGTTTCCCTCTTTTGAAAACTCCTCCCTTCTGCAATGCCAAATATTTTGACTAACAGCTGGGGTCCATCCTAATTACAGCTTACTACAGTAGTGAATGCTGTTGCATTTTCTCTTCAGTCTCTGTTCATCTCAGGGTCTCGGTGGGCATGTGTTTGAGACGTCACCTTGGTGGGGGCAGAAATCAAATTTGTTCTATGCTCATATGCCTCCTCACTTCATGGAGGGTCTCAGTTCAGCCGCCTAGGTTCTGAACTTCATCTTACCGTATCAGCATTGGGTTGGAAGGGACCTTTGAAGATCACCTAGTCCAACCCCCAAATATCACAGTTTATAATATAGCATTTCTAACGATGTCAGCTATTTGTTGGTAATGTTACTACCCGATGCCTTGCAAGAGTGGGCTGCAAATGTAGAACAATGTGGTAGATTTGCAGATTGGCAAATGGAGGATCTCACCTGAAAATGGCCTGAAGATGTTGCTATCTTTTTAATTTGACTTTGGTGTAAAACAGTCAGAGGTTTAATTTTATATTAACGTGTGCCTTTACTCAAAAAAGCTAGAGTGCTTTCCACAACAGATGTAACTCTGATTTTGAGCCAGATTTCAAGGCAACTGAGGTTTGTCTCTGGGCAATTAAAATCCTCAATTAACATATTAATCATTTTTCTAATGATGTTACATTATTTTTCTTTTTGTCTACTGAATGGAAAAGAAAATGTCTAATTTGTACACTGATTTGTGAGATATTTAGCTAATTACACATGAGAATTTGTTAGTATTTGTCATGCAGTCACAAATCTGAGCATTTATTCTCAGGGATTTTACATATTTCCTGCTGTAGTGAGGTGTGTTAAAATAGTGGCTTCAGCTAGCAGGGGTAACTAGCAAAATGTAAAAGGAACTCCTGTCTTTTTCAATGTTTTCATTTGTTGAGATAGAAGGAAGACTTCTAGCATAAATAACTAGTAGTACCTGTCTTTCTCTGATCTTTATAAAAACTGAAAAACCTCTCAAATATCAGTCTGTGGAGGTTAAAAAAAAAAAGTAATTCTGATCTCTTTAGTGTCATTCTGATCCCTTCGATGCAAAAACAGTGTTTAAACCATGCAGCAGGCAGCTGTTCATTATCAGCATATCGGGGCTGGTGCTGGCAGGGGCGAGCGAAGAATGGAGTGACAGAGAAACAGAAGAGCCTATCTGCAGGAAAACCATACCTGCTTTTCTGTTAGCAGAATTGTTTATTGACAGAAAAGCGTGTCTTCTTTTCTGCTAGCGTGGCTGGGGGTGCTGCTCCATCTCAGTCGGAAGAGGCGGCTCAGTATTTGGGCGGTTGTCTTGCCAGGTCAGCCCCTATGCCGGTGGTGTCAGGCAGTATTCGCTGGCTCTAGGAAGAAACTGTTGACCACTGGAGGAAGTAATTTTTCAGCCTCGGATGGGTTTTCTTGCAAAGACTGAGCGGTTAGTAACCAATACTGCACATCACGACTGGGGATCTGTTGGGCTAATTACTGTACAAACTACCCCAAGGCACTGAACAGTTCACGGGCTAAGAGCAAGCAATATAGAAAGAGTGGGCAGCAGCAGGAGGTGAGGATAACATAGAAGTGTAATCATTTATGAGTAGGTGTGTGTACATGTACGTAGACATATAAACAGGTATTGACTGTAGTCATTTGCATGCCAGCTTTACCATGATTGGGGTCTTAATTTTTATTTCCTAAACACTTAACAGCAAAAAATGTGTTTTAATAGGGATTTGAAACAAGATGGAAGGTACCAGCAGGAGAGAAGTCTTAGGATCGCAGCAGGCAGGGCATGGCATGCATAAAGATGATGTTAATATACTTGTATTATAAGCAGACAAAACAGAAAGTACTCTGAGGCAGGATGGGGGGTCAAGCGTCAGCTGTAGTGACTAGCAAGGGCATCTGCAGGGCGAGGGAGAAACCAGAGGGAAATGGAAAGTGGAAGAAGAGAAAGGGAGACGGAATAATAACAGAAAAGGAGATGATAGAAACGAAACCCGAAGGGAGACGGGCTGAGGCAGAGCTGGGCTTGTCAGAGCTGTATAGCAATCAAGAAACCTTAATTTTTAGTGATGGGTGATGAAAGAGAAGGTGTTAGATGAGGTGAGAGAGGTAAAAACAGAAATCAGGGAGGTGGTAAACATCAATTGAATCAACTTGGATTTGCCAGTGTTTTCAGGAGAAATAGGTTAGGAAACCTCCACTGCCGAGTGGACTCTCCTCCCTACTTTTCACTTTTCTCCTGGATCATGCCAATCTCGTACAGAGAACTCAGAAGAAACTACTTGTCTTCTGTGGATGAAGGGCTCATTTTGTTGAAAAATTCTGTTGTTCCCAGCCAAAAAATGAATGGCTTCTCAGGCTGTGAGTAGGCTCGACACAAACAGCCCAGCTCCTGTATTGTTTAGTCTGTTCCTCTCACCTCTTTATCATACAGGTTCGAAACATGATACTCCTGGTTTTGCTGGCCCTTGAGATGATGTTTGTGTATGTATTTATCGAAATAAGTGCTTTTTAGGCTTTTATTGCAATAGCAAATGGCAGGCGCAGTCATGGACTGAGAAGGAGAGGGCGAATGCTGTGAGTGCCACGTGAAAACTGAACAAAAGTGCCAGGAGATGTGCAATCTCAATGTAAAGACAGGAGTTCATAGGTGAACAGAGACAGGCAACAAAGAAATCTGGAAAACAGTGCTCATCAGAGCAATGATATTGTATCTGATCACAGGCTCTCCAGTTTACCTGAAGTGCACTTCAACTGTAATTACATTTCTGAAGCACTTCATTTAACATAAAGGTAGCCCCCGAGTAAATCTATCCTGATGTAAGAGCGCTTTTGCTGTCTGTGGCTATCCATGGTTGAAGATGTGCAGGCACAGGTGCCCCTTGTCCCGGAGCAGGGGTGCAAATACCCCACGGGTGGCCAGAGCCCAGGCACGGCACGGGAGCCCCGCTGCCCCGCGGGGTGTTTGGGGCAACACGGGGTGATGGCAGCTGGGGCTTCTGTCAGGCTCGCTCTAAACCCTGAGCCATGCTGCTCTTTCTGGATTAAACGTGTGACAGCATCACGACACACGCTACCTCCGTGCAAAAAAAAAAAAAAAAAAAAAAAGCTTTCCGTGACTCCGTGTAGGTTTTGCACAATGTGTGAAGCAGGCAGTTTAGGTAGATCGGTATATCAGTATATCAGTTTATTTTTACTTCCCATTCAGAAACTAAGTGGTCTGACATCCGCTTTGAGGAAGGAGGGAGGGGAAAACTTACTTTATTGCAACACCTTGGGGTTGTGTCGTGCGCTGCAGCCGCGCTCAGCACTGCGGGAGGCTGAGGGGGTGCGTGTCTGGGAGCTCGTCCTCACTCCGAAATTTTTATTTTGGTCGTGCAGCATCCCTGGTCTGAATAACTTGGTGGTACGGTGTGGGTGGCTTTGAAGGCAAGAGTGGAGCTGTGGGCTTTTCACATCTCTTAAGAATTAAACTTTCTCTCTGTGAAAGCTGCATTAGAATTGGATTAGGAAGAGGCCTCTGCTTTTATCCAAAGTCACTAACAGCAGAGACGTTAAGGAAAATACTGTCATATATTATTTGTTGCTGTGGGCAGAGCTATTAAGTCTAAAAACAGCTTCTGTGTGGCTGAAGAAAGTTCCTGGTGACTGTGGTTGTGAGAAGCAGTTTTACAGTCCCACTTACTCGGAAGAGTTTTTGGTGTGTGTGCTCCTAACAGGCAGCTGAGGAAGTGTGCGTGTGGATTAACTTCTCTGAGATTGTCTTCAAGATGATGTGGCTCTCTGCCCAATTTTGGGATCCCCCTGCTTTATTTCCAGTGCAGATGTGCTTTTTCAATAAAAGCAAAGGGACACCAGACTATAGACAGTTGGTAAATTTGGGACTAAAATGGATTATGTTCATGAGATTTAGTGCCTTCTGAAAGGCAGAGAGAGATGAGAAAGCAGTGCATACTTTTGTTTAATTTTATGGCTATTATGTGTTTTGAAAGTCTTTTAATCTCAGGGGAATATGATCAAATGACATTGTTTTGTTTTATATTTTTTTTTTTTAACTGAACATTTCTGAATGTCTTCCTAAATCCACTACCTTGCCCATCACTTTTGGTTCTCTTCTTCATTTTTATGCTCTTGTTAAACTGACAGTTTTAGCAGTGGTTTCAATCATGTTGTCCTAAGACTTGTTTGGGTTTTTTTCCTTCTCAGCTGTCACTGAGCGCACAGCAGAAACTGAGAGTGGGGATGAGCAGTAGGGTGGGACACCAGGCTCCAGAGGTGGGTGAATGAAGAGACGGGGTATCAGAGTGTCTTGTTGCTAAGGTGATTTCCCTGCTAGTGCTGTGGAGAAGCTGGGAAGTGTCAGCATGCCCTGGTCACGAGAGGAGGAGAGAGAATGACCTGAAATACAGGCATCATAAGTGTTGCTGTTGTGGCTGAATTGTGGATGTCTTTCACCTTTTTTTTTTTTTTTTTAACATTTAAGGTTTTTTTTATTGCATGTTTGGGGGGCATTCTCTCCCTGCTGATTTGCTCTCCCTGATTCAGATCTACGTTTCTCTTTGTTTCGTTGCTTCTCTCTGTATAGTTTTGTAACATGTAGGGGTTTTAAAAATGGTTGTGGCTGATTAGAGAAGCAAAATTTTGTTCACAATATTTTGCAGTCTGATCTTGGACTATTCGAACCACGTTGGCTACCCGGTCAGCTCCAGTATGGCGTGCTGAAATTTACTTCCTTTGTGGCTGGTCCCCACGAATATCCAAGGTTTTCAGTAAATGGATGGGAAGCAGAAATGCCGGTTGGCTGATGCCCGTTGGAGCTCACTCAATGTGAGGATTTTGCAGTGACGCTGGAGGTCCACTGATGGTGTCTTTTGTTTTCTTCCGGTTTCTTCCTAAATTAAATTAATATGACGCTTAATCTTATACAGACTGAAAAGTTCATTGTAGTTCTTGTTTTTTTTTTTAACATGTGTATTTCAGCATTGAAGTGTGTGACAACGTTTAGCTCTACTGGAAATTAATGTGTAGTACACATGTTAACGTGGGTAAGATATCCTCAGTACCAAACAGTGAAACAAATCAACTAATAAAATGTTAGCAAAGACAGACAGGTTTTGGAGGAAAAAAACAATGTTTTAAAATGTCACTTATGTTGGTTATGGGATACATGCTGAGTTAACCTCATTGAACTTTTCCCCAGGAATTGATGCGCTTACAATTGGCGGGTCATTATGCTGCTCCACCTGTGTAGTGTTAAGGTCAGTGTGTTTTTCTGATTATAAAAACCATCCATACCATTCCATTATAAATTCACTACCATTCATATAATGGAATGTGCCAAAGCTCAGAGCTCGTTGCAGCTGCCCCCGGTCCATGTTTAAGATCAAACAAAGTGGTTCAGGTAATTTGAGCACCTTTTCAACAACACGTCCAATCGAGCTTCATTTGAAGTGATCTTTTGTTGTTTATGTTTCATTTTCTTTTTTTTTGTAACCTGATAAGCATCCATCTGATGTCAGTGTTGGTTTTGTTTTGTGTGGCCTGCCCAAGATTTTTTATTGAATTAAGACATGGTAATTACAAGATCATAGCAAGGAGGTCCTGGGAGCAGCAGGCAACTGTGACATTGCAGTTGCACGCATCCATGCGTAGGCAAAGCACAGAATGCATCAACCGCTCACCTTCACAAGGCATTTTCTGAAACCAGCTTCTAACTGTGAATTAATTCTGAGTCATCACGACACACGGATCGGCCATCACGGTAGACACGGATGTGTGAGATGCAGGAATGTATGACTGGCACTAACCACTTACTAGGGGAACCTGCGAGATGATGTGCATGCATAACACGCTGCTGCTGTATGCATCTTCCTGCACAGCTTAGTCTTCTGAATTGTCATGCGTTATCACAGAGAGCCAGAATGTGCATTAAAGCTTATCTAGTGTTATTTCTGTCACTGAAATGTTATTATGGTTGGGGCTTTTGTTTGTGTGGTTGCTTCTACGTTTTGCTTTGTTATTAATCATCCAAAGAACTTTAAGTCTGTGAAGAGTAAGAATTGAGTGCGCAGCCACGTATGGAGTAGGTCATTATGTTCTTCCAGTTGCATGAGGATGTCTCCTTTCTGTGTTACGTTTTGTACTTTGTAGTAGCCAGTGGGAGCCTCAGGTGCTGGTAGTTTTGCTGGGGGGGTGGGTGTATTTTGAGCCTCTGTGCCAAGGAAACAGTGCTGTAATTGCTGAGAGAATACATGCAGCAGCCTCTCGATGATGACAACTGAGAATTTGTGTGACCACGTCCTTTCACCTCTCCATAGCTGCAAGCTCTGTGGTATTGCACACTAAACGCAGTGTGAAGCTCTCCTGGATGTATGTGCTGTATGTGGTGCATACAGTCTCATAAAATGTGGTGAAGTGTCACGGGAAGGCTCTGGTGTAAAGTAATCCTTGAATGTTCTAGCTTATGAAAACTATTCACAACCTGACATTTCACATGACAATTTGAATTTTGCAGCTATTGCATCAGGTAAGTATGTCTTCAGAGGCATTTGGCAGTTTCTTTTATTACTCTGGGGAAAAAAAAAATCCATTTCAACTTGGCCACAGTCCAAAAACTAAATGAAATATCCCCCCCAAAAGATGATGCAGGTTATTGTAGGATTGCATGTTTTCTCACAAGTAGAGAGTCTCAAAAGGAAGGGCATATTTAATAGCAGAAGGGCTATCAAGAGGACTGAGAAGGTGTTTTGTTTTTTTTTTTTTTTAGCAAAGCAGAGTGCATAATACAGTTTGCAGCATTTTCAAGTTCATCTGTGGTGATGAATCTTCCCAAGTTTTAAACAAGTGCATCCCTCACTGCTACCTAAGTGTCTTAACGAATTTGGGCCCTTACATACAACACACAGGAGATCCTGGAGGTTGTATTAAATATCTCCCACCGAGAATCCTGGCAGAAATAGGCAGCTGATGTGACAGCAGGAGGAGAGTAAATTAACTACCTGCTGCAGCACATACAACTGGTTCTGATGCTTAGTCTCCTCAGGGGAGTCTTCTGCATAAGTAAGTTTGGTCCTCAGTCTACCTGGACAGCTGTATTCAGATGTACCAAAGTGATGCAAATCATATGTACTTGTTACAAAGTGTTGTCTGTTAGATATGTAACTTTTTCCTGACAAACGTAATTAAATGAAAATGCAGCTTTGGCTCTCTTTCTACCACTCTGCACTATGTATGGAGGAAAAAAACCAAAACACTCTTTAAATTGAAGGAGGTCATTCCTCAGTCCCCTGTCCCACGTCCCCTTTCCTCCTCCCCTATGGAAAACATGTTGAGCCAAGTTTATAACTATTTCCAGCTGTGACTGGACACTTTTTTCTACTTTATTGTCATTATTAGAGAAAAAAAAATGTTTCCCCTCTCAGTCTCAGCATGGAGTTCTTCAGGAAAAGCAAACCAAATGCACTAGTCAATGGCAATGAACAGTATATACCTGCAAGGGCATTCGCTTGACCTTGTAGGTAAACCCTTTGAGTTGCATGTAGGCATTTGAGGTAAGTGCCAGGATTTGTTAGCAGTGTGAAGACTCGCTGGGCACAGGGAGTGCAGGAGCCTTCCAAATCCTTGGGTTGGCCTGAGCACTATTCCCAGCCCTGTGTTTAAGTACCTAATTGAGTTTCTTAAATTAGTTTCCCTACATATACCCTGTACAGTCAACTGAGTAAAGTCAAATAGTGGTATTTCAGAGCACCCTTTTCTCACCAGTAACTGTATAACCAATATACAGAAGTTAGCCACATTTGGGTGCCCAGTTCTCAATGCAGGCTATAAAAGACTGGAATTAAAAGGTAGAAACACAACCAGAAAGGGGAAAAAAAAAAAAAAAAAAGTTA
This sequence comes from Tyto alba, assembly GCF_018691265.1. Taxonomy (NCBI): domain Eukaryota; kingdom Metazoa; phylum Chordata; class Aves; order Strigiformes; family Tytonidae; genus Tyto; species Tyto alba. Next base: position 15,289,648 of record NW_024881322.1, read on the forward strand.
CAGCACAATTGATTTAAGGTCTCAGTTAGAAAGGGAGTTAGTGCTCTAGTATGTGGTAGCTCCTGCAAGTAATTTCTGGCTTTTAAAAAGTCTTCCCTAGATGAGACAAAGAACAGCATGTTAACCTTTTGCTTTGGATTTAGTCCCTTATTAGGGAAGAGGACTTACACTGATCCATGGCTTATAAAAATCAGCTTCTGTGTGAGCTTTATGTTATATTTGCTCTATCTGTGGCCGCTGTAACACGTGCTTTTTGTAGTATGCTGTATGTTTACATTAAGACACACAGCAATGTTTTATTAAAAACAAAAAATTAGAATTTTAATTAGAAAAAACCCAGAAATTTAATTAGAATTCAGCACACGTGGAGTTCATAATTTTAATCACACAAGTTACTTATGAAAAAAAGATTTCTTGATGTTCCTGTGCCAAACGTTGTTAATGTAGAGTTGGCACATGTGATTGATTTAGGACTCAGCATACAGAAACCTTTCAAGCATTCTTTTACAGCGCAGTTCTTGAACAAAAATAAACAACAAAAAAATGAGTTACATGAATTACATTTTATAAAACAGCACACATAGTTGAAACCTGTACTGAAAGCTATTCTCCAGCCAAAAGCCTTCCCACATATCCAAAATAAAGCATTTTGCAACCCCTGTGTTTTATATGTTTTATGCACTCACATTGTTTTTCTTTTTGCTAATGATAAAGAAAAATACGTAAAGAGTGTGTTTGAGACTTTGCAACTTTTCTTATATGTTTGTCTGATGGGCAGAAGAGCCAGCAGATCCACCAAAATCCGTTTGGGTGCAAAAGGGATGGTGGTTAGACAACCTGCAAGGGTGAAAGAAACCCCCGACTCGTCCTGCAGACCCTCAGCTTGGCTGCTGGCGGTCCCAGGAAGGGCAGCAGAAGGGAGGCAGTGGTAGGAGGAGAGGTGGAGCTGTGAACCAGAGCCCTTGCTCTCCTAATGTCTTTTTAATTAGAGTAATACAAATATTGGCTGGGATGATAATTATCTTAATAGAGAAATTAAGAAATAGATTAATTCCTGGCACAACTCCCTCTTCCTGTTTACGTCGGTCCCTATTTCCAGCACCAGTTTAATTGAAGGAACAATTCTCTGTATTTGCTTATTCTCTGCCAGCCTTGTAAGGGAATAACTATACCTTTGGGAAAGCACAAGAATGTTTAAGGGCACCAGCAGAAGCAAAGACATGCATTAAAAAGCAGCACAACCGAACAATGCTATCATTCAAGTTATTAGGAAAAGGGCACTTGCAAAGAAATTTGATGAAAAGTTTGCCATTCTTCCCATGGTGTCACGGAAGCGGAAGACTGTGAAGGTGGTGCTTTCCATCTAACCTTGGGTTTTGAGGAACTGAAAAGAACCCTGAATGACCCAGTGGGACAGGATCCGTTTCAAAGTCTGTTGAAGTCAACAGGGGTCTTTCCATCGCACCCGAGACGTGCGAGATCAGGCCGAGGCTGAACTCACTTCCAAGGAACGGAGAAGTTTTACGCTGATCTGTACCCGCGTGCGCAAGCTGTTGTCCGCACTGGAGAGCAGTACCTTGATGACATCGAAAACAACATCTGCACCCTGTGCCTCTGGAGTTTTGATGATGCTTTAAAATCTCTTGTCGCTCTACTGGCTGTTCTCGGCTAGAAACTCATGGGCCTTGAAAAAATCTGAGATAAAAGGATTTAGAATTTCTTCTGGTAAAAAGCAAATATGCTTTTAACTTTCAGAGTTTCCACACTGGGCACCTTCATTGCTTCCATAATATTTTACAGCTTTACCCTTGCATGACATGCAGAAATATGTTGGGTTTTGACATGCAGAAATATTTTGATTTTACTGGAAAATTTAAGTCTGTTCTCAAAATGTGGCCCATCTCTTTAAAGCCAACAGAGAAACTGTCTAAAAAAATCCATTATTTTATGAAATTCTATATGGTAAAAGACCAATTAAAATCAATGAATGCTTAATTTTATTAATACAAAACTATTTACAGAGCTAGTTGCATGATGAAAAAAAATTATTCTGCAACACACTGGGAAAGCTCTGTCAAATACATTGTCTCTTATGCGAATATATACTTTAATTGCATTGGGAATTTAAAAACGAAAAAGATAAACGAGGGGGTTTTTGTACTTTGTAATTTAAATTAGTCCATTCTTCTTGACACTAAGTTTTCACCTTTACAAATTTCTTTGCTTCTTGAAGAAAAATTACATGCTTGATGCCTCCTTTAACACGGGAATAAAGATTCACACCAGATTTACTGGTAAGCTGGAAATCTGTCACAAAATCCACACAGAAAATATAAACGTATTTTGTTTCATTTGTGACTAAAATTTTCCACCAGGTTGCGAACGCACTGGACTCTGACAATACTAATTAGGAAGAACGGATCTGGAAAGGGAACAGTGTTGTGTTATATGTTAGATCAGGTCCTGTTCCCACTGAAGTTGCTTTGATTAGATTTGTGTTCTGTTTTTGTAATGGCTTTTGAAATACCATGACACTTATTTCTGCAGACCGGTACACATGAGGAAATTCCCTTGTGTGAGTAATCCATTAAATTGGTGAGGCTGTGTACAATTTTTTTTATAGTCTGTCTTCCTGGGCTGATCAGACTTCTCCGATTGCACTGTCTATCTGTCACTCCCGTACCGAATTACTTCTGAAGCCGTTGGCTAATTTCAAGTGAAACAGAGAGAAGTAGTTGTCTTTGACATAATGAAGTTTCTACAGGTTTTAAGGGCTGGAGAGAGGAGGGAACCCCAAGTTGGGGTTGGGAGAAGGGCAGGTAGATCCTGTCTGTCACCACCTCCAGCAGCCAGGACGTTTGCTGGGACTGTACCTCTGCTTTGGGTGGTTTTTTTTGCAGAGGAATGGACAGGAAAAAGCTGAGACTTCAGTAGAGGTTTGCTGGTGACAAAGGATAGAGCTCTGCAGGAAAACAGCTTCATTAATTCCACTGCTAAGAGGGCTGTTTGGTTTTGTTTCCAGGAATGCTTTCTGAATTAGACCTCGATGTCTTTAATGCAAACGTTCAGTTTCTGGTTCAAGGTTAGAAAAATACAGCAACCGAGTTAATTTATCACTAAACTTGAGAAAAAAAAAATAGCAGAAACATTAGTATGTGGCCATTAAGCTAATGTGTAATGAGATAAATTTGTCGAATTAGTGTCTTTTCTGTTTACAGGTCTTACACTGTGGTGGGTTGGCCCTGGCTGGACACCAGGTGCCCCCCAAAGCTGCTCTGTCACTCCCCTCCTTGGCTGCACGGGGGAGAGAAAATACAACAAAAGGCTTATGAGTCAAGAGAAGGACAGGGAGAGATCACTCAGTAATTGCCTTCATGCGCAAAAGAGACTCAACTTGGGGAAATTAATTTAATTCATTACCAATCAAATCAGAGTAGGGGAATGAGAAATAAAGCCAAATCTTAAAAACCTCCCCCCCACCCCTCTCTTATTCCTGGGCTCAACTTGGCTTCCGATTTCTCTCCACCTTCCCCGCCAGTGGCGCAGGGGCTGGGGGTTGCGGTCAGTCCGTCACCCGCTGCCTCTGCTGCTCCTTCCTCCTCCGGGAAGGACTCCTCACACTCTTCCCCTGCTCCAGCGTGGGGTCCCTCCCACGGGAGACAGTCCTTCACGAACTTCTCCCACGTGAGTCCTTCCCACGGGCTGCAGCTCTCCAGGAACCGCCCCAGCGTGGGTCCCTCCCCCGGGGTGCACCCTTCAGGCACAGACTGCCCCAGCGTGGGTCCCCCCCGGGCTCACAGCTCCTGCCACCAAACCTGCTCCCGCGTGGGCTCCTCTCTCCACGGGGCCACAGGCCCTGCCAGGAGCCTGCTCCCGCGTGGGCTCCTCTCTCCACGGGGTCCCGGCCTCCTTTGGGCACGTGCCCCTGCTCCGGCGTGGGGTCCTCCCCGGGCTGCAGGTGGGCATCTGCTCCCCCAGGGCCCTCCCTGGGTGCGGGGCGCAGCCTGCCTCGCCGTGGGCTCCCCCGGGGGCTGCAGGGGAACCTCTGCTCCGGCGCCTGCAGCACCTCCTGCCCTCCCTCCTCGCTGACCCGGCTGGCTGCAGAGCTGCTGCTCTCCCGTACGCTCGCTCCTCTCTGCCGCTGCAGTCGCTGTCCTGCAGTGATTCCTTCCCTTGCTTAACTCTGCTCCCCCAGAGGTGCTCCCGCCATCTCCGAGGGGCTCGGCCTTGGCCCGCGGCGGGTCTGTCTTGGGGCCGGCTGGCAGCGGGTCTGTCAACACGGGGGAAGCTTCCAGCAGCTTCTCACAGGAGCCACCCCTCTGGCCCTCACACTATCAACACCTTGCCACGCTAACATACCCACAAATGAATTCTTGCAGTGCTTGAGAACCCATAATAGAAATTTGACTTTTAACCTCACTGATAGCCCAGTTTAACTCCCCAAGGTTAAGCTGCAGAGCATTTTATCCAGCAAGCAATACCATCAGTTTGAAAGTAGCTTTTGGGGACCAAAGCGTGCTTCGTCGCTTTGTGCCCGGAATGGGACGGGAGGTAGTTCTCCCTGTCCTTGGGGGAACAGAACCGAGCCCCGCGCCGAGGCTCCCAAGCAGGGTATGGCCGCGTGCGTGGCCGCAGCCTGGCTGTGTGACCATGTACACGGCTCAGTCTTTCTTCCAGAACTCAGGTTTAATGCCTGCAGAACCACATAGTTTTCCAGCTTGCTTACTTCTGTAGGCTTCTGTAACTACTAATTAATTAAACCGTAGACTTCCATTGCAGTGCCCTAGAACCGAATCCTTGATGGATTTAGGACATTTACTTGACAGAGGGGTTGTTACCAGAAAAATAGGTTAAAAATTTTCTCCTTTAGGCCTTACTTTAAGTGCAGTGTTTAAAATCTGTGATTACTTCTTTTCTGTGAGGATTCAAGGGCAGCAAAAAAGCATCAGGTTAAGACTAACTAACAGTCCTCATTAAAATTAAATGAAACTATGGCTTGAACCTTCATTCAGAACCATTCCTGTGCTTTTGTCTGTGGGTGAGTGAAATATAACTTTTCTGGTCACCTTTGCAGATGTCCTTCCTTTTTGAAGACTCTCGTGAGATTTTTTAAACACAGGACCACAAGCCCTTGTGAACTGGAGTGAAAGAGAAAAAAGTAAATTAGAACTTCACACAGTAATGTGAGCAGATGTACACGCTTGTACCTTTGACTGTATGATATAACGTAGTAATATCTGATTACTGTATCAGAGGTGTACTAGCAGTGAAGTAAGTATGGGTGACGGTCAGAAACGGTACTGTCACAACAAGACTTGCCCTTCTCTACGTGCAGATCCAGTTTTTCTTGTTGATGGCAGTCAGCAGGGCTTTTCTCTCTTCTACGTTTAAATTTGGTTGGAGGAGCCTGCACCAGTTTGCTCCTCTTCTTCTACTTGATCTAATTCTCCTCCAGTTGTTCTGGGTGGTTTCTGCTTTGAAAATCTGCTTTATGCCCATACTTGTTTTCCAGGGGGAAACCACTGGGCTACTTTTCATCTAACGTTGGCTAGCAGTTCCCCAGAAAACTTTTGACATGTAGCTCAGAATTGTCTTACAGTGATCCAGAGGTAAACAGAGTCCCTGAATGCAGTTTCTGTTCTCTCCTGTAAGATTATTTTTGTGCCCTAGATAAAGCCACCACATGATCTCTTTGTAAAACTTCAATCTTGTTTCTCAACTAGAGACTGTAATACCAGAATTACTTACTTCCTCTAGGGATAGTTTGCCCAGTTGCTTTTCCTTCTCATGAATACAATTATAGGAGCAATTTATTATGATTTATTCAGTCAAACCATAAACAACTTTTAATAAAGATGAAACAGTGAGTAGCAATCTGGTTTGGAGATATGTATCTGAGGCTAGTTTTACCTGCCCAGGAACAGAGAAATCTCACCCTTTAAACTACGCTTTGTAGGCTCTATCAGCAGTATTAAGTTTTTAATGGCATCAGGATTATTTTCAAGAATAGAATATAGGATCTGAGGCATTACTAGGCATAAATTGGTTTTCCTTTACTGTTTTTCAGTGCAAAATAAGAACTCTTGCTCTTCAAAACCTTTGTTATAATAGATTTTTCTTAAAAAAAACCCTAACACATAGTGAACTCTAGATAGTTAGATTGTTTAAAAATTAATTACAAAAAAGGGAGGGGATATTGCCATAAAGTCCCCAAGAGTGTACAAACATAAGAAGTCAGTCTGTTGAGAACAAGCACGCTTAAATGTGGCAGTCAAACTCCTAACACTTGCAAGAGGTTTTCCTTCTGCCTTCCCGTGACATCAGACAAAAATCATTCAGTAATGATGAATACGCTTCAGTGTCTGATGTTCCAATTTAAATCCATGAGGCGTTTCTTTTCTTTCGGTAAAATGAAAAATGTTTTGGATTCCGTTATTGCATAGGAAAAAAACATTCTGGTGTCACGGTCTAAAATTATGATTGTATTTTAAATTAATCATAACCCATGAAATGACAGATTTGTTTCTAGGTTTTGAGCTCTCATTCTAAGAGTAGTTGTTGTGATCTGTGTCCTAAAATGCAACTTGCTACTCTACATGTTGGTTTAATGTGTTTTCCAATAGGATAGGTTGTAGCATGGATGAAAATGGTTGAAGTGTTTTAGTTAAAATATGAACTCTCGATTTTCCGGGTCTGGATTAGCCCTTGTTGACTGAAGCTGTTGGCATCCAAATGGGTTTTCCATTGCTTTACAAAGTCATTTTGTTCCACATTGAAGTCAGAGGGAGTTTTGCCTTTATTTTTATCGGAAGCAGGATCAAGCACACTCAACTGGATGGCATTTCTGTATTTGTCTGGAGGTAATATGATATTAACAGGAGCTCTGTAGGGAATTCATTTTAAAATGTCAGGGAATGTTCTAGGCCTCGTTGAAAAGTAGGAGATGGAGCTGGGAGCATGCTCCGAAGCTGGTGTCTGGTTGAGAGACTGGTTTGTCGTTGTCTGTAGATCAAAGGAGTGGTTAATGTAGGCATTAATCCTCCACAGCCTGCTAATAATACTTACCTGCCTCAGCCCTGCCTCGCTGCCCGAGGAGGTTAAGATACGGGTGTTTCAAATCACTTCTCTCTTAAAGAAATACAGATGGAGGAAAGAAGCATGACAGACTGTAGGGGCAATGAATGAAACGGGAGATTTAAAATGTTCTCTTTGCTGTGGAGTGGGGGTCAGCTGCCACGGGCAGCTGGAAGGAGCCATAAGCCTCCTTCCATCCCTCCTGGTTTTTGTGTGTTTCCTGTCCCCACGCATTAATGCAGTGCCTGTCCTACTGCTGCTACAGCAAGCGGTGCCTTGTGCCCTCTCCCTTCCCACCTATGAGTGAGGGGAGGGTGGTATTGACGAGAGAGGGAGAGGAGATACATCCTGAGAATAAAAAGAGATGGGTAGGAGAGGAAGATGCACGGTCACCTGGATGCATGGCACGGGCTGTGGCGTGCAGGGTGTGGTGCGGAGGGACGGGGGGACAGCCCAGAGTAGAGGGGTTGAGGAGGGAAACTGCACGCAGCTCTTGCAGGGAATGGCACTCACGGTGGTGATAGACATTTTACAGGTCATAGCACTGTTGGACATCTTTCGGTCCATTTGTGCTTCTCACAGGAGTGTCCAGGCAGAGGGGGAAGTGCGGGCGGTGGGAATGCTGCGTGGGTAGATCTGAGCTCTGTGGGATAAATCCTTTGATAGGTATACACATGAACCTTTCGTTTGCAAAGATTCATACTTGTGTCTGAAGGGAGGTTGATGTTAAAAGCTTAACTTTTGATGTCTATGCCCGTTTTGCTTTCTGTTGCTGTTTTTTTTGTGTGTTTTACATATAATAAGCCATGCCTGATACGTATGTATTACATTAGACAACTCTTTCCTTCTTCTATCTGGCAGCAATATACACTACAGACATCACACAGGCTTTGTTTATTAGCAAAACAGTTGTCATGGTGGAAGTTATAATACATTCTGAATGGTAGAGAACGGTGGGATTTTTATACTCTCACATATCCTAAGAAATCAAGAAGTTTTTTCCACAAAAAGTTTTCAGAGGAGTCTTTGGGCTCTGGGGAAGAGATATAGGAAATATGGGACTGAATCTGAGCAGAGAAATGACTGTACCTGACAGTTCTGGGAAACGTTGTACATTACTGGGTATCTTTCTGCAACTCATATTTACGTCATTTTCTTAGTAGTCTCTTAAATTTTGCAAGATGTCTTCACAGCTTCTCCTGTAAACCTCTGCTATGTTGTCTGGTATACTTTTGAAAGGATCTGTACATAAGGTATATACAGTATACTGAGTACTGTTTTTAGTTTTTTAAAAATTTCTCTGGATGTACCATCTAGTTTGCGATTTTATAGTTGTCTTGAAAACCAGACTATGCTTAAATAATCAGGTAGTAGTTTAGCATGATTTTTTAATAAGAATTTTTCTATTTCACATGCCTGAATGTACTTAGAATACACATTTTCTGCTTCCCTCAGGAGTGCTTTTCCCACCTCTCTTTATATAATACAAAATCTTACATCCTGAGAGGTTCATACACAGGTCTGGCTCCTTCCTATCTAACCTAACATGCTTAACCGAGGATCCTGACAGTCATCAGCTCCATAAAAAGGTGGTGAAGAGAGGTGGAGCTGAATCCTCTCTGGGAAAGCCTTACCAGCGTCTCAGTCTTTTTCAAGAGGAGCCTGGCTCTTCCCTCTGAGTACACAGGGAGTCTCGGGAACCTGCATTCCTAAATTAGGTGACTCGAGTACTCAAGGCTTGAGTTGAATGAATCCGGGCCCCTGTTAGTGGTATTAAAGACATTGACCTTTAGCATGGACAAAGTACTTGAAGAATGGAAGCCACCGGTTATAAAAATCCATCAGGTAAGAGACATCTATTATCATGTGCAATGCAGAACCTGAAACAGAGCATTCAGCATGGCCAGGGCTTCTCAGCAGGAGTGTCAGTTGATAGCTTCACAGAAGAGCAGCAATATTTTTAGCCTGCAGAGAAGAGTGCCCCTGTTCCTACCTCCTCCCTCCTAAAACCCCTTCGGAATAAGTAGCTTTCCTGGGAGACCAGCAGAGTCCAGCTGTGCAGTGGACCTGATGAATGCAGTAATGATTCTTAAATAGACCCATGTAGGGCACGCTGGCTTTTTGGGACAACTCTCTGCTGCGAGTGATGCTTCTCTACTTTAAATAGCAGATTAAACCAGGAGCAGTTCCTGGTACAGAATGATTGCTTTTTTTCTTTCAGTGGCTGTTGTTCATAAATATTGTCCTTGAGCTTGAAAAGATGAGGAATAGAGATTTTTAGTCTTAGGCACCACAGTCACTAGGAATGTGTATCCGTGAAGCTGGAATGGTCCACACTGGCCTTCATGGGCACGAGGATGCTTATTGTTAGGAGAAGGTGTGTTGTCCTGCCAACAAGTGCTTCATCTTGCACCCGTTGAGAGGTAGGCACTGCCCTGCCTCTGTCTGGCACTGCAGCAGCACTTCTCTGCCTGCTTCTGGTGTTTAAAACCCACCAAGTCAAAACTATAAATTTCCTGCTATGTGCGTGGTAAAGCACCAGAAAAGACAAGCATTGTGGACTTCAGAGTATTTGACAGTAGCATTTGAGCACAACCTAAGGTCATTTCTTTAATCTTCTAGTGTGGAAAGAAGAGAGTGAAGCTGTGCAATGTTATCTTGATTTAAGATGTTACTATGTTGATCCTTTTATTATTTCCTCCCAGTTATCTTTTTGAGGTTTTGTATTCAGGCCATATTGCATGTTTACCTGTTCTTGTGTACCTGAATATGTCCTTGAAAAATATTGGCAATGTTTTCAGGTCTTTTTTTCTGTAACGGGTAAGTCTGATGGCTGTTTCTCATTCCATGCTGTGCCAAACTGCTGAGACAAGACTGTTCTTCTGCTATTGATTTAAGAGAAATTAAGAAATTAATTTTGTCCTTAGCTGCATTCTATTGCTGAAACTTTCCAGTGCTTTATGTAGTCAACTATGAGTGGATTGTCACTGTGTCAATACAAATGTGTTGGATGTAAGATTAATTGCTCTTAGTTAGACATAGGTAGTCTATGGTGTAGAAGCTTGGAGTGATCTCATCTAAACCTGGTAAAATGTAATTTTTTTCAGAAACTTTTTTGATTTATATACTTACAGGAGTACAAATGTTAATTCTAGGAATTATTTAAGTAGCATTCTTCCAGAAAGAGAAGAAAAAAAAGCACTGCTAATTTTTTTCCTTTCTTTTTCTGAACTCCAAGAATTACCTAAAATCATTACCCCATATTCTAACACTCAGCTTGTGCCCAGGAGATTGTTTAAGTGCTCTCAGAAAACATGGACTGCTCTTAATCGTACTTTTCTTTGTAAATGCTCAGAGTGCCCTTGGTTACTGCACTGACAGCTTTTGCTGCCTTATGACTAATAAGCCTGAATCGGGAATCAATCCCACCCACTGGCACCGAACCTTGCCGGGTTGACCTCGAGGCCAACTCTTTCATTTTGATTCTAATTTGTGCAATGATTTGCACATCACTGAAGCAAAGTTAAGAGGATACATTAACATAGCAGTACTGCTAGGCTGAAAATGTACAAAGGTCAGGAAATGGAAAAATGAACTACCTAATAACATCCATTTGCCCCACTGCTGATGTATAATGGCTTTTATTTCCAATTAGTGTTTATTATGGGCATAAATATATATATACTGTGCTACAGATGTGCAATATGGAGACAAATGCACTTAAAGTTCTTTAGTGTTATTATGGCATGCATCCCTCTGAAGCATTCACAGCCTTCATTGCAGTCTTCCCAAGAGCAGCAGTTTCATCTATATGCTCTGTAATATCTTGCAGGGAAAAGGGTGTCAGTAGATCATGGAAGCCTGCGACTCTCTCACACTATTAAATGGTTCCTTTGGAGCTCTGAGAAACCATTTCTGATCCTCTCAAATAAGTGGCCCGATCCTACACAGTTCTCTGTGCTCTCTAAATCCTTCGGCTTCATAGCATTCTCCAATCCCAAGCTTGATGATTTTAATGTTGGGTTTTATGTTTTCAGCAAGTCAGATGCTGAACCATTTGGAGGAGGCTTTGTATAGCTCCTTGCACGAGAAGGCCTTGTTTACTGGATTTGGCTGTACTGTAAGCTGTGCTTTAAAAATCCTTTTTGTGCTAAGCGTTATACTAACAATTCTTCTAAAATTCAAACGTCCAGAGGGATTTTTCTCACATGACGATAAACAAATAAATAGCTGTGATGGGTGGGAGTAGGTTGATGGGGGGCTGTTATGATAGCTGTAACTTTGATTATAGCTTACTTTGGGTCTGTATTTCTTGCATTGTCAATGCATAATCTGCATTGCCTTGCATTTTGTGTAGTCAATCGTACTGCACCCACAGTGGTGGGAAATGCAAATGTTCTCTTGGTTGACAATTTGCTGCGGGGGTACCATGTGTTGTGTTAAGAGGACTGTCCCTACGCAAAAAAGGAGGAAATCTGTCTACTTCATTTACTCTTTCCTGGCTCAGAGTTCGACAGAGGGAGAGTGTGGCTTCCCTGAAAGCTGCTGAGTGGTGGCAGCGAAGGGGCCCTCTGGGCTTGGGTGGGGGGAGCAGATGGAAAAAAGATGGAGAGCAGCAGGCCTGCGGTGGGAGTGGAGATACTGGGAAGAACAGGGAGCAGATCCTGCAACAAGTCTTTAGGACTATGGAAAGCAGGAGAGTTTGCTCTGAGGAAGGGCCTCATGTTGCTGGGTTGAGAGCAAGGCTGGAGCGGAAAGTCCTGCTCTGTAAGGAGCAGCAGCGAGATTCCTTCGCATATCTTTTTGCTTTCACCCAGCTTTTTAATTTTCCACCCAACAGAGCTGAGTTTCCTGTCTTTCAGAATTTACCTGGTTCTAATGTATGCTCTGATAAAGCAGTTTTACATATTGAAAGCCTGTTCACCTTCAAGTTAAAGGTCTGCCTCAAAGCTCTGGCTTGCAGCATCGTGCCACATCAATTTTCGATGACTGTAGGCACTGTTGCTTTCCTGCCTGTGTTTCTGGCCCAGCCTCAGGATTTTGTTCTGGGTGTTCACACCTGGGCTGTGACTAAGTTTTTTAAATCTTTCTGTGTTGTCTCTCATCCAGACAATTAAACCTTTCATACAGGCCATTACTACCTTATACTCCTGTTAGTACAATATTCTTGTTGATACACATGATCTGAAAGCTGGTCAGAAGACTTTTGCTGTCATAAATTACCACTTTCTCCAGGCTACCCTATTGTTGTTTTTTGTTTTGTTTTGTTTTGTTTTGTTTTTTAAATCTGTCTTGGCCCCTTCTTGTCTTTTACAAAACACATAAGCCTTGCAAATGAAGACTAAAAGCTTATCAGGAGAACCTTCATCTCTGGTGGAGCAACCAGGAGACTAATTTCCCTATGATATCAGGCTTGACTACTGGCCTATTAAATTTTCAGACTGATAAATGTCCTGTGTCCCAAGCTTTCCATCATACAAAGCTATCTCACTGTCTTTCTTGATACTTGCCCCTGAAATTCTGGTTGTGATGATGCTTGCAGACATCTGAATGCCTACACAGTCTTACTTTGAGCCCACTGTCATGTAGGCTAATACTGTCACCTTGTTCCTTTTCATTTTTTCATCTGCCAATGCTTCAGTGATGGGTTGTGTTTCAATCATATAGAATCTTTGGTATGGACAGTCAAAGGCTGTTGTACCACCATCCTGACCTGCACAAATACATCTTCTCTGCCAAAGCAGCAGTAGGAGGTCATGGGTGTCAGTCCAAGGATCTAAAAGACAGCTTTTAGTTGTCTGAACAGAGAATTGAGCGGGATCCTTGCAGATGCTTATCTGAGATCTATCTGTATTGCTAAAGCATCACGTACTTTTCTGGCATGACTTAAAATAATCTCAAATAAAATAAAATAAAATAATCACTAACATTAAGCCTTACAGCTATTTAAGGGGAAGCTGATGCATTGATGCTCTGAATCCTCTGGTGAAATTCTGCTAGCAGTAATGGTGTGAAGCCTTCCAGCCACAGGATTCTTCTTGTCTCTGGGAGGGAGGTGGCATGGTTTTCTCAGGTGGTGAAGGAAAAGGCCGGGGTGACGACGGCTCTCTGCTGTCCCAGTGCCAAACAGCCATTGGGCAAGGAGAGAGGTGTGAGTGTGAAAGAGAGAGAACGTGGGAAGAAAATCCAGGAAATATTTTTTTCTTGATATTTACTGATTACACGTTTTCTATGTGTACATTGTTGAGATCAGTTTTCTTTACAATCAGATCTTGCCCGTCTTTTCTTTTTGGCCTCTCTTTCCTACTTTCCCATGTTAGGGATTGCAGTTATATGGGGAGAAAAAAAATACCCTAAAATCATTTTTCTGCCTTTTTTTCATTAAATGGACTAACGGACATAAATCAGACACAAGTTTTGCCCACAGATTATCCTCCAAAAATCTCATTTTGAATAGGACTTCTATGTGGCTGTGTCGTGGTTTGAGCCTGGTCAGAAGCCGACCACCCCGCAGCCACTCACCCACCCTCCCCCCAACCTGGGAATGGGGGAGGGAATTGGAGGGGTGAAGGGAGACTCGCAGGTTGAGATAGAAACAGTTTAATAACGGTAAGAAAATGAAAACAGTGACAGTAATAGAAAGTATAAACGGGCAATGCACAATGCAATTGCTCAGCACGCAGCCGTTCCCGGCCAGCGATCCCGAAATACCAAGATCCAGCAATCACAATCCCAGGAGTGAGAGAGCCCCCCTTCCCGACCACCCCTCCTCTATACAGTGAGGATGAGATGGACGTTCCATGCTATGGAATATTTCACTGGCCAGTTTGGGTCCGGTGCTCTGTCCGTGCTCCCTCCCTGCTCCCTGTGCCCTCGCGCACGGGCAGGACAGGGGGAGTCGGAGAGTCCTTGAAGTCTCAGCAGCAGCCCGAAAACATCAGTGTTTTGTCAGCGTTCTTCTCATACCAAACCCCATGCTGAATCCAAAACACAGCACTATTCTAGTTACCAAAAAGAAGCATTAACTCTATTCCAACTCAAACCAGGGCAGGCTGGTAGATCTTTAGAGAGAGAACTTTCCAGATCTTTGTGAAAATCAGAGGGAGTGCCAGAAATGGGGGAAAAATATCCCTTTAGCTACTTTTACTCAGCAGGCTAATATTTTATAGCTAAATACTTGTTGTCATAGCTGTCTGTACACAAAGAGACTGCTTCTGTTATTAAAAAAAAAAAAATTACTAAATTAATTGTAGGAAATGCTTATTTATGCTAGAGTATCTGGTAGCAGTAGAAAACCTGTTTTCCATCATATTTGTATTACTTGACAAAATGTTTATTTAAAAGTTGTCTACTATAAACTGAAAATTATTTATGTATGTTGTATTACATACTGTGTATGCCCAAGTGAGGAATGTGAAGGGAAAGACCTTTTAATCTGCTACTTCAGGCATTGAAAACTAAAGTGACTGGACATTGCAGACGTAACTGAAATATTGTACATCCCTGTCACCTCGTTCCTCCCCTCCTAGATAAGCTCAGACATAGGAAATAGGCAAGCGGTGCATCGGTCACCAGTGCAGTATTGGCACCCTCAACTTAGAGCAAGCTTGAGTTCACATGTTGAACGTGCCACATGCATGATGTGCTTCAGGGTGGCAAGGTGAGCCCTTTTAGGACAAAATCTGATAATCCGAGACAAAAGGGTTAAAAAGTGTGAGGAGAAAACCACCTTTCCCCTTACATGCATCAGCAAAGGCTCTCCTCACCGCTAACCAGTGTCTGGGGGTCGTTGGGTACAGGGGGTCCAGGGATGGAGCATCCATGGAAAGGCTGACTGTAGGAGCAGCTGTGGAGTGACTGTTTTGAGCCAGGAACGAAGAGGGATTTGTTTCTCTTGACAGCCAAGCACGATCTGTTGTGCTGTTGGGTCAACATTTGGCCACACATCGTTCTTGCTTTATAATTTATACTGTATGTTAGACATGAGAGTATAGCTTTGTGTGTATGTATACACACCTCTGCAAAGGGGTAGAGAGAATAAACATGACTCTCAAGCCTCTAAAACAGATTTTTTTTTTTTTTTTTGTATACTAGGCATCTATGATGGATCAGATTGCTTCCACAAGACATCAAGAGGATGTCTTTGCAATTTTTTTAAGGTGTCTCACTATGGCTGGGATCCTTAATCACCAGGGTTTGGGGGCTGTGTCCATGCTTTAGATAGTTGCTTGGAAAACATGCCAAGCTGGTAATAAAATGTGAAGTAAATATTTTTCCTAACCTCCTTTCTACTTACTCATACAGCCATGCTTGTATTTTGATGTCACTATTTAATCCAGATAATTATGCGTGACTACTGTCCCATTTCTTTGGGATTTTTTCAGTTTGGGAATTTTCTTTTTTGCAGAGTAATGTATGTGTGTAGAATTGCTGCTGGAAATATGAGAGACTCGGATTTCTGGAGAAGGCGGCCTTCTGGGTTGCTTTCAGATTATGCCATTTGTTTCACTGGCATCAACATGCAGGAAAATGAGAATTTACAGAATTAGAACACGGTGATGAATTTACCATTTTCATTTAAACTGCTTAAAGTCATGCTGCAGCTGAAAAAATCAAATGTTTAAGTCTAATTTAATAGTATGCGGTTAATTAATACTTTCTGTTTTTAATGTTAGTAGATGTATCTGCAGAACCACTATTCCCTGGAGTAATTTGTCACCCAAAATAAAATGTCTGCCTTTGAACTGAAGTAGCTTTTGGGTAGTGCACTATGAGCGAGGGGACCCATGTTAATGATACAGACTAATCCAGAAGAGTGGGTTTGAAGTTCTTCGTGTTGCTGTCTCACCGTTCTAAAAACAATAGTAGTTGTCTCAGGTACTGTTGTGACAGCAGACGCCTTCTTCACTAGGTGACAGAAACTCCCATCAATTCTAAATTACTGACTAGAACATGGTAACTGTGTATGTCCACAAGTGCTTCCCAGATTATAAAATGTTCACAGCATGGGAGACCCTGGTTTTTGATTTAAAAAAGATGCATTTTCTGTTTACAAGGAATACCAATCTTTATCCTATGAAGTGAACTCTCTTTTCAAACAGTGAATAAATGTACCTTGGAAAAGAAGCAGCAAAGACAGGATTAGATGCATAGCAAATGCAACCCTATGTACCTCGTTCCCCCACATGCTTCCTTCCTCCTTCTATTCCTGTATCTCTAGTGTAACCTTTTGCATTATTAGCTTCAATCTTGCCAGCGCTTCCTATAAGGTGTGGCATTCCCACTGGAGCTATTTTTGATTATAAGCCCTGTTTAACACAGTAAGTGAGGATTTGGGTCAACAGATTGTAAGCATTGTAGGGCAGTGTCTGCAAAGTGACAGCATATTCTAGGGGTACAGACATGCCAGCTGAATTTATTCTCTGTACATTTTCTGTGCAACAGAATCCTAAAACACGATAATAGGTCTCGTAATTATTCCACAAAAATTGCTATTAATAAACAAAATACTCTATTTTTTCAGGACTTACTGTTCTCTGCTACCACAGCCTTAATAAAGCCAGGGTTAAATAACTGCTTGGCTGGACAAAGGAGCTATGATTTTTCTTCCGCTTAATTTGAGTTCAAAAGGATGATTTGACTTTTGATCATGTGAAAAGCATTTCATAGCATACTGGAAAGCTGTCTGGTTTTGTATCTAACAGACTTGACAGCATGGTTGGCAACAGACAGATAATGGAAGGCTAATGAATAATGAAAAGCTGAGTGATTGAAATAGCAGAGCTGCAGGGAGAGAAGAGGGAAAGACAGTGGGAAAAACAAAGAGCATAGAAGTAAGGAATAACCAGTATTTTGATCATTACCAGCGCATGCCTTCACATCAAATTTAACCCAGTCATAACTTAGGCATTCTCCGTCTGCCACCTCACAAGAGCTCTTAACTCACACCAGGACGCATTTTGTACAAGTCACTCAGCTTGGCTTGAGGAAGGAGGGTAGGTTGGAATTTAAATATTTTTTCAACTGCTAGGATGCTGACTACTCTGCAGTAACCTTCTCGTGTCCCATTAGCTGCCCAGTGCATTCCTGAATTCCTTCCAGAGTGGGTGTGCATAGTACCTCACAGCCTACTGCAAAAACCAGAGCAGAGCAGTAGCATCGGAAGCTATCAGTTGTACTGAGAGACACTGTGACACTTAGTTTGTATTTACACTTCAGTGAAGACATCTCTATTTTGGTAACAGGGATAACGCCATTTTCATGGCTCTCGCTCTTCAGATCTCCAGCAGGGAGGAAGAGTTGTTACTCATTCCATCTAGTCTCTCCAGACGGGATACAGGCTCTGGGGCAACTGTGCTTTAAGAAAGATTCCTCTGTGCATGTAACAAGAATTACTGGGGATGAGACTTAACTCCGCGTGTCAAAAGTGAGAAGCCTATCTCCTGATGTTAAAAGAGCATGGCACTCTAGCAGTTGGATAGCCACAGTGTTTGTGTCTGGATGCACGCATGACCGAGGAAGCCAGCTACTATTAGTTTCCTCACAGACTGCCAGTTGTGGCTGAGCTTAGCGGTGCAAAGCTTACTCTTGCACTTGTTTTCGTAAGAATTATGGAATAGGAGTTGAATTACCACTGTATTTCTTGCTATGCCTTTTCATATGTCTTTTTTTGCAACGTCAAGTGGAAAAAGATCTGCTACTTTCTCATTCTGATGTACTACTTTTCCTGAGCTTTGGTATCATGAAAAAATGAATAATACTGTAAATACCATCCTTTCTTTTTCTTCTTCTTCACAGAATCTGTACCAAAACAGGTTCCTGGGCCTGGCAGCCATGGCATCTCCATCTAGGAACTCACAAAATCGGCGCCGGTGCAAAGAGCCTCTCAGATACAGCTATAACCCTGACCAGTTCCATAACATGGACATCAGGAACAATTCCCACGAGACGGTCACCATTCCTAGGTCTACCAGTGACACGGACCTTGTCACTTCAGACAGCCGGTCTACCCTGATGGTCAGCAGCTCCTACTACTCCATCGGGCATTCGCAGGACCTAGTGATATACTGGGATATAAAGGAGGAAGTGGATGCAGGGGACTGGATCGGCATGTATCTCATAGGTAAGTCTCCCTGCCCCTTTGGGTTTCTTGCTGCTTTTTTCACTTGTAAGCATTAGGGTAGTATGGGCTAATGGTAATAATGAGCTGACGCAGCTCCACTGAGTGTAGTACTTAAATGGGTTTATATATTACAAGATTTTTTCTGCTCTTCAATTGCTGGTTGCAGTCCTGGTGCTCACTTTTTTTTTTTATTATTTCAGCAGAGATATGCAAAGCCTTTCTGTTGATGGTTTCTTGAAATTTCAAGAAATTTTCATTTTAAAGCCATTTAGATTTGGGGAAAATACCACCTGTATAAAGACAGTGTAATATTTTCAGGGTTTCTTCTTGTGAGTCCTTGAATAATCTGTGGCAGATGAGAGGTTTTACAAGTCAAGAATATGAATCATTTAAAAACCTCGTGAAAGAGAATGCCTGTTTTTATATAGCCAAAGGATATTTTGATATTTTGATTGTAGACTGAGGCACTCTGGAGTTAGCCCAGAAGGTTTTTCTTTTTTTCTGGGGTGTATTGGAAGCTGTAGTCACCCATGTACATTAGCCTACTTTTGGCACCTCCATCTAGTAAATCCAGTGCCACATAAGAGTAATAAGAAATAGTTTAAATCCACTTTTAACTGATTGTTTCACTTCACTATAAAATTAGCATTTTTTTAACCTGGTTTGGTTCCTATGGAAATACTCCTGCTGCCTAGACTGAAGTTTGTGTTAACTCTTTGCCCTCTGGTAAGTTTTGAACATAGAGGATTGGTTTCAGACACATTCCTCTTTGGATTAGAGGTCTTAAAAATGTGAAGTTCTTAAATGTTTCTGGAAAACCAGTGACTTGGTAAAGAAGACAGACTAAAATTGGTGCCTCCACAAAGGGAAATGTTGGTAGAACATGGCCCTTGTCTGTTTGGACAAGTGTGCCTAGAAGTAAGCCAGTATGTTAATAGCAGTATTGTAATATTTAGTTACAATAGCACTGTTTCCTCTTGCCTGGATAGCAAACCACAACCAAGTAAAGCGTATGATGCTGTGAGGTGGGCTTCTGGAGCAGTCATAGGGGGTATCGTAGGGAGCTATGGTGTTACTTCAGTGCTTCAGTGAATAAACCGGAGGCCTGGCATTGCATGCTGAGGATGTTGGGAACACAGATGTTGGCGACATAAGGGATGTGAGAAGGCACTGGATGGGAGGTCTGAGCACGTAGAGGAACCCTGGTGGGGTGACCCAGTGTCAGGCACTGGAAAATGAGTTCGGGGTATTGGAGAGACTGGGAGAAGGGGAACATGAGCGTGGCTATTTCAGACATGGAGGGAAAGGAGTGGGTGTGACAGTATGCCAGGCTGCAGTACTTGTTCCTCACAGAATACCCTGCTTTGGAAATAAAAGTAGGCTTCTGAAATTTAAAATCTTTTAGGAAAAAAACAGAGACTAGATTTAAAACAAACGCTCTGCAAGCAGTCTGGTTTGTTGGCCTTAACAGAATTGCTTGTGTTTATAGTTAAGTTTGACATTTTGAGTGTTTTAATGGAACAGAGGAGAACACACCTCCAGTACTAGGCACTAAGAAATGCTCTAAGCTTATTCTGCAGTAGCACAGGCAACTCATGAAGGACTGCATTGCTTCAGTAAAAAGAGGGAAAGTGTACCTTCTGGTGGTCAGGAGTCAACAGAAAGTGCATAGAGCTGTTTCACATTGAATGAACTTCTTCAGCCAGGTTTCATAGCTCAGACATTGTATCGAAGGCTGTGAAGACATGTTCTAAATTTTTTTTTGATAGGTAACCTGATGTCGTGGTTTGAGCCTGGTCGGCAGCCGACCACCCCGCAGCCACTCACCCACCTTCCCCCCAAGCTGGGAATGGGGGAGGGAATTGGAGGGGTGAAGGGAGACTCGCAGGTTGAGATAGAAACAGTTTAATAACAGTACAAAAATGAAAACAGTGACAGTAATAGAAAGTATAAACGGGCAATGCACAATGCAATTGCTCAGCACGCAGCCGTTCCCAGCCAGCGATCCTGAAATACCAAGATCCAGCAATCACAATCCCAGGAGTGAGAGAGCCCCCCTTCCCGACCACCCCTCCTCTATACAGTGAGGATGAGATGGACGTTCCATGCCATGGAATATTTCACGGGCCAGTTTGGGTCTGGTGCTCTGTCCGTGCTCCCTCCCTGCTCCCTGTGCCCTCGCGCACGGGCAGGGCAGGGGAGTCGGAGAGTCCTTGAAGTCTCAGCAGCAGCCGAAAACATCAGTGTTTTGTCAGCATTCTTCTCATACCAAACCCCATGCTGAATCCAAAACACAGCACTATTCTAGTTACCAAAAAGGAACATTAGCTCTATTCCAACCCAGTCCGGGACACCTGAATCCATAGAGGTTTAACTGAGCAAAAGAAAAATCCACACAGCTACTCCTGCTTAATGTACCGTATCAAAGAGCATGTTGCTTCAGACAACCCAGTAAATCAGAAGTGCAAATTGTGAAGTGTATCTTTGCCTAGGCTGGCTGAATGCCTGGTGTTAATGGCAGTAGTCAATGGCTCATTCCAAGGAACACTGCTGCCAAATGAAAGGTGCATAATGTGTCATGTCCCCAGGAAACCAACAGTTAACCCTTCGTGTCGTTGAAGGTGTTTTGTCTCCAGCCTCTGAGGTTCCCAATCTAAATAGCAGGCAGCAGCACCCTCATTCCTTTTTTTCTCTTCCTTTCCCCTCTTCCCGCTTCTCCCCTCCGTAAACCTCATGTAAAGTGAGCTTTGGTGTTTTGGTTGCCTTAAAGAAAGAACATGGGAGACTGTGAAGATCACTTGCATTTTGGTGTTAGTTTGACATGGAAAACACTCGGAATCTAAGAAGGTAACTGGCACTGTGGCTATATCCACATTAACAAAGTAGGGGGGACCTGTAGGAATGGGTCTGTAGAAGCAAACATCTGCTGAATGCATTCTGGGGGCTTGGCTTTAGAACAGTCTCAGTCTGACAGACTGAATGCCCTGGAGGCACTGGAGTGCATCTCTCAGTTTGGCTTCACCGGGACAGAATGGAGTTTGTGTGCCCAAAGATCACCACGCAGTCTGGTGGTGACAAGGTGGGGACAATTGGAAGGGTCATTACAAAAGCACGCTTCTGGCCTGAAAAAAAACGTTGAAGCATCCTGTATTCCGTGTTTGTGACCAATTCATAGGGTTAGGAGATCCAGACATCCCTCATGGCTTAGATCTGTGTGTGCATTTGCACAGATTTTACGAGCCTGAGCTCCTGTTTAGAGAGGAAACGTTACTGGCCTTGTGGGTATGACCTTCACAATGTAAACTGATATATGACTATGTTTTGAATTAGCAGCCAGACTGGAACAAGAGAACCACAGAAACTATGAGCTTTTCCCAGTCTGCTCAATAGAGGATTAGTGTTGAAGCCTATTATTACCACCTGCACAGCAACATTATTAACTATTGCACTGCTGCTGGTCATCCTAGTGTTTGTCTCAAAGCCAGCTTGTAGGTACAGTCCCATCAGTTTTGTGATTGTTTGGGTTGGTAAAATTTCAGCTGAAAGGTTTGAATGTAGAAATGTTTAATATTGTGGTGAGTCATGTGAACAATGAAAAATTATTTGCATCCTTGGGGTATCAGGCAATGTGATGTGGATTTTCTTTAAAACTCAGTTTGGGAGTGTTACAGTTGGTATTTGTTATTTGTCTTGTTGGAGCTCCTGGGTATCCCAGGACGGGACTACGCAGAAGCAGAACAGAAGGCAGGTCTCACCTTAGAGGAGTTCAGTCGTTGCCATTGTAGTATTCTGGGAAATACTGCAAAATAATTTTATATGAGTGTTGGGTTTGAAATGCATAAAACTTTGATGATACCCAATAAACTGCAGGCTTCAGAACAAAGAAGTTCTAAGTCTGGAGAAATATAGATGATATAAAAGGCTTCCAAAAGAAAAAGAGGAAAAATCATGTAGCTTATGTGTTTTGATACTGTAGGACATTTCAGGATGCTATTCAAAGGTTAAAGTAGACTGAAAAAAGACTTAAAGGAGTCCTTTCTGTATGGGAATTCTGGCTGCTTGCTCTTCATGTGAAGGAGATACAGCTGCTTTTATCACGAAGTACCTGTTTTTCTCCTCTTCAATCCATGTGCACATTCCTCAGGGTGACCAACTGGGAAGCAGTCTTTGCATTAGCAGGTAAAAGCTGGATTTAGAATTGGTTATTAGAGTGAACTTTTGCTCATGGTCTCAGGAAGTGGACTAAGCAGCCAGTCAATCTCTTCTAAAACAGTGTAAAAAATGGTGGTCGTGTGTCTCGTGGCAAAAAACAGTTGAATACATCCACCCTGTAGCTGCATGAAAGCATCCATGCACACCTATGTGATTTTGATGAAGGGCCATAGAAAAACTCCCTACTTTAAGGGAGAATAGTAAATGTTGACACTGTTGAAATATAGATGTTCTTACTTCAGTGCGTTCTAAGATTAGCTATGGTAAGATGACCAAAAATACGGGAAATGGAAGAACAAGCCTTTCTGGGTGCCTTCAGGAGTAGGAATTACATTTCATTTGTGCTAAGCCTGAACCCTAGAGATGTTCTCACTTCCCCTTGTATATACAATATATCAGCCCTGAGCTATGCAGAGGAACCTGTAAATTCTGTAACAACTCACCTGAGCTGTGCATTTGCCTTCCCTCAAGAGAACTATGGTATTATGAACATCAGCAGCCTTTCAGAAACATGCCCACAATCAAAAATGCATGTAAACACTCAAAAAGAATTCTCTGATAAATTCAGACATAATACAGCTCTGTTGCTGTTTTAAAATCTCTGGAATTTGAGTTTTCTTTGCAGAAAAGCAATATGTAAAGAAAGTGCACAGTGGTGGTGGTGGGGAAATAAGTGAAACCAAAACAAAGTTATGAATAATGAAGATAATGTGTTTCTGTATTTTTTTAAAAAGAACTCTCATTTAGTGGCTACTGTGAGACAGATAGAATATTTGCAGTTATTTATCTCAAAGTTTTCTTCTTCTTTGTTATCTCATTTACTATTTCTATTTGCTACAGTATGAAGCCTCTTAGATAAATTAATATGGACTGCTGGCAGCTGCCTGTAGATAAAGAGCTATCTCATAATTACTGCAGTGGCATTTTAGCTGCTACTAGATTTCACTTCTGTCATCATCTCCATATCTGATGTAGAGTAGTTAATGAGAAATATTTAAACCAGACTTCTGAAAGAATCATTTGCTCCAGTGTCTGTGCACGCTAATGTTGGGAATGTATCAGGGCTAACGTTATACTCTTCTTACCCATGTGCAGTAGGTATTTTTCTTTCAGTATTTCCTTATGGGAAAGCAAAACATGTTTAAAGGCTATTTATTAAAAGTTTCTTCATATACAAAACTTGTAGGGTCCAATTTCCTGACCATATTTGGCTTTTGACAGACTAGTTCCTCTCAAATTTATATAAATAGGAATTCTTGACCTAATTAGTGACTGAAGTTTAGCTTTAAAACAACATGTTTTCTTCCTCTGTTTCATTCTTTGATGTTTTTTCTTTCCCAAAAAGGCAATTCACCATAATTTGACAAATGTAATTTTTAAAGCTATTGGTTAATAGACATTTAAATATTTGCTTGAACACTCTCCCAGTTGATTTTAGTCTTAGAGGGCCTTGGGTTGCTGTTCTGCCCACTGAGGCAAGTAGAAAGATCGTTTTTCCTGCTGTCAGACTTGGATCAGAACTTGTTTGTACAGCTATTTTCCCAAGCATCCAGTGCATGCAGGCAGAAAGTTTCACATCTTGCCAGCAGAGATGGAAAATGTTGGAAACAGTAATGTGCATCTAAGGGTAGGAGGTGTGGGTCCTTGCCTTACAGCATTAATCCCTGATTCAGGCGCTCTCTGTGTGTTTGGATGGTTGCTCCACCTCTCTGCTTCAGATACAGCCATCTGTAAAACAAAACTCTTTACAACGTGCCTGCTTAGAGGGAATTTTGTTGATGTTTGGATTTGTTGTGACCTGGGGTTACCCATCTTCCTGATCCTTTTCTGGCCTTTGGAAGAGAACCTTGCTCTGGTCTGAGGGCTCCTCCTCAGTAGGACACCCTGTAGTTGGGACTCTTGCCAGGCGGGGGACGGTAGCCGTGGCTGGCTGTGAGCACCTCAGCAAATGAAGTTTTGTTCGACACCTGCAGTTCTGCTCTCCATAAAACATCAACAGAGGTGCCTAGAGGCCAGGCAGCTTTCACTACGCACAGAAATATTTATTTCAGGAACAAAAAGCCTCAGAGGAGCAAACCTCTCATTAAAAAAACACAATAGAAAGCCTGCACAAATGCTGAACAGAGAGAGTATTAGGTGTCGTAGGCCTTGGCAGATATCTTAGTGCAGCTATATCAGCTCTTTGTTCTAACCTGGTTTGACTTCACCTGGCTGCTCTTGGATCCAGTGTGACTTCTCTTTATCAGGCAGAGACGCTTTTTGCCTTTCCCCGTTCTGTATCTGGTGGACCACTGCAGCTGGACAAAACCAGGATATGCTGTTTCCAGCTCCACCAAGTGTGACACGAACACAGTCAGCTTTTGCTTCTGTTTCATCCCCCTTACAAGTAGATACAGTCAACACCTGAATGCAGGAGTCTCTGAATATTCCCGACACGTATCGCTTCTGGCCCGTTCTGCCTTTCAGGGCTTCCAAGGTTCACTTCTGTCATTTGTGTGGTGGTAATGTTGTTAGTAGCAATGCACCAAAAAGCTTCTGTAGAGGGGTTTGTGCAGTGGTGGTGTGTTTTATGGTCTTCTAGGGAAGTCATGGTAAAGAAGCCTGTAGGTTGCCAGTTCTTTTCCTTAAATATCCTTAATATGTGGTTGAGGTGTTTACTGTGTGTCAAAATATTCCCATTTTCATTTAGTATTTCTCCATAAAATAACAGCTATGGTATTATGAATCTCTTTCTAGGCGAACGAGTGGAAAAGTTTTCCACTTCAGCTTTCATCCTGAATATCAGGAGAGGGAAATTATGCAGACAGGGAGTACAGCAGCCTGGTGCCGCCTCAGTGATTTGCAGGGTCGTTACGCCTGTGAATAAAACTGCCTCTCTGCTGGGCAATGAGGGCCCGTATCACCATAGAGCCCATACTGATAATGAAGTCAGTAATGATCACCTACTAAAACATTTCTGAAGAAAACAATCAGTGGGGGATATTGGTGCACCAAAAAACGGGGTTTGGCCTCAGTCCTGCAAAAGAAGCATAATCCGTGCAGCAAGTTCAGACCATTGACTGGGTAGAATCAATCACGGCACACAGAGTGAACAGCACAAACAGAATTCTTGGCAGGATAAGGCTTAAAGCGGA
Source organism: Tyto alba (assembly GCF_018691265.1). NCBI lineage: Eukaryota > Metazoa > Chordata > Aves > Strigiformes > Tytonidae > Tyto > Tyto alba. The sequence goes on from NW_024881322.1 coordinate 15,315,190, forward strand.
AAGATTTGTTCTGTAGAGGTTGTCAAGCTAGCCATGTGGATTTTGAAGGTTCAGCATATGTTTTTCCTCTCTTAGTTTTCTAAACCAAACTAAATCATTTCCACTCCTTAGTGTTTATAACACTTAAACACGCTGTTCATATCATTTGAATATTCCCATGCTGCCCTTGATAACTACCATAATCACAGAATGGTTTGGGTTGGAAGGGACCTTAAAGCCCCCCCAGTGCCCCCCCCTGACCCGGGCAGGGCCCCTTCCCCCAGCCCAGGGTGCTCCCAGCCCCGTCCAACCTGGCCTTGAACCCTTCCAGGGAGGGGGCAGCCACAGCTGCTCTGGGCACCCTGGGCCAGCGCCTCACCCCCCGCACAGGGAAGGATTTCTGCCTTATAGTGATACACAGTAATGACTGTGTATGCATTTAACTTTTGTAATCCTTCTTATCCATTGATCTCTCCAGCCCTGAAGTAATTTTTTCTTCATTGAAGATCTTCCACTTCGTAATAAGCTTATAATTGATTACCATTTTTCAGATAAAATCACTCCAGATTCTGAAGAGATTCTTTGCACTGTAGTGCTTCAATGCACACATCAGAGTTATCTTTAGGGGTGTTCTTTTTCTGCTGTATCAGATCACAAGTGCCTGTCTAATTTACTGTCTGCTGTTATGTCTTCCAACATTGCTATAAGCCCATTTTTCAAATACTGCAAATTATTTCCCCCCTATTTAATGAACATTGTTAACCTGGACAAGTGTCATCCTTGTTCACATTTAAGATCTTCCTGTGTCCCTTTATATCATGTCTTTATACAGCCTTGGGCCTGCAGCTTCTCTTATTTTAGTATCTTCCAGCAAATTCAATGGGTGCACTGTTTTCTCCTAATCCTTATTTTCCAAATTGCACTGTAATCAATGGGGAGGCTTCCAGTGATGGTGAGAACTTTGGAACTGTTGTTAAAAACAAGCAAACAAAACTCTTCGATGTTGTACCTCATCACACATTGCCTATCTTCCCTTTTTCAGTATGCCCTGAGGCAGTCCTGATCATCTTGTTTGGACTCCTCCCTCCTGTCTTCAGTTCTGTGTGCAAGCTGGATGTCATTAATTGTGGAGAAGTTCGTGCAAGACATAGCTGAAGTATAGCTGTTGCTATACTAAAACCCAGATGTGGTCCATCTGCTGCAGGGGTGAGAATAAATCTGGAAGTGCAGGAGCTTTAACACAGAAGTCCGGAGCTGGGACAGGCGTAGTTGAAGCAGCAATGAGAGCTGTGTGGATACGATCACACTTCTAACTATGCTGAACCAAATGACACTGGTATTCCTAGAGAGATGCCCATCCCACTGCAACCTAACATCTGCTGTGGGTTTTTTAGCCCCCGTAAGCTGCTGTTGCTGAGCTGTAGCTCAGGTCTTTGCTTTCATCATTCTGTCTTCCATTTCAGCAGAAGATTTGTGGTTATTGGAGAGAAATAGATGAGTAGCAGGTTGTGCTGGGGCACAGATCCCAACCACCTCAAGAATGCCATTGAAGAATAAGGGCCCATGGCCATCAGCTCTGTTTTCAGCCAGAGGATCCACTGTTACAGGGAAGGAGAGGGAAGTCCCTCAAGTGACAGAGCTCAGAGTCTCAGAGTGCTTAGCTTAAGTGCAAGGTCAGCAGGATGGTGAGGAAGGACTGGATCCACAGGTCATCCAGAGCCTTCTGAAAACCCATAGGCATATCAGCCCCAGGATTTAATAGGGTCTCTGTCACTTACAGTCTTGCTTGCTTTTTTTATTGGCATCTGTGTCGTGAAAGATCAGAGTGATATTTCCCAGCAGTAATTTGGAGGCTGCTGAAGTGGTAAATGATAAATTCATGTACGGCTCTGAAAGTAAGCAAGATGTTCAAAGTTAAAAGTGTTTTGCTGAAAGTTGTAAATCCTTGATTTTGGGAGTGGACAACAGATGTCCTTCGGGTTTCAGGTGTAATTCTTCTGCTTCAGATGAGGTGGTTCAGGTTTTGAACCCACCATGCCTGCCTTTCTGTGTGCCTGGAACAGTTTTACTTAGGATAGCATCTTCTGCCCGCAGTGACCAAGAACTGTTGAGACTTTGCCAAGTCTACCGCTGTTTTATTACAGTTTATGCTCTTTCATCTCCCTATTTTCCTTTGGTCGCTCTCTAGCCATGTCTTCCTCTCACTGCTATTCTCCACTCATTGCTCACATTGTCTCCCTTCCAGTTTAGTTTTCTTTAACTGGGTGTGGGGGTTAATTTTTGTGGGATTAGGATGGAACCATTCCTGTACTTGAAAAAAAGCACATGCATAGCTCTTAGATGAAGGACTGAGCTTTCAGCACCAATGAAGGATTAGGCCTTTTTTTTCCAGAACCTTTCTCCCTAGGAAGCTATAGAAGGAGGGATGCTAACTGTAAATTGCAGTATATTCATTGTCTGCAGCAGAAATTGGCAAATGAATTAACAGTGAAGTTTCAATCCATGTTGATCTGTAGCTGCTAAAGTCTGTGGGAATGTTCCTATTGACTCCTATAATGATAGCCATTATTTGTGATTTTTTTTTTTTTGACTGTGGTATCTTTGTAAATAAGAAATGGGTATCTGCATCTTTGCATACATTTCTCATTAATAGCTCTCACCTGCAGAGTGATGACCACTTGTATTGCACAGCTCTTTGGAAGCACAGTTTCCAAGGGCTGGGTTTTGCAATGCTCAAAGGTTACAAAAGGAAACATTGGCATGGCCTGATACAACTCACGATGAGCTGCACTTACGGTTGTAGAGGCTGTTATCATCTTCAAGTGATAAATTGGGTGGTAAGAGAAGAAACATCAGAAATAGGAAGCTTATTTATGGCTTACACCCGTGTTATCTTGCAAACTCATTTTATTTTATTGATATTCTATGCTTTAGAATGTCCCTTTTCTGCAGCTTTCCATGCAAATTGCAAAACAGATCAACCAGAACCTGGCCTCTTTGTACAGAAGATGAGTTTTAAAAGCATTTTGCTAACTGTCTTTCTATATCATTATAGTGCAGGCATATAGGCCAAAAGCACTTTTAAATTTCAAACTAAAGCAAATTTGTTCAGCCAAAGACTGTAAGTCCTTCTGTAATTTCAGGACTACAGCATTTTATATTCATAAGGAATCAAGACGTGAAGTGTAGCTTCTATTTTTATGCCATAATTACATTAAGTTTATAGAAAGCAAGTGTTGTAATATGTAGTACTAAATCAAATTAGTGATGGACGAGAGACTGGAATAGTGTACCAAGTTCAGGCACCTGTCTGACATTGTATTCCTGTCTCATGTTAATTATTTTCTTCTTTGAATGTAGTCCACATTATTCTAAATTTTGTCGCTGTTATTCTTGGAGGATGCAGAAGGATAGGCTGATCATATATATCAGCAAAATACTGTTTGAGAAAGGGGGGTAGGTTTTGCATTTCTGTCTTTTAAGTAAAACCAAACTAATCAAAAGGGTCACTCAGCTGTTTTTACTTTGAACTCCATCAGTCCTTCTGAGGAAGATCTATTGACTATCTGTTTGCTTCTCTGTAGGAATTTCAGGCAAGCCTTCAAATACCCAGGTCCTGTCTCCTCCGTGTGCGCTGCTGACAGCACTTGAAGTCCCCATTAAATTCTTTACAGATCTTTCTGAGGGGCGGCCTTTATCAACATTTTCCCTAATTCCTCTGAAGAACGGCACGCTTTTTGTCAGTTGGTTGCTGTCTTTCATCTGAAAGATAGCTTTCTTTGGCCATGGTTCTTTATCTCTCTCTATAGATAGCGTTTGTGAAGTATGTTGGGATGGCTCAGCATGGAAGTGACAGCGCAGAATATTTTTAGCAGTAAAAGGCTGTGCTCTCTGTTTTGGTGAGGACGAGCAGTCCATCAGGGTTGCTGCTGGTTCCCAAAGCACATGCTAACGTTTGCCTCTAGCGTGCCTCGGTCCCTCTGGCTGCCTGGTGCCTGGTCGTGCATCAACCTTCTCCGTTCCCTCTGGGGACCAGGTGAGATGCGGGAGGTCGGACGGCTGCTGCTCCTGTCCCAGCGCAGCTTTGCAGCCCTGCAGCCACCGTCCCTCTCACCAGCACGAGGCAGCCAAGTGGGGCCAAACCCAGGCTACGCGCTGGATTGCCAGCTAAGAAGAGAGCTAGTTTAAAGGCTAATCTCATTTCAAAAACAGAGGGAGGGAGATGCATTACAATGCTTCATTGGAAAAATGTCAAAAGCCATTAGGTGCTGGCTGAAGTATATGAGAGGGAGCAACATTAACTCTTCATTCTGTGTGGAGGTGAGATGAAGCATTTCACCATTTACCTTTGGGAATTAAGATGCAACGTGTTTTTAAGGTCAGTTCCTTTGTTATGGAGATTCTCAGTAGAAATATGAAATAAAATTTGTTTTCCTTTGCACATACTCTTTAATATACCATACCATATCATCTGTTCACTTACATATGGCATGAATGCTGATAAAGATATGTACACACATATGCACATATATGTAGTTCACTAAACAGCTGTGTATTTCCCATGCACAATTTTCTTTGTCAATGTGCTACATACATAATGTCCATGTTCAGGGGATAGCATGCCTGGAATAGTATCACCTGCCGATTTAAACCAGGTTGATCGGTTGTATTCATACATTCCAACCTCCTGACCAGTTTCAGCTACTGCTATTTTTAACTTGCCAGGGGATATTTCTCTATCTTTCACCTTCCAAAAATACATACCTTCAAAAACTGAAAGATTTCCCTTTTGGACCTGCATGTGTTTCTCTAGAGCTAAAGTTTGTCTGGCTTAAAAATGCTAACTAATGTAAATTTCTACTGGACTACAAATAAGTTTTATTTCTTTGGAAAGAGGGAAGTATCAAGCTTTACAAAAGAGAAAGGGTTTACATCTGGCTGTGAGAAGGATCTATATACTGGATTTCTAAATCATGCCATTTATAAATATGTTTTGTTTACAAAAATGGTTTTCATACTTAAAGGCTCCGCTGCTCCTACTTGGGGTGACCTGCATATTGCAGAGCTCCATAAATGCATAATAAAATACCCTTTCTACTGCCTGAGCCTGTATTTCATCAGTGGCCGCTGTCCCTGAGCTGTGTCTTCAGGACTAGCTCCACCTGTGTCCCTTCCCCGATGGGCTTCGCCACCTGACCTTTTGCTCTGGACGCCGTCCTTCCTGCACACCCCTTCCTCTCGCCTCCATGTGCAGATGCTACTTGAGGGGGACCAGCTTTTTTCAGCTTTCCCGTGGCCTCCTCTCAGCTGTAACCACAGACCATCTTGCTTACCCCTTCCCTTTGGGGTTCTTCTGCCTTGGACGTGCAGATGGAGAGTGGTCCTTTGTCTCATCCTGGTTTTCCAGGCTTCCTGCACATTTCCAACGAGAAGGAGGGAAAGGCTTTCTGCAGTCATCCCCGCTGGCTCAGCTCCCAGTAGGGATGTGATTTGGTTTGGGTACGGGCCTATGCCGACACCTCTGTCAAAGCAGAGAGATTGCGTGACGCAGAGTTCCCGCTGCCTTTGCGCCAGCTGCGGGAAGCAGACAACAGCCGAGGCAGTGGAAGTGCCAGCAGGCCCCCACAGACACCACGTATGAACGCAGCATTTTAAATCTGATTCTGGGATCTCTTGTACCACTAAACTCTGTCCTAAAATGTCTGCAATTTCTTAAGCAAGGCCATCCAGTCTAGCTCAGTTAAGCCTCCTTAAGCAAGCATGGTATTTTATAAACAGTGTATTTTGAGCAACAGTAATTACCCATATATCTTAATAACATAGCGAGGCGTTGGAGCATCTCCAGCAGCTTACAGAGACTAAATATGACAAATAACCGTCAGGAGTGATGAAGCCAGAGAGCAGCATTCCTGAGCTGAGGGATGCCCTCAGTGCTTCATCAGGACAAGGGGCTGGGCAGGGTTCCCAGGCTCCACCTCAGTGCAATGTTTCAGTATATGCTCACCTTTGAGTATGAAGTGTTTCTCCTGCCAAAGCAAAAGGGGCAGACAGTTCATAGGTTTAAATCTCCTCGTGTGTATATAAATGTTCCTACTCCCACAGAATGACGGGTGCAATTCTGGGTAATCTGTATCCAGGATGGTCCTTTACTGAGGGTAGTCATTAGCAAGCCAAAGCTCCGAGAGCAATGGTGAATATGTATCTGCCTTTTTAAAATATGTAATTAGGCATTTAAAAGAAGACACAACCAGCTAGAAAGTACAGAGGAGGACCAAAAATCATACCAGAGGATTTTACCCTTGAAGGGTTACCGCAGAGATGTACTATGTGAGTGTGCTGAAAGATTTCCACTTCAATACAGAGCATGAAACACAGCTAGTGAAATAATTACTGACAATTATCAAGTCAGCAAGGGGAAAATGTATTGTAGATAGCATTGCCATCTATAATTATTCATTGCAATAATTATTGACCCTGTTAAGAGAATTTCTGTTGTAAATCCCTCAAGAGAGTGGCACCAAAGAGTTCAGTGTCGGTAGCCCATTTACTTTCCTCCTTTGAAAGCACAACTGTGTAAAACCAACGGGGCAATGTTGACATCTGCTTGCTGATTTGTTCTTTCAGTGTAGTAGGAAAGTGTAGTTTCCTTCAATTTAGAAGTCTACTTTGTTTAACATTCATATATATATGTATATATTAATAATCTGTTAGTCTTTGAGTTTCTTGGCTTTGTCTGTTGATCTGCCTCTTGTGCTCAGCAGTTAGTCACACCATCAGTCTGTCCTCAAGCACGGTGTCCCTCGTTGCCTGGCATCATCTTTGTTTTCCCACTGACCTGTGTGATAACGAAGCGAGTGCTTCACAGTGTTTACAATCGATGTATTTTAATCAAATTTAGTGGTGATCAAAACCATAAGTGCTGGCCCGGTATGGTGGCAATATGTTCATTTTTGTTTACTTGGAAGCTGCGTGTAAGCTGGTAAGTTGATGAGCGTGGCCCTGAGGCTGCAGCACGGCCTCGCTGGTTGGTTTTTAAACTGTTGGATAAAAGAGGGTGAAGAACCAGGCCTGGAGGCCAGATGTGTTTTCTTACATCTACACCATGTAGGGCTTGCAGATTGGGTGGGAAAAGAACTCGTTGAAGCAGTCTAAAATGCAACTTGGAAGCAGAATAAAAATGTATTTATGTGGACAACCAGAAGGCCGCTGCTCAGGCCTGTGACCTGTCCACGTTTTATTTATATTCAGCCCTGTGCAAGCAAGGCCATTGCTTCCTCAGCCTTGGTTTTCAGCAACTTTTTGGAGGTTATTCATTTTTATAGATTACTCCTTGACTTCTCTGAAGATCAGTGTGGTAGTCTGACAGCTGCTAGGTGTCTCGAAACACTGTGAGGGGACAGTGTTTTGTTGTCAGTCATTTGGTGTTGGAGGCCAAGAGCTATGCAGGCATGCAGTTAGAGGGATTCTTCAAAAATAAATATCCTTAGCTGTACTCTGCAAGAAATAACCACATCAGTTTTGATACGAGTGTAGCACAGATGCCAACATTTAACTGTTTTCTGTGGTTGCTTTTGTTAAGGGAAGGGCCGGTGCAAAGGGGGGGATTATTTTTTGCTGCCATTCTCTCTTACAGCTAGGTAATTACCTTCGATTAAGTAAGGGTTCATCTATGCTAAACTAGATGTTTTGATTTTTGAGAATTTTATAGGGATGTATTTTTTAAAATTACATTTCAGGAAAAGCTGTGATTTTTAAGAAGGGCTGCACTTTTCAAAAATATAAATGAGTGAAAGAACCAATTTCTCAACATGTGGTGCCAAGCTGTCTAGCAGCTCTAGGACGTTCTGTCAAGCCAAAGGCGTATTTTTAGCCTGACTCTCTGCTACGTATGTTGTCATAACAGGTGTTTGATGAGACCGTTTTCTTTGTTTATAGATGAGGTCTTGTCCGAAAACTTTTTGGACTACAAGAACCGTGGCGTCAATGGCTCTCACCGTGGTCAGATTATCTGGAAGATTGATGCCAGCTCTTACTTTGTGGAGCGTAAGTATTTTTCCAGTCCTGCTATGGTATAATTCAATCACTGCAGAAAGATAATCGAACTGCTTAAGTTGTTCTTATGCCAAATGTGTCCTTTAAGAAAGGCCAAAAAAGTTACCAAAATCTTTCAATGTATTGAGAGGAACTGAAACATTTTAGAGAGTAGAAATCCACAGTTTCTGCAAGCAAATAAATTTTGTGGGCTTTGACTTATTTACATCTATGTTTTTTATACAGTCATGAATAAGTGTTTTAATCCATTTGCTGTTACTTGGACTGTATCATTAGTAATGAGCTGCATTAACTTTAATATGGTATTAAGGAAAAGAGAAACTCGGGGGTTATAATCTCACTCCAGGAAGATTCACACTGACATTTAATTGGAAAACTTCATGGCATCCGGCTTCCACTAGATTCAGAGGTAAAAAGGGTCAAGTTCTGATCATCATCTGGACTGATAAAGGTAGAAGAATATATAGTCGCAGCAAGGTATGCTGATTTCAAATTAATCATTCCTCATTGCATTCATATATTACCCAAGGCATCTGATGCAATGCAGTGCAACTCTTTTCCACCCCCTTAGCAATCAAAATACAGAAACACTGAACTTGCTTCTGCAGAGTACTATGCACCTTGTACAGCAAGTTAAGATTTCCAGGCTTGGCTGTCCCACATCCCTGACCAAAGTGAGCCTGACCATGCAAGTCCTTCCTCCTTTCAAAGAATTACCATGTGCTAGTGTGAACGAAATTCAGGATCATCTTTGGAGGACAGAAACAGGATATTCAAAAGACTGGACTGAAATCTAGAATAAAGCATCTGTGGTGAAAGAGCTACCTGTATCCTTAAGGAGGAGTTAAGTGTGAAGAAGCCTAGCATGTGACAATTTCAGTTTTTCAATTGTACTGAATGTTTCCAACAATCTACCTTAGCCTGCTGGGCAAAATTCAGAAGTTTTGTAAAAGCATATATAAATTGCATGATAGCCAGATATATCTGTTTAAGACTGAATTTAAAAGCAGTCAAGGGAATCTTTGATACAACCTAAATTCTAAAGGATTTGGAAAGGATACGAGTTATACTCGATTAGATTAATCTATGACTTTGATCTTAAGTAGCTGGTATCACCAAGGATGCTACATGCATTTTACAGATACTCAGTCCTAGAAACAGGTTATCTCTTTGCAGTAGGAAGCATTGCTGATGATCTGTAATTCCTGGTGTTAAGTTAAATTGAGAATGTTGTTCTAAAGAATTAAGGGAGCTGCTGAAATGTCTACAAGACATACAGAATGCTTATATCCTGTGTTTTGAAAAATGCATTTATGGGAAATATATAAGAACATTGGTTTTAGTTATCCTGATTTTGGGGCAGAAATACATTACAGGATCTAACCTTTAAAGCAGACTCTAATTTGCAGCTGCTTCTTTGAGCTGTGGTTACTAATCTGTGAGACTGATCATGCTTTCTTTTAGCTGTTAAAGAAGTGTGGGAAGGAGATATAAAGTCCCAGAACTGGGGCTTGAAGAGGCCTTAGTACCTCGGTTTATTGGGGAAGGGTGGAAGGTGGGCTGGGTTGCCAGTAACTTTCCTGCCTAATCCACAGCACAAAAGAAAGAGGCTATGTGAGAAATGCTTCGGAGAAAGCTCTTCAGGTGGGCCACATTTCATTAAGGGCTCAACTGCACAATGAATTATGTCAGCTTAATAAGTTGCCCCCATTAACCAAGACATAGCAGCTGTTGTTAATTGATTGCATGTACATTCTTCACTTGCCCTACTGTAAGAAAATGCAACTTAGCATAACCATCCTTCACTGATCCTTAAAATGAAGTCGTACTACACCGTAGTTGGGCAGCCCACGCATGATGAGTTGCTGCCTCTTGGTAATTTGTTATGCTGCCATCATGAGGTTGTGAATCTCAACCCTGAGATTATGTACCAGTGCACTCACCAAGGACAAATCATTGCCCTGTCCAGAATTAAAATAGGAGAAAATGAAGTAGGCAGTAGTAAATAATAGCAGGTGTGGATACTCTTAGAGCCACTTGACTACTGAAGTGGGAAGTTTAAGCAGTGAAAAATGTTGATGTATGTGAATTTTAGATATCTAAAGGCATATTTGAGGGTTTGTGATCATTGCTGAGACTCATACATGAAAGTACAGAGCTTTGCAGTTGATTGAATGTTATGTTGAAAACTGCAGTGTATGAAAACCTCATGTATTTTCTGTCCAAAGAGGAAGGTTTAAACCACCTTCCTTCAGACTTTTATTTTTTGGACAGGGATCATATCTTCCTTTTACAATGCATAGCACACAGTATGGTGGCCTTTGCAGCAACCAGAAAGATACTGGTCATCAAAATTTCCTTAAGGAATCTATTTTCTTTTTCTTGCAATTCACGACAGAACTGAGAGAACCTGGTGGAGAGGGCAAGGGTACGTTCAGTGGTAACATGCCATAAGAATTGCCATGTTGGCCCAAAGTTAACCTGATCAGTGTCCTGTCTCCAACAGTGGCCAATAGCGTAGACTTGTGGAGGGTATAAAGGTAAGCAAGTGTTAGTGAGTCTTCTAGCAAGGGTATTCTTAGCTTCTGTTAATCTGTAGCTCAGGTGCTTCCTGAGATAGTTAGTCTCTTTATTTAGTGTAAGATGTGGTAATTTTTTTTCAAAATATCTGTATTGGTTTTTTATGCATTATGTTATACTTCCCTTAACTTGCTATTGATTGGAGTCTTGTTGATTATAGCATTAATTCTCTATAGAACAGAGTAGGTCACTTGTGAAGGCAGCCCTTAATTTCTGCTTTTGCTTTTCCTGTAACTCTCTGTACCTTGGTATCTGTTCACCACATGAGTCAATATTGGCAACTTACCAACCGCACAGTGCTTCAGAAAACGTTATGGTATACACTGCAGTGTTTGGCCCGTCATAGCTGGCAGGAGCCGCAATAAAGTGGAAATGACAGTATGGCCAAATAAAGAATCAGCCTTACATAGAGAATTTGAAGTTCCCAAGAACTTGAGGCACCCCAGGCAGACAGGTTCCTGTTCTTGAAATCTATAAAGATTTAACATTTTGGAGGGTTCTGTTGTGTGCGGTAAATAAGCTTTTTATCAGGGAACCATGGGGATCATCCTGTCCAAACTCAGAAGTCAAAGTTTTTCTTTTGTCAACAGTTAGACTTTAGGACTCCCCAGGGGGTGTTTTTGTACCACATTTAAGGAAATTACCCTTATGCTGTGACCAGCCAGCCATTTGACATAAAGAGCTTAAAAAGACATGTTTGAACTTTTTTTTTTATTAAGGAGCTATATGAGGGAACTTGAAAAATCAAAGTTATTAAAGGTTGGCTGATTTGCAACAGTGAAATTCCCATTACTATGAAAAAAGAAGTGTTAGGAATGAGGTCAAATAAATAGGGAGCTATTACTCTTTCTCTGTGTTTTGAATCTGGAGGCATATATAATGTGTTTGGGAGTATTTTATTCAAAAGCCTTAATGTTCCCCAATTAGTTATCCTTTCTTTCCTGCATTTTCGAAAATTAACAAGCAAATTAAATATGACACACCAACTCTGTAGCCTGTAGTCATTATACATAAACCCACTATTTAGGTACTTAGGATACTGACATCTAATCACAGACATCAGAAATATAACAGGAATCTTCTATCAGACACAGTTGTAATGATAATTACTGGCAAAACCCATCAACCTGGAGGACCACACTGGGCAGAAATTGTGCATGTGCTGCTGCTATGGGCAGAAGAAACTACCAATATTGTGGGAGATTCATAGAAGTGCATCACGAGTAGAGAACACAGAGGAAAGCATGGCAAGAAACTGAAACCATTTTTTGTGTTAACTGCACTTCTTATAGTTTTATAAAACTGAAATTCTGCAATTTAGGTGCTTCTCTGTTTAAGCTATACTTTCTCAGTATTCTCAGTGGACTATCCAGTCTGAGTCATTAAGGGTTACTTTTTCAGGTATATTTAAAATCTCACTAGGTTAAGAAAATGCTTTTTGTGTGGTAGATCAATGACCGTGCAAAATAGTTTTCTCTTTTTGGAACATGCTTCTATGTTTTGGGGGTATTTGGGGAAAATACACGGTGCTTTTGAATTTGCTGGTAGCCTGGTTTAAGACTACCTAGAGAGCCCTTATCACTTGTCAAAACAAAGAGTTTCTTAACATATACCCGTACAGCATTTTCAGATATCACAGACGTTCAAAGTTTGTGTTCTTTTTAGTGATCTACTTTTTCACCTTGAAAAGGAGTAATACCTTTCCTAGAGAAGCCAATGCTTTTCCACTTTGCATATCACGAACTTGCAACATAATGTTGCCAGACAGATACGTAATTGGTGTGAGCCAGAGAGGGAATTGCTTCCAAATTACAGCACGAATGCGGGCAGAACAGAACTCATCCCCTATTAATACCCAGCAAACAAAAAGCTTTAACAGCTGCAGAGGCAATGTTGCACTACGGCCAGTTTTGCATTTCTGCAGAAGTCTTGCAATTTGTGTTTTTATGCCAGCCAGTGATAAACAGTAACCACCCCCTGTAACCATGGGGAGAGGAAGGAGGAGGGAAGAGAGGCGACGTGCCACTGGGTAGGTGTGCTCCATGTTAAGGCTTGGAGGGCACCGCAGTGAAAGACCCAGCCTGTAATGGGGCTTCTAGGAAAATATACATGCTTTGCTTCACCACAATTTCTGGCACGCTTTTTTTTGGCTTACACAGCAATACAAGTGTGCAAGGAACCATTTAACTGAGGTGCGATGCAGCACCATCCTGTAAGCACGGTCTCAAACAACTAGCATATCCTTAAAATGATGAGAAAAGCTTTGTCACTATTCAGAATTGCACTGAAGATAGCCAGATACTTGGGACCCCTGTTAATCTATTGTCCTTTCTGAAGATTGTTTTACTACCTGACAACTAAGAAAATCATCTCCAGGTGTAACCAGTCATCTGTGTGGCACTTTTACGCAGAAGCTTATGCGTTGTTTATATCTGTTGCTGCCGTTGTTGCTGCAGTTTTATTAATAGCAAAGATGGATGATAGGCCTTGCAGAGAGCAGAAATTAGTTATTTATTCCTATTGACTAGCAGGGAAAAAATGGTTAAAAAAGCATGCAACTAAAGTCAGAGAGGTCTGAGAGATCCTGGTGCCTCTGCATGTTCCTGGTCATGATCAATATATGCCATATATGTGTTCATTTATGGAATATGTACAGAAATGTGCCCCAAACTGACAAACTATCAGCCCTTTCATATGAGGCTCTCTCTAGAAAATACATCTTCTGGCTTGCTTTAGGAAGCCAATATAAAGGCCACTTTCAAAGTACAAATAATACAAGGATGTTGTAGCCTCAAATGTTTCCAAATAAAAGAGGCACAGTCATCTCACCAAAAGCTTTAATGAAGCTGTAGTATTTGCAAAGCTTTCCTTTTTCTGGACAGGCTGTTGACAAAAACAGCCCACTAAAATAATTTCATGTCTCCATTTTCATGACCCCAGTGTCTCTCAAGTCACATGCGCTTGACTTTATGAAAGAGTGTGTGAGGGGAGAAAGTAGAGGTAAGACTGTTGAAGTCCATCCTGATATATCTTCGAGCAAATTAGAATGCGCTGCATGACTTTAACCTTCAGGAGTCCGCAGATGGTAAAAACTGGAGCAACACAGAAGCACCTTCAACAGTGTGAAGACTATTTAGCAGGAAGGTTAAAGGTGTCACAGAAAAAACAGGTATGAAGCAGTAAGAGAGACTTGTGCCCCCAAAGGTGAATCTGCCGCTTGTTTCTCTCCCAAGGAAGGCATACCATAGTTCTGAGATTTTTTCTCTTCAAATCTTTGTGCATGTTGTAGTTTTTTGTGCATGATGCTTTTTGGTTATCTTCCACCCTACACACAATTTTTAAATTTGTCCTTGTTTTCCTTAGCCCAGTACCCTTATAGTAGTTCAATATTCACATCTGAGCCAGGCTTAGCTTTGGGAAGAGGAGCACAATCTGAGCCTGGATGAAGGCATTTCCCAGTTCAGGGCTGTTGAGGTTCCTCAAAAACTCTTTGCTTTGGATCCTTTGAGCAGCCCTTCAGTCTTTGCCGTTGTTGCATTTCCTATTAGTTTTTCTCTTACAAAGTCTTTCTGTGACAGCACTGTAGGCAGCAGCCTATCATAAACAGAAGCATAGGTCAATCCACACAAAACATTAGACCGTTACTTCTCAGCTTCCTTCATGGTTGCGCTGTGGTAGCTTAATTGAGAATTTTGTCTGGGAATCAGATTTTTCTCCATCGTTCTCTCCCTTTCCATAACTTGTCTTGACACTTGAACATATTTTGTTTGTACTGTGGAGATCAGGGCTGTTTGTTTGTTCCCACACAGGGAAGAAGATGCTTGTGTTGCAGCATACATGCTTGGTGACACCATGCTGGGACAGACTGGCTGGTTCCCACACTACCTGCTCTCCACTTTTCATGGCAGGACTTAAAGAAATTACAGAATCTCTGCTTGCACAAAGCTGAGATTGAAGTGAGAGCTCTGGGAGGTTGGTAATAGGAGTTTCAGAAAGCTCTTTCAAGGTGAATGGGAAAGCTTTACATGAGAAGTAATGTCTGATCTTAGGCACACTGAAGTCAGAGGAAGTCTTTCTTCACTAAGCCCTAGTTCCCAGTCACAGGCATCACAGTTTATGCGGTCTCTTGTCTCAGCTACTTAACCCTAAACAAGCGTAGATATTCTATCAATGCATCAGAAACTGGACATCATATAATTCCCAAGGCAATGGTCAAGACGTTGGGGTAACATTTAACTGAAGTTTTAGTGCTAATTACACTGAGCCTTGGGGCATTTGGGACCTGATTTGGAGGCACAGATCTATTCCTGTTAACCTTCAAATTTTTTGAATACAGTTGCTTTTTTTATTACAGTAGTGTCTAGTGAAGAGTAGATCACTTCTATGTACTAAGATAGTTTCTCTCCTAAAGAGCTAAGGCCAGATTTTTTTAAGATATGAGTTTGACGAATGCAAATGTTTGAGAGCTAGGCTTCAAAGCTGAGATAGGGAAGATTGATTAAAAAGTGAGAGGTGGAAACAGAGGTACAAAGTGAAGAAGTGACTTACCAATGCATGGGTACAATTGCAGATGAGACTTCACTTTTCATACTCCCTGCTTAGTGTCTCATCTGGTAATTTTAGGCCACCTCTAGCCTGTTTGCTGTCTGAAATACTGGGAATTACTTAAAAGTTGTACCCCGAAAATAAGTGTGCCCATCTCCATGGTATGTTCCTCTTCCTTTTGTTCTTTAAGGAACAGAGTTTCTGAAAGCTCTTCTGCTGGAGAGAGGGGAGAGGTTTGTGTAGGGCTGTTATAGCTTTATCAAAGTTGCAAAGAGCCTCAGAAAAGGTGGTAATGAAGAAACCAGGACTTTTCCTCTCTTTTCTGTTCCATTTTTTTTTTTATTTTTAAGCTGGATGTAGTCATGCTGGAACTGCTTGTTATTTTATTTCCCAGACTTTTTCAGGTTGAGGGACAGCAGCAACTTCTCTTGCAGACCAACAGCCTGACTCTTGCCTGGCTGATCCTCTACCTAGGTGTTGTGGTTTAACCCCAGCCAGCAATCAGGCACCACACAGCTGCTCGTTCACTCTCCCCCCCAAAGTGGGATGGGGGGAGACAATCGGAAAAAAACCCAGTGAAACTCATGGGTTGTGATAAAACCAGTTTAATAGGACAGAAAAGGAAGGGAAAATAATAATAATGATCATAATAGAATATACAAAACAAGTGATGCAAAATACAATTGCTCACCACCCGCTGACAGATGCACAGCCAATCCCCAAGTCATGGTGCCTGCCAGCTAACTCCCCCCAGTTTATATACCAGTTTATATCATATGGTATGGAATACCCCTTCTGCTTGCTTGGAT